>NC_054595.1:23127277-24457277 GCF_004785595.1 Juglans microcarpa x Juglans regia
TGCTCTCATTTGCTAAAGAAGAAGCAGAGTGGCAAGTAATCAGTACATGTTGATGTGTTCCCCAACATCATAAAATCATGATGAAATCTCTTTATTGATGAAATATCCAGAAGCAGTAAACAAGAAGTGCATTGAATATGAGTAGGAATGATCTAAATGATGGATAACATTGACGAACAATCTAGAAAGAAGGCAGTGTTACAAGTAACAAGTTATATTCATCAAAGATGAGCATGAATGCATGGACTCAAACACCCTCCACCAGACAACCTGCTTGAGCATTGCTAGAAAATATTTTTTTATAAACATATCGTGATCACAGTGACCAATGTAGGTTTACTTGATAGATACAAATAATCAAGTAAACAAACAAAGCAGAAAGATAATTCTCTCCTTCCTTTTTTTCTTGGCATATTGCTTTCCCTCAAAGATGTAATTCCATTGCCCTCGTACAATTATCAGAAAGACCATAATTTTCTTTTTCCTAAGTGCTTTATGTTGCGCTGATGATGAAATCGCAAAATTATTACACAAACATGCAAATGCATGGACGTGTAGAAGAGAAATGCTATACCCACTTGGATGAAGAAACCTTTACTTGTTCAAAAAACAATTAAATAGATTGTTTGTTAATACGGGTAGACTACCTACAAAGGATCAGACTAGTTTGTGCGTGTCAGTGTGTCGAGTAACTTACCCAAAGTTACGCTATTGAAAACTTGTTTTCAAATAAATAATTTTCCTTATCTACCATTAGATCAAATGTTCTTTACACAAATGCCAAATTTAAAGACAATCGGATGAAATTTACTATGAAATCAATAAACTTAATTGTTTAGTATGTGATTACCAGCATATTTAGAAGTCATGTGGATTTAACAAAATACTATTGTATCAAAAAGCTATTGGCGGTATAAGTCTTTTTAAAGTTACACTAGCTTAGCTTGAACCTAACCATATATTCATATTCCCCGCAGTACACCTATAAAACAGATACACAGGCATCTTGCATGTGGGAAATTCCCATGTCTGATTGGTGTCTGTCACAAAAGATGCACTAAAATGAATTAGGTATATCTCTAGAATTGCGAGAAAACCACAAAATGACATTTATATAAAATTGTGATCATCATTTCCATTCATGGAGAATAAAACTACTTACTACGGCGATGTCGAGCATCACGTGCTTTCAAGTACTTCTGCTCCGCTGTAACAGACTCCAGTGCCTCTCTCAGTTCAGCGATTTTAACGTTTATTGGGTTCAAATGTTCTGGAAAGAGACACCATATAAAGTTATAAAGGCAGAACAAAAGGAATTATAAACATATATCAGCTCCTTAAGCAAGTTGCTTGGGCTATCAAAGGTCAAGTTATTTCTTGTCACAATGGCAACACAGATTTAAAAATACATGGATGATGAAAAGAATATCAGAATCTGCTAATAGAAACATATTGAGAGGTTTTAACATACCATCTTTGGCCAGGTCATGCTCATTGGGAATATGGCCAACGTGTATGTAGAAAGAAACAGTCTCTGGTGTCGCATAAGAATTATGAAAACAGAATTTATACATTCCGCTTCGTGGGGCCTTAAACTCAAACTTGTCCCCGGATGTTCCCTTCAGAGTGTGCACCATATTACCTGCTGGAGATGTCACCTGCACAACACCCCATAATTAGGATGTATAAACAACTAATTCAAGACTAAATAGATATCTGTTATCTGGTAAATAGATATAATCCTCATGCCTTGGACTAACTAACAGTTCACATTTATTACGTATCTCTTTCTTAAATTATTTCTGAAAATATTCAACTTTCTACAAATACAGCCAAGGGCATATCTCATAATATCAGTTCCAGCTACAACATGCAGGGCGAGGAAACTAGGGTCTGAGGTGCCTATTTTGCCACTATTTCTCACTCACATGTTTTCTTCATTTATGTGCTAATTTGTTCCTCAAGATGTTTCTTACTTCCTTCAGCTCTGTTTAGACTTATATTTATTTTTCCTCCTTTTTCATGTTTTTATTAGTTTATTACTTCCTTTTTCACGTTTATCTTTGATTTGGCGAAGATATCAGGCAAATGCAGCATCCGGAGTAATGCACTTAAACTGAAGCTTCAAACCAAAAAACCACGATACAGAAGGAAATGACATTATGACACAGATCATTAGTAGACGTTGTATTATGGCTATTGAAGAATACAGCAGTTTGAACAAGTATGACACTTTCTTCTATTTACAGTAAACGTTACAAAGAATTCACAATCGAATAGCCATAATCATCATCTATTCCGAGCAAAGAATCAAACAGGGAGAAAATGAGGGCAATGATGTCTCTTAAAAAAATTAAACCACGCTGAGCTGTACCTAACCCACCTCCCTAAAATCTGGTAGCATGGATTCGGATTTTAAGAAAAAGCTAAACATAACGTGAAATCATATCATTTGCTCCAATTCCTCATCAAACAAAAAAAGATCCTTCACACAATTCTCTTTTTTTAACAATAGACATCTATTGTTTTCTTCAAATCCGAGAAAAAAGTGAGGGAGAGAGCGAGAGCACAATCAAACACCAATCACTTAGCAAAGAAGAAAGATTGAATGAGAATTTCATACGGTAAAATCGATGCCGGGGTGATCGGAGCTCCAGAAGATGTCGTGGTCGACGACCACGAAGTTTCCAGAGACGGTGTCGCCCTCGTAAAGCACATACTCGTAGACACACTCGACGTCGTTGACCGTCACCGACAGCGACGAGATTCTGCCAAGGAAGCTAAATAGCATCAGAAGAACCCTTAACATCCAGATCCTCATCACGCTTCTCTCTCTCTGCCCCCTCTCCATTTTTTTCCCCTAATAAAATCATTCTGTGACAGATTTTGAAAGTCGAAGAGAACTCTCCGAACACGACTATACGGCACCGTATCATAGTCGAGCGTGTTACATGGAAACGTGGCCGTTCAGACTTCAAAGTACGTGCAAAGATGTCAACATAAACGGTGTCGTATGAAATGGGTCTACGAAATGGTCCCCTGCTCCAAACGTGTAGTAACTAGTTAGTTAGTAACTAGTAACAGAAGGTTTGGTCGTGGAATTGAATGAATATAATAATAAGTAAATAATAAAATAAAATAAAAATGGGAATGTAACCTTAAGGTACGTACGGATTATAAAAAAATAAATTTTTATTGACGTGAGTTTATGTAATACGTTAAGTTGGTAAATTTATTCTATTATAAAAATAATTTTATTATCTGACATATTTTATCCAGTCTTAATTTACTTATTTTATAATAACCATCTGATAAAAGTATTCCAAACACTAAAACATGTGTTTTGACTTTTGATACAAAAGCGTGGGTACTAAAATCATTTCGCTTAGAGATGGATGGGATCATGAGCAGAGCAGCTGGCTGATCGTACTACTCTTCAAATCTCTAAGCACCGGTTCCACTTCCTTGTAGAGAGTAAAGTATAAACATGGAGAACCGCCCCATCCAAATCCCTCGACTGGAACTTGGCCGTCAGGGACTTGAGGTGAGCTTGCTGATCTTTTGGTTTTCTAATTTCCATTGTCATTTCTTGTATATATTTTACCTACTCTTCCATCCGTACTTTATTTATTTATTTAGATCTCTTGGAAATCTATTCAACAAGCTAGGATCTCATCAGTCGTGTAGAACTTTCAGGTTCTTAGATATTAGTAGCGTGTGGTGGTTTTTCCTAAATGACCAAGTGCACAAAGATTAGATTGTAGATAATGGAAGAGAAATACTAATTGGTCTATCTTACAAAAATAGTTTATAAGCTGTGTGATGTGATATAATATGATATGCATATTATATAACATTTTTTTTTTTGTAAAATAAATTTAATATATTATATTGAGTCAATTTATAAATTTATTTTTATGAGATGTGTTTGTAAACCCAGCACTTTTGGTTATACAATCTAGGCAATGTCTTCAATATGATCACCGAATAACTGAAATTTGACAGATCGAGTGTCAACGGAGATATCATTGGAAAAAAGCAAGAAAAAGCAATTTGATCATTACGAGACTGGAAAAAGCAATCTGCAGTGACAATGGAGAAGTCATATAAAACAATTAGATCATTTACAAATGTCAGTGACCAGAGCTTTCTCATAGTCATCGTGATCCTTTTTCTTGCTATATAAATGAGCAGGTTTCTAGATTGGGCTTCGGGTGCTATGGACTATCCGGAGTATACAACAGTCCTCTTTCTCATGAAGCTGGACGGGCAGTTATTCAGGAAGCATTCGATAGGGGCGTCACCTTCTTTGATACGTCAGATCTCTATGGGCGTAATCATGATAATGAAATCATGGTTGGCAAGGTACTGATCTTTAATATATATTCGTTTCCCAAGTTTGAACCTAAATCATCATGCATATACGATCAGTGTGTCATTCATGCATCCAACAAAGTCCTGCAGGTTTTTCTTTTTTCTTTTTTTGAAGTTATGCTGAGAAATGGATCGTTTGCAGCAAACGTATGGTGGAAAGTTTACATTCTGGAGTGATTCATTTTATAATCATTCTTATTTTGTCTTCTCAGGCTTTGAAACAGCTTCCTAGAGAAAAAATTCAACTGGCTACTAAATTTGGCTTGGTCAAGTTAGACTGGGATGGACATGGTCAATATGTTGCTAGGGGCAGCCCTGTATACGTCCGGGCATGCTGTGAAGCCAGTCTTAAGCGGCTTGAGGTCGACTATATTGATCTTTACTATCCACATCGCATCGATGTTTCAGTGCCAATCGAGGATACTGTAAGCATCAAAAGATTTTGTCCTCCAGTACTTCCTACTCCTTAATATGTACAAGGCTTACATTCAATATTCTTGTCGGATGCATGTTTTGTTTTTAATGAACTTCTGCAAGGAAGATGGGGGAGCTTAAGAAACTGGTGGAGGAAGGGAAGATAAAATATATTGGGTTATCAGAAGCTAGTGCAGACACAATAAGGAGAGCTCATGCGGTTCATCCCATCACTGCAGTACAAATGGAGTATGCCCTTTGGACCCGTGACATCGAAGATGAGATAGTTCCAGTTTGCCGGTTTGTTACCATCTCCACCCAGCTGTGTTTTAGTTTTTTCTCAAAAATGTTTAGTTTATATACATGGGTGAAAATGTGGCCTTCAGAATCTTCAAATCCGGGAGAATTAGATCAAAAGATCAGTGCACTACAATGTTTGTTTTCACATAAAGTTTCTGTTGCTTATTTCCAGTACCTGTTTTCTTACAGCGAGCTAGGCATTGGAATAGTTGCATACTGCCCTCTTGGTCGTGGTTTCTTTGCTGGAAAGGCAGTTCTTGAGCCCTTGCCCCCGGAGAGTTTATTGGTATGTATCTGCAAATGGATAATTTACACGTGACCATAAATTTCTGCTTTCATGGAGTCAGTTTGTCGTGTATACTGCAAATGAATAATTGGTACTTTTAAGCGTTAATCATTCAAGGTATAATCTTTTAATATCGGCTGAATTAGGCAAGGCAGTACCGCGGGTCCATAAACCTTGCACCCCGGCTTTCCAACACCTCTAAAGACATAATAATGTTCTTCTAGAAGTCATATTCTTGTTCTTGTCGCAGCCAGCTTTCCTTCCAAGGTTCAGTGGGGAAAATCTAGAGAAGAACAAAAATCTTTATAGCAGACTTGCCATTCTGGCTGAAAAGCATGCCTGCACTACTGCTCAATTAGCTTTGGCATGGCTTCTGCATCAGGGCGAGGACATTTTCCCAATCCCAGGTAATAATTAACTCTCTTTAATTGTATATGTGCATATATATATATATCCTAATCCTCATGCTTCTGGTTTGATCGATGTGTTAGGTACGACTAAAGTTGGGAACATTGATGACAACATTGGTTCCTTGTCCGTAAAGCTCTCTAAAGACGATCTCAAAGAAATTTGTGAGGCGGTGCCCTTTCATGAAGTTTTTGGCGAACGATCAGCACCTGCGCTTTCTCAATTTTCTTGGAAATTTGCTAATACCCCATCAAAATAGAATATTTGCCAATTTCTTTATGCTTTCTCTATGTATTTTGGTTTGTTCAAGAACAATGCAGCAAAAGGAACCGTGGAAAACATGTTCTATATAAAAACATGGAGTTCTTTGTTGCGTATCTTCTTCAAGATTGAACTCACAGCATAGTATCCATGTTTTGCCAACATTTTTTGCTCTACGATGGAAATGAACTGATCCATTTCTTTTCGGCCACCTCCATACCACAAATCCCTCACCTTTGTGGCCTCACCATAGCACTCCTTGTCTCTTCGGTTGTTGATCTTCCAATTCCTAATTCAATGTCACACGACTAACATGTGAAGCTGACACGTAGCCCAAGTTGCTGAAACGTCGTTATCTAGACAACCTTTAGCAAGCAAAACCTCATGCATTGATACCTGTCATGTGTCAGTGTCAAGGATTTGTGTAGCCAAAGCTTCCGTCCGTCTGATTGCAACTTTCTGACTATATTTCTTGTTTTCCTAATCAAAGATTCAGAGGATAAAGCTAATGAACATCTCCATCAAACATGCCACAGTAGTGATTGAGGCTTCCAATCACAGTCACTCAATCCATAACTTGAATTATTACTAAAACATCAACTTTGATGCCCCCTATCGTCTAATTTCTATTTGCTTATCCTTTTGAACATTAACAGAGGTCCTACATCTTTTGTATTTCATTTTTAATCCAAGTGTAACGGTGTTTTGGACAAAAAATTTTAAGTGTTTTACTTTTTTAGTTATATTATTTATAAACTTAGTATCTAGCACACCACTTATTATAGAGTCTATTATATTTATGAAAAAAATACTAAAATACTACTATTATTTTAGGTAAACTAACATCCATCCACTTTAGCAATATGTTTAGTATCATCTGGCCAATGCTTAAACAAGCTGAAAACCTCCATCTTCTTCAACACTAATACTGGCTCAACATACAAGAACCAGATTTTACAAGCAGCATGAGTTTTACCCAATGGAAGTTATGAAAAGTATTTGGGGTTGCCTGCAATTAGGGCTGAGCAAAAATCTGAAATCCGACTCCGACTCAAAGTCAATCCGACTCCGACTCAAAGTTGGAGTTGGAGGATTTTTTCCCTAAAAAAGCAGAGTCAGAGTCAGAGTCAAAGGCGAAGGGGGAGTCTAACCGAGTTCGACTCTGCCTCCGACATCCGACTCCACCTCCGATATTGTGCATATGTTATAAAAATATATGTATTTTTCTATACATGCATCATATATTTTATATAACTATAGCTTATATAGCTACTTAAATTCAATAATAGCATGAATGAAATGATTATTTTATAAAATAATATATTTATACTATAATATAAATTGACTAAATTGACTAATAATAGTTTAGTATATGATATATATGTAAACATTTACTAATGCAATAACTTGTAATACTAATGTAAAAAGACTAATTGTAATACTAATGTATAATAACATTTAATACTAATCTATAAAAATAATATGTAATACTATTATATTAATGTATAATACTATAAAGACAAATGTATAAATTTATAATAACGTGTAATATTAATGTATAATAACTAAAGTATAATAACTAGAGAATAATAACATGTAATAGTAATGTATAATAACTAATGTATAGTAACATGTAATATTAATGTATAATAAATAATTAACATGTGTACAAATGTATCATAACACTAGTATAATAACATATAATGCTAAGCCTAGTGTTAAATAACGTCGTGTTTTGTACGCCCTTGGATCAGGTTCCAGCAACTCAGATTTTCAGAACTTGGGCTTACGAAAATAGAGAAGAAGGCAATCTGGGAGAGGGTGACCTTTGGGTCGGGGAGTCTCCGATGCCAAAGTCAATAAAGTCTTTTGAAAGTTTGTAAATAAGTGAGAGAGTCTAGGGATCAGAGAGCGTTACTCGTACTTGGGAGTTGCTATTTATATCAAGAGCCTGGGAGGGGGATAGATCTTGTCTGCCCCATAGAGTTTGTACCCTTCGTACTATTCCTTTTGTCAGAGTCCTTTAATGTGACGTGACTCTGTGACGACGTCATTAATATAGAGTGTAGCTTGGGTAGTGGTGCCATTAATGCGACGTAGTTCCTTGACTTGCTTTGTCTTTGGTGATCCTCCAATGCTCCCTTGTCACAGGATCAAGGGTTCCCCACCTTTCCCTGCTCTGCCTATACAGGTTCCCATGATTAGAGTACGGTCGAGATATGTCAGACCTATCTGTCCCATTAGCCATATGTTTACTCTTCCCTATATGCGCCTTTCTTCATTGGTAAGTTTAGACCCTACGGCCGCTGGCCTGGTATTGGGCTGAGGCCCAGTGGGCTTGTGAAGTGGAGAAAATCTCCTTACAGTTACCTTGCCAATTACTCTCAGACGGGTCCGAGGGGAATTCTACCTTTGCTCCCTCGCTTAATCAACTTTTGCACTTGAGACTACGCGATCTTTTCTTTCTCAGGGTAGGGCTTGCAGACTTCTAGGTGCTCGCTTGTTGCATTCCTGTTCCCCAACTATGCCCGAGTGGCCTTTTTATTTTTACTCTGTACCTTGCAACTGTTTGTCTCCAGCTCTCATGGCTGTATTTTGACGATTTTGTTCTACATTAAATGGCGCCCCTTCAATCATTTCATCATTACTTCGTGTCAGACAGTTATTTATTTTCCACATCGCATCATTGGATATGCTCTGTTGGAATCGCATCATTGGGGCGAACTAATTGCGGCCCTCGTGCTGGTGGTCGTTACCAAGGGCTTTCTTACCTTTTACATCGATCTACGGTCCGCGCTCCTCTCCCTCGATCTTCCCCTCCTCCTTTCTTGCTCCAGCCTTCAGGCCGAGCGCCGAGGGGGAAGGGGAAGGGGGTAACATTGTCTCGTCCATTTTGCATGCTCCCTCCTCCCTTGTTGGGAGAAGCAATCCTAGGTAATATGCTAGGTGGACCTACGGTATGTGCAGTAGTGCGAACAATGCCTCGATCATTGTCTTAGCGGACGGCGAATGTGTCGATCTTGTGGATGGTAAACATGGGTCGATCGAAGTGAGGTCCCAATCCCCCTGTAGGAGCTTCCTCCCTTCTCTTGTCATGGGAGCTCTTCTTTGGCTTCTCGTGGGCCTTAAGCCTTAGCTGGGGCCCTTGCCTTCCTTTCTGCTCGCTCCAGCTTCTTCTTCATGGGAGTCCTCCTAGCTAGCTCGGCCATGAACTAGGATCGCAGCCAGACCCCTCCCAAAGGCACCGCCATGGTTAATTTCTTGTCCTAATCATCAATGGTCATGCGCTCCCTGTTGAACCGAGACAAAGTATGTCTTCAGTTTTTCCTCCTCTCCCTGCTTGATGGTGAGAAGGTACGCTGCTGGGCGTCACCTTCATCGACTTGACATGAACTGGGTCAAAAATAGTCAAGCCAGCTCACTAAAACTGTCTACGGAACCAAGCACTAGAGACTCGGACCATACTTGTACTTGCCTCTTTAGGGTCAGCGGGAACGCCTTGCATGCCACCTCCCTCGGGAAACCATGCATCGTCATGTGAGCCCTAAAGGTTTCCAGGTGCTCAAGGGGGTCCTTTCCTTTATCGTACATCTCCATGGTTGAGACCCTGAACTTTGGCAGTAAGGGCACAACCATCACCTCTTCCGTGTAGGGTAGACCAGTGTTTGTGAGCAGTTGGTCCACCGATGACGATGTGCCCACTTTCCTTGCAATCTCTTCGTACTTTCCTTTGAGATTGTAGAGCTTGTCTTGCATGTTCTCTTCCTCCAAGTTTGTTCCAGCTCATGTGTTTTGGGACCCCACATGCTCACTTTCGCTGGGCTTCGCCTCCTCGTTATGCCCTTATTAAGGCTTTTTGAGCTCCTCATTCTCTTTGAGAAGTGTTTGCACCTTGTCAGTCAAATTCGTCATCCAGTCCTCCATAGCTTTCGGTCTTGCTTCCATAGCTTCCTTTGTGTCCCTTCTAAGTTGTCTGGAATAGGTTGTCACAGGCATTGGGGTTGGAGAGTCTCTAATGCCAAAGTCTTCAGAACTAGGCTTGCCAAAATAGAAAAGAAAGAAACTAGGAAAGGGTGACATTGAGGCTGGAGAGTCTCTGATGCCAAAATTAGTAAATAATGAAAGAGTCTAGGTATCAGATAGCTTTTCTCATACTTGAAAGTTGTTACCTGGAGTTTGGCGCCCGGGGTGGGGGGGTGGAGAAACAGTGTCTACCCCATGGAGTCTGCATCCTTCTTACTGTTCTTTTGCTACCGGGAGTTTGGGACAGATGAGATGAGAAATGAGATATGAGATACGAGAAGATGAGAGATAAGATGAAATATGATATGAGATGAGAGAATGAGATAAGATGAGATGATATAAGAAATTAGATGAGAGATAAGAAAAATGAAATAAGATGAGATGAGATTAGATTATATTAGATTAGATGAGAAATGAGATGAGTTGATATATGAGATGAGAGATGACATGACATGTGATATGAGATGAGATGAGAGATTCATGAGATGGGATGAGACAGGTGAGATATGAGATGAAAGATGAGATGATATATGAGAATATAAGAGGCAATATAGTCTATATATACTTTGCAAGTAAAACACCAATGATGATAATACTAGAGAATGAGAATAGCAATACAATATTTTACAATACTTATTTTAATTTTAAAAAAAATAGATATCTACTCGATAAAAGCAATAATTAATAGTAGATCAAACATGTAATTTAAATCAACTTCAAAATATGTCTCTTAACAAACCTATCATTAAAAAATCTTTTGCAAATACTACAAACAAATTAAAATATATATATATATATATACACACAATAACAATAAATATCACTGACAACAAAAATATAAAAAATAAAAAATGAATTAAGTTTCTTTAACAAATATACAAACATCATTGTCAAACTTTGATTAAAATTCATTTGAGCATTAATGCAACTTTATTTTAATCTTTTATATGACGACTTTTTCTAAACAGTTAACTTCTCATATAGAGACATTGTAATGCCAATGATGAAACTAATGAGGATGGTCTCAATAATAATAATATAAAATTATGATGAGATAAGGTGATAAAGATTATGAAAAATGATGTAACTAGATGGATAGTGATAGTTATGAAGATGAAGATTTGATGAAATCATGATAATATAAAAAGATGATGAGATAATAAATAATATAAAAAGATGATGAGAAGTCATCAGAATGTTAGACACGACTGCTCTAGCAAAATTTATGCACCTTTTATACGATGAAAAAAAGGCCAAAGAATATGTTCTTATCATAGATATTGTCTGTAATGCAAAAAAAAAAAAAAAAAAGAAAAAAAAAAGGAACTTGCAAGTAGTAAGTGTATGAGAAAAAGCACATCTAAATCCTAATTACAACTAATTGGAATTCCTCTAGGATACAGTTTCAACCAAATAAATAAAACACATAAAGCCAAACAGAGAGAAAAAATGAAAAAGCACTGCTAAAATGTAAGAGACACGATACCTTTTGCATGCTTGTAAAACTTGTAGATGTTAGATCTAAATCTACATACAATTTCAATCTAATAACACAAGCCCACAACCACGCACACATGCAAACTCACGCGCACTCAGCTACTAAACCCCACACCATTGCAGATGTCCTATTTAGATATTGGCCATGAAGCCAAAAAAAAAAAAAAAAAAAAAAAGGCAATTGCCTTGCAAAATAAGTACATGCATTGAAAAAAGTACCTTAGAGTCTATTACAACTAATTGAAGTTCCTCCTAAATATAATTTCAATAGAGAGAGCTCCGCATGCTCGTAGAACATGTACATATCATCCAAATATTTAACTACATAGTTTACTTATCCTTTTAGGATCTTATGGGAAAAAGGATTATAATTGTTCTTGAATTAATAAAGTGAATTTTATGTCAACTGAATGCAAAATCAAAAAGGGAGAAAAGTGTGAATTAGAAACACAAACTAGTTAGTCTGAATTAATAAAAGTGATTTCATTGTCCGAGACATTAAACTGGACCATATTTATTTTATCAAAAATGTTTAAACGTACGGCAAAATGTATTCTATATCGTTTTTGTGCTACATCAATCACACCAAAGTTTTTTTTATTTCTCTTTATACTTAAAAACATCTATCGTCCAATGAACAGAATAAACAGTAATGAACAATATGAACAATAATGATGAACAATACTCTTATTTTACGCTTTTCTTCTTCGTCCCTCTCTACGTCTTCAAACCAATATTCTTCACAAAATACCACAAAAGCACCATAACATATCACAAAATCACTACAACAAATCACACAATCACCACAAAAATATAACAAAATTATCGTAACAGATCACAAAATCACAACAACAAATCACAAAATCACAGCAAGCACATACCAAACTCATCGAAATCATCTCAAAATCACCGTAGGATGATCACAAACTCACTGTAAATTATTCTAATTCTTCAAAATCACAAAATGGGAGAGGTAGAGGGCTGGGCATGCAGGAGCAGGGGAGGTGCCATGGAAGGCTGGTGGTGGCATTGTGAGTTGTAGGCGGCAGATTTAGGCTGTCGTGGTGGTGCGGTAGCTTGGGCTTGGCTAATGGCGGCGCTACGGATAGAAACTCGTGTGTGTAGAGGTGCTACGTGGTGGGGCTAGGGAGGAGCTACCGGTAGTGAGTTCCATGGAAGTGGTCCACAGCGTGAGGGAATTTGGTGGTGGTGCTTGGTGGAGCAGGGGCTGAGCCACGGTGGCACAAGGGTGGAGAACCCGTGCGTTGAGACTCATTTCGGGTTACTCGCATGCAGCTAAGGAAGGAGTTGCCAAGGGGCTTCGACGATAGGGCGTGGTCGCCAACGTGAGAGGAAGTCGGTAACGTGGTCGGTGACACCGCACGGTGGCGCATGGCTGAGCGGAAGAAGAGAGAGGGAGAAAGGAAAAGTGAAGGGAAAAGAAAGTTTTTGAGATTTAAATCCAACCTTTCATCATAAGTCTTCAAATTTGATCTAATGGTAAAAATTTAAATACTGATGTAAATTAATTTAAAATAGATAATAATCAACATATAAATATCATATCATAAATAAATTATTAAATTTAATTTATAAAATATTAATCTTTCATCATTAAATAAATACTAAACTTTTGTTAAATATTTTTAAAAAAGTAAAACTATATAAATAATTAGAGTTTTAATATAATTTAAATATGATAATATTTTTAATTAATTAAATTAGGCAAATGTTCGGTGGACGTTACCTACTACTAGTGTTTTTTATAAGTATCAATCACACCAAAGTTGACCCACACTATTGAAGTAATCAATAAATGCACGCATGTATTCGATCCCTTTTACTGCACAGTAATGCATATACTTCCACACTTCGTGAGATTATCCACACAAAAACAGCAATGCAACCACTCAAGAGAACAACAAAACAAAAATAAGAGTACCAAGATTTGGTTGAAAAAAAAAAAAAGAAGCCAAAATAATGTCACTAAACTACTTCAAAACAATAGACGAGTAATTCTGTAGCACAATGGACCATAACTAATAGTATAATTGGTCACATTTCAGTAGCTATTTTATCTTCTAGTATTGTACTTATTGATAGTGGTAAGGATATTTCTTATTTTGTAACTGAAACCTCTTATTTATAATTATGCAAACTTGATTAGTAAAAAAAAAAAAAAAATAGATGAGCAATTCATCCACAAAATAAGATGCAATGATTAACCTAGAAACTCGTACTATTTTCTATTCAGCTTTCATGATTGTAGCAAATGAAAGCCCTAACACTCGGAAGTCGATTTCCCGGTATTGGAAAGAATTTGTGGAACATTGGAAAGAATTCAAAAAGAAAGTTAAATTTTACTACCTAGCGTCCATTTTTGACTTTTGTAGATTTATTTTAGCTGAATACTTCTCACTGATTCAAAATAGAAAAAACACCTGTTTAGAAAAGCATCAAAAACAGATGAGCTTGTGTGCGTATCTTTTTTTTCCCTTTCAGTGCAAAAATAAAATTCAAAAAACAAACAAAAACAGTCTATATAAAATGTCACTACATTACTGGTACAGTATAATCCTATTGAATTAACCAAAAGTAACTAGAAAAAACAGTATCACAAAGGGAACACTTATACATTTCTTGGATATTTGAATCTGGCATAGTAGTAATTAGTCACAAAAACTTTTATGGAAATCATTGCGATGAAATAAGTGAGTCGAGAAGAAGGAAGAATTAGACCGACCTATGGGCGTGTGAAGAAGCAGAAGAATAAGCGCTCTCTCTCTCTCTCTCTCTCTCTCTACGCTACAGAGCCGGGACTCCGGCAGCCAAAGCAAAAAAATTTTCAGCAATCCCTCACACAGAAAATGAAATGAGAAAATTAGTAATTACGTTTGACTAAAAAAGAATAAAATGAAACTATATCTATATGTTTCTATCGAATTGATTAAGAAAAAACTTACGAATCAATAATCCAAATTGGTTCCAAAAGAAAACTTCCCTTTAGATTCAATCAGATCTCTACTATGGAAATTAAAATCCAAATGTCTCAAGTCCAGCTAATGACAGCGTTATCTCACCATTGGATATCGTGACTCTAGAAATAGCAAAACAGAGGATCATATCACTCCGCAACCAATGCACCGGGATAATTGCAAGACAAACGAAAACTAGTTTGGAAGTTCAGCTATATATACTCCGTTTTATACGTAAGTTTAGCTTGTTGTACAGAGCCTTGCTATAGGCTTCATATATCATGTAGTTGCATGTATATAAGGAATGGAAACCTTTTCTCTATCTCACCTTTAAGATAGAATTTCTCAAGAGTGAATTTCTCAAGAGTTCTTTTGCTAATAGATAAAAAACTAAATCATACCATAAAATAAAAGCCGATTGCAAATTCAATCCATTGATGTGAAAGAAATCAAAACAAATGTAAATTTCACATAAAACTAACGGATCAAAAAGTAAACAAACATAGATGAATTGAGAACTAAAAAAGGAATCTGAAGTACCTCTTGCTGCTGCAGGGGAACAACAGCTCCTGTGGCCATCTCTTGTTGTTTCCATTGAGAGTTCTAGCAAAGAATGCCTCTAAAACTCGACAACAGCGACGAAAACATTTGGAGACGACTGTTGCGCGTCTCTCCTCATTTAGCATCTGTAGTGAGTAGTCTCCAGCTGGTACGACTCAAGCAACTGCTTGGTTTGGGTAGTGAAAATATCTTAAAAGTATTGAGAATATTTGTAAATAATAATAAAAAAGTGAAAATATAAAATACACGGTCAAAATAATATCTTTCTCTACGGTTACTAATTATTTTATGTTCTGGGAATTCCTATCCGTTACTTATTTATAAAGAATATGATTAGGACTCAGGTGTAACTTTTGTTTGTGGGGGAGTTTCTGACCGTTGGATGGATATCAAATTGAAATGATTGGGCTATATATATATATGGAAAACACTATTTTGCCTCCCACTTTGCTCAAAGTGACCGCTTGACCTTTTTTTTACTTAATGATTAAGGAAGTGATTTTAAGTGTATTAATGTATTTCTTTTATTTTTTAAAAATATTTAAATATATTAAAAAATGTGAAAAAAATAGAAAAAAAAAATTGGCTGGGTGGTAAGCCCAACGGTAAAGGTGGGATGGCAGAAAAATCCAAAAAAAAAAAAGAATTTTAATTTTTGTCAAGCGGTCATATGGATCGGTAAAAATGTGGCGGCATAGTAGTGTTTCTCATATATCCTTCTATGCAATTTCCACTGATTATTGCTTTCTGAGTTGAGTATTCGCCTATTTGTAGATAAATTTGCAGAATGGTTCAATCACTATTAGGTATTGAATATGGTGGAAAGATTTGATAAAATTGTTGTTAAAATCATTTTTCTATTTTTCTAAACAACTTTCTATTGAAGTTTTGCCTACTCTAGGAGGTTAAGATGAGCGTCAATGATTCAACTAACCACCTAGATGCTGGCATTGCAATATTACTATCCAAAAATAGTCAAGGCAGCTTTGCATTATTATCACCTCAATTCATAATTTAAAGATATCAAATTTTCACATTTTAGGCTTACATTATATATATTCTGTACTACAAAAGAGACCGAGCATTAGGGTGCGTTTGGTTATTAAACTCACCTCAACTCATCTCAACTCATTATTATAACTTTTTCAAATCTCAACACAAAATATAATAAACAATTCAATTTTTTTAAATTTTAAAATAATAATAATATTAAAAAATAATATTCTAACAATATTTTATCATCACAACTCAACTCAACTCAATTCACTTCAACATCCAAACACACCATAATGTCTGCCTATAGAAAATAAATATATTTTTATTATATAATTATAAAATCACCATTTGATAGTAGTATTTTATAGAAATGTCACTTATTTAAAAGTTTTAAATTAAAACTGCGTTATAAAAAAAAAAAAAAAAAACATAAAAATAGCTTGTACGCTTCAGGTACATAGCATTACCCTTTCAAATAACCTTTCAAATAACTTTATTTCCAATGAATTATAAAAAAAATTAAAATTATTTCTAAGAAAATAAGTAGTTATTTGATTATAAAATATGTTCTGAAACGGTAAATAAAAGTATCGACAAAATAAGCATTTTACAAACACTGGAAAAAGAAAGAAGGAAAAAACTGATTTTGCATTTAATACATAATTTTAAGGTAAAACTGTTTGTTGTTTGCTGCCTGTGAGGATGGGAAACAATGTCGGCTAATTTCTAGGGCTGGCTCTTACGAATGATGCCGGCTATTCGCTAGGTACGAAGACGCGGGAGGCGAAGGGAGGGGGGAGGGGATTGTGGCTCAAGGGGAGGGAGAAAAAAACAAATTAAATTGACTTGGCATAGTGTCACTATGGGTTTGTAGAATTTATTTGTGTCTTTTAGCAGTCCTATGAATTAAATAATGGAAGATTTTCTCACTAGCTGACAATGTATTATCTCATCATTTTATTATGTGTTATAAATAATTAGAGATTATTTATTATATTTTACTTATATATAACCTTATTATTTAATGTCACATCATAAGATGATGAGAAGATGATAAAAAAAAAAATGATTAGATTTTTCTTTTCTATATTCAATTCTATTATCTTTCATTCAAGAAAAAAATTCATTCTTAAAAAGAAATATAATTTTGTATAGATAGATTGAACTGATTTTGTTATGGAATAAAAAAATGGGTTAGGCTCAATGAAGTATGAATCATTCTTAAACCCTAACGCTTAGGAAGTGTTTTCAAAGTTTAAACACATCGTCCATTTGCAATAAAAGTTTGGTATAGAGCTAATTTTTGAAGATGTATCTTTTGTCACCCACTATTATTTCTTTTTTGGGGGAATTACAAATTAAAAGCACATGTTATTATATATATTTTTATTTTGTAACTCAATGTAACGTAACAATTGAAAGAAGCATAGGAAAATAACTTCTCATTTTCAAATAATATAATATCCCATTTATCACCAGCTTCTTGTACTAGGTCTAGGTTATAACACTGAAACAATTAATATTTTCAATTTACAACTTAAACGATCTATATTTTTAATTTACACTCGGTTCAGTCTATAATTTGTCAGTGGCTAACGTGGCAGTATCCTATTGGATAGTGTAAAGCTAGCATTTGTAACAAGTTCTGTTCAAATTGGAACCCATATTAGAATAGAGAAAATGCTAATGCTAAACCACCGAAAGGAGTGTACTGACGTGTTTCTTTTTATAATATATTAAAAAATTATAGTGTTACGGATATTGATGCATCCGTGATCCGATCGATAATGCATCTTGTCGTTCAAAGGCAAAATATGCTTTAAATAAAAAACACTCCTCCTGTCCACTTCTTATGTGCATGAAGCAGCACCCCTCATGTTATTTGTATGAAAAATTATATCTATTATTTTCATATACTACACATTATTTTATTTAATTTTTTATTTAATTTTTGTATTAAATATATAATATATAAATGATGAGTAATTATCATTTTTATATACTATAAATTATTTTATTTAATTTTTATATTAAATATATAATATATAAATGATGAGTAATAAAACTCCCTAGTATGCGAGCTGGGCAGAGTCCTTGTCAGTTTGACTTTCGATAGATTAAATGATGGAGTCTATGCATGCCGCTTTGTGAAACCAATATCTATTTGTTATTTTTATCATTTTATTTAAATATACATATTTATATATTAATATATGTATATTCAAATAGAAAAATAAAAATAATAAATCATATATTAATATAGAATGTAGGAAATGATAAATATAATTTTTCTTTCTTATTTTATTTGTTATAACTTATGTTGCATCTTTATATTTTTTTACACTTTTTTTTTATTTTTTTAAAATACCTTGAGCTTTATTTTTATATTTTTTTTCTTTTTACATATTATATTTTTGCATTTTACCTCTTTTAAAAATGAAATTTTTAACCATGACACGTGTGCTAATATTCTCATTAGATTAATTAAGAAAAACCTGATGAAGACATAGAATTAATAAATTTAAAATTAAGTAAGAAAATGATAAGATGAAAAATACAAGAAAGGAAAGTCTTATGTACTATGTTCGAAACCTGTTTTGTAATTGAAATGTGAAAGTGAAATTCTTTAACGAAGAAAGTAAAGAATTTTTATTATATCTTATAAAGTTTAGTTAATTATAATCTTTCTGACATGAACAGTAAAACAGCACCTCCAAGAGTAACAAGGAGAGTGGTGAGTGATAATATATATACAACGTCTGTGTGAAAGAGCAGCACCTTCACCCCGTATTAACCAAACCCAATCCTGCTTTGCTGCTAATTATCAAGATCAGTAATGGAGGAGAAGGCACAGATCCAAATCCCAAGAGTGAAACTGGGCAGTCAAGGATTAGAGGTGCGCTTGCTTCTTTTGTTTTTCTTTCTTCCTTCTTTTCCTACCGTCCAAACACATTCGTTCATTGCAGTTGACTTATTTCGAATTCCTTTTTTGTTTTTTTTTTAAAAAAGAAAAACAAAAAAAAAAACAATTTTACTGTCTCCTGATTACCAATTTCTCACGTACAATCTTCACTCAAAACTCTTCTCCGGATCTTGGAACCATTTCACGGTTCTGGAAAAAACAACTTGGTCTTCGCCGGATCTTAGTCGATTTTAGGACGTTCACTTTCAGATTTTAAAGGATCCTAAAATCTCTACCGACCATGCATATGGCCGAAATTATATGCAGATTATAAAACTGTCCAGAGACTTCAATGAGAAATTCTAACTACAGATTTCACGCAAGTCCACGATAGCAACGTTAATGGTTGAAATGAGAAATATTTTAACCACAAAATGATTAAGGCCAGTTTAGATAGATAGTTCGGATGAAATGAGATATTTTGAGTAATAGTAAAATTTTTTGAATTAAAATGAGATGAAATAGTTTGTAAATAAATGTATGTTTAGATAGTGAGATGAGATAAAATAGTTTTGACTTTTTAGGATTTGATAAAGTGTTTTACTGTTCATGTCAGAAATATTTGATATGAGTTTGAAAATTTATATATAGATGAAATAAAGATAAAATCTAACTGTTTGAATGTCCAAACCCAAAAATTCCGTACATACCAAACTATCTCATCTGGCCATCCAAACCAACCAAAAACTAAATTTATAAATTGACATGGTTTTATGCAGTATATCAGATTAAAATTACTTTTATTGTAAAATATATTTAATAAATTATAAGAATCCACGTCAATTTATAAGTTTACTTTTAAATACATAATCTCTTTATATACTTTTCAATCAAAACATGATACGGCCTAGCTGACAGTGCAAAAATAGACTAGAGAGTAACATAATTGTAT
The DNA here is from genome assembly GCF_004785595.1 of Juglans microcarpa x Juglans regia. NCBI lineage: Eukaryota > Viridiplantae > Streptophyta > Magnoliopsida > Fagales > Juglandaceae > Juglans > Juglans microcarpa x Juglans regia. The sequence goes on from NC_054595.1 coordinate 23,147,227, forward strand.
TAACTCAAAAGATGATATTTACAAAACAACATTGCTGTTTATATACAGATGTTCCCATAATAGATGGGATTATAAGAATAAAAGAAAATTACAAGAATACAATAAATGTAAAAGATTACAATGTATATGAAAGGAAGAATAAACTTTTATATGGAAACAAAGTAATAGAGGCATTGTCAACTGTCTAGTGTATTGCTGTCTTTCCAAACTTGCAGATTCGTGGTCTTGGGCAGCTGTGCATGATTTGCATTCAGATCTCCATCTGAGGCTGAATTGGAGGCAGAGATCAAGCCTCCATCTTTGTTGATTGAGTCTGCTGTTGAAGATCTTCTAACATCTCCCTACAAGCTGATGGGTGAGGTAGTCACTCTCAGCTTGTCTCTTAGTAGTAGGAACCTTGCTGAAGTAAGTCCCTTAGTAAATATGTCAGCCACTTGATCAAGTGTAGGGAGATACATGGTTGTAATGTCTCTGTTGACAACCTTTTCTTGAATGAAATGGTAGTCTACTTCTATGTGTTTAGTCCTTGCATGGAACACTGGATTGGTTGCCAAGGATAGGGCCCCTAAATTGTCACACCAGAGAGTAGGGGTTGTAGCTATAGGCATTTGAAGTTCCTTCAAAAGCATTCTGAGCCAATATAACTCAGTTGTAGTGAGTGCAATAGATCGGTATTCAGTTTCTGTACTGAATTTAGAGACCACAGATTGCTTCTTAGCACTCCAGCTGATTAAACAAGGGCCTAGGTATATGCCATAGCCAGTTGTTGACCTTCTATCATCTGGGTTCCCAGCCCAATCTGAGTCACCGTAGGCATTGAGAGTGAGTGAGCCTTTGGTGAATAACAATCCATGGTTGAGTGAGCCTTTGAGGTATCTTAATACCCTCTTGGCTGCTGTCCAGTGGGCAGTTGTGGGATTGTGTATAAACTGACATAGCTGGTTGACTGTGTAGCTTATGTCTGGTCTTGTTAGAGTGAGATATTGCAGTGCCCCAACAAGTTGTCTGTATTCAGTAGCATTTTGCAAGGGATCACCATGATGCTTAGATAGCTGAGAACCTGTTGGAAGAGGTGTTTTTACTGGTTTTGCATCTATCATCTTGAATCGGGATAGAAGGTCCAGTGTGTACTTGGACTGGTATAGCAGCATGCCATTAATCAGATTTTGAACATGTATTCCACGAAAGAAACTGAGAGAACCAAGGTCTTTCATTGCAAAATGATGCTTAAGACAGTGGATCGGATTTGTCATTGCTGCAACATTATTTCCTGTGAGGATTATATCATCTACATACACTAACAAAAACATGTGTATGTCTGAAAAATGATAAACAAAGAGGGAATAATCCACTTTAGATTCTTGGAAACCAAGAGCAATCCAAGTGGTGGCCAGCTTGTTGAACCAGGCATGAGGGGCCTGTTTAAGACTATAGATGGACTTGTGCAACTTGCAAACATGATGAGGATATCTTTGATCTTTAAAACCAGCTGGCTGTTCTATGTAAACTTCCTCTTCAAGTGTGCCATGGAGGAAAGCATTGGAGACATCAAGTTGTCTCAAGGGCCAATTATAATGGACAGTTATGGCTAAGATTGTTCTGATGGTTGAAACCTTGACTACTGGACTGAATGTTTCAGTATAGTCAATCCCATCTTTTTGTTCATACCCTTTGGCTACGAGTCTAGCCTTGAACCTGTCTAAAGAGCCATCAGCTTTCTGTTTAATTTTGAAAACCCACTTATTGTGAATAACATTCTTGGTAGTAGGTCTTGGCCACAAGGTCCAGGTGTGATTGGACAAAAGAGCATTAAACTCCTGTTGCATGGCTTGAATCCACCGAGGGGACTTGATGGCTTGTGAATAAAGATGAGGTGTTATTGGTAGATTGGTGTTGGGTGTCACAGAGTTCAAAGCCATGAGAGGATGTTTGGTAGAGGAATAGACCTTGTAACCAGAGAATGTTTTAGCTTTCCTAAAGCCATCCATGGACCTAGTAGTCATAGTATGTGTTGCAACAGCAGTGGGATCAAGAAGGGTTGCAGTAGTGTCTGCTGCAGTAGGGATTGCTGTGACTTCTGCTTCACATGTTTCTGGTATGGTACATGCTGTGGATACCACTGGTTCCTCGAATTAAGGTGGTTCTGGAAGAGAATTAGAAGTGGAAGGCATTTGTGGTTCAGTGGGTGATGAAACAGTGAGAGGGTTTTCAGAACCTTGTGTCGATGCAGTGTGGTAAACAAGTAAGATAACATCATTTGAGTGTAAAGTGCTAACCTGTTGAGGAAGATCTTTTGCAGAAGACTTTTGTAGAGATGGTTTCCAATCTTGAGCAGGGAAAGAATGCTCATCAAAGATGACATTTCTGCTAATAAGAATTTTTCCTGTCTTGGGATCAAGATATCTATAACCTCGATAGTTTGAACAATACCCTATGAAAATGCACTTTTTGGACCTGAACATAAGCTTATGAGTGTTGTAAGGTTTGAGAATGGGATAACAAGCACAGCCAAAGACTTTGAACAAGGAATAATCAGGAGCTTTGTTGAGTAGCTTGGTGTATGGACAATTATTTTTCAACACAAGACTTGGCAGTCTGTTTATGAGATACACTAAGGTATTGAAAGCATCTACCCAATAGGTATTTGGCAATTTGGACTGTGCTAGGAGAGCAAGACCCATCTCAACTATGTGCTTGTGTTTCCTTTCAGCAAGGCCATTTTGCTGTGCAGTATAGGGACATGGTATGCGATGATGGATGCCATTTGTAGTGAGGAATTGTTTAAATTGAGTAGAAAGAAATTCACCTCCACCATCATATTGAAAAGTTTTAATTTTCTTAGACAATAGGTTTTCAGCCTGGCATTTAAACTTCACAAAACACTCAAATGTTTCAGATTTTGTCTTGAGAGGATAAATCCAAATAAACCTAGAGAAATTGTCAATAAAAACAACATAATATTTAAAACCAGTTGTAGACAATATATGAGAAGTCCATAGATCAGAATGTATTATTTCCAAAGGTTCATTTGTTACATTCATAGAATCTGAAAAAGGAAGAGTTTTGGCCTTAGCCAATTGACATGCCTCACACAAGACCAACTGTTTAGTGGACTGACTAATAGGGATGTGAGCATATTTTCTGACTTTATCTAAGACAAGGGAAGCAGGATGTCCTAGTCTACGATGCCAAACAGTGGCATTTGCTATTATTCTAAGGAATCTGGTGAACTTCTTGACTTTATTGGTGGACTTGGAGAGATTAATTCGATAAAGGCCATCGCTACTTGGTCCTTGCATAAGAATTTGCCCTGTGAGGTTGTCCTTCACAAAAAAATGAGTGTCAGTTAGCTTAAACAAACAGTCATTATCAACACAAAATTTCTGAATAGAAAGTAAGTTTGCTGCTGCATTAGGACAGTGAAGAATATTTTTGAACTTGAAAGGTTTTTGAGAATGAAAAATGGTTGAGGAACCAGTGTTTAGGATAGATAAACCTGAACCATTGCCCACAACAACTTCTTCATCACCCTTGAATTGTTCTTGAAGTGTAAGGTTGTCCAAATCTGCAGTGACATGATTATTTGCCCCACTGTCAGCAAACCAAGGTTGTTCTTCAGGTTCAACAGAGTTCATTCTTGCAGCCAGTGCAGCCAGCTAAGAAGGAGGATGCCTCCCCTGATAGGAATAATTCATCCTATGGTAACAGTCCAGTGCTTGATGTCCAATCTTTCCACAGATTTGACAGGGACCCCTCTGATTTGTTTCACTCCCCTGATTTGTTTCACTCTTGAATCTATTCCCTTCTGGTTTCTTAGAGTGAAAGTTTTGCCTTTGCTGTCCAAAATTATTTCCTTTATAATAGAACGTTTTGGACTTTTGTGAGTAAAGAGCAAAATTACCTGACTCATTTGTTTGTTGGTGTTGTTGATTTCTAATAAGAATCTCATGGTTCAAAAGCTCAGCTTGAAAATCTTCAAAAGACATAACAGACTCTCGGGTGGCAAAATGAAATGATGTGATAAAGGCAGTGTAATTGGGATTGAGTCCTCCCAAGATATAGGAAATAAGATCATCATCATCCACTGCCTTACCTGCTGCAGTAAGTTGATCAGCAAGGATTTTGGCTTGTCCTAGGTATTGAGTACAGGTTTGTGATCCCTGGCTCAAGGACTGAAGCTGTCTTTTCAGATAGGCTACTCTGGACCTAGATTGTGAGGCAAATCTTGTTGCCAAGGAGGTCCACACTTGTCTAGAAGTGTGTAAGCCATAGACAGATGACAACACACTGTCTGACAGGGTGGTATTGAACCAACTAAGAAGGTATTGATCCTTCTTTTGCCATGATAAAAAAAAATGGATTGATCTCAGTTGACAAGTTTTCTGAAGCATCAGCAAGAAACTTTGGTGGACATGGCTCAGTGCCATCAACAATGCCCATGAGATCATGACTGCGTAACACAGGTAGAAACTGTGATACCCAGTCCAAATAGTTGTTAGCATCTAGTTTGATAGAGATAAAATGAGTGATGCTTGGTAGTGATTGACCAGAATTCGACATGATGAGATAGAAATTAGGAAGCAAGAAAATGTGTTAACCCCAGAGGGGCTCTGATACCATGCAAAAATAGACTAGAGGGTAACAAAATTGTATTAACTCAAAAGATGATATTTACAAAACAGCATTGCTGTTTATATACAGATGTTCCCATAATAGATGGGATTATAAGAATAAAAGGAAATTACAAGATTACAATGTATATGAAAGGAAAGAATAAACTTTTATATGGAAACAAAGTAATAGAGGCATTGTCAACTGTCCAGTGTGTAGCTGTCTTTCCAAACATGTAGATTCGTGGTCTTGGGTAGCTGTGCATGATTTGCATTCAGATTTCCATCTGAGGCTGAATTGGAGGCAGAGATCAAGCCTCCATCTTCGTTGATTGAGTCTGTTGTTGAAGATCTTCCAACAGACAGTACTGATCTCAAAATCCAACTTCATTTTTCTGAAAATCTTTAACTAAATAATTGATTATGCAATTCGTATTTAGGAAAGAGAAGTACATACATAAAATAAACTCACAAACTCTATGAAACATTTTCTCATAAAAACTCATAATTCCCAACCGTCAGTTTCAGAGCCAATAGCAAAGTTCTAGAAATTCCGTGTCAATGAAGTAGACAAATTCCATGTTGTAGACGGAAGCAGTGACCATTGTTTTTATCCTCGTGGGATAATTTTCTGCTTAGCAGGTTTCTAGATTAGGCTTCGGGTGCGTTGGCTGGATGTGCAGTTATTGAAGGAAACATTCGACAGCGGCATCACCTTCTTTGATACATCAGATCTCTATGGGCATGATCATGACAATGAAATAATGGTTGGCAAGGTACTTTCTGTTCAATGTTCTCTTTGAAGTTTGAACCTAGCTAACTTGTGTTAAAAAAACAAAAAGTGAAAAAGATCATTCTGCGCTGGCATTAGATCATTTCTGGTGTTAGGGGTGTAACCAGTCCGTTTGGTTTGGTTTTGGACAACTTTTAGAACCGAATTGATATACACTGATTTTTAAAAATTTAAAAACCGATATGGACCAACTCATCACCGAAATCGAAACTTTTGATTTTTTCAGTTTCGGTCCAATCCGACCCGATTTTTTTGATTTATCATTTACACGTGTGGCAGTACATAAGTTGAGAATATATGATCAAATGTGTAAAAATGTATTTATAAAAAATAATATATATTATAATTTTGTATGACAAAAATATATTTATCCTTGATATATATAAAAAGTAAGCTTATATTAATAACTTAATATTATTGTTCATGTTTAAAATTAAAATTTTATATTATACTAAAAGTTATAAAATTAATTTTATATTATATGAAATGTTATATTAATTTTATGTTATAAGATTAATAGATGTGAATCATAAAATTAAAATTGCATGTTATATTAATTTAGCATATATTGTATATAATATAATATAAAATTTTAAAATATATATATACCGAAACAATTTCGATTTTATGTACCGCTAACTGGACCTATTACAAACCGGACCCAATCCACTTGTTTTCAATTTTTTTATACCAGAGCTGCTGGTGTTGAGAAATATTGCATCTTTAGCAGGAATATGTAGTGGAAAGTTTACCTTTTTACACTGATTAGAAATTAAAATCATACTCATTATTGTTTTGTTTTCTCAGGCATTGAAACAGCTTCCTCGAGAAAAAATTCAACTGGCTACAAAATTTGGGTTGGTCAAGTTAGATGGGGGTCGCTATGGTCAAAATGGGGTAAGGGGAAGCCCAGAATACGCTCGAAAATGCTGTGAAGCTAGTCTTAAGAGGCTTGAGGTCGACTATATTGATCTTTACTATCCACATCGCATCGATGTTACAGTCCCAATCGAGGATACTGTAAGTTTGTCCCCTTTTTTTTTTCTCACTTTCTATGGATTATTGTAATCTACAAGGCTGGATTCAATGTTCTTGTTGAATTTTTTGTTTGGAATTAACTTAATCTGTAAGGAAGATGGGGGAGCTTAAGAGATGGTTGAAGAAGGAAAGATCAAATATATTGGATTATCAGAAGCTAGTGTTGACACAATAAGGAGAGCTCATGCGGTTCATCCCATCACTGCAGTACAAATGGAGTATTCCCTTTGGGCCCGTGATATCGAAGATGAGATTGTCCCAGTTTGCCGGTTTGTTACTATCTCCACCCAGTGTTTTAAGTTCATATATATATATATATATTTATATATATATAATCCAGGAGAATTAGCTCAATAGATGATCTACTGTATTACAGAATCTGCACCGTACGATGTTCGTTATTGCATCAAGTTTCTGTTGCTCATTTCACGTATACCTGTTTACGTACAGGGAGCTTGGTATTGGAATAGTTGCATATAGCCCTCTTGGTCGTGGTTTCTTTGCTGGAAAGGCAGTTCTTGAGCCCTTGCCCCCGGAGAGTGTATTGGTATGTCAATGTGAATGAAAATGGAAATTTTAGCCATCGTATTCAACTTTCTGCGGTTTTGGAATCCTCCAATCGTGGATACTTACACTACAAACAATTTATACTACATACAAGTCACTGTATAAAACGCACCACAACGTTGGTTGTGTCAATAAAAAAGCTTATAGATAGATTGACACAAACCCATGCCACCTCAACTCATCTCATTTTATTATTACAACTTTCTTAAATTCACATACAAAATATGATAAACAATTTAACTTTTTTAAATCTCGAAACAACTTTTTCAAATTTTCACACAAAATATAATAAATAATTCAACTTTTATTTTATTATTCACAAACCATCTCAACTCGTTTTTTAATCTAAACTACTCCAAACATTTGCCTTTATGGTCATGGAATCAATGTGTCGTCTATACACACACACACACATATATATATATATATATATATATATACATTCATCATATGGTACCTTTTTTTATTTTTATGAGTAATGTTAGGGATAAGTTCTAAATGCACAAGCTTTATGCAAATTTTTTTGTAAAAAAGTGGGCTCTACCAAGAAAAAACAATTTTTTCACACTTTCATAATAAGGTCCATTTTTTTTATAAAAGATATGCGAGAGGCTTATACTTTTAGGACTTGTATATGTCTTTATTTTATTTTTATTTTTCATTTTATTGATAGACAAACTTAGGTAAGCACTGTGGATCTACAAATTACATTGCACCCCGGCTTTATAAGAAACCCTCTAAAGGCAGAATAATTCCCTAGAGCAAATCAAACCTTTTATGGCAGCAATGTGCTATTTTAAACCTTTTACTAGTGATTGAGGCGCTGCAACAAAACAGTATGTCAAGCTCAATATTTGGTGGCCTTTAATCTGAGATTAAACAGCTTTCATCTTGTTTTGGGGATTTTTTTTACTTATGCTTGTAGGGAAGCCAATATGGCTGCACATTCTCTTGCTCAGAATGCGAGAAATGTTGAGAGTATCAACATGTGGTGGGATTGTATTTTAGACTTTTTATCTCAAATCTTGTGGTTTGATTTATGTATGTAATCATCTTTTGATTAATGAAGTTATATGTTTGTTATTAAAAAAAAAAAAAGTCATATTCATTTCATGTCACAGTCTATGTTTCCAAGGTTCAGCGGGAAAAATTTTGAGGAGAACAAAAATCTTTATAAGAAACTTGCCAATCTGGCTGAAAAGCATGCCTGCACTACTCCTCAACTAGCTTTGGCATGGCTTCTCCATCAGGGTGGAGACATTGTCCCAATCCCTGGTAATAATCAAACTCTTTTATATGTAATTTCCATCTTTCTCGTAAATATATGATTGTTATAATTTTAGTTTGTGCTTGTTTGGCTAACTTAGTAGCTTGCAATATGTCTGGTTTGACGTATTTTCTTGTTGATATTGCTAAGGCACAACTAAAGTTAGGAACCTTGATAACAACATTGGTTCCTTGGCTATAAAGCTCTCTGAAGATGATCTGAAAGAAATTTGCGATGCCGTGCCTATAGATGAAGTTGTTGGTTCTCGACAAATTGCTGCTCTCTCACTTGGCTTGGAATTTTGCCAATACCCCATCAAGGTAATCGCACAGTACTATAGAAGTAATTCAAGGGTGACCCTTTTAAGTAAAATTGTTACCATTTCTAATTTCTTTAATTATGTTTTCTCCATGTAATTTGTTTGTACAGGAACAATTAATGCAGAAAAGGATATACATGACGAAATGAGATAGTTTATAAAAAAATATATGTTTAGATAGTGAGATGAGATGAAATAATTTTTATTTTTTGAGATTTGATAAAGGAGTAAGTCCCACTAATAATTAAAAATTATTTTATAATTATTGAATAATAATTATAAATATATTAATAGAAAGTAATATTTATCATTAATTAAAAAATCTATAAACAAATACCATACAATATAAGACAGATTGGAAGACTGGACGAAATGGGAAGGGAAAATAAAAAGGACTGAGGGAATACTGAAGAAGGCAGTGGTTGTTGAAAACTGTTAATGGCTGTTGAATACGTACAAATGAAATAAAATTTTGCTTGTGACCGTTTGGATAACAAGATCAAATAAGCCGTACATTCTAGATGAGATAAAAGGCATCCAAACCAGGCCTAAAGTTTTGTTCTTTTTCAATTCAACGTACCAATTGTGTAGAAGGTGGATCATATGACCAGTTTACAAATAGATTTTTGCACTATTAAATAGTGCATGTCTCGCATGTTCCGTAGAAAACATTAGGCGTTAAAGTTGGTGAGACTATTAAACAACGTACGTTAAAACTTCTCCACTATAGTAAACAATTGAGTTTCTTCTCGCATCTTGTGCCTTATCTGGTTCATCCGTACGCGCCTTCCACAGATAAAACCACGGACAAAAAAGTTCTCAAATATCCCCACCACTCCCTTTGTGACAATAACTTGAACCACAATCTTTTTGAGTTGGTGCCTGGTGGGGACGACTAGACTTCTGCAACCGGAGTCCTCAATATCTTGAACTACACTCTCCTTTTCCATTATAGCATCTTGATCTTGCAACTTAGCAGTGATATCTTAGGATGGAGGGGAAGCCCCATATCCAAATTCCCAGAGTGGGACTTGGCAGCCAGGGACTGGAGGTAAGCTTCTTCTTTCCAACCTTTTCCTATTAAGTCAATCTCCAATTGCAGATCATGGTTATACCCAGTTTGGCTCAACTGTAAATGTGTAATTGTATTAATCAATACCTTTCTCAACAAATCACACCCTGTTGATCATCGTAGCCAAAAATAATGCCGTCTACGTTCATTCAAGATTGTTTTTCCCCCTCCTTTTTTGGGTCTAATCGGTGATTTCACAATGCATCTTTGGTTGAATTGCAGCAAGCACATACTATGTAACCAAAAAGTCCTAAGACAAAAATAGTCTCATCGTTCACCTGCTGGGTGTTCTAAACAGGGTTATATTGACGATCTTCAGTTTCTTAATTACGATCCATGAGATCTGCTACAGAAACCCAGAGTTTGGCAGTTGGGACTGGTTTTAAGCACAAGAAATCGTGTCCTTTTTTTTCTGCCACCTTCCTATCCTTCCGGTGCTTCACTTTAATCAAGGTCATTCTTTAATGGGTTCTCTGAAAGATAGAAAGGCCAAGCATCTAATTCTTGAATCAAATTTTGTATAGAAAAGCCCAAGGATACAAAGACTGAATGAGTCTGTTTTGTTCAACTAATTACCTGAGAAATAATGAAAAAAATTCCAACTTTTTCTTTCCTTTTTTCCCTTTTTTTTTTTTTTTTTTGCACCTTTTTCAAAACTGCTTGTCCAATCAAGTCTTTAAGATCAATATTGGTCCGGTATTTGGTGAACCTTGGATACTGCATGAAGACTCAAACTCTTGGATTAGTAACTTCCTCAACTTAGTTTCACTTGCATGAAATTCTTTTCGTGGAATCAATTTTCTGGCTACAGGTTTCTAGATTGGGCTTTGGATGCGGGGGACTCTCTGGAATATTGAATGCTCCTCTGTCGCATGAAGCTGGATGCTCCGTTCTGAAGGAAGCTTTTTATAAGGGTATAACCTTCTTTGATACAGCAAATGCTTATGGACGGAATCATGATAACGAAATCATGATTGGCAAGGTATGTAATTGCCCTATACTCATATTGAAACTAAAAAAGATGTGACTTGCCTCCTGCCAATTAGAAACATATATATTCTATGAATGTTGGACATATTAAATTGAGTGAATTATCTTGTATTTCTAGGCACTAAAACAACTTCCTCGAGAAAGAATTCAATTAGCTACAAAATTCGGATTTTCTATTTCAGAGGAAGGTCAAATGAGTGTCAAGTGTACCCCTGAATATGCACGGGAATGCTGTGAAGCTAGTCTCAAGTATCTTGATGTGGACTATATCGATCTCTACTATCAGCATCATGTTGACACCTCAGTGCCAATAGAGAATACTGTGAGTCTTGATTCTTGAGCATTAATTTTTCTTTCCAAATTATTCAAACTCGGGAACTTTTGATATATTTCGATGTGATATAGTTCTTCACTGTAACTTGATTTTGCTTGCTACGCCATGGTAGATGGAGGAGCTTAAGAAGCTGGTGGAGGAAGGAAAGATAAAATACATTGGGTTATCAGAAGCCAGTGCAGACACAATTAGAAGAGCTCATGCAGTTCATCCCATCACTGCGCTACAGATGGAGTATTCGTTGTGGACTCGTGACATCGAAGACGAGATAATTCCACTTTGCAGGTTTATTTGATGTTTGCATTTCAAAGCCAGTCAGTCATTGTACTAACGATATGGGTGACAGTTATGCCTTTGTGGTATTTGAATTGACCATGAATCAAACATTTTGTGAACAATATTATTAGAGAAAGTATAAAGAAAATTTTCACAGCATTAAATAATTTTTTTAAATCTCACAGAGAACTTGGTATTGGGATAGTGGCATATAGCCCTCTTGGTCACGGGTTCTTTGGTGGAAAAGGAGTCGTCGAAAGCTTTCCTAATGACAGTTTCCTGGTGAGTACGTGACTAGTAGCTAAATATAACATCCCATGTTTTTCATACACCAACACATACATGATTCTTAAGTTTGTCTTACATCAGTGATTTTTTCACTAGATATGTTCTGTTATGCTAGTGAGATGAGGAGATCGACCAATGTGAATAAGTCTCGTCCGAGCTTTTTTTTAACTGGACACATCTGGTAAAAAAAAAAAAAAATCATTGAATAGAAGCCGAACTCATGATTCTTGCTATGAAATGGATTTCCAAGGCCTATCCAACCCAGATATAGGGCAAGTAATTTCATGTCCTAACAATGTACAATACCATTAACTAAAATTATATGGTATTACAACAAGAATTGGTATGCACGCTCATTTTGATTTTCTTGGCATAGGCTGTGCATCCAAGATTCATGGGGGAGAATTTAGAGAAGAACAAACTTCTATATGCCCGACTTTCCGGCCTGGCTGCAAAGCATGCCTGCACTCCGCCTCAGCTAGCTCTGGCTTGGCTTCTCCATCAGGGAGATGATATAATCCCAATCCCTGGTACATCACTCTCTTAATTGAAATGATCTATTGGTATCATAGGTAATTGAGTTATTTATGTACATAGGGCTAATTGTTCAGTCTAATAGATGATCAATAGCTATTCTTTCCTCCATGAAAAACGAGACGGAATTCTGCTAATGCATGATGTGAAAGAAATTGATTCAGTTTAATAGATGATCAATTGCCAGTCTTTCTTCCATGAAAAACTGGACGAAATTATGCTAGAGCATGATGTGAAAGAAATTGATTTGGATGAGTTGCAGGGACGACTAAGGTTAAGAATCTCGATAGCAACATTGGTTCCTTGGCATTGAAGCTTACGCAAGAGGATTTGAAAGAAATTTCTGAAGCTGTGCCCGCCAATGAAGTTAGTGGAGAAAGAGATCCTGCCATGTTAGCTAAATTTGAATGGAAGAATGCAAATACCCCACCAAAGTAATTAATCGCAAACCTCTGAAGTGGAACCTTTCTTCTCGATCTGCTTTTTGTATTACCTGTGTTGTTTGTAATTTGGTAGAAACTTTGTAATAATCTTAAGTTACAATTAAGCTTTGGTCGGACCTTGGCCTTTCTTTCTTAATTTTGTGGGTGAGACTGTGAGACAAGTTATTAGATGGCTTATGGTGCGCGCATGTGCCAAGTATTTAATAAAGAATTGCGAGAACGACTTCAAGCTAGCGTGGAATGTTGACATTGTAGAAATTGGTTTGTAAGAGAAGTTTATAGACTTTAAAGTTTTGCTCTTTTTTCAATTCAACATATCAATTGTGTAGATGGTGGATCCTACGACCCGTTTGCAAATAGATTTCTCACATGTTTCCTAGAAAAACATTAGGCGTTAAATTTGCCAAGACCGTTAACGTGGGATGTTTGGACATAGCATTGAGATACATAATTCTCGTAATTTTATTCTCAAATATCATTCAAATATAGATTTTTTTTCAATTTTAAATTTTTAACTTGTTTATCCAATTATTACATAATTCATTATTTACACACAAAAATCAATAAAACTTTTACAACCTTCAAGACAAAACTAATATTAGAAAATTCTATTCCAACAATATTTTAGTTTTATAATAATTTTATTTAACTTTTATCTATTCTTTTTCAAAGTTCAATAAAATATCTTAACTCAAATCGTTCCATTACTATTCACAAAAGAGTAGTGCTATACGTATTTATAGTATTATGCACAACATTATAGAATACATTTTATTAGTTTTTTTCTTTTCTAAATACGAATTTTAAATTTTAAATTTCTTTATCTTTAGCCTAGCAATAGCTAATGCATTCTACAAGTTGGCATGTATTGTTAGGTGAGTAAAAATTATAAATATAAATAATATTTTTCTAATCCTAAGAGACTCCATGTATCCAAACATGCACAACTTCCTCACCATAGTGAGAACAATTAAGGTTTCTTTTGTTGGAGAAGGAGTCTTGTTTGGTTACATAAATCATTTCATTACATTTCATCTCATCTCGTCAATTTTTTTTAAACTTTTACATAAAATATAATTAATTTTTTAATTTTTTCAAATTTTAAAATAAAATAATATTAAAAATAATATTTTAATAATATTTTATTTAATATTTAACATTTATTTTATCTTATCTGTATAATCAAACGAGTGGTAATCGCTTTCTTCCATTTCAAACATGAAGCCAGTAAAATTCAAAGAACATTATAGGTGATAACTTCAACCCATGGCCGGTGAGATTCTTCCCGCATTCTTGTGCCTTTTCTGGTTCATTCGTCGCTTCCTTCCGCAGATGGGCAATAAATAAATGAAACCACCCAAACAAAAAAAAGGGGTTCTCGAATGTCCCCACCAAGAACATCAGAGTTGGTGGGGAGGATGAGACTTTTGCAAGCGGAGTATATCTTGAAGCTGTGCAGTAGGTACTGCGGAATCATTTACACCCTCCTTTTCCGTTATAGCATCTTAGTTTACGTTTCAATGTTAAATTAAGTTGAATTCAAATAATAAAATATTATTAAAATATTATTTTTTAATATTATTATTATTATTTTTAAATTTAAAAAAATTAAATTATTTATTATATTTTATATTAAAATTTAAAAAAATTATAATGATAAGTTGAAATGAGTTGAGTTTAGTTTAGTTTCTAAACGTACCCTAATCTTGCAACTTGGGGGGGGGGGTTTGGGACTTGGCAGCCTGGGAGTAGAGATAAGCTTAATTTTTTTGTGGCAGGTTTGGAGGTGGGATGAGATACAAAATTCTCATTTCATCTCATCATTATATCTTTTTTAAATTTTCATATAAAATATAATAAATAATTTAAAATTTTCAAATCTCAATTCACATTTTTCAAATTCTAAAATAATAATAATATTAAAACACAATATTTTAAATTCTAAAAAAAAATATAAAATTCTCATCTCACCCTCCAATTGCTGATCATGGTTATACCCTGTAAGGAACCCTTCCAGTAATACTTTAATTTATAATCAGATTCCAAGCAACACAAGAAGATGAAATGTAAATACTGTCATAAGAATGGAGATTAATTCGAGGTAATTCGGCCTCCACAGGTTCAAGGTTCTACAAGAGGCTTTCCATAACTGTCTTATATCATCTAAAATTTATATCAACGTTGATGGAAATCTGGTGTAGCAAAACTGCTGCTTCTAGAATCTCTTCAAAACGACCGTGTTTTAAAACCCCCATGCATCCTGTTTATTCCTTTTGTATGTTCCTGAAACGCTACGTTGCAACTTAAGTTCATACATCTCATCCCAAACGACACCATCTCAGTTAGGTTCATAACGAATCCCCTCCATTTAAAGAACCCTGTCCTCAAGGTTTAGAGCATTAATACAACTTGAGGTTCCGTTCCTTCCCATTCAACAGCAACCCATTCAGCAATCTATTCCTTAGAACTCCTTTTGTAATAAGCAACTCTCTTATCAATTACAGTATTGGTGTTCCCAACATCATTGCAAACAACTCTTATCTTTGCCATGGCTTGTGAATTAACGTCCCTATTGTAGCAAGTCCTATCAACCATTGTCCCATACTCTAGATCATACATGGCATTGTAGTTGCACAAAAACTGTCTAGCAAACCCCAAAGCCAACCTTAGGTACACAAACAAATGATTCCCAACAAGGCAAGAATTATACCCAAAATGTAACCAAAGCCAATAGAATGAAGCCAATTCAACTGCATTCTGGAATAGAAAAAAATGGATCAAGGGCAACAATAGTTTCAACTTCATAAACCAAAAAAATCATCTCAAGACCTCAACTTTGGTCCTGTGAAGAATCCAGTTATACCTGCATTCTCTAATGTCAAGGTTGCACTAACATGCTATAGCTTTGTGCCCACCAGAAGAACAAAAGCAATAGGAATGATTACTATCGAAAAATAAAGATCAGACTCGTTTACTTCAAACACCATTAAAGCCAATAGACCGAGTCTCATTCTAGCTACATAACCCACATTATTACCAACCTTGTCTGCAATCACCGCAGGATTTCTCAAAGCCTCTTTTGGAATATTCCTCTCTCTTTTCCCTAAACTATTAGCACCAACATAAACTATTATGAAATAAGTACTCATACCATCAAACTGTGCCACTAAAAATGTAATACTAGGCTCTCTAGTTGCCTCAATAAATTCATGATCCTTCACAACTCGATTACCAACTTTGACTTTGTCATAGCTAAAGAAATCAAAAATTGCTCCACTACCATATTGGATTGCAGTCGATGTCACATTTTCTTGTAGGTACTCGAATCGCTTGGTTTGTACTTAGCATGGAAATAACATGGCACCGAGAGATAGTACTTAGATGATGGTACCCACAAATTAGAGCTACCAGTGTCAACAATTACCGAGTAATTCTAAGGGAAAGTACCGATCCCAATCTCACTATAGTATTAAGCATCCAAGTAGTTCTTTAAAACAATAATGTTTATCTCCTTAGAGTCACCAAGATTATTGTGAATACGATACTTCCTTGTCCAAACTCTTAAAGACTCTACATCCTCGATGGGAAGCTAGGATTGGGCGAGCGTGAGGTAATTTGGCTGGTGCCCCCGACCCTTTCCTCGCTGATCTGGAGGGTTCGTTCATCATCAACCTCAAATTTCAACATCCTAGAACATAACTCTCGCCTTTGCATTTTATTGAACAAGTTGAGTGCAAAACTCGTACAACCATGCGTACCTTGGTAGATCAAGACAGAAGCAGATGAGCAAGCACATTACTTGTAAAAAAAATGGCCACAACTCAATGCGTATGAATTAAAAACAACATCCTAGGAAACAGCACAAGTCAGATCTTATTCTAGCCTTATAGAATGCGGAAGCCTCAATGTCATTACAAGTGGGATTGCATCAAAATCACAAGAAAACTGACTAGAAAACTCATTAAACTCTCCTTTTTTTTTCCCGTTGAAACTCAAATAAAAAGAAGTCAATTCTATGAGCAAAGGAGATTGCAAAAGCTCAATGTGTTCCTCCCCCAATTTGGATTTGAAATTCGTCCCATTTTATGAGCAATGAACTTTATCATACTTCTTAAGGATTTTTCTGATTATAATTGCATTCATTGTGACATATTCACCCAGCATTCGTCCTTCTAGTTCCATTGTTTGTTGATCATTCTTGAAACAACGACGCAAACGCAATAAATATCCTTGCATTCCAGAGGCAACATGAAGATCAAGGAGATGCCTGACTCTTGAACTAAAGCATCCATTTATTTTCGAAGCTTCCTTCGTCAGCTCATAAAAGAACTTCTTGTCACACACTTGGATCGCGACATAATCAATGGCAGTGGCTAAAAAGGTGTTGGAGTATTCCGCAATGGCGGCTCCCATGACCCCTATGCCGTTCCATGCTACGTGGGTTTGAAAGGGAGTGCGAATGCCTAGGTCAGAAATCATCAGGGTATGATTTGTTGAGAAATGTATTGATTAATACAATTACACATTTACAGTACAGCCAAACTAGGTATGTTATGAACCTGACTGAGACGGTGTCGTTTGGGATGAGCTATATGAACTTAAGTTGCAACGTAGCATTTCAGGAACATACATAAAGAATAAACGGGATGCATGTGAGGTTTGAAACTCGGTCATTTTGAATGAATTCAAGAAGCAGCAATTTTGCTACACCAGATTTCTATCAATGTTGATATAAATTCTAGAGGATAGGAGAAAACAGTTAGGGAAAATCTCTTGTAGAGCCTTGAACCTAAGGATGCCAGATTATCTAATTTTTGGTGTACCATGCTCTAACCGTGAGCGGCTTAGCCTACGACGCTGCAATCACCTACTAGATATAACGTGTCCAAGGCATTATCGTTGCACAAGCAGCTCTACGGCCAGATGCATAGGTGCATCACCCCTCTAATGTGCAATACAAGTGGCACAACGAGCACCATATGGGTGCATTGCAAGTGGTGCGTCGCTAATTGATGTTATGCCATTCATGGCGCTACGCTGGCCAAGGTGTTGCGCAGCCAGTGTTGGTGCAACGCTGCCACTGTGCAACACTGGTAAAACACTACCTTAAAGAGAGTCCATTGACACGATGCAACAACAACATCAAGGGTGGCCCAGTTGCATGCAGAACCATATAACTAGCCACAACAAGCTCTACCGTGAGCAGTGTCGCAAACCAGCTGGAGGTGCTATAAGCACCCAGCTATGGCTAGATCTACCATCTAGGGTGGCTTATGGTGCGATGCGCACCAATGTAGCGCTAACCAAAGTGGCACAACGAGCTCGCACCATCGATGGGGTCTCGCACTCATCACATTATGTTGTGCGAAGGCTAGAGTCGCTCACTAGGCCGAAGGCGTTGGTTCCCAAGGCGTTGCCGCTGCACAAGCAGCTCTACGACTAGATGCACAAGTGAATCACCCCTCCATTGTGCAATATAAGTGGCACAGCAAGCACCATCTGGGTGCGTCGCATGTGGTGAATTGTTAATTAATGTTGCACCACTCACTGCGCTAACAGAGGTGCTACGCAGCCAGCGTTGGTGCAACGTTGCCACGTTGCAGCCCTAGTAAAACACTGTCTCAAGGTAGAGAGCCCATTGACATAGTGCAAGATCAACGTCGAGGGTGTCCTAGTCTAGCCACGACAAGCTCTATTGAGAGCAATGTCGCAAACCAGCTAGAGGTGGGATGAGCACCTAGCTGTGGCTAGATTTGTCGTCTAGGGTGGCTTATGGTGCAACGCAACACTGACCAAGTGGCACATCGAGCTCGCACCGTCCATGGGGTCGCGCACTCTACACATAATGTTGCGCGATGACCAAAGTCCCTCACTAGGCCAAAGGCGTTGGTGCCCAAGGCGTTGCCACTGCACAGGCAGCTCTACTGCCAAACGCACAAGTGCATCAATATAAGTGGCACAACGAGCACCATCTGGGTGCGTTGTTGCTACGTCACATGTGATGCATCGCTAATTGATATTGCACCACTCATCGAGTTGTGCTGATAGAGGTGTTGCGCAGCCAGCATTGGTGCAACGCTGGCACGATGCAACTCTGGTAAAACATTACCTCAAGGCAAAAAGCCCATCGACATGGTGCAAAAGCAACGTCGAGGGTGGCCAGTTGCACGCAGAACCATATAAATGGCCATGGCAAGCTCTTTTATAAGCTGTCACAAACCAACTATGGCTAGATCTGCCGTCTAGAGTAGCTTATGGTGAGACGCGCACCAATGTAACGCTGACCAAAGTGCCGCAACGAGCTCACACCATCCATGGGGTCGCGCACTCCACACATAATGTTGTGTGACGGCTAGAGTCGTTCACCAGGCCGAAGGCATTGATGCCCAAGGTGTTGCCACTGCACAAGCAGCTCTACGGCCAGACACATAGGTGCATCACCCCTCTGCTATGCAATATAAGTGGCATAGCGAGCACCATCTGGACGCGTCACTGCTGCGTCGCATGTGGTGCATCACTGATGTTGCACCACTCATGGTGCTACGCTGATGGAGGTGCTGCGCAGCCAGCATTGGTGCAATGCTGCCACGGTGCAGTGCTGGTAAAACACAGCCTCAAGGCAAAAAGCCCATCGCCACAATGCAATAGCAACATCGAAGGTGGCCTAGTTGCACGCATAAACATATAATTGGCCACGACAAGCTTTACTGTGAGCAGTGTGGCAAACCAGTTGGAAGTGCTCATCGCACCCAGCTGTGGCTAGATCCATCCAAGGTGGCTTATGGTGCGACGTGCACCAATGCAGCGCTAACCAAAGTGGCGCAGCGAGCTCGCACCGTCCATGGGATTGTGCACTTCATAGACGACAAAAGTCACTCACCAGGCCGTAGGTGTTGGTGGCCAAGGTGTTATACTGCCAGATGCACAGGTGCATCACCCTTTTGCTGTGTAATATAAGTGGCACAGTGAGCATCATCTGGGGACGCATGTGGTGTGTCGCTAATTGATGATGCACCACTCATGGTGTTGCGCAGCCAGCGTTGGTGCAACGCTAGTAAAACACTACCTCAAGGCAGAGAGCTCATTGACACAATGCAAAAGCAACGTCGAGGGTGACCTAGTTGCACGCAAAACCATATAACTGGCCAAAGCAAGCTCTACTGTGAGCAGTGTTGCAAACCAATTGGAGGTACAATGAGCACCCATCAGTGGCTAGATCTCCTTCTAGGGTGGCTTATGGTGCGACGCGCACCAATACAGCACTGACCAAAGTGGAGCAGCGGCTCACACCGTCCATGGGGTCACACACTCCACACATGAGATGAGATATGAAATAAGATGAGTTGAGATATGAGATGATAAATAAGATCAGATGAGAAAAGAGATGAGATATGAGATATGATGAGGTGAGATATGATATAATATGATATGAGATGAAAAATGAACTGAGATGAGATAAAAGATGATATGAGATGAGAGATTAGTTATGAGATGAGATACATGAGACGAGAGATGAGATATATGAGACTCAATATGAGACGAGACGAGATGATATGATATGAGATGAGATATGAGATATGAGATATGATATAAGACGAGACAAGATGAGATATGAGACTCAATATGAGATGAGATGAGATATGGGATTCAATATGAGATGAGACGAGATGAGATACAAGATTGTTTCTCTAGCCAAACAAGCCCTTATAGAACTAGCCACCTTGATGTCGGCATTGCAATATTACTATCCAAAAAAATTCAAGGCAGCTTTGCATTATTATCACCTCAATTCATAATTTAAAGGCATAAGATTTTCACATTTTAGGCTTACATAATATATATACTACAAAAAGAGACCGAGCATTAGTGTCTGCCAATAGAAAATACATATATTTTTATTATATAATTATAAAATCGCTATTAGATAGTAGTATTTTATAGAAATGTCACTTATTTAAAACTGACTTACAAAAAAAACATAAAAATAGCTTGTACACATCATGTATATAGCATTACTCTTTCAAATAACTTTATTTCAAGTGAATTATAAAAAATTAAAATTAGTTCTAATAAAATAAGTAGTTATTTGATTATAAAATGTGCTTATTAACCT
Organism: Juglans microcarpa x Juglans regia; assembly: GCF_004785595.1. NCBI lineage: Eukaryota > Viridiplantae > Streptophyta > Magnoliopsida > Fagales > Juglandaceae > Juglans > Juglans microcarpa x Juglans regia. The sequence goes on from NC_054595.1 coordinate 23,167,871, forward strand.
AAACCAAACGGACGCACACGTCCTAACAGAATGAGCAGCAGTAATCCACATCAGCAGCACTAGCAGCTTCAGAAATTTCATGTCCTAACAGTGCAGCAATACCATTAACTAAAATTAATATATGGTATTACAACAAGAATTGGTATGTACGCTCATTTTGATTTTCTTGGCATAGGCTGTACGCGCGTGCATCATTCATGGGGGAGAACTTAGAGAAGAACAAACTAATTCTATATGCCCGACTTTCCGACCTGGCTGCAAAGCATGCCTGCACTCCCTCTCAGCTAGCTCTGGCTTGCCTTCTCAATCAAGGAGACGATATATATAATCCCAAGAGGGAGGTTTGCTACTCATCCAATCCCTGGTACATTAATTACTCTCTTAATTGAAATCTATTCATGTTATCACAGGTAATTGAGTTATTTATGTACATAGGGCTAATTGTTCAGTTTAATAGATTATCAATTGCTATTCTTTTAATTTCCATGAAAAACGAGACGAAATTATGCTAGAGCATGATTTGAAAGAAATTGATTTGGATGAGTTGCAGGGACGACTAAGGTTATGAATCTCGATAGCAACATTGGTCCCTTGGCATTGAAGCTTACGCAAGAGGATTTGAAAGAAATTTCTGAAGCTGTGCCCGTCAATGAAGTTGGTGGTGAAAGAGATCCTGCCATGTTAGCTAAATTTGAATGGAAAAATGCAAATGCCCCCACCAAAGTAATTAAATCGCAAATATCTGGAGTGAAACCTTTCTTCCCGATCTGCTTTTTCTATTTCCTGTGTAATAGAAAAACGTTCAAATATTTCTTGCTGACATATCATGATGGATAAAAGAATCTTGTTGAAATAGCATTATCAGCTTCGCGCTGGGAGCCGCAGTACTAAGCAAGAATCAGGTGGGTAATTGTCAATCTTCAAACAATTGCTGTAAATAGGGATGTTAGGTGACGGGATGAGATTCATAATTTTATAAATAGTAGTGAAATTATTTATAAAATATAATAAAATGATTTGAGTTAAGATGTATTATTAAGTTTTGGAAAAGAGAGATAAAAAATTGAATAAAAATATAATTTTTATTTTAAAAAGTTTAATTATTTTTTATATTTTATTTGAGTGTTGTTATCTGCTTTTAGCCAATCAAGCTATATTTTCTTTGTACAAACTACAAACCAAACCGTGGCAGAATTTGAGACGGGTGACTTGGGGTGGAGTTGGAAGTTGGAACAGTCTTGACTCTTGCACGTTCAGTCCTCCTGGTCCCTTGGGGTGGAGACAGAAAACCTCGACCTGCGTTGGCCTCGAACTCTGCCGATGGAATGTTGTGGTTTATGCGCGGGCCACGTCGAGGACATCGGACACGTGTGGACAACCAAGCCCACGTGAGCCAATGACTTTTTGAAAATATTTAGGGAAGACGTGGATCCTAAATATCCACCCCTCTGCTTGCCCTCTCGCCTCTATATATATTTGCCACTCCGACGTTCTATAAACTTACGTCTTCCATTACTTGCCACGCATTTCGAAAGCTTAGAATTCTCCAAGTCTGATCTCTGCACTATCTACTTAGATGGCAACCTCAGCTACAATGCATTCCATCTTGTCGAGCAAATTTTGATACCTAAATGAAAATTTTGATCATTTGTTAAGTCATTTATAAGGTGATTAGGAAAAATCTCAGAAATGGCCTTAGGGTGAGTACTTAATAAAATTTCAGTACAGGTTGATTAACCAAATAATTGGTTGATCATTTGTAAAGTCGCCAATAAGATGATTAGGGAAAGCCTCAGGTATAGCCTCTACAGGAAGTACTTAACGAAAATTCAACGAAAGTCGATACATGTATTATGTATTCAGCTGAAGTTGTCAATTGTGACATGAATATTGATTATTGATTCAGTCACAGAGAATTGATGTCGTTCACTAAATTTTTTCGAGTGAAATGAAGTCATCATTTATATGTGGTCAGTGGGAGCACATATGGTAGAGAGTGCAATCAGATAAGGTAACGACAAAAGTGGCGCATGTAAAGGCTTGCCATGCTCTAATGCCGATTTGCCAGAGTATGCGGGATAGAGTTGAGAAGTGGAAAGCTTATATTAATACCAAGGTAAAATACTCAACTGGATCATCAGCTTTTATGAGATCAAGTGAGAGATGTAATTTTAAAGAGTGTGATCACCAAACGGTGTATCTCTTGGAATGACACCCTCACCATAGTGATGACTCCCATAGGGGTGATGGTTGAGGAAGTGTCAAGAAACACAATCTTTTGATTTAGTCAAAAGGTTGTGATACTTGTTAATGGTTGTGCCCTTTGCAAATCATTGTATTTCCAATGGTTATGCCCCTTACCAAGCATTGTCTCATGGCCTATAAATAAGGACTATTGGTGCACAATGAAAACACTCAATTCCCTTTGTCCCTCACAAACTTATTGGACAAATACTCTCATGGGAGTGTTACCATATTGCTGAAGTTCTGTTCAAATTTCGTCTCTTTTTTTTCTTCATTTTTCTACATCAACATCTTGAAGCTATGCAATAGGTACTGCACAATCATTCACACCTTCCTTCTCCATTATAGCATCTTGATCTTGCACCTAACAGTGGTATCATGGGATGGAGGGGCCCTATTACCAAATTCCCAGAGTGGGACTTGGCAACCAGGGACTAGAGGTAAGCTTCATTTTTCCAACCCTTTTTGAATTAAGTCAATCTTCAATTGCAGATCATGGATACCTAGTTTGACTCAACTGTAAATGTGTGATTGTATTAATTAATAAATTTCTCAACAAATCACACTCTGATGATCATCGTAGCCAAAAATAACGCCGTCTAGGTTCATGCAAGATTTTTTTCCCCCTCCTTTTTTGGGTTTAATCTATAACACCCGGACCCAGCACCAAGTCTAGGCTAAGCTGCATTCTATAAATTGTTTTGGGTTAATATGTATGAAAATCTCACTTAAGTTTTAATAAGTAATTTTTTGAGTAGGGTATAGGTCCAAAATTTATTTTGGCAAGAGTACGGATTTTTTTTTATGGCCTGATAATTAAGTTAAAATCTTTTAATGTACTATGTGGATTTTTGCCCGGAAAATTTATGGGACAAGTGTATATTTTTTTTTAAGTTGAGTCAAGGTCCAAAACTTAGGGAAAAAATCAATTAATTATTTTCACATACTACCCAAAAACGTAGGCCCAAATACTTGAAATGGACCCCACCCGATCACCGAAAACCCAACCCGTGAGAACAAACACCAGTTTTTTTTAACCCCCCACGACTCCACTCTCATAGTCACATGCACGTACGTCTCACTTTCCCTCATCTCTAGGGTTTTTTTTTCTTTGTTTCCAATCACTTATACATACATACTCCTGCATGAAGAAACCTCAAGCCGCAACCTTTCTCTACGTTCAGAGCTCCCAAAAACCTAAGCCATGTGAAGCAGACACCTTGGCTCCCTTCCATAACCGTAGCCAGCCATGAGAACCACCCACTGCTCAGCCACCACAACAACGAAGTCACGAATGAGCCCTCCACGTAAAACCCCCCACTGCATTGCTACTGCTGCTACCTTCTTCAACCACCACCACTAAGACCCTCATTCAGCAAGGTGTAGTACAACGAATGCATGCACGTCTGTGACGCAACCAGCGGCCTCCTCCCTTTCGCCCCTGTCACATGGAGAAACTGCAAGCCGCAGCTTCCTCCCATGCCAAAACTCTTTCACTTCATAGAACCACCAGCCACTACCACCTAAAAGCACCTTTGTTTTGGCTCTAAAAAACATAGCATTACCAAGAGAAAAAAAGTCGCGTCCCCTCCTTGGATAGCCGCCGTTCTCGCCATGACCACCTCTAGGTATGCTCACATCGATCCTCCCCATGCATAGTCTCTCGACATTTTTCTTGTTCCTCCCATAATCTCTCTGTCTCTCATCAATTGGTATATTTCTCATCTCTCTCAATCTCTCCTACTGCCCAGCCGCCAAGCTCACCACTGTCAACCTCTGCCCAGCCCATTGCTCCACCGCACATCTCCCTTCCCTCTCGGTAAGCCTCAGTCATGCCACCCTTTCGTTAAGTTCGGCTTCTTTTTCAATATAGGAAGGGTTATTTTTCTCATAAAGTTAAAACATAAAATCTTTGATGAATGTAAAATTATCCCCTTTGAGGTTACAAGCCAAAGTTTGAACTTCTAATATTTTTATGTTGGACGTAAAATTATCAAGGGCCTAAGTTGGGTTGTAGAAATGAGTATAATAATTTTAGGCGGGCCTAATCCCACTTGTTATAGTACAAAATTTTATTAGACATGAATATTTTAGAATTAATGTATTAGTTGGAGGGGTTAAATGATATCAAGTAAATTTGGGAAGTGATGATATTTTAGGGTTTGGATAAATTTAGATTTTTAGGAAAATAGGTTACCTAGTATTTCAGATTTAAGTATTGAAAAATGTATTGATTTTGGATATTTATGAAAATTTCATGGCAATCTTAAAGGTGACAAGTAATTTTCATTCAGCATTGTCGCGAAGAAATTCAAAAAGTTAAGAAGTCCAGGGAAGCAGGGTTCCTATACTAGACTTTGCATAAAAAGAAAATGGAACGAGATTGATTTTAAAAATATGCATATTTGTTTTGAAAAAAAATCTGAAAACAATCTTGTATATGTGTTCTACATATGCATGAAAGCTGTATAAGAGAAAATATTTTATGTCATGACTGGTGTAGGCATGAGATAATTTTGTTCATTCTGTTTCTGGACTAAGCAAAAAGAGTGAATATGAAATTTATAAAAATTTGTGCATGTGATGCGAAAATGATCTGAAATTATTTTTGAATATATGGAAAGATCTGAATTTGTTAAGTACTCTATTTGGATATGTTGTGGAATCTGAAAACATTGGCATGAGATTATATATATGTATTTTGATTAAGTCTGATTCTGATGTTTTGTTCGGTTTCTGTTACGGCCTAACCACGAGTGATAATAATGGCATACTGCCCAGCCACGGGTGATAATAGTGGATACAGCCCAAGCACAGGTGATAATAGTTGATACAGCCCAACCACGAGTGATAATAGTGGATACGACCCAACTACGAGTTATAACAGTGGATATGGTCCTTCCACGGGTTAGAAATGTGGTTTATAACACTGTCACGAGGGGTTAAACATGGTATACGGCTCAACCATAGGTTATAATAGTGGATATGAACCTTCCACGAGTTATAATTGTGATTTATAACCCTATCACGTGGGTTAAATATGGTATTTGCCTCGATGTGATGCTCTGATATGATGAAGATAAGGTCTCACATTTTGATATGCCAAATGAATTTTGAATAAGAATATTGTTAAACTTTCGCTCTGATATTTTTTATAATATGTTCTGGCTCTACATTCTGAAAATAAAAAGTGTTTTGTTCTGCATTATGAACTCTATAAATGCTCATGTTTGCATACTAGTATATGTTCTCTACTTACTGAGTTGTTGATAACTCACCCCTTATCTCTAAACATTTTCAGATAATCTTGATGGTTCTACTGGAGAGCATGAGTAGGCAGTGTTAGAGAGGTTTGATGTTCATAGAGGAATAAGCGTCTGATGGTACAAGTACTTATTTGAGAGTCATAATTATTAAATTCATTATTTTCAGTTATTTTGATATGATGAGCTAAGAATATTTTTTAGTCTTTGTGAAGTTTTTAATTTATTTTATTGAGAATTTCTTTGTTGTCCCTATAGAGGAACATGTATATTTGGGTTGAGCAAACGAATTGATATTTTATGAATTTTTCTTGCTATATAATTGTCCTATTGGAGAGGATATTCAGTATCAAGAGTTAACTCTCCGGACCTCTAGGACCGGGGTGTTACGTGGTCAGTGATTTCACAATGCATCTTTGGTTTAATTGCAACACGTACATACCATGTAACCAAAAAGTCCAGACAGAAAAATATTCTAATCGTTTACCGGTTGGGTGTTCTAATCATGAGGGTTATATTGACAATCTTCAATTTCTTAATTACGATCCATGAGATCTACTACAGAAACCCATAGTTTGTAAGTTTTCTTTTATACAATCACAATCTCGTATAGATTGCACTAACATTCCAGTTAGGAAAACTCCATAGTTTGGCAGTTGGGACTGGTTTGAAGCACAAGAAATCGTGTCGCCTTTTTTTTTTCTGGCATCTTCCTATCCTTTCGGTGCTTCACTTTAATCAAGGTCATTCTTTAATGGTTTATCTGAAAGATAGAAAGGCCAAGCATCTAATTCTTTAATCAAATTTTGTATCGAAAAGCCTAAGGATACAAATCATGCATATATGAGTCGGTTTTGTTCAAATAATTACCTGAGAAATAATGAAAAAAATTCCAACTTTTTCTTTCTTTGTTTTTTTTTTATACCTTTCCGAAAACTGCTTGTCCAATTAATGAGAATGCTCCATTCTGATTCTTGAAGGAAGCTTTTTATAAGGGTATATAACCTTCTTTGATACAGAAAATATTTATGGACGGAATCATGATAACGAAATCATGATTGGCGAGGTATGTAATTGCCCTATACTCATATTGAAACTTAAAAAGATGTGAAATTAATATATCCTCTTTCCAAGTAGAAATATATATATATATATATATATATATATTCTATGAAAGTTGGACATATTAAATTGAGTGAATTATCTTGTATTTCTAGGCATTGAAACAACTTCCTCGAGAAAGAATTCAATTAGCTACAAAATTCAGAATTTCTATTTCAGAGGAAGGTCAAATGAGTGTCAAGTGTACCCCTGAATATGCACAGGAATGCTGTGAAGCTAGTCTTAAGTATCTTGATGTGGTCTATATCAATCTTGTAAGAAAGGAGCACTCATAGTGGGCACCCCTTCACCTCTTGATGGAAACCAAGTTGGGCCTACTCTTAAAGATCATTTGTAAATTCCAGATGGGCCAATAACAAGATCAAGGGTCAAAAAGATCGAGGAAACAATGCACGGATTGGTGCAATACAATTGGGATGAAGCTAGCAAGAGCCTAACACTCAAGATGGGCTTGAAAGAAGGAGAACCAGCTTTGATCCACTTGATTCAAGCTGTGGAAGACATGACTTAGAGATAGGGCCTATTGTTATTGGAGACTTCAAATTTGGTTAAATGATTTATTTTATTAGTTTAGAATAAGTGGGCTTGAAGATGCCTAGCCCACACGTCTTATTTTCAATGAACTAGGGTTTTCAACAAAGCCTTGTATTTTGGCCAAGGGCTTATTTGGAAATTTACTTTTTAGAAATTAGGGTTTCAAGAGGTACTATAGCGTCACTGTAGCCGTACTGTAGCCGCGGGTACTGTAGTACGACACTGTTCATTAGGACATTTGGGGTAAAAATGAGCTTTATTTTGGTTAGGGTTTTAATTAGGTTCAGTTTAAATACTCATTGTAGCCTCATTTGAAGGTTAGACAATATTGAATTTTTTTGTGAGTTTAGGTTTCTCCTCTTGTTCTTGATTGAACACTTGAACTTATCAGAGGTAAATCACAACCTTTGTGGCGTTCCTCCTTTGTAATCTAGGTTCTTGAGACGGGTTCTTCAACAATTCTAGATTTTGATATAATCTAGGTTCTTGAAACGAGTTCTCATCGGGTCTAGGTTTTCTCCATCCATTGATTTGAATTTGGCTTTCTTGGAGAGTTTTTAAATTGATTGTGGGTTCAAGGAATTTCATTCCCGCGAGTTCATATCATACCTCCTCTTGGGGGTTATGAAGTGGCTCTTAAGCCACTTCATGAGACTTGATGGCTGGCCATTACATAGTCTCTCCCCCTCTTTGGATGACACACTTGCATCAAGAACGATCTCTCTCTTAAATGGTTTTCTCTAGTCACTGTATCTAAGATGTGGAATGTGTGAGTGTTGCTCTGGTATTACCACGTAGCACACTCTACCATCGATTTGAAAATCGTGGACGAATAACGACGTTAGAGAATTCGTAGAACAACTGCACTAGATCCGAGATATTTCCTATGAGGTAATATTGTTTCCACTGTATATTATGATCCAATATTTCTAACAGATCTCTACTATCAGCATCGTGTGGACACCTCAGTGCCAATAGAGAATACTGTGAGTCTTGATTCTTGAGCAATATTTTTTCTTTCCAAATGATTCAAACTCAGGAACTTTGATATATTTCGATGTGATATAGTTCTTCACTGTAACTTGATTTTGCTTGCTATGCAATGGTAGATGGAGGAGCTCAAGAAGCTGGTAGAGGAAGGAAAGATAAAATACATTGGGTTATCAGAAGCCAGTGCAGACACAATTAGAAGAGCTCATGCAGTTCATCCCATCACCGCGCTATACAGATGGAGTATTCGTTGTGGACGCGTCACTAATGACAGTTACCTGGAAAGTACGTGACTAGTAGCTAAATATAACATCTCATGTTTTCCATACATCAAGGCGTGCATGATTCTTGAGTTTGTCTCACATCAGAGATTTTTTCACTGGTTATGTTCTGTTATGCTAATGAGATGAGGAGATCGACCAAGTGTATAAATCTTGTCCCTTCATTTTTTTTTTAACTCGACACATCCGGTAAAAAAAAAAATCATTGAATATAAGCTCAACTCATGATTCTTTCTATTAAATGGATTTCATTTCAACGCCTATCCAACCCAGATATAGAGCAAGTAATTTCATGTCCTAACAGTGCAGCAATTCCATTAACTAAAATTAATATATGGTATTACAACAAGAATTGGTATGTACGCTCATTTTGATTTTCTTGGCATAGGCTGTACGTACGCGCGTGCATCATTCATGGGGGAGAACTTAGAGAAGAACAAACTAATTCTATATGCCCGACTTTCCGACCTGGCGGCAAAGCATGCCTGCACTCCCCCTCTGCTAGCTCTGGCTTGGCTTCTCCATCAGGGAGACGATATATATAATCCCAAGAGGGAGGTTTGCTACTCATCCAATCCCTGGTACATTAATTACTGATCTCTTAATTGAAATCTATTGTTTTCAAAAGGTAATTGAGTTATTTATGTAGATACGGCTGATGGAATGTTTGGGTAATGAGATGAGATGAGATAAAAATTTTGTAAATAGTAATAAAATTATTTATAAAATGTAATAAAATAATTTGAGTTAAGATATTTTATTAAGTTTTGAAAAAAATAGGTAAAAAGTTAAATAAAAATATTAGAAAATTAAAATATTATAAGAATATAATTTTTTAATAAAAAGATAATGATATGCTTGCTACTTCCTATCACTTATTTACTACTCTTTTTATTTTTTTTTATTTTTTATTTTTTTATTTTTACTTAATGGTAAAAGAAGTAACTATTAGTGATATTATATATTTTTTTATTTTTTTTAATGATTAAAGATGTTAAAAAAAATATTTAAAAAAATAATAAAAAAATTAAAATATCAAATACACTATAAAATAATAAAAGAGTAGTGAAATGATAATTATCCTTTAACAAAATAAGTATATCATTATTATCCTTCGGTAAAAGAGTGGTAGAAGGAAAATTAAAAGTAAAATTAAAATAAGTCTATCCTTATCCTTTAGCAAATCAAGCTATATTTTCTTTGTACAAACTACAAACCAAACCGTGGCAGAATTTGAGACGGGTGACTCGGGGTGGAGTTGGAAGTTAGAACAGTCTTGACTCTTGAACGTTCAGTCCTCCTGGTCCCTTGGGGTGGAGACAGAAAACCTCGACCTGCGTTGGCCTCGAACTCTGCCGATGGAATGTTGTGGTTTATGCGCGGGCCACGTCGAGGACATTGGACACGTGTGGACAACCAAGCCCACGTGAGCCAATGACTTTTTGAAAATATTTAGGGAAGACGTGGATACTAAATATCCACCCTCTGCTTGCCCTCACGCCTCTATATATATTTGCCACTCCGACGTTCTATAAACTTACATCTTCCATTACTTGCAACGCATTTCGAAAGCTTAGAATTCTCCAAGTCTGATCTCTGCACTACCTACTTAGATGGCAACCTCAGCTACAATGCAATCCATCTTGTCGAGCAATTTGAGTACCCGTCTTACAAACAGGCCCAGGGTGAACCAGTTTCTTCCCAATGCTAATCATGTGCTCCGTTTGCCGAGAAACACATGCATGAGGGTTCGCTGCAAGGCAAACGAGGTCTCAAGCTTGATCTCTGTTTTGATAGGAAATTAGTTTTACTGTTATAGCTTATCATGTTAGGAGTGAACTTAAACTTACGTACGATTCCTTGCTGCTTCTTTTTATTTTTTTTTGGCAGGAGCAGCAGGCCTCACCACCACGTTATACACCACAGCCACCCAAGGTAGCGACCTTAATCCCGGGAAGGGTTTGATTTAGGGTTCTGGAGTATGTATGGGTACAGATAAACGTTGTTAGATCTAGCATTTTGACTGCATGTTTTGCTGTGAACAGGTGATCAGTACAAAGTTCTCCGACGTGCTGGCATTCAGTGGACCGGCACCGGAGAGGATCAACGGCAGGCTAGCGATGATCGGCTTCGTCGCGGCGATGGCGGTGGAGGTATCAAGGGGGCAGGATCTGTTCGCGCAGATATCAGATGGTGGGATCCCATGGTTCTTAGGAACCAGTATTTTGCTGTCGTTTGCATCTCTGATTCCTCTGTTCAAAGGGGTGAGCGTGGAGTCGAAGTCGAAGGGGTTCATGACCTCAGATGCTGAGCTTTGGAATGGGAGGTTCGCCATGTTGGGTTTGGTTGCACTTGCCTTTACTGAGTTTGTTAAAGGTGGAGGAACGATTGTGTAGGCCTTTTTTTCTCCACCCTTGAATAATACAAGTGATGATCCCATGTAACTCTTTTCCTCTCTTTATATGGGATCCCATATATGTAATTCTAGAAAGCAAGTAATAATTTTTATATAAAATAATTTATTACTTGTATAATCGGATTCCAGTGCATTAAAATACAAACGAAATGTTAGATACTGCAACGTCAATTTACTACAATTATGATATCACTCATCAGTCTATAAATTTATTATCGTAAATAATAAAGATTGATTTAATGACTAATAAATAAATTTTTGAGGTTATCCATTGGATTAGCGGCCGATGCTATGATTCCCCTCTAAGCTGGCACCATTGTACGGAGACTTGTAGTGGTGAAATCAGATGACAGCATAGCCTATAGACTTCAGCCACGTACTGTATTGTTAATATAGTATTTTATTATTATCTATTAATTATTATATTTAAGGATACATGAATAATATCACACAGAGAATGTAATATATATAACCCTGAGTTTTAGTTTTTAAAAACTAGTGTAAGATCAAAATAATCATAACAAAATTCAAATATATCGGGCTTTTATATTAATTGTATGTTAATAAACAAACCTTCTTATAGGAATTATCGTGAGAACATAGTTTAAAACTTAGGTCCGGTTTAGATTCATAATTCATCTCATTAATATTCTCTACTATTTACAATTCATTTCATTATTATTTATAGTTCATCTCTACTAATTATTTTGCATTTGCTATTGAGCTTGTGATCTAATCTAATCTAATCTAATTGTACTCTCGTTTTAAATATTTTATAAAAATATATAAATATTTTTATAGTCAATTCTTTAATTATTAACTAAATAAATAAATAAAATTTAAAATGCCTGAACAGTCAAACTTAAGAAATCCGTTTAGATACAGAGGTGTCCTCATCTCTATCTAATCTAATTTAACTAATAATTTTATTACTATTTATAAATAATATAGCAAACAAGCATCTTCCAAACCTATTATACATGTGACACACGTATCTCGGAATTATGAGACGCAAACAATATATGTTAAAAAAATATTATACGAGAATAATAGAGTAAACAATTTAGCATGTAAAACTATTATCCATCCATTCAAAAAATATAAAAAAATGTTATTCATTCTTTTTCAGGAACAAAAAAATGCTATTCCTACACTAATAGACAATATCATTGATGTGATAGATGCCCTATTGAGTATTGGTTATAAATATTTAAATTTAAAAGTTAGATTACAACTTTTAATAAATATACTCACATTAATAATGTCGTAAGCGTTATGATGGGATGTTGCAATTAGGACTCATTTATTTTCACAAAAATTTTCAACTCATTTTATTTTATTTAATTATTATAATTTTTTTAAATTTTTACATAAAATAAAATAAATAATTCACTATTTTTAAATTCTAAAATAAAAATAATATTAAAAAATACATTCTAATAATATTTTATTCAATTTTTAACTTTTATGTCACCTCATCTGCGAAAACAAACGAAACCTAACATTACTGAAAAGTAATAACACTGTGCACCTTAGCATTGTAAGATAGAAAAATTCTTCTTATCAGTCACTATTCACGGCCACTCCACACTTCACACCCTATAAAAAACACTCTCATATCTTATGAAAAACGATAAATTCTATGCATCACCTACTATTGGCTTTCATACCCTATACTAATAGTTCTTTTTTTTTTTTATAGGGTGCAGGAGTGTTTTTTATTAAGTGTGAGGTAGTGAATAGTGATTGATAAAAAAAATTTATGAAAAATACATATACACTCTATAAAAAAACTATAGGTGTAAGGTGTTAGAGTGAATAATAGCTGATGCATAGTAAATCCCTATAAGATAATAAGAGACCTTTGTCAAATCAATGGCCTTTCTCAAATTATTATAACTTGAGGGTCAAGATAAAACCAGATACAGAGGTAAAGCAGTTTCTATAATATTTATTATTAATTTAATACTATATATATACACACACAATAAATATTATAAGCAACATCTCATGTATTGTTTTCACTGATCATGAAATTCTAAAAGTGAAAATTATCTTTTACCCTTCTTGTCACTAGTGTCAAAGTGAAGGTGAAATTTCATAATAGAAAAATTAACAACTGAAATTATTAAATTGACACGTTGTGCCATTAAATTGACACGTTTTGACATGCTATTCATTAAGTTGAATAAAAATAGCTAATGTAGCATAATATTGATAGTCGAATCTTAAAGAATAGTGCAAAATGTCAAATCTTAATAGTTTGAAAATACATTTTACGAATTTTAATCATTTACGGTGCAAACTATAAAGTCCATGCCATTTAGAAGTGCATGTAAAGTGTATCTATTTAAAAAAACACCCCCCCCCCCCCCCCAAAAAAAAAAAAAAGAACTACATTCCTACGATGCTAGGCATCTCTATGGTTGTTTTAATATTAGCTTTAGGGGCTATTGGTACACAATGAAAACACTCAATTTCCTTTGTCCCTCACAAACTTATTGGACAAATACTCTCATTAGAGTGTTACCATATTGCTGAAGTTCTGTTCAAATTTCGTCTCTTTTTTTTCTTCATTTTTCTACATCAACATCTTGAATCTGTGCAATAGGTACTGCACAATCATTCACACCTTCCTTTTCCATTATAGCATCTTGATCTTGCAACTTAGCAGTGGTATCATGGGATGGAGGGGCCCTATTACCAAATTCCCAGAGTGGGACTTGGCAACCAGGGACTAGAGGTAAGCTTCATTTTTCCAACCCTTTTCGAATTAAGTCAATCTCCGATTGCAGATCATGGATACCTAGTCTGACTCAACTGTAAATGTGTGATTGTATTAATTAATAAATTTCTCAACAAATCACACTGTGATGATCATCGTAGCCAAAAATAACGCCGTCTTGGTTCATGCAAGATTTTTTTCCCCCTCCTTTTTTGGGTCTAATCTATAACACCCGGACTCAGCACCAAGTCTAGGCCAAGCTGCATTCTATAAATTGTTTTGGGTTAATATGTATGAAAATCTCACTTAAGTTTTAGTAAGTAATTTTTTGAGTAGGGTATAGGCCCAAAATTTATTTTGGCAAGAGTATGGATTTTTTTTTATGGCCTGATAATTAAGTTAAAATCTTTTAATGTACTAAGTGGATTTTTGCCCTCAAAATTTATGGGACAAGTGTATACTTTTTTTTAAGTTGAGTCAAGGCCCAAAACTTAGGGAAAAAATCCATTAATTATTTTCACATACTACCCAAAAACGTAGGCCCAAATACTTGAAATGGACCCCACCCGATCACAGAAAACCCAACCCGTGAAAACAAACACCAGGTTTTTTTAACCCCCCACAACTCCACTCCCATAGTCACATGCACGTACGTCTCACTTTCCCTCGTCTCTAGGGTTTTTTTTTCTTTGTTTCCAATCACTTATACATACATACTTTTGCATGAAGAAACCTCAAGCCGCAACCTTCCTCTACGTTCAGAGCTCCCAAAAACCTAAGCCATGTGAAGCAGACACCTTGGCTCCCTTCCATAACCGTAGCCAGCCATGAGAACCACCCACTGCTCAGCCACCACAACAACGAAGTCACGAACGAGCCCTCCATGTAAAACCCACCACTGCATTGCTACTGCTGCTACCTTCTTCAACCACCACCACTAAGACCCTCATTTAGCAAGGTGTAGTACAACGAATGCATGCACGTCTATGAAGCAACCAATGGCCTCCTCCCTTTCGCCCGTCACATGGAGAAACTGCAAGCCGCAGCTTCCTCCCGTGCCAAAACTCTTTCACTTCACAGAACCACTAGCCACTACCACTTAAAAGCACCTCTGTTTTGGCTCTAAAAAACATAGCATTACCAAGAGAAAACAAGTCGCGTCCCCTCCTTGGATAACCGCCGTTCTCGCCATGACCACCTCCAGGTAAGCTCACGTCGATCCTACCCATGCATAGTCTCTCGACATTTTTCTTGTTCCTCCCATAATCTCTCTGTCTCTCATCAATTGGTATCTTTCTCATCTCTCTCAATCTCTCCTAGTGCCCAGCCGCCGAGCTCACCACTGTCAACCTCTGCCCAGCCCATTGCTCCACCGCACATCTCCCTTCCCTCTCGGTAAGCCTCAGCCGTGCCACCCTTTCGTTAAGTTCGGCTTCTTTTTCAATATAGGAAGGGTTATTTTTCTCATAAAGTTAAAACATAAAATCTTTGGTGAAAGTAAAATTATCCCCTTTGAGGTTACAAGCCAAAGTTTGAACTTCTAATATTTTTATGTTAGACATAAAATTATCAAGGGCCTAAGTTGGGTTGTAGAAATGAGTATAATAATTTTAGGTGGGCCTAATCCCACTTGTTATAGTACAAAATTTTATTCGACATGAATATTTTAGAATTAATGTATTAGTTGGAGGGGTTAAATGATATCGAGTAAATTTGGAAAGCGATGATATTTTAGAGTTTCGATAAATTTAGATTTTTAGGAAAATAGGTTACCTAGCATTTCAGATTTAAGTATTGAAAAATGTGTTGATTTCGGATATTTATGAAAATTTCATGGCAATCTTACAGGTGACAAGTAATTTTCATTCAGCATTGTCGCGAAGAAATTCAAAAAGTTAAGAAGTACAAGGAAGCAGGATTCCTATACTAGACTTTGCATAAAAAGAAAATGAAACTAGATTGATTTTAAAAATATGCATATTTGTTTTGAAAAGAAATCTGAAAACAACCTCGTATATGTGTTCTACATATGCATGAAAGCTGTATAAGAGAAAATATTTTATATCATGACTGGTGTAGGTATGAGTTAATTTTGTTCATTCTGTTTCTGAACTAAGGAAAAAGAGTGAATATGAAATTTATGAAAATTTGTGCATGTGATGCAAAATGTTCTGAAATTATTTTTGAATATATGGAAAGATCTGAATTTGTTATGTATACTCTATTTGGATATGTTGTGGAATCTGAAAACATTGGCACGAGATTATGTATCTGTATTTTGATTAAGTCTGATTCTGATGTTCTGTTCGGTTTCCGTTACGGCCCAACCACGAGTGATAATAATGGCATACTGCCCTGCCACGGGTGATAATAGTAGATACAGCCCAACCATAGGTGATAATAGTTGATACGGCCCAACCACGGGTGATAATAGTGAATACGGCCCAACCACGAGTTATAACAGTGGATATGGTCCTTCCACGAGTTAGAAATGTGGTTTATAACACTGTCACGAGGGGTTAAACATGGTATACAGCTTAACCATAGGTTATAATAGTGGATACGACCCTTCCACGAGTTATAATTGTGATTTATAACCCTACCACGGAGGTTAAACATAGTATCTGTCTCGATGTAATGCTCTGATATGATGAAGATAAGGTCTCACATTTTGATATGCCAAATGAATTTTGAATAAGAATATTGTTAAACTTTCACTCTGATATTTTTTATAATATGTTCTGGCTCTACATTTTGAAAATGAAAAGTGTTTTGTTCTGCATTATGAACTCTGTAAATACTCATGTTCGCATACTAGTATATGTTCTCTACTTACTGAGTTGTTGATAACTCACCCCTTATCTCTAAACATTTTCAGATAATCTTGATGGTTCTACTGGAGAGCAGGAGTAGGCAGTGTTAGAGAGGTTTGATGTTCATAGAGGAATAAGCGTCCAATGGTACAATTACTTATTTGAGAGTCATAATTAATAAATTGATTATTTTTAGTTATTTTGATATGATGAGCTAAGAATATTTTTTAGTCTTTGAGAAGTTTTTAATTTATTTTATTGAGAATTTCTTTGTTGTCCCTATGGAGGAACATGTATATTTGGGTTGAGCAAACGAATTAATATTTTATAGATTTTTCTTGTTATATAATTGTCCTATTGGAGAGGATATTCAGTATTAAGAGCTAACTCTTCGGACCTCTAAGCCCGGGGTGTTACGTGGTCAGTGATTTCACAATGCATCTTTGGTTTAATTGTAGCACGTACATGCCATGTAACCAAAAAGTCCAGACAGAAAAATATTCTAATCGTTTACCGGCTGGGTGTTCTAATCATGAGGGTTATATTGACGATCTTCAATTTCTTAATTATGATCCATGAGATCTACTACAGAAACCCAAAGTTTGCAAGTTTTCTTTTATGCAACCACAATCTCGTATCGATTGCACCAACATTCCAATTAGGAAAAATCCATAGTTTGGCAGTTGGGACTGGTTTTAAGCACAAGAAATCGTGTCGCCCTTTTTTTTTTTTTTCTAGCATCTTCCTATCCTTCTGGTGCTTCACTTTAATCAAGGTCATTCTTTGATGGTTTCTCTGAAAGATAGAAAGGCCAAGCATCTAATTCTTTAATCAAATTTTGTATCGAAAAGCCTAAGGATACAAATCATGCATATATGAGTCTGTTTTGTTCAAATAATTACCTGAGAAATAATGAAAAAAATTCCAACTTTTTCTTTCTTTGTTTTTTTTTTATACCTTTTCAAAAACTGCTTGTCCAATTGATGAGAATGCTCCGTTCTGATTCTTGAAGGAAGCTTTTTATAAGGGTATATAACCTTCTTTGATACAGAAAATATTTATGGACGGAATCATGATAACGAAATCATGATTGGCGAGGTATGTAATTGCCCTATACTCATATTGAAACTTAAAAAGATTTGAAATTAATATAGCCTCTTTCCAAGTAGAAATATATATATATATATATATATATATATATTCTATGAATGTTGGACATATTAAATTGAGTGAATTATCTTGTATTTCTAGGCATTGAAACAACTTCCTCGAGAAAGAATTCAATTAGCTACAAAATTCGGAATTTCTATTTCAGAGGAAGGTCAAATTAGTGTCAAGTGTACCCCTGAATATGCACAAGAATGCTGTGAAGCTAATCTCAAGTATTTTGATGTGGTCTATATCGATCTTCTAAGAAAGGGGCACCCATAGTGGGCACCCCTTCACCTCCTCTTGGAAGTTATGAAGTGGCTCTTAAGCCACTTCGTGAGGCTTGATTGCTGGCCATTAAGTTACACTAGAGAGGCTATTTACATTGTCCCTCCCCCTGTTTGGATGAAACACTTGCATCAAGAACGATCTCTCTCTCAAATGGTTCTTTCTAGTCACGGCATCTAGGTTGTGGAATGTGTGAATATTGCTCTGGTATTACCACGTAGCACACTCCACCATTGATTTGAAGATCGTGGACGAACAACGACGTTAGAGAATTCGTAGAACAACTGCACTAGATCCGAGATATTTCCTATGAGGTAATATCACTTCTGTTGTATATTATGATCCAATATTTCTAACAGATCTCTACTATCAGCATCGTGTGGACACCTCAGTGCCAATAGAGAATACTGTGAGTCTTGATTCTTGAGCAATATTTTTTCTTTCCAAATGATTCAAACTCAGGAACTTTGATATATTTCGATGTGATATAGTTCTTCATTGTAACTTGATTTTGCTTGCTATGCAATGGTTGATGGAGGAGCTCAAGAAGCTGGTAGAGGAAGGAAAGATAAAATACATTGGGTTATTAGAAGCCAATGCAGGCACAATTAGAAAAGCTCATGCAGTTCATCCCATCACCGCGCTATACAGATGGAGTATTCGTTGTGGACGCGTTACTAATGACAGTTACCTGGGGAGTACGTGACTAGTAGCTAAATATAACATCTCATGTTTTCCATACATCAAGGCATGCATAATTCTTGAGTTTGTCTTACATCAGAGATTTTTTCACTGATTATGTTCTGTTATGCTAATGAGACGAGGAGATCGACCAAGTGTATAAATCTTGTCCCTTCATTTTTTTTTTTTTTTAACTCGACACATCCGGTAAAAAAAAAAAATCATTGAATATAAGCTCAACTCATGATTCTTTCTATTAAATGGATTTCATTTCAACGCCTATCCAACCCAGATATAGAGCAAGTAATTTCATGTCCTAACAGTGCAGCAATTCCATTAACTAAAATTAATATATGGTATTACAACAAGAATTGGTATGTACGGTCATTTTGATTTTCTTGGCATAGGCTGTACGTACGCGCCTGCATCATTCATGGGGGAGAACTTAGAGAAGAACAAACTAATTCTATATGCCCGACTTTCCGACCTGGCTGCAAAGCATGCCTGCACTCCCTCTCAGCTAGCTCTGGCTTGGCTTCTCCATCAAGGAGACGATATATATAATCCCAAGAGGGAGGTTTGCTACTCATCCAATCCCTGGTACATTAATTACTGATCTCTTAATTGAAATCTATTCATGTTGTCACAGGTAATTGAGTTATTTATGTACATAGGGCTAATTGTTCAGTTTAATAGATTATCAATTGCTATTCTTTTCATTTCCATGAAAAACGAGACGAAATTATGCTAGAGCATGATTTGAAAGAAATTGATTTGGATGAGTTGCAGGGACGACTGGTTGTTATGAATCTCGATAGCAACATTGGTCCCTTGGCATTGAAGCTTACGCAAGAGGATTTGAAAGAAATTTCTGAAGCTGTGCCCGTCAATGAAGTTGGTGGTGAAAGAGATCCTGCCATGTTAGCTAAATTTGAATGGAAAAATGCAAATGCCCCCACCAAAGTAATTAAATCGCAAATATCTGGAGTGAAACCTTTCTTCCCGATCTGCTTTTTCTATTACCTGTGTAATAGAAAAACGTTCAAATATTTCTTGCCGACATATCATGATGGATAAAAGAATCTTGTTGAAATAGCATTATCAGCTTCGCGCTGGGAGCCGCAGTACTAAGCAAGAATCAGGTGGGTAATTGTCAATCTTCAAACAATTGCTGTAAATAGGGATGCTTAGGTGACGGGATGAGATTCATAATTTTGTAAATAGTAATGAAATTATTTATAAAATATAATAAAATAATTTGAGTTAAGATGTATTATTAAGTTTTGGAAAAGAGAGATAAAAAATTGAATAAAAATATAACTTTTATTTTAAAAAATTTAATTATTTTTTATATTTTATTTGAGTGTTGTTATCTGCTTTTAGCCAATCAAGCTATATTTTCTTTGTACAAACTACAAACCAAACCGTGGCAGAATTTGAGACGGGTGACTTGGGGTGGAGTTGGAACAGTCTCGACTAGTCTTGGACGTTCAGTCCTCCTGGTCCCTTACGAACCTCGACCCGTGTTGGCCTCGAATTCTGCCAATGGAATGTTGTGGTTTGTGCGCGGGCCACGTCGAGGACATTGGACATGTGTGGACAACCAAGCCCACGTGAACCAATGACTTTTTGAAATATTTAGGGAAGACGTGGATCCTAAATATCCACCCCTCTGCTTGCCCTCACGCCCCTATATATTTGCCACTCCGACGTTCTAAACACTCATCTCTTCCATTGCTTGCAACGCATTTCGATAGCTTAGAATTCTCCAAGTCTGATCTCTTCACTACCTACTTAGATGGCAACCTCAGCTACAATGCAATCCATCTTGTCGAGCAATTTGAGTACCCGTCTGACAAACAGACCCAGGGTGAACCAGTTTCTTCCCAATGCTAATGTGCTCCGTTTGCCGAGAAACACTTGGATGAGGGTGCGCTGCACGTCTGAGGCAAACGAGGTCTCAAGCTTGATCTCTGTTTTGATGGTGAATTAGTTTTATTGTTATAGCTTATCGTGTTAGGAGTGAACTTAATCTTACGTACGGTTCCTTGCTTCTTTTTTTTCTTTTTGGCAGGAGCAGCAGACCTCACCACCACCTACACCACAGCCACCCAAGGTAGTGACCTTAATCCCGGGAAGGGCTTGATTTAGGGTTCTGGAGTATGTATGGGTACAGATAAACGTTGTTAGATCTAGCATTTTGACTGCATGTTTTGCTGTGAACAGGTCAGTACGAGGTTCTCGGACGTGCTGGCATTCAGTGGACCGGCACCGGAGAGGATAAACGGCAGGCTAGCGATGATCGGCTTCGTCGCGGCGATGGCGGTGGAGGTATCAAGGGGGCAGGATCTGTTCGCGCAGATATCAGATGGTGGGATCCCATGGTTCTTAGGAACCAGTATTTTGCTGTCGTTTGCATCTCTGATTCCTCTGTTCAAAGGGGTGAGCGTGGAGTCGAAGTCAAAGGGGTTGATGACCTCGGATGCTGAGCTTTGGAATGGGAGGTTCGCCATGTTGGGTTTGGTTGCACTTGCCTTTACTGAGTTTGTAAAAGGAGGAACCATAGTGTAGGCCTTTCTTTCTCCACCATTAATTAATACAAGTGATGATCCCATGTAATTTTTTTCTTTTCTTTTTCCTTTTTTTTTTTTTTTTTATGGGATCCCATGTAATTCTAGAAAGTGGGAAGCAAGTGATAATTTTTATATAATATAATTTATTACTTGTATGATCCGATTTCAGTGCTTTAAAATACAAACGATTTATAATCGTAAGAAATAAAGATTGATTTAATGACTATTATATAATAATACCAACGCAGTAGGCAAGGTGTTGGAATTGAAACAAGAAGAAATGGAAATGAATATTGAATGCAGTGTCCCCACAGAAAATAAGAGTCGTACTATAGCGAAATTTTACATTATTTAATAAAATGTGATTTTATTTTTTTATTTTTGAAATATGAAATATAATATTAAAAAGAGTAAATTCATATATTTTTAATTGATTTGCAGAACTTTATGTCTAGAATTTTTCAATTAATAATTGCAAATTTTTTTCACTCCGAATTTGGGTCGGTTACTTCTGCATTCTGGTTGTTTTCAAGCTTTCCAACGACAACAAATATATGTCAAGCCGAGGAACGTCATATCGTAGTTGAGCTTTGTAATAAATATATATATATATATATATATATATATATAAAGAAACTTTGTAATATTTTTAAGTTAGAGAAAGCGGTATGAACTCTAATACTTGTTCCGGATTTAGAGATGAGATAAAGATATTTTTTTATAAAAATTAAATAAAATATTATTTGAAAATTTTGAATTAAAATTTAAAAAAATAAGTTGTTTATTATATTTTATATGTAAATTTAATAAAATTATAATAATAAAATGAGATGAAATATTTTTTAAATCAAATGAAGTCTAATAATTGTCCGCAACACATTCTTTTACCGACAGATACTTTGGCGCAAGTTGAAGGGAACGATAAATATTTAAATTGAGGGATCAACGTATGATTTTTTAAAAATCTTTCTAAAAAAGTCGTCAAACCATTTTCTCAAGTTTCTGATTAAAAACAAAAACAAACATAAAAAAATCATAGCAACTTTCGAAGAACTGAAAAAAACACATCTCACAATTACATCTCAAGACCCAAGAGAACATTCATTTTACCTATTCACTTTTATAAAATTCAATACAAAACGCATCTAAAAGTTTTTCAAAAAATCTCGAAAACTATAGAAATTTTCACTTCCTAAGTATGCCTTGGCAGCCATGTTACAGAAAATGCTAAACAATGGAAGAACAAAAGGACATAACTCAGATTGTCTGGCGGTTATGGGTAACGTTTATGTTTCACTCCGAAAACAATGGTATAGAAATGGAATTGGGCATCATATGTAATTCTCTTTTCTTATCTTTTTTTCTGGTGTTTGATGAGCAGCATCATACTTATCCGTTACACTGATTATGTCAATTGTTTTCTGTGCGAAGGGCCTCTACATTGTAGCAAAATATGAACAAAAAGAATTGAGGAGAATATACTCTCCTATTTCATATATTTACAAATGCACGCACCAGGAACCATGAATCTTTCTGGTCGACGATTTTTATCGCACCCCCCCCTACGGATCAAGGAGAAGTCCGTGCATGCTCAGCTCATCATTGCGGGACTTGCTACTTACCTCTCCATCATTCTCTTTTTTCTACAACAAAGTAAAGAACTGTGTTATTGAAAATGATGACCAAACCAAAATGTGTAGGTAAATTGTTTGCTGACATGAAAAGAAAGATCAGCAAACTTTTTGATATGCAAGCATCTTGAAATTGGGAAGGGTTACAAGCCAAAAATGAAAATAAACCTAGTATAAGCACATCTGCAATGACCTCCCCTCCATAAGCTGAGTAACATCACTACTGAAGGAGTTCTTAATTCGGTCATTTACTTAAGTTACGCTTCATGATCAAGCTGAGATGCTATTGGTGACAAGTGACAAGTGTATGCACACGCGCCACACAACCATGCGCATATACCCACCCACACACACACAATAGAATGTATCCATAAGCAAAAAAAGAAAAAAAATTCTAACTACATAATTTTATCAAGTGAACTTCATAAAATGTATCCATAAGCTTACTTCCATAGGTGGATCAACTGGAAACAAATTTATGGCTCCCGAATTGAAGCTGAGTACACTGAATAAAGATTGAATGATGGAACAAAGGAATCAGTACACTTACAGGAACCACAAATTGAAGGCAAAGTAAAAAAATAATAATAAATAACTAAAACTAAAACATCGATTACAAGGTTCATTAAAATGGACAGTGGTTTCCAATTTATTAGCAGTGTGAAAGGAATCTCCGTGGTAATCATTCAAATAAGTTTAAGAAACTCAAAACCAACATGATCATGCAGCAGATACGAATTACTTGGATAATGATTTAGTTGAGTAGAGTTTTATAAAATAATAAGGAATGAGGGATGCAGGAACAGTACCGACGGGATAAAACTAGTTTCCACACATATGGAATAAAGAACTCTTCTGGATGACTCTCTTGTTCATATGTGAAGCGTAGTTGCGTAAACATCTGTTAAAACAAGGGCATGTTAATCCTCAAGACAATATTCCCATTTTAGACTAAACTTCTAAGTTTAAAATCTTTTCCTCCATTCTTCACCTTCATCCCCTCACCCCGCCAAGATCGGCAGTTAAGAATTATGACTTGCAATACTTTCTCTACTGACCATTCACCATCCATTGATTGGGCATCCATGCGACTATTAAAAAAATCTAATACCTACAGAGGCAGAAGAGACCATAAAGCCAAATGCACTCGCGAAAACATAGCATATAAGAAATCCTTTTTTTCCATAAGTAGCATATAAGAAATCCTTATGGATAATTAAGCAACATAACCTTGCCATATAACAAATTGATGAAGAAATCCCTAATAAAATATTCTGGAGCATACAGTATAAATGTTTTCAAGCAGCTCATTGAAGCGAGGATGATTCTTGAAAGGCTGAAAGACCTCCTGTCTGTGCATTATCGCATAAACAACCTGCTCGATTTCATAAAGTGGGGAATTCAGAAAACCTGAAAGGCACTGATGTGAAATTTAAAGAAAAAAAAATCACTTTTTTTTTTTTAATATCACTTAAATCATTACACATCAAAAGATGATACCTCCGGATTCCGTGGAAGGGCATAAGTCAAAATAGCATTTAAAATTTCAAGAACAAGTCTGAGGAAGTCTGTATATATATGCAACTCCGCTGACTGCAACAAAAAATAATCTAGCTTAGCAATAGACTAAAATATGAGAAGCAAAATCCAAATAGCCTCGAATTTGAGTGTGTTACGGACCACATCTTCTGAAAGGCTGTTTATTGAGTTGCCTTTGCCTAGAATCACCTTATTATCTCTTAGCTCCACTAATTTGTTATACCTAAATCCAGTGATACATTAATGGCAGCAATCATAAAACACCAGAACATGAAGCAGCACAGCATGAAGGCCCAGGAAAATAAAATGAACAGGAGTAACCTACTTGCGTGAGAGCATAAAGAAAAGGCTGACCACCCTCTGAGATGCATATGAACTCAAACGGTGGACATGAGGTGCCATGTTTGCCAATGTTGCAAGACAGGTTGTATGAAGATAAACATCCTGCATAATTGACCATTTAATAAATGATCATGGGAAGAAGAGTTGTCCTACAAGTAGATGACCAGCTACACGCCAACATCGTCTTTGATTTGAAATGCATTTATGAAAAACATTATGGAAACTGGTTCTGAACTGATTTTGAGAAACATCAAATGGTTCAGTGTTTTTTTTTTTTTTTTCATCGTGGATAGGTAAATACAAAACACTCACCTACGAGGCACTGAACCTATGAACTTGCCCTACAAAAACTATTTTTGCCTCCAAGTAGAGAAGGGGGAGGCTATTTGGTCCAAAGACCACTGGCCAATAAGGGTCGGAGGGTGGAATGGGGAGGATTGGCTTGAGAGAAAAAATGATTTGCTGCGTTTTGTAGGGTAGGACTAGCTTCAGAATTAAGATTTGAAACCTGTAGCAATTTCAGGTATATACACCAATTTTTAATATAACTACCTATAATGCAGTTAATAACCTGTCTCAACCTCGAGGCTCAGGTTCTGGATTGAATAACCAAGTTACGACATGGCAATGGGTGACTCGCAAATATCCAATACAGATTTGGGACTCCTAGTTGGGCCATTTCCTAGGGGATCAGGTTCTGGTTGAGGCCCCACCATCATCCCCAGAAAAACCTTAAAATTGATATATCGATGAAAATATATATATATATATATATATATTAAAAAAAAAAAAAAACTTTTACTTATAAAAAAAAAAATGTCAAATAGCCTTCATACAAAATGACACCTACTCCCACTGAAAATAAGAAATGAAGGAGAAGCATGGGTTCAATCCCGTGTGCTTGACTTGCATGTACTTGTCATAAAAGTATTTTCATTGTCTTTTGACATATTGAACAAAGAATCAAGTTAACACATCTGATCCCAGATATTAAATGTTGGAATTTTATAGAAAGGATTTTTTTTCATAATGGACATCAATTTCAAGTTAAATAAGCAAGCCTGCTATCTAGCACTCTCTAGTATATAAGTTTCAACAGAGTCATCAAAATTATAGAAAATAAGCAATTTGGAAATTGTGTTTGTAAGGTCTTACCCGCAACTTAGATAGATTATATTGCACAGTCCTTATGAGAATAATGACCATCAGGGAACCAAGAGATGTCTGTTGCAGAAGTCGTTCTTTGTACCATGGAACACCAGGCAATATCTGTCCTGATAATCTATGTCAATACAATCCTTGTGTAGAAGTTAAATGGCAAACAAATGAAATCCTTACCAGCTTATGAATGCTTGCATTAAATGAAGAATCCTGACTTAGGATGAGAAGTATAATCAGCAACATGTAGATTTGATTTGGTGTCCTCCAAGGAGCATTATATAAAGCCTCCAAAAGGGGCATCAACTGTTAATTTCATCATGAAAACACAGATAAGAATTAGGCTATGCTGAAGCTATTCCACATCAGTAGTAAATATGACAGACGGCACAACAGATTGCTTAATTAAAAAAGTTTTAACAACTTAGTTAAGCTCAAGTTATTTGCACCATACATAAATACATATATATATGTGGATATCTATATATATATATATATATATATAGAGAGAGAGAGAGAGAGAGTAGTCTTTATTTTGTTTATGCTGAAAAGAAAAACTTAAACTGCTACTTCATACCAATGTATCTGAATCAGTTCGCACTAAGACATACTCCAAAAAGTCAGAGTTCCCTTGCAGCAATGAATAAAGCAATAGGACAGCAGCCTCATCAGCCAAGCACCTGCAAAGTCAGAACTGTTATGGTTTCCAAGAAGATGCATGGTAACATACAAAACAGGAGGCCTGGTGTTCTAAGTTACTGTTGCTAGGCACAAAAGACAAGTACAATATATTTGCAGGCGTATTTGGTTATCAAGAAAGCTAATGAAATTGATCTATTTTGATCAAGCATACTCAAAGGTAGGTGCACACAGTATATAATTGTACCCTCACATGATATAACTCAAATAACAAGTCCAAACTTAAAATACTGATACAGAAGGAAGAAAACATACTCACATGCCAAGAGTATCAAACAGAGAAGCAAATGGTAACCTCACAACTGGACCACTATGTGCATTCCCTTCAACATCTATACGGTCAACTGCAAGCAGGGAACTAAGTTACTGAAGGAAACCTAGCTAAAATAAATAAATAGCAAGATTAACAATCTTACATTCAACGTCTTTTGCATTTTCCAAGGCTTTGCAGTAATGGTTGTCAGAAAAATATGTGTTCTCTTTTAGAAGGGAATCTGAAGTAGCACTATCAACACTCTTGTCCGTCTTGGAGTCATTGCTCACAACACATTTATGATAATGAATGAGCACAAGAAGCACAAGCAGACTGCAGTCTGCCAATGGACTTTTCGAGTATTCACCTTTTGAATTGCCCAAATAACTCAAAGGCAATAAAACAAAATTTGCTGCAACGAGAATATCCGGATAAGATTCGATGAACGATATAAGCCTTAAACATTGCCCAAAAACTTCTCTCTCATTGATGAAAAAGGATGTGATAATATTCTAAAGAAGCATAAATATGTGAAATACTGGGAGAATGATGGAAAACAAAGCATAAAATAGTGCTATTTGATCTATTATCAGTGGCACCTGCAGTTAAAACTCCTAGGTGCAAGCTAGAAAGAATGAGCATCAAAGAAAACTACCAGCAGTTAAAACTCCTAGGTGCAAGCTAGAAAGAATGAGCATCAAAGAAAACCACCATACCAGCTGCAGAACCTACTCTTTGAAGAACACTAGGCTGATTTCCTTCATAAAATATCGAATAAGATGCACTTTTGAAAGGCATGCCAGGTTGTGAGATGTAATTGAGCAGCAGTTTGCACACAACCAAACTAACCAAAGAGCTATCCTGAAAATAGCAGTAGCAATCTGAGATGCTAACAATGTATTGGAACGATCTGGAAATCTGGACCAAAGCATAATAATTTAACCTGAACCATTGCTGCGTCAATAAATGGGTTCACATCTTTTGGTCCTGGAGATGGCCCACAAAGAAGCTGAGTTGACATTGCAATCAGCATGAAATTAAGAAGCTCCAAGTGTAGAAGGTACGTGTTGGGACTTGTGAGAATATAAACAATAATCAGGGGAACATAACATGTAATTCTCAAGAACCACAAACCAATAGATAAGTCTAACATGTACCTCACAGCTACTGAGCTGATAAAACTAAGCACCCTATGGATAATTAGATCTTCAATGCTTTCATCTGCAAAACATTAAAAAAAAAAAAAGAGGACACTAATTTGAGTCCTATAATGATTTTTCTACTAAGCATAGAAAAATATCCATAAAAAAAAGCAGCTAAAATACAGCTCAAAACAAATAACTGGAGAACCTATTGCAGTTCCCATCTAAAATCCAAATTCCGATCACCCAACAAAGCCAGGAAAGCCCAGTAGAAATGACATAGGATATGTTCAACTAACCCAAGGTATATCGTGTGATAAAGTCTTCATGGACAGATCAAATGTTTCCTTCAAATTCACTTTAACTTTGAGGTCCATCAAGGGCAGGAAATTCTCTAGCAGCCACCTTAACTACCATCTAACTATGTTGAAAAGAACACCAATCCTTCATCCTCATTGCTTTCTCATTGAGAAAAGAAATTATGTATTGGTTCAAGGCAGATTTCTAGGGAAATAGTTGCAGCAAGACCATCTAACACAATCACTCCTACCGACATACATTACTAGTGTGATAGATAAGAAAGAGAGGCTCCTGAATGATGTGAGCTACTTACATGGCAATGCTAGGGCAATGAGATACGCCCTAACATTATAAATGGAAATCTAGAATAACAACTATGCTATTATCACCCATCTAGACTTAACTCAAGCAGGTGAAAAAGAAACACCTGTGCATCAAATGCGATGTTTTGATAAATTCTTATATACAGACGGGAGAATTTTCGACCAAGTACCCCGCAACACAGACAAAAAGAGTGGATATTTGATTTCCAGTAATTATATAAATATATACCTTTCCTTTCTAAACTGTCTCCAAATAAATAGAACTCTCCAAAGGTAAAGTTCATGGTCCTCCATTTCTCACATTACACACGTTTTTCAAGAAACATAAAAGATTTTTATAAAAGCCATGATAAATCTAATATAAAACTTAATACAATTTCGGACAATCACCTATTGTTAACTGTCGTTTCAAACCACATCAACGATATATCTAATATAAAACAAAATACAATTTTGGAAAAACGCCTATTACTAACAGCTGTTTCAAACCACATCATTAATTTCATAGATGATCATGAAGGAGTAACTCATAAACTAATATTGCAGCGAATTACAAATGGATTACCTTGGATCAAGTCCTTTGGTATAGGTTCATTTTCATCTAAGGACAAGTACAAATCCTCAATGTCATTACTTTTGGCATTTTCAATCAAGTGTTTTAAGAAAACAGATGTGATGTAGACAGCATTAACAGCCTTATCGTATACATCGGACGGAGCACCAGAAGCTGATATACAGTCTTGCAAACACCATGAAAGGTGGATCAAAAACTTTGCCAGGTGCCTGGTGCATTGGTTGTTTTGCGCTGCACGAAGGGAGAAAACCAAAACAGGCACAAAATCGAAATATAAAAATTCAAAACAACAATAAAAGAGGAAATGGTGAGTGATCACATAGAAGCCAAATTCAGATTTAAAAAGCTCGAAAAAATAGCATAAATCAGTCAATTACAGCATCGCATTCTAAGCATTTAAAGTAGTATCTAATTCAAGCATATCTATACACTGCGAATACAATGAGAGGGAATTAATCCTGATAATAACGAAGACCAGGATGGAATTAGCTAACCGAAAAGCTGACAGGCCTGGAGAACACGGTGGGAGGGCCAGTGAAGGTTTTGAGGGAGTTCGAGGAGTTTCTGCCAGTAATCGGAGGAGATAGGGAACGATTCCTCTCCGACGAACGTTCCGATCAGGAACTCCGCTGTATCCTGTGGCCGCGCGTTGCCGCTTTTGAGCGGCGTTGACGGCACCGACCCCATTCAAAAATACAAGAATGGTTGATTCTCAATTAGTCGGCTCTGATCAGATGACGAGCCGGCCGATCTCCCAGTCGTGCTTGATTGTCGCCAACTGCATTACAGAGAGCGAAAAATAGAGAGATGAGATTCGGAGAGTTAGATCGGTTGGGTTTTACCAGATTGAAGATGAAGATCTTCGTGGAATCGTGTTATTGAAAGAGAGCTTCGAAACGAAGGTTTTGGGAGAGAGATTGACGTGTTCGGAGCACATTTGGGGTCTTGACAAACGACGAGTCGTCGTCGTTACGCGTTCAGTCGCGCCATTTAGGTCGACGAAATTGTCCTTTTGCTACACATAAAGCCGGATAAAAATGTCCTTAACCACAATCCTGCCCTTAATTGAAGAATTTAATTAGAGTAATAATATATATCATGCTATCATACTTCTTATATATCTGTATATCTCATGCTACTTATATCTCTATATAAGATGTGATATATTTATCATAATTTGATGATAAAAAATCATCTAATAATAATAAATGTGTCATATCTCTTATATAGTAAGATGAGAGTGTAGTGTATATAATTTTATTTTAATTAAATAAAAGTGTTACATGCACAAAGAAATTCTACAAAATAAATTCATAAACTGACATAAATTTATATGATATGTTAGATTTATTTTACAATAAAAGTAACTTTATAATCTAACGTAACACATCAAATTACGTTAATAGATAAATTTATTTTTGTGAAATTTCTTCGTAACTAAAACATTTCTCTTAATATCAAAGATTTCGAGCAATTTTCAATGAAGTCAATGATGCCGGTTATATATACGTGTGTCAATGTATATTTATACATATAAATTTACCAATAAATATAGGATTTGCTTATAAGATCAAAGATTTCGGTCAAACCTCAATATTGCAATTGATCAGATTGAAATTAAAAAGAAAAATATGTTCTTATTACAAAATTCGTATTATAAATTTTACTATATTTTTAAAAAAATGAAATTGATGAGACAATGCATGTGTCATTTGTTGGGTGTCTTTTTATTAATTAAGTGACGTGGATGCATGATGAGGCATTATAATTAAAAAAAATAAAATAATTGGATGTTTAGTTTCTCAAGAGAATAAGTAAAATATTTTAAAAAAACAAAAACAAAACAAAGGGCGATTAACCAGGAGTAAGTGACCACCAAGATGAAATTACCGAGGTCACATTTGAATGTTGAGATGATTGGAATTGGTTTGTGAATGATAATATTTTATAAATTTTATTTAAATGTATTTGAATATAAATAAATTAAAATGAGTTTAAATTAAAGTTTTGAATTCCATTCCAGTGATCATTTCGATTGAAGTATTAAAACGGAATACTTCGATACTAGTATATTTCGATGTATCATTTTAGAATAGTCATTATATAGATAAAATATAAATATATATATGAAAAAGGTTACTTAAAATATCTAATATACCACTTAGTTTTAGTCATTACTCCATTTGACGCCATTGAGAAATAATCGGAGATTCAAAATACATATTTTTTTTTTAAAAAAAAAAATACAAATTTGATTCAACGTAAAACAATATAAAAACTTATTTGGAAGGCTGGTTACTGTAGGTGTTGGGGAGAGATTGAGTTAAAAAAAATCTGAACAAAAAGATGTGACATGTTAGCGTGTTGCAAGGAGAAAATGAGACATCGATTTTACAAGTTTGCCACTATCATTTCTAGATATTTACCAAATTCTCATATTAATTAATTTCATACTAAAATCTATATTCTTGCCAAAACACCGGAATCAGGCCGAAATGGACTGGAACGACCGGAATTGGACCGAAATAAAACACCCCATTAAACTATGAGAAAACCTTCCTACATGTGTCTCTTACAACTTGCATATATCGAAAGCCAATGGCACATTGCCACGTGTGCGGTATATGAAGTTGCGGTAGAGGTGTGCATATAGGGAATAACTCCTCCATCCCTCTCTGAAGCAAAAAGTAAACACTTCAGAAATGTAAAACACTCTCTTTCGCTCTCTCTCTCTCTCTCAATCCCGAAAGGTAAAAACCTGTAAGTAAATTCCTCTCTCAACGAAACCTCAGTCTCTCATAATCTCTGATTTTGAAGGTTACTCTCTGCTCTCTCACTCTCTCTCTCTTGAACCGAAGGGCAAACACCCTCCCTCACGCTGCCTGTCGAGGATTCTTCACTCCATCTCCCTCTCTCTCCTTACAACTTGTGGATAGTGAGAAATCAAAGCCAAAAACCTTACAACAAAAAGCACAAAACACAAACCATTAGAAATTAGGGATTACAAAAAATTAGGAACTAAAAAAAATCAGGGATTAGAGAAATTGGTACCTGAGGTCCTCCGATTTCGGGGTTTTAATTTTGGGTTCTTGATTTCGTGAGGGAGAGGGAAGGAGAGAGATCGAATGACTTCTTGAGAGGGAATGAGTGAGAGAGAGAGATTCTGAACTTTGTCTAGGAGACGTTTGGATTCGCAACTCATCTCAGCTCATCTCAGTTCATCTCAATTCATCTCAACTCATTTCACTACTATTCATTACTATTCAACAACTTTAACTCACAAATCTCACTACTATTCACAACTCATCTCATTACTATTCACAATCCATCTCAACTCATCTCAAGTCATCTTCGAATCCAAACGTTTTCTTAAGGTTTTTGTGAGGGAGATTGAAGGGGAGAGAGGGAAGGAGAGAGAGAGATTCTAAAGATCGATTAGTTTTCATGAGAGAAAGGAATGAGAGAGATCGAGATCGAGTACATAGAGAGAGAGACTTGGGAAGGAGAGATTCGGTCTGGAGCTCGAGCCGGAAGGGGAGAGAGTAGAGTGATCCCTTGCTATGCGTCTTATATGGTTTACTGAGAAACACCTATGTGGCAGCTCGCAATTAGTCTCCGATAAATGCTATTTCTGGGTGCCACCGACCCGAAAAAGGAACTGTTAAACTATGCTGATTACTATTCTTACACGAAAAATTTCAATAATTCTATCAGAATGGAACAAAATTCAAAACTTGAGTTTAAACTTTAAATATATGAAATAGATTGAAATACGTTTAAATTTTCTATGAAAAGTTAAAATTAATATAGCAAATCCCATCTATAATTAATTTAAGATAGATTGAAGTAAATTTATGTTCCAAACATAACCAAGCCGATTTCAGTCGTTTAACTTGATGCTTGCGACGACTCCCACAAAGTCTAGGAGGTGCATGGTCAATCATCGATTCATCACATTCTTTTGTATTTTTATTATTTTTATCGTTAGGTAGTCATCCAATTATTTTATTTTTATAAAAATAATTTTTTAATAGTATATGGTGAACTATCATTTTTATATTAAATTAATTGACATGATAAATATTATCAAGAAAAATGCTAGGTAGCTCCTTTAAATTTTCGGTTCAAAGTTATCTTTAGTGTATTTTATTTTTTACAAATATTTGAATAAAATACTACTAGTGTATTTGTGTGTGTGCTTTTTTGTATCATTTAAAAAAATAAAAAATAAAATAAAAACCAAAATATTCTAGAGATACACTTGAGGAGCTAGTGTAAAGAATTTGGATTCTGATTTCGACGGAGGCGGAATTTTTGAAAATGGAAATCGGAATCGGAGTTAGACTTTGATATTTAGACTTAATATAGTTAATATTATAACATAAATATTCAGTAGTTGAGTGGCCTAATGGTGCAATGCCGTGTTTTGAATTAATAGACCCACGTTCGAACCTCTTCGTGTACGTGATGGTGTATTTCGCAGAATTTTTTTAATAATCCCTCAAAAGTTCAAAACGACGTCGTCGCCACCTCCTATATATTAAAGACCAAAATCCTATGTTGTTTCTCTCATCCTTCTTCGTTTTCTCATAACTGAAAGTCTCTTTTTTCCCTCTTGCAATCGTTTCCATCGTTTTTCTCTTTTTCTTTCGTTTTCTTACAAATTCTCTTTTTTCATTTATCCTCTCATTCGACCCTCAGACTCCTATTCTGACAACTTCGATCGGAGTTAGAGCCCAACTTGATCTCTAACTTTGGTCGGAATATGAGATCGGAGTTGGGCTTTCGATGTGGATTGGAAAGTCATCTTGACATGTCTAATAGAGAACATTGCAGAGGACATAAGAGTCTTTTCGTGGTGGATTAAGATGGGGAGTTAGGCTAGCTGTCGGTGGCTAAAGACAGTACTTTTTTTTTTTTTTTTTTTGAAGTCTAAAGACAGTACTTTGAGGTTGAGAATGCCTAGTCTCATTATGACATTGTCACTTTTGTGTTCGGAAAGTTTTCTAAATTTGTAGCAGCACCAATACTTGTAAATTTCAATTGTATTTTGAGAAAGTAGCAGATATACGCATAAATCTTATAAATTTTTTTTTTACATGCCTTAATATAATATGTTTGGATTTATTTTATAAAAAAAATAATTTTACATCACGTTAAATCACGTTAATATATAAATTTTATTGCATAAGATTTCTATGTAAACCAATCACTTCTTTTACATATAAAGATAAATTTTTTTTTACTCGAAATTAGTAAAATTGATACATTACACTATTAAATTACAAAAATCTAATACATTACACTATTAGAAAGCATGCTAATAAGAAGGAAAAACTATAAATACTATCCAGAATAGTGAAGGGTGTGTGATAATATTCTAATTTTTTTTATTATGTATAATTAGAGGATATCACATGCTTTCCACTCATCTTAACATGCTTTCTAAGCCAATGGTACGTTTGAAATGCAAGCAGCCCATTTGTTGCATTAAATCATTGTGAACGACTCATCGTTCGAAAAACAGTACTACTGTCGCCGCCAAGGCTTTGCTCGTTTATTTTTAAAAATGAGATGAGTTGAAATTAAAGTTAAAAAATTAAATAAAATATTATTAGAATATATTTTTTAATATTATTTTTATTTTGAGATTTGAAAAAGTTGAATTGTTTATTTTATTTTGTGTGAAAATTTGAAAAAATTATAATGATAAGGTAAGATGAGATGAGATGTTTCATGAAAACAAACGAGACCTTAGTTTACCGTTGAATTTATGCAACCGTTGTAATCAATCGTTAGTTGATAAGTTGAGATAAGATGAAAGTTAAATAAATTTATATTTATTTAAATATAATAAATAATTTAATATTTTTAAATATTAAAATAATATTAATATTAATATTTGGAGATGATATGATTCAAGACCGAGAAATGGCCGTAGCAATAAGGAGATGATATGCTTAGTTGCTACCTTAAATTATAAAATTAATTTTAATATAAAATATATCTAATATATTAATAAAAATATATTAATTTATAAATTTATTTTTATAAAAAATATTTGTTGTCGTAATACTTTATTTTAATATAAATTTTATTTAATTATACATAATAGCAGGTACGAAAGACGTACTTCCGTACTGGTAATATATTATTTTAAAACAACTTAAAATTTAAATTTTTATTCATACAAATCGATTTTTGCCTTTTAGGTCGAGCGATCGGTATTCATGAGATATCTGAGTTGCTACAAGAAAAACTAAATTGCTATAATTCGTCGAGCAATATTGACAGCACAGCCTTTTTAAGGTACGCAGGCACAGCATGTGCAACCTTATCGCTTTAACAGATCATAATGCAACATGCATGCTTTGAGTCTTGAGATGTTACTCAATTTCGGCGGTTACAGTACCATTAAATTCCTGTGACCAAAAGCAGCAAATATTCCAGGTTTTTTTTTTTTTTTTTTTCCCCCTTTAGCCCATAAAAAGACGAAAAGGGTTACCATTTACCAAACATCTTTAAGAGCTGGCACAGATCATGTTCGATCATATGCATTACCGTCAGTGTTTACAGTACTGTAGTGGTGTCAAATCATGTTAATAAATCGGATTCGTGTCGTGCCGGTATATTATACGATATGTGTTAATCTAAATACTACTAGTTACGTTTAGAGGAGTGCTTCTGTGCTGCCGAGTGGTACCGTTAGTTGTTACCATTAATTGTAAAAATAATTTTTTTTTCTATTCATATTTTTTAATATACTTAAATATTTTTAAAAAATAAAAAAATATATTAATACACTTAAAATCACTTCTATCATCATTCGGTAAAAAAAGAAAATTCACTGAATAGTCAAACCGAGCAGTACGTTTGGAGGCGACAGAGTAGTGTTTTTCTTACATTTAACGTATCAAGTTTTCAAATTCTAATATAATTTATTAAAATAATTGATTGACACAACACGACTCGTTTTGACCCATTATGAACTAATTAAAAATATATTTACACGATACGATCCATTTTGACCCATTTCAACTTGTTTATATAAATGGATTAAATTGATCCAAATAATCTATTTGACTTGATTAACATAATTTTATATAAAATTTGAAATCACAATATCTCCTAAAAATATAAAACTAACTGCATATGTCTAAAATTACAATAAAAATACTAAAATTACAATCCATAGAAAGTGTGAGAGGCGATCGTGACTCTTGAGAACTGACTCAACTGAGAACTAAGAGAAAGAGTTATAAAGAAATATGAAATACAAAATAAGATTAAAGTATTTTTATTTTTAGGTTAAAAATGATATAAGTATAATTTTTAAGTAAAAAAAAATTTCAAATTTACGGGTTTAAACGAGTCATTAGCGGGTTGACTCGTTAGTGACCCATTAATGAATCGTGTCTTGACGGATTAATCCTTTTTGACATGAATATGTTAACATCAAACTCAAACCCACTAATTTTGTATCATGTTCGTGTTGGGTTAACGATTCATATCATATATTGCTACCCCTAATTTACAGGCTGTGCCATTCTAACCCTGCCCCCTAATTCACAAATGACGTTGATGATTAATATGCATTAAAATGCCAGCCATTAAATGGATTAAGTGTGGGCCAAACTAACCCCTCAATAAATAGGTTGAAATATTTAATTAAATAAATTAATAAGGTGCAAAGTCAGGTCCGATTAAATTCAAGACCTCTACTATGATACTAAGTGAAATCACTGCTTATTCTAAAAGATTACATCACTGGAACTTAATAGCAATAGTTATAATAGATTAATTG
The DNA here is from genome assembly GCF_004785595.1 of Juglans microcarpa x Juglans regia. Taxonomy (NCBI): domain Eukaryota; kingdom Viridiplantae; phylum Streptophyta; class Magnoliopsida; order Fagales; family Juglandaceae; genus Juglans; species Juglans microcarpa x Juglans regia. Next base: position 23,204,715 of record NC_054595.1, read on the forward strand.
TGGTCTAAAAACACTACATTTCACCATACTTGGAATGCCAATCAGATTTTTAAGATTTTAATCATTTTAATTGGTGATGAGACCACCATATATAATCCACAGACTGATCTAGCTAGGAAACTGATCATTATATGCCAAATTATATATCCTGTAGAAAAGTCCATATACGTACATGAATTATTGCAAAAGTACATATAATATGACCGACAACACTGCCGAGACAAAGTGCAGCAGCGTGATCTGAAATCTGCTTGTTTTCCGCCTTAATTTGGTTCGAATATTTGGAGGGTTGGAGCTAGCTTATATATATAACCATCCTCAAATATAGCTGCATATCATGAACATATTAATTCACTCCCATCCCTTACATAAGATGTAATTACAATCTGTTAAAGAGTTGGGGACAATTCATGTTTTAAGAAAAAGCTAGAATGACACTGCATGCATGCAATTATTCAAACATACCAGATCACTGCCAGCAATCAATTTAGAATAGATCCAGGAAAAGAGAGAGGCGATGGAAATCTGCAGTAGTACTAAGTAATACGCAACAATACACCAAGATATTTAAGGGCGCCTTCAACTAGATGAGATAAAATGTGAGTAATGCCACAGCATGAAATGTTGCTGTGACAATATTAATTGTATCTTGTAGATGATCTGCTAATTACTCCGTTTGAGTAATACACATGCATGCATATGGTTCATGCATTTCAGCTTGTTCCTTGCATGGCCGTGTTTTGACATCAAGAAGATCACCCAGATTAACTGATCATGAAAATAAAGAAACAACAACAAAAACAAATAAACAAACAGATAATTGGGCAGTCAAAATAGTGTAGGAGGGTCCCACCTAGCTCATAATTGAAGCATTAATACAAGTGGAAAGCCAAATCAAGGGGTGGTTCTTCTCTATTTAGGACTAGAGGCCAGGTAACCAAGCTGCTCAGCCAACACATCCACTTCTTCTTCATCTTCTTCTTCAACACCCGCTATACCAATTTCTTCTTCGATACAACCATCATTCAACAAAGTTTCCCAGAAGTATACCTCGTCAAGGTCCTTATCTCTCCTTTCATGTTTCTCTCCTTCCTCTATATGTTCTTCGTCTGGGTTCTCTAATTGGCTTCGGCCAGAACATGGTCCCTGCACGTTCATAACAAGTCTGTCCAGCACTGAAACTTCAAACTCGGACATGTCACCATGATCCTGAGGCTCAACTTTAACAAAGCTTTCTCCACCTTGGCCTAATTCGTCAACTTCAAGGTTAATAGGCCCTTGATCAAGAGGTCGTCTTCTCTTCTTAGTTGTCGCTTCCTCTATCTCTTTCCGGGTGTCCTTCTGCTGAACTAGTTGTTTTATAAAGTTGGGGTTCTGCATTGCTCTTGCCAGGAAACTCATCGTCTGTTTCTGTTTCAGTTCTGTCTTTCTAAGTCTATCCTCCATTGCTTGGAGGTAAGTTCTATTATCCTGTTCCTGCTGTCTAAGCTTCACCAGTTCTGCCATTAGAACCTGCTTGTCACGCCTCAACCAATCAACTTCTCCTTCTAATCCAAACCGTCCAACTTCAATACAAGTGTCCAGAGCCTGCTGTGAAGCCTGAGGTTGAGGTTGAGGCGTTTTCCTCCTCCTTATACTCTTTAGAAGATGCTTTCGTCCTCTAAGAAACCCTTCATTGGCAAACTCCCACCTATCTGGATCAACCTTCCTAAAGCCCTAACATTAATCAAATTCCGTCTTCACGATCACATACATTAATTATAAGAGACTCGGTGTAACAATATTGAGTATTTGAAAGCCATATTATAATTCCAACGCTTTAAAAAGCAACACAAAATAAGACTGAAACATCTGAATATTGTGTTAAATATGGTACTTCTCGTACATTTTATGTTCTAATCTTTGCACTTTCCTTTTCAATCCGTTAAATGAACAAAAATGTATTCACATGATCGATCAAATTGATCACTATACAAATAGTATAGGAGAGAACAATAACTTCTATACGAAAACAAAAACATAAAAAAATAAAACAAAATGCGAACAAAGTTAGTAGATATATATAGAATATATTGATTCGATCCAGGTGTTCCATGTACATGAAACAAGTTGTAGATTTGTTCAAAAAAAGAAAATTTTTCATTCCTCTTGAAATGATCAGATGGAAGTCTAGCTTATAAATCATTTGCCAAAAGAAATAACGAAAAAAAACAAAAATCTTACATAGGTGTTGAGCTGTCGGACAAAGCTTGAGAAATTGTTGTGCTTGAAATATTTGGGGAGAAGACTGGTGGAAAAGGCCTGGGGATCCCAAACAACAAAGCTGTTGTTCCCTCCACTCCAAGAAACAATATGGTCAGTGGTCTGATCGTCGACGATGTCATAGGTTTTGGTAAGGAACGGTGGAGGACCTGTTTCTTGGAGTCCCTCCATTGGTCGAGGGGGAGGGATTTTCAAAGATGACGACATGCCCGAAAAGAACGAACTTGCTCCTGGAAACCCCTCCTGCACTCGGCCTTGAGAATTAATCATGTTTGCATAAAAGTGCCCCAAAAAAAAAAGATTAAACTGTTGTGATCTGGGTTGGTCACAGAACTATGAACAGGATTGGGGTTATGAGCAGGTAAGGTGTCTCTTGGCTATATACGCAGGCCTAAGCTGCCACAACAATGCCGTTGAAACTTCAACTATATATCAATGAAAAGCTATTATGATTGAAAATAGAATGTTTCTCCAAATGAGAGTAGAAAACAAGAAAAGTAAGAAACTGATCCTATACTATAGACAAGTGTTGACCACAGAATAATAATCAAACATTAACATGAACATCATGAAACAGAAATCTGATACAACCGACCTTTAGACTGGAAAAGGACGGGTCATTGGTAAGAGGAACTTAGGCGGCGGTGGAGGTCAAGAAAGGGATCAGGGGAGCTTGAAACTTGGAAGAACTTAGCAACGAAGAGGTAGATACAAAAATGAGTCGGTGTTGGTTTTCTTTTTCCTTGTTTTTGATCTTTTTCTCTTTTTAGTACTGTTGGGGAAATATGATTGATTAGTTGAGATGGTGAAGGTGCAAAGAAAACCTAAATGGCATTGAGATATTTTCTCTCTCCTTGAATTCTTCGATTCTTTTCTGATTTGGGAAAGCCGTTTGGCAAGCTTAAATATTTGTTTAGTCCAGGTACAAGACAGGCCAGGAAGGTTGTGGAGTGTGGGGTAATTGATGCATTTATTTATATTAAAGTATTGAAAAAGCAGACGAACAAAAGAAAAGTACTAATTAATTTGCCAGTGTGTTACAGAGCGGGCGTAAAAAAAAAATAAAAAATAAAAAAAAAGGTTCTGAATTGATTTTCAGAAGACATAATATGTAAATTCTACTAGAATTAATAGTACTGTGATTTACACTGTTTGATAATAACAATTTTCATAGGGTGAGATATATTATATTATGTTTATTCTATATTGTAAAAATATTTTTATATATAAACAAATTATTAAAATCTTAGATTGCATTTAGGTAATGAGGTATTATGAGATCTTTTGTGAAGAGTAATGTTATATATAATCTCCAAATAAAGATTGTATGTGTAAGTCTAGTCAATTTTATTTTTAAAATTTTTTAAAATTACAATAATATCCTTATCAAAATGATACTTTTTTTCATTTAATGAAGAATTTACACATGCAATCTCTAAATGAGGACTATAAATAAAATTTCTCTTTTGTAAATAGTAATAAAAAGTAATGATATAATATTAAATAATAAAAATAGTAATAAAAAAATAATAAATATAATGAAATATTCATATCTAAAAATATCTCCATACCCAAATTGGCTATGATGCCTTCGAGAGGGACAATAATTTAACTTATAATATCTTATTATTACTCACAATCCATTCATTCAATAAGTGGTGTTTGTGTCGTGGTGCATAATTTATCAAGAAATATGGAACCAAAAGGTCAAACTTCAAAGGCTACCGTAAGCAGACTTTGGAGGCTGTGCAAGTGCAATGCTCATTACTGGCACTTGACCCTACAGCGCATGCATTAATATTTTAAGAGGCTTCTGGAAGAGTGTGGAACCAGCCCCGAATATGCTAGACAAAACCAAAATTTGCAAAAAGGAGACAGGACTTGAAAAAGAGTGATTGTTGAAATTTACAAATACTGACCCCATTTCTCTTTTGGGCCCCATCGTATTGGAACTTTTTGAGCGAATTAACCTGCTCGAGATTTGCAAAGCATGATAGATCAGATGTCTGCCATTTGTTTACCAATAATACACCTCAGTTTGAACCTCCTTCCAATCAAATTTACAGCAGGAATATACCAACACGAGTAAACCCAGCAGTGCTCAACAAACTAACCATACATAGGGGTCTCTATATAAGCAGGAAGTGCAATAGAAGCAGAAATAAGAGGGGCCTCACCCAAGAAGTGCATGCATTATAATACAACCAGGTTACAAAAAGCTTATTCCATATTTAGAAGTGTGTATCCATGCACAGAAAATTGGAAGATATAAGTATAATGTCTTGTAGCTAAGCGTTCTAAACGGGAATAGTAAGGAAATAGGCTAGCAGAGAGAGAAAGAGAGACGCAGCATACAAGCACAGGAAACTGTAGTAGGCAGCAGGCTGCAATATTTTCATTTTTAAGTCCAATTTTCGAAGTTAATAAAGAATTCAGGCGGCAGCATGATCGCCGACTTCCTTCTCCACAAAAGCTTTAATATACTCCTTCCTACATGAAAGAAAAACCTCTATAAGACTCGAGGAAGCCAGTTAAAATGCCCTTTTAGGTTTAAAAATAGACAAGTATTCCATATCAAAATAAGAAAAAAAAATAAGCAAGTAACTGATGTCCGATATAGAGAAAGTATGTCAAAAAATATACCTTGCAGGCAGATGATCATGAGGACGATTAAATGGAGTCCAGACTGGATCACCAACAAACAGCCGCATTGCCTGAATAAATAAATTTATGAGAAACATCTCTTAGGTAAAGATATAAAAGGATACAAAGAGCTGGTGAGCCTTCTTGAAAAGAAGTTCACACTCATGGTGACAGGCATCTTGAACATGTCAAGGTCTCCAAGGCATGTGAAACTAAGGTCTCATGGGTTCAAAAGTAAAATTAATGTAATTGAACAGGTCGAAGAGATGCCTAGCATGTGCACATATTCATCATGTAGTCATGTATGTGCTCCTTAGATTAAGAGCGCATAGTTTATATCAATAGCAAATTGCACTACCAACACTACATGTACCAAATTTGAATTACCAGATAGCAATAAGAAAAGGAAGCATAAGAAGTAATGTGTTCATTATGACAACATGAGTCCTCTCCATAGAAGTCCTTGTCATGTAAGGCAAATGTCTCTTGATAGATGTGTCAATATATTGGCAACTATTGTGCCTATCACAAGTATTAGTGCAAAATTGAAAGAGATAATAATACGAGCATAACTTAAAAAGTGTAAGAAACAAGTGTGCTTGATGGTTGATGGCTGTGGAATGAAGAAGGTAATAATCAGGAATGAGTGTTCTTGACGGTTGTGGAATGAAGATCTTTCAAAGTTTTTCCCTTTTTATTTTTTATCTGTCAACATGGAGACAAGCTGCTTTTGTGCGCGTGCACATATGACATCAATACCTTGATGTAGTTGTTTGCATCCAGAGTAAAGCGGTGATAAATTCCAGCAGGCAAAACAATCATTCCCCCCTTCCTTAACCAAACACGAATCCACTTGTCCTTATGATCCCTGACATCAAAATAACCTTCACCAAAATTTTCTTTTTGGGAAAGTGGCAACAATAAAAAAAAAAAAAATGTATCTAATCTCACCACTTCCTGCCACACAGTATCGTATCTCCTCATCAGTGTGAAGGTGTTCCTCAAAAAAGTTCTTGATCTTCTCTTCATAATTAGGCAGCTTTTCTGGGCAAACTTCACAGAAGTCCTGTGAAGAAAGTTTCATCTGATTAAGATTATGGTACAAGCATGATTTACTTCCTTTTAATAAGCAAGACCTGGTACTGAACATTTAAGTGGAAGAATAAATAAGAATAAAGTTCTCTTTCTATATCCAACATATTATCTTTTAATTGCTAAGTTTTGAACTCGAGAGCTCACCCTCCATCCTATCTAAACAGAGAAAGGTGTCATTTGAGCTACAGTTCATGAGTTATAAGCCCCGACAGATTCGTATATTCTGTCATATTTTATATCGTCGAGAGATTTTCCTTGTTTTTACTTCACAAGTTAGTATTACAAGCCACTAGAATAATTATAAGTTAGTCAAGCCCAATCTCGTCTTGCAAGACCGTTAAGCATAAGAAATTAAAAAGTGTATGTCAGTGTTACAAACATAACTAATACATCAATAATTGTTACTGACAAACCATGTAGCAATAACCACGATCTTCACGAATCTTCTTCAACTCCTCATCAGTTTCATAGTTATCAGCATCCAGTTTCCAACTGAGTACTCCAAGTTCTACAAGTTGACATGATGGCTCATATGAGGTCAGAGATCCAAACATTTACTTATCAAATTAAACTAGCATGTTCTTTAAAGATGCTCACCAGTAAGTTGATCTAGGGATACAAACTCCTTTGGTTCCCGGTGATGGGGGAGTCTCTGATCTTCATCACTGTCATCCATGTACCATGCTTGAACAACTTCCTCTCTAGGATCCTGTACATACTAGAAGTTAGAGGTTAAGGGCACATTTTGAGTCTAGTAAAATAAGAATCTTGGTAAAACTAACGTTTGGTGGGTTTAATTCAACCGATTCAGGGCTGGTTAACTACAGAGAATAAAACAGGTTCAAATGTTTGAAAAACATAAAGTAGATGAAAAAGGAACCAAAAAAAAAATATCCTATGCAATTGTACCTACGTTTCTCTATTGAATCAAACCCAGGATCAGTCCAGAATTCAACACGCTTGCCTCTGAAAGTACCGCTTTTTTGTTCAATATTACAAGAAATTAATTGTTTAAATCTATTCTAAGGAACTAATCAACGCGTGGTCCATCAAAGTGACTTCTATATCAAGTTATGCTCTTCTTACCATCACCCAATAAAACTGATCAAAGCTGTTTATTCGATACTATCCCAGAATCAAGAAGAAAAATCCCAACCTTCAATAAGCTAGCAATTTTCCCAAATAAAACGTGCTTCCATGGAGTCCTAAGTTGAAATTAAGTAAAATACTCGAGCAGTATGGATAAACCACCATGAATAATGAACCATTAATCAATCACGAAAATGGGCATTAGCAGCTAAAACTCAATTGGTCTTGCGTCATTCAAGCAACTCGTATAATAAAATTACAAACATATTCTTTTTGGGAAAAAAAAAAAGAAGAATTGAGCTTCGAAGAGATTACACTACCAACTGAAAAATAAAAAAAGCCTCGGACAGATTTACGCGGGAAATATTTTGCCGAGAAAAAACAGGAAGAGAGATCAGTACAACCCCATACCTTTTCCGGGGCACCCATCGTTGGCATCCTTTGGCTGTGGAGACTCACAGAGAGATGAGAAGCTTTGATCCTTTGACGAGAGAGCCTCATACGATTTAACGAACATATATTTTGAGTGGGAAATAGAAAGACGGAATAGTGTGCCTTTTGGCGCAGAGTCACGCCCCATGTTTTGTATGTTTCTCCTGTTTTTATTTTGTGAGTGCAAATCAACAGGCTATCCCTTAAACTTTTTCCTTGTTTCTTACACCCCCAACAGGTTATCTCTTAAAGCCATTTTTTCAAAAAGAAAAGTCTTAGAAAACTACACGTTAGTGGTATTTGAGATCCCATCTGCAGATCTGTTGCTCCTAGATTTTAGAAAACTGAAAAAATGATACCAACGGCGACCTTTATTTTTTGTTAAAACAATATTTTTAATATTTGCATTTCGAAAGATCTGGTTTAAAACTTCTTCAACCTAAAAATCTAAAGAATGCAACAGTTGTATTAAAAAAGATCTTATTAACAAATACAATCTATTACAAAATATCAACATTCTTCTACTATTTTTTAATAATAAAATATATATATATATAAATAAGATAGATACCTCCAGACAAAAAATGATTGTTATGCATTATGAAAGTATGTCTTTATTAGCCAACACATTACGGCCTTGTGCTATTCTTGGTTTGAGAACAAGTCCAATTCTCATAAAAAGCGGCCTCACTTCCATACTCACATAGGTGAAATCTGTCAATGGTGCTTCTGTAATTCTGACACCTCACTCATAAGAGTTATAGATTTTTATTAAGAGTATTTAAAACAACTCATCCTCTTAATCATTACAGAATGAATGTACTTACACCATAGGAATGGAAAATTTCTCAATTAAAGTAAATTGTGTATTTCTTACGACCATCAAATGATTCGTTCTTCCCATTGAATCCAATTTTCAGGATCTCTGATCTTTGAGTTGGGTACCCTCATATGTGGTTTTTTACAGTATGGGCTTTAATCTTATTTCCCTCGATGTATTCCAGACTCTTTATCTTGTCAAGGCATTGGTCAGTAGATCTGTTAGATTATCACGTGATTTAACATAATCCACGTTAATGACAACACTACTCACAATAATGTGTTTTATTCTTATTGGTTTGGATTTATTATTGTAATAGCAATTTTGTATTCTACCAATAGTAGTAGTACTATCACAATGAATTAATATAGGTAGAACTAGTTTTTCCCACAATGGAATCTCGTATAGTAGATCTTTCAACCAGTTTGTTTCCTCATTCGCTAAAGTCAAAGCTATAAGCTCGACTTCAATAGTTGAATTAGCAATAATAGTTTGTTTTTTTAGACTTCAAACATATAGCACTACCATCTAAGATAAAAATATAACCAGTAGTTGAAAGGGAATCACCTGACAAGATATTCCAATCGGCATTATTGAAGCCTTCGAGTATAACAGGATATTTTCTATAAAACCTTCGAGTATAACAGGATATTTTCTATAAAACAAGCATAATATTTTGTACTGGATAAATATTTCATTATCCTCCATTGCATATCAATGGTCTCTTCCTGGCTTGATATTAAATCTACTAAGTACTCCTACTACATAAACAATGTCGGGTCTAGTACAATCAGTCGCATAACGTAAACTACTAATCATGCTAGCATATTCTTTTTTATTAATCGCATCATCATCATTTTTAATAGAAAATAAATGAACACTAGGATCAAAAGGAGTAACAACATACTTGCATCCAACATAATTAAATTTTCTTAATAATTTTTACGTAATGTGATTGATCAAGAAAAATACCATTACATGTTTTGGTGATTTTCATACCCAAAATAAAATTAGGCTTAGTTTGGGTAGCCAACATACCTCAACACTTTCCAAGTATTCTCGTATTATTGGAAATATTCCACATGCCAAACGCAATAAACCATCTTCATACCAAAATCTTTCCAAAAATCACTATAATATTTATCACTATTATATATAAATAAAAATAAAAATCTATAATATTTATCACTATTAAATATAAATAAAAAATAAATCACTATAATATTTATCACTATTATATATAAATAAAAATAAAATCACTATTAAATATAAATAAAAAAATAAATCACTATAATATTTATCAATATTATATATAAATAAAAAATAAAATCACTATAATATTTATCACTAAATATAAATAAAAAATAAATCACTATAATATTTATCACTATTAAATATAAATAAAAAATAAAATCACTATAATATTTATCACTATTAAATATAAATAAAAAATAAATTACTATAATATTTATCACTATTATATATAAATAAAAATAAAATCACTATAATATTTATCACTATTAAATATAAATAAAAAATAAAAACAGTATAATATTTATTACTATTATATATAAAATAAAATAAAATCACAATAATATTTATCACTATTAAATATAAATAAAAAATAAAATCACTATAATATTTATCACTATTAAATATAAATAAAAATAAAACCACTATAACATTTATTACTATTATATATAAATAAAAAATAAATATAAATAAAAAATGAAATTACTATAATATTTATTACTATTATATATAAAATAAAATAAAATCACTATAATATTTATCACTATTAAATATAAACAAAAAATAAAATCACTATAATATTTATCACTATTATATATAAATAAAAAATAAATCACTATAATATTTATCACTATTATATATAAATAAAAATAAAATATTATAATATTTATCACTATTAAATATAAATAAAAAATAAAATCACTATAATATTTATCACTATTATATATAAAATAAAATAAAATCACTATAATATTTATCACTATTAAATATAAATAAAAAATAAAATCATTATAATATTTATCACTATTAAATATAAATAAAAAATAAAATCACTATAATATTTATTACTATTATATATAAATAAAAAATAAATATAAATAAAAAATGAAATCACTATAATATTTATTGCTATTATATATAAAATAAAATAAAATCACTATAATATTTATCACTATTAAATATAAATAAAAAAAAATCACTATAATATTTATCACTATTAAATATAAATAAAAAATAAATCACTATAATATTTATCACTATTATATATAAATAAAAATAAAATCACTATAATATTTATCACTATTAAATATAAATAAAAAATAAAATCACTATAATATTTATTACTATTATATATAAAATAAAATAAAATCACTGTAATATTTATCACTATTAAATATAAATAAAAAATAAAATCACTATAATATTTATCACTATTAAATATAAATAACAAATAAAATCACTATAATATTTATTGCTATTATATATAAAATAAAATAAAATCACTATAATATTTATCACTATTATATATAAATAAAAAATAAAATCACTATAATATTTATCACTCTTATATATAAATAAAATCATCATTAAAAAAAATCAATCATTGATGGGACTCACACTTTTTTCAATTATCTATTCAAAAGTCAACAACTCAACATACTTCATACTTCCAAACAACTCAAAATACTCTCAATGGGACCCACAAACCCATTTCAATCTCTACTCATAACTATTCATAAACATTCTCAACACTTCTCAGGTATTCTCACTACCCAAACGTAGCCTAAGTAGCCTTAGGCTACGTTTGGGTGTCCAACTACTCTGAGATACTCTTGATGGTTCTTGTACGGATGAGAAGTATTTTACATCCAAATGCTCTTCGCACCCTATTCTCGTACAGCCCAGAGACTTCTCTCTCCCCCTCTCTCTCTTCGCAGTCTACGCTCTCCCTCTCTCTCTCTTCGCACGCACCCTTCTCCCTCCCTCTCTCTTTGCACGCACCCTTCTCCCTCCCTCCCTCTCTCTTCGCACCCTTCTCTCTCTCTCCCTTTCTCTTCGCACCCTTCACACACATTCTTCCCCAAAAATAGCCCGAGGTGGTCGACGGAGAGGTTGAAGGGAGAGGGTAGTTTGCATGTGTGCGACGGAGAGGGAGATGGAAATGGGTTTCGGTTGGGTTATCGCAGGGGACATAACGCTGCTCGTGGGGGAGATTGGTGGTGGCTGGGGGAGTCGCCGGCGTGAGGGAGAGTCGTCGGTGGTGGCGGTGAGAACGGGCGGGGCACGCCGGTGTCGGGCTGGGCTCAAAACCCATTTCGGGTGTGGGGTGAATCGGGCTAGAGGAGAGAGAGAAAATGAGAAAAGAAAAAAAAAATTCACTATAATATTTATAACTGATATATATAAAAAAAAATCACTATAATATTTATCACTAATATATATATAAATAAAATTACTATAATATTTATCACTATTATATATAAAAATAAAATTATTATAATATTTATCACTATTATATATAAATTAAAAATAAAATCATTAAAATATTTATCACTATTATATATAAAAATAAAATCACTTTAATATTTATGACTATTATAAAATCACTATAATATTTATTACTAAAAATAAAATAACTATAATATTTATGGGACCCACAACTTTTTCCACTACCTATCTAAAATTCAACAACTCAATATACTTCACACATCCAAACAACTCAAAATCTCTCAATAAGACCCACAAACTCACTCCAATCACTACTCATAACTATTCACAAACATTCTCAACACTTTTCAGGTATTCTCACTACCCAAACGTACCCTTAGTCTCACCAAGATCTTTCATATAAAAATGATTACTAATCATGTTTTTTTGTTTCATCTAGAACATGCAAATTAGAACCAAATATCAATAAATCATCCACATATAGGCTAATAATAATATGAAAATTATTCCAAGATTTATAATAAATACATTTATCACTCTCATTTGACTTGTAACCATTCTTGATCATGCAAGAGTCAAATTTTTCATGCCACTGTTTAGTGGCCTGTTTTAAGTCATATAAGGATTTTGTTAACTTACACACTTTGCTTTCTTGGTCAGGCTCTACAAAGCCTTCGAGTTGATCCATATAAATTTCTTCATCTAGATCACTACTCAAAAAAGTTGTTTTAACATCCATTTGATGAATTTTTAAATTAGAGATTGTTGCAACGACAATCAGTAATCTAATAGATGTTATTCTTGTAACCGGATAAAAGGTGTCGAAAAAGTCAAGTTCAGCTTTTTGTTTAAAATCTTTTGTGACAAGCCTAGCCTTGAATTTTTCAACAGTTCCATCCGATCTAAATTTTTTTCTAAGGACCCATTTACACCCTATGGTTTTGTAACTCGGTGGTAACTCAACTAATTTCTAAGTTTTACTAGAAATTAGTGAATATATCTCATTATTCATAGCCTCTTTCCAAAACACAGAATCAGGTGATGCTAAAATTTCTTGTAGAGTATTTGAGTTTTCTTCAATATTATAAATTTAATAGTCGCGACCAAAATATTTTTCAGTTCTAACTCTCTTATTCCTTCTTAAATCAAAATTTTCTTTATTTTCTGGAGGAGTAGAAGAACTAGCTTCATAAAAAATGTTTTGTTTAAATTCTTGACCCCGACTATTTTTGGATTTAAAAGGAAATTTTTCTTTATGAAAAATCACATCGCCTGATTCAAAAATCACTTTATTTTCAATATCAAAAAATCTATAGGATGTGTTTTTTTTGCTTATCCAATAAAGACACAAGTGATAGTTCTAACATCTAATCTGGGCCTTTTAGGATCTGTTAGCCTTACAAATGCCAAACAATCCCAAATTTTAAAATATTCCAAACTTGGCTTATACCCTCTCCATAATTAAAAAGATGTAGTCTTTGAATTTTTATAAGGCACCCTATTTAAAATATGACAAACAGTCAAAATTGCTTCACTCCAAAAATTTGAGGGAGCGCCTAAATCAATAAGCATGGCATTTGTCAATTCAATCAATGTTCTATTTTTTCTTTCAACCACACCATTAGAAGTAGGTGAATATGGTGCAGTATCATGGATAATTCTTAATGATTGAACAAAATAATTAAACTTATTTGAATCATACTCTCGACATCTATCTCTTCTAAATCTTTTAATTTTTCTATCAAATTGATTTTCAACTTCATGGAGGAATTATTTGAATTTTTCAAAAGCATCACTTTTATTTTTTAATAAATAAACATATGTGTATTTTGAAAAATCATCAATAAAAGTAATAAAATATCTATTTCCTCCACTAGTTAAAATTCCTTCAAATTCACAAAGATCAGTATGAATTAGATCTAACAATTTAGTATTTTTTTCAACACTTTTATAAGGCCGTTTTATAATTTTTGCTTGACTACAAAGTTCACGTTTTTTAAAATATTTTTTCAATTTGAGAATTAAGCCTAGACTACTCATGATTGCAACATATCTACTATTAATATGACATAAACATGCATGCTAAAAATTTAAAGAAGAAGGCATATAAACAAAAACATACGATGCTTAATTATCAACGTTCAATTTAAACATTTCATCACAAACATAGTCCTTGCTCACAAAAACTCCATTTTTAGTAATAACATATTGATCAGATTCCATAGTTTGCTTAACGCCACCTTTATTGAGTAGAAAACTTGACATAAAATTCTTCGTCATAAATAGTATACAGAGCACATCTTTGAGCGTCAATATACGTCCAGAGGTGAATTTCAGCTCGACCTCACCACTTCCAAAGACCTTGGTTTTGCTTGAATCACCAAACATAATAGATTTATCTTCTTCAACGGGAGTATACTTTTTGAACCAATCTTTATCATAGCAGACATGCCTATTGGCACCAAAATCTACCCACCACCCTTCAACAAATTGAATCATGTTAACATCTGTAATCATTATTACAAATGGCTCTTCAGTTACGTTCACTTGAGGATTATTTCCTCGCTTTTGAAATTTGCAAATTCGAGCAAAGTGCCCACTTTTGCATAGATAAAACAAGCTTGATTTTGTAAAAATGGTCATTGGTTCTTATCCTTTTGACTGGAAAAACCTTTTTTGTGAGGTCTACTAAATTTGTTTAAATTTTTTTCTTTGCGACTTCAAATGACTATCTTTTAAAATTTGATCTTTGGGCAAGTCACCATTTTCAAAAATTAAATTTACCTTCGTCATGGAAGTCTCATTTCCATTTTGAAATGTCAAAGCATCTTGGCCTCTAACTTTCTCTTCTACCCGAATACGCATAATTAAGGTCTCTAAGGATGTCTCTTTTTGTTTGTGGCGCATCAACTTTTGAAACTCCCTCTATGAAGGTGGTAGCTTGTCAATGATGACACAAACAATTAAATTGTCTCTAATCTTGATGCCTTCGGATCGAACTTCTACTACAACCATTTGAAAATCTTGCGCTTATTCTACGACGAGTTTTTCATCTACCATTTGATATCGAAATAAGTGACTTGCCGCATATTTCTTTACTCCAGCTTTTTCCGTATCATATTTATTCTATAAGGCTTTCCAAACTTTCTTTGCAGAGGAGTAAGTAGTATTTTAGAAATCATAAAAGTGATTTGCAATACAATTTAAAAGGTAACATCGACAATTATACTCATCTTTTGTATATTTTTTAATATTTTCTTCTTGAGTTTTGACTTATTCTTCAATCGTGTTCTCGATATGGATCTTGTTTGGATTATTTATAGTGAGAACATAGGAGATGTTGAGAAAGCTTAGATAGAAAAGCACATTGCACTTCCATTTCTTGAAATTGGCTCCCTTGAAACAGAATGGCTTGTTGAGATTGAAGAAATTTACGGTCCTAACTCATCTCATAAAACCGGTTCCATAAGAGATGATTGTTCATTCCTTATAAACATACTCAAGATCTTGTTCACAGGCAATGTGAGATTATTCTTCAACGCTCTCCCTCATGTGCAAGTCAGTATTTTTCCTAGTCCTTGTCATGGGGTAAGTAGTGCAATCTCCATTCGTCCTGAGGCAGGCTCTAATACCATGAATAAATTCACGGGTCTAACTCATCTCATAAAATCAATTCCACAAGAGAGGATTACTCATTCCTTATGAACATGCCCAAGACCTTGTCCACAAGCAATGTGAATTTCTTCATGGTATCAGATTCTACCACAGGATGAATGGGGGGCCCACACTATTTATCCAGTGACAAGGATAATAAAAAAATACTGGCCTACACGTGAAAGAGGGTGTTGAGGAATAATCTCGCATTACCTGATGACAAGGTCTTGCACATATTTATAAGGAATGAGTAACCCTCTCTTGTAAAACCAATTTTATGAGATGAGTTAAACCTATGAATTTCTTTAGAGATCTCCAATGTTTTCCGTGAATTTTTCGTTTGTGAGCTCCATTTGAATCTCCTTGAAATTGTTAGGAAATTCATAGTAATAAAATGACAAATTACAATGAAATGAAAATTTTAAATGAAACTAGCTTGGACTGAGGCATGAAAATCTCGCTTTCTTTAAGGAGATTCAAGCCCTCTACAGTATGTAAAGTTTCAATTGAACCGGTACAATAGACCTCCTCTTGACTTATCTCCTTTAAGATACAACAGTCCAACTGATCATCGTATAGCTCGAATCAACTCTGCATAAGTTATTGAACTCAAAACTCCTCCAAAAAAAATACATTTCTTTTATCTGAAAAATTCTCAATAAATTCTAAACACTATCTTATTTTTTTCTTATCGTAAATCTTCTCAATATGGACAAAAAGAACTTCAACTTTTTCCTTCTTGTTTCGTACACCCCCAATAGGCTATCGCTTCAAGCCATTTTTTTCAAAAAGAAAACTACACGTTAGTGGTCTTTGAGATCCCATGTGTAGATCTCTTGCTCCTAGATTTTAGAAAACTGAAAAAATGATACCAACGGTTACCTTGATTTTTTTCTCATCAGTTAAAACCAACTTTAAATATTTTTAATATGTGCACTTTGAAAGATCTGGTTTAAAGCTTCCTCAACAAAAAAATCTAAAGAATGCAACAGTTATATTAAAAAAGATGTTACTAATAAGTACAATCTATTAAAAAATACCAAGAATAGGCCTCAGAAAAATACGAAAATCCGACTCTAAATTCAACTTCGCTCTGTCTCTGATAAAACGAAGTAGGAATTTTTTTTTTTTTAATTTTTCAATCAAACTCTGACTTTATGCTCCGACTCCTAGTCTGACTTTACCCTCCGACTCCAACTCCGAATCTAAATCTGACTCCAATATTGTATATATGTTATACAAATATGTATTTATCTATATAGTTATCATATATACTAGTATAATTATATAGTTATATTCAATAATATACTAGTATGAGCTAGTTATTATAAAATAATATACTTATACAATAATACAAATAAACTAATGATAGTTTAGTATATGTAAACATCATAGTATTACTATCGTACATAATCAAGTATAGAAATAAGTTAGACACTAGTATTTAAATAAGTCTAGTATAGTAAGTTAATAACACATATACTAATTCACTAAAGTATAATAACATGTAATTAGACACTAGAAATTCTAGTATATAATTAAGTTAGAACCAAGTTAGATATTAGTATAATAATATATAATATTAATGTATAATAACATGTAATTAAACACGATAGTATAAATCATGTGTAGAAATAAATCAGACACTAGTATAGAAATAACTAATAAGTCTAATAAGTTGATAACATATAATACTAATTTACTAAAGCATAATAACATGTAATTAGAGTCATTAGACACTAGAAATAAGTCTAGTATAGAAAGAATTTATAAATAAGTTAGACACTAGTATAATACAATAACATGTAATATTATAGTATAATAAGATGTAATTAAACAATAAAAATAATATGTAATACTATAGTATGATAACATGTAATTAGACACTATTGTATAAGTTTAGTATAAAAATAAGTTAAATATTATGATAAAAGTAAATTAGCAGTGAAGAATTTAATGTTAGTTTTAAATTTTTTGGAAAAATTGAAATTTGAAAGTCTACAAAAAAATCTTTTTTAAAATGGGCTAAATATAAAGTTAAAAAAAACCTAAAGCTGAAAGTCTAAATCCAACTCTCCCCCAACAAGTCAGATCGGAGTTTGGATTAAAACTCCGACTAAGTCGGTACTCACCCCTAGATACAAGACATTCACCTAAGGCCTCATTTGGTTACGCAGTTTAGTTGAGATGAGATATTTTGTTGAAAATTGAATAAAATATTGTTATAATATTATGTTTTAATATTATTTTTGTTTTACGATTTGAAGAAGTTGAACTATTTATTAAATCAATAACTTAACTGTTTAATTTCAACCCTATAAGACGACAATTTTACAAAATCTAAATCTTCACTAGCACCCAACCTATTGCTAATTAAAACTAATTATATTTATAAGTCCATAGGAAGAATACACTTTTCACAATGATAACATGTATAATTTAAATCTTATATGTTCAATCACGTCAATTTATAAATAAAAAGATTAAAAAAATGCAATGGAACTTTGAAATTCATCAGGCTGTTGAAGTGATAGACTTTATGGACCATCAAATGGTCAGATTTCGTTCATGAAACCATGAAAGGTCGGTAGAATGTGTTTTCAAAATTCAAAACGAATTACCACTCAAAAAACATTCAAAATGAATTGTAACACCCCCAAAATGATTGTTTTATTATTGCTTTGCTTTGAATTCAATATTTCGGGGGAAGCGTGAAATGTCATTGTTTTGTTATTGCTGCATGAGTGGCGATTACCTCGCGTTTCTCCAAGCAGGTCACCTTTTGCATTTTTGGTCTTTTTTTTTTACAATAGTTCTAGATACAACCGGGTTTTACACCCGCCGTGAAACTGTCTGTCACGTCAGCGTGCAATAAAAAAAAGAAAAAAAAAAGAAAGAAAAATGCGGAAGAAATGAGGGAAAACCAAAAACAGAAAGAAAGCAGAGAGGAAGAGGGCGAAAACGAAGCTTGCTATTTGTAGGAAACCAGAGAGGAAGAAAGTGAAAGAGATCTCGTCGTGTGTTGGATGCGTTTGCAGTGTCGTAGTGCATTGGAGTGAAATCGAATCCAAAAAGTTGCGTTGGGTTGGATGTTGTAGATCAAAACCAGAGAGGGAAAACAGAAAGGTCGTGCGAAACAAGAGAGGTCGTGCAAAACCAGAGAGGGAAACTTGTCGTCGTGCGAAACTAGAGAGGGAACCTATCTTCGTTCAAAACCAAAGAGGGAAACCTGTCTTTGTGTGAAACCAGTGGGTTGGGTCGTCGTGCTTTGGATCCGCCTTCGCTGTCATGCGTCTTTGGTCGCCGCCGTTCATCCCACGTCACATCCTACAAAAAAGAGCTGCTTGATTCAGTTGAGATGTATTTTTGAGATTTCGCACCCTGTTGTATAGCGAACGCAAAACCGTCTGCTAAGTACATTCGGTTGAGACCCAGTCCTCCTCCGAACATTCTTGGTGAATTTCATCAACAAAAATTTCTTCAGACATTGATGTTTTTCGTTTTAAAATTTTTGTCAATGATGGCTTTTGTATTGAACAGGTTGTTGGGTACTTTGACACAAGCACTGTAGAGTTCGTGGGCGGATCTACTTCAGGCCATCTTCTCAATAAAAATCATTCAAAGCACTGGGTAATAACAGGTTATCATATTGTTACTTTTATAGCATTAAGGCAAAGATAGCAGATTTATGTAGTGGTTTTGAAAAATTCAGAATGCATTAAAAGGGACCCAGAACACACCATTAAAAGAAGCTGAAAAAAATTGAAATCATTTGCTAATAAAAAATTCTGTAGTGGTTTTGAAAAATTTAGAATGCATTCATCTTGTAATTTTTTGCCCCGGATGCAAGCCAAACTCATAAAGTTTGCAAAACATCATGAATTAATTGTTTTTCCTTTTGCATTGATACTTACAAAAAAATGAAAGAGTTTGTCGACTAAAGCTTAAGGTTCTTTGAAAGTTGACATGGAACCTGGAAGCTGTTTTTATGTTCTTTATAAGCTTCAAACTCATGTGTATTAATTAGTGTTCTGGTGAACATACGTTGGTGGCGCCATTATTCCTCATGAGAAGATCATAAATTATATTTGTGATATATAGGAAGGAAACAATACTAAATATGCTATATAATTATCTGGTTACACATTAATCTAAAAATACTAAATTCTTATATATTGATCTAAAAATGATTAACTTGAGTTATATAAATAATATTTATATTTATAATGTATTTGTCTATCTCTCAGCATGGGAAACGGGAAAGAACAGCCATCTACGCTAACACCATCTAGCTCAAATCCCTTATATGCGGTATGTTATATCATTAAATATATCAATAACATTGGAATTTGTTGAGTTGATATTGAAATTTCATAATACATCAATAACTTTATCTAATGACATGTTAGGACATATCATCAACTTATCCAAGCATCCCAAATTATATGCTTCGTTACTATGGACCAGTGCCTGCGTGGTCACCGGCTTTTTTGCCATATCCAGTTGGCAACCAATATCCAATCAACATACAGGTAGTAATATTTATCATGTATAATTTTTAATAAAAAAATAATAATTTAGCATGGCTTCTTTTCAAGAGTTTAATTGCAGTTTTTTTTTTTTTTTTTTTTTGTGCTTTTTGTAGAAAGCTGGTTATACACTTTAGCATGACATGGAACCTTTGAGCCCTCCCATCAATACAAGCTCCGCTACTAGCAAACTAGTTGGTTCAGATAATAATAGACCTGATGGTGGTCAAACTGATGCGCCATGTACATCTAGAATTGAAGAAGGTAATAAGGATAAACGAAATCCACGAGAAACCGAGGATGGTAATGCCGGGTCATATTAGAATGAGCAGTTGGATTGTGATGATATGATTGAAGAGCCAAAGTCAGGGATGGAGTTTAATTCCCTGGAAGATTTAATCACTTATTATAAGGAATATGGTAAGAAATGCGGATTTGGGGTGATGACAAAAAGGACTGAGATGGGAGATGATGAAACTGTTAGATATGTCACATTTGCTTGTGCTCGTGGTGGGAAGGCCCGGAATAGGACTTTGAATGTCGTCAATCCACATCCAACAGGAAAGACGGAATGTAAGGCAAAGATCAATGCGTTAAAAACTGAGGGAAAGTTTCGGTTGACTACAGTTCATAACATCCATAACCACAGCCTCAGTCCAAAGAAATCTTGGTTCTTTCAATGTAATAGAAAAGTGAGTGATGCTGTAAAAAGGGTCTTAGATACAAATGATTTGGCTGGCATCAGAATGAATAAGAGTTTTGGATCTCTTGTTGTTGGTGGCGGTAGGTTTGAGAACCTCCCATTTTTGAAAAAGGATTGTCGTAATTATATAGATAAGGCAAGACATCTAAGACTTGGCGCAGGTGGTGCAGGAGCGCTTCAAGAGTATTTTTCACGTATGCAATACAAAAATCCTGAGTTTTTTTCATTAATGGATTTGGATGATGACAGGAGGTTAAAAAGGGTCTTCTAGGCAGACCTCCGTGGTAGAGCAACCTACAAGTATTTCGGGGATGTGGTCACATTTGATACCACATACCTGACGAATAGATATGGGATGCCCTCTGCACTATTTGTTGGTGTAAACCAACATGGGCAATCAATTCTGTTGGAAGCAGGCTTGATTTCTAGTGAGGATATTGAGACCTTTGTGTGGTTATTCCAAACCTGGCTGCAGTGCATGGATGGTATACCTCCGAAAGCTATAATCACTGATCAAGACAGAGTCATGAAAAATGCAATCGCTATTGTTTTTCCCATAAGCCGACATAGATTTTGTCTGTGGCATATATTGAAGAAAGTTCCTGAAAAGCTTGGCTCTTATGGATCATACAAAAGTGGAATGAAAAGTGACTTAATGAAATGTGTGTATGACACCCAAAGCGTTGAAGATTTTGAGAAATATTGGGATAATTTAATTACCACTTACAACTTGCATGAGAATGTGTGGTTGCAAAGTTTATACACTGAGCGTGAGCATTGGGTTCCAGCATTCTTAAAGGAGTATTTTTGGACTGGAATGAATACGACGCAGCGGAGTGAGAGCATGAATGCCTTCTTTGACGGTTATGTTCATGCTAAGACAAACTCGAAAGAGTTTGTCGGCCAATTTGAGAACGTATTAAAAAAAAATTGAGAATAAAAATGCCGCGGACTTCCACACATTTAATGTCACAATTCCCTGCATATCTAGATCTCCGACTGAGAAGAGGTTTCAAGATTTGTACACGAATGCTAAATTCAGGGAAGTTCAACAGAAGGTTACTGGCATCATCGATATGGATCCAAAGTTACTTAAGAGGGATGGTGCAATACATACCTATTTGCTAGAGAATGAAGTTCGTTTGGAAGAGTTCACTAAGATGATGACGCATTATGTGGACTTTACTGAGGAAGATGCATCTGCAAAGTGTTCTTGTGGTTTATTTGAGATGGGGGGCATATTGTGTCGGCATATTTTGACCGTATTCAAATGTAACGGGATTAAATATTTGCCAAATAGGTACATTTTGGATCGATGGAGAAATGACATAAAAATGAGATACACCTTGATGCACATTAGCTATGATGAAGGGGAGCAGCACGCAGATTGTAATAGATATTCAAGTCTGCTGAATATCTGTTATCAGATTATCACTCATGCAACGGGTTTGAAATCTAATACTGAGGATGCAACTACTAAGTTATATGCGATGATTGACTTGTATAGTGCCAATCAAGAACCCCCATCGATGACCCAAACGGGTTCCAATGTCGGTTGTACAACAAAGGACACAACCACAATTGGTAGTTCTAAGCAAGTGCTCAGTCCAAGTGTTGTGCGAGGGAAAGGCAGACCCCCATCTCTAAGAAGAGCATCCAGGATGGAGAATGACATGCGGAAAGCTAAAGTAAAGACAAAAAGCACACCCGGAAATGGAAAACGTAAAGAGGTATAGATATTTAATACTTGGTTCTTATTTATATTTTATAAATGTAACTATCACTTATGTATCTTATTATTTCTTACTTGATTAATAGCACAATGAAGGAGATACACCAGTTGTAAGACAAATATGCAGGAATTTATTCCTTACTCCAGAGATCGATATGTCAAGTGTTGGTGGCGTCCAGGTATATTGGGTTTTTTTATTATTCACACCCTAATATTTGGCTGTGAGTTAACAAGTACTTCTGACCAGACTATTCCAGAAAGCACAGCTATTGACATCAATGGAACCCAAAACCAAGAAACAATGTTTCAAAGTCAAGAAAGTGTAAGTGGATCCCAAGTGTTTTCGATATATTTAATTCTAAAGATCAACACCACATTAACAATTGGGTTTTTTTTGCTTGCAGCTACAATTTGGGTTGGATGGATCACAACCAAAGTGCGGATGGATCACAACCAATGCACTTTGGGTTGGATGCATCATGAAGTTTGTGATAGAGGTTGGATATGCTTGCTTTAGTGTCTAAATATTAATTGCTTCAGTGTTTGTGATATTAATTGCACATTTGGGTTGGATGCACTTTGGTTTTAAATGATGTTATGTTAGGAAGATGAAAATATTATTTTTCTTATAAGCCTAGGAAGATGAAAATATAAATTGTATCCAACCCTACAGACTACTTAACCGAATAGATATTTGAGAATATCCACTCATCCACGCACTTTTTCAAGAATTTAAGCCCTTATAGCACTTTTTTTTATCAGTAAATGCATATTTATGTAATATATATTGATAGGCAATTTTTTATAAGTATATTTATAGGCATTTTAAGTCCTGATGGTTTATAGGCATTTTAAGTCCTGTTGGTTTATCATTTCATTATAATTGTTGGTTTATCATTTCTTATAGTTGTCACTATCTTCATTTGGTTATTTTTGGTAGAAATATTTCAGACATCTTTGGAAGTGCTCATAGAATGCATTGTTTAAGGGGCTCAGACTGCTTTGTTTAAAGGGCTGACTGAAAGCAATAATTATTTCAAACATCTTTGGAAGAAACATGGAAACCATTGATAGAGTGGCATACAATGAAAGTGGGTCATTGGAAATTTTTTGGGACCTTATGTGGTCATTTTGACTCTCATTTGGAATGAAAAGCAATCTGTGTAATGTAATATGTGTAATGCTTTGAGAAGAGGAAATGAAATCTGTGTGATGCATGTATAATGCTCTGCCAACTGCCTGGCAGCTTAGAGAAGGCTATTGAAAACCAATCTGTGGAGATCAATTAAAGATTTTGTGAAAGGCAGATTTGATGTTTAATGCAATTTGTTTCTTTTCATATGCAGTTTATTGCAACTTAATGCAGTTTGTGAAAGGCAGATTTAATGCTTCGATAACTAGATGTTTAATGCAATTTGTGTCTGTTCAATTGCAATTTGGAAATGCAATTTGTTTCTGTGTTGATCAATTTATTATATATTGACCAGTCTACAGAATTTTTGTTTCTCATAACAGTTCGCCTCTTATCACATGGAATAATATTCCCACAAAGCTTCCCTGTTTCAGTTCACCACAAATCTGTGTTATGCATGTATAATGTTAAATCTTTGACATCTCCATACATTTGACCCCACAATGAATACAGGAAGGATAATGTTTTGTTTTTCAGATAAATAAACTGCAAGAGCAATATCAGATACAAAAATTTAGATAACATAAATACATCAAGTGACATTATCCACATGGTGGTGCAAATCTACATTCAAAGTTTTAAACAAACTAAGGAACAGATTTCATGTGAGATTAAGATTACAAGTTAGTTACCAATTTTGGGCAGAACTTAAAACTTAATATATTTACATCAAGTACGGATTCCAATACAACAAGCAAATACAAATGCAAAAGCCCAATACGGAGTAGTGTGCGTGAACACGACATTTCAGCTTCATGTACCACAAGCACCGACTCCTTCTTCCGAACCTCCTCATTTATATTGGATAGCAGCATCTCTCTCTTCTCGATGTCATTCGATCTCTTACGGAGCTCAATCTCCCTCTTTTCGACATCATCGAGTCTCTTATCGAGTTCTCTCTCCTTCCTTAACAGTTTATTTGTTCTCTCTCGAAGTTGGAACTCATTGACTTGATTACTATCTGTCCACTTGAAAAACTTACAATATAGTAATCTCTAATCATTTCATACAAATATAAATATAGGAAATGTTAGATGTACAGCATATTAATCATTAAATATTACAAATGTATTATGTAAAGGAAAGATGTAGTCACCTATGTGTTGTAGGTTGGACACCCTAAGAAGGGTCGTCCTGGATTTTTTGTAGTATTTGAGAATTTTAGTGTGGCTTCCACATCACAGAAGCAGAATGGTATGCCCACAGTGTGTTTAGTAAAGGATGGGCCAAACGTTGTTGATGATGACGACGACGACATTCTAAGATGAACCAAAATATTCTTATAGTGAAATTGTAAATAGAGAGAATATACAAAACAACTTTGATTTCTCATGAAAGTTATTCTGTATATTCATGTCAAAAAGGAACAGGGTTGAAAAGGAAGGCCTATGTAATCCTAACCATGTGTGAGGGTCCATGCTACACGTCCAATTATAGCAATTTAACCAATATGAGTTAATTGGCTTAAGTTAAAAAAAAACACCAATAAAAAATACTGTAGTTAGCCATGATTTGCATATTTCCACAGCTGCCAAAACATGGTAGAAAAAAGTCTAAACTACAGATATCGGTTTGCCAATTAAAACAGCACTGTGTCATATATGGAACACTAGAAAAGCTTAAACAAGGAGGTAAGTTTTAACTTGGCAGTAGATTCCTTATTGCTACAATCCCTAAATTAAATTTTTTGTGTAAAAAATAATCTACACAAGCCAACCAACTTAATCAGCAAAGGCATAAACAATTACATATTCACAAATAATTATGTATGTATTGATTCTCTACATATTCAACTTACAAATAAGAAACCATCACTTCCTTTACACATATCAGAAACCATCAAGGTTCCATATAGGTCATAACTCATAAAGGAGTTCACCAGTTAGTCGACACATCCAAATTGAACATATATTTGAGTGCATCTTGAAACATCAGTACAACATAATAGCTATGGCACCCAACTAATCATAAGACAAATTTTTCATAGAACAAACAGAGAAACAAGATGCACTCAGATATATGCTCACCAATCAGAGATTAGATAATGAAAAATTATATAAGAGTGTAGTGTGTATAAGTATGAAAAATCTCTTTGAAATATTAAAATTTATCAAGGAGTTCACCAATCAGTCTGACACATCCAAATTGAACATATATCTAAGTGCATCTTGGAACATCAGTACAACCTAATAGCTATGGCACCCAACTAATCAAAAGACAAATTATTCATAGAACTTAGCTCATAGCTATCAACAGAGAAACAAGCAAATGAATAATTATCTGCAGCAACTATGATTCCACCGAATTATAAAAAAAAAAAAAAAAATCAATTCCACCTCTACCGGGACATATAACTAGCTGTTCAAAGACTATGATTCCACCGAACATACATCTGAGCTGTTGAAAGAATTGAAAAAAATTTAAGGTTAGCTAAGGGTTGTTTGAAAAAAATATGTTTGCCAAAAAGGAGGAAAAAATAGGACAACAGACAAGGAACCTTACCTGGGACAACCCGTCTTCGTGCGTTAGGGAATGGAGTGTGTTTGAAGTTTTGAACTTAGGTCGTGCGTGGGTTAGGGTTTGGGTTCGAGTTAAGGTTAGGGTTAGGGTTTCAGGGCTCTGTGGGAAGGGGATTTCATGCAACGGGGACGCAGGTCGTGCGTTAGGTTTTCGGGGCTCTGGGAAGGGGATTTCGGGGTGTCGTTGCGGCTTCCTCGAAAGGAGAAGATGAAGGGAGAAGATGAAGGGAGAAGAGGAAGGGAACCTTCTGAGAGAGAGAGAGAGAGAGAGAGAGAGAGAGAGCAAATTTTGGGCGAAACCGGGGAGCCCTGCCTTTTGAAAGGAGAAGACGAAGGGAGAGAGAGAGAGAGAGAGAAAATGTTGGGCAAAACCAAAGAGGGTAGCCTACGCAAAAGGAGAAGACGAAGGGAAAAGATGGAGAGGGAGAAGATGGAGAGAAAATGTTTGTTCGAAACCAATGAGGGAGGCCAACTGAAAGGAGAAAGGAAACGAATTTGGTCATGTTTCAAACAATTGGAAACGACGCCGTTTTCAATTTTTGCCACGTCAGATGGCGATGCCGCAATGGGGATGCAGGCAGTTGAATACAGAATTTTTGTGAATTACACAAAACAAAAAACACCGTCAATGTCCATTTTGCATTTGTTTGACATTCCAGATGGATTGTCCATGGTCTTTATTTTGATTGGTGGGAAAAAAAAGTAATATATATATATATATATATATGACAGTCTGACTAGAAAACTAAGGTCTCGTTTAGTTTCACAGATGATCTCAACTCATCTCAACATTCAAACAAAATTCAAATACAACACTTTTTAATTTCAAATTTTCAAATTTTTAATTTTTTCATTTAATCTATCTCATCATTATAAATTTTTTAAACTTCTAAACAAAACACAAAAAATAATTCAATTTTTTAAAATCTCAAAATAAAAATTGTAGTAAAAAATCATATTATAATAATATTATAACTTTCTAATATTTTTATTCAATTTCGTCTCTCTCCTTTTTTAAAACCTCATCTAACATCTTAATTCAATTTCATTACTATTCACAATCTATGTCACTAGCATTCACGTATTTCTCATTTCCTATGTATCAACAAAACGAGGCCTACGCATCGGAAGCAAGCTCTCAAGTTTGAAACGGTTTAAGGTCCATGCCAAATTTAAGCTAAAAATTGTGATCGAGTAGTCCTTTACCATTTCTCACCTCCTTGATTATCAGCATAAAAAGAAAAAGAAAAGGGAAAAAAGAAGAAAGAAAGAAGAACACAACTGTGATCGAGGATGTCCAAACAGAAACTTGGGCTCGAATGGTCAGGACTCGGGTTTAAACCTTGGGTTGGGCCTTAAAAGAAGATCTTCCCTTTCTCCTCTAAATTAATAACACAAAATTTATAGTCAATACGCAACGCTACCTTATTAAATAGAGTTTCTTCCATCTCATATAATAGCATATACACGTAAAGTTCAGTTCAATTATCTACTAACATGGTAAATAGTCAAGAGACCTTGCAACACCAATACATGTATAAAGCTTTCGAGCACTAATCTCCATAACCTCAACCAGCTTCAAGGCGGCACTCTCATATCGGTACATAGCATTACACATAACGCTTAGTGAGCTTCCAATGGCGCTCCCTCTTTCTCAATCACACTCTTGATGTACTCCTTTCTGGCCGGGTGATCCTCTTGTGGCCGATTATATGCAGTCCACACTGGCTCTCCAAGAAATAACCTCATCAACTGTCCAACACCAACTCACACCAATTAGCCACCAAACCAGCAAGACCTCGTTAATATTGCAAGTCAATTTGACAACAATCAAAACCAACATATTTGGGTGCTGTGAAGTTATTTTGTCCATCAGTGAAGTCCTACTTTTTTCTTTGGAAGAAAGGGAAAATCTAGAGAAGGTACTAATCCCTCTATAGGAGTAGTTTCTCTTTTATACAGTACTATAAATAGTTTGTTTCATTCTACAAGCTTGACCATAATTGAAGTAATACTCCTCCAGGGGGCTACCACCCAGACAATGGTAACAAATAATCAAGAATGTCATAGATAAGATCAAATCAAGATAATAAACCAATCAAATTATAAGATATCAGGAGAAATGATTTTTGGAGAAGAGGAAAGCTTCCTTGGGCAAAAATCTATATAGTGCAGCAGATTCAGAAAAGTGACCAAAACACTAGCTTTTTTATAGCCTCCATGGTAGGAGTAAAGTTATTTCGATTGTAAACAATGATGGCACCAAACTTGAAGACCCTGGTGAGGTAATGTCTGAAATTGTGCATTTCTTTAAAAAATTTCTCACCTCTCCCACTGTGAAAGCTGAGATAGTTTTGGACACCTTGCTAAAGGCTTTACTGAGAAGTTTATCCCCGTCAATACGAGGATCTTGCTAAACATGTATCTGATGAGGAGATTGGAGATTGTCTTTTACTCTATCAAGGATGGTAAGGCCTCTGGACCAAATGGTTTTAATGCCTTGTTCTTAAAAAAGGGTTGGGAAATTGTTGGGAATTCCGTAGTTTGGGGTGTTAAGTCCTTTCTTTCGGGATGACTTCTCAAGGAGGTAAAATCCACAATCAGTACTTTGGTTCCTAATGTCCCAAAAGCCCCCTCAGGTTAGGGACAATAGGCTTGTTTCTTGTTGCAACACTATCTATGAATGTCTGACAAAAATTATTACCAACTATTTGAAGGTAGTCCTCCATAGCATTGTTGTTAAGCAGCAAAATGACTTGAAAATCGTGATTTATCAGATAGCTTGCTTGAGAAGCTTTATTAATTACCTTCGTATAGTTATTGGTGTCAAGAGTGAAGCGGTGGTAGATTCCGGCTGGTAAGATGATTAGATCACCAGCCTTGATCCAGATGCGAATCCACCGGTCATCTTTGTCTCGAACATCAAAGTACCCGCTTCCTTCCAAACAGTAGCGTATCTCTTCGTCAGCATGTATATGCTCTGTGTAGAAGTTCTTCAGCTTCTCTTCGTAGTTGACCACTTTCTCCGGGCATAAATCAAGCAAATCCTTCAACATATTGAATATAACTGATCGCATCAGCCAAAACAAATATCTGCACTTGGTCCCCACACCGATTACAAGCATTTGACAAAGGGCATGACTTTCTTCCATTACTCGTTCAATACAAGGATCCAATCCAATAAGGGATATAATATTTTCACTCTTACTTATATCTTTTATAGCACTACAATGTGCATCACTCATATTTTCTTCTTCCACACTATAAAGCAAAATATTGATTTTTCACTGAGGATACTGAAAGAAAAAAACCAGTAATTGTTTCTGTAGACAGCCAAGAAAAGGAAAAGACAATTCAACCCAAATTTGTATTGATTAATAAACTATATCTATTTTTGAAGTTTTAATTCCTCCGTATTAAGATATTAAGATAAACAGATAGCGATAAGCAAAGAGTTGCCTCGAATCATATAAATACTAGGAAGATCTTGTTTAAGATAAGGAGCAGAAAATAATAACTAGTGTACTACCATGTAATTGTACCCTCTTGTTTCTCTGATTCTCTGCAATTCCTCATCTTTCTCGTAGTCTTTTGGATTCAAGTGCCAATACAACACTCCCAAGTCTGCATAGTCATCCATTCTCATCAGCAATAATTTAAAAACAGAACAAAAAAAAAAAAACCAGAGAGCGAGAGCGAGAGTTCTGACCAGCCAAGTGGTCCGATGGAACGAACTCTTTAGGAATGCGATGATGCGGGAGCCTTGGATCTTCATCGCCCTCGTCCATGAACCAAGCCTGCTTTTCCGTTAATTAATAGGTTTATAAAAAAAATATAAAAAGAACATCTGGATTACAACTACGAAATTTTTAACGATGATAATAGAGTAATCATCAAGCTCAGTAGAAGAAGGAACTCACCTCGATTGCCATGGCGTGACTCACCCTTGGATTCGGAGTGACTCAGCTTCTTCTAAACGAACCTTTAGGAATGGCGAAGACGGGAGTTGTTTACATGGGCGCCTTTCGGGTTTTTTATATTGGAATTTATTCAGATTATTGTTATCATTCTCGAACGTCCCGTTTAAGATTTTCTTGCCAGTGTGCGCCACGTGTTCTGTTTAATTTTCTCTACTTGCGTTTGTGGTGTGTGGCTCTGGCTAGTATTAAAAAAAAAAAAAAATATATATATATATATATATATATATCAACCTGCGATGCATTCTATACCATTCGAGTCATTGTTACTGTTTTTAATAAGTAATATTATTTTAAAACTTTTATACGGTCTACATAATTTGATTTGAAATACAAATTTTAAAATTTTAATCATACAAATATAAATTTTAAAATTTTAATATGTAAGATAGAGATGTTATAATTAAAATACACAAAAATTTTAAATGCCATTAAAAATAATATCCTCTCTTCTATATTTTATATCGTATAACCAATTTATACGTGTAATTCTATATATAATCGTGAAATGTATAACCGTCGCGCAATCACTTTAAAAATGAGTGGAGTCCACTATTAAAAATTAATTTTTTCATGTGGATCTCATGTTTTATTCATTTTTTTCAAAACGATTATGCGGCGGTTACATAATTTACGGTTGTAAATATATTTTCTCTATTTATACAACTATATTTTAAATTAAAAATATTTTTATAAAGCGGTATTATTTTTATAAAAAATACTATATATGTCATTTTTCATAATCTTATAAGAGCATTGGTAGTGGTTTATGCATCTTCATATACAAAATCAAATTTTTTAAAAATTGATTTTGCATGTGAAGAAAATTTCTCATATTTAATTATGCATTTCTGAACTAAATAATAATAAAATATTTATTATTTGATTATAATTTTTTTCCTATAAATCTGGATGGTCCAATAAATTAAAAATAATGTTGGGACCGATTAAGAGAGAGACCGAATAATGGTGGGCACCGAATTATAATCTGGATGGTATATTGGGGTTCGGATAAAGAGAAAACATTCAAAATAATGTTTGGGGAGTCAACCGTGCTTTTGTTTATGACTATGTAAAAATTTAGAAATGTATAATCCAACGTATATGAATTTAAAAATATTATTTAAATTTGAAGATGAAGATAAAAATGGATAAGCGATTACTAGCGCTCTGTCAGTCACTTTAAAAATAAATTATAATGGCTAATTAAGATTAATGTTTTTTAACTCAAATAATACTCAAAACGAAATTAACATACCATGTATTTATTCGTAACTCCCAAATGGAAAGGGAAGTTAATTGTATCGCAAATGATTATCGCACTTTTAATGAAAAGCTCTTACGTTCATCCCATGAAGTTTAAGCCTCGATTGGATATTTGGATATTGAGCTGAACTAAATTTTTTATTAATAATAATAAGTTAAAATTATAGAATAAATTTTGTAAAACTCGCCTAACATAAATTTAAATGTGTTTATATAAAAAATGTTGAGTTAAAAAATATTATAGATTCTACGTATAAAGAGATTTTGAATTAAAATAAATATAATGATTTAAAAATTGAATACTTGAATATTAAACGCAGTTCAAAATTAAACTGGACTGAATCAGTCCAAATTCCAAACGTGAGGTGGGAGCAGGTATTCGACTTCGAATCCAAATTGCGATAAACAATCGATTTTTCTGTCACATTTCGCCTTAAGACATTTTAACTGCCACAGCCCAGAAAACCAGTTTGGAATGCAATGATAGCCCTGCAAAGTGGTCATGGGAGCCCACAGCTAGAAAAACGATAAGTAATAGTATGTGAAAATTTTTGGAAACATGAGTAGAAAACGACAAGACGTCTGAGTCACCAAAACATAAAAGAGGGTAAAACGTAGGGTGTAAAGCACCCAACTTCCAGCCCCATCCCCATTGCTCATGATGCCACCATATCACTACTACCAGCACCATCATTACCACTTGGGATCGCCCTTAACTGGGGGCACCATGGCCACTACTACTATCTGTTACCCTAACCATCTGAAATGAATAAAATAAAACTACTTCAACTTGTAGAATAAGCTATTAGCAATAGCATAGCAACATAAAGCATACATTTACATAATGAACGGAAAATGGCTGCTTCCGGCTCTAATCTCAACCAAGAAATCTTACCCTCGAGAAAGAGATTCCTAAAGATGGAAAAATGATTGTTGGCATTACAAAATTGATCAGGTTAGTGCGAACTGGCCCGCCCCCCATTCAGAACAGACAATTCTCCAAAGCAGCTTCTCCAGAAATAGACATTACAAGACTTACTGTCCGTTGAGCCAGCACAAATCATGCAAAAGGCAGGCCATAGAGGGGGCTGTCACATTGGTTTCTTCTTCCCCATTTATGTTTAGCCTAGTGATCATCTAAGCACGGCTCTCAATTTAACTCCAAACACCGTCTGACCTAAAGAGCGATTCCAATTCAGCAGTCTAGGACATCTGCAATGCAGCCAACAAATAATCTATAAATGACCGATGACCAGTTCACGAGGAATTAGTTTTGTTTCATAACCATTTCTTGATGGCTACTAGTCGTCAGTCAAGTCAAAATGGAGAACCTGTTGATCATCTGCATAGATATTAATGCTCATATTCCAGCTATCTGTTTTGTGTCATTATTTTTTCATCAATACGTGTGACAAGTTGTGTAAACGAGTTATGCAGATTACAAGTGAAGAAAGATGCAGACAAATGACTATCAAGCTTACCTTTGTCATTGAGATCAACAGCAAGACCAGCACTCTTTAGCTGATTGTCGACAGAACTAACCAAGGTTTGTGGTAGTCCATGCTGTCGTGGAGAGCTGGTGCTACTCCGGCTTGATTTTCCATTTGGGGCATGTGTCCTCACTTGATGGTTTAAGTACATCTCCAAACTAGAAGTTGTTGATCCCATATTTTTCTTGATCTTTAACCTTCCCCTTTAAGGAACGTGAGCAGAAAACAATATGTGGTGAGATTGAAGACTTGAAAACAATCCCAGCACAAAATTTGTCCAGATTAGGTACCTGTCTTTCCGCTTTTCCAGATATCTCTGCAGTGAGACCTTTCTGTTCGCCTGACCCTCTACATCTTAAGAAAGACCACCAAAGGTTCAAAAGGAGATCATTTTCATATATTACAGGGTAGGGAGCTCCTTTGACTAATTAATTCCCTAAAATGCTATCATCAGCCCCTCATAGCATGC
Source organism: Juglans microcarpa x Juglans regia (assembly GCF_004785595.1). Classification (NCBI taxonomy): domain Eukaryota; kingdom Viridiplantae; phylum Streptophyta; class Magnoliopsida; order Fagales; family Juglandaceae; genus Juglans; species Juglans microcarpa x Juglans regia. Next base: position 23,238,067 of record NC_054595.1, read on the forward strand.
ACAGAGGTCTCATTAAGTGAAAAGCTTAGATGTGATTTTAAAAAGTATCAGTCAATGTAATGTGTTTAGTTCTTTGCTAATCAAGGCTGAGGAAGATAGAAAGTTTCAAATAGCAGAGTATGGCATACATTGAAAAGCAGGAGCGAATGTGTGGGCATCACATGGCCCCTCGGCACTTAACAAAAGCACCCAAGTTTTTGTTATTCATTTATTTACTTATTTGGATATACAGCATTTACGCATGCACATGCTTAGCATTTACCCATACAAGTATATCACTGAGAATGTCCTTGGCCACCTTAATATTTATGTGATAAGAATTCATTCGTGAATTTTTTCATCCAAAACTGTAACCATAGTTAAATCCCCCCTCCCAAAAATTATATGCAAACTGAAATTTCTTACCAGGGTCACGAGGAATGCTCCCTTTGTCCCTATACTGCTGAGCATATTCTGTCATCTTCTCTGTGAAACAAAATAAAAACAACTGGTTACCTAGTACCTTTGAAAATAAGCAATGAACAAGACAAGTGCGGCAGGCCAATTTCGCATAAAATAAATCAGTGAAATCCTTTTCACTTTTAATAGTAAAATTATCTAAAAGAAGGGAAGATATAAATTAGCTAAAAGAAAGGGAAGATATAAATTAGATAAAAGAAAGGGAAGATATAAATTAGCAATGTTATCAATTTGCAAATATGAAAGAAGTGCTTAGACCATATGGCAGATCTACTTCTATGTTCACTTAATGTGCCTTTAACATGGTTTCAAGTACAGCTGAAGCAATCATGAGAAAAACTGATGCATAGCCTTCCAACAGTGCTCAAACAATAAGCTAGCAAATTGTTTTGAAAAAGTCACCTGTTTGCATGATGTGCGAGATATTGTTACAAGGAGGAATAAGGTGATCTTTCTCACTCGATATCTGTAAATGGCATGGAGACCAAAGAGCTGCAGCTCCACAAAGTGCATCATCCTGAGGTATATGGATCGGACTTGCAGCAAGATGCATGATTGCTTGTGCCTGTGAAATCCAGATAGGTTGTATTGTAAGACCAACATGTGACTGGAGTTACCACCAGGTATCCAAGTATCATTACCTTATCAGTTGGCACTCCATCATACACATTCACCTTGCCACAATAGAAAATCGTCATTTGCCCCACTGAAGGATTTGTAGCACACGGACTCCTGTGCCCACATTGTCAAATACTTCAATTTATAAAACTTGTTCAAATGCGTGGATGGACATGATATGCCACTTTTTTTTACAGTACAAACTAAAAAGCCACGAGACAGGGTTTACTCTGGAGGAATGAGTCCGAAGGGCCCCACCTTGGAGAGGTTTCCCGACATTAAAAAAAAAAAAAAAGTAGCCATGGAATTTGCACTTGTTTTAAGGAAAAAAAATTCCATTAAAAGAAAAAAAATACAACATTTAAAAGTGCAAAGCGCTGTTTATAATTACATTCTGCTCATCAGGTTCTAGACAAGGTAATTTCTGATCTGGTGTTTTCACATCCTGCCAGATAATCAATAGATGACTTTAAAGTTTAAACTTCCATCGCTTTCATTAATATCCAAAATGTCAAGAAGCAGAAAGAGAAAATAGAAAATCATTTGCTTTTATCTGTCCTGAAATTCAGCACTAAAAGATAAAAGCATTGGTTCTTTCTAAAATTGCACAATATTTGGCGAATAGAGATTTGCAATAGGATGCAGGATGAGAATAGAATCCAAGCCTACTCTCTGGTTCGTGTGTGTGCATGTGTGATCGCTTTGGTTCGTGGAAAACCCTCATTATAGCATGAAACCCAGGCCACATAACAAAATCCAACTATAAAACATTCTCTAGCAGAAATAGTAACATAATCCAGAATATGGCATTCAGATAAGGAATCAACGATGGGTCAAATATCTCACTAATTAGGATCGTATGCAAAGTTAAACCTTGCCAAGTTGAGTTTTTTTTTTTTTTTTTTTTTCAAATTAAAAGTGCATCTCTCATGTTAGAAAAGTGTCTGGTCAATAAAACTGAAAGTTTCTGGAAACAATCTGCACAATTAACTGTTGGTTAGGTACCTCTTCATGCTATGGCTTTCTCAATACATTGCCAAGCCTACCTCACCAGATAACATATAGATAACATATTGATATCACTGTGATATATACATAGCACAAAACTTTCCATGCATAGTGGGGGTGCATAAGGTTTTTTTTTTTTTTTTGGGGGGGGGGTGCTATAAAGTTAGACTGTTCAATGATTCTGCCACATCATTCCGCAGCCCCCGTTTTAAAATCTCCTCCATTTTCTAGATTCCTTCCAATTGAGCACTAAAATACTAATTTTATCTAATATATAGTAGCTTTTTATACCTACAGTTGCTCTTGCTCACCTTTCTAGCTATATTTACTTCCAAAAAGGTATTTGAAAATAATTCGAATATAGCAAGGAAAATCTTGTTTCAGCAACTTTGGCTTCACGCTACCCTACACTCAACAACAACCAATCGACACCAGCTTCTTCTTTTTTTATAAGTACAAATCAACACCAGCTTCTTTATGAAGAAACTTAACCAGCAAGGGCATCCACTATCACCATATATGTCTGTCCTTCTCGTTCAGTCTTTACTGAATTCATCTTGTTCAAGCAAAACACCTCATCAGTGTCTTTCAATATCAGCCAACCATATTGCTTGAGTTTAAACAATCCCCCAGGCCGTCAAAGACACCAACACCGACCAATCACCAACATAGAAGCCAAACAAATTTGACCGCAAAAAAATTGAAAGAATATTTTGGAGAATGTTTTCTGTGTAAAGGTCCTAAAGGAACACGCCTCAGCAAACAAAAATTAGCAACCAAACAGAAAAATATATTCAAAACCATCTTAAAGAATCAAAGACAGATAGATACTAAATCAACACCATTCAGTAACTTCTGGTTAAAAACTTCCATAGCTAATCACAGCATATTAATACCGATTAAAAAAAGTCAAAGCACATTAAGTATAAGGGCATAACCAGAAACGTAATGTTAAAAGCTAGACCTGGGACTAACGGCATTGTTATCTATATCAGCCGATCGATCCCCAGAAGGAGCCGATTTGGGCGGATCCTTTCTCCCTTGTGATTCTTCTGCCGATAATGAAACTTGGACATCAGGACTCGGTTCCTTAACCGAATCAACCGAATTGGAAGTCGCCTACAAATATATAATTAATTCATTCAAAAGAAACATGTTAAATAAGTTTTCAAAATATATAAAACAAACGAATATTGAACGAAAAAGAAAAGTGAAGCTTTGTTCGGTAGTTAAGAAAGGATTAGATATCATTAACAAAAGAGAGCAAAGTTCAAGTAAGCCTTTTTTCAACATTTGGGTCAAACTTCTAGTACTTTTGCTCGCACTAAAGCCGTCACTAACTGTCCCCTCCCCCACAAAGAAAAAAAAAACACAGACACGGGATTTATAAGCAAATAAAAAAAAATATTTTTCTTTCGTCGATTTTCTGGGGAACCAAACGGGGAGGGGGGAGGGTAAGAGCGGGTGAGACTCACGCGCGGAAGAGAAACGACGGCCTTCCTGAGAACTCCTGAGGCGGAATCGTCGACGCTCGGCTCGAGCAGAGCCTTGAGGGAAATCACCTGCTGGATCGCCTGCGATTTGTTCCACGAGGGTCTGCGCATTCCTGTACGGACACGTGTCATTATTTTTATTCATTTTTTAACCAAGTTACATATTTATACAGAGAGAGGGGGAAGGGAGGGGGGAGTGTAGGGAGTGTCGCAGCCTCCCACGGGTTTTCAGGGAGCGGGAAACACGGGGAAGGGCAAAATCGGGAATAGGGGAGGATGGGGGTTTGTGTGAGAAACCTTTATCTTTGAGGAATTTGCGGCAGTCTTCGCGGGTGAGCTGGGAAATGTCCTCCTCGGTGAGCTGGTTGAGGGGTTTGTCGAGTATGGACCGGCACGTCGTCGTCGTCGTCGTCGTCGTCGTTGTCGCAGCGGCGTTCATGGCGAGGAATCCGCCGGGACCCGCGGGTGATCTGTACAGTTGTCGTAAATTTGAGGTGGGTATGGGTTAAATGCGTTGGGGGAGGATGGGAGGGGAGGCGAGGGGGGAAGAGAGAGTGCGAGAGAGAGAGAGAGAGAGAGTGCGTGCGGGTGGGTGGGGGGTGAGTTTGGAGAAAGAAAAGAGTAGGCGCGGCGGAGACTCTCCTCTTTGCTAGGGACTTTTTACAATCTAGGATGCACCCTAGCCTGCCACGTACTACTTTGTCTTAATTATTATTGTCTAAACTAATTATCCTCCTCTATTATTTTATTTTATTTTACTCATTATTTAACTCCCTCCAGCTTTTTATTTCTTTGTTCTTTTTCCCCTACCCCAACAGTGGTGTTGTAATTTTTTTCATTTAAATCAACAAAGTAAAACGAAGATGAAAAGTGAGGAGTGCAAAAAACTTTAGTATAAATATTAAATAATAATTTTTTTTATCATAATTTTTGTTAAAATAATATTATGTACAAGTTCTAATTGTACAATTAAATTTTGTATAAGTATTTCATTATCTTTTATAAAAGTGTGAATCTCATCAAAAATAAATAAATTTTCACACCTTTTTATCGTGGAGTTTACTTTTTTTTATAAAAGAATTATGCGGAATTTGTGCATTTATTACTTTTATATATCCTTTCGCTTTTTGTTATCTCAATTATGCATGATGACAATGTGATAGATTTTAAGTGAATGACATTTTACTGATTGACATAACATTATGTGTAACAAAAGATAGAAATTAGGATTTTAGATGAATAATAGCATTTCTCTTAGATTTTAATCGTCTTTGGTGTCAAATATAAGGGGTCTGTACATTGTCAAATCGAATAGAAGGTGTGATGGCGTTTACTTGATCATAATGTTGGTAATAGTTGGATGTTTAATTTTAGAGTTCTTATATAAGTAATTTAGATCTGATTTAGGAAAAAGAAGTATAGTTAGATTTAGAAATATATATATATATAATAAAATTTAAAAATTAATATGAAATAATGTGTTACGTTAAATATATTTTATAATAAAATAATATTTACAATCTAATATATTATATCAAATAATACCATGTATAAATTTTTTTAAATTGAGTATTTAGTATTTAAGAGTCTACCGATGGAAAAAAAGGCTTCAAAAAGACTTTCTGAAAAAATATATAATATATATAAACTCTCTAACATTCTAATTCTAATTGGGAAAAGAGTAAGAGTGGGAAATGCAACCTTAACATGATGAATGGTGACGTAAGAGGGCATGTGTAATTAATGACTCGTAGATAAGTTTGGCAATATCGCATCTCATTTTATTTTATTATTATAAATTTTTAAAATTTTTATATAAAATATGATAAATAATTTAATTTTTTAATAAATTTTAAAATAATAATAATATTAAAATATAATATTTTAAATTTTATCTAAAATTAAAAATTATAATCTCAATGTCCAAACCTATCAATTTGTAACAGCTTATATAGTCGCTTACAGTATTCACTATTCAGCAGTAACTCCAGAGTCGACTGGGGTACACTACGGTCATTGTACAGTATGGCAGTAATGAGTTGACTATGGATTTTAGAGATAATAATTATTTTGAGGTATAAATTCATATGACGGGTTTTTACTGTCATTAATATTAATAATAATAATAATAATAATAATAGTGTTTTTTTTTACTGTTATTTCTGACTCACCGCATTATGACATGACGTACCGTACGTAATCCTGACTTTGTTTTATGGAGATGAGTTGTCAAAGAGAATCCCTAAATATGGGCCAGACTTTTGTTGTCTCTTTACTTACTTCAGTCCATCAATTCTCTGTTCGGCCCACTAAATACCACTTTCTCCAACTCCAACCTCCAGGCCCCTCGTTTTGTTGAAGCAACCGGTGGCAGCTAATCAGCTGCCTCATGTGAATATTTTTAGAAAAATTTTTCTCATCATTTTACATCACATATTATATATTTTTTTTTAATTTTTTTTCTTTTACTAAATGTGTATATATATAGATATGATGAATAAAAGAACTTAATAGTTTAGAAATAATAAAACCAAAAATAAAAAATAAAAATAAATGTGGTATGTAAAGATGATGAATAACAAAGTTCTATATTTTAGTATTGGACGATGCTATTCTGTCCCTTCAAGTTACCTCTTCAAGTGTATGTTAGTATATTTTTTTTTAAAAAAAATGATATTTATAGTCGTGAAATACGTAAGTACCATGCAATTCATTTGAAAAAAATTAGTAAATTTGGAATTTACAAGAGAAAAATTAATTTTTTAATAGTAGATCTTTTTTTTTTAAAAATTATTGCATGATGCTTATGTACTCCACGAATATATTCAGAATCATTCTTTTGTTAATGTTAGAAAAAAAAATATACAGATACACTAGTGATAATTTTTTTTTAAAATCAAAATACAATAGCTGTACACTTGAGAGGGCAACTTAGCATTCTTTTAGATAATGAGATGATTTGTAAATAATTATAAGATTATTAGTTGAAATTAAATTAGTTGAGATGGTTTCATCTTACCTCTGTATCTAAACGGACACTAGTAAAAGAATATGTTTGGGAACTAAACTGTTCTAAGACTATTTAATTACTATTTACAAACAGTTTACTAATATTTACAAAAAGTTTACTATTATTTACAAACAGTTGCTTATTATTTTCTTATTATTTAAAAATTATTTCTCTAGTATCTACAATAATATCCAAATAAAATCTAAGTCAATCAAGTCTAGGTACAAGGACGTCGGTTTTGCTGTTTTGATTGCTAGTGTATTTTAGTTTTTTTAACATTAAAATAAAATAAAATAAATGCACTAGCCGTCATGAGCAAGGGCAACCTAGCATTTTTCAAGTCAATAACATAATATAAATAAATAAATTTTTTATTTTTTATTAATTTAAGTTTTTATTATAAATAATAATTTTATACTTTGAATTTGAATCATAACTCTACTTTTTATCTCATTAATTAGATATTTCAGTTTTAGAACAAACTGTAATTTTACAATATTAAAAAAATTATTTAAAATATAATAATAAAATAAATATTATAGTCACGAAGAGATTCTATAAAAATAAACTCATATAAAGTCATGTTAGATAAATATAATTTGATGTGATATGTTAAATTAGAAGATAAATATCGCTTGATGTGATATGTTAGATTGTAAGATAAATATAACTTGATATATTATGTTAGATTATAAATTTATTTTTATTGTAAAATAAATTTAATGTATAATATAAATTTTATTAATTTATAGTGTTAAGAACATAAATCTTTCCCAAGGGCGAGAAATAGCCATCCTTGGTTAATTAGGTCGACACCTTGCTTTGTTTTTTTTTCCTCATCTTTTTTTTCCCACTTGTTTCCCGGCCACCTTTTACGTGGATTTATTTTTGTAAAATTATTTTGTAATTGTGGTTAAGCCTAACTTGATTCGAATATCTGATCTCCCTGACATGAACGACCTTACTCCAAATCGATCCTTTTTTTTTTTTGTTTTCCACCAAAATGTTGACAGCTCATTGTTTCCATTGGTTTGAATGAATTGGACCTTAGGCTCATGTTAAAAAATAAATAGAAACCCTTTGATTGGACCATTTAAGAGACCTAGGATTTGTTTGGATTTGTTAGCTGTAATAGGGGAGTAATCACCTCATAACCTTTTTTTTTTTTTTTTTTGGGAGCAAGTCGCATAATATTGATAAAAGCAGAGTACATAAAGTTTTGGATAATGGAGATTAACTAATTACATTAATAGGAGGATCTTTGTCGCTATAGAATTGCAATAGTGAATGAGGAATTTGGATTATAAGGATGTTACCAAAAACTTACGTTATCGCTGCCCATTACACTAAGTTATACGTGCATCGATTTTTAGATCGATAAATTTTCTCCACCTTCCATTCCTTGAATGAGTCTAGATGATGTCTGATGTCATTGATAATTGGGGTCATGATCTATTCTTGAACGAGAGATATGTTTAAGATTGCTTTGATAGTGACTCGTGAATCTCCTTCGAGGATTATTCTTTCCAACTTCAATTTTTCAACTTCTTTAATAGCCATTAAAGCAGCTGATGCTTCTCCTACATTTGAGCTTACCTTGCTAATGAGATCAGTTTTTGCAAATAATAAATTCTCATTCTCGCCCCAGCAAAGAGATGCAAGGATAGATCCCTCTTTTTTAGTTGCCACATCAAAAGTTATTAGTTGATAGCCATCAGGGTGTCTTTCTTCTGTTTCTTCTATCTGACTCTCTTGTCTTGCCCATGCTCTGATATGCTGGTGAGAGATTTTAATCACTGATTCAACATATGCTGAGATTGAGGGTGTTGCCAAATTATGTTCAGACTGATTTCTCAGGAACCATAACTGATCCATTGCAATTGTAGCAAATATTTGAAAATCATGCTGCTCTTCCTCTAGAATCTTCAGTGTGGGCGATAGATTTATGATGATACTGATCCAATTAGAAATTGATTGACTTGCAAAGTGAGAAGTATCCAATTGCCACTTTGATTGTCTCCACAACACTTTAGAAAAAATACAGTTTAAGAAAAGATAAGAGAGATCTTCAGCTTTAGTTTTGCAAAGGGAACAACGGATTTGATCTTCATCTAATGCAATGGCTTTGCTGATCTTAGTTTTTGTGTGGAGGATACTGTGGTGTATCTTTCAAAGGAGCATCTTTAATCTATCTTGTAACTTCATCTTTCAAATGGCCTTCCAGTTAACGGGCATATTACTAATAGAAGCTGTACCATTCTACTGAATCAGGACGGCATAGGCTGATTTAATCAAAAAGTTTCCAGAAGTATGATGAAGCCATTGGAGTTTCTCAAGTATGTGTTGAAAATTTTGATTAGCTAGTGATATTTTTTGGATCACTTTAGAAGTGGTTTTCTGAAAAGAGAGTGCTGAGAAGAAGAGTGTTCCAGCATCTTGGTTCTTCTAAGATTAGTTCTGATACAGGTATTGATTGATCCACAACAAAGTCAGTGGAATTCAGTAGAAGTGGATTGACTGGTAAAGTAGGAATCCATGGGTCTGTCCAAAATCTTGTGGTGGCTTCATTCAGTAGAACTGTTTTTGTTTCAATAATATTATAAGATTATTTAGCTAGGGAAGAAAACAACCTTAAAACTGTTCACGCAATAAATTCGAATCGATAGGCGCCGGGTATGCATTTAGCAACATAGAAGTGTAGATTCAAGAACAGCCGTGGTGTCGCTTTCAAACTTTCCACTGTTCCACACCCGACATCTATGAAACAAACAAATAATGGTTGCTTCCTGCTCTGGTTTTACATACAGTTGCCTACCAGCTACTCCTCAGCCTCATGCCATCATACTAGCTCTAGACTTGCCTGTACATCCATGTGGCTGTCCACCTCAAGTTGTTACGTGGTATTACGTGGTTATAAAGAGAGTGATAAATTTAGAGTGAAATTTAATATTATTATAATATTATTTTTATTTTAAAATTTATTTATTTATTATATTTTATATAAAAATTTTAAAAAAATATCTTAATTATATGAAATGAGATAATATAACATTATTTAATATTACATAACCAAATTAGTCCTTATCTTTTATATTAATTAAAAAGCTTGAAATAAGGTAAAAATATAAATAGTTAAATTTATCTATTTTATTTATTTAAATTTGTAGTGATTTCACGTTACACCAAAGTCAAAAGTCTTGAATTTGAATTTCGATTTTATGTTTTATTTTATTAATTACTCCTCAATTTATATATTTTTATTAGTTTAAATTTTTGGATAAATGTTAATTTCACTGTTTCTTCCATGTATATTAACGGTATGTTTAGCAACACAACTTTTTCAGATTATTTTATTATTATTTATAAACAGATCATTATTATTTATTATTATTTTATTATTATTTATAAACTATTTTCTTATTATTTACAGATGATATAAATAATCTTAGCATACAACATCCAAGCAGAGCATAAAGGTTTTCTTTTTACTTGTAAGAAGAGAAAGAACTCCGATATGGATGACGGTGGACAGATAAATAATCATGTCAAGTACAAAGTTTTTGGGTAAACTTCTGATAACCTCGTGTATAATTAACTTGAAATGGTGAGATAAGATGAAGAAATGGAAAGAGAGATCCCAGCTAGGAATTTTGCCTCTGACCGGGACTGATTCATCAGTACTAATCCCCACCCGATGGACAAAAGAAGCAGTGCAAGCATGCAACTCATCATCTATTTTTCGTAAGCAAGCATTTAGAATGTTTCTTCCACCACTGTTCAGATCGTCACCATCTTGATCTTACATACTCACAACCTCTTTGGATACCAAAGCAGCTTCGAATGGCGTAATTAAACCAAATTAAAGAATATAAATTTTATTTGAAGAGAAGGCCATTCTTATCTTTGCTGGGCAGTCTAGCTCTGGGTCCTCGCTCTCCTCCCCAATAGGCTGAGTCGTTTTAAATGCTACCGAACCCCGAAACCCCACAAGGCCAGCACTCCGCAGAAACAACATGCGGCCAACGGCCTCATTTAATGAAACCCCCCTACCTTCTGCTCTCCAGATTTTGTCACAACACAATATAATTAATATTTTTTTCTGTTCCAATAAGAAAAGAAACAAGATCAGAAAAAGTGGGTCCCCCACTCTGTTTGGAAAATTTAATAAGGCAATTGTACACGCCACGTTAGGGGAAAAACTCGAAAGCGACGATGTTGGGTTGGGGGTCCGTCTCAACTTCAGAGACTTGACTCAGGTGTTCAACTTCTTCCCCTTGCAACACCACCCCGCCCCTCTATTGCGCTCCACACGTGTTCTCGTCTCCATTCATCGATCTATTCCAGCACCCTTTTTACTCCTAGTGCATGCAATACCCTTTACAACACCCCCACTAGAGTTAAAAACAATACAATTTAATAATATATGTATTAATAATGTTATGTATTGATTATTATTCATTTTTATATTTTATATTTATAATTTTTTTTTGGAGTGTTTTACATAAAATATAGTGTATAATAATAAATAATATCTGAAGAGAAAATTTTTTCGTATGTATTATTTATAAATTGAATTATACAACGACTCGCGAGCTCGCTCTTCTATTTGGTTTAGCTTTTTTGTTACCAGATACTAAACCTTGGTATTCAAATTTGAAGGTCTTGAATAAAATATGTTATTAGGCTCACTTCATGATATATACAAATGTCTCTAACTTGAGATAAACGCTTATATAATATTAGTGAATCTTTCTTCATTTAGCATCTTTTATACAAGTAATATATTTAATATGAGGAAATGGGGTTATTACTAGACAAGCTCATGTCTATTAACTCAAACATCTTGTGACAAAAAACTATAATTTTTATCAAAGTTTGATGATTTCAAGTGCTTATTTGAATTTGAGTGAAGCCCACTTAAAGTCATATACGTATTTATCTCCTTCACTGAAATCATGTGCTTGTGGCCCATAAATCTGCAGAAGAGCTTAAAGATTTTTTCTGTAACGAACATATTAATAATTTGTGTTAAGGATAATCAAACCAGGAAGCGATTTTTTTCCCCTCAGCAGCTGGTTATCAAAATGGCGTTAAGTTAACGATCATAGTGTCCTATACGGCCTGTATTCATCCTGATAAAGCCATCACAAATTCACAATCATATTCAGGGCATAGGAGGTCCAAGCTCACCCAGCCCCCACGATGTCGGCCGGTACAATTCTCTCTCTCTCTCTCTCTCTCTCTCTCTGGTATAGTATCTTTGACTAGACTGACTGGCGACACTCGGAATAGTCACACGATTACACGCAAAATCTGCAATATTAACGTCACTCCTTTTTAAGAATGCTCCTCTCTCCTGAGCCGCATTTATTTTTCCTCAGGAGGGCTTGTCGCTAACCTGCCCGGCTCCCATACCTGCAATGGGCGTACTGCATCGCCGCCACCACCATCGTCACTGTTGTCGCACTCTGCAAACTCTCACAGCCTTCACATTTCTCTTCTTTGCCTCCGCCACAGCCATCTCTCTTTCCCAACACGGTAAGCGCACAAAAACCACACCAACCCTTATGATCAACATTCTCAACACCGAGACTCATTCTGCTTCTTATCTTCCAGGTAGTCAAGCAGTACTGAGGCAGCAGGCCGCGAAGGGCGAGAAACGACTAGCAGGATCGGGATCAGCGATATTTGAGCGGTTTGTCCCGAGTCGTAGGGCTCTGGGCTTTGGTTCATCACCCCCTACGTGCCGATCCAAGTGCGGGAGGTGTTCGCCGTGCTCGCCCGTGCGAGTGCCCATTCACCCTACTCTGAGCACTCCGCTGGAGTACTACCCTGAAGCTTGGCGATGCCAGTGCGGGAATAAGCACTTTATGCCTTAAAAGTAACAGAAAAACCAGAGCAGAGAGCAAGAAGCACATGCACTGCGCGCAGAGAAACAAGTAAATATCATGAATTTTAATAAATAATTTTAAAGGTCATGGTCGTGGGCTACCAGCATTCATTGCTTGTTCTCTTTCAGGTTTATCTTTTAGTGTTGCCGTTTTTATTACCGTGTTTTTCTTTTCTGCGGGGACCAAGGGGGAGGGATCGTTGGGAACTCGCGTAAGAATTTAGGTTTCCTGTAATTATATTACGGAGATCGAGGAACCTGATCTCTCTCTCTCTCTCTCTCTCTGGTTCTGGTAGTTGAATTAGATATGATCGTATTTTTGGCTTTGTGCATGGTTAGACTCGCATTGATACGAGTGAAGTTAAAACTGTACGTACTTAAATTAGATATGGCGATTGTTAATTAAACAAAGTACGTACGACGACGTTGCATATATATTGACGTCTTCACCTCATCTTCATCTTCATCTTCATCTTCATCTTATCTCCGCATATACATGACAAGCTTTAATTAGTTCAAGTTAAGGCCGTCTGCATGCCTAGGTTTGCCATGGGGATCAATTAATTAGTTAAATAATAAGAGCTTTCGGCCATTGTCTCACCTCGTACCAATATTTAAAGTAGTACCTGAGATTTTATCCCTAGTATTTCTCATTATGGTGCATGCATGCATGTGACATGTCGTACTAGGCATTAATCATTACTGCACTCATCTCTTCAGCATTTTAAGTCATGTATTTCCAAGGGGTGACGTGATTTTGAGCGAATTATCTAAACTAAACATCCCGACGTACGTCGAAACTCTGCAAAATGACACGCGAAAGAGCAACAAACATTAATGAACATTGGCTTGTTTATTTCGTTCTTCTTCTGGATCCTGATAGCATGGTTCTCCTACGTACCTTGGCCTGTATCTTTCCTTCTTTTGGTTGGCATGACCGGCGTACATTTTATTTCGACGATATCTCATGCATACAGCTAAAGCGCTGATCTCCATTTCCATGAATATTAACTCTAGTAGCGATCATACACATACTGCCTTTAAACAGCCAAAAAATTCTCTAAAATCTGGTAATTCTCAAAATGAAAATAATCATTATAATGACATAGATGTTCCTAGCTAGTATCTCGCTCACAAATAAATTATTCAAAAGCGTGTGATCAATTTTTCTGAATTGGGTGAGATAACTTTAAGAAACAGATGAGAAGAGTAAATACTAAATAGATGTCGACATCCTTCTAGCCGAATAGCACCACCTGCACATGGTCTTTTAGCTAGGGACTATTGAGTCCATTGTTGGATCGATGTTCAAACTTCAAACCCCTTGATCATGTCCCTAAAAAAATTACAAAAAAAGAAAAAGAAAAAATGAGAATGGTAAACAGGTGGCACAAAAAAAACCGTAATTTCAAACCCTAAGGTCTAGTATATATGTTTGCCCGGCCACTCCCCCATGCATTGACATGGTTGCAGTACCAGTACACCACATAACTTTGAATTTCAGAAACTAGAAGACAGATATATATATATATACATGAGATATGGACGATTTCTTACGAAATGATGTATAATTTCTTGGTGTTAGTGTACGGTGGTGCTGTAATCATGTGATGTTTGATTGATAGATAATTGATTTTAGAGCCAGCGTGCTGCGTGTGGATGTCCTAAAACTGGCTGCCCCAATCATCTGATAAATTCATACAACCGAAGTGAGAGAAGTAGCGTGCGGATTACACGCTATTTAGTATTTAGGGGCAGGTCTGCTCCCTATCAGGGTTGCCAATTCCAATCAATGTGACAGGGATACGGGGAGTGGAGGCAGTGGGGTTCGCATCCATGCATGCCCCGGCCCGCCCCTCTCACTTTAATCGCCAATCTCTCGTTTTTATTTATTTTTTTATGCAATTTGAAGGAGCGATTAATTGCTGCATGCAAGGAATCCCGAATATATATATATAGCTCTACAGTCTACACTCTCGGCTTCTGAGATTGTCTGGAGTAGTAGTACTGTTGTCGGCCATTCATTTCCCTGAGCAACTCATTGTGGGGGGTTCTCCTTTCGACAAGACTCCGCTTTTGCACTCTGCTTGGAGTAGACGGATCCAAGGTGGTTTAGCTAATATGAGATAAATATGTTTTTGATTAATTTGCATCAAATCTTTATATTAAATTATTTATTTATTTATTTATAATAACAAAATAATATTAATTTAATTAATTTTATCATATTTTAAAATAAAACTCTTAATTCAGGCGGTATTGTGTACTGAAATATACCGAAGTGCTGACATGGATTTAATAAAATGAACTGTTTTTTATTTTACTGGAATGCGCTGAAGGTTTGCCCGTTTGGGCAAGTTCTGAAGTTAAACGAAAAGTCTCTTTCGGTTCTTCTCCGCGTGCCCTCTCTCTTCTCTAGCCTCTCTCTTCTCTAGCCATTTTCTTCTTCTCTTCTCCGCACAACTTCTCTAGTTCTCTTTAGGTCGTAGATTCTCTTTCTCTCTTCCACCTAAAAGCTCCCATTTTTCGTTTAACCTCCATTTTTTGGTTCGACACAACCAACATCTTGGCTTTTTTTGGATGCTCCGTCGTTGTGGGCCTCTCTTCTTTGGAGATCACCAACATGATCTGTGCCTTCTCCGGACGCTTTATCAACGTCAGTCTCAATTCTTTCGACAACAGAAACTTGGGGTTCATCTTTCAACTTTTCCGCCATAGTTTTCCCCATCATCTTTGCTGCGAGTGGAAGGCCACCACACTTTTTGAAAAGATCCTTCTTTGCTTTTTCTAAATCTTCTTGACCCTTTAAGTTCAACACATGTTTCTCTCTCTCGACCGTGTCTGTGAATATTGACCAACAACTCTCTTGGTTCCAAAAGGGCAGAAGGTCATGTATGTTTTCTTCCTTCCCGACCATCATCTTCGCTACCTCCTTATTCTTTCTCATGACAATCACCGTTCCCCCGTTTCCTTTTGGCAATCCATATGCAAGACATTCATTCCAATCATAGCTACAATTTATTGCAACACTCAAATCTCGGTACCATTCATCCTTTTCCCAAACATCATCAAGTACGATGAGATACTTCTTACCATTTAGTTGGAGATGCAGAGCATAGAGTAAAGCATTGAGGCGTTCCTTATTATCGAGGGGGCGTCCATTATCCACGCATATGCTTTGAATGATCTCTTTGTCAACTCCAAGACACTCCAACATTCTTTTAACAACTGCTTCCTGTGAGTTCTTATTGGAGATAGAATTGAAACTAATCCTAACGACACGACAACAACAGCCAAGGAAACAAGACTGCCCAATCAAAACAGAGGATATTACAACTGATATTTCGGGCCAACAGCTTTGTTACGCTGTAATAGTGTTTTTGATTTTTGAATAACTTATATATAGGAGGAAGTTATGGAGAGTTTGTATGTAAATATTATGTACACTTTAGATTATCTTGAATGAAAATCTTTTATCCCCCCAATCTATCTTCCATTAAAGTTTTATAGTTCTTTGATTCACTTTACTTGGCATGCGTACCAAAATCCTGGGAAGGAAGCTGGTTTTGACCTCATTCTTGTTGAGAAGTGCTCGACAAAGAGTTGATTTTCCGACACCTAGCTCGTCGATGATCCCATTACCTTGAATTCATCCTCACTTTGTCGTCGTTTAAGCAGTTTTTCCAGTGAAATCATTTCATTTTCGAACCCATGAACCTTTAGGCCGGACGGGGTTGAGATTTCTCCCTGGCCGTTATGCTGTGAATGATCAGGAGCCACTTGATCTGGACCCTTCGTCTTCTCTGAGGACTCTGCATTGCTCACTTTAGGAGTCTCCTGATTCTTCTCCGAACCCATGGACACCTTTTCGATCAACAAATATTGTTGAGAAATTAAGAACAATAATTAGGATATATATATATATATATATATATATATCTCTTTATATATATATATATATAAAGTGACTATCAAATAGAAATTTGTATTTTAATAAATTTTATTATTTTTTCGTTAAAAATTAACGCCGTTCGTCCTACTAAAAATGCCTGCAGCCAATAATATTATATTAATGATGACAACAAGGTTACTTTATTTTGATACCCAGCTCCATGCATTAATTGTGGTTTTAGGCATCAGTACCTAGTCATGTAAATATTATTCCCAATCTATTATTATTATTATTATTATTATACGCCCAACAAGCCCTTAAGATCAATTTTTAATACTACTCTGCATAAATATTAACAGTTATATATATTTAATTAATAATGATCAAATTATGAAGAAAAATAATAATAAAAAAACTATATATCATGTATATATTGTTAATATTTATACGTTGCACGTACATTATTTGATTTGTTTATGACATATGATCTTATATTTGTATATATATTATATACTTAATTAATAATGCTCGAAATTATGAAGCAAAAAAATAATAATAAAAGAACTATATATCATGTATATATTGTCAATATTTATATGCTGTATGTACAATATTTGATTTGTTTATTATTTTGCTGAAATTTAGATTTTTTTTAATCTTGATTTTTTTGTCTTTCTTTAAATTTGTATTTTCTTTTACTAGACAAAGAAGCTATTGACTTTTTCATTTTTTTTAGTTAAATCATTATGTCAAATACACCCCGGGGCTAACGCATTCGGAGCCGTTCCCTAGTATATATATAAACACAGAATTCGACAAAGCCTCCAAGAAGCTGTCTTTCATATACAATACATTAAACCGTCTCAATACTAATACTGTATATTGGGGAGACGAAGGAGGGAAGCGGGTTGTTCTTTCTTCTTCTTCTTCATATTTCTTTTTAGAGTTTCTTTTCTTTTTTAACTTTTTACAATTACACAAATGCCCCTATTTGCCATGTCATTTTCGGTTCGCAATGGGTACGTGAAATTGCTTGTACCTAGAAGAATTGTATTTTTAATAGTTATTTAATGCTAATAACCACAAACGATCTCTAATTAAACCTATATAAAATTCTATATAAATGTCTTAACTACAAATCAAATTTCTATATTGCTTATCCAACTATATGTTTTTGTCAAACTTTCTTCTATCCAACAATTGTATTTATAAAATTTTCCATACAATCATCTTGTTTTGCCAAACTAACTTCTATCTAACAATCATATCAACCACATTTTTCATCCAACCATCTTTTTTTGCCAAACTTTCTTTTATCCAACAATTATATTTACAATTCAAATAACCAATTATATTATTTTGCCAAAATATTTTCTTGTAACTAATAGTCTTGTGGAAATCCTATAAATAGATCAACCCCTAACTACTTCCCACTCATCACAAACCAAGCCCATTGAGATTTCCAATCTTTATTCTTCCAATCTTTGCACAATACACCGCTCAATTTTCTATGGATTCCTTTTGGAGTGATGATCATATTGTATATGATGATTATTCTAATAAAAAATTTCATATGATTGTAGTAATGACACAATAACGAGAGTGAAGGGCTACCGAAGGAGCATCTACTTCACGTCGACGGCGTACATTCATCAAACGTGATCCATTAGAAGGTCAACAATGCCTTTGAAATAATTACTTCGCTCAGCCACTAATATATCCACCCAACGTTTTTAGGAAGGGGTTTTGATTATCTCAATTTTTTTTTGAAAAAATTGTCCTAGTGCTTGGAAATAGATGTACTATGGTCATGCAAATGAACCAATTATTATTTTGGAGACCCCGGTTGCTTCTTACGATCTTTAGATATGGCATTTTTTTTTTTTTTTTGTTTACCTGAGTCTCAGAATGACATCAACATACTAGATCGATCTTCTGTATTTGCTCTTCTGTGCAACTACTCAATCAATGGTCATGACTATACAATGTGATATTATCTTGCTGATGGTATATATTTTTCGTGAGCAACATTAGTCAAAACAATTCCTACTCCACAAGGAAAAAAGAAACAATATTTTGCTATCGCCCAGGAGTCAGCAATGAAAGATGTGGAGCGTGCATTTTGAGTACTTCAAGGTAGATTTGCTATAGTACATAGACCTGCTACCTACTTCAACCGCGAAGTACTAAAAGACATTATGTATGCATGCATTATCTTGAACAATATGATCGGTGAAAATGAACTTCATCTATACCTCAGTACGGACCAATTCATTTACAAACAAATGGATGATGCTTCTCATGAACCAATTTCAAGAGATCATATACCTGAATTTACAAAGTTCATTCAGCAACATCATCGTCTTAGAGACAGACAAACTCACTCTCAACTCCAAACTGACCTCATCAAGCATTTGTGGAGTGTGCAGCATTTGTGGAGTGTGCAGCATTTGTGGAGTGTGCATGGCCAAAACTAAAAGCTCTACTTCAAGTTCATTCGCTTTGTAGTTATTTGTGGTTATTTGTAAAACTTAAAAATTCTATCTCGCTTTTTTGTTTTATTATCTTTTATTAGCTATCCAGAATTTGCATGGTCGGAGCTTTTGCATGTTATAGTAACTTCTATTAATTTCATTGTCGTTTGAGAGGCCTTTCAGTGAGTAGTGACTACATCAATTTTCATCACCTTAAAGATGATGTCGTCTAGAGAAGTGTGGATCTTCTGTTCTTCCCTTTGTGTTGACAATATCAACGTGGACGTGCTTTTTAGATACTACCCAGTGTGTGATAGCTACTTGCAAGATCAGTATGCTTCTTCCCATCAACTCAAAAAGGCTCACGAATTCCATATATGTATTTAGAAAAGAAAATGGTTAACATTCTAACAGAGACAAAGTTACATGGTATATGTAGGATTATTTGGTCATATGCAATTTTGACTCATGTAAAGAAAGAAGCAAAGGATGCTGCATTACTACATAGTTGTGACTATTTGCATAAATCTTCCCTTAAAAAAAAAAAGCATTTTAGAGTCAACATACAACCCAAAGATAAACTATTAAACTCTGTAATAAACATCCACATAAATCTGCACTTCAAAAAACATCCACAACAATATGGTGGCAGCCCAAAAAACATCCACAAAATACATCCACAACTTTCAGCCCAAATTGTAAAACACACATCTCAAACATAAACTCCGAACTATCCCAGATCTGTCACATAGTGGCTGCTCAGCCATATGTATTTGCAGCATATGTGGCTAGCAGCCACTAAAATCAAAATTTTAGAGTCTACCATCTAACAACATTAGTGTGTATTTACAAGAAGCAAAAAAGTAGGAGTACCAAACAGTTACTTCCCTCCAAAAGATGTTGATGGAGATGTAAATGTGGATGTAGATCTATTCTTCATTTCCTCGTAAACTTCCTTCTAAAGAGTTTGAAAATAGTCTTGCTGCATTGCATTTATGCCAGCAAGATCTAATTTCATGATCTCTATATCAATCTTCTTCTTCTTAAGTACAACTAATGACATTCGATCGCTCTCAGCTTTAGTGATTGCTTCTCTCCTCTACACCATGTAGACGGTTCTATCATTGATCATGCAACTTAAGGCTTTATTAAACTCAGTATCTTCACCTTCTCTAGACATCCTCTTTCTCTCCCTCTCTTTCTCACACTTCTTGCCTAAAGGTCTCTTACCAATCATCTCGACGTTGTCATCGAGAGTGTCATTTGCTAGCGGAGTTAAGTCATCAATGGTTGGATGTTTCCCAGGCGATCTCCTCCTCGTATGCAACATCGACATATGTCATTTTGGTTAGTGTCTTAATAGACACCAACAATGTTTCATGGTATACTTCGCCTTCTCATTCTCTTTATACAATATTTAGGTCTTTTCAAACTTAATTGAGCCAAGTGAGAATGTGAGTAAAAATGAGCTCAAGCACTAAAAGAACATAAATGAGAAACTAAATTATTACCTTGTCATGTTTCGTGGCACCACCAGGATGTATTGACTCTACTTGGGCAACAGTAGCACAAAATTTATTTATGCATTTTTGGATACATTGCCATCGATTGGTCAATAACACTATAGAATGTTCAAGACTGTTGGGTTTTTATACTGATTATAATATTTACCTATTCTGAGTATTCTCTCCCACATTAGAGTGGATTTTTGGTCAGTCTCGCATATAACATCAATGCTAACGTTTAGCCAAGTTGAAACAGGGAGGATGTCCTCCTCTACGGTGAAAGACACACCTCGAAATGATTTTTTAGAGGGTGACATTTTTTCACCTACGCAATGTGAAGCTTGGACTAGAACATTATCATCTATGCTATCGAACGGGGTGCTGCCTTCCCCATGTCCACCACTTTGTAAGAGAGTGGTGGAGAAATGATCCTTATCAAATGGTGCGGACATACTTCATCGTATTATAATTGTAACGAATGAAATGAGAAATGAGAAAATAGGGAGGAGCTATTGAAATAAGCCAAACATAGGGACTCTGAATTTTGACGTAGTAGAAGTAGCAATTGAATGTATCTACATTCTGTTTTAACTATCTCCTCAATTTTATGCCATCACCAGATAATACCAATAATTGAAAATCCTAAACACAATCGTAATTAAATAGGTATATGTGACTACTGCAAATATGATTTACAATTTCATTTTGAAATACTAGCCATTAATTTAGTCCAAGATGATCCTAACCATTCTTTTTTGTTTAAGGGTGGCCAGTAAGAATTTATGGATCAGCAACCAATGATGCTAACTAACTTGGTTTCTTCCATTTAGCGCCCTTTATGTTTGAGAGAGAGAGAGAGAGAGAGAGAGTCCTCATTGAAAAGAAAAGCACCCCCCCTAAATAATGTAGTTAAGGTTGAGAGTTCCACATCAGTAGTCATAAAAAACTTAGTTCATAAACATTGCAATAATGAATGAACCAGCAAAAAGAATGTGCAAACCTGATTCCGTGTTGCAGCTATCCAGCACCAAGGATGATGCACTGAAGGTGAACTATCAGCAATGAAAGCTATTGTACTTGCTTCTCGTATGCTAGCTACTACTTGATGGTGGTAATTCTCTCATGATCCATAATATAAAGAGTGAGGCTATTGATGAACCTGACAGCATAATCTTCATACAATAAGTTACTGTTAAGTTCATTACTTCTTCAGAAAGATTGAATTGGTTGATCCCTTCTATAGAGGAGCAAGTTCATGTTATGCCCTAATTAAATGGTGAAGAACTGAAAGCATCTTTTAAGCATTTCATTACCATTTTTTTAAAAGTAAATTAACAGCGAGCATTTTCATTAGCCTAATATTTTCTAAAATCCAGAGCTACCCCAAGCAATAGACTAGAAAATAAAATACAAATAAATTAATATCAACCAGTTTCCAATAGAACAGCTAATATCGTAGACCAATGGATAGAAGTCAACAACTTTATTAACGGTTAAATCTATGGCTTGTTTGGACTACGGTTTTGAAAAATGTTACCTTCCATGAAATTAATTTTGAAATTGGAATTCGAAGCAGCTAAAAATTAGGGGGGAACTCATTCTAAACCATATCGCTATTCTAAAAGCTGTATCCTATGAGCTACCCAAAACAATGTCGCAAATTATTTCCCTTTCATTTTCCAAGTATCCACAAAATTTAAAGAGAAAAATGCAAGCATTGACTGAGTACAAAATGGGGAAATAGATACCACACGAGGCACGAGCACAGACAAATAAACCCATATACACTTGCATATATCCAGAAAAAATCGAGCAAAACTTGTAGTAGAATAAATTTTGAAGAAATGATTCGAACTATTCAAGAACAAGAACGATCTAGATCAGTCAGGAAACTACTAAGACGAAAAGCAATTTCCATGGAATCTGATTTCAAATATACAAAGGTAACAGATATCTTTAGATCAAACAACAAACAAAATACTAACGGCACGGATCTACACGAACCTCGTTTACAAAGGGAAGAGAGTATCGAAGTGTGGGAGAAAGAGGGAAGCGGAGACTTTGACAGGGAAGCTGAAAAGATGTTTCATGAATCAAATAGCTAGGGTTTTTGCATTGATTTAACAGTAGGGTGAATAAATTGAATAAAAGAGGTAAAGAAATTAGCATACCGTGGGGAAAAGAGAAATCTGCGTCTAGCCAAGCTGAAGTTAGGATTTCAACAAGGGATGCATAGTGAAGTCCAGTCTCATTGGGAATTTATCAGAGATAAATACTTCAGATCGATTGCATCCCAGGTGTGCTGTCTGAAACTTCAGAGCATTCTCACAAGTTCTATAATTTCACTAGGGAGAAACAAAAAAAAAATAAAAAATAGAAGCAGAGAGCTGAAAGTGGGAAAATAATTTAGAGGGAAAGAAACCGACGGCTGTTTTCAAAAAGTGGAGAGAAGAGATGATAAAAAAAAAAAAAAAAAAGAAGAAAAAAAAAAAGATAAAGATTCGCTCTGTCTACAGTATACATCAAATATGACTTTACTTTTAGAGATGTTTGTATTCACAAGTCATCTCAACTCATTTCAACTCATCTCACTACTATTCATTACTATTCATTAACTTTAACTCATAAATCTCACTATTATTCACAACCCATCTCACTACTATTCACAATTCATCTCAACTCATCTTAACTCATTTTCGAATCCAAACGAGACCTAGTGTTACTATAGCTAAAACTCGATTTGAGTGGCTTTGCCTAATTCATTGCAGCCGGTTCTTCATCTATAATAGCTAAATGGGGCGTTGAGAACAATGTTTTGAATACCGTACCGGACGTCGTACCGGTCAAGGCACTGGAACGAAATATTTCGGTACCGGTACCGTTTCGAGATAGCGTTTCAGGATAACGTTTCGGGATAGTCGATATATGAATAAATTATATATATAAAAATATATAAAAATTATATTCTAAAATAATAGTCTATATATAAATAAATTATATATAAATACATATATATAAATTATAAATAGTCTACTCTGAATTGAGGATTAAAAAATAAGCTTGTAGTTTGGAAAAAAAAAAAAAACACAGGCCGAAATATCGGCCCGTACCGGCCGAAATATAGGCCGGTACAGGCCGAAATTCAGGCCGGTACAACCGGTATCTGCCGGTATTTTGGCCGGTACGGAAACAGGTATAGTACCTGTACCGGCTGGACGGCTGAAACGAAAAATTTCCACCGTATCGGCCGGTACGGTACGAAATTTAAAACACTGGTTGAGAATGCTCTAAAGTATTCATGTTAGCCCAACATAAGTAAATGCTAGCTAAAATTTGGTTAACAATTTTTTTGAGCTTTAGCATTATTAGTTTAAGTAAAGGTAATTAAACATAAAATTTGACTAAAATATATTTTATATTTTGCCTATTCTATGAGGGGATTAAATACACCAAGTCTAAAATAGTTCTCAAGGCCTAGCCCATCAATGGGTCATCAACTAGAAGACAAAGGAAGAGAGAGAGAAATGGGACAAGAAGGGACAAGAGGATAAGGGTGTCAGTAGGCAGAGAGGTCTCAGGAGAAAGTGGGAAATGGAGAGATGGTCAGACACACAAAGCAGACATCCATCACCACTACCAAAATGCAAATAAGAAGAGGGTTAGATAAAAGAGACCGGGTGCCTACAGTTTCACCTAAAATTGTAAACCTCGATAATGGATTCGATTACAAGCCTAATAATAATAGTTTCACTAGACAATTATCTTAACTGCAAATAAATATAATTAAATTCTCCACATAGAATAATAAAACTCTCCACATGCAATAGTAACCTTAAATAAATCATAACTTAAGACTCTCCCAAGTTCAGATCCTAAATCCTACAACTCGTACTTGACAATAGAATCACGTTACCTATAGAACATAAGAGTACAACCAATCATCATAAAATACTATACACCATATATAAATATATGTCATAACTATAAAAATCCTCTAAATTCATTCATAATTTCTTCAAATAAAACTCTTCAAAATATAAGACTATTTCCTCATGAACAAGATGCATCATCAATCTTAAAACCAAACGTTCCTAACCCCATATTTAGAAACTTCCTTATCTTAGGCGCTAAAACTCTTTCACGTAGTAGGTGCACTTTGACATGCATGTATTCAAAAATTTCATTCATAATTTTCATTAAAACAATAGAATAGTAAAAGTTATAAATACTTACTGCAGAGCAGGAGATGCCTTGATGCTCCTTAATAAAGACATTTTTAGAATTTTCGGAAAACCGGTGTACTACTAAACTTGACTAAAATTTTTCTTTTAAACAACGCGCCAAATGCGAAAGATTCCATAAATAAAACAAACTTTATTAAATACTTAAAATCCAAAAGAGAGTCTACAGAAGCACTTATTTAAAAAAATACTAAAGTCTCGGGTGCTTATGAAAATAATTTATATAAACCTTAAATTATAAACTAAACAAGATATAAACTATTTAGGCCTCTGCCTCGCCTCTGTGGGTCAAGTATTGTCCAGCAGTCTCATCCTCATAAACTTCATCACCTGGGGTACTTTAAAAAAGATAAAAACATACAAAAATGAGTCGAATACTCAGTAAGCAACACATCATACAGTAAACATAATAATCATAATGTTTATTGAAAATATACATACTCATAAATACATACGTAAGCAACATGAACATGAACTTATTTTTCACTTATCATAAGCCGATACTCAATGTTGACTCCCGTGAGTTAGGGTTAGCGAATCTTTTGATTCTGCCCGTTGCTGCAAGTTGTGGAATCCATACATAAGAAAGACACACTGTGTGCACTACCAGCATGTACAACCTGGCAATTCAATATGCCCATAACATATAGTACCGTCTTCATATCGTAACATAGGCTGTTACATATCTTATTATTCATGCTTCATCATAAGTATACTTGTCATGTCTTGTTATATCATATCATAGATTTCAAATGAAATCGTGCCTTATCATTTCAAATGAAATCGCATATTTCATAAAATGTCGCGATATATGTTTCTTCACATAAAATCATGATTTCTCATAAATATTTTAATGCATAAACTTCACATAAAATCGTGCATGACTTTTCATAAACTATTTTAATGTATAACTCTTACATAAAAACATGACTTTTCATAAATTTTTTTATGCATAACTCATTTGATAAAAGAAAAATCTTGCAGACCGGTCGGGCTTATATTATCCAAATAACAGCTCACCAATAATATACTGACACGTAAGCTTTTCATTTAAACTACAATAGAGCCACACCCCTAGGAAATCAAATTAACTGTTCGTCCATCCGTCACCGAACTATTCAACTTTTTTGGAAGCCATGGAGGCCGAGCTTGCTGGTTTCGAGCCGATGACTGTGAGAATGTAAACAGAGGGTATTCGGCATCTTATAATAGCAATTAAAGTAAATTCTAACAATTAGTAAAAGAAGAATGAGAAGAATATGACTGCTTTTTTTTTTCCCGGCTTAACGACGATCCTCTTTTCACATAAGGCAATCACTTTGTTATTGGCAAAGTTGTTCAGTACCACAAGAATAAAATCTCCTAGCACCTTTAAATTATCTTGACATCTATGGCAGCCAAAACAAGAAAGAAAGTGGAAAAAAAAATATTTTTGTTCGATGGGGCAAATTTAAAGCAAAACAAAATTGCAAAAAGACTGGTATTTTGAGGGGAAAAAACAAAACTAAGCAAAATATTTTCTTGTTCAGTACAACTAATTGCACGGGAGAAGAGATCTGCCCATGTGGCGCCCTCGACTCTCACATGTTATTTTTGTGAAGTTCGTGATACCGGGGATGATGACCACACGGATCACGCACCCCAACGACCAGTGCTCAGAATGTGTACATCATGTAATAAGTGTACAAAATTATATTCGCAGTGAAGAAATAAAAAGGTCTTTCTTTATTAAGTACCAAAATTGCTCACAAACAGTAAAATATTAATACAAGATTTATACAGTCATCCGACAGATAAATTAAAGACAAGAAATAACATAAGAGAAACAAATCTCATAACGCTGATCAACATATCAGCAACTTAAACCTCCAGCGGAGCTGATCCCTCGGGCTCTGCGTCAGACTCTACGGCGCCATAAGACGGAACTGTATGGTAAAACACCACAATGAGATTATGATATCTCAGCAAGTAATTAATCAAAACAACATCCAAAAGATTTAAAACATATTAATATAATCACACATTCTCATACGGACAAATATGCAGAAAAAGAAACCACATTCTTTTTTCCAAAAGTACACTTTTAGTACTCACGCCAAAAATCCCATTTTTGGCCCAATCATAATCATTATTACAAAAATACGCATGCACCACGGTCTCCCCTATGGACTGTCCGCACACCCTGGCTCTCATCGTCACATCACGGGTAACGTCCGTGCATGAAATTTCGTAATAAGCAATGCCCAGTTCCGCGCCCAGCGCGTACATGGCCAAGCATCCTCTAACCTTGCCAGCCGAAAGGTCACGGAATCGGTACGAGAGCGTTACCGTCTCATCCATTCTCGTCGTCGCCCTGCGACAACTCAGGGGACATCACGTTAGTCTGTTACGCTCCCGAGTGACGAGAGGAGCTCCACCGAGATAATGCCCTATCTTGGCTTGGAGTCGTGGTACACATGTACCCACATAATCAATCTCAATTTCTAAAACAGACAACGTGACTTCATAGTACAATTTATTTAAGACGATAAATATGCATGACAACAATTTATTGGATGACATATTAAATAACTCATTTACATAAAATAGCCTTCCATTTACAATTATACAGTTTCACAATTACACACGTAATCCCGACCTCCAATCCGGCCCAAGGCCCAACACCAAAACCAACTACAATTACAACCCAACACTTCAACGGCCTAAGGCCTAATTTTTAACAAACCAACAGTTTACAATTAAATAATAGTTATAAAGCCAATTTAAATCACTTGAGTTGCAATGGAAAATTACATACACACGAAGTTGGGAATTTCTGAAAGATCACTCGAGATGGGTGTTGCTTAAGGTGGCGGCACAACGGCAGCAACAGTGATTGCAAGAATAAAACAATGGCTTTTCTAGTGGGTTTTCTCTCAAAGGAATTCGATCTATGAAAAAAGATGAAAAACTCAACTCACGGCAAGTACCAACAATTCACTAAAATCAATTGAAATTCCACAAATTTTAGAACAAAATAGAGCATAGCAAAACTTCAAGCTCTCGGATTTAACAACCAAAATTCTTAAAACAATACACTAAACACTTAGAAATGAAAATAGTTTAGACAAGAGAGGGAGGAAAAGGAACTCGGAAGAATTTAATTTGAGGAATCCGTGGACTATAAATAGACCAAGTATGGCTGTTTGAGGAGCTGTGTGTCGCACGGGTAGAAGAAGGGTGAAAACGGCAGCATAAACCGTGGAGGAGATACGTGGCAGTGAGGGTCACGAGGTGAAGTGGTGGCTTGACGGCAGATGAGGTATGGCGTAGCTGAAGGACACAGAGGCAAGCAAGGAAGCTCGAGGTGGAAAGTGGTGGCCACGTGGAGCGGCAGCTGAACAGCAACCCTTCGGAGTCACTACTGAATGACACGAAGCTGCCATGAGGTGGAGGAGAGGAGGTGGTGGTAGCGGCAGCTGGTAGAACAAGTAGAAGCTGGAAAATGAGAGAAGAAAGAAGAAGGAAAGAAGAAGGAAGGAGAAGAAGAGGGACGATGCAAGGAGAAACAAGATGGAACCCTAAGTTCCATCCAAAATGGCGTCGTTCCACTAAGGGGGAGTTGGTTTCCAGATGCCGCACGGGCTGGGCTCTACACAGGTTGGATAAAAAATTAAAAAGGGTTGGGCTTCAACACAACACACACACGGGCTGGGTCTTCCTTGCAAACGGGTTAGGCTTTACTTAAAACACACACACAGCCCAACAAAATAAAACACTACAAATTAAAAAGTCCAACCGAAAATACACCAAATTAAACATAAAAAAATAAAAAAATAACACAAATAAAATAAAACAATACAATTAAATAAAAACTAGGGATTTAAAATACATGAAAATTAGGAATCTCACAGCCCAGGTGTTTAACAGGAAGAAGAGATCTGGAGAGGGGGAGATCTAATCCCCAACTTGTTTCTTCACCCACCCACAGATTATTGGATTGGCCTAAATTGCCGCATCTTTGTTTTCCCATTGATTCTGCAAATGGGTTCTTGATGCCACCAACTTCTGATGGTGGTGGGATTACAACGAGCTCTAGGTGAATGTTATTAGTTAGGTCATGGTCATTAGCAGCACATGATTCTTTGAGATTGGTATCTGGCAATGAATCATCTCTGGTTGTGTAGATTTTTAATGGCTTGTATTTTTTTTTTTTTTTTTTTGAGGAGCTCTCCAATTGATCTGGTGTAATGAACTTTATTATGTTTTGGATAGACTTGTTGATGTGGCATATTCTCATTGAAGTCTGTTAAGGGCAAAAAAGTAGTCGGATAGCTCCAAAGCTGCTCTATTCATAAAATTATATTTTTTTATAAATAATTTAATGCATAATTCTTCATGTAAAATCATAGATTTTTATAATTTTATCATGTCTAGGGTACGTAAAAAGGGGCTTCCAATGGAGGGCGTACATGCATAATATTTTTATAAAAGACATGTTGTTTATCGTACATATATATAAAGGTATGATCATAATACTTACCTCGTAGCGCTAATCTAATATTTTCGAGGCGCGACTGATTACTTATAAAATATGCTAACTTATGTAAATCTCTACTTTATCACATATTTCGAAATTAAAGTCTGACATAAAAATCCATATTTTCCTAAAATCTTCAAAACTCTAAAATATCGTCACTCTCCAATTATTCTAACTTTCAAATAATTTCTCCAATTATCAGGTGATTAACCTTAACAAATACTACCAATCCCAAGTATCTTATTTATCCTGATTTCTGTCATCAACATGTCACTTAGAAAATAATACTCGAATAATTTCTTGTCGTTGAACATCTATTTTCTCTTGGTTTTTACAATAGGAACTCATCATACTAATAAATAGACCATTCTATCAACACTAATTGAACAAGGGTACTCTTGTAATTTACCTTAACACACTTCATATTCCATGGTACAAGGTATATAAACTCTATATGGGAATGAGTTTACTTGAGAGATAGTGGCAGTGGGACTTTGGCCTTGATCTTCTGGTGGGGATGAGGAGCGACTAAAAGTAGGGGCGTGGTGGTGCTTCACGGCGGCTCAAGACTGGGTAAGAGAAGGTAGCAGCGAATAAGGCTCATGGGTTGGGAGAAAAAAAAAATCCTTTATTTTCGGTGGTGCAATACAGAGTACTCCGTAGTGAAATTGCGATGGCTGGGCACGGTGGAGGTCTAAGTGAGGAGCTGCGACGTGGTTGGCTTGGCTTCGGGGTAGCGAGGTTGCAGGACGTGCCTGGTGTTTGTCGTGGCTGATGGCACTAATTTGCGTTGTTTACTGCACTTCACATGTGGTGGACGTTCTCGCTCAACAGCTTGGCTGCAATCGTGAAAGGGGTGTCATGAGGGGCAACTGTTTTCGGACATGTGTAGCGGGTGACTTGGACATGGGCTGTGAGAGAGGAAGGGGTGGTGGGTGGTGCTGTATGGGTGCGTGGGTCTTGTTTGATGTTTCCGTAGTTGTTCATGACGGAGGGAGCGGCTTGGGCATGCGAGTTTGAGGGGAGGAGGTGGCGAGATAGTCTGGGAACGCGAGGGGTTGGCTGCAGCTACCGATCCTTGGGCAAGTTTCTTTTATGCGTAATGAGCCTTCATATATAGACCAACGGAAAACCCTAGTGATGAAGAAAGAAAGATGTACGTGCATGAGAGTGGAACTAGATTCATGCGTAGTTGAGATATATAGAAGGAAATCTAGTAGCTAGGAGCTTTATTATGAAAAGGAAAGCAGAATGGTAATAGTGTTTGGGGTCTAACACTCACGAGCTTGGAGTTTAAAAAATAATGGAGCCTTAACTTTAGTTTAAAATAAATATAACTTATCCGATAAACTCTTTTATGGGTTTTAACTTATTTATTAAGCCTAATAAAATTATCCATAATTTATTCCTAATGATATAGGATCGGATCGTTATATTAGTACAAGTCCCCTCCTTTTATAGAGGTCTTCTTTATTTTTAAAGTATTTGAATCATACTTGCCTTATGTCACGTTTACATTTTATATCTGAGTCAACCTCTTGGACTCTATCACTTCATTGTCTTATCTCTTCCTTTACTATTGGAAATAAGTTTCCAATGAGCTGACTCTAGCTCATTTTATATTTCACACATAGCATTTATGATTGTACGAGGTGGAAGACTTACTTATTTTTTTCTCGGCAAGTTTATATATATATATTAAAGGAAATATTACATAAAGATATCTAGAGCTTAATTAGCCTAAGATTATAAAATGTGGGTCTTTTCCATTATGGAAATCTAATAAACATTGAGGTATTTGTGTATGGGTGCGTGGGTCTTGTTTGATGTTTCCGTAGTTGTTCATGACAGAGGGAGCGGCTTGGGTATGCGAGTTTGAGGGGAGGAGGTGGCGAGATAGTCTGGGAACGCGAGGGGTTGGCTGCAGCTACCGATCCTTGGGCAAGTTTCTTTTATGCGTAATGAGCCTTCATATATAGACCAACGGAAAACCCTAGTGATGAAGAAAGAAAGATGTACGTGCATGGGAGTGGAACTAGATTCATGCGTAGTTGAGATATATAGAAGGAAATCTAGTAGCTAGGAGCTTTATTATGAAAAGGAAAGCAGAATGGTAATAGTGTTTGGGGTCTAACACTCACGAGCTTGGAGTTTAAAAAATAATGGAGCCTTAACTTTAGTTTAAAATAAATATAACTTATCCGATAAACTCTTTTATGGGTTTTAACTTATTTATTAAGCCTAATAAAATTATCCATAATTTATTCCTAATGATATAGGATCGGATCGTTATATTAGTACAAGTCCCCTCCTTTTATAGAGGTCTTCTTTATTTTTAAAGTATTTGAATCATACTTGCCTTATGTCACTTTTACATTTTATATCTGAGTCAACCTCTTGGACTCTATCACTTCATTGTCTTATCTCTTCCTTTACTATTGGAAATAAGTTTCCAATGAGCTGACTCTAGCTCATTTTATATTTCACACATAGCATTTATGATTGTACGAGGTGGAAGACTTACTTATTTTTTTCTCGGCAAGTTTATATATATATATTAAAGGAAATATTACATAAAGATATCTAGAGCTTAATTAGCCTAAGATTATAAAATGTGGGTCTTTTCCATTATGGAAATCTAATAAACATTGAGGTATTTGTGTATGGGTGCGTGGGTCTTGTTTGATGTTTCCGTAGTTGTTCATGACAGAGGGAGCGGCTTGGGTATGCGAGTTTGAGGGGAGGAGGTGGCGAGATAGTCTGGGAACGCGAGGGGTTGGCTGCAGCTACCGATCCTTGGGCAAGTTTCTTTTATGCGTAATGAGCCTTCATATATAGACCAACGGAAAACCCTAGTGATGAAGAAAGAAAGATGTACGTGCATGGGAGTGGAACTAGATTCATGCGTAGTTGAGATATATAGAAGGAAATCTAGTAGCTAGGAGCTTTATTATGAAAAGGAAAGCAGAATGGTAATAGTGTTTGGGGTCTAACACTCACGAGCTTGGAGTTTAAAAAATAATGGAGCCTTAACTTTAGTTTAAAATAAATATAACTTATCCGATAAACTCTTTTATGGGTTTTAACTTATTTATTAAGCCTAATAAAATTATCCATAATTTATTCCTAATGATATAGGATCGGATCGTTATATTAGTACAAGTCCCCTCCTTTTATAGAGGTCTTCTTTATTTTTAAAGTATTTGAATCATACTTGCCTTATGTCACTTTTACATTTTATATCTGAGTCAACCTCTTGGACTCTATCACTTCATTGTCTTATCTCTTCCTTTACTATTGGAAATAAGTTTCCAATGAGCTGACTCTAGCTCATTTTATATTTCACACATAGCATTTATGATTGTACGAGGTGGAAGACTTACTTATTTTTTTCTCGGCAAGTTTATATATATATATTAAAGGAAATATTACATAAAGATATCTAGAGCTTAATTAGCCTAAGATTATAAAATGTGGGTCTTTTCCATTATGGAAATCTAATAAACATTGAGGTATTTGTGTATGGGTGCGTGGGTCTTGTTTGATGTTTCCGTAGTTGTTCATGACAGAGGGAGCGGCTTGGGTATGCGAGTTTGAGGGGAGGAGGTGGCGAGATAGTCTGGGAACGCGAGGGGTTGGCTGCAGCTACCGATCCTTGGGCAAGTTTCTTTTATGCGTAATGAGCCTTCATATATAGACCAACGGAAAACCCTAGTGATGAAGAAAGAAAGATGTACGTGCATGGGAGTGGAACTAGATTCATGCGTAGTTGAGATATATAGAAGGAAATCTAGGAGCTAGGAGCTTTATTATGAAAAGGAAAGCAGAATGGTAATAGTGTTTGGGGTCTAACACTCACGAGCTTGGAGTTTAAAAAATAATGGAGCCTTAACTTTAGTTTAAAATAAATATAACTTATCCGATAAACTCTTTTATGGGTTTTAACTTATTTATTAAGCCTAATAAAATTATCCATAATTTATTCCTAATGATATAGGATCGGATCGTTATATTAGTACAAGTCCCCTCCTTTTATAGAGGTCTTCTTTATTTTTAAAGTATTTGAATCATACTTGCCTTATGTCACTTTTACATTTTATATCTGAGTCAACCTCTTGGACTCTATCACTTCATTGTCTTATCTCTTCCTTTACTATTGGAAATAAGTTTCCAATGAGCTGACTCTAGCTCATTTTATATTTCACACATAGCATTTATGATTGTACGAGGTGGAAGACTTACTTATTTTTTTCTCGGCAAGTTTATATATATATATTAAAGGAAATATTACATAAAGATATCTAGAGCTTAATTAGCCTAAGATTATAAAATGTGGGTCTTTTCCATTATGGAAATCTAATAAACATTGAGGTATTTGTGTAAGGGGATTCCCCCCCCCCCCCCCCAAGGCCCAGCCAAGCCCGGTCCAAGATGAAAAGTCACAAATCCGGCCCACTAGGAGAATTCCCTGTGTGTAGCCTGCAGGAGGGATGGTGCAGCAAATGATGGGACTCGTCGGGACTCATTGATCTAAGGTCCCTCGGATAATGTCCAGTCATTGAGTGTCCGCCCACACAGCAGACGTGACATGTGAAGGATCATCAATCTACTGACAAGGAAAGCATGAACAGACCAAGAGAAAGGCAGACCGATAGAAGAAGGTTGGAGAACTACACTGCATTTAATGGATCTGCCGCCCGGAAGGCACGCCACATTAATGACGCCATCGCAGAACCATGCCACATTAATAGGACCATCGCAGAACCGCTCTGCATTTAAAAGTTCTGACAAAATGAATAGTACAAAGACTCAGAACCTTATAGTGATAGGCATGATCTGCTCTTCGAACTGATAGTATAAATAGTTGATTCCATGTACGAGGAAATGCTCTCTGATTCTAAGACTTTCTTACTTATTTACAACACTGCAAGAACATTGACTATGGCATCAAAGACTCCTCAGCCCCTAAGCTTCCTTCTCAAAGCCACAATAACAAGTGGAGTTTTCGCAACCCTCGTAGTGCATATCTACTCATATAACAAGTGGACACCATTTAATGTGGAAACGTAAGTGACACTATATTGCCACGTATGTAAAATACAAACTGTCGCTCGACAGGCCGGAAAGGGCATAAGAAGAGTTCATCCCAGACACGTCCAAAAAGAACTAGTGGGGTATCCATACTATAAAGGGTTTTAATCCTATTATCTAAGTACTACCCGGCTTGGAGACGCTAAATAACCAACAAGGTGGACTGTCCCAAAAGTCAACCTAACAACCTGTGTCAGCCGCTAAACACTCCGGTTTGTTTCCCTAAAAACTTGTATGAATTTTATTTCACTAACACAATTATCTTTTGTGGGGTGAAAGTCAATTGGTTTCAATCAGTAAAACCAATTTCACTTAGAGGGATTTCCGTAAACAACTCGCCCACTCCGTGAAGCGAAAAAGGAAGGTAGACCTAGAAGGTTGCCTTGTCCCGCTCGCAGAGAAATGGGGACCGGCTCTTGGCCACGTGAATGACAAAACCTCTATCAACAGAATCTTCACCAACAAAACAAAAGACGCCAGCGGGGTCGGCCAAAAGAAAAACAAAGATACGACCGGTACAACCACCAGAATGACGACCACGACAATAGCCGCATTCAAGGAATTACTATCCATAGGGATAAATGAGTCCAGTGTGACCGGCTAGAGGGGTAAGCTGAGGCACTGCGAACCTCTTTACCCATGATGGCCATACAACAATAGGGATGAATGGGGAAAAGAGGTAAAGGCGTGATGAGCAAAGATATGTGCATTATACATTATGTTTCTATGTACAAGCCGCCGAACAAAAAAGTGCAAATACATGTTAAAAAAAAGGAGGGGGTTGATATAGTTAGGTGCATGAAACCCCTACGTTTCAGCACCAGGAGCACCAGTCTTAATAGCCGGAACAAAGTTTGCCGAATCCACTAACGCTGGCAATGGCACAAAAATGGTCGGCATCTCCTTTCTCCCTAAGTCGCGGTTGGATTTAAAGGATGTCTCGCTAGTGGGGATATCATCAGGCATAAGTCACTGAAGATACTTGGTGAAAGATCATGAACGTAGCTCCAGACTCTAAAGAAGAAATGACCGCATCGATTCATGGCCCTCATTGATCTCTTGTCCCCACGCTTTATCACGAAGTGTCGGGAACCACCTTAATTGCTTGAGTAAGAAGAGGTTAATATCCTGGAGACTAGTCTGCAGTTGCACAACCGGTCAATCTCTTCCTGCAACTACCTCTTCTCTTCCTCCTACTTTTGCTTGTGCTTTTGAAGACGACGCTCCAACTTTTCAACCTCTTGCGCTCGCTCGACAAGTCGAGCCTCATCTTCTCAAGCTCGGACTTCAGATGTTGCTTTTCTTCTTTGTCGCGGTGAGCGCAGTCCAAACCCTCCCGAGCAGCTACCTCCTAATCACCCACGATGAAGGTCGCAAGCTGAGAAACACCTTGATGACACGAAAGCAATACTAAGAAAGAGTGATGAAAGAGAAAAAGGCAGGAAAGGAGTAAGCAAGCCTCGCGGAAGAAGGACGATAGGCATTTGACCACCTGGCCAATGGCTTCCTCTCGGCTCCCTTCCATGGCCAGCTGAGACAAGGAAGTGAGACAAGGAAGGGAGGGTCTCAACAAGATCAGCAAATTCATAGAACTCCCCATGAAGCTCAGAAGGAGCAGTCAGGTCCTCACTCACACACCTCGGGAAGGGGCCTGTTGTAGCATCCGGAGGAGAATCACCACCTGCGAGAGGTTCTACTTAAGTAAGCAGATCGACGACCGGGATCCTCGTACCATCGTTAGCCTGAACTGAAGAATCTGCAACGGAGCACGTCGGTCTCCCAAGAACCTTAACAATAGGAGGAGGTCGACCTCATATGCCTTCCACATCCGCAAGGTGGCTGGAGGAAGCTTCCCCCCCACGTCAGCCACCTCAAAAGAGTGACCCCAAGCGACCGAATAGGATGAGGAAAGGGGAGAGATCTGTGAAGAAGAATGCTGCACCACCCTAGGAGGAGAAGGCGTAAAAATAATTTCGAGAAGGCTGCCCATCTCAGCCTCAACTCTGGGCACCCGTTCTTCTAGTTTGGGGCCGCCTTTGTAATTAGAAGGCTAGCTTCTAAAGTAGTAATTTCCTGCATCAAAGGATCCCGACCTCTGAGAAGTGGTCTGCCCTCGACTGGAACTCCCTCCCGATGAGATTTCTTCCCTTTATATAGAGTAGGTAGGTCCGTGGAATGCCTCCGAAGCGAAGTGATTTGTGGCTGCACAACCAGTGACCTGTCACCAGAGGAAAGGTGCCCCAGGGGAGGCATAGAACCTTCCAGACTTTCTTTGGAAAGAAGGGCCTCAGAATAAACACTGGTAGGGTGTTTTTGCACCCATTCTAGCACAATCGCCAGGCGCGTTGATTCGTAAGGGGTGGCTATCGAATGTAGGGCCTTATCCTCCGGAACCGCTCCCTAGTCTGTCCATATGGGATACTCTCGGCGGTTCACCTAACCCACCAGAAACTCCCAACCACGGCTTGAGACAAAGAAAAACTTGGGGACAAATTTTTTACCTTGCGATACTGTTGTTTCAAGGTAACTAAGCATGGGATGCCTTGAAGCTGCACACATTCCCTTTAAGGCGAAGCACTTTGTGAGCAAGAAGAAACTCGCAGCCAGTATGGTCCTCATCGTACGAGTAGGATTCCAGCATAGCTAGCCGCCAAATAATGTTATAGTAGATCAATAATCGTCAGGTGTTCAGATGCAATTAAGAAGGGACCAAGCCAAGGCGGTCCAGAAGATTGCGGATGGGGAGAGGAAATGACAACCTCAAGCTGCACGAAAACATAAAAAGGGTATAAGGCTACCTTGTAGGAGTGGCCCTCTGAGTCAATGACACCGTTGTCAAGACCCAGAACTTCAAAGGCAACGGATTCTGGCACTTGATAGGTGAAAGCTAAGGAGGTCAATGTGGACTTATTGATGGACGAACACCACCCACTGCCGAAAAACACTGGCTCGACGTTGGCAAAAACACTGGGTTGAACAGATTTTTAGAAGCCATCACTGCCAAAATGCGAAGTAACAGACAGACAGGTTGAAAAGAACAAGAATGACAAGACAATCGTAAAGCAATGAGAGCAAGCCAGGGCCCACTCCCACGTTTTATAAAAGAATGTGACGGTTGGACTTCCGTAAGTCGTCACAACCAGGGTACATGCCGCTTCGGTTTCCTGAAAATGCAGTTCATGAAGCGATATCAACGCGAAGAGTCGCCTAACACCTCTTCATTAATGAGTTTGAAAAGATATGATGAAAAGATGAGTCCATCATGAGGAGACACCGTCAGAAGTAACCAGCCCACAAGAGCTTCTCAAACAGCAAAAAACCTAAATACAGTACCCGGCCTTGGGAAGAGGGTAGAGTAAGTCATGATAAAATTCCCACCATACTCATCCGATGAGAATTACCTAGGTAACTATAATGGGATTCCCACCCCTACCAAGGCCCAACCAAGCCTGACCCAAGACGAAAGGTCACAAATGTGGCCCACTAAGAGAATTCCCTGTGCGTAGCCTGCGGGAGGGATGATGCAGCAGAGGATGAGACTTATCGGGGCTCATTGATCTGAGGTCCCTAGGATCTGAGGTAGGATTGACAAATTCAATCCTAGGGTCGGGTACTGTATTTAGGTAGGATTCCCACCATACTCGTCCGGTGAACATCACCGTACTTAATGATAGAATTAGCGGAGCTCATATCTGAGGTATGATTGACAAATTCAATTTTTTGAGTAGTCGCAAATATGATTTCTCCATTGTTTGATTTGCATATAGCTGTTGCAGTGGAAAATTTGTTCCTGACAACCACATTATAAGATAAAGAAAAAAAACCTTCTAGAAGGGGTATCCACTCTGGAGTTTTGGATGGTGGATTGTTTTTGGTGGTCCACATCAATTGGTGTTCTTTGAAGATTTTTATCACAAAGTTTGAGAACATTATGGGAGTTTGACTTGGATGTTTGTGAATAACCTAGTTTCAAAGGAACCATAGAGAGTCCATTGCTATGATAGCAAATAGTTGGAAGTTATGTGTCTCATCTTTATGGAGGTTTAGGATGTTGGGGTTCAATATTATTCTAGTCCACTCATGAAAGGGCTGGTTACCAAAAAGAGAGATATCTAGAGGCCAGGGTGAGTCTCCATAAGATTTTTGAGTGGACACACCTGAGGAAGAGATGTTCAATTGTTTCCTCAGATTTACAAAGGGGGCCGAGGATGACTGACTTTATTTATCTCGATGTCACTCTAACCTTTAGAGTTCATACAGTAATTCTAGAAGATCTAAACCCTTTTCACCTTACCACAACAATTCCACTAGGTTCCTCTTAGAAGCTGTAAATTAAACTCTTTTGCTTGGCCTTTGGTGTTTTGTTTTCAGGCATGGCATTGTGATCATATCCATGATGGCTTGTGCAGAAATTGTTAAGCAGGAGATAAATTATTTATATGTTTATTTGTTTTCAATCACCGACTCTCTGCTTTATTATCTCTACGAACTGAGGAGCATTTTGGTTTCCACCTACCGGGGCAAATTTCGTACCCAACATATTGCTGTGCTTGGATTTGCTCGATTCTGTGTTTCATGGAGTTGGATATATAGACAAGGTCAGCTTTACATATTTTGTAAGTTTAATTGATTGAAATTTGTTAATAAGATCTATCATCAAAATTCTTTTCATAAGATCACCTTCTGATCTGTTGTATTCTCGACCCTGGAAGCTTCACTAATTCTCAATGTAACGTTAAAGGTATAATTTTGCATTCATTCAACTGTTGAATTGGAGACTAAACAAAAATCACTTAACTTTTTCAACATCTAGCCACGTGCTAGGATTTTACCAAAAACAATTTGTCCATTATCCAACAAACCGACTAGATCTTTTAACTGGTATGAAAAACGCATACCGATTGATCTGGAGCATTCCATCGAAACTAGATCTGGTATGGCACCAAACCAAGCTACTCAATCTCAGCCCCAGTGGAATGTCAGAGGCAAACCCATCTTCCTCTAAGAATGGCCCCGGACACTTCTCATTTCCTCTTTAAAATTCGACCCAAGAAATTCAATATTTCTGAGCTCCACCGGTGCAGTCTCACGCCTATCTATTATAGCCATCAAGTCACTATTATCATCCAGCAGATAAGCTTTCATGAATGCAACCACATTTCCTGCAACAAACCTCCTCATGGGTTCCCTAGACTCCCCATTCTTACACAAACAGTACGTAGCTTTCCCTCTAATACCGGGGGTGTCATCATCCAGGATATCCAAGTGACCATAGTCCTTGGCAACAAAATAACAAGCTGGTGCTCGACACTCATTAAAGAAGTCCTCATGATTAACACCCTTGGGAGCACAAGCAGGCAATAGAGGATTCTTTTTCATTTCACCCAAGCCCGTACCGATAACCATCACAGCCATATCGAGCTCGAATGAACGAGGAACATAGGTGAGTACTGGTGGATGGGTTTGCTTTCCTTTGTCCTTTCCATCAACTGGATCGATGCCTATCAAGGCAGAGAAGTTTAGAGAAGTCTCTGCTTTTTCAAGGGCAAGTGCAAAAGCGGTCTTGCCTCCACGGCTATGGCCAGCAAGTCCTAGCTTTCTTAAATTTGGTCGAACATTTGGTGGAAGCACGTTTTGGAGTCCTTCCGATAACCATTTTGTTGTTGCTGCTGTGGATTTGATGTCACCTGTTGCATCTGCTCCAGCCACGGTGTATAACTATTGAATTGCAAAGAAATTTTTTTAGGAATATGAGATACGTATCATTCAAATGTTTCAACTGCATATCTCAACACATTCATCAGAGTAAAAAAAAAAAAAAAAAAAAACAGAGAGAAGGCCTCTTGAAATTCAAGGCGCTTCATGCTTTTAAAAAATATTCGCCTCCAAGTAGAAAAAAACGTTATAGGAGAGAGAGAGAGAGAGAGAGAGAGAGAGAGAGAGAGAGAGGGTGCATCATCTGATATATGACAATGTAACGTTTCCAGCAGGTACATAAAAGAGAATCATCCGCAACATGGATTTCAAGGATAAAGGGGAAGAAAACAGAGTATGTAGCTCCGAAATATGGAGCGTCCACTGTCCAGGCATTTGAAGTTCGATCATGACCAATCAAAAACACGCCATGAGATAGATATCATGGAGCTTGATAATTTATTCCTGTAGGGAAAATGAAAGCTCCATACTCACAGGTTTTGCAAGTGCCCAACAAAGGAGCGGAAGTCTCTACCATGGATATGAACATCCGGAATATTTTCAGGCAATCAAAGAGATAAGATAAGAAATCTTTCATCTTATTATTATATTTGGATAAAGAAATACTTTGAGGCCTAGTTTTCATTAAATTTTGCAAAAGTATATATGAGAAGTTGCAAAAATAAATTTGTTTGTAATGAAATTTGTGGAGATAGATAAGTAGATTTTAAAAGTTATTAATAAAATATTTTTAAAGAATTTCTTTTAATTTTTGTGAAAAATTATTATGATTGTTCTTTTATTTTCTGCATAAATATAGTCAATTGTAAGCCATACAAATCCAATTGCTTCATTTGCAAACAATAAATATCAAAGGTTATCAAAGATGCAATCAGGATAACTCACTACGCAGCGTGAATCATAATCTAATTGCCTAGAAAAGAGAATCATAGATTGATTCGTATCCGGACCAAAATCAAAACCATTGTACTGAAATAGCAGGTAATGAGAGAGACGAGCCTGAGGGGCGACGACGATGAATCCATGGGAAGCGATGTGTTGGAGAAGCTGAGAGTAAAAAGAGTTATAGAGAAGGTAACCATGGAGGAAGACGAGTAGTGGGAATTCTCCAGCTTCACAGGGCGTCCCAACCAACAGCGGTTTCGGTGGTGGGATTGGAAGCTTTGACTTTGCCGTGCAAATATCAGCTTCCACTGTTTGCAGCATGGTCCTGTACTTCCCAATTTCAAAAACATTTGTAGCTGTAGCAGAAGCAGAAGCAACATCAGAAGAAGGCGGCATGACTCTGTGATGAAGGTGGTGCTCGGCTATTGAAACAGTTTCATCATGCCTGTTTGGATAAGTAAATTTTGTGTGGCATTTGTGGCCTCGGCTCATGAGGCAAAAAGATTTTTTTTTGTTACCGGGATTGAGATTTTCAGTAAGTTAACCGTGGCCCAAAAACCCTGTTGGTTGGCGGTTCGAGTTTGGCGCAATATAAGTAGTGGATCGTGCATGAATCTGGGCTTTTGATTCTACAAGCTGGTTTTTTTTTTTTTAGCTTACTAGCCCAAGTTCTTCTATACTATAATTCATTTACCCCCGCGTATTTTGGCTGCTTATTTCAAAATCATAACAAACTCTAAAAACAGACAACTCTCTCTCTCTCTCTCTCTCTCTCTCTCTCTCTCCCCATCTGCTGAAGGAGAAACGCAGAGCCGAGGGGCGCCATGAAACTCGCTACGCCCATTATATATACAACCACCTTCCAACTTATTTCCACTTTCACGCCTCTAAAACCCCAAAACCAAGACATTTCGATCAAACGCTCCGCCCATCTTCTATACATTTTCCCTCCCCTTCCCGCACTTCCTGTCCTCCCAAACAAAACCCAGAACCTGGCCATACTGCTTCATATCCTCCAACATCTCCCATTTTGTGATCACAAACATGACGAACAAAGGTGACATTGAGTCTGCTTGGGGAAAGAACAACGCCGACCAACTCTACCCCATGTTGCTTGAGAGCCCCCAGCTCCGTTGGGCTTTCATCCGCAAAGTCTACGCTATCTTGTGCTTGCAAATGCTTCTCACAACTGCCGTCGCCGCCGTCGTTGTCTTCTTCCGCCCCATACCCGACTTCATCGCCCACACTTCCGCTGGCCTTGCCGTCTACATCGTCATCTGCGTTCTTCCTTTTATACGTACGTAACTTTTCAATTCTCTAATCCTTCCCTCTTTTCTCAATAAAATTCTTTGTCGGTTTAAATTGGTGCATTCTTGAAAGTTTTCTTTGAAATGCTTTCTATTGTATGTAGTTTTATGCCCCTTGTATTGTTACCACAACCGTCACCCGCTGAACATGTTCCTTCTCGTACTGTTCACCATCTCGATTGCATTAACCGTGGGACTTGCTTGTGCTTTTACCAAAGGTATCTCCTTTTCCTCTCATTCTGTCTCTCTCTTGATATATATTGGTTTTGATTATGAATCGTTTCCTTCAGTTTTTTTTTTTTTCCCCAGCGAACGGTTTTGGTCGGGATTCCATTAATTAAATTTTCTTCTCATTTCTTTTTCCTTTTTCTTGTTATCTCTAATTCTTTATTTTGTTTCATGCAATGAACGAAAAACGTATTAATAGTTGTTCTAAAATTTCTCTTCTCAAAAAAAGTTGCTGTAAAAGTTTAAGCAGACGAATAGATAAGAATTTAATTATTTAATTTGGTTGGCAATAATTGTTTATAATGGAATCAACTCAGATTTTTTCTAAGATTTGGAATTGGACGTATGAATCTTGAACGAAACTGTTATTCTCTGTTCGTTTTGGAGAAACAGGAAACAGTTACAATAATTTCCCGTCAACCAAACAGACCTAGGCCTATTTTTGTATTTGTTCACCAAAACAAAATCACAGTATAATGCTTTTCAAGACAGATAAAAATTCTTGCCATTGGAGAGATTTTTCCTTGGTAAATAAGATTACATTGAATTATCTCAATGAGCGGAATTTTCACAAGGTCGGATCTTTGTTCGTCTTACGACACACGTCACTTTGTTGTTTGCACTTCTATGTCATTTAGGAGGCTACTAGAGTCTCCTAAAAAATTCTACGCTTCAAGATCAAGAGATCTAGATGGTTTCTCTAGGAAAATGAAGAGAGAGAGAGAGAGAGAGAGAGGAGAGTTTTTATCTTTTTCAAGACTCTTTTTCACTTAGCCTACGTACTCTTATTTAAAGAGTCTTCACTCTAAGAA
Source organism: Juglans microcarpa x Juglans regia (assembly GCF_004785595.1). NCBI lineage: Eukaryota > Viridiplantae > Streptophyta > Magnoliopsida > Fagales > Juglandaceae > Juglans > Juglans microcarpa x Juglans regia. The sequence goes on from NC_054595.1 coordinate 23,281,214, forward strand.
GTTAATTAACTTCCCTAAATTAGTGGAAGTTAAATAACTTCTCTAGAGTTGTGATAGTGGTAAGGAGTTAGCAAATAACTTCCCCGCCCATATGGACATTACTTGTAATGGGATTTACCCACTACCAACATTCCTGTTCGTCTGTAAGATTTGACAGATGTGATGATATATGTATTGAGGACAAAACACAAAATTTTAGGAAAATTTTGTTGAAAGAGACAAAGCTTAATCCTGGTTTTCCTTGAAATTCTCGAGAGATTCGATTGTGTTCCCTCAGTTACCATTGAAGAAACCCCTGAATTGATCCGTGGTGGAAGCCCAAATAGTTCTCTGGATTCTTCACAGATTTCAGCTGAGAAACATAGTGAAACAGACGATTATTAAGGAATTTCCTGGCCAAATTTTATGAACATGCTCTTAAAGCCTACTGATTCACCCATTTGGCCATTTTGCTTTCTTGGATTTTGAGGAAGCCTCAGTTTTTTTCTCCAGAGATTCTGTTCCCAGTCATAGCATGTATGATTCACTCATCAGCAGACATGCAAATGTTAAAGCGGGCATTAGTTGAGACTTTTCTTCTTCTTCTTTTTTTTTTTTTTAAAGGTGGAAAAATCCTATAATATTATAAACGAAAACTTCACTTTTGACGAAGGAATACTTCATTAAAAAACATGCGCAAAGCAATCTTATTACAATCAAATAGCAAAAAAACTCCTCTATATACCCAAGAAACCCTACTCGTGTAACTTTCAAATAGCAAAAAAAAACTTCTCTATAGCCTCGAAGATAGCCCAGGAACTTCTGCCTTTCATAAGTAGGGCAAACCAATTTTATCAGTGCGTAAAATACCCTTAAAGAAGTGGAATACCTATCTGCGAATACCGTACATTAGCACAACCACTACTCCCCATCCAGGCAAGAAAATCGGCCGCCGCATTTCCTTCCCAATATTAGTTGAGACTTAATCAGTCCTTTTAATATTACTATTATTTTGATTAGCCTGCTGGCATGAATAAGACATCTAGTCAGAAAAGATAGCTTTGGGACTAAATTTCAGGCCTATATGTTGTTTACTAATGACAAGATGGACACTCTTTAAACTGAATCGACCAAATTGCTTCCCCTTATAGCTAGCCATAGATGAATCAAAGTAATAAAATCGGGTGCAATGAACCCCAATGCACCACTGCATAACTCATTATCACTGGATTGCCACTGCTTAGAGAATTGAGCTTCCTTAGGGATCCTCAAAACGTTTACGATACTCACATAATCATGATGCATGATGTAGTTATTTTGAGTACGCCTTTACATGTGCAGGAAAGATGCTAGTTTCTTTCTTACCTGATTTGAACTGATGTTTGTTTTCTGTGGAAAACAGGGGAGATCATCTTAGAGGCTGCTATTCTCACTTCTGTTGTGGTTGTTAGCCTAACTCTCTATACGTTCTGGGCAGTCAAGAGAGGTAGTGATTTCAGTTTTCTAGGACCCTTTCTTTTTGCTTCTCTCCTGGTGCTTATGGCTTTTGGCCTCATTCAGGTACATGGGGACTTGATAATTTCCAACTTCCTCTCTCTCTCTCTCTCTCTCTCCCCACATATAGATTTGGACTAATCAAGGGACTAATTTTATGAATGAACAGATATTCTTTCCTCTGGGGAAAATAACAGTGGCAATCTATAGTGGATTGGCAGCGCTCATATTCTGTGGTTACATTGTATATGACACGAATAATCTGATCAAGCGCTTCAGCTACGATGATTATGTCTGGGCTTCAGTCTCCCTCTATCTAGATATTGTTAATCTCTTTCTTAGCCTGCTCACTATACTCAACATTGTGGACAACTAAAAAGTCTTCAGTTTCTCTCTCAGTCTCGTGTCTTTCCGTATTCAGATTGTCAAAAGTCGTCACAGAAACCTTGAGCCTTTGTTCACTACTTAAGGGAGTACAGTAAGCATGTAAATCCAATTGAAAGAGTATTTTTTTTATTATAAAGTGATGTGATTTAATGTAGAATATCATATATTATAAAATTATTTTTATTATAAAATAGATTTAACGAATTCTACGAAAATCTCATAAGTTTATAAATTTTTTTGTCTTTGGCTTTTATTTTCTTTTTAAAAAAAAGGGGGGGAGTGAATCAAAGACACGTGATATTTGTTCTGGAGTACTCATTACTCACAGCAACTTCCTTTAAATCCCAACCTATAGAAAGAGAAACAAGATATGTTTGCTTTCATATACTCCACACTTTCTCTTTATTTCTCTCTATAGAATTTAAATAATGATATGATATTTTATATAGTATGTACATGACAAAATAATTATCCTAAATACTCCTTTAAGAGAAATTCAAAGGAAGTTGTCAATAAATACAAGAATTATTTTTTTCAATTTATAAGTAATATAAGAGAGACACTTTCTAATAGTGTTGCAAAAATATTTTTCAAGGAAATCTACTAGGAATAATATTTTCCAGTGATTTAATAAGATGGTGATAATTCAAATTAAAAAAAAAATTATAAACTTCATTACACAAAATAAAGAATATATTTTATAAAAATAAGATTATTTTACATAATATCCCATTATAAAAAAGACCGTGGTATGTCCACTATTTTCAATTCTTGTCGGCTACTGTTAGGCATAATTAATTTTTTTATTTATATTTTTTAACAATTTTAAATATTTTAAAAAAATAAAAAATAAAAATATTATTAAAAAATATTTCTTTAATTATTAAATAAAAAATTACAACAATAATACTGAGCGATAACAACAGGCAGTCAGAATATCTTTTTACTTAAAAAAAAAAAACCGTATTGCGTAAAATTTGTTGTTGGTACGACTGCTATTGAGGGAAGGATGACAGCAGTGTCTCGTACATTTCATCGAACCGACAACCAAGTACTGAAGACTTGCGATGCTGTCCAGGTTGTAAAGTTCCGTCTGGGGAAACTGGAGCAAGTATTGGAAGAAGTTAGAAGAAGTAATTCACACATGAGTGGCTATACAGCCACCGCTCCCAGCTGTACTTGCGATGCTAGTTTTAGGATTTTATTTTTTATTTTTTTTCATATATGCATTTTTAAATATTTTTAAAAAAATAAAAAAATCATAATATTATTAAAAAATACATACTTAATCATTAAGTAAAAAATATATATATATATAAAAAAAATAAAAAATTGGGAGCGGAGCGGTAGCCCCCAGCGGGACATTATATCATTTTCGTTAACACATTATCTGACAATTTGGCGGTTCTCTGCTTCTCACTGAATAGAATATTATATTATGGCACAGCTTGGTTTCTTAATCCAATAAAAAATGTTAATTTATAGAAGACAATCATTTATCCACCAGAACAGAAACTTTCGGCAGAAATGTGTTTGTTTTAACCCCAAAAGTACTTAACTAAACTGGGTGCCAGAAATAATGCAGAGACAGAACCAAACCCACATTCATAAAATAAATAAAAAGCACGTCTTCTCTACTAAATATTGTTCTTTACACAAAATGAGATCCTTTCCTTCGCTTTTTGACTTGGACTGCGACAGAGTCCAATATACTCCTTTTCTTTTCATGAACAGCAGAACAGACTCGGACCACATGGTGTTAACTTCGACTTAAATCACTCTACTTTTCCATTCAGAAACAAAAAGGAAAGCTCCACATTCCCCCCAATATCTGATAAACCACTTAAATTTTAATCACTCCTTTTTACAATAAGGAACCCAAGAAATATCCCCACCAAACTGCAAAATACCCCTATTATGTTAGGAGGGAGTCAAAAATCCAAGAGTCCCACAACTTGGCCATTTCCCCAGAATTTCTCCTTCATGTGTAAATTGCACATTTCTTCACATCCTCTGCCTGTTATTCTTTTCAGCAGAAATGGCGAGGAGCCTTGAGACTCCTTGAGTCCAGATATCATACTCTCTCTGGTTCCTGCACTCAAATTCAACCACACCGCGCAACACTGTCTTCAATCCAAAGTATCGGCGGTGCTCACCACCTTCCAGCAAGTGGCGGCCGGGCCATGCTGGCATCTCTTTAATCACTTCCAACACCACATCTGTAAATTCAAAAGGATATGGCGTTAAAGAAGCAGCCTTTTGATCTTTATCCCCCTTTAGTGCCAATTGCTTTCACAAATCCCCATATATACGAGAAGACCCACCTCCAATTCTGTTCAAATTATTAGAGAAGGACAAAGGCAATTACTTACTCTTTTTCTTCTTTGTGATGGTCCCAGCAATATGCCTGCTCTTCATTTTCAGCATAACCTGCACAAAAAGAAGTCACAAAGATGAAAAAACAAGACAAAAAAGAAAGTAGATCTTCATTTATTTCATCATGCTCAGTTTTGTTAACTTTTACCCATCAACCATATGACCAAAAAGTCCAATTGATAATTGAATTCCAATTTCTGAGGAAAATCAAACAGTTCCAGGCACAGAATGGCTACCTGATTCATTTTGTTGATGTAAACAGACACTATTTTCCCGTGAAGATCACCTGCGTTCATCACAACAATGGCACAATCAAATTCTCTTTCCATAATTGACTCAGTTTCACATTTGAGTAAGAATCGTGACGTTTCCATATGAACAAAAATACAAGTAAATCAAATTTAAGATATTTCTCGGTAGAGAGTCGGCAAGAGAACTTTTTACCTTTGCGGGTGCGCTTGAGCAGCTCACCTCCTCGAGCAAGTAATTCTCTACTGCAGATTCCCAGAAAATTTTCTTCAGGAACAAGCTCACCACTGAAGCTACTATTGGAATTACCGTTACTGCCGTTGTTACCGTTACCCCCAGCACCAATTCCCTTGTCCACCGGTATAACAGCTGCTATATTCCAAACTTCCTTCAATGCCCTTGCCTTCAGTGTGGCCGCTCCACGTAAAGCTGAGGGATGTTAAGTCAGTAAATATTGAAATTACACATTCCACCAATGCCCCCAGATGATTTTAGAAAAAATTTACCTGTTGCAGCCGCAGCAGTTAATGTCATTATATCCCCAGGCGACCTGACGTTCACGGCGGAGCTTACCACCGAAGCAAGGTGCTCACGCTCGGCTCCCATGGCCTCCGCTGCCTCGACGCATTGGGTGGCAACCAACGTAGCAGCCGACGCCACTGCCATGTCCGTCTTTGCCAACTGATCGTCCTTCCCTGCCCCCGAGGATGCTGCGGTGGCAGCAGCTATAGCAGCCATGGCGGCAGCCACCCCAGCCACCGAAACAGCAGCATGAACCTGGGCATTGTAGGCCCTGGTCTCTTCCTTTTTCTTCTCTTTCCTGTCCTTCAGCCACCTCCCCACAGTCTTCCCTCCGCCACCAGCTCCGCCAGGAGTGGTGGCGGTTCGGTATTGGGTGTTAAGAGGATTGGTTGAGCGGCAAAACTGCAACAGAGATTCAGAGGAATTCGCGAGATGAAGTGCGTGTTGTGTGGGTCACTACAAATTGGCATCATGCGTGTCTATGTACACCTCCCCTCATAACGTTAATAAAATAAAATACCACAAATTTTTAAAATTTTTACTTTTGTTCATATGCGATGCAATTTTTAATATCTCATAGATTTGAACGAGAGTTTTACAAATGACAACAAAACTTATTTTAAAATTGAATTGCTACAAGTTCTAGAGAATCAGAATTTGGTCTCTCTGAGAAATTCTGACGTTGGTTACAGAGAAAGCCTGGAATACGCTCGCTCTTAAGAGTGGTCAATTCTGTAACAAAATAAAAAAAAGACCTAGTATTCGTGCTTTGTATCGAAAACGAGGAAAACAAAAGTGAAACAAGTACGATCCACTTGTATGCCTGTCTCTCTGGGTGTGGTTTATGTTTTACTAGTTTCCGGTGACCGTAAACGGTTTTGGCCGGTGATAAAGAGTAAAAAAGAAACCTTTACGTCGTCCATTTCGGAGGGGGAGACAGGTGGGCTATCGGTTAAGGAGCCGTTGAGAGGGCCACTGCTATGTGAGAGCCTGCCTGAGGTGCGTGGTGATACTTCCTGCTGCAAACAGAGAAAGGAAGATCAGGATGTGTATTTGGATTAGCGGTAATTAATTGCATGAGAATGATTGAGAAAGTAAGAGGAATCGTTGAATTTCAAATGCGGGCGTCAGCTATAAGATTAGTGATAGAGAGATCTGAATTTAGGACCCAAAAATAGACATATTGATAACAGAGCGTGTATGAGAAACACTAAAATAAAGGGCCAGAGGCGGAACACAAATCTATGAAAGCTCTGTTGGGGTTGTAAAACATATAGTACGGTATATACCAGAAGTCTAATGTAGACAAGAGAGCAATAGAAATTAAAGAACGAGAAAGGCAGGAATGGGCAACTATGAACTACGCAAAAGTTTAGAACATAAGCCAAATTCAGAAACAAACACCAGGATAAAACAACGGCAGAGCAAACAAAATAAGAGACCAGTCAAAAGAAGAGGAGAAGCTGGAATAAGATATAACCCATAAGAGAGAGAACAAAAAAGCAAAAAATAAAAGACCAAGCTAAAACAAAAGTTTCGATCAGCCCCAACAACCCAAAATTCTCATAAGTTGTCCACACACGCTCGGTGTTGGTTTTCCAGTCGCCGCAAACACTCACCGACTGAGACATAATCCTGTCCATGACCATCTGAGAGGTCTCAGACGAAGCAAAAGAAAAGGGGTTCCCGGAGACCGTAGCACTCTCCTCCAACTCCCCGGCCAAGTCCTCCATTATAGTTTCGCCATTAACACCAGCACCAACACCACTGGAGGTCTTCGACAATGCCACCATTTGTGGTGGGGCCAGAACCTTTGAGACCTCCAGCGCCGAGACGCTCCACGACCGGGAGAGAAACTCCATGGGCTCCCGAGGGGTCTCTGGTGGCGGGAGCAACGAGCAATGGAGCAAGTTGGGTCGCCATGGGTCCTGAACGGCCTTCTCCATGACAGCGTTTCTCCGACTCCGTGACTGTTTGTGTGTTTGAAAGAGTGCGTGGGTCAAGGTAAATTCTGAGGGAGGAGATGACTGTCGTCGCTTTATAGACGCGAGTGGCTACGTGTGCATCTGAGAGAAAGAGACAAAGCGGCGGAGATGTCAGTCTAATTGAAAGCTCTCGAGGATTTAACTAAAAAAAAAAAAGTACATTTTATTGGTGAATACTGAATACGGCCTTCTATATTGTTGATGTAAAAATATCTAATTTCAGATTATTATTTTTTTATTAATCAAATTATGTTACGATAAAACTGTAAAATTACAAGCTGGCGCATCAAAACCGCACGCTGATATGATTTTAATCTTTTATCTCGTAAAAATAATTTTTATCTTTAATTTATATAGTTAAATTAAATAAATATCTTACGTATCAATATTAATATATAATTTAATACACAAATTCATTTACAAAAAAATTTTTCTTTCTTGATGATTATAAATTTTATAAACATTGAATCTCGTTTGTATTCAAAATCTATCTTAATTCATCTCATCTTATTATTATAATTTTTTTAAATTTTCACATAAAATATAATAAATAATTTAATTTTTTCAAATCTTAAAACAAGTATCGACAACTAAATATATTATGTGAATTACAAGCAACATTAATATATCTATTTGTACCTTAATTATAACAAGTGCTTACGAAAAAAAAAAAAAGAATTATAGGAAATCTAATCCCTTGAACTTAATAGTGACCGTATCGTATTGAGAGCAAAAATCTTAATATATATATATATATGACGTATGATTTTTTTTTGAGAATATATGACGTACGATTTTAAAATATCGTAATAGTCGACACTTTGAAGAAAGAGAAAGAGGGCTCGACACATCAAATAGTCGGTACCAAATATTCCGGACTTATTCCAATGACAAACAAAATAGTACTTACCCCGTAGCCTCGAAAAGACAATAATATGGAAAACTATGGGAGTTTGCAGCTTCGTTGCAAGGTTATTTAGGGAAAAAAATCATTGTTAAATTTTCCACTTTAAAATTTAAACTTTCATGTATATATTCTTTACACCAGAATTACTTTAATAAGAATTTTTTAATGAAAGCTTCTTATTTAATATTTATAATTTTGCAACAAACTAAAAGTAAAATAAAATTCACAAAATTTCAAATAATTATCATTAAAAAAGATTCCAAAAATTATTTTATTTTATTCTACCAATTTGATCAAATCAAATTATAGTTATTTTTTAAAGAGAAAATTTACATACATTCTTGAAGTACGTAAATATTTTGTAATTATTTTGAAAAAGAATAGAGTCTATTATTAAAAAATTAATTTTTTCTATTTGAGTCTAATGTTTTATTATTATTTTTTAAATAATTACACAATAATTATATAATTCATAATTACAAATATGTTACACAGAAATACAATAGACATCTTAAAGAAATAAAAGGAGCAAAAAAGTGAAAATTCGAAAATATAGACATTATTGGAAGAATGATGTTATTATATCCTTGAAAATATAGACATTATTGGAAGAATGATGTTATTATATCCTTCCATTTTATCATTTTATTTTAATTGCTTGTATATTTATTTATTTATTTTATTAATTAGGAAAGTGAATAATATATTTATTTTTTATATCTTTTAAAAATATTAAAAAAATATAAATAAATAAATAAATTTTGGCTACCCCTAACAGCACTCTTATTGGAATGGGTGTGGAAGGGAATTATACTTGGCAGTTGGCAATTGGACCCACACGGACCTGAAAGGCTGAAAAAACGAAGGGTGGAAACTGGATCAACGAGGGGCATTAAATGAGATGGGCCAGCTGTACTTATGGCCGTGGATAACCTGCGAAGGAAGGTAAGCCATCATGTAATTGCGTGTAGCTAAATGATTGGTAGCCAGCATTTCAGCATGCATGACCCTCCACCTAAATTATGAGAAATGATATACATAATATATTTTGTATAAAATAATATTATTTTTATGAAATATTTTATAAAAATATCTTTATTTAAAAATAATTATATAAAATATTATAAAAAAAATATTATGTGTAAATCATTTTCTTTAAATTATTAGGCTCTTTTGTACTCCTGATCAATTAGAAAATAATTATTCATTTTAAATAATAAACTTTTGGATGTTTAAAATTAGTATTTTTATTTTACTTATTTTTATTGAAATCAATTATCTGGAAACAAAAATTTGACTAATTTTGAGTTGTTTAGTTTGAGAAAAATGATAATTATAGTTGTAAGTATATAAATATTATATAATTATTTTAAAAATAATGAATAAATATAAGAATTATATAAAAATAAAATAATTTTTTAATAATAAATTTTATATTTTTAAAACAATTGTACGATATTTATATTCTTTATAACTGTATAAATGTATAAAGCATTACCCAATTCGATAATTTTAAATTCGAGACATCTTGACTTGTACTCTTCACCCACCTTAAAATTGGATAATCCCTTGTCAAGTTTATTGGGGGGTGGGGGAGTCAAAGATAATGGAGGGGGTAGAAAAATCCCTAGATAGCCCGTACCACAAGAACCTCAGTATTGTGTCTTCATTCTAAGGGAGCCATGCACTGATCATTCAATCTATCATATAAAGTCGATCAGATTCGTTCTTATCTATTTGATGCATGTATACATTCGTTCTTATCTATCACATGCTAATCACGCGGCATGAATCTTTTTAGAAGTGACTTCGTTTGGTTATTCAATTCACCTCAATTTATTTTAACTTATTATTACAATTTTTTCAAATTTCAATACAAAATATAATAAACTATTTAATTTTTTCAAATCTCAAAATAATAATAATATTAAAAAATAATATTCTAACAATATTTTATCATCTCAACTTAACTCAACTTAATTCAGTTCAATATCCAAACGCAACCTAAACATTTGGTGATACAGCATTAATGAAATATTCTACACATCATTCCTGCATATGCATCGCTTGTATTTGTGACGTTTTGTTATCGTTATCCGTACATCACAAATTTATTAAAAAACTAAAAAGTAAAAAAAATTATGTGATATATAAATGATGAATATAATAATTCTATTGCATTACATGACCATGTATCTTATCTCTTCGAGTAATTATCCTGTTGAAGATCATGGAGCGAGATATATTTTTCAAGTGCAATAGCTCAGTTCAAAATTAGTGCAACTCATTCGATGACTATAATAGAAGATTATAAATAGGCATTCAACTTTCTGTCAAACCTAAATTAGAGGTGTTAATATGTAATATGATTTATGAATCAAACACTAACATAATATGAAATTAACTGGCTGATTTAGCTTTGATATAAATGGATTTATATTAAAATAAGTTGATCCGTTAAGACATAATTAATAAATAGGTGAATAACAGATTAGACTGCTTAACCCAAAGTCAAGAGCCTCAATAACACCTTTAGATTTTATTTCAAAATTACAGTTTTATTATTGTTTGGTTGTAATATTGATATTTCTCATTATGCTTTTATTTCTATTGTTTGAATTATAATTCTAGTCCTATACTCATATTTTTTATTGTTAAGTTTGTAATATTGATTTTATTTTAGGTTAAAATCTGGAAAGTATTGATATTTTTTGTTAGCAGGTAGTCTTATTGGTTTTTTTAGATAATGTGGCTACTAATAAATATAGATTTGAACTTTTATGTACAATTATGTTAATTATGTCAAATGAGTTATGCGAGTTAAGTCAATTCATTTACATGAAATGTATTAAAATTAGTTGACATATTTCTAATTAATTACTTTAAAATTGAAGCTGTTTTATTATTTTTGATTGTAATATTGATGTTTCTCATTATGTTTTTATTTCTATTGCTAGAATTGTAATTCTAGTCCTATGACAATATTTGTTATTATTGGGTTTATAATATTAGTTTTATTAGAGGCTAAAATTCAGAAAGCATTGATATTTTTTGTTAGTAAGTAGTTTTATTCATTTTTTTAGATAATGTGGCTACTAATAAATATAGATTTAAACTTTTATATGGAATTATATTAATCATGTCGAATGAGTTATGTGGGTTAGTTCAACCTATTTACATGAAATATATTAAAATTAGTTGACATATTTATAATTAATTACTAAACGGGTCAAAACAAGTGACACGATATGACCCGTTATTTAAACAAATCGTGTTAGTTTTGAATGTCTGATCCGTTTAATTTAATAGGTTGTGTTCGGATTGACTCATATAATCGAATGATAATTTGACAGAACACAAACACTACCCATAAACACAAATTACCTCCCCTAACCTAAATAACCTTCATGACTGTGACCTAGTGCATGGCCTCTTGGTTGATATTGCAGTTTATTAATAAATAAATGGGATCTGAACTAATCTGAGTCAAAGCTTATCATTTATGTATTATTATTTTATAAAAATAACTTATAAATAGAAAGCAATTGAATCATTTTTATTTATTTATTTTATTTTTACGTGAGATTGATGTAGTACCTACCTGTTAATTAAAATCGTAATGTGTATCACTTTTTTTAATTGGTTATTGGTCCCCACGTGCAACTACTAGCAATTAATTCCAATCGAATGCACTTAGAAGCTATATTTCCTAGTTCTGACTATGCAAAAGGCAACGATCGAGTTCAAAAGATTTTCAAACGTGTGGGTCGGGGAGACATGCAAATATTGTGTAGATGAGATATATATATCTCTATTAATTCAATGGAGCCTACCTTCGTATATGTATATTAATTATAAATAGAAATGGAGATGTAATATATATGTATGCTTGTTTTTCAACGTAAATCATGCTACCTAATGAATTAATAGCCTGGGAAGGCAGGCAAGCCACTTAACCTTGCAGGTCCGTCGTGGTCCAATGAATTGGAGTTTATTATTGGAAGATATGCAGTCCTATTTATGTCAATTCTCGCATCTGTGGCGTAGAGCGTTTTTAGTCCCCACCATACTCGCCCTGTTGACAATAGTCTGGTCCTCGCCAAGGAATTAGAAGCATAAACCTATTCGATATGGCTGGACACTATGCTAATTTTGATTAATTCTTATTAGCGATGCCAACCCATTTTCTTATATCACTATTTACAGTACTTAAAGAGAAGAAAATATAATAGATAAAGTTATTCTATTTTCAAACTGATCATTTGTATAGTATATATAATATACATCACTTAAATAATAAGATTTGATTTATAAAATTTAAATTTTAAAATTTATCTTTTAAAAGAGATTATCATGTAATTTAAGAATTTTATTAGCTAGATATATATGTTCTATACACTAACTTGATGGTAGAATTTTTCAAGATGAAACAATTGTGGCAACTTCTTGGACATGCCACGTAAAAACATGCATGAATGTTCAACTCCTAGCCAGGTGCATGCCTTAGCTTGTATACGGATGTATGTCTTCTTCGAATCCTTTTGAAAAATATAAATTCACGAAAACTATATATCGAATTTTATTAAAAGTGGATCAAAATTCATATTTCATTAGTTATCTACGTCTTCATGCACGTAAGACAAGACCTATATAGCTACTATATATGCTAGCTAGAACGTACGTATTAGTTGTATTCCACTTGTAACTGTATATATAACTTAGATTATAATATTATTTTATCGCTTTCTCTAAATCGTGATTTTGAAGAACGGTCTGAAGATCTCTCTAAAAATTATCTTATGACAATAAGTAACAGTGCATCCATCACTCTCACCGCTACCAGTAGTAGTTCCATTATTCGTAATTTTTTACAAATATCTTATTTCTATCTTTTAAGATATCGTCATCTTTATAAGATATGAGTGACGATCAAGAAATTGATCATAAAAATTTTTTTATTTTTACTTTTTTATCCATCAATTTGTATTTTTGTTATTATTCTAGGATATTTATTAAGAAATCCCACCCCTCATCTTATATCATATTTTTTAATGAAATATATTTACTTGTTTAGAAAAAGGAAAAAGAGAGACAGAATTTTGGAGAATAATTTGTATTATTTTTGTGTCTATAAAACTGTACAAAGCAGGCCTACTTTTAGTTGAATATGGCCAAATTAAATAAGATAATACGAGGAAGAAATATTCTAATATAGAGTAATTACATAAATTTAAGAATATTTACCATTATATTTATTAAGAAAGATGCTAATCTTACAAACACTAACTCCAACGTTCATCAGGCGAAAACCTCAGGGGTCTAGGCCACGTTTCAACCCGACACTACAAGAGAGGTCCTGACTCTGTCCTGACAAGCTCGCCCAGTTCCCCTTCTGTTCTCTTCAGCGGTACTGTGTGGCATAATGTTTTCGTTCTTGGTGGTGTCTCTCTGTTTCAATAATTTGTTGCCCTGAGGTAAAGGACGTCTGGCACAAACACTTCTCTCGATTTGGTACATTCTTCCCGCGATCGGACCAAAAGCTTTAAACCACGACTGGCCTTTTTGCCCCCCTCCTTTTTAATATTAGCATTTAGAACGTAATATAAACTCGTATTAGAGAGAGCAGAATATAGTGTGTGTATATATATATATATGTACTGAAATACGTTATCCATGGAGCAGTTCTCTAATGTGGACAACACAGGGGTGTCACTATAGCCAAAGGTATGGAGCTGTGTGCTTATATAGTACTGGGACTGCAGTCTGCTTGAAATCTTGAAACCCAAGAGAATGTTTGTACGTTTTTTTTTTATATAAAAATGTCAACACTTTGTACGTTATCAAACAATTTAATATATATATATATATGTATAGGAAAATCTGTCCCAGATTCAGACAAGTTTATAGAGCTTTGTGTTGTAAGCGAAATCATCATGTGCGTATCGGGAGAGTATTAAAACTATAATGTGTACGGGAATCATCATGTGAAGCCAAGGAGAACCATGACCATCTACATATTCTGATCTATCACAGAAATTGTCCCCGATGACACCAGTACCACGCGCACAGGCCATGCAGTGGCATTAAATCCTTGACGTTGCTCGGGGTTCCTTCCCATCCCATCCCGTCCCGTCCAATATCCTATATGCATGCGTGGAATAAATGGCACTGCATATTAGACCGATCCCACTTGCGTTGGTTTCAGTTTTGGTAAGCACATTGATTGTGATGTAAATGCATTTGGACGAACCTCCCCATTAAGTCCAGATGCCGCTGTTATCGATCTTGTCTATCTATCAATATGGGCTGTTAGCTTGATGTTGCAGCTCACTGCTCAGACTAGATTGGATAGGGAAAGCATTAATGTAATGGGACGTAAATTCTCCCCCATTCATAGTTTCTAACTCTCACTTCCAAATATAATGGCCGGCCGGCATTTTTGTCGCTTTTAGGTGCTATATTTCTTCGAAAGGCTTGAGGTGATGGCGTTGTTTATCAAAAAAAAAAAAAAAAAATCATTCTCATTCTTTAGTGTATCAACTTGTGATTAAAAAACTTGATTTTATTTAAGTTTAATTACGACTTGGTCAAAGACTTTGTTTACTACCCTTTTCAGCACAAATGGTGATCACTAAAGAAATTATTTGGAGTGGCAAGAACAAGAGCAGTGTGGTGGTGGATGGGCTGGTGGACAGAAGGATCTCATTTTCATCATTAAGACTCAGATGCTACGTGTACGGTGTAACTGGAGAGAAGCTCTCAACCAATCTTAATTATTCAAAGAGCTAGTCTAGTTTGCACTTGCAACCACAGGCAATCTATCCTATCCTTATTCATGTCCCACGCCCCATTAAAGACCGAGGGCTCTCTCTGTCCCAGCCCTGCAGTGCGGCATATATTGCTATTTAATTCAGCGCTGAAGGCGCGCACCACCACAGTCGCTAAATAATCTAATGGGAGGACTGAGTTATGGAAGGAGATCATGACTTCAAAAAAAAAAAAAAAAAAAAACCATATCCACTCGATCCACTGTCGCGCGCAGACATCCCAATCCTTACTTTCAACGTGAATTTAAGTGGAATCTTTGAAGAGGTCGCATCATCTGTCCCTCTCTTTCCCCCTGCCCCTCCCCCACCCTTTCTCCTTTTAATTTTTCTTTGATACATAGACCAAACCTTACCTTTTGATAAAAAGGGCTTAGGCGTTATTTATTAATTTAGGATTTATACGTACCATTATTCATTTGAAGAATTCAAATGATGTTTGGTTTCTGTATTAAAGAAAATTAAAAGAATAATATTAAGTATAAGTTTTAAATAAATAACTTCTGCAAAAATAATTTATAAAACAGTGGTGGGAGTTAAATCGGGATAAAGACAAGAATAAACCTCAAGTATATTATATGATGAGTGTCCTTACTCAAGTAATCAAATGATAGTCCTTGTATTTAGTCGGTGACGACAGGCCCACACGAGCACATACTAAATATGCAACTAGCTAGGATGTGCGTACCAAAGATAAGTTGAGGTACACAAGCTTGGCAATGATGATACCTTTAAAACAATACCAATTCCCAATTCATAAACCTTGCATTTTTTGCAATCACGGTATAACATTGATCATGATGATTAGCATATTAATGAAGTGCACCGTGGGCCTCACCTCACCCAAGAATGCACCATCTCGACTATTATTTCTCCATTAATTAATCTTTTAGGGAAAATAAAATAGGGGTCCCTCAATAATTAACCATGTTTGTTTTTGTTTTTGTTTTTTTTTTTTGAGAAAAGAGCATGTCTAATAGACTATAAACATAGATCTGTAGCTCCAATTTCCAAAGACATGAATCCTGTCATGTTCCAAAATTTACTGCGATCTGAAGACAAAAGTGGCACATCATGCTCAAAAGTCCAAATTAAAAAAACCAAGACAGAAAAATAATAAAGAAAAATAGAAAATGAATACAATAATTCAAACAAAAATTTATTTTGTTTCACGGACATCAAAATTCAAGAATTAATACAATAATTGAGAGGTCACGTAAAGATGTAAACACGAAAAAATAAACGAAGAGCGATAATTTTTGTACTATAACTTCACCAAAAGAAATTATATTATAGACGGAGAAGGAAGATAAAAGTGAAAGTGAAGGTTACTGTTCTATTATATGCCAGAGATCCATGAAGCCAGATGGGAAAGCTTTTGAGGGAAACGAAGTTCGAGACTGTGGAAAAGCAACATATAATTCACACACGAAATTCGAAAAAATATAAAGAGTGAAAGGGAGAAAGCAGTGGCAGTTGTGAGCATAAGTATTGATAAAGATCTCAATTTATTTTATTTTATTATTATAATATGTTTAAATTTTTATGTAAAATATAATAAAAAATTTAATTTTTTAAAATTTTAAATAATGAAATATTATTTAACTTATGTCACTCTATCTTGTCTATTTTATTTTGAATGATTTCAATTAATTCTAAACTAGTCATAGATGAAAAATTTATTATTTTTTAATTTATTTTATAAAAAATTTAAATTCATTTAAATGTATATTTTAAATTATTTATATTCAGATATATTTTATTATTATTTATAAATCATACTACGGAGCCTACAAATAGCAGAAAAAGGTATGCGAATGACATAATAAGGAGGTCCAGAGGTTCAAATCAATCAAATGTGTTTTAATTCCATCTATCAAAGTGGGCCGTACGCCGCCGATAGAGTGGCGCCGTAACTCATAGAGATGTGGTTGTGAGAGAGTAGAGGTTGGATTTCTTTATTTATTATCAAATAGATGGGACAGCTTAATCTGGACCACCTGCGTTGGAGTGATTCTTGGTTACTTTCGGGCGCCATAAAAAACCCAGCAAACCTTTAATTGTTATTCAGCCAGAAATCCAGAACTCCTTTTCGGGTAAAAGCTGCGCCAAGCTCGGCCCAAAACCCTCGACTAGGATACATGGGCCTACATTTATAGTCTGGTACTGTCTCTAGCCTCATCCTGAACTGATCGAGCATTTTATTCCTTGCCCAGACTCCTACTCTTTTTGATAATTATGCCATCCCTTCCAAAATCATGTTAATGAAATCCATCGACTGTGCCTGGTTTTCTTCTATTTGAAAAGGTGTTTGTTTAGTCAAAAAACTGTAAAGGATCTTAGTTCCTGTTCAACCACTCCTCCAAGTGCTCGTACTCAAAATTCATGACCAAGTTTGGCACATTGCTGCTCACATGTCCAAAATGATAGAATTATTGGTTAAATGATTGATTTGTTTATGGGTTTTTAAGGCTTTTTACTTAGGAAGAGTAACTTGTCCTTATATAGAGATTAGCAAAGTGCTCTTAAGTTACAAAATGCCTAACAAAATAACAAGTAGTAGCGATTTTAGAATGTATAGAAATTATTTATAAGACCTGAATATATATAATACATATAAATGCCTTGTAATATGTATCGATCAATAGACTCTTCCCGGAATTAGTGTGTCAATTTATGTGTATAAGACCTGAATAAAGCAGAGTTCAGGGCCAGAAACCAGGTGTAGCATATGCTCATAATATATAATCATCCTATTTCTACGGAACCATAGCCCCAATAATCATATCATTATCATCAACCACAGCAAAATTCCTTGTAGAATTGAAGAAGTAGCTGTAAAAGAGAAAACAGGCAAAACATCATTGATAATAACCCAAATAATTGGTGCTTATGGAGAATTAACAGACTCGAATAATTAGTAATACATGTCTCACCTGGGCTCGTTCCTTCATCAGCCACTGCTTCAGCGGGAGCAGTAGATTTGTTTCCAAGTGGAATTCCAAGGTTCGCACAATTCATCCCAATTGCACCTAAAATACATACAAACAAACTCAGGTCTGGAGTTCCCTTCTTTATGTACTATTTCCCTTTTTCTCCATGACAGCAAAATAGGTCTGTGCTCTCTTACATTCTTCAAAACATGGGAAGGCAGTAGCATTGAGAAGATTATGATAACCATCGGCGCACACACAAGAGTATGTGAAAACCGATGTCTTGTTGCAGAAACCACCTCCACAGTCAGTCCAGTAGCAGGCTATATGATCAAAACAACGAAATAGATCCATCAATACCAGTAGAAAAATGTCGAGCTGACAACAATATTTAAGGTTAAAACTATAGTGCATTACGATCAAAGATGGATTCATTAGCTTTGCGTGCTTTCTCTTGGAAGGGTGAGGGGGCTTTTGCGCACGAGTAACTAAGGGTACCTGGAAAAATCCCAAGCTATCAGCATCAGCAGAATCATCGAATAGTTTGACAATGATTAAAACGGATAATACCTTTTGAATATTAATACCTTTTGAATATAAATTCTTAAGGGCTACTGTCCAAAGATGTCAAAGAAATAATAAGGCATTGCTTAGGTACGATATGGACATCTCATATTATACATCCATACAAGTTTCTTCCTTTACGAGTAAGTTGGGCTCATCTCGGCATGACACGATTCTATAAGAAAAGATTAGGGTGTAATTGATATGCATCACCAACTTATATCAAATTTCATTCACTTAATTACTTATATATTACCTCAAATCTGATATGCTTGGTTATGCTTTGTTGTTATTCCCAAGTTATTTTGAACACCAAAAGTATTGATCTGATGCCAATAACACACCACCAAACCACAAGTGACCAAGCTATAGCTACAAGTTCAGCAGAAACAATATCGGACCCCGGGCTGCAAATCTTTTTCAGTGGAAGCAATGCCATAATCATTGAAAGAAAATAGCGTGGCCACTTGGATTTACGAGAAAAACAGAGACAGGGATAGAGATAGAGAGATATCTTACAATTGGGAACCACGCAAGGAAGAAACTTGAGGTGATCATCAAGGTCAGAACTAGTCTGACTCCACCCGGGATCACATTCACATTCATAGAAGAAAGTGCTATTAGCAGATGGCTTGCAAGTTCCTTTTCCACATTCCACTTCTTTGCACACATCATCTGTGGTCACGAAGAAAACCAATATTAATAATAATAATAATAATAATAATGCAATGACATCCCAAAACAAACAGAGAGCGCGGCAATCAAAAAATATATGAGCTTAATGATCATGACCCCAGACGTGGTAAACAAAGTGTACAAGGTCGATGACAAACCAAAGATAGGAGACAGAAGAGGGGATAAAAAGTCTCCCAGAGCAATCGGAGGGAGGAGAACAAGCACAACTGCAAGAAAGGCAATGACCCTGGCGGAATTAGCCATCTCTGCAATCACGACCAAACAACAGAGAGAGAGAGAGAGAGAGAGAGAGGCAGAAAAAAGAGAGAGATATGGAAAGCGCCCCCGTGAGGTGTTGTGTATTAATGGAAGAGCCGCAAGAGAAGAAAATAGGGTGTGTACTCTTTAAATGCAGTTGGAAGTAATGAAGCATCGTGGCTGAGGTATAAAAGCTTACATGTCTACAGTGAGTAGTTGAAAGTTTGGGGGTTTGAATCCTCTTCTTCAGTATATTATTAATGAGAGTGTTTAATTTAACGTGTGGAAATATTCTCATAATTTAAGGCGTTGAAGAATGAAGGGATCGATCTCTGTCTCAATGTTATCATCAATGTCTTCGGTTGATCTACGCGTTCAAACCGGCTGTAATCTCGGTTTGTTGATCTCATTGGCACCGCAGACTGCAGAGACAGGTTTTGGTCAACATCCGATGATGCATATGGGTGAATAAAGCATGTGGGTATCATCACTTCGCAACTCTTCAAAATGAATGTTAGACGAAACTCGCGAAATCGAGGGCGTTCCCAAAAAGTCAACAAACTGACCAAACAAGATGACTACTAAACTATCAGACCTCCTAACAAATGACTAATGAGATATCCGGGCTGTCCAATCCTCATCGTTCGAATCTTAAAGCCTGAGCCTGGCGCTTCTATTCACTGGGCTTTTCTATGCTTACGTGGGCCGAGACTAGTTCGGGCCCAAGCCTATCATTAACGCCACGTGTTCTTTTGGGCTAATATAGACGACCACACAACTGCACTAGCAATATACTCATAGAAAAGCGAGCAAATTATAATAAGAAGAGTAATGTTAGAGAGAAGTTATTGTAGTAATACATACTCTATACTCATTACATAATTATTTTTAGTTCTCTATTTTTTTATTTTAGATTTAAGAAATGTGTGGTCTAGATGATATTACATCATATGTGCAAAATAGTTACTCTCAACAGTAACTTCTATCTATATTTATTCTAACAACAATAATGCCAATTTAAAAAAGAAAGAGATTGACTATACATCAACTTACACTCTACACACACTCTACATGTCATCATTTTTTTTTTTTTTTTTAATCTACAATGTTAAGTGTGCTGCAGCAGACAGTAAGCTGCTGTAAATATTTTCTAAAATGAAATGTAAATTGTGGGGGGCAAGCAGTGGCAGTACTTGCCAACTTTGGGAGCTGTGCTTATAAAAGATACACGTACGACGGTACGAGTATAGAGCCAATCCGACATGATCCAAGAGCATCGGTGATGCAAAGGGTGGTTGGAAGATGTCCACCTGGTTTCCCCTTCTCACTTAACAAAGTAATTCATTCTCTCTTTTCTAGAAAACATAGTTTACAGTAGGTATGAGAATCTATATCACTGTGGACAAGTTTTCAAGTAAATATATATATAAGAGTGTGTGGCGTTTCCTGAAGTACTTTTCCCTTCTCTTACTTCGGCATTAATGTTTGAAATGTCAAATTACTTGAGTGCAATTTGTGGGATTGGTAAGGGAACAACAAAAAAGTGGTATGGCAAGGAGAGATGGCCAAGTTAATTGGTTTGGATCTTTGCTTGGCTAGCTAGTCTATCTGCAGTTTGTTGTACCAATTTGCAGCTTGGCCTTTTATATTCTTTTCTCCCTAGAAGAGACTGACTCCATTTAGAAACACAAGCAAAACCTAACTCTGAATCTGAGGAAGTGTTGCGTTAGGAAACAAGCAAAAAGAAGAATCATATGCCATATGGAGCCAACAAATTAGCATGTGCTTTGAAACAAGAAAGAAAGAGATGCACGTACTAACAAAAAGAAAGGAGGATCTCTGTATACGTTCAATAAAGCAATCTTTCACATGCATATATATATATATATATATATATTATCTTTTTTGGCCCATGTGATTACTTAAAACACACTCTGTGATTATATAGTAATTTATCATTTATTTAGTGTTTCTTTTCACAACATCTCCTTTGCCTTGTATTTTCTATCACATACTCTTAACTATGTAATGAATATATATAGTAACCTCTCCATTGCTATGATTATATTATTGCTCAAGAACAGAATGTCCTTGAAGATATATCTACTGTTTAATTTGCACATGACCGACAAACAAATGGGTGAGAACACACAAATATCTTTTCTGTCTCCCTAGCTGATCTTCTGGATCAGAGATTGAATTAATTGAACCACCCCCCCCCCCCCCCCCCCCCCCAACATCCATTGAACTCTGCAAAGCTACCTTTGTACTATCTTTCATTGCTGAAGGTTGTTGTTGGATACATTACACATCAAATTATTACAGCTGCAGTTTTTTTTTTGTTGTTTGGGGGGGGGGGGGGGGGGGGGGGGGGGGGGCGGGCGGGGGCGCTTCAGTCATGATTTAACTCTTTTGGCTTCAGCTGAACTTCTCCAAACTGAGGATCTCATTTGTCTGGTCCCATTTTTTCTTTCACTGGTTTCAACCGTTTGCCACAACTGCAGTTCTTTTTGTCTTTTGTAGACATAGGTTGGAGTAGAGACTTCAATTCTTATAAAGCACAAATTATTAATCAGCCAAGCACGTTGCCTCATGAACCACTTGGATCCAAATCCCAAAAGAAACCCAAAACTCC
Source organism: Juglans microcarpa x Juglans regia (assembly GCF_004785595.1). Classification (NCBI taxonomy): domain Eukaryota; kingdom Viridiplantae; phylum Streptophyta; class Magnoliopsida; order Fagales; family Juglandaceae; genus Juglans; species Juglans microcarpa x Juglans regia. The sequence continues at coordinate 23,303,002 of NC_054595.1, forward strand.
CAGTCAGTCTACACAGTATACTGCAGATTGATTATAATTGATAAAAGTTAAGAGAGAGTTGCATGCTGATAATTTCCATTAAAAGGTGGTTAAGGATTGATTAAAATGACTGGAGTGGAAGAAAGGGAAAATCCCAAAACAGTGTTTCCAAGAACCAAACACCACGTGAAAGGGGGAGCATATGAGCATACCATGTGACTGCCACCTAATTGTCCCATTGAAGAAAATAATAGAAGATAATAGTACATGGGTAAGATGGTCCCACATAACATCAATTCAATGTTCATGCATTAACCAACACCGGCTCTTGAGGCCTAACTCTTCTGCTTTATTCCCTGTAAACATAAATCCAGAAATACTATATGAAAAAGCATTTGTCTTGTCTACAATCTATTCCTATGTTTTGCAGATTGAAAAAGATATATCATCAAGTGCAGTCATTTTAATTCAATGATCCAAGAAAATAAAAATGCTTAAGTTAGGACTTAATTAAGTTCCCTTTGTTGGGATGGGGGTGGGTGTATTTTTATCATCATGACCATATTGTAATTAAGTTCCCTTGTTCTTCTGCAGCTTTAATGATTTCTTCTACCACTTTTGCTGATCTGTAAGAGTTTCTCCCTTCTCTCAGCCCTACATCTAATACTACCTAACTATTCAGATGTGCAGTGCTGGACTGGTTGTCCTCTCCAACAAGCCAAGGCAGGTACAAAATCTCATTAATTAGCTCGTCTGCAAAACAAGTGCTCATATTCTCTTTTAACATTGTCTCTAGTAAAGAGGTAAAAAAGGCTTTTAGCTCAGGTTATAGGGAGAATGACTTCCTCCTTGTTCTTGGTATCAGGGTGACCTTGCTTGGATCATGGAACTTGGAAAGGTTAGACTTGACTCCTTAGAAGGAGCACGTGCAAACACCCATGCCCCAAATCATTAATTTATGATGCAATACTTGTAGTGTGGAACTCAATATCCCCTTAATACAATTCTGCATGAACCCCACAAACCTACAAGGTCTTCCATTTTCTTATATCCATGACCCGAAATGGACCCCAAGTGGACAGCTTCCCTGCCCAGATATGAGTATTTTACTCTGATTCTGGATGTTCATGAACCATTTTCACATGCTTTCTGATCCTTTCCATCCCGCATAAACCAAAATCACATAGTGACCAAAACATCCTAGCTAAACATATCACAATAAGGAACACCTGCAAGGACAAAATGGGTAGAGGAGAAAGCTCAAAAAAAGGTAAGGATTTCGTACCATTTTACTTTTAGGAGGGTGGCAAGTGGCTTATTTGGGAGCTTCCTCTCTTTTTCTTCCCCTTATGAAAGTGACACAAACACCTGATCGCCAACTGTAGGTGGTAGTTGTAATAGATGAAGTGATATTATATCAATAAATGAGACGAGATAATAGAACAGTAAAATTAGACTATCATAAGAAGAGCATTTATGCTCAGTTCGGATGAGGGGCATTATAGTGTTGAAAGCTACATATCAAATATAGACTGAGGGATCTTAGAGTATCAGTAGTTGCATTCTTCTACTTGTGCTATTGCTGTGATATAAGAACAGCTTAGAAAGATTTGACGGGTATGGGGAAGATGGGCAAATGGTTTAGAAGCTTCTTGACAGGGAAGAAAGACAAGGAGAAGGACCAGCAGAAAGAGAAGGAAAAGCTTCCAAGTAATCAGAATTCTTCCATTACCATTGAGAACAATTCGACAACTACAATTTCCATACCACGAACAACATCTAAAGAGAAAAGAAGATGGAGTTTTCGAAGATCCTCAGCTACAGAAGCAGCTCCAAAGGACTTGAATTCTACTGAAACCGTTGCAACATCGCCGCCAGTGGTAACGGCCACTCTGGACATTGAGAATGAGCAGAAAAATCATGCCATAGCAATGGGCGCAGCTACTACAGCAGCAGCAGATGCAGCCGTGGCTGCTGCACATGCTGCAGCTGCGGTGATCCAACTCACAGCACCTGCCAATGGTAAAACCCACGCAGTTGAAGAGGCTGCTGCCATAAAGATTCAATCCATTTTCCGTTCTTATTTGGTAAGAAACTCTGGAACTCCATATCTTTACTTGGGTAGCCGATATATCTATCTTAAATACAAATTACAGAGGTAACATATGGTGATAATATCGCAGAAATGAAAGTGAGAATTGTAACAATTTCATTGGTGTTGTGACAGGCAAGGAAAGCACTATCTGCTTTAAAAGGACTAGTGAAGTTGCAGGCATTAGTGAGAGGACACCTGGTGAGGAAACAGGCCACGGCTACACTTCGGTGCATGCAGGCACTGGTGACGGCACAAGCTAGAGCTCTTGTAGAGAGGATCCGGATAGCGGAAGAAGCAAAGCCTGCTAATTATTGGCATTCTACCCACAGAAAATCGACACAAGATTATCGGTTCAGACACACCTATCACGTTAGTTTCTTTGTTTTCTTGCAATACTTTTGGCATTCGTGATCTTATTTTCTATAAAAAATAAAAAATAGTGCATTGCAGCCAAAGTATTTTAGAAACGGACATTCTATTTGTTTCCACAATTGCGAATATATGTCTTCTTTTGTTGTAGCACTTCAGATATGTTGAAGAAGAACCATGGTTCACATTTTCCAAGATGGTTTGAAGTGTCATTTATACACCGTTGACCTTGTCTTTGAGAAATGAAACAGCTTTATTAGTACTAAGAAGATTGCTATTTTTCTCTTTCGCTCTTCTCCAACATTATAAAAATGGGAAAATGTAGAGATTTTCGAATTACCAGGGCTGGCAAAGAAGTCAAATACTGATGAAAATTGGTACTTTCTACAACAATGATCGGCAATCTGGTTATTGTGTATCTAGGAAATGGATGAAGGCTTGGAGGAGGACACTAAGATTGTGGAGATGGATCTTGGTGCATCAAAAGGAAGTTTAAAGAGCAGGAATAGCTACTCTAGCCACCCACAATTTGAAGTAGCAGAGCCTAGATTTTCCATGCGTTATGCAGCACAATGTGCATGCTCTAAGCAAGACAACTGCCAGGCCTCACCAGCTCCATCAGCTCTGACTGACATGAGTCCAAGAGCATGCAGTGGGCATTATGAGGACTATTCCTTTGACACAGGGCAAAGCAGCCCCCAATACTACTCCGCTGCGTCCAAACCCGATCCTTCAAGAGTTCCTTTCTCTTTCCCCAGGCCTAATTATGGAGAACCTATGTCCTATGACTACCCATTATTCCCAAGTTACATGGCCAACACGGAATCTTCAAGAGCCAAAGTCCGGTCCCAGAGTGCACCAAAGCAAAGGCCAGACTCATTTGAGAGGCAACCAAGCCGGCGTAGGGCATCAACGGAAGGAAGGAATGTCCCAAGGGTCGTGCGGATGCAGAGATCATCTTCACACTTGGGTTTAACTGCTCACAACTACCAATACCCGTGGCCAATCAAGCTTGACAGATCTGCAGTTTCACTTAAAGACAGTGAGTGTGGATCCACCAGTACAATACTCACAAATCCAAACTACTGCAGACCTTTTGTAGCATATGATGCGACTGTGAGTATTAACAACCCAGAAGTCGCAAAAGTTGTTTATGAACCACAAAAAATGAAGTAAATGCCACTTGGAGGAGGAAAACTTATAAATTCACTAAAAGAAGATCAACATTGTTAGCTAATCTTAATCAACATCTGACCCAGTTGTTTCATGATTTCTTCTCTTCTGTGACTGCAGGCTCAGGGAAATAGGTACTAGGAGTTTATCTCCCACCATAATGCAGACATGAAACCTGTCTATGTCCCGACCCAAAGAAACATGCAGATGTCAAATAGACATTGGATGATCCAAGAGGGAATGGTGAAAAATGGTGACACTATTTGATATAGAAGCTACATAGATTTCTTACTCCCCCTCCTAGTCTCTGAATTCGAGAGTTGTTGCAAGAGTGCAAGTCATCTTTTAGTAGTGCTTTTATTTGTACTTTGGCTGAATGTTGCTGCGGCAAAAGTGTAAAAACAACCTCCTAAGGAATACTTCAGTCGGTTAATCCATATTCCAGGGCGCTCAACCCCAACTGGAAACTGGCATCTAGCTGAAGTTTTATAGATGCTGGCTAACAACTTTATATGTGGACGCTTGCGGTTAGTTTTGTGCAGTCTGTCGATTTGTGCAGGTTACATGGTGCTGCTCTTCTCCTCTGTCTTTTTGGCTTTGGCTATCTTGGCTGTGATCTTGTGGAATTGCTGTGTGCTTGTTTTCTTGCAGCATGGTTGGTGATTCCATTGCAGGTTTTTCTTTGCTTCCCACGGTCTATACCCTAGCTTTGCTGTAGTGTGTGTTGAATGGTCTATTGTTGGTCAATTGCTTGTTGCGGGTATTGTATGATGAGATGAGATGAAACATTTGCTTTCATCAACCAACTTATAACTAATAAGAACCTGACCATATCTTATTTGCTGAATCTGCTTTAATGTATTGCCTGCATGACATTGAGAAGGATAACATTTGGAAAAGTAGATTTGGCAAGGAGAATTTTGGTGTCTAGATGCAAACATGATATAATTGACAAAGATGAGGCATTAAAGGCGGAAAAATATCCCTCAATTTCTTGCCCAAACTTGAAGGTTTCAAGTGGGAGAGAGGTAAACATATAAAATTGATCGTACTATCTTAATTGCTCATTTAATGTTGTTCGAAAATATTTATACAGACATCAATGAATGTTGTAGAATCCACTTTATATATTTATTTCTATCCTACTTGAGGCCTTCAAGTTCAAATAAAAACTTGACAAGGCCTTAACCCATAAAGACAAGTGAATCACCCGAACAGGTATCACAGTGTAATCAATGATAATATTATTAACTCTTATCTTCTCTAATTAAAACTCAAGTCAATCCAAACATTCTCAAATTTCTTATAAAGTCAATTAGCCCATATTAAGAAGTGTGCTAATATTAAACTCAATCGTTTTAACGAGCATTTCTAGTATGTTCAAACGTTGTGTTAAGAATTTAGTCCTGCCTTTTCTTTTTCAATTAGCCCATTAAGGAAGGCCCTGGCATTCTGTTATGGGCCTTTTGAGGTACGGCCCGTAACGTCCCAGCCCAGTTACGACCACATGAAAAACACCGAATATCTAGATAATACTTGAAATAGTAACATGTAGGCCCATGAATTGATACTTGAAGCTTTACACGCAATCCAAATCCTAAATCCCAAAATAATTACTGTGTGAATAAGTCGTTGATATAATATACTTCATCTGAATTTAGATTAAATATTAAAGGTTCTTCTTAGAGATATTACACGTTTTACTTTTTAAACTTAGGATTAAAATACATATCCAGTGAGAAGATCATAGTGTCTAAAAAGTACTATAGTCTAAAAATTAATATTCCTAAACTTATTCGGTTGAATTATGATCTAGGGCATGTTTGGTAAATATGAAAATTTTCAAAATTTCTTATAACTTTATTCTCAAACATTAAACACTTTTCAATTTCAAATTTAACATTTTCATTTAATTGTTATCTAATCATTACTCAAACATAAAAATCAATAAAACTCTTACAAACTTCAAAATAAAAATTATATTAAAATAACTAATTTTTTAATTTTATTTATTCACTTTCATAAACTCCAATTTAATGCTTATTTTAAAAAATATTCTTATTTAACATTTTCTTTCCGTCTACTAAAATCTAATAAAATATATTTATTTAAATATATTTTATTAGTATTCACAAAATTTTAAAGATAAAAATTGCTAGGTTTACCGGATGGTTATGTACTGATGAAATGCACCGAAAAAAAAAAAAAAAAAAAAAAACAGAAATATTGCACCATTAATCGGTGTACCTAGAAGGGCAAATTAAGATACTCCCAGGATCTAATTAAACATGCCTCAGATGTTGCAAACTTCAGTCACAATGTTAACGCGACGATCATTTCACTTCGGCACGATTCTCGTGTACGTTAATCTAGGCCAGTGGGGGCAGCTGCTGGGAGAAACGCCTTTAGCCCCAAGATAGACATGACATCTCTATCCACTGCTTGTTTTTCTATGTTAGCTTTGTCCCATTCTTAGTTTTGGAAGTGGGGTTTGTTTTCGTCTTTGGAATGTCTTCCTTTGTATATAATATATCTTGAAAGTGTACGTACTGTTGTTATATCTATAAAAAAAAAAATATATATATATATAAAATAATTCTAATTTTACACTTGATCTATTAGATAATTTATTTAATAATAAAAATAATTTTATAATCTAACGAACTATATCAAACCACATCATGAGTTTGTAAGATTAATATTTTTATATAATCAATTTATGAGTAGAATATTTTCCATCTTGAAAACATTGACCCGCAAGATCTGATCTCGAATCATCGTGATTTCTTTTTCAAGTCCTAAGCCGTTCACCCCGCGCGGCCCCCTCCATTCAAACCTGATCTACTCATGATCATATTTTCATCGACATGACAGGGTCGATGTTTGCTGGTAAACAACCGCGAGTTGCTTATGCTAATGAGGTTTTCTGGCACCATTATATATAAATATTGGACATGATCTAGAAAAAACGAAAAAACAAAAGGAAAAAAGATAAAATGTCTGAGCATTTCTCGACAACGTTAATTACAAAATAACGTCCCCTTTCTTAAAATAATAATAATAATAATAATAATAATAAAAAGTCAGTTTAGCAAGATATTTATTGATTTTCCTAGAAAAACTGGTGCCATGCATATAATATTTATTGATAAGTACGATAATGGAACCTCTCATTTCAAGCGAGTACATGAGGCTCATTGATTCCTGCATGATATTGGACCTGAGGCATTAATGGAATCATGAATGGATGAAAAAGAAAAAGAAAAAGAGAGCACTGCATTCTTGATATATAATGTGAGAGGAGGTAGCTATTCACGGGTCTGAGAGTGCAGCAGATATTCCAAAGCATATATAATAAGATACATATAAAAAAGTGACCCTTATCAAAAGGAATAGGGCCGGGGCATGCAATTATAAGGTCGCCTTTGAGATATAGTGAGATTCACGATCTCATTAGGAAGTCCCACTTGCCCTTCAATAATTAAACAAAGCCCACCATTCTATGGTCACCTGGCCTGCAATATTGCCGACTTTCCTTTTGCATCTCCATTTTCTTTCATTATTGCTTTTTTTTATGATTGCTGATCTGCCTTTTTTCCAATATGAATGTCCTTATAAATTCATGTACTACATTCAAGTATATCTTCTATAGAAAAATTTTCTTGCAAGCGAGTTTACACACCAAATTACGCACTGATAGTGACATATAAGACATCTGTTTAATGAAACGATATGAATAGAGATAGAAATGATTTTCGTGAGATATAAGATCTTCTTATTTTTTCAAAATTTTTCTTCTTTTAGTTTTCTTTTCAATAAAAAAAATTATATCAACATCGATATGCAATTTGATATGACCGCTTGTACCTAACAAGACTAATCTTCCTTCCATTCATTTTCTCTCGAGTTTTAGTAAGGACTATATTCTCGTATGAGTTATGCTATCAATAAATTTGATGCGTAACTTAAATGGATATTAGATTAGTTGATGTGACAGGCTTCCACATGACTAGTTATTGTGGATTGCTGTGCCAATAAAAAAAACTTTCAAATAGTTCTGGGATGCGTTTGAGAACGCATGTATTGTCATATATTTTTAGATATTTTTAAATATTTTCTTTTCAAATATTATAGATATTTTAGAGGATACTTTATAAGAAATAAGATGAAATAAGAAATATATAATTAATAATGATATAATTTATAAATAATAGTAAAATAATTTGAGTTAAGATATTTTATTAAATTTTAAAAAATGAGAGAAAAAATTGAATAAAAATATTATAAAGTTAAAATATTGTTATAATATAATTTTTTAATATAATTTTTATTTTGAGATTTGAAAAAGTTGAATTATTTTTTATGTTTTGTTTAAAAATTTAGAAAAGTTGTAATAATTAAGTAATGATTAGATAAAAAGGTTGAAGATTTGAAATTGAATAGTATTTATGTTTTAGTGATATTTGGAAAGGAAATGAGATGAAATTTTTTGAAATGAAATGAAACCATCTCTACTCCCAAACAACCTTTAAATATCCAATCAAGTCTTATTTTTCTTGTATATACCATGCATTTCTTATGTGTATACACACGTACAAGTAGAGTGAACGGTTCCGTACATCGTGTTGAAGGGTAATATTATTTTTATTATGAGTAATGCTATACATCACATCACCATCTCACGACTTTCATCTCATTATGTAAGATGTGACATATTTATCACTATTGAATGATAAATAATCATCAAATAAAAGATCATCTAATAGTAATAAATATGTCTCATCTTATATAGTAAGATGAAAGTGAAATATCCTTTTATTATAGAATTTACGATATGGTCATGTATAGAATTTTCCTTTCATTATATATAAAGTTCATTGAAATAGAGGCCGAAAAGGTTGACAAAGTTTTATACATGAACTAGAGAAGTGCGTTGTGCAAAAATCATTCAAAAGTACCAATGATCATCAAGACGATGAACACATGGACATGATGACAATCAACGCAGAAGAGCTATACAAAAAAATTATTAACACAAGATCAGATCATAAAGACATGAAAGCGCGTGTACGTGCAAACTTCGGCCAGATTGTCTCTATATACACGGATGAGGATAATAGCATTCTATTATTTATGAAGAGTGATGAAGTACGTACGTAAGTAGATCACGATTAGGGTTTGACATAATTAGCGGAATACTAAAGAGTTAATTAAGAGGTATACATGATATATAGCGCCTATGACGTTGATCTACTGCATGCCTTTTTAATAATAATCGTCTGCATCCTGCATGCTTGCAGAGATATAATATTAAAGGATGATGCTACAGCCCCCAGCGGGGGGCTTCCGCTTGGTTGTAGTGTTGTTTTACATGTGTCCTTTTTTAAGTTATTTTTTATATAGATTTTTTAATATTTTTAAATATTTTTAAAAAATAAAATAAATTTATAATATCATTAAAAAAATACTTCCTTAATCAAAAGTAAAAAAAAATTATAAAAAAAATACTTCTTTAATCAAATAGTAAAATATTTTTATAATTTTTTATTTTATTTCGTGATTAAGAAAATATTTTTTAATAATATTATGATTTTTTTTAAATATTTAAAATAGTTAAAAAAATTTATATAAAAAAAACTTAAAAAAATACATTAAAATATTTTTACTAGATCCCAACGAGAGCCCAGCGGGAGATCTAAAATTTTCTAATAATATTAAAAGTTAGGGTTATGACTCATAGACAAAAAGTACAGGAGGAAGATCAATAGTATCCGACATTAGTGTTCTTTTAATTTCTAACGTACAATAGAAGATCTCTTTCTCAGAAGAAGAAAAAAAGGAACTAGCTAGGAATATAGCTCTCACGTACCAATGCAGTATGCGGTCAAGCTAGGATGATCATGATTGCGATCGATCGATAACTGATCTATACCCCATTTTAAAAAGTGAAGTAGCTTTAATTTTTCAGGATCACTGCTTTCTGGCAATTGAAGGGAATCTTACACATGATGAGAGTGCTGAGTTACGAGGTAAAGCTAGCTTCGATCCTAGTACTACTTATGAGCAATTCAATTTCGAAGTGTAAGACAGGAAATTAGCTAGGCAAGCTGTGAAGATTTGAGTAGTGGATGCATGGTCGGTCGGTCGGTCGGCAGGCGCAGTACGTTGGCAATGATGAGATCAGGAACTGGCCGGAAGGTGTATATTGCATTTGCAGCAGCATGCATGTGATTATATTGGCCTGCCCGATTGCTGTCCTTCACTTTAATTCTCTTGTCCTCCCTTTTTCTTTAGCATGCTTTTGCGCATTTATGACTTTATTGGCCTACACATGATGATATTCTTTTCAGAATACATAATACAACATATCTTATGTTAGTTCTTCGTTTTGGGTTCATTTAAATGTTGAATTGAAATGATAAAATATTGTTAAAATATTATTTTTTAATATTATTATTATTTTAAAATTTAAAAAAATTAAATTATTTATTATATTTTGCGTTAAAATTTAAAAAAATTATAATGATGAGTTGAGATGAGTTGATGATCCAAACATACCAGCTTCGAACGTATGTAGGTTTGGCAAAACTCTACTACCATTATTATATGAGTGATGTTTATAGGTACAAGCTCTAAATAGATAAGTCTCGTATATGTCATTTGTAAAAAATTGAGTCCCACTAAAAAAATAAAATAAGTTTTTTTTAATACTTTTTTAAGGTAGAGTCTAATTTTTTACAAAGCTTGTTCAGGATTTTTCTATTTAGAGGGTGTAAAAATCATTTCTATTATTATAATTATAATGTGCATGACAAGTACTAATTTCTTTAGTGATCAGCAAATGATTATTATTATTATTATTATTATTATTATTATTATTATTATTATTATTATAGGATCATGAGCTAGCGCGACAAAGAAATTATATGTGGAGTTTAATTAAAAAGCAGCTCCCATGACCAAGTCCCAACATATAATATATCAGATGGAAAACGCTTATGATCAATTGTGATCAGTTATAATTATTACGAAAATATCATTTCCTACTCGAATGAGTTCACTCTTGTTACAACTAATTACTCATCACATGAAATACTTATTTTTCTTGCTAATACTGATGAATGCATGCAGGCCAGAGATTTTGCACTTGTTGATTGCATGCAGCTGCATGCATGGAATTTTAAGTTTATAATTAACTCTACATGAGCTAGCTGAGGCTGTGGATCGAGTGTGGAGGCTTCCCTCAAACTTAAACGGGCATTACTCTCTGTGAATGTTGTTTCAAATTTACACGGGCAGTACTTGTTGTTTCAAATCTACGAGTATCATTTAATACTCAATTTATGGTCACAATTACCAGACCTTCACAGATCATAACCATCATAAAGAAACATTAATCATTTTTCCAAGTGAGGCGCAATTCCCTTAATTTATTAATCAGTCGCAAAGTATTTACAAAATATGTAGCTAGGCAATAATAATGCAGTACTTTATTAATCAGATCACCCAGTACTTCAAAATGGGTATGGAGATCAATCTTTAGTAATCAAACCCAACACACACACACACACACATATACATATACATATACACACATGACTACGTAAGTACCTGAGGCCATGCCAATTTCTTTCTTGGTACCACACATGCACAGATGCAAATGATCAAGCCGAAACGCCTCGTATAAGTTCAGTCCTATAGATAATTCAACCTTTTAATTTTTTATTTGAGTCCCTTTGAAGGATACCCTGTTTATAACTCTTTTCTTCAAAGTCGAAGCATTTAGCATACCATGATCGGATCGGAATTCCTTGAAATTCATGTTCGAATTCTACTAACTAGATTTGGGATTAAAGAGATTATAAACATATTGTGAATTATAGTACTTGTGAGAAATATTGTAGAGTACTTTCATCTCATGACATTAATATATATTTCGATTTTTCTCTAAGTCTACATATATATATATATATATGTCGTTATATACCATGTAATTAACAAGGTCAATAAACCGATCACGGCCACCTCAATCATGCCCATGGATGGCTCTCTTTAATTCAGGGTTCTAAATCGATCAAAGGCGCTCATGATCGATGATCAATACTAGGACAGATCGAGAATTCCTTTAGACAACAAGTTTCAAAGGCTCATAATGTTATAGGGTCCCTGGTTATCACCTTATAATCGAATAATATCGTGGTGGTGCTCATAACAGTGCTTCCCACAATTAATTAATGCGATTTTTCTTTTATATGCATGCAGTATGCATGGGTGCATGTCAACATATATATATATATATATATATATATATGTGTGTGTGTGTGTGTGTGTGTGTGTGTGTGTGTGCGTGTGTGTGTGTGGTTATTGATATGTAAGGCTCTCTTCCTATTCTCTCTTATATAACCATGCTATTGCAGTACGGCCTGTTACGTACACAATCAAATGCAAATGCACGCTAGCTGGCCATCACATGCAACCCACAAACTAACTGGGAAGTATATATATATTGATCTCCACATCTGCGATATGAACCTCAGAATTAAAGACTGGTCACTATTGGACTCCTTATAATTTTGTAACTTAGTTTTCAGGTTTCCTAGTTTAAGTACTGGAAAATGAATGCAGCAGGTAATAATTAAATCAGATCCAGTACTTCAAAATGGTTATGGATCAGAAGCTTCTCAATCCTTGAAAAGAGTACAGCAATCATGTCATAGATCAGTGGAAATATTAGGAGGTTATACTTGGGGAGGTTATTAACTGGCCGAACTGTTAGGGCTCAACATGCAGATGGAAGCCATAATTTTCTGGATAACTTTCATCATTACCATATACCGATTTTCCAATTCCTGCTGCATGTTTCAACAAGAAATTCAAGAAAGCTGGTCCAGATTCTCCTTTGCATCTTACTTTGAAGCTCATATATTTCAAGCATGTCATGAGCATGCATGTCTTGATCAATAATGCTCTGCAATTCACTGACTTTATTAATTACAAATTAAGATGCTGCAACTTTAGGCTTGCATTAGAAAAGACTATCATAAAACATGACACCACTACAAAAAAATTGCTTATTTACGACCAGTTAATTCCAGCGAAATGATTATTTGTAACTAAAATTAATTGTAAATAATCTTTTAGTCGCAATAAATTGGTCATAAAAGTCCATTTTTCTTGTAGTGCACATGCAGGTTGGATCGACTTAATGAACATTAATTGTCATCCATATCATGTCATGATCATCTTAGGAAATATGAAAGTACTATTATTTTGTTGTTTGAATCCAAATGATCAGATAGAGGATTTCAGAATATATATATGGATCATGTCGTACTTAAGGATAGGATCGATGCTGCAGCCCGCGCATCATCATCGTACGTACGTAATTGTCTTTGCTGTTATAATTATTCTTCTTGTTGGTTTTTTACGTGGCCATGCAATTGAACGTTTATGATCACAATTTTCTCTATCAACGGAATCAACGCCACAACCCTCGAGATCTTTTTCAGTGATCTTATTAAGACTAGAGAGTTTTAAAAAGGAGAGTACTGATAGATACATCATAAAGTGGATCCTAATTTATATGAACAATAATATTGTTGTAACACACATGAAACTATTTTTATATCCGTTAATTACTCTTAATTTCAAATAAGAATTGAAGAAATCTAAATCCTATAAAATTATCATTTGTCTCAAAAGTTTAAACTGATGAAAAGAAATAGAGATAATCATTTATATTTATCTTAATATTCCTCTAAAGTATGGGCTAGACTCACCCTCAATAAGTGGGTCCAACACATGAAATATAATTTAATGGGATAAAGTACTATAGAGTCAATGTTCAAATTCAGGACATATAATCTGATACCATATAATTAAGACGACACCATAATATTGTCCCCTAAGCCCTACATTGTATAATTCCAATAATTTTCCTAGTCAGGCCCCAAATTTGGAGGTGTGACAGTTTGGTCAAGCCACTTTTACATTATTATTAAAGTGATACTATTTAACTACATGGTTATCATGAACTTTTGGTCTACACCATGCATGTCGATTCTTAATTAATTATCACATAGTGGATCATTCGACCGATTATTAAGAGCAAGACCGTGTGGCTAGCTAGCTGGCTGGCCAGAACTAGAAAAAATATCTCAAAAAATATCAGCAAGTTGAGTCCCAAAAACTTAATTAAGGCCTTGTTTGCATTCAAAATCCATCTCAATCCATCTCATCTCAATTCATCTCATCTCATCATTACAATTTTCTCAAATTCTCACACAAAATATAATAAATAATTCAACTTTTTCAAATCTCAAAACAACTTTATTAAGTTTCCACACAAAATATAATAAATAATTTAACTTTTATTCTACTATTCATAAACCATCTTAACTCATCTCTGAATCCAAACTACAAACAATTCGTGTTACCAATGATCGTGAGGTTTAATATATTTCTAGCTAGCAGGTAGAAAAAACGATGATGATCAGTAGTGCTGATCTAGAAGGGGGAGAATGGCTATCACTATCATCATCCTTTGGTGTAGCACTTATAATTATATATAGAGGGAAAGACATTAACAAATTAAAGAAAGGAAATGCATGTGATCCCCACCTTCCTTCCTAGCCTGGCATGAAACACATAAAGCAACATTTTCAGCTTCCATGGAATATTATATTATGAATTAATATTGTCTGATCGATGGATGGAATTAAGAAGCTTCCCATTTCACAAAAAATCCATCTACTAGATCTGCATAAACGTGTACAACGTGTATGCGTGATTTTTGCTCTCATTTCGATTTTAGTGGATCGATCATTATTGGTACTACTACTCATCATGAGGCCGCGCGGGGCTTGACCATTGAGAGATCGATCGACCTCATGATCAAGTTAGAATCTTGTTATTCATGTAAATATCCCATAGCACTCTTTTTTTTTTTTTTTTTGAAATAATTATGAGAGATTTTATATAATTGTATTAGTTAGTTGTAAAATAATGGACCATACAATAATTGTATTAATGCCATTATTCTGCAAAAAAAAAACATGAATATAAAATTATTTTCATTAAAATATGTGGTAATTTTAATTTAACATGAAATAAACTGAAAATGAACTTCAGAATATTTATCTTAAATTTATCTATGAAAATTGTTGGTTTACATAAAATCATGTGACCAATAATCTCTTTTGAATAGAAAAATCCTATTATACATATATATATATATATATATATATATATATATATATATATATTCCTGATCTCATCATTCCCTTTGAAGGCAAAATTTAAGGAAGCAATTAATTTATAACCTAATATACTTGACAATGCATGCATGCTTCTTATTTAATAATTATTTTATTTCTTTAATAATAATTTTTCTGTTGTTGGCCGTACTAATTTGTAGATCTACCATGATTAATTAAGATTAATGCGAAGAAACACACCAACCATTTTTTTTTTAAAGAAAATTACAATGAACAGTGTATAAGATCCATTCAATTAATCAGAGTACTACTGTACAAATTAGGAAATTAAGCTTATACTCGGTTCACACTAATTTGTACTGTCGACGAGTGTCCGTGTCCCTACAAAATACATGATCATTCGGTCAACTTTTCCATCAACAATATTGGTCAAAGCTTAAACATGATCTCCAACTTCCTTTGACCTAACTTAGGCCCGTTTGGAATTTAGATTAAACTGAGATCAACTCAATTCAATCTTATTTTAAGCTGAATCTGATATCTAAATACATAACTCTCAAATCACTAAACTCATTTTAATCCAAAATTCTTTACACGTGGGACTCACAACATTTTTCAACTCAACATTTCTTTACATGCTGGATCTACAACCTTTTTTAATTTCTTATAAATACATCTAAAGTTATCTTAATATCCAAACACATCTTGCTCATCTTAGGTGGGCCCCATGAAACTCACTTCACCATCTCAACTCACTACTATTCATAAAAAACTCATGAATTTTTTATAAATAGTATCCAAACGGGGCCTAATATTCGCCACCTTCCCAGTAATGATACATGTATAATTTTTTTTACAACTTTTATATAATTATGTGTTAAAATATATTTATATAAAGTGATGTTACTTTTATAAGTTATTTTATAAAAATATCTCTCGTCTAAAATATGCAGATTGTATAAATATGCATGTTATAAAAAATAGTTGTAAGTGTATCGTTTTCGTTTAAATTAATGGATTTTTATTATTTTATATTCTATTTACAATGAACTTAATAAACATAAGATCTTCAACTTCCTTTCTTAGTGTTCCCCTCTAACACACAAAATATAAAATATATTTAACTAAATTAATAATTAATACCCATAGATATATATTGGTAGGACGTAGGACTTAGGACTTAGGAGTAATTAGGAGTATTAATATATATATATATATATTATATATATAGCGGTGTAATGAATGTGAAGAATACTCATGTAGAGACTTGGGTAATTCCCATGCACTGTCACAATCGTCACACGAAATATCAACATCGATCGGTACGTAGGTGCATGTGTCGTTTGGCAAAAAGTTTGCGTATAAAAAATGAATTAAACGTATCGGTAAGAACCAGTTTTGAGTTTGCCACTTGTTATGACATTTAAATTAAAATCAATAACACCTATATATAAAGTGATAATTACAATTTACAACATGAATTATTGCAAACTGGCCGGCCGGGGATATCTTCCGTTCCGACTATCCAAATGCCAAATCCCTGCCCATCTTAATTGGTCCGGCCTAATACGTCACTTGTATAAAGGTGTGGTCTCCATCCCCCATCCATTAGAAGTTTACCACGGCCACGTTTAGTACACAGATTGTCGTACGTCTACGTGCAACGAAGGCAGTGATAGTCGGTATTATCCGAGTAGATCAACTACTTTATATGTACGATGAGAAATAAAGTGTGTCGTCGTGTATTTCTTTTTTAAAAAAATATTAAATATCAGATTAACATAATTTTTTTTTTTTTTTACGATAGATTTTATTTTTTTTAAAATGACTGTGTAACGATTGCATAACCCATAACCCACTCTTTTTCATGTTATTGTGTTTGATTTTTTGCCCGCGCAGAAGCCTTCCCCATCCCCCTGCATTCCTTCGGAGCCAATGTGAGTTTGTAGGTGACGTTGCCACTGTTTCCGTCTCCTATATCGTCTTTGTAGCTCTTGTCCCTCACCGCCAGCCCCATATCTTGCTATCCCTCGCCCATAAACTCCCCGCGTAGAAGCCTTCCTTGTCCCCAACCTACGTCCCCCTACATTCTCATCGGAGCGAGCATGAGTTTGTGGGCAACATCGTTGCCGCCACTCCCGTCCCTCACCGCCAGCCCCACATCTCGCTCTCCCTCACCTACAAACTCCCCTCGTAGAAGCCTTCCTCGTCCCCAACCCGTGTTCCCTTGCATTCCCGTCGGAGCCAGTGAGTTTGTGGGTGATGTCGCCTCCGCCGTTCTTGTCCCCTCCATCATCGCTACCATTCCCATTCCTCAATGCCAACCCCACAACTAAGTCCATCCAAAAAATTAATAGAAATATCCAAGTCCCAGAACAATTCAAAAGAATAAATCCACAAGAAGATTGAAAGTGGAGGGAGATAGATAGAGAGATACCTAGCGGTGTGATAGATGGCTAGCGGTATGGCAACGTCAGTGTCAACAGGAAGTAGCGGCAGCACTAGGCTACACGGATGGGGGTCTGGGGGCTCGGGTTGTGGGGGGTTTGGGAAAGGAAGGGGCGAGGGGCGCGGGGAATGGGGGGGGAAAAAAAAAAAGTAACCCCTTAACTGAAACTATCGTGGCTCTATGCTACATCAATTTGTGAAATTTTTTGTGTTTACAGTAGTTTTTGAATAATTATATAAAAATTATTTAAAATTTCTATAAAAGTATGTAAAAATATACCTTTTATCATCATTATTGGGGAGATAATATTATCACGAACCTAACTTTGCTTACCCAACTAGTCGGCCGCTGGTCGCGTAGCAAATTAAACAGTACTACTGCAAGGTCGGAGGTCAAAAGTTGACGACTTGCCACGTGTTAATCCCATTTGTGGGGCCCTTAGAGCACTACTCGAAGATAATCCACTACACTCTTATCGCCAACTTTAAATAACTCCCATCCGCTCCCCATTGTTGTCATTGCACACTAGCTTACCTCTTAATTGCCTCCAACCCAGATTTAGCAATCTCTCTCTCTCTCTCTCTCAAATGTCACCAAGCCTAGCCAACTAGCAGCCTTTCCTTCGAAGAAACATAGCCTCATCGTCGTTTACTGCAATTAAGGCCACGTACCGTCATTGCAGCGGTTATATATATAGAGCATATTACGAGAGATATAAGGCCCGCGTCTTGCTAGCTAGCTAAAACATCCTTATAAATTTCTACATAATCTGCAGCAGTGTCTCCAAATCTGATATAGGATTTTCAATGGGTAACGGCGACTATCAATGCCCACACCCTGTTGCAATTCCTCCATCCAAACCGCTATCCAAGTCCTTACAATCGTCTATTAAAGAGACTTTCTTTCCCGATGATCCCTTCCGGCAGTTCAAGAACCAGCCTCTATCTAGGAAGCTTGTACTTGGCCTGCAATACTTGATACCAATCCTCGAATGGGCTCCTAGATACACGTTTGACTTCTTCAAATCCGATGTTATTGCTGGAATCACTATTGCCAGTCTAGCGGTGCCTCAAGGCATAAGCTATGCAAGTTTGGCCAACTTACCACCGATTCTCGGGTTATGTAAGTATCTCGGATTTGTATATCAAAACGCGTATATGCATGTTAAGAATATATTTCGATCGAAATTATGAGAAAATCTCCACTGAAAATTGCAGATTCCAGCTTTGTCCCGCCATTGGTGTATGCCATGTTGGGGAGCTCAAGAGATTTGGCCGTGGGCACTGTGGCTGTTGGGTCCCTTCTCATAGCTTCCATGCTGGGGAAGGAAGTTAACCCTCATGATAACCCAAACTTTATATTCAACTGGCTCTCACTGCTACGTTCTTTGCTGGAGTCTTTCAAGCTTCTCTTGGATTCTTAAGGTCTGCTGCATGCTCTGATCACTAGGGCTTCCTGTTGGTTGCGTTCCGGTTTTAGGGCATAACTAAATACTAGATTTTTTTTGTTCTTTTTAAAATGTTCATTTAAACTGCAGACTTGGATTTATCGTGGACTTCCTGTCACATTCAACGATAGTGGGGTTCATGAGTGGAGCAGCCACGGTTGTTTGTCTTCAGCAACTTAAGGGGATTCTTGGGCTGATTCACTTCACTCATGAAACTGATCTTGTATCGGTCATTCGCTCTGTATTTTCCCAAACACACCAGGTAAACTTTCTTTTTCACATGAATATATATATATATATATATACACACACACACACACAGCCTAATGTATATTTCCAGTACTTTTCTTTTGTTGAAATTAACTTTATGCTCGTGATTATAATTACAGTGGAGATGGGAAAGTAGTGTACTGGGTTGCTGTTTTCTCTTCTACCTTCTGCTCACAAGATACTTTGTAAGTACTAGCTAGTCGCATGACTTTAAGCTGATCATGTACGTACGTTCTTTTTTTAAGCTTTTAATAACGTATTAATCGAAGTTTGTGAGAAAGAATTGAACGTATTACTTATAATTAAGGAAAGCCTTTTCATGCATGTGATCAGTTACCCACCTCAATATATAACACCGCCAACAAACAATAATTAGGCAACTGATGAAAAGTGATTTTCTTTAATAGAACTGTCGGAATCTATCCAAAATAAACGCGTACACCCATATATCATGTTCGTATGAATAATGCTATCATGTCTTCTCAATTTATCTTCTTATTTTGATTGCTCATACATTTATTTATTTTTAATAATTAAGAAAGTGACTATTGTTATATCGGCTCATGTTACTATCCTCCTCAATAGCTAGCTAGCACTGAAGGTCTCGTTGTTCTCTATAAGTGCAAAAATTAATTATGGGCGGATACAATTTGTCAAAACTGCAATCAATCAATTAATTATTTTGACTAAGAAAATTAGGCACTTGATTTAGCTTGTTTTGATGAGTATAAATAGTAAGAAACCTCTAAAAGAATAACTATAAAAAGAAAAATCCCATTTTAGTCTACGTCTTTGTATGACATTGTCTCATTATAATCTCTTTCCATTACAAGAAAACTGCTTATTTGCGATTAATTAATTCTAGCAAAATAACTATTTTGAATTAAAATTGATTGTGAAAAGTCTTTTGGTTGCAATAAATTAGTCACAAAAGCTCGTTTTTCTTGTAGTGTTACTTAATTCCTCTATTGAAATCAAATTTATGTTTACTACATCGATTTACTTATCTATCTACTTTTATGCCATTGATCGTCATGTACTAGAGCAAGAAAAGGCCAGTCTTCTTTTGGATAAATGCAATGGCACCTCTGACGTCTGTCATCTTCGGAAGCATCCTCGTCTTTCTGACCCACGCTGAAAAGCACGATATACAAGTGGTAACCTCTCTCTCTCTCTCTCTCTCTGCACTGCATGCTACCCGCACTAGTATGCGCTGTCCGGCAAAGTAAACCTCCACTATGAGCGAGTACTGCAATTTTCTATGTCGTGGTTGCTTCATATGCGTAATAAAAGTAGCTCTGAATTAATAGCGCACAAAATATAATTAATTCTACGTGCCTAGCTAGCTAAACGTAAGAATCATACAGATCATATTCTTGGACAGTACTCTACACAAATCAAAACATGCATGATTAATTCCAGCTGTACGTATATTGATTAGTACATATATGTTTTTAAGTACTGTTGAGAGGGCCGGGATATATTTGACTGGATGTACTTACGTAGCTAGAAGCATGATCTATATATGATATTTGTGATGACGTCTTTAATTTGTTTGTTCTAATTCCAGATTGGGCATCTGAAGAAAGGCTTGAATCCACTTTCCGTATCTGAGTTGGCTTTTGGGTCGCCTTATCTGTCGACAGCCATCAAAACTGGGATCATCACTGGCGTCATAGGCCTTGCTGTAAGTCCTCCGCCCTTGCTACGGCCTCATTCCTTGCGTCATCCATCACACAGGACAAACGAAATACAACTAGTAATTCTAGTGCTTGAATTGCTCTTTAATTGTAATCGCGGACGCCAGATTTTGCATAGGATGGTACCTTTCCTACCATCTTATCATGTTTATAAGAAATTAATAACTCTCGATCGTTTTGGCGGAAGAATATCATATTTACAATTAGGGCATTTTAGTGCAACTGAAACCGCTAAAAAAATGGCAAAAAAAACCATTAAAAAAACCTGTAACTATATCTCAACGTACGATATCCGAATAAAAGTAGTATTATAAGACTGCCATACTAAAACCTGCTGCATAGGTTATATTAATCTGTGTATATTTCTGAAGAACAAAGTTAATACTTTACTGGTGACTGTGAAACAGGAAGGAGTAGCAGTTGGTAGAAGCTTCGCCATTTTCAAGAACTACCATATCGATGGAAACAAAGAGATGATCGCTTTTGGGATGATGAATATTGCTGGCTCTTGCACTTCATGTTACTTGACAGCAGGTACGTACCTGATCCATACCTCTAATTCCCAAAGTCCAAACCTAAGCCTGGGTCGTTACATCTCACGAGTTGGGCTAGCAATATTTTCATCAGCTGCTAATATACGCATGCATTCAAATATATGCAATGTGATCGCATGCAGGACCATTTTCGAGAACTGCAGTGAATTTCAATGCAGGATGCAAGACAGCAGTGTCGAACATAGTCATGGCAACAGCAGTGATGATCACGTTGCTATTCCTGACACCGTTGTTTTACTATACACCTCTTGTTGTTCTCTCCTCCATAATCATCGCTGCCATGCTTGGCCTTATTGACTATCAAGCTGCCATCCACCTCTGGAACATCGACAAATTTGATTTCACGGTGTGCATGGGAGCTTATCTTGGCGTGGTCTTTGGCAGTGTTGAGATTGGCTTAGTCATCGCGGTATGTGTACGTGGATTCATTAGGAGCTAGCATATAATATCGATCCGTATCCTAAAATACAAAGAAGTTTTTGTTTTTGTTGCCTAAAGTTGGTTTTTATATATATATATATTTAAGGCGTTCTAATTTGTAATGTGCAAATATTAATTGCAGGTTACGCTATCTGTGCTAAGGGTTCTACTATTTGTAGCAAGGCCACGGACTTCTATCTTGGGCAATATTCCCAAGTACTCCATGGTTTACAGAAGTACTGATCAATACCCAATCGCTAACAATGTTCCTGGAGTTCTCATTCTCCAAATTGACGTGCCAGTATACTTTGCCAATGCAAATTACTTGAGAGAAAGGTAAACACACACACACACACACACACACACACACACACACATATATATACACACAGAACGTACGTGTAAATGGTGAACATACATGCATGCATGACAAGATACTTATAATCTTAATTGCAAAACTTGTTCTGATCAGGATATCAAGGCGGATCTTCGAAGAGGAAGAGAGAATAAAATCTTCTGGCGAAATTACCAGCTTACATTATGTTATATTGGACCTTAGCGGTAAGTAATTAAATCGAAATTAAATTGTCAGTCTTAAACTAATGAAGATAAGATTAAAATCCTGATTGCTGATCAAGAAATTATATGCCTTCACAATATCACAGCTGTGGGCAGTATTGATACGAGTGGGATCAGCATGCTTGAAGAGATCAAGAGGATTGCCGATAGAAAGGGCCTCGAGGTAGAAATGATAAACTTTTTTGGCATTATTATATATATATATTTTTGTATTTCATAGTACTTTATATTAAATTGCTATCATAGTCCGAAAATAATCTTTATATATTTGGTTATTAATTATTTTTGCGTTATGTTGTTTTCAATTTAGCTCTTGCTTGCCAACCCAAGAAGCGAGGTGATTAAGAAGCTAGACAAGTCCAAATTCATCGAAAACATTGGTCAAGAACGGATTTATCTAACAGTAAGAGAGGCTGTGGCGGCATGTAATTTCATGTTACATACATGCAAGCCAAATCCGGCCGATGTCCAGGCCATTCCGGAGAACAATGTCTAAGCAAGCCCTGGCCGGCCATCATGATCAACTTATAATTGATCAAAAATCAAGTTAATTAATACGTAAATATCAGTGGATGCAGCCACACACACACACATATATATAGGTAATGGAAAATTCTATACATCACAGTATCATTCCACTTTCATGCATCTTATATTATATAAAATATGACACATTATCATGACTATTGGATGATAATTTATTTTATCACTATTATGTAATATATTTTATCATCCAATAGTGATAAATGTGTCAAATCTTATATATAAATAGAATAAAAGTGAGATGTAAGTGAAGTGTATAGTATTATCATACGTAATTAATAGGCCAAGTGATCCTCTAACGAGGAAGCGTATTACCTAAGTTAACAGAGGATTATTTTTGGGTTCTTATAAATTTCGTGTGTATTCTAAATCAAAATGTAATGTGAATGTAATCTGAATAAAATTCCTGATCAGGCAAGTGCATGGTCTGATTGGGGGTCTTTGTGAGTTCTCAGTTTCTCCATTCAATATATATGCAATCTCTCCAACACAATATATATATAATCAAAGTTTAAATTGTTGGCCACACGTGTGCCTACATGTGTCGTATGTGCTGATCATGCATCAACACTGATATGTTATATTCAGCTTTTGATACTAGAAAAGTAGCACTACATTAACATGTCCATCATGGCATTACAGTGGGTGCATATAGAAGAACAAATCGCGCGCGCCATTGAGATAGAAGCTAGGGAATTTATAAAGAACTAAAAATAAGTGAAACTCAATCTGAATCAAAAGACCGGAACATGTTCTAATTTTATTGAGTCAATGGGGCCGGTGCCATTAGAACAAAAGGTATTTGTCTAAAATGATATATTCCTTAATTTAAAACTAACCCTAAGACTTCGTTTGGTTCTTAAACCCATCTCGACTCATCATTACAACTTTTTCAAATTTCAATACAAAATATAATAAACAATTCAATTTTTTCAAATTCTAAAATAATAATAATATTAAAAAAATGATATTTTAACAATATTTTATAATCTCAACTCAACTCAGTTTAACATATCAACCGCAACCTAAAACTTTTCTAAAAAACAAGAAATTCAATGCCTTGCCTCAACTAAATCTGCAGATCAACATAAATCTTGGACGTCTTTCATGTCTAAGTGTCTACAATTCTTTCAACTAAAAAAAACCAATGGACCAATGGTATTGGTTTGTATGATGAGCTTTGCTAGCTCAAAGGGGAATCACAACCAAACCCAAGTTTAAAGGCAAATACAAAATACAGTAGTCCTAGAAATTAGAATATTCTTCTTCCCCTCGCCTCCACTTGGCTCCATGCCAAATACAATCCCAAATCTTTTCACCTAATGCCTGCAAACAAGAGAAAGCAATACCCATTTAAAAACAGATAAAGGTAAAAACGATAGACAACTCTTTCAGCTTTGAAAGTTTTCATCTAATGGCTACAAACAAAAGAAAGCAATACTTTTTATTTTTATTTTGGCCAAAAGGCCGATGGCGGCACCCCCAGTACTTTATTGATAAAACCTCACTTGTGGTAGAGGGAATCGTGGTTACAATAATAACTAATTTATTAAAACCAATCAAACCAATTCCCAAACCCAATCTAAACATGCCTATGATCGACGTAAAGACAAAACAAACCGAGCAGACCCATAGCAATGACTAATTACAATTGAATAAAAGAAAGCAATACACATCCATTTAAAACAGACAAAAGGTGGAAAAGAATTGTTCCATGTTAGCAATAGTTGCAGCTCTTTCAGCTTTGAAAGTTTTCCAAACACGTCAAATCCAATATTTGGTCGATCCACATGAGAGATTAAGAAGCCATTAATAAATCTCCGATTAGAGAAACTTCATTAATTTCGCCATTCATAAAGATTTTATTTGCCCAGCAGAGGAGTTTTTGATGGATCATGACAATCCAAATTCTTGTTTACTGTCTCTTGGAATTATTTTTAGTTTAAAAATTAGCCAAATCAATTTTCAGAAAATAAATATAACCATTAAAAAGTAGAATGTTGGATTATTTGATGCTTGCAAATTTATGACGAGTGCAAAGAGAATGAAACACCTTTGCAAGTTTGGATCTTTTTTTGTTGAAAATTGCTTAATTATATACATAAACCCAATTCTTAAATCACAAAATTCATCTTAATTTAAAATCTCTTTATACGTGGGACCTACAACATTTTTTAACTCAACACCTCTTTACACGCAGGACCCATAATATTTTTTTAACTTCCCATAAATACATCTTCTTAACTTCCAAACACGTCTAAACTCATTTTAGATGAGTTCCAAAAAATTCACTCACCATTTCAACTTACTACTATTTATAAAGAACCCAACTCATATCAACTCAGTTTAACATCTAAATAGAGTCTTCGCCAAACTATAGAGATGCACTGGTATTTGGCTAAGCCAATGCATGAAGTGCTCAATACAAGCGAATGCGAGCGCTCTTAGCTTGTATTGAAATTAAACTTTTCAATAAAAGATTTGTATTCCATACAAATTTAGAGTGCTGAGTTCAAACAAAATCTTTCATTTAATTATTTATTAAAAAATAAAAATTATTTATGAGTTTGTTTGTTGATACCTCATACACATTATTGATAAGAAAATCTATTACCGGAATTATTATAAAAAATACTGTACTTTTATATTTTTATAATTGTTACAATAAGTAAAAAGTTTTACTCACCAATTTGTAAATGGTACGATTTTAAAAAAATAATAGCAGAAAAAAGATAGAAAATATTCACCCACTTATTTGCAAAGTTAATTTCACGTACAAAATTACCATTCACTCCCTAAGTTCTAGGACTTTACGGGAGGAGTACTGTTATTTTAAGATATCTACACCATGCTACCTGATATAATTTAATTTAAAAAATAAATTTTAAATTTTAAATTTATAAATAAAATTTTATAATTTATACCACACACTCCTTTGCAAGACGCTCTGTGCTAATTAAAAGAAAAAAAAAAATCGAAACGAAGAGAACGACGTCGCATACTTTTGTTTTGTGACGAAATGTCTAAATTATCCTCGTATCGTTCATTCCCACCAAAATGACATACCCACCCTCTGAGTGCAAACTCGACCTATATAATTCTCACATACAAGATTAGGGTTTTGTGTCTCCGGGTTCGCTGCGTAGCCGTCGTCGCTTGCTCTTACTCGCTTCCCCACTAAGCTCATCCCCTCTCCTAATATGGCCGTCGGGTACTGTACTCTCAATGTTTCTGTCATTCTCTCTCCATGTGAAATAAGATCCTTGGTTTTGTTAAGCACTAATAGTTTTGGTATTTGTCTGGAACAGAAAGAATAAGAGAATTTCCAAGGGAAAGAAGGGAGGCAAGAAGAAGGCGTGAGTGTCATTTTCCTATTTGATGTTAACTCTTCTTTTTTTTTTTTTTGCGCTTTTCTTTTCTTTCTCGAGCTTTGTTGTGATATATAGTTGTATATATGATTAGGGCGGATCCGTTTGCGAAGAAGGATTGGTACGATATCAAGGCACCTTCAGTGTTCGCAGTAAAAAATGTGGGCAAAACCCTTGTTACTCGCACTCAGGGTACCAAGGTATCTTTTTTAGTCATTTAATTTCTCCATTCGTTTTGTGCTGTTTGGTTGGCGAGAAAATGGGATAAGAAATTGAGTTAAAATTTTGGCCTGGATTTCTGAGTTCTCCACTGTATATCGTAGGCTACATCTGCTGTAAAGATGCAATATTTCTTTTAATGTTTTTGGCTGTGGCTTGTCCAATCAATTTATATGCGTTTTTTTAGCTTAACTAGTTGGCGAATTGGGTTGATGGTTAAGCAACCCTTTTTCATTGATATATGACTTGATGTGATTTAATGGTGCTATATTCTATTTAAGTCAGTTGTTCGCTTTCTTATCAAAGTCTCTGGAACATATTGTTTGGTTATGGGGAAAACCAGGTTTCTAATTCTACTTGCTATCCCGTTGCCAATTTCATATATTTGCTCAATGGAGGCGTTTGATTTCTTTGCTTCTAGAATTAGACTTTTATATTAACTTCATAAGACAACTTTACCTGTTTTTTTTAACAATCTAGGTTCCTCATAGTTTATATTAAGTAGTTTTGGACGTGCATCTCTCATGCGAGTCCTTGTACTGAGTAATATTTTAAGTAGGGTAACACCTAGATTTTTTTCTTTAGCTATTTAAATCTGAATTAAGGTTTCAAGTTTTTATGCACCTTACTCTGTCCTTTTAGAAATTATAATACCTCCTTTTTTGTTTATTAAGTAAGAAATTATGAAATTTTTAAAATTATGGAAGTATTGATATTACACAGTAATAATGCTTGAGCATGTCCTGCTTTTATTTTTTTTCAAGAAAATTGTTTTCCTTTCCACTTTTTTTTTATCACCTTGTATATTGTTGTTCTTTTTATGCCTTAGAACATAAAAGTTTTCAGTTTATGCCTCTGATTCTGGTTGTGGCATCCTTGTCTTTATGTGCTTTTCCTCCCTAATGTGAATTTGATGCGATTCTTTTGTTATCTTTACTGTGTTTGTTGATGATGTGCTTTTCCTCCCTAATGCCAATTGCCAATATATGTTATCTGTGTACCTACTTATGCCTCTATTGTCTCTTTCACAGATTGCCTCTGAAGGGCTCAAACATAGAGTCTTTGAGATATCAATGGCTGATCTTCAGGATGATGAGGATCATGCATACAGAAAGATCAGATTGAGAGCTGAGGATGTTCAAGGGAGGAATGTCCTGACCAATTTCTGGGTATGCTTATGTAATATAGTTTCACCTGCGTCCAACATTGTTAATGCTATTTTTTAATGAAAAACCAAACTTACGTTTTTATTTTAAATTGTTTTCAAACATTTCAGGGAATGGATTTTACCACAGACAAGTTGAGGTCTTTGGTAAGGAAATGGCAGACAATGATCGAGGCTCATGTGGATGTGAAGACTACTGACAATTACAGTTTGAGGATGTTTTGCATTGGATTTACTAAGAGGCGGCAAAACCAAGTCAAGAGGACCTGTTATGCCCAGTCCAGCCAAATTAGACAGGTGATGCTAACTAGATTATCCGGTTAACTAGGTACCTATATAACTTTTTATCATCAGACAGCAAAGATTTTGTATCTTGGAAGACTTCTCCTGCTTTGTTCTGTATTCTGTTTGTGTTTAGCATAATTTACTGGGGAAAAATAATCTAACGTACTGGCATAAATGATTTGATTTGTTGTTGAAGTGCTTGATAAATGCAATAACAGATAATATAAAAGATGAAGTTCACTCTCTTTTTCTGGATGTCTGTTTCTATTCATTAAGATTGGTTGCTAACTCCATGTGGTTGGTATTTTGATTTTCTTGTCGACTGAATGCCATTTTTAAATGTTTATTCTATCCGAACAGTACATATAATGTTGCTTTGGTCATGTCAGATCCGTCGTAAGATGAGGGAGATAATGATCAACCAAGCATCGTCCTGTGATCTGAAGGAGTTGGTTCGCAAGTTCATCCCAGAGTCAATTGGCAAAGAGATCGAGAAGGCCACCTCGGGCATCTACCCTCTACAAAATGTGTTTATTCGGAAAGTCAAGATTTTGAAGGCTCCAAAATTTGATCTTGGAAAGTTGATGGAGGTGAGTCTTGTCTATCTATCTATTTGTTGTTGTATGTGCACAATAGAGATTATTGAAGAGTTCATAAGGGTGACTCATTTCCAATCAATAATTTCAGAAAGGTTACACTTATTTGTTGATGTGTTTTTCCGAAACTTTTGAGCTCCGAATCCTACATATGGAGCTAGCATGTTAACTTGCCTGTTATGATCGTATGTGTAGGTTCATGGTGACTATTCAGATGATGTTGGTGTCAAGGTGGAGAGGCCTGCTGATGAGACTATGGCGGAGGTGCCTGCTGAACCAGTTGGAGCCTGAATGTAGGATTATGAAGTTGCCTTCTAGCTTTTGCTATTTTTCTTTTTTTGGCATGAGAATTGTGTTGCTCGATTCTTTTTTATTATGAACGCAGTTCTGCGTATTTGTCGTCAACAAACAATTTTGATCTGTTCAATCAAAGTGGACAACTTGTTGTTTTCAGCCGAAATGCTATATATTACCACCTTTTATCTCACTCTTATACGATGATTTGTCAATATTTATTACTCTATTTCTCGATATATATCTTCTTTTTCTGGGTTTTTCCATAATTCACCGTTTTTATAATGACGAGTTACGAACAAAATTGTAGGTTAGACTCCTGTCCATTGCCTGGTTAAAATTGTTATGCAGGGATGTTTCGGAAGACAATAAGGCCATCCGGCAATGTTTTCACAAACACTTTTTTCAGTTTGGTGTAATGGAAGGCAAATGTTTTCCAATCCCTCAAATTTAAGTTGGATGGATACAAAAATGTAGAGGATAAACATTAAAGCGATCAGAATTTGAGTAGTTTTATAGTCACAAAAAGATTATACAAAAATAAGTCTACAAATTGACATGATTTCATATGATACGTGAGATCTATTTTTATAATAAAGTAGTTTTACAATCTAATATATCATATCAAATCGGGATTACTTTTATGAGATCTCTTTGTGGTTAAAACATTTTCAACAAGATATTGCTAATTACAAGGTATGGCTAAGTGTGCGTGCTTAACTAATATTGATAGTCTTACGAAATTAAAAGACTGAAAATGCTGGAAGAAACAGCATATGATAATTAGATCAGCCCTAAGTTCCCACAGTTTCTGTAAGCAGAAAGTGCAAGATGTTCACTGATTAATCCAAGGAACGATCAACATAATATTAGGAACGTCTCAAGGAGTGGAACTTGTGGCCAACGGAAACATGCTTTCTTCTACATGATCGCTTCAGTCTCCATTAGTTGAAGGTCTAGTACAGCAACAAAAACAAGCCTTCTTCTTGCTTGCACTACTTCTCCCATTGTTGTAAATAAAGTCTCCCAGAAGAATGCCTGTTCTGTCTTTTTGAAATCTATATTTTGCTTTGCTTTTCTTTTCATCCTCCAATTTCAGCAGAATATTTTCGATGTTCTGTAACTCCAACTGCAAATGTCCAATATTTTTGGACCCTTTTTGTGCCTGTTCTGTTCCTTTCTTTGTGGAGACATTTCCAGCCTCCAACTCTTCTGAAGTTCTCCCACCCAAAGATGAGGGGCTACCTTCAACCTCCTTAGTCAATTTATCATTGATATCCACTAGCTGCAAAACAGCCTTCTCAACTTCTTCTAAACGTCTTTGGACTGTTTCATGTTCAGTGTCATTGGCCTTCTTGGTGCTCTTGTTCATTTCCATCCTCTTTTTCAGACTTTGCAGAGTCATCTGAATGCTCGTCAATTTCTGGGCATCGGAAGCAAGACTCTCCAGGATCGTCCTCTTGGTGCCATCTTGATTTGGCTCTCTAACACTTGTTGATACCTCTACCTTGTCAACGCTCAACTCCTTCTCGATCTGTAATTCTGAAGAGAGATCCTGATTCTTCCCTTCCCCATCTGCAAACTCGTGGCATGCAATAACATCTTCCACTACTGGTGCAGATGCCTGATTTTGTGTCTCATAGACCATTGGATCATGGCCGCACTCCTGCTCTGCAGTTTCCCATAACTCAAGCATCTGATCATCAGCTCCACCATTATCTCTCCTGCTTCTCCCATATAATGAACCATCTGAGACTTGATCAAGCAGTATATCTTTCATCAAACTCCCATTTTCACGTTTAGTCTTCTGTGACTCCAGGTCACTGGTGAGATAATTCCCAAGTTCCATCTCTTTCTTTCTTATGTCTTTCTCTTGATGTAACGTGTCTTTCGATTCCAACCCTTCAGTGTCTTGCACTACATCTTCAACTTTGATGACGGTATTTATGCTTTCTTGTGTTGCAAGCTTTTCCATTTCTTCCACCACTGCCCTTTCTACTGCTCTAATCTTAGCCTGCATCTTCTGCAAATCTGAGATTCTGTCGTGTATTGCAACACTTTGATCTTCTTTAAGCTCTTGACAGCTCTTTTCATGAAGATAAATTGCCACTTCTTTGTCCTAAGACGCATGCATGTCAGATAAGAGTACAAGATTAGGTTTGAAAAAAAAAAAAAAAAAACTATGGGATTTAGAGACATTGATACGGACAATATCAAGATAGCGATGTTGAAGGGCTCAAGATTATAGAAAGAAACAACAAATCTATCACCACTATGAAAAGATTAAAATGACTTTAAATTTATATCAATCATTCAACCTGAACATCTCGTACTCATAATTAAATTCTTACTGCAAAGAATGTGATGCTCAAATCAGTCTGAAAATATCATAAAGAGATAACTCTACAAACATTTTGAGTATATTGAGATTCTGCACTACTGCAGTACTGTCAGTCCACCAGCATGAACATTACAAACTTATTCTAATTTTATTATATTTAAAACAATTAACTTGTAATAAATTTAAACTTTTGCATCTTAAATATCTTGAGACACTGACTTGAGAATGTCCTATATTAATACACACATGGAATAGATATGGATAAAATTCATCAGTACCAATTGCCAGTATTAATATAGAAATACTAGATTGATCGAGGCATGAGATAGATTAGTACCATACTAGTATTAATATGGTAGAACTACTTATAAATAAATACTAGTAGCAATTTATGAAGGCACAAGATAGATTAGCATTGAAAATATTGGTCAAGGGATGCAAAAAAAAAAAAAAAAGCACTGTCCCTGGAAAATAATCATCCTTTCTGCACCAGGTTTGCTGGTATCCTTTCAAAGAGATACAAAGATCTTTTGTAGTGTTTATGTGCAATGACCAATTCCTACAAACTTGAATAGCCCAACAGTCGAAAAGAAAAATACAAGCAGAAAGTGTATATATATGATAAGTTAATAACTATGGACACTAGAGATAGAAAGAATGGTAAGTGCTCAAGACTGGCAATCTTGCAGCAAGAATTATTTGTTCTCTGTAATTCTTAATAACCAAATTAATTGAACATTGGAACTGTAAAGACGTGCCAAGATATATGCGAGACTCCCAACTAGGTCTCTATAACTAATAAAGAGTTAAAAAATATGGAGTAACATTGGTACAGCAAAACGAGTTCAAATACGATTTTTTTTATTGGCTCTGGGTGTCCGAGAAACAAAGTCCCGACTAATCCCAGGGGTGCACAGGCCCATGGCAAGGAGTTTCTTGCAAGTGCACCTCAGGTAATTCAAGGGGAAGTTCCCCTAGTTCGATGGCTCCTAAAAATTGTTTGCACCCAAGAGGATTCGAACCTTAGACCTGAAGGGAGCATACCATCAAGGTCTTTACCACTTGAGCCAAACCCTAAGGGTTTTCAAATACCAATGAACTCAGAGTTATTAAAAGAGATAAAATTATTAACATAAAATGTAAATTTTAAATCTAATCAAATGAGAATAACTTTTGTGCTGTCTAAAATTGTTATGATCCTGAGGGTTAAAGGTTTTAACCAAATTACTGATTAGTATACAACAGTTCTAGATCAATGGTTGGGTCTTTGACAAAAATCAATCGCTTCAATGAAAAAGAACCAAGTAATATAAGCCATAAACTTTGCTGGCCCTTTTTATTTTTTAATTTTGGGAGGAAAGAATTCAAAAAACAAATATTGTTATGCACAGCAACCATATGTTTTTAACTATGACAGAATGTAGTTCATACTAGATGTTTTCAGAAAGAGGAAAGAATACTACCTTTTCTTGATTTCCTGCTGCGAAAGGCTTATAGTGAATGAGGGCGTTATGCTCAAGAGAGGCTATATCATTTCCCAATGAAGCTATGGCAGGAACATATGCAGACAACTGAGCCTTCACTCCCCCAAGTTCACTTTCTAAGAAGTTTACTCTTTCCTTCATCCTTTCAATCTCCATACTTTTTGCAGCAGTTTCATCTTCAAGAACCTCACAAACTCCAACAAGCTCTTGAACCTTATTTTCTAGTAAGACTTCACAAATGGCAGAAATCTGGAGATCAAAACAAAAGGAAGTAGCCTCAGCCTCCCAAAGTTCAAATTCATCTCTCTTCTCTTGCATCTCCAAACTCAAATTCTCTTCTCTAATTCTGTGTTCTTCAATTTTTAATTGTAGTATTTCTAATTCAGAATCCATATTTGCATTCACTTCACGGAGGCGTTCAATATCTTTTTCCTGCATTTTGTTATCTTGAAACACTTCACTAATCTGTTTCTCTAGATTTTCATTTATTAGTTTTGATTCCTCACATTCCATCTTCAATTTCTCAACAGTCCTGCACAATTCAACGTTTGACTTCTCTTTAGCCTTTAGCTTCTGTTCTGCTTCTGAGAGCTCTGTTGACTTCTGTCTCAGAAATTCCTCTCCAACAAAAATTTGATTGCATAGTTGGTCATTCAAGTCTTTGGCTTCATTCAGCTCCCTTGCCAGATTTTCTACTGACTCGTTCAGATATTGATTTTCTGCTTCTTTCATTCCCAGCTTCTTCCCCAACATTCCAACCTCCTCCTTTAGATCACTGTTGACCACATGGAGACTGCTGATATTTTCAGTAAGTGCTTTTAGTTTCACCAAATTCTCAGTAGCAAAGCTCTCAAAAACCAAAGAGAGGTTGCTGAGAGCTACTGTTTCATGGAGAATAAAACTGTTTTCCTCTTCAAGGATGCTTTTTTCCTCACTTAGGTCTGAGATTTTCCTGAGCGAAGATTTCTTCTCTTCAAGCAACAGGGAATTCTCTTCCTGCAATACCAAGTAAGCACCGTCCAAAATTTTCAGCTTCACATGTTGGGTTTCCAATTCAACCTTTAAAGCACCCTCCTGATGTTTGCTCTCGCCAATTTCCAATCTCAACTGCATGTTCATCTCTAGAAGCTCCTGCTTGTTATTTTGCAGATTAGCACTCTGCTCTGTCATGACCTCAAACTCATGTTCAATGAAATTTTTCTCCGACTCTAGCTCTCCACTCTCTAGTCTCAGTTGCCCAAGTAAAGTTAAGAGCACTGAATTCTCAACCAGCAGCTCCTGCTTCTCATCCCCAATTCTCAACAGAGAACCTTTTAAATCTTCAATACCATCCAAAACATCTGACACAGGTATATGCTCCAGAGAAATCTTATCAACATGCCTATGATGTGGATCAATTTGAATCGCCCTGAACACCTGATGAATTACCATCCTCAACTTTTGGATTTCGTCTAATAAGAACTCTGCTTCTACTTGTTGCTCAAGATTCTCACACTCCAACTCTGTAATCAGTTTATCAGAAAATTTGGATGCTTCAATATGTTTTTGACATTCAATCACTTGAGCTGCATTCTTTTCTTCTAAATCTTCTATAAACTTCTGCAGGATGAAAATATCAACCTGGGCAACAACTGCTCTATCTATCTCTTCTTCAAATCCCTTCTTCCCCAACCTACTTTCTTCGTGCACGGTAAGGACTCGGTTTTCCAAACCTGCCAAACAAGCCTGACTTGACTGCACAAAACTAACGCGCTCTTGTTTTTCCAAAAAGAGTGAACCCTGAAATTCTACTAATTGGCAAAGGGTCAATTCTTTCTCCTTCTCAAGATCTGAATATTTTTCTTCTAGTTTTGTAAACCTCTTTTCCAGGTTCCCAAGTCTCTGTTCAACATTTTCCAACTGAGATACAAGGGCGCGTCTCTCCTTTAGAAGATTTGACTTTTCATCACTGAGCAACTGGTATAATTCTTCTAAGCTCTTAGATTTTTCCCTCAAACCTTCAAGCTCCATATTTGCACCAGAGAGAGAATTCTCTAGCATGATGTTCTTCTCCCAGAGCTTCTGCATGTTCTCAGTGATAATTTGCAACTGCGGAAGCAGAGCGGCTTTTTCAGCAACAAGCGTGGATTTATCTCCATGGAGAAACTGACAGGACTGCTGCAAATTCATGACTTTCTCTCTCAATCCTTCCAACTCATGATTTAATCCTGTCAAGGAATTCTCCAGAACAGCATTGTCTTTCAAAAACTCATCCATAGGCTTCAACTTCGCATGAAGAGCCTCTCTCTCGTCTCTTTCCCTTTTGCATACCTCTTTCAGCATTGTGTTCTCATTTCGCAAGTCCTCCACTTGTGACTCAAGGAATTCAGGATTCAGACCTACTGACTCCACTTGCTCCATAATGGCCTGGTATCTTCCTTTCAAGCCCTTGATTTCCTCCTTCAAATGGTAAACCTCCTGCTGAAGGGTATTGCTCTTGTCTGATTTTAATGCAACCTCACCTTCAAGTTTCTCTTTCATCATCTTCAAGCTAAAGACTTCATTTTGTATATTGTTTATTGAAATAGCGGAAGAAAACTTCAGTTCATCCAGGCTCCTGTTTTCTTCCTTAACCCTTATAAGTTTTTCTTCCATTCCATGTTTGCAGATCTCCAAGTCTTTCAACATCTGAAGCCCATTTTTGAGCTCCAATGTCAGAGCTCTCTGCTCCTCTTGAGATTGAGAGTGTGACTTCTTCAAAGCCTGAAGAGTGGCTTCAACTTGCTCAAACCGTGAGTGCTCCTCTTGCATTAGATTTTGTAATTTTTCCAACTCATAATGCTTTTCCGAAAGTTCTTGATCCTTCACTGCAATCTTCTGTACCAGATTGTTAGCTTCTAATTGCAGAGATTGATTTGATCTCTCCAATAGAAGACACTGTTCTTCTGCAGTCTTCAATTTTACAGCTCCCAGCAGAATTTCGCCATTGATGCGTTTGGCATCTTCTTCGGCATCAAACAGTTCACTTTCCATCTTAGCTATTATCTCCAAGCACTGCTTGTACTGAAGTGCTGCAGCTTCTTTCTTTTCATTTAGTTCCGTAAGAGCTTGCTTCAGTGTTTTAACTTCAGTTTCTCTTCCTTCAATTTGCTCATTTAAAATTCGAGCATTTTCCTCAGCAAGTGAGATTTTAGTCTCCAAAACAGATATCTTCTCAACATATTGCTTGTACTGGAGATGGCCCACCTCCTTTTCAGCCTCTAATCTAGAAATTTCTTGCTTGAGATATTGGTTTTCATTTTCTGCTTTAATAGCTTGCTCATCAAGCCCTTTTGCATCCTCTTGGGCAACAGATAACATTTTCTCCAGCCAAGATATCCTTTCCAAACACTGATTGTATTGAAGAAGACCAGCATCCCTCTCAGCTTCTAACTCAATTAGGGCTTCTTTCAGTATGTTAATTTCAATTTCAGCTTTGCTTGCTCGTTCATCAAGGCCAACAGCATCCTTTTGTGCGAGATCAAGCTCCCTCTCCAGATAAGATAGCTTCTCCAAACTCTGCCTGTATCGAAGAAGAACAGCTTCCTTTTCAACTTGTATCTCTGCTAGGGCTTTCTTTAATGTCTGAACTTCAGTTTCAGCTTTCCCTGAATGCTGAGAATCGGAAAGGACCTGGCACTTGTTTTCACATGATATATGAGAGAACCCGTCTTGCAAATCTTTTTCGCTCTCTTCTGCTTCATATACATTCAGGCCTTTTCTTATCCTTCCTTCTGTAACATTTGAGTTTTGGGGCATCACTTCTTTAGACCCAAACATCTCATTGAGCTGTTTAAGATCCCTTTTGCTTATTATAGCATCACATTCTTCTGAATTCTCTCCACCTGTTTTATGTAAGATGGTTGAAGAGAACCCTAGTGCATCCTTGAGCAAGCCATCTGGGTCTACTAATGCACGAATTGGATGCAACATTTCTGATGTACGAGGTTCAGCCTCAGGACCTGAAGAACCTGAGGTTGAATCATCAGCCAGCACATAAGGCATGTGGTTGGGAAATGCTTCTTCCATGGTTTGATGGGCCTGGCAAAGCTCCACTGTTGCATTATTGTATCTCTCAGCTAACGCACGGTAAGCTCGGTAGAACTCCTCTACCAATTTCATAAGCTCTGGGCGTTTCTTGTAGTACATTTCTGCCCTCCTTGCAAAAGAATCTGCATCTTCTTCAATGAGCTTGATCATTGCTTTGACTTTGGCATCCATCTCTGTAGCAACAGATTCAGAGTCAGTTGAGAATGTCATATGAAGTAGCATGAAGATGACATGTGCACGTTACAAACAGGCACACGAATGTTCACAAACAGGCATAGAGCAGCACATCCAGTTGTTATCCTGTCTTAAAATTTTTAAGTGGTCAATAATGCCATCCAACCTTCCTAGATCATGACCCATGGAGAATCATCATAACTACACCTTTAACTATAAAAGTGAATTTACCACCTACAATTTCTATCGTTTACAACAAAGGTGATTATTTATTGGGTTATTCAAATCTATTTTGCATGTATAACAGGAGCAATCATGTGGCAATGGAATAGCAAGATGTGTTATATTACAGCCTCTCAAAAATACCAATACAAGACTAATCAAATGAATATACAAGAGGTGAAGTAAATGGCAAATTCAGGAAAATAGACACACAGCCATCTGAGTTGGTTTCAACTGGTGACGAGATTATGAGGAAAGTAACAAAAATGAAATGGCAATATAAAAGAACATACCAACAGAAGTAAAATATCTTGCCAAAATTGCAACAAATTGAAGGCAGTATGTTCTCATAAAGAATTGTTCAACAAGGATCCCTCAATGCTCATCATATGGTTTAAGTTTGGGGACACACTCAGTTGAAAGATTCCAGACTAAAGTGAGGTCCTTATATTTACTAGAGTCTAATAGGCCCTCTTTAAGTTGATTTCAGGCCCTAGAGCAGTTACCAGTAGTAATTAATAGGAATCAAACGCCATCAATGATACATGTAAAAGAGCATATATGAGCAAGAAACAAAATTGTGAGAACACAGTGATAGGAAAATAATTCTCCGAGAAAAATTAACACCTGTAAGATTTTCTTGAAGCCATTTGGAATTCTTCGGGCTAATGTGGCTGTCCCACCACCAAGAGTATAAGCGTCTGGACTCAGAATGTAATAAGGTTGCCATGACACCAGCAAGGAACAACAGCACAACTGATTTTGACTTGGAAAAAGCCTGGCGCTTATACCAGTATTAAGTAACGGATCCAGGCTAGAATATCAAATTAATATATCGCACCGCCCAATTATATTCCAGATGACGGTTTACGGCTCTATATTTCTCACTGCTAGCACCTAAACACCAAGATCAACAATGGAAAATATCAATGTAAGTAAATTGGAGTTTGATCTTCAAAATCCTAGAAAGTTCACATAAGCATCTTCAATATAAACGATTAAAACTCCTTAGAAAAATACATCTTCACTTAAGTTCGTGCTACTCCTTGCTTCAATAGCCTTCAAACTTCCAAATTAACCGATCCACAGAACAGGACCAAGAGGAAAAAAGATAAAACAAATTTTAGAACATCATGAAATAATTAAGTAAATTATCACGGAAATGCTGAAACCAAAAACACGAACACCAGGAATGCATGACACTATCCGCCACAACTCTGTTAAATGCATCACCAAAATCAGCAAGCACTGTCATATAAAGGTACATTAAGGGATCGATACGATAGAGAGAGAGAGGGAGAACTCGTGACCAAGTGAATCCAGAACTTAAAAGAAGCACATACATACAAACGGTTTTCGATAAAGATCAATATACGCCTTTCCAATGCTTTCTAGTCATAAAATATGCATGGCCAGCAAGCGAAACTACCATTCAAAAGAACGTAAGGGTAGTAATTATGAACAGATGGGTCTCAAAACTGCATACAAAAAAAGAAACCAAAAACTAAACCTTTATGAACTTTAGTGTGATAGTATCATCGTCAACTTATCAAATGTATGAAATCCAGTGATGGGTTATGAGCATCGGATGCAGCAAGCAGAGCTACCATCCCAAGGAACACAAAATCACAAACTTCAAAAAGAGGGCAGCAACCAACTCTGTAAAAAAATGATTATTTATGAACCCACTTCGATCCAGTACACACGAAAAGAATGGAAACTGATGATGGGCTTTTGGCCAGCAGCTGAAATACCAGAACTCCTGCTGCCTATCATTCTTCTGACCCCATTCTCTCTCTCTCCCGAATGGGTCCTTTGCATTATATTAAGAGATTTGGCACTCACTGTTTAACGCCTCATCAGCTGTAAAGGAGGACGGGCTGAAATAAAAAAGTACGACGAAACGTTTAATTTTTTTTTCGAAATTTAGAATAGAGGTATTTTGAGTATGCGTATGCGCTCAAAAAATCTTAAAGATAAAGACTTCCTTAATCCTTCGCTGTTGATATCATTGTTGAGTGATACGTTCTAACTAACTACATGGGATTTATTTAGTAAACAGTCGTATTCTTGAGGTGTTTTGCTGTCTTCTTGTCGTTACTTCGAGCGTAGATTTTGGTGATTTTAAAAAGAAAAAGTGAGTCTGGGGGATAACCTTTAGTACTTCTTTTAAAAAAATTTATTTTTTTAGTGGTGTTCCCAATATTTTTCAATATAATGATATTTATACACTCTATAATTATATCTAGTATTACTCATGTGATAATATCTTAATTTTTTAAGAAAATGATCAGCCGCATGCAATTCAACCTCTATACATTAATCCACGCAACACATGATTCATATTGTATAGTCGTGCATATTGGTATTTTTATGCTACATGGTTTGTCTCAATTTGGTGACATGTTAATCACATGATTTATGTGATACCTTATCAAGATTAGTCATAATTTCGAGAAATTTTCTTTTCTAATCGCATGCTTGGATTAGTTTGGATTCGAAAATGAGTTGAAATGAGTTGAGATGGGTTGTGAATAGTAGTGAGATGAGTTATGAATAGTAGTGAGATTTGTGAGTTAAAGTTGATGAATAATAATGAATAGTAGTGAGATGAGTTGAGATAAATTGAAATGAGTTGAAATGACTTGCGAATACAAACTGGGCCTAAAAATGATTTAGTACACATCCATAAATAAATTAGTTTTCCTATTGGAAATAGCACAAAAGATCATTATTCAATTTTAGAATCTAATTAATCACATTAGCCTAGTTGCACATATATATATATAAAAATAAATATATATATATATAAAAATAAATATATATATATATATAAATAAATATATATATATATATATTATCTTGAGGAAAGAGTGGAATAATGTTGTATGAGTCACCCTTTTAGGATTGCGATCACCACCTTTTAGCGGCTACAGCAAAATCACCATTGTAAAGTACCTTTAGCGATAATTCATAAAACAATTTAATGATAATTATTGTTCTTAATTGTCCTATTAATACTTTGGTTATATATTTAGAGTTGTCTTTTATTTTGGCTTATAAACATCACATGATCCTGGTGGTCGCAGCTTAATGATCTGTGCGCACATGGAGTTTTTTTAAAATGTTAAAAAGCATTACACGTCCCACGCACTTAACACGGTAATTATGGTATACCTGCCATTCTTTTATAATTATTAAATAATGAGAAATGATTTCTGTAATTCTTTTATAATTATTAAATAAAGAGAAATGATATTTGTAGTTATCAAGTGTGTAAACGCCGCATAATTTTTTAGAAAAAAAAAAGTAAATATGATATTTATATAAAAAAATTAATTTTTTAATAGAAGATCCTACTATTTTTTAAAAGGAATACACGGTACTTGAACAACTTATGACTGTATCTAACATTACTTTTAAATAATTAACCAATACAAACATGCCACTTTATTAAAAATAAATTTTAGATTTTGCAAAACTACCATTTATTTAATACAAACTTGTATAAGATCAGTTTTCATTTTAATAACATGTGGGGTGTATTAATAAGCAAGTTTACAAATGGATTTGATATATATATATATATATATATATATATATATATATGAATGTGAATGTGCTGTCAGCATAAACATGCATTGTGTGTCCATGCATATATGCCAGCCGGTCATGGACCACCATGGCTCAACCTAAGGTTTGTGGGTGATACAATAGCTAAAAGCTTTTTAAATCTTGTGAAATATATATATATATATACATATATACATATACAAAAATTTTATGTGTAATCATTTTTTCATACTCTTTACGTATTCTATTAATGTGATTGGCTGCGTTATTTTTTTTAATATAAAATAATTCATTTGGTCAATCGCATTAGTGAAATACACAAAGAATACGTAAAAAATGAATATATATAACAAAACTCAAAAATTATGATTAAATATGCAATTTAATTTGCTGGAGGAAATGGTGGATTGGTGGGAGTGAGAAGGAAATATGATCTAGTACTGATCATCTGTTTTCTTCTCACCTAAAAAAGGTATCATCGATATCCTACATTTAGATTTAGTGGGTATGTATCGTTTTCTTTTCTTTTATTTTCTTTTTTTATTGGTGTGGTAAGCAGATCATTTTGTCAAGGGGGAATGTATGAAACTAAAAGGGGGAGATCAGTTGAGAGAACTGTAGATAATAATCATAGAGATCATGTTGTTATCTTGAAAAGAAATGGGAGAATTTAATTGTTAATCATGAGCAATGTTAGAAGCATCTATAGCATCATTTGGTGGGTTAGGTTGTATTAACAAAGGCTGAAAAGTGACCAAGATCATCAGGGTTGTGTTATATATAGTTGCTTCCTGGCCTACTCAGTTGCTAGAGTATCAAGGAATTACGTGCATTTCAGTAATTGTTTAGGTATATTAATCATTGCTGTCAAGTAGTTTTCATCCTAAATTTTACATAAATCCTCAACACGCTTATTATCATTAACGCCGCTAGCTCAAAGGAATCATGTAGAAGAAGATTCTCTCAAATGATAGCGATATATATATAAAGTAGGCCCTACAACATTTATCGTTTTATATATAAATATTTCAAGCAATATTAAATGAGCAATAAATATTTTAAGATCTACTTTATGTGTCTATCTCTGTCCCACTTGATACTCTTAAATTCAGACAATAACTCGTCAAAACTTGATTCTTAGAAGGCAATCCACCTATTGATCATCCTCATGGAAGCTGGTTTTGCATTACAGAAACAGTATTGTTAATGGTTTGAATTCCCTTAGCCCGCCATAACAAAGACATAGAACCTAACTTCACTAGCTAGCTAAGATGTTGCCTGCTGGCACCAAAAGAACACTCACTCACTAAAGACGACAAAGCAAAACCCTAGCTTTGCGGTAAATTTTATCGACCATTTTTTTTGTCTTTTATACCAAGTACTTCCGATGATTTGATGATATATACTACCCACCAAAACCTTATTGCTTTGAAGACAGTACTAGAGCTGTAAATCACGAGCCCATATGATGTGATCTCTCACTCTCACTTCATAAAGTTTTTTTTTTTTTTTGGGTGGCATCTTTATAAAGTAATTGAATGGATAGAGATTGATGGATGAGAGCCATATGTGAGTGAATGTGGTATAAAACCTTAGCTAGCCTCATATCTACGTAGCTCCCTTCATTCACACTTATTCGGAAACTAATTATATCTACCTCCCAACAACCATTATTTATCTTCAAATTATAAAAAGTAAAGGGGAAAGAGAGAGAGAGGGGTTTGCTTAGATTAGATTATCTTGGTCTACCTAGTTTAAGGATTTAAATTTATTTGTTGATTGAAAAAATAAATAATAGATGTTTAGACTTGTTTTATCCTTGTTAGCTTATTGTATAGGTTGTTTTATTTAAGTTGATTTTGAT
Organism: Juglans microcarpa x Juglans regia; assembly: GCF_004785595.1. Classification (NCBI taxonomy): domain Eukaryota; kingdom Viridiplantae; phylum Streptophyta; class Magnoliopsida; order Fagales; family Juglandaceae; genus Juglans; species Juglans microcarpa x Juglans regia. The sequence continues at coordinate 23,345,449 of NC_054595.1, forward strand.
GCTTGGGATGGTTTTTTTTTTTTAAGATTTGTAAATCCCAAATGTTCTGCTTGTTACCACGATATCCCTCTGCCATAAGCGAGGGTAATTAATAAAATTAGAATACCATCTTCTTAAAAAAAACCAGAGAGAGAGAGCTTGGATTCGACCTAAGAGAGAGAATTCACAATGTATTTTGGTTTTTAATGTCTTAGACAGCTATGCCACCACCTTGTTACAGTGAAAGGTATTGAAAAGTTAATAACACCATCATTAGATTTTGCTGGGTTTTCTGCCACAAAGTAAAAAAGTGAAGAATTAAAATGGTAAATATGTTTTGCCCCATAAACTGCCAAGCTGAAAAGAAAAAGCCATGGCTCTCCATATCTCACCACCCACATCATGTACAGGTTGTTTAGTAACTTTATTCCACATGGCTGCAGGGATTAATGGTGCGAGGTTTTGGCAAAGGTACATAACTTGCAAGATTTTTTCGAGAATTTGCATGAAAATTAATGAGACGTATTAAGCATTGGGTGGATCTCTGATCGACTTTAAGCTTTCATAGGCTTCAAAATCCTAGCCTTTGCTAAAGAACGGCATTTAGAACAAGCGAACAAGACATCTCTAAAGTCTCTAAACTATACATATTTTGTACAACATTGGCATCTCTTGGTTTTGAATAATGCTACTATGACTCTCAATTTGTCCCCTCATTTTGACCGCTCATACATTTATTTTTTTTAATTTTTTTTAATTTTTTTTAATAGTAAAAAAAGTGACTATTAGTGTATTTGTATTTTTTTTTTAAAACATGTTTATAACATATTTAAAAAATATTAAAAAAAAAGTACAATTTACATTAGTCAGCATTCAAAGTGGACACATGCATGCCGCAGATAGCACCCCTCCTTGGTTTTATGCTCACATTTCCAAGTTTTGATTTTCCTCTTTTGTTATGTCTTGGGCCTTTTGGCTCTTACCTCACTTCGTCTCGTTTTAGGCTTCGTTTGGATCATCAACCTATCTCAACTCATCATTATAACTTTTTCAAATTCCAATACAAAATATAATAAACAATTCAACTTTTTCAAATTCTAAAATAATAATAATATTAAAAAATAATATTCTAACAATATTTTATCATCTCAACTCAACTCACTTCAACATCCAAACACAACCTAGTTTACTATGTTTTGGGGCTTAGCTTAGTCGGCTTTGGTTTCAAGTACTTGCAAGAGTCAGAAGATCCGAGTCCTAAGAACGGAAACCAGCTAAAGTCCAGTTCCTATTCCTTCAACCCATTTCAAATGTAAAGGTGCCCTCCAACATGCTTCACTAATCCACGCCATCCTCTACAAGACTTGAAGGGCAATTCCAGTATGAGCAACTGCTCAACTTTTATACAGGCACATACCCAAATCAAGCAATGCTCATAAGATCTCATAAAGATGGTGATAGAAGCATTTATAGAAGGAAATTTGTACATAGCATACTCCCAACTTTTGAAATTTCTTTTAGAAAAATAAAAAAAAATATATCCAAGAATGATAAGTGTCACATTTTGCTTGATGGAATGAGCGCGCCGTGTGTAGCATTATTTTTTACAGAACCGACGGGTTAAACTTCAAGAAAGAAAAGCAATGAACTACAATAACATATTTTACAATAGTATGCGTTATGAGGGCAAGATTACATTATTACACAGGTAAGCAAGGCGGGCTAAGATGGGACATGAACTTGACAAAGATATATTTCAACAGAAAAAAAAAAGATTGGAACAATATAATTTGAATTTTATACGGAATTAAACAATTTAGTGCTTGGGAGTGAGAGAAGGAAACGAAGGAATTGATTGTAATATTAGCTTCCGGCCACTCCGGCGACTAGGAGATGACCCAAAACCACTATGAGGAGGAGAGACCCTCTTTCTATTAGGAGAAGCAGACTTGATGCCAGTATTAGGAGAGGTGTTGCCACGCAGAATCTCTGGCATTTCATCTTCAGGGACCGTTTTGGAATGCCTCTCCAACTTGGGTAGGGAACGGAGAATATTTGGCTTTCCAAATTTTTGGCTGGTATATAATCCAGAAGAAGACCCCACGGTAAGAAATGAAGATCTTGGCGGTTTGCAATTTGAAGAAAACGGAAGTGGAAGCGCCGGTCTGGCACATAAAATTACTATTTAAAAATCCATTAAATTGCATGTGAACATCATTAGCCAACAAAAAAGTTTGAAAATTGAACCTGCTAAGCCGTAATGGAGTTGTAGGAAGAGTTGACGCTGGATTCTGCTCTTCATTGTTCTGATTGTCTGATTTCTGTAAAGCCTTGTCCATGACGCTATTTTCACATGCATCTGTTTCTTCTTCTTGGTCAGCTTCTATACCCATTGGAGCAGACTCTGCATTAAAACAAAATACTAAGAACATTGACATATAAAGTTCAGACAACATCAGCAAGACAATTACAGCACTTTGATGGAACACTGATAGAAAAAGAAAGATAAAATAAATAAAGGAAAAGGGATAACTTGATGGTTTCAGCAGCAATATGCACCAGGATTCAGGGTACAGACTCACCATCCTTTCTACCAAACGCATTCTTGCACCCTTCACATCTGCAGCCAATGGAGCATCCAACTCCACCCTTCAAAAGAACATCAACATTTCTGAATTAGATTATATAGGAAAGTATAAGCACACAGACTCTGCTGACTGCTGAGGGGAAAACCTGATAGCATTCACAGTATTTCTTGAGGCAATTTGATTTCTTGCAGTTGCATCCCCTTTTATGTCGTGCCGAAGCAGGGGTCTTGCTGGATTCATCCTGTAAGAAAAATATATAAATCAGGTTTAATTGCACTCCAACTTTCTTTTCAAGTAAAGAGTAAAGCCAGTCTTATTATCTAACCCCAATTTCGGTTACAGATTCAGAGCTCCTAATCACTTTTGGAGCAAATGCTAGAGGGTTGCGGGACTCGATCTGTTTACGAGTTGCAAGAACGGTGTCTTCATGAATAGGCTTGTTGAAGCATTCTTGACATGAACATGGCTCTATGCAGTAAACACCAGCAGCAAAGCATTCACAATAACTGAATGGAAAAAGTAAGAAGAGCAAAACAATAAGCATGAAAGTACTAAAATGAAAAGGCCACTATAAGTTACAACCCAAACCTTTATCACACATATCCATTACCACTAATGCAATATATAAGCAATGCGCTGGAAAAGGATAAAAAAAAGTGAGGAAACGACTACAAGGACTTGCGGAAAAGTTGGGTAGCAGATGCCAAGACAGAAATATTACTCACCTTATAAGATTAAAGTATAGTACAGTATCTTGAAATACGGTGAAGAAAAAAATATGCAAATGGTAAACAGCTCTAGCTTTGGAAGGCTTGCTTCATGGGTAAGTGGGTTGGCCATCAGCTACCCCATAATTCCCCCCCTTTTCCACTGCCCCCTCCTCCCCACCCAAATAAAGGCGAGAATGAGAAAAAACCTTTTTGGTCCACAAGCTAACTGGCTCCTTTGATTCCAGATACTTTCATGGAGGCACTTTCTTTTTTTTGGAAAAGTTATGGACACAGTTACAAGTAAATACTCCCATGACATGTTGGTCAGTTAGGAAATACTCGCATCATAATTGAAAAAGAATCCTTTGTCTCCATCAGTTGGCCTCATACTCAACTCCTTTCTTTTCAATCTTTTTTTTTAGGTAAATGGAAATTTATTGATAATAGAAAAATAGAAGCAATACTTCTTTTCTTTCGATTTTACACCCACTAAACCCTCTGTCAAGCTCTTGTAACCATAGCATGCCCTTCTGGTGATCACCTGTGGCCTTTGTAGGCCAATTTTGAAGCTGGCCATATGAGAATATGTTAAGGCCATTACTTGAAGCCCCTCAAAGGTCCAGGTACATCGCGTTTTAGGTTTTAAGTGTAAATCATACCATCATCAAGGGCTTGTCTATGTTGAAATATGATAATTTAAGACAATAAAAACAAAGAAGAATATAATTTTAGACAATAACTCTCACCTTGACACTCATAGAACAAACAAGATTAGTGAACCTAACACAAACCTGGGCTTCAAAATGAAAATCTACTTCAGTTAAAAACTGATAATCAGGCACGGTAAATCCTAAGCTCGAGGTTTGACTTACGTATGAAAGAAATGTTAACACTTACAGTTTCAAACACTTTGATTTCTTACAGTTGCAACGCTTGCAGGACTCACTTTCTCCAGCATGTTCCAACCTGCGCCTGCAAATCCAATCCAAAATTGTCAGGTGACAAAGAAACCAAAAAAGTAGAAAAAAAAAAAATCTATGAAATAAGATATGAAAAGAGAATGAATAATACGTAAATAGTTGAGCAGACCTCTTCTTTTTGGGGCTATTCTGATTAAACTCATCACTAACTAAATATGCTGATCCCTGAGACACATCTTCTACATGAGAAATCCCATTTTCAGCAAGTTCTGTGTCTCTCTCAGAAGAAGAGACTGAAGTCAAGGATATACGAAGAGGTTCTTGACTGTTTGTAGGGGAGTTAAGGGAAGCAGTTGAGCTGGGCAGATAAAATTGTTTTCCAGAGGACAAACTTTCATGCTTTACATTTTTGTGATCCTTTGAATTTGTTGCAAGAGCATTTAAGTGCAAACCAATTCCAGGTAGAATGCACCGAGAGGAATCTCCACTAGGTTTAATTGGGACCAGCTCCTTATCATAACAGGCAATCTTCTCATCAGATTGCAATAGCATAGAAGAATTAAGATTTGAAGCATCACCTAAGTTCTTCCTACGAGCTCCCACCATCTCAAAATCAAGGCAGCGCCTTCGCATACCACGGTACAAATTAGAGACAGCCTATACAAAGACAACAAATATGTATGTTATGAAAAATAATGTATAGAATTACAAAGGGATCAATATGTGGAGAAACCTAATTTACATTTATGTAAATAGGTTACCAATTTAGCACAGCACTGAGTAATTGCATGTGCAGCAAAAACTGTAGATTTAATGTACGGAAGTTATGTAATTGTACTTATCCAAATAAAAATGAAAATAAAATCAAAATCTTAAAAGCTATAGCAGACAGAATTCAAAATTTCAAGCTAATCATGAATTCACCATTCTGGAGAACTATGTGTGAGCAGATGGTTAAGTAAACCACATAAATTATTGTTTTGCAAACTAAATACGTTGTGTATATCACTTATGCAACAAAAACTGTCGATTTTCAGCATGGAAGGTAAAGTTGAGGAAATAATGCATACACATATTTATATCCAAATTTAGGGTACAAATAAGTTTTGCAGCCATGCAACTAATGCTGCAGAAGTTGGCAATTGATCCTACTCGTGTCATTTACCTTAGAAGCATATGGAATGCATGTTGCCACCCCACTATTCATTTGCTCACTTGTATTGCTAGACATACCCTTATTCAGATTATCAGCAGTGTCATCCTTAGTCTGCTCTATTTCCTGAAGCTCGCTGGCTTCTCCAGTTTCAGCAGAAGGATTGTTGATTTCATGCTGTTTGCCAGAACCAGTTGGATCAACAATTTGCATTGTCTGCACATCATTGATGTCAATTTGCTGGAGTTGTGACATAAGAGAAGTGGAAAATCTTGTCATGGGATCCATTGATTTCTCAATCAGCTCCTTAAAAGCTTCCGAGTTAGTAGGAGAAGTAAAGATAAATAGATCACTGACATCAGAAATCAAACTCTCCCAATCACCTTCCATCCCTTCTATCTTTTGGCCAGTTCGGCACATCTCAGATAGATGCATTTCATCTTCAGACAAACCCTTTTTGGAGGCCTCTTGATCATTTTGAACAAGTAATGCCGACTTGCCAACCAAATCCGACACAAAACCTGTCTCGGTGCCACAAAGAGGTGGTGGGTTACAGTCAGGACTACCACAATCATACTTTAAAGTACATGGAAGCTCAATCACAAACTTTGAATGTTCAGTAGACGCCTGAACAGAATTTTCTCCAAATGAAACCTCTGGATCAAAGGTTTCCTGTAGCTCAGCCGAGTTAACAAACAACTGAGCCCCATCTATACTGATTCCTTCATTTGTACAGATTTTATTCCCATTTCCAGAAGAAAACTCAGGTTTAGATCCATCTAAACAGGTTTTCCTGGAAAAAAAAAAAAAAAAGAATTTTTAAAATAAAGAAATTGCTGAATAAAGTGCAACTTCAGATGGAATGTGAAAGATGTAAGAAAAACTCTTACCTTTTCAGGAACCTAGATTCCTTGTGAGAATTGACATGGGGTGAAGTGAAAACAGATGGAAGAGATGCAAAATTAAGTGGGTTGAACGTCTGAGTAATATGAATGGACTTCACTGGCTTGATAGGAGAAAGACTGTTGATATAGTTGAAGACAGGGGAATCCTACATGCAGTGAAAAAGAAAACTTCTTAAGAGCATGAAAACGAGGTAAGCATAGAAAGACAATCAATTACATTTTTAAATAGACATTCAAATATCCTCAACCGTCCATTATTATTACTAGAATTTTTGTTTTTTTATGCAAATCAAACTTCGTACAAATATCAGAAACTGTCCCATCTGAAGGTAAAAGAAGTGTCAGAAACAGAAACAAATACATCAACTTTCTATATCAAACAAACCTTGCCGATGGAGATCAAAATATTGTAAAAAACCAACGATTAGTCAACTATTAGGGAAAATTAACGCTTACGATAAATCGAGGTCATAAAGATTAAGATTTAATCCAAATTACAGGAGTTTCCATGAATTCTGCAAGAAAAACATGAGGAAGTTCTGTCGATGGCTTAACCAGAACTGCAGAGCACCGAAAGATTTTTTATTTTTTAGGGGAGATAGAAAATTAAAAAAGAACAAAAACAGCTCATTTTTTGAACCTAAATACACCAGATAAACATTACATATAATATATAGGGGGGGATTTTGTTATAAACAAATATTAACAACTTATCTCCCCCAAAAAATAACAAGCAAATCATCTTTCAAGAAATTTGCAGAAGAAGACTGCATAAACTATAGCACAATGCAGATGTTCACTGTATATACAAAAAACTAATTTTTTTTGGTTAGTGTATATAATATATCACCCAGAAACCAGAAATCAGGCAAATAACCACTAGAATTGCAGAAACTGAACTGAACTTGGAGATCTAAGCCCGGTGAAACAAAATTCAAAACATTTTTTTCCAAAAACCATATTCTTAAAAAGGGTAAATAATTAACTGTCGAAACAACAATATCTAATTCATCAACTCCAAAGTAAAAGAAAAACACCCAATTCAACAAACAAAATTCCTAAAACGACCAGCAAAATCAAAGACCAACCCAAGCAGACGAACCAAATACAGAAACCAGATCAACCTTCACGAAAATGCACAAGCTTGTCATCACCATGAAAAAAAAACAAAACTCAATTACACAAACCACTCAAATAACCAGAAACATAAACCAAATGGGTCACTGCATCTCACCTCGAATTTAGATATGGGTGTCCCGATCTGGTTCTTCTCTGGGGTGTCCATGTCCGGAGAAGAAGCTCTTTCGCATGCCTCCCCTTCTCTCTCTCTCTCTCTCTCTACTTACTTTCACTCTCCTTCTTTCTCTCTCTATTTCTCTGACTTTTTAGCAGACGAGATTCAAGAAGAAGCGGGAAGGCGAGAGTGGGAGTACATTTTCTTGTGGGGATAACCCCGACCCTACCACCGCGAAATTCCCCACTCCACACACAAACACACAACACACTCCCACAGCTCAGTATGTCTTTTTGTGTAGCATATAGTTCACATTAGTTTTATAGTCTTTTACAAAAGTAACCTACAGTGTTGACCCCCTGTCTTTCCACTGTCTGCTCTGGATCTCGACACTTTTTTCCCTTCTCCCAAACAACCCCTTCATGTTCTGCTATCTAAAAAAAAAAACCATCTTTTCTTCATTTTTATTTCCGTTCAATTCAAGTCAGCCTCTAGCCAACTGTATATGATAATGCGGTAGTGTTGAGACTTCCAAATCTAAATTAGGCAACAATGAAATTCTCACACTGCATGAAAAGTCGATATCTTGGAGCTTTAATGGGTATGTCATTGGCTAAATCCACCGCTTGCAGCTGATCTTGGGACCATTAAATTGAATCTTTATTAATTTTCTAAGATTGCGTCTTAAACCAGTTGCTAATATTGGAAATTTCTTAGCTTTCATAGCTGGCCAGTAACGTGTAATGAATTTGATATCCAATGACGTACAATTAACTTCCAAAAATGATAATTACGAAACCAAATATTACAAAGTGAAGTTTTGAAACAACAAATACCATCAAATAGCAGCTTTCTATTATCCAAAACCGAAGTCACCAGATTTGCTAAAACCGTTACCAAAGTGTTGAATCCTAGATTTTGGCAATGAAAAATGAGGCAAAGCATGCCTATGATCACGCCCATAAAAACTCCCTTTGACCATCTTTAAAGATAGAGGGACAAATGTCATCAGAATATAAGATCACTAACGATAAATCGTGACGGTTAAAATGCTACGATGATTGCTTTCATTTCATTTTTTAACTTAATCTTTTGGCTCATTATAAATATGTTCTCTCCCTCCCAAATTTGTGTTGCAAGGGCACTGTGGACAATATCTCCTGCAATACTTTATGCATTAATAAATTTATTTCAATGTATTAAGAAAAAGTCTACTGCTGCCGTTTCAAACATATCGTTCGGTTTGATTGTTTAGTAAATTTTTTTTTTTTAACTGAATGATGAAGGAAATAATTTTAAATATATTGATGTATTTTTTTATTTTTTAAAAATATTTAAATATATTAAAAAATATTAATAAAAAAAATTTTATTTTTATAATTAAAAGTAACATCGAACGTGCTAAGACGGTAGAATAGCACCTAACGTTACATTTTTCATGTGAGTGACATAATGACAAAGTTAACTAGGGGTGCGGTACCTTAAAAAAACTATGTGGTTTTGGCGCGCGAAGCTTTTGAAAAGAAGGTTATATAAGCTATGTTTGAGGTCCATCAATGGCAATGGGTACTACCATGCTATCACATATGATTGGCTAAAACCACATCACTCAATTCTTAGCATGGATTTTAACCCCAGTGATCAGATTTTATTTCCATTTTCTCAGACACAATCCGTCATTGGTGTAGACATTTTTACGTGGGTTTGTTGGCCAATCACATCAAGGATTGTTTTCTTTTAATTGTACCCTTCACATCAAAGTTATCAATCCCCTTGGCTAGAACCCACCTAGGGACCAACATCCATTAATGAGTTATCAGGACACGTGTAGGGTTATGATGCAGGCACGTAATTTTTTGGATGAGCATTTATGTCCCCCTTGCATGTATGGGTACAAAACAATCAAGATGTTAATGGGTTTGCTGTAAAAACTGCTGTCACGTAGTACCATTGAAGTTTCCCACTCTTCCAAATATACATTTAGTAATTAGTACCATGCACTGGGGCCAATTGGCTGAAGTGGTCCCCTTAGAGAGCAAAGGCAAGTGTCACGTGACACAACCACCTTACACCTCTCTTGCAGTAATTACACGATTAAATCAGACGGAGGTAGTTCTATAGAGCCCGCTCACAAGTCCCGCTTGTACATCCCATTTGACGTGGTTTGTCACGTGACATTCACCTGTTTATTTTAATTATTAAAAAAAATTGGAGAAGAATAAGAAGATGATGATGAAAAACAACTAGATCCTTTATTTCACAATCTCAAAAACCCCTTTATGCTCTCCAACCTCGACAGTCTACTCCCCAATTTCAGCAGTGGCATCGCATCGAGTCCACACGGCAACAAAAAATAATTTCCGCCATCGTCTCTGTAAGAAGCTTACAAAATTGTAAAGCATGAGAATGCCTAATTCGACGCAGTTTCTCGAGCAAAACACAGTAAATTATTATCGTCGAATAACAATTTATAAATGAGGTTGTATCAGAGATTTAGAACAAATTCATTAACTTGGTTGACCTAAATTTCTAAAACAAATTCTGAAAACCAATTCTACAAAAAACATATAATTCAAACTTACACTAATTTACTTACATATAACTTAAATGTCACATGTATGCAATTGGATAGAGGAATTTCAAGAGAGAGAGAGAGAAACAGTGAGAGCTATTGAGGAATGAGTCTAGAACTATGAATTCAAAAGAAGAACCATATTTTCTGACTATCACTTGCTTTCTATCACTCTGTATGTTTGTGTCTTGGTCTCATTCTGAAACGAAGAAACAAAAGTCTCTTCAATGGATATTTCTAGTGGCTAGTGAAAACTACATAATTTTCAAGTTTGGATCGCAGCTTTTCCCCGTTTGGCTAGGTTCCTCGTCGTTTTATGGAGGCGGCAGAAGAGTATGTTGGCTAGGTTTCGAGTTTGGATCGCAGCATTTTAATTTTAGTTTTTAATTTTTTTAATTTATTTGGCAGCCATGTCAAGCGGGAGCTTGAAGCAGGATCAACGAGCGGTGTGCGCATCTTTTTTCCAGATTAAAATAATAGATACATATACGAATTTTATAATATTTAATGTAGATTATATAAGATTTTTAGCCAAATGAATGTTATGCATCAGTTACTATTCACTCTTATATCTCAAATTTAGAACTTTTTCATAGAGTGTAGATGTATTTTTCATAAGGTGTAAGGGTATTTTCTATAAGATATGAGATGTGAAATGATGAATAATGAATTATGAGAATAATTTTTTTTTACAATAATATGAATAATACATGAACATTTAATATTGTATATATACTTTTTTCCATATCGGATTGGACCATCTAATTCGAGCAATAAGTTGAAAAAGATATTAATTGAAAATAATTGATTGAGGGAGAAGTTGAGAGTTAGGGCCGGTTGATTGGGAAATCCATATCTTTTATTTCAAAATTTTTTAAAATTTCTTCTTCAAATATCACTAAAATAAAAACATTTTTTTATTTTCAATTTTCAATTTTTTCTCATTTAAACGTTATAAATTTTTTAAATTAAAAAAATATATATATAAAAAATAATTCAACTTTTATAAATTTTAAAATAATTGAGATAAACATTTACAACTTAAAGCGACCAAAAGAAAGTCCAGAACTAAAGTAATGAAATAGAGCAGCATGTAGACTGTAGATACTACATTGCTAGACCCCCCCCTTTTTTTTTTTTTTTAGATCATATGTTTTGGAGTCAGTGTAAGAAACGTTTTTCCGGGTTATTTTATTTTATTTTTTGGCTTGGTAATTAATGTTCTTTCTTCTGGGGTTTGCCAAGGTTTTTGTTTTTCTCTGTCATGTTATGTTTCTCAATGGATCTTTCTTGAAAGAAATAAAAATGTGTTGCCGTCTGTCTTCCTTTTTTATAATCACAAAGAGTAGGTATTCGAGTCCTAAAATATGCATGAATTCGGAGCCTTGGTGATTGGAGAAAGGGTATGTATATATTTTCTTCTCATTTTTTTTTCCTGTCAAAAGGAAAGGGTGCCATTTTCAAAGTTTATTATCATTTTTAACTCCAATAGCAAAGAGAGATAACCTCTGCACCATGATTAAACTGGTCATGTAATTGTAATCTGAGGTATGTTTAATTTAGTTAAAAAAAAAAACTCGTTTAAATTTGAGAGTCTTACGTGATATTCAAATAAATATACAAAGTGTATCCTACAATATTTATTATTATCTGTATATATTTATGATGAAGTATGTCATGCAATATTGTACTATGAAAAAAATATATTCATTATCATTTTTCTCGTCATTCTCTCACTATCTCATGACGTGATATTAGATGAGAGGTTCACAAGTAAAATATAATAAATAATCTCCTATCATCTAATGACACATCATAAGATGATGAGAGGATGATGAGAATTGTAATGATGAATATCATTACTCTTATACTATATGTGTATATTATACATACTTCGTATATTTATTTATTTCCCAAAAAAATGCTATTTATTTTTTATTTCATATGAGACTGTTTTGATTTTACAAACTCTACTAGCAGTCTCAAAAGAATGATTAATGAAAACCTGACATTATAGTCATGACACCCACAAAATCAATAAATAGTACTACCATCAAAATCCGATGAGAATAATAGAGCTTTCATGAAATAAATGTCCATCAATCTTACAGAATCATGTTCACTGGAATTAAGCACATTTAGAAACTAGAGCAATACCCCCTTGCACAGCTTAACCATCTCATTAAGCTAATTTAATTTTGATTCACAGCCCTCTTGACACTATTTTGCTATTTGAAATGTTATTTTGCTTCTTAAAAACTATTCATTCTTTGGAGTCGATCACCTTTATGAGATGATGCCTTGGTACAAGATAATCTTGTTTCTTTTGGTATGCTAGCCAACACGGTAAGCTGCAGTTTGAATAGTGAGATGAAATGAGATGATTTTAGATGAAAGTTGAATAAAATATTGTTATAATATTATTTTTTAATATTATTATTATTATAAAATTTGAAAAAATTGAATTGTTTATTATATTTTGTGTGAGAATTTAAGAAAGTTATAATAGTGAGATAAAATGAGATGAGATGAAGCACTTTCACGATCTAGACAGAGCCTAAATTTCTCGTCTCCTTACTATAAATTGTGTAGGTATCTCCAATCTCAAGTATTAGTATTATTATTATTTTATATAGTTTTCTCTTATTCATGAAGGGTTTGTTTTATGATTAATAATTTTCACGTAGTTTTCTTAAGAGGTTGATTGTGAGATTTCTAATTATAACCCAAGCTATCTTATAGAAGGACTTCATCTATCATAGTATGAAAATTTATTAATAAAACCAAGACAACGTACTCTTCTTTAAAAAAAAGTCTGATTTTTCTAATTGTTATGTGCCTAAAATGCCCCAGTGAATCTCAACCCTCCACAAGATCTGATGGTCACATTTTATTGCATGTGTTAATTTTCCTTCCGTATGTTTTTGTTGGGTATGTTTGTTTTGTAGGTGTCGTGTTGTGGGCCACTTTCAGTCAATAGAGTCGTGGGCCTTGTTCGGCCGAGTCCTTAGGAGGTATAGTACTATAGTTACCATAAGCATGTTGTTTCACGGCGGAGTCGTGTTCCGAAAGTTAAATAGATAAATCATGCGTAAGCCCTTTATAAAAAGGAGAGTTCTGCTAAAAAAATAATAGATTTTTTTTTTTTTTTTTTATATTTTTTTAAAGTGAGATCCATTTATTTACAAAGACTTATGTCGAATTTTTCTATTTGGAAAGTGTAAAAATCATTTATCCTATTTACGTGTCATGTTTCTCAATCAATGATAGAGAAAAACTTTCTAACGGTCCATCTGCTTTTCCTCAAATAACAGCTTCCAATAAGCGTTTGCTACATAGCTCTTTCATTACACATAGCATATGCTTATCTATAGAGAAAAAAAATTCCTCCCTCGTAAAAACCCTCTCCCCTTCCACTGAAGCCCCTTGTTTTTGTTCACAAAGTGCTTTCCCATAAATTTCCTCCGACTTCCTTTTGTGTAATCTTTGCTTCATTACACTATATTCTCTCCTTTCTTTTTCCACATCACCTCTGCTACCCAAAATTTTCTTTTTCTACTTCTTCTCAGTCTCTTATTTTGATTTTACTTTTATTTTCATTTGTAACTTATTTCTCAGGCGACTTGTATGTTTTCTACTCTATTCTATTACTCCTTCCTCTAGAAATAAGAAAGAAAACAAAGGGTTATTCAAGTTGTTCTGTGGGTAATCCTTCTCGAGATTGTTTGAAAGTTGGTGGTGAGTTGTTTGGAAGTGTGGCATTGCGAGCCACTCTAGCTTGCCAATTCAAGCTTGCAGATGAGAAGAGGAAGAATAGAGGAGCATTAGAAAGCTTTGATTTTGCATAATAGAAAGAGGAAATGGATAAGTCTCGGCCAAAACATGGATTTTTTTTCTTTTTTAGTACTTTGTGGTAAGTTGTTCTGGGAGAAATCATTAGAAAATGATTTTCGTGTTGAATTGGTATGTAATAATAGGTATTTTAAACATGTAGAATGAAAAAATAATAGCAAAATTAATGAAACAATAGAGATTTTTTCCTAAAAGATCTGGGTGAGGAGAGTGAGAGAAGAGGGGCTTTCATAAGTGATAGAGGAAATGGGAGATAAGAGTTTTGGGTGAGGAGAGAGGAGATATGGGCAAAGGAGAGAACCCGATTGTGATGGGTGACGATCGGGGGTGACGACATTTTCTGGTTGTGGTGGCAATGGACCTGTTTTGGTGTGTCGGCAGACTGATTCGAAAAAGATAAAGTTGAAATGTTTATTCTCTTCTCATAACTGAGTTTCTTAGGTATAATCAAATGAGACTAGTTTTAGTGTGTCTAGTATAAAACTAATTACGTGTCTTATTTTTATTGGGGGCTACTAAACGCCCAACATCAGCCCAACCGGTCAGAAGTGAAACTCTTAATGATATCCAGTATTTTGAAGTAATTTGTAAATGGGAGGTTTTCGTTCCTCTAAGTACCAATTTCTTTGCTATTTAATTAATCAGAGAATTTAGTTAAGTACAAATCATTAATTCAGGATAGAGTTTTTAATTATTAAAACATTAGACATATATGGTGCATGGGGCAAATATCGTCGTCGTTAATTTGGAGGAACACTGATAATATTGATTTCTAATTAATTAATTGTAAGATGGAGGGCCGCCTACGTCAGCAAATCCCTTCTATGCCATAACAGCATGCTTGAGAATTAAAGTGGCAAACTTTATTGCAGAGATTAAAGACTGACCAGCCTTATGTGATGCATAGGGAGGGCTATGTATAGACCCCTCGAATGGTTCTCTGACAATCCTAAAAAAAAAGTTACATAATCTTTCTATATTTTTGTTCTCTCTTGAAAAAGTATATAGACTGTGGGTGTATTGAATGTTACTCTAATTTATTCTACGTAGTACACTTTACCATTAAGAGGAAACGCTTGGGGCTTGCTAGATTATTTGTCCAGACTGGATAGACTTGTGGAGCAATTCAATAATAAACTGTACTAGAGGTATTTCACTGTGCATTCGTACTATTAATAAGGTTATAATGCGTGTTTTCATTAGCCACAGAACGCTTGATTCATGTTCATATCAAATTCTCACACGGCACTGTTGTCTTTGATATCATAGTGAAGCAATTTGGATTGGGGGGGATGGTATTGCCGCATCTACTGAAACTGCTGCCCTGAGGACATCATCATTTCAGCAAGAAGTTGCTGTTTGGCACAACTGACCATCCTAACGTTACAAAAGTAAAATATTTATATATATATCCTATTCTTCAACTTGTAATGTTTAATCTACTGACATTGCTGCAATGATTAATAACATTGATTTTCATTAAATGAGAAGTGGCTTAGGATTTCCAATTGAAGCCCACCACGAATCGTGTATGCATGTGCCAATGATCGACAAACTAGTTATTGGAATCCTCCATTGCGCGCATGCATTGTTCCATTACTAGCTAGTACTAGGAAAAGATAGAAATTATGGAGCTGTTCATTGGAAAAATTGGTACTACTGCATGCATGCACAGATAGGTTTATAATCAAATTGAAACCCAACTCGAATCGTGTACATGTGCCATGGATTTTCTCTTGGCTGGCGATGGAGTCATGCTATATACTCATGTCACTCGTACATCTGTTGGGTGGATGATCATCATGGTTTAAAGGGGTATGAAGCTCAACCTTTTTAGTATATATAAGGAGCTTAATTTGTCATTCATGAAGCTCGTGAAAGCAACTAAAATTATCATGATCTGCAAAATAACAGTGGCATGGAATTGCATTTGAGTAGGATGCTCCCACTCAAAGTTCAGGTAGGAGAATATCTAAAGTGGATGCCATCGACGCTAATTGGCACCAAACTCTCCACGCATATCCTCAAACAAGATAAGCTTTTAAGATCGCATTTTGCTTTCTTTGTCTTTTGTTACGTAAGTTTCTCTAAAGACAAATATTCTAACCACAAAGTGATTACACAAAAGTAATCATATAAATTGATGTAGTTTGATGTAATTTATCATATTGTAAAGTAAATCTAACGGATTACATGAAACTACATCAATTTATAAGATTACTTTTGTGTAATTATTTTATGACTATAACATTCATTTTCTCCAAATATCTCCGACAAGTGGATTTCTAGTTTGACCATTTTGGTAGGAAGGAAGTGAGAGACATGCAGCATGTCTCCCAGTTTTTGTTGTTAATAGTGGGGAACGTGCTGTACAGGATATCGTGTCGTGCCCCAATCTTTAACCATATTTGTAATAGACCAACCTTTATTAGATATGGGTTAACATGTCCATATGTTTTCCTATAAAATATAGTTCCGTTACTTACAAGTGGTTGTGTAGCGACTTGTTATAGGATTGATTACAGATAAAAATAAATAAATACATGTAAATACATGTTTTTTTTGTTATTTGATGTGGCTGGTTTTCATATCAATATTGTGGTGAGATTTTCAGTAAACGAGCTTGAAAATTTAATTTTTAACATAAAATAGAATTGACAATCTTTAAGTGGGAACTCTTTCTTGCAAACCTAGATAACATATCTCCGACAACTATAAGAGTTGTCTTTTTGCTTCTCCAACCATATAATTTCTTAGAGATTGATGATATCCTAAACATCGTCTGTTGTGACGATTGAACAGATCGTATTTCAAGTATCAACAACATCGAGATTGAATTTTGTGAGTAAGATGGCAGAAAGAAATTAATATAAAAATTCCAAGTTGGGCAGCATGCATTCTTAAAACATAAATAAATTATTATTATTATTTTAACAAGAGGATGGTATCTTAATTTTATTGATAGCCCTCACTTTTAACAGAGGAAAACTATGGTTACAATCAGATATGACTGTAAATTATGAACCAGTCTATTCGATAGCCTGTTCGGTACTTGCTCGATTAAACTCGAGTAGAACTCGACTTGTGAAAAAAAAAAGTTCGTTCGTGAAAGTATATACCCGCTCAAATTGTAAATGACACATATCCGACAAAACTCGACTCAACTCGGCTAAGGCTCGTTAAGGCTCGCTCGTTTATGCTTGAGTAGACTTATTAGCTAAACTTGATTAAAACTCATTCATATATTGATAAATATATACACACATCTATGTATACACACACACATACACACATATATATGTAGTAACTAATAGTATAAGCATACTACTTTTATAATTAAATATATAATATGTAATCTAATTACTTATGTTTATATAGTGAAAATACTTTATAAATATATTTTATAATTTATATAATAATTAGTCGATAAAATTTAATAATTTCATATACTAGTACGTAAGAACCATATATGAAATAGATATATGCTATCATATTAAGTGTATGTATTAATAATATATGTAAGCATATAATATATTGTTATTTTGGATAAATATCAACTAGTTAGATATTAATTATTTATAAATTTTATAATTCAATAGAGGTTCTACTTGTTAGTTGTATAAATTTAATATTATATCTTTATTTTTTATTTATTTAATTTATTAATTATTAAATCTTATTCAAAAAATAAAAAAAATATACAGTTCGAGCTCGAGCTCTCGAGCTCGTTTGTAGGAAAAGCTTGGGCTCGAGTTGAAAGTTTAGTTTATCGAGTCGAGCTCGAACAAATAATTAAAAAAAAAATCTTGAGCTCGAGATCAAGTATTTTGAGTCGAGCTAAGCTCGACAAGCCAAAGACCGATTCAGCTCGGCTTGATTACAGCCCTATAACCAAAGACCTGGAGGTTACAAATAAGCATAAAGACTCAAAACCTAGGTATTAAAAACCAAAAGACTCAACCACAAACTAAGAAAGCCAAAAAAATTACAAACCAAATAAAAAAAACAATCCTAAGAAACCAACTTTGATAACCTCAAATAAAAAAAACTAATTCTAACTATGCGAAGAAGGCCTGATAACTGATTAGGTAAAGTATTTCTATGATCACTCCAGCCCGTATTTAATCCCCCAACGCCCTAAATCAATTATTTGTTTTATTAATATAAATTATAGGTAGTGCAGTGATGTACTTGTTTGTTTGCTCGGAAACTTGCTATAAAACAACTAGTGAGGTGCAAGTGATGGCACTGTCTGTTTCAATCTTATCCTTCATATAATTATAGTGACAGCCGGCAGGCAACCCAACCTTATCGTATTTACATTTTTTCTTGGCTATCATCATCATCAACAGCAAATCACCTTTTTGTTATCTTGACTTTGCACAAGTTGCTTGCTAGGCAATCCTAATTCATCTAAATCCCTCTGGTTCCCAGATGGCTTCTATTAATTTTCCCCAATGAATTTCTCTGATCTTCCTCTTGGAAGTGATGGCCTCGTGTCACCATTACTGTCTGTCATTTTCCTTGTTATTTACTTTACTATATATCTCTTCTATTATATAAGTGGCTATTTAACGCCACCTAACGGAAAACCTTGTTTTCTGTTAGTTCTCTGTTAAAGTCACCTTTTTGGGTTTATAATTTTTCTTCTTTTTATGCTCTGCAGGTTGAAGCAAAAAAGGAAAACTGTGGACTCAAATGTCACGTGATAAGTCTGCAGATCCCAGTCCCAAACCAAAAAAGGAAAACGCAAGTCACCTTTTTCTTATCCTTATCCTTTTGGCTTTGCAGTTTTGGCAGATAATAGTTATTTTGAGCTTAACTAATTTTCACCTTTTTTTTTTCTGCAAATCCCAGTCCCAAACCAGAAAAAGAAAACGCAGATAATAGTTATTTTGAGTTTACTAATTTTCACTTTTTTTCCTGCAAATTCCAGTCCCAAACCAGAAAAAGAAAACGATTGAGACACTACAGCAAGTGACCTTTTTCTTATCCTGTTGGCTTTGCAGTTATCAGTAACAGCAACAGCAAGCCTATCTATGTCATAAAATGGTCTCAGACTCTGTCATCACAGCAAAATCACATCCATCAATTTGGTTGAAGTAGTGCAAAACTCACGGATAAAAATAAAATCGTCCTCAATGAAAAAGGAATATCAGTGCATGTTTAGTCAATTTTGCAGTTTCATTAGATTATTTTGGGTTTATTATTTTTCTACTTTTAAGTTTTGACAGTTATGTCAGTTCCTCTTTAGTTGTATACTTTTTCTTCTTTTTATGCTCTGCAGGTTGAAGCAGTCCTGCTCTGCAGGTTGAATCAATGTGGTATTCATTTCAATTGTGCTGTTTAAAAACAAAACTCACGGATAAAAAAAAAAATTACATCCTCACTGAAGAACAGGGAATAAGAAGGAATAAGAAAGAAGCAATAAAAAAAACAGAAAATAAAAGAAAAATAAAAATCATGTCAGGAAGATTTTTAAGTACAATACATCTAAGTGGATAAAAAAACTGTACAAAAAAAAAATCGTACCCCTCACTAGACACAAAAAAACACATGCATGGGAGGAGAGGGGACACTGCAATTTATAAATATAATGTGTTTTGAGAGACCAAACCTAACCAAACCAATCCACGTCTATGCAGCCTTTCTTCCAACTAAACAAATTCTGCTCTTTGCTCCTCATGCAACTTCACTTCCAAGTAAACAAATTCTTGTCTTTGCTAAGGATCAAACAAATTGTTATAGGTGAATAAGCAAATTTAGTGTTCATCTTTTACTGGTTGGGTGTTGATCTTGAGCAAAAGTCCTCTTCTTTCTATTTTTTACTTTTGCTGGTTTTTTTATGTTTACTGATGGTTTTTACTGGTGATTTGTTTTCAGCTGATTTCCCAGTTCTGTGAGGTGTTCTTGGGTGTGGATCAACTGAACTTGCTGTGAGTGCATGATTATTCAGTGTAATATTTTCTTATGGTTGTTTAGTATAGTGCTTTCTAACTTTTTTTTTTTTTTTATTCATTGATTATTGCTTAGTATTGCCTTTGAGTTATTTTTAGTGGTTTGTTTTCAGAACTTGTTAGTTGATAACTTTTAGATCTGCTGATTTTTACTGCTTCTTTTCTGGCTTGTTTTCAGGTTCTTCTAAAGTGTTCTCAGCCTGAGATTTAAAAAGCTGGAACTTTCTGTTGTTTAATCACTGTGAGTGCATGATTGTTTAGTGTAATATTTTCTGATAGTTGTTTAGTATAGTGGTTTATGACTTACTTTTTTTTTCCCCTTTTTATTCATTGATTATTGCTTAATATTATCTGTGAGTTATTTTTAGTGATTTGTTTTCAGATTTTGGAAGTGTGTTGTTGCTATCTTTCTAGGTGCTGAATGTGAAATAAGAGGGGAAAAAATGAAGTTTTAAACTAACTTAAACTTAGTCATCTAGCAAATGAAATTTAAGCCAAAGTTCATGCCTTACATAGTGAAGATATAAGCTGAAAATGAAGGAAAAATTGCTGCAGCACAAGTAGCAAACATCATTGAGATGGGTTTAAATTGCAGCAGCACAAGTAGTATTTTGGACTCTAACAGGTTGGTTTAAACCTGTTACTTTCGGACTAAAAAGTTTATAATTATTGTATTATTATTACATGCACAGTAACAAATATAATATAAGATATCATTTATTTCCTAATTTTACCAATCCAACTAAATAAGATAATGAAAATCATGTTAAATAGTGATACATAAGTGTTAGAAAAAATTTCCAGAGCATAAAATTTATACAACTCATTCTCAAACAATCAATAAAATTGTTTCATTCCATTAAAAGTAAATTTTAGTAGTATAAAATTACTCTACATGAAATCGGATCAAAGCAACCAGTGCAATACACACAATATTCACCCAACAACCAGCAGAAATATATTACAGATGAATGTTAATTTCCCAAAATCAAGTGGTTTTTTTCTCGTTTGTAAATCTCCACATATTTCAGATTTGAAATTTGAAAGTAATTTTAACAACACAAGTCTAAACACAAAACCTAATAACACAAACAGAACCACAAAAATCCTAACTTTCGGATTCAAAAACCCTAATTAAACAATTACATAATATCATGAAGCAGATTTGAGATTTCAAAGTAATTTTAAAAAGACAAAAAAACTTACAATGGGGAATCGAAGACAGAGAGTGAGGTGAGGCCGACGGTCCGTGAGTGGTATCACTGGTAGGCTGCGGCTAGGTTGTGTGCGACGGAGAGTGGAAAGCAGAGAGAGGACGTGGTGGTGGGAGAAACAGAGAGACTCGGAAACAAGGGTGGATGAGTTCGGCGAGATGGGTATGGCGGCGCATGGTTCAGCAAGAAGAAGAAGAAGAAAGAAGAAAGAAGAAGAAGAAGAGATGGGAGAAGGGAGGGGAGGGTTCGTGCGGCACATCAGAGAGCGGAAGAAAAAAAAAGTTAGGGTTTGAGCAAGAAGAAGAAGAAGAAGAAGAAGAAGAGAAGAAGAAGAAATGGGAGAAGGGGATGGCTTCGTGCGGCGCGATATGAGGGTGAGGAAAGCGGAAGAAAAAAAAAGTTAGGGTTTGAGCAAGAAGAAGAAGAAGAAGAAGAAGAAGAAGAGAAGAAGAAGAAATGGGAGAAGGGGATGGCTTCGTGCGGCGCGATATGAGGGTGAGTAAATTATGAAACCCTTAGGGTTTCATTTCAGGGGTGCCAAAACGGCGTCGTCCGAAGGGCTGGGTTACTTCCCTTTTCTCTTATACGGGCTGGGCCCGAAGTCACCCACAAAATCTAACTAAAATAAATAACTATAAAAAGCCCACTCTCAAACAAATAAATCACTTATATGGGCTTCCTTTTTTTTTTTTTTTTTCTTTTAGATCTGAAAAATACATAAGTGTTAGAAAAAATTTACAGCTTAACTATAAAATGTTAAATAGTTTTTCATTACTGTATTTAAATGTTATTGTTGTTATTTAAAATGTTATTCATATTATTTTACTATTTTACAATAGTAAAATAAAATAATGAAATATTATTAGAAAATTGAAGTTTATATCATATATTATTGTGACACAGGAAGCTCAATCTGAAGAACAAAAATAATATATACGAAAACACATTAATACAAAATACACAATAATTTTTGCAATAGTAAAATAAAATAATGAATACAATCATAATAATAATAATAAATTGAAATTAAAGAGACAATAATAGTATAAAATATTATTAGAAACTGAAGTTTATCTAATATATATTATTGAGACACACACAGCCCAATTCCAAAAAAACACCTTAATACAAAATACACAATAATTTTGACAATAGTAAAATAAAATAATGAAGATGCTCATAATAATAATAAAAAAAAACGCACTCTCAAACAAATAAATCATTATATATCCCTTATACGGACTTCCTTTTTTTTTTTTCTTTATATCTGAAAAATACATAAGTGTTAGAAAAAATTTCCAACCTAACTATAA
This sequence comes from Juglans microcarpa x Juglans regia, assembly GCF_004785595.1. Classification (NCBI taxonomy): domain Eukaryota; kingdom Viridiplantae; phylum Streptophyta; class Magnoliopsida; order Fagales; family Juglandaceae; genus Juglans; species Juglans microcarpa x Juglans regia. The sequence goes on from NC_054595.1 coordinate 23,367,846, forward strand.
AATGTTAAATAGTTATTCATTACTGTATTTAAATGTTATTGTTGTTATTTAAAATGTTATTCATATTATTTTATTATTTTACAATAGTAAAATAAAATAATGAAATATAATTAGAAAATTGAAGTTTATATCATATATTATTGTGACACAGGAAGCTCAATCTGAAGAACAAAAATAATATATATGAAAACACATTAATACAAAAATAATATATAAGAAAACACATTAATACAAAATACACAATAATTTTTGCAATAGTAAAATAAAATAATGAATACAATCATAATAATAATAATAAATTGAAATTAAAGAGACAATAATAGTATAAAATATTATTCGAAATTGAAGTTTATCTAATATATATTATTGAGACACACACAGCCCAATCCCAAAAAAACACCTTAATACAAAATACACAATAATTTTGACAATAGTAAAATAAAATAATGAAGATGCTCATAATAATAAAAAAAAAACACACTCTCAGACAAATAAATCATTATATATCCCTTATACGAACTTCCCTTTTTTTTTTTCCCTTTAGATCTGAAAAATACATAAGTGTTAGAAATAATTTCCAACCTAACTATTTAAAATGTTAAATAGTTATTCATTACTCTATTTAAATGTTATTGTTGTTATTTAAAATGTTATTCATGTTATTTTACTAATAAAATAATGAAATATTATTAGAAAATTGAAGTTTATATCATATATTAATGTGACACATGAAGCTCAATCTGAAAAATAAAAATAATATATAAGAAAACACATTAATATAAAATACACAACAACTTTTACAATAGTAAAATAAAATAATGAATACAATCATAATAATAATAAAAAATTGAAATTAAAGAGAAAATAATAATATAAAATATTATTAGAAATTGAAGTTTATCTAATATATTATTGTGACACACACGGTCCAATCCGAAAAAAAACACCTTAATATAAAATACACAATAATTTTGATAATAGTAAAATAAAATAATGAAGACGCTCGTAATAATAATAACAATAAATTGAAATTAAAGAGCGAATAATAATATAAAATATTATTAAAAATTTGAAATTTATCTAATATATTATTGTGACAAAACAGGAGAAGTATATAAATAATTCTCATATCCTCATTAGGTTTGGGATTAATGAGAAAGAATAAAATACTATAAACAAATTTTAAAAATTGTTTAAAATTTTTTGCATCATTCCAAAATGTTTGAAAATAATATATTTGAACAGTCTTTTTGTGCTTATAATAGTGTGTATGTGTACAATACAATCAAAATTTACAATGTATTTTGTGTCTAGACAGGAATTATCGTCGTTGTCAAGAGATCTAAATATATAAAAGACTCTCTACTATTCGTTACAAGACATGTAAGTGCCTTTTTATATAATATATATATTTCTTCTTTTGCTAGACCCTACTTGTACTTTTTAGTAGGTACTTACTAATAGCAAATTAATTGTTTATAGCATTTAAAATGCGACATGAAGGTATGCATTTCGCATTAAGAAGTTATTAATTATTCATTTAGTCTTCGTTGTGTGGAAAAGTATCCAACCTTTTGAAGAATTGTTTGCTTCATTAACATAATGAGAAGTGGTAAGATTGTGTTAATGAATTATGTAACATTTATTTTTAAATAGTAATATTAATTTTGTAAAAGTTAAGCTTGAAAACTCTTTTTTGAAGATCATGGAAAACAACCAGCAAAGAAAATCCCGTATAAAGATTTACCAGAAGAGAAAAAGGAAGAAGTCCGTAGAAAACAAAGAGAAAGATATGCTAAAAAAAAAGCGTTTAGAAGCAATTCCATCCAGTTAAAAGATTCAACTTTATTTGGGGATGATCAAATGACTACGTCAATTGATGAACCTTCAAATAATGATGTCCAACATATAAACAGCATTCAGGACTTCGCTGTTCTACAGAAGGTGTCAAAGAGACAACGAATTTTTCGCGCTAATGTTGACATCAATGAATTGACTTCATCTCATGAAGTATGTGTTCCTCCTGGTGTTAATGTCTGTATGATTGGTTCAGAGGCAACTTCATCATTAAACAATGTGACGAATCGTTCTGATTGTCCGAGTGATTCTATGGATTCTCTGATATGCAAATCGGGAAACACATATATAGATGAAACAACCGTCTCTAATCAGCTTTTAATTCAACAGGTTTTCCTGAAAATATTTTTTTTATCTTTCTTATTCAAGCAACCTTATATTCTTTTTCATTGAAATTTGAAAACATCCTATTCAAATAGGCTCCATATGTTATTCGAGAAGAGTCAAGCTTTGAAACAAGTATACCGCCACCGTGTAGGGGTAAGAAACAAGTATAATTATATTATTCGTTCTTCTGATTCTTTTGTCAACTCTTGTGACTCTCCCAATATTGTCCTTAGTCAAATCATTCAAAGAATTCGATGGGTTTACGCCTATTGTCTTGTGTTCATTTTATTACTGAATAGGTGGGGGTCATCGCCGCTCTGTTGGACTTCGACAGTTATTACAAGTCGTGCCATATGAAGCATATTCTTTGCCATATGTCCCTTGTTGCAGACATTGTAAAGCAAAACGATTCTATCACGAGACAAACGGATTTTGTTGTGCTGATGGGACAATTTCTTTGGTCGCAAATGATGTCCCTGATCAGCTTTATGATCTTTTTACCTCCAACATAGATGAAGCCGTGCATTTTAAAACCTATGTTCGAACTTATAATAACAAGTTTGCATTTACATCTTTTGGAGTTAAATTCGATAGAAATCTTTGCAGACGGAATAGATGAATTTATACATTCCGAACTCAGGGACAAATCTATCACTATATCAATGATTTAGTGCCTTTAAATGGCCGTCCTTCTTATCTCCAACTGTATTTCTATGATACTGAGCATGAATTGGAAAATCGCATTTCTGATTCTGGCAGAATGAATCCATCAATTATAGCTCAACTCATTGATATTCTTCGCATCAATCCATACTCTGTGTTTTTCCGGTCTCTTGGTGATTTGCCAAATTTGAAAAATCAAGTAATCCATATAAGATCAGATGCTGGCCTAGATCAGCGTGTATTCAATGCCCCGACATCTTCACAAGTTGCAGCAATATGGGTTGAAAATGAAGATGCAGATCAGTTGGAAGGACGGGACATTTGTGTCTTCAATCATTCCGGTGGAAGTCATATAGTTCAGTACTATTTTGGCTGCTATGATCCACTTCAGTATCCGCTGTTATTTCCTTTTGGGGATACTGGTTGGCATCAAGGCATTCGAAAGGTCAATAGAGGAAGCATATTAATACGTGATCAAACAACCCAATCAATAGATCCTCACCAATCAATATCAGCAGAAGAGTTGCTTAGAAGAGAACAACGAGGTGAGAGTGTAAATTTAATCTTCCCATTTTGTACTTAGTTTGTAGATATCCAATTTTATAATGTTTCATTCTTCTTCAACTTTTGTAGCATCAAACAGAAAAACGAAGGATCCCATTGTTTCATGTCGTGAATATTATTCCTACAAATTGCAAATCAGAGAGAATGTCAGATCGATTTTATTACTATCTGGTCGTCTATTGCAGCAATTTGTTGTTGATATGTATGTTAAGATCGAGACATCAAGATTAGATTATTTTCGTACCAAACAACAACATATTCGATCTGAGTTATATCAAGGTATTGTTGATACTATAACACTTGGGGAAACTAATGCTTCGAATGTTGGAAAACGAATCATTCTACCTTCGTCGTTTATTGGAGGTCCAAGAGACATGCGAAAAAGATATATGGAAGCAATGGCTTTAGTTTAGCGTTATGGTAAGCCAGACATTTTTTTAACAATGACATGCAATCCAAATTGACAAGAAATTTCAAATGAATTACGCCTCCATGAGGAGAGTCAAAATCGGCCTGATTTGGTTGCTCGGGTGTTTCGTGCAAAATTAGAAGAATTAAAGGATCGTTTATTCAAACGACAGATATTTGGAAAAGTTTCAGCATATGTTTATGTTATTGAGCATCAAAAAAGAGGGCTTCCACATGCTCACTTTTTAATCATATTACAGAGGGATTGGAAACTCTATGCACCTGAATCTTTTGATGAGATTGTGTCGGCAGAAATACCTGATAAAAATACGAATGTACACTTACATAATACTGTTGTCAAGCATATGATACATGGACCATGTGGGGTGTTGAATCCAACAAATGTTTGCATGAAAAAAAATGGTTATTGCAAAAACCATTATCCAAAAAATTTTGCATCACGTACAACTGTTGGAAATGACTGCTTTTCAATATATAGGCGTTCTGACAATGGAATAACTGTCAACGTGAGAGGTCATAATTTGGATAATCGTTGGGTTGTTCCATATAATCCGTATTTGCTTGCAACATTTGACTGTCACATTAATGTCGAGATTTGTTCTACGGTAAAAGCAGTCAAATATCTATATAAGTACATTTACAAAGGGCATGATCGTGTTGCTTTCAATTTGGTTTCTGAACAAAATAATCCACAAATTGATGAAATCCAACAATTCCAATCGGCTCGATGGATTGCTCCGCCTGAAGCTATGTGGAGAATATATGGCTTCATTGTTAATGAAATGTATCCAGCAGTGTATAGCTTACATTTACATCTTGAGGATCAACACCAAGTAACTTTTCCAGCAAATGAAGACTTAGTCAATGTTCTCAACTCTGATCGGTCTGCAAAATCGATGTTAACAGAATTCTTTGCATTAAACCGAGTGGACGAGTATGCCAGGACGTTGTTGTATAAAGAATTTCCAGAATTCTATGTTTGGAACCAACAATACAAAGAGTGGACTTGTCGAAAAAATAAAACTGTTATAGGTCGAATTATTACAGCAAATCCATTTGAAGGTGAGAGGTATTATCTACGGATATTACTAAATCATGTAAGAGGGCCTTTGTCATTTGAAAATCTCAGGACAGTTGATGGTGTTGTGGCTCCAACATTTCGTGAAGCAGCGACTATGCGTGGTTTGCTACAGAGAGACAGTGGCTTAGAAGATTGTTTACATGAAGCAGCTCTATATCAAATACCATCCAGTTTGAGGCGGCTTTTCGCAACTATATTGGTTTATTGCAATCCAACCAATCCGAGAGAGCTTTGGGAACGTTTTGAGCAAGATATGTCGGTTGATTTTAGGTCAACTGAAGATTCTATGTTCAATATAAGAATGCAAGTTTTGCGCTCAATCTCTTTTACACTTGAATCAATGGGAAAAGACATTAATTCATTCCATCTTCTTGATGACAATATTTGTTTCGATGAAGACCAATTCGAATCTAGAGAAATTGATGATGAATTGGCTGTTGAAATTCCAGAAGAAGATATTGCTGCATTAGAATCCCTTAATAGTGAACAACGACATGTTTATAATGAAGTTTTGGGAAAGGTTTTTTCAAATAGAGCTGCTACATTCTTCGTTGATGGCCCTGGTGGGACAGGAAAGACATTCTTGTACAAGGCACTTCTCGCAGCAGTGAGATCAAGAAAATTAGTGGCTCTTGCAACTGCTTCATCTGGTGTTGCTGCATCTATCCTTCCTGGAGGTCGAACAGCACACTCACGCTTTAAGATTCCATTGGATACTGACGAACATAGCATGTGTTGTGTCAGTAAACAAAGTGCCATTGCAAAGCTATTGCGTGTAACAAAGTTAATTATATGGGATGAGGCCCCTATGTCAAGAAAACAACACATCGAAGTATTAGATAAAATGCTACGAGACATTAATGATTCAGAGTTAACATTCGGTGGAAAAGTTATCGTTTTTGGTGGAGATTTTCGTCAGGTTTTACCTGTGGTTCGTAAAGGAACAAGACAAGAACAAATCGACCCCAGTTTGGTTTCTTCCTATTTGTGGCCTACATTCATCAAGTTTCATTTAACTCAAAATATGCGAGCAAGATTGGATCCAATTTTTTCAGAATATATCTTAGAATTAGGCAACGGAATGCCACCAATCACAGTTGATGAAACTATAAAGATTCCTGATGGTATGCTTGTTTCGTATGAAGATGACTGCACTTCTTTGGATCATTTAATAGATGCCGTTTTTCATGATATTCATGAATATTCAATAAATATTTCAGCTATGATGAATCGGGCCATATTAACACCGAAAAACAGTTATGTTGATGAAATAAATGCATCGCTAATTCATAGATTTCCTGGTGAGCTTAGGCAATATTATAGCTTTGATGAAGCAATAGATGCATCTGAACAATCAATCATGGAGGATTTTTTGAATACTCTAACCCCAAATGGACTTCCTCCTCATGAATTGTTACTGAAGATAAATTGTCCCATCATGCTGCTTAGAAACATCAATCCTTCAGAAGGACTATGCAACGGAACACGCCTAATTTGTCGAGCTTTTGATCAAAATGTCATTGATGCAGAAATTGCAGTTGGACACCATAGCGGAAAAAGAGTCTTTATTCCAAGGATCCCATTCTTACCAACTGTTGATGAAAATAGTGGTTTCCCATTCAAACGAACTCAGTTCCCTATCAGATTAAGCTTTGCAATGACTATAAATAAGTCACAAGGGCAAACGTTGAATTTTGTTGGGATATATTTACCTCAGCCTGTTTTCTCACATGGTTAATTATATGTGGCTTTATCAAGGGCTAAGACTGCATCTACAGTAAAGGTTTTAATACGGCCAGTGTCGACTGAACGATCAGAAAAGAATTGCACAAAAAATATTGTGTATACAGAATTATTAAGATTGGGATGTTCAGATTAATATTATATGGGTAATGATTCAATTGCATAATTTGAGTTTTATATTATATTCTTGAAATATTTATTGTATTCTTTAATTTTCTTTGCAATTTCCTTTCTAAATTTAGTATTGGGTTTATCATACTTATACGTTTAATATATTTGTATGTGAACAGCTTTAAAGATGAGGACGGTTTATACATCGATAAAAGATATCACTCCAAATATAAGAAATTGGACAATAAAAATGATCGTGGCAGACAAGTCACCCAAACGAACAGGGCAACGCTCGCCAGTAAAGTACCAAAACCTAACGTTGATTGATCCAGAGGTATAATATTTATTTCTATCTATCATCTTTTATTTTTTTCCATATACTAAAAACTTGTAAATGATTTTCTTATTCTTGCATCCTATTTATTAAATTTGTTTATTTGTTTTTTTACTACTGATTTGTTGGGTTTTTTTTTTGTTTCATTTTTTAAATCGTTTCATATTATATAAATGTAGATGATGTTCCGTTTATTTAGTTATCTTCCTATAACACATTTAAAAGAAATTATTTTTTTAAAACCCAAAAACAATTTAAAATTAAACAAAATTATTATGCTCAATTATTCACAATAATTTTTTGTTCGTTTCAATTTCTTATACTGTACAGGGAAATCGAGTGCAAGCCACAATGTTTGATAAAGATATTGACTCACGAGATAATACTTTACATCTTTTCCAGTCATATTACATCAGTAATGCATATGTGAAGCCGCTTGATCTAAAGTATAGAATTGAAAAATATGAATATCAATGGATCCTAAATTCTAGAACGATAATTGAGGAAGTTCCGAAAGATGAAGAACAATTGGAGCCACCGAAGTACCAACTCGTTCCATTCAATGAACTAGATGCTTACAAAAATTCAATTGCAGAAATAGGTAATTGACTCTTTATTTTAGAATATTTGATTATGAATATATTAAAAATTTAAATCTTATTTCTCAGATATTTTGGCTGTTGCAATCCACATCAAGCCATGTAGAGAGATAACTTCAGCGCATGGACCTACAACTATTCAGGAAATTTACGTCATTGATCAAAGGTAAAAATATTTTTTTGGGTAGGTTACTCTTTTAGAATTATGTTTCATTCTTTATTTCTTACATATTTTGTTAATTCTTTTTTTTATTCCAATTTTGTAGCTTAAACCCCATATGTTTAACTATGTGGGGTCAATTTGTTCAAGATGAATGCAAAACAATCTCAGAAATAATAAAGACAAAGCCAGTTATACTTGGAACAGGAATAAGAGTTGGTTCTTACAATGGTATTTTTAATAATTAACAATATTATATTTTTTTTATATTGTATATGCTTGCATTAATTATGATCTCTATTTCCAATGAAGGATTGTCTCTTTCATCGCGTCCGAAAAGTAAATTTGTGATCAATCCTGTTCTTCCTGAAGCAACTTCATTGCAGGAGTGGTAATTATTACAAATATAAGTCATTATTTGTTTCATGCCACTTGAATATTAAAATCTCCATATTTTTATTTTTTATGTTGCATTTGTTTTTATGAATTTTAAGGGCGGTGATTAATGACTTATTACTTGAGAGTATTATTGCAAAATGGTTGACATACCCGTCAACATCTCTATCTTCTGTTGGTATTCGAGAAATTATCAAGAATTGTGATGTTGCTGAGTTCATTAAAAGTTTACAACCCATGCAGGTAAAATCCTATTCTTTGTAGCAGATTGAAATATTTATGCAATCAATTCACCTAAAAAATTGTTTCTAATGTAATGTAGAAAGCAAGATTTTGGATAAAGGCGAAGATAATTGTGGTTGACTTGCGCCAGATATTTTTTTACATGTCATGTATTGGCTGCAATAAAGGAACTGGGTATGATTACAATGATACATTCATTTGTTACCATTGTAAACATCAAAGCATTTCTCAACCACGGTATGTATCTTTCAAATTTTTTGTTTTATTTGATGATTTACGTAATAGATTTAATGTGTAGCTTTTATTGATTCTAACTTAAAATGACATTTCCATCAAATTTATAGTTCTCGAGCATATGTTGAACTCGACGATAGTACAGGAAAATTATCTGCTGTTATGTTTGGTGAAGTTGTAGAACAAGCATTCGGTTGTTCGGCAGTTGAACTCATGAATCACACTGGTGATGTATGTTTTCTTATTTTTCATTAAATTTATTGTTGTTAGTAAAAAAGTTCATCTTAGAATTTTTGACATGTTTACTACATTATCTATGAGCACATTGAGTTTTATATTAATTTCCCATATATCTGTTCTTTAAATTTTTATTAATCATGGAAGCTTATTCAAAATTTTCTTTACAGGAGCATCTACCATATATTGAAAATCTTGTAGCAGAAGTTTCGCAAAAAGAATGGATGATCCAACTTTTAGCAGATCCCAATCGAATCAACCAGCAGCAATACAAGAATTTCAATGTCGTCTCTATTGATGCAGTAGAAAATGACACAAAATGATGCATCATAGTAAAAATATCAAATGACTCATATTATGAACTGATATTTTAGTTAGTTTTGTAAATATGTGTTTGATTATGTTATATTATAAACTAATGTTTTATAAATATTAATATTTTACTGAACTAGACAAACGTGCTTTGCACGTTGTTCCGACCTAGTATATATATATACATCTACTTCCTCATCTATCTCTAAAATCGTGTTCTCTGAATTTTAGAGCACATGAATAAGAGATAGATATCCAAAGAAGAAATGATATGAATAGTAAATTTTTTATGGTTGGTATGTGTTTTCTTCGTGAAAATTATATCATGTATTTGTAGTATGATTTATACCTAAAGTAGATAAATCTTAATGAAGCTAAGGTAAGAGTCTAAGCCAACAAATTAAACAAAAGGCCAAAAAAAAGAAGAAGAAAAGAAAGAATAGAAAATATAACTGTTTTGGTTGGAAAGAAGGGAAAAAAAGAAAATAAATAAATTTCAACAGTTTTTTCCTTAATTGTCATTACAAAAGATAAGAAATATGATAACAAAATAAGTTTTTCCTTTGGTTTAATCTCAATTCATTTCGTCTTATCTTTTTTAATTATTATATTTTAAAAAAAATATATTTTTTAATTATTATTTTTAAAAAAATAATATTATAATAATATCTTATTCAATTTTTAATATTCATTTCAACTTATCTTATCTCAATTCAATATCCAAATCTAACCTTAATTTTACATAAAATTCAGAGAATTATTTTCTGTTTATTTATCTTGATTTTTTATTTTTATATAATTATGAAAAATGTCTAGAAACAAAAATATTGCCTTCCCTCTATAAATTTGTTTTTACTTCTAAAGAACCGTAGGTAGTGAACTCGCCAGTCGCCACGAAACTCACCGCCTTCTCCCCCCGGGCCCCGTGAGATCTCGCCGAAACCTTTTTGGGTTAGAAGACATGGATTTAGGATGTGCGGAGGAGACATCTTCGTTTATGTCCGGTTTCATTCGCGAGTGCGGTGGATACGTTGTCATTGATGGAGGCTTTGCTACGGAACTCGAACGACACGGGGCCGACCTTAACGACCCTCTCTGGAGCGCCAAATGCCTTATCGATTCTCCTCACCTTGTCAGAAGGGTAATCTCTTTATATCTCTGTCTTTGTTTTTCGTTTTGAGTCAACAAAATACGAGTAAAAAATGAAGGGACAGGAGGTACCATAAAATGGTTTCCTGTTTTAGATACTAAAAACATATAGAATTTTTTTAAGAAAACGTGAGCAAAGTTATAATATCCCTTCATCTATCGGAAGAAAAAGAGTGTTTTTTTATAACTCTATTTTTGGTTGGAGCAAATGGTTTTATAGCATTTATAAGTTTTGCTTCTCATTTTGCGATATTCAAAATTTCAAAGTAATTCCCTTTAATATGTGAGATTTTCCTCCACTGTATTTTTGTTGTTGTTTTGATTGCAATGAGCTTTTTCCATTGTAAATCTATCTTAACGGTCATGTTTGAACATGATGCTATTTATCATGTTTTTAAAATTCATGGGTTTAGTATATCAATTTTGATAGTTTAGATGCAGCTTGATAATTTAAAGAGTGACACTGTAGTTGACCCTCAAATTTTAATGGGATTCACACAAATCTAGAACCATCCGCGTGAGCTCTACTTAGTGAAGAGTATCTTCACAGGTAAAGCCTTATGAAGGCAGTGTTCTTCAGTGAAGAATGCAGAGCTGTGTCAGGTATCTCATATTAATAGGACAATCAAGCATATTCCCAGTGGAAAACAAATACATATACATACATATGTAATAGATGTATGCGTAAAGGTTTTCTGTCCACGAGTGGGTATTTGTGGTCCATTGTTGGATTCTCACAAGTCTCTTTCATGCAATATAAGTCATTTTAAAATAAAAAACCGGGGCTTGGCACAAGGTGGCCTGTTGCATACAAGAGAGAGAAACGGATAGTTATAGAGATGTCAATACCAAATTATTCTAAATTAATCACGCATCAGGCCATCAGCAAATCTAATTGCAATCATTCAAATTGAGTTTGAAAGATTGTTGAAATTTAGATGCTTGCCTTGTTTGCAACTTCTTTCACCTGACTCTTGTGAGGTTATTGTCCTATTGGCAAAATAACCCTTCAACGAGAAAGGCTAAACTGCCAACGTAACTGTGTGTTCTGATCGATTATTGGACTAATTGTTAAATAACTGATCTAAAATGCTCTTGTGCTCCTTGTGAAAATTTTTGTTTATCGATATAAAAAATAAAATAAAAAAGAAAAAGAAAAAAAGAAGCTCTTGTGCTAGAAGTAGGCCTTTGGAAAACAGTATTATCGTCATATATTTGTTCTTACTTCTTAGCTTTCCTTTTTCCACCATCACAAGCCTTAATGTCTCTATTATTTTACAATTTAGACTAAAAAAGGAAAAAAACAACTGACTATGACATTTCTTTTGAATATTTTTGTTTCGTTGAATAGGTTCACCTAGATTACCTTGATGCTGGTGCAAACATTATATTAACAGCATCTTATCAGGTAGTTTTTGATACCCACCTATTATCCTCCTCTGTTTTCACCTTTGGAAATTTTAATTGTTAATAGAATTTACGTTGCTTCTATTTGACACAGGCCACCATTCAGGGATTTGAGGCTAAAGGCTTTTCTAGAGAAGAAGCAGAAGCTTTGCTTAGGAAAAGTGTAGAGATTGCATGTGAGGCACGGGAAATTTACTATGATCAGTGCGCAAAGGAATCTTGGGACATCATGGAAAATGTAAAGAATTCGAGACGTCCAATTTTAGTTGTAGCTTCTGTGGGAAGCTATGGAGCTTATTTAGCTGATGGTTCTGAGTACAGGTGTGTGAACATGGTGTCCACAGAATAATTTCTAAACCTGGTTTTCATTGATATTTGATATTTTTACTTTTATCTCTAATTCGTCATTGCTTGTCAAAGCATGCAGCTTATGTGCATGCATATTGTACTTTGTACTTGAATGATGCATGCGTGCCATTTGTTATTCAAATGCTTAGCTTGAAGTCTTAAGTATAGGATTGAATTTAAGATCGTTATGAAACCTGCATAAGTGACACACCATGGAAAATTGGACATTTATCTTTGGCGAAGTGGTCAATTGGACATGGTTATGCCTGTCTTAATTTTGGGGAGAGTTTGTTCTCAAAGAAACTATAATGTCTAGCATGGCCAGGCTTGTTGGCATTGGCTTGTGGTCTTTTTTTTTTTCCTTTTTTTTTTTTGCCAGTTTGGCTTTAGATAGTATGATTTTTTATTATGATTTATCAACATGCCTTTTTATGTTTTTTTTTTTTTTTTTCCCTCTTCACAGCGGAATCTATGGTGGTACAATTACTTTAGAAACGTTAAAGGATTTTCACAGGAGAAGGGTTCAGATTCTTGCCAACTCAGGGGCTGATTTAATTGCATTTGAAACGATTCCAAATAAGCTAGAAGCAAAGGTATCATGCTGACAATATGCAACTATACTTTCTGACACGTGTTAGCACCATCTTTTTTATCTTGTAGTTCCACAGGAGGTTCTCATGCAAGTGCCATCTCGTCAACATCCATTAATTAGTTATCTAGCTCCTTATCAAGTCACTTAGTGGTTATTATGTTGACCTGAAAGGAGAACATGATATGTATGGGAATATATATTTAGTTGTACTCTTAAGTGAATATCAGGAGACGCCAAAGGTAACCTGGTTACATTCTTCCATTTTTAATTCCAAATTTATTTTTACATCTTTAATTCATGCAGCTTAGTTTTGTTTCTCTAATTATTTAACAAAGTGCCTACGTACTCGAGTGATAATTAGAAACATGTCAGGATAGTTATTGAACTGTATCATGTGCAAGGCATATCTAGTTTTCTTTAAAAACATCGTGAAAAGCGGATTTTTTAAGTGACCTTTTAAGTGTAAAACATGGTACACAGCCCACAAGCATCTTGAATTGTTCCACCTGCCGTGCACTTGCGGGAAACTCCTTACTGAGGGCCTATGCACCCCTGGATTAGTCGGGATGCTGCACCTAGACACCCGGTGCCAATAAAAAAAAAAAAAATTTGTTCCACCTGATGTCAATTCCCTTCAGGGGTTCAGCTAGAGTCATCTCATTTGGTATCAAAACTTGTCAATCCAGAAAAAAGGTCTGGGAAATGGTCAGAAGCCAGAACCATAGTGTACATCAAATATATTTTTGCTCATTTAATATGGAAAAATTTATCTTGTTGGTTTGATACTATGCCTTCTGATATTTGATGACAACACTTTCAGTGTTGCCCTTGGCTCTGGCTGAGCCATATTCGTTGACTCTCTTTTATTTCATGCAGGCATATGCTGAGCTTCTTGAGGAAGAAGGCATAGAAATTCCAGCATGGTTCTCTTTCAATTCAAAGGATGGAATTAATGTTGTTAGCGGAGATCCTATAGCAGAGTGTGCCTCCATTGCAGATTCATGCAAGAAAGTTGTTGCTGTTGGAGTCAACTGTACCCCTCCTAGATTCATCCATGGACTAGTTGCATCTATACGGAAGGTATATTTTTCTACTAATATGGGTTCTAAATCGGAATATTTTCTCACGAACTAGTGGAGGAGTTTGGTTAGGTGCCCCTAAAAATTCACTAATCAACATTCCTTATGTTGAATTCATGTGATTTCAAGTTTTTGTAATTCGCACTGTTACACACCTCTTAAGAAAGATTCTTTAGCTGCGGCTTTAAAACTTCGGGTGCTGTGCTCGCCTGAGATTGTTTTATTTCTTTGTTATTGTCCTACACGCAAGTAACCATTATGTCCTGTGACTTGTAATAGAATTGGATAGGTGCATTACATCATATATCCCGGCAATCCTCACCTCATTGTCCAGCGAATTTATTCGATGTATTGCATAGTTGGACCAATCATTCTTTGGCATATTCATCACAGCTAATATAATTCCTCTTCAAATGAGCTGTGAAATGAAGTAGAAGGATACTACTGATGCATTTCGCACTTACCCAGCTTAAAATTAGAAAATTTTGAATTGATGTTTTCAATTGGCAGATAACAAGTAAACCAATACTGATATATCCCAACAGTGGTGAGATGTACGATGCTCAGAACAAGCAATGGGTGGTGAGTTTCCTGCTTTACACTAACGCTCTTTGCTGCAAGGATCCAGTTCATATAGTTTGAAATAATTAGTTTATGCCAGTCCTTCATGGACATCAATCACTGCCTGCTACATTCGTCCAAAACTCACCTTGAGTTCCATGGATGGTAGGTTCTGACAATGTTTAGTATTCCCTCAAAGATCTGAATTTTTATGTTCTCTTTTTGCAGGAATCAAGTGGGGACGTAGATGAAGATTTTGTCGCGTACATAGTTAAGTGGCAGGAGGCCGGTGCTTCTCTCTTTGGTGGGTGCTGCAGAACCACCCCGAAAACCATTAGAGCCATATCCAAGGCGCTCTCTGATAAAAACTAATGCAGTATGGTCTGAAATCATACCACCAGGCTTCCTTCCAGTTCCCTCCTGCAATAAGGTAGACTGCAAGGAACTATGTCTTGACTAGAAAACTGGAAAGGAAATCCAATGCTCCATCCCTTGACCGGCAAAAGTAGTTCAACGCTGAGCTGGCGCATCAGACACATGACCCTAAACTTCGAAGGCTGGGATTGTATTAAGAATGAGAAGCTAGGAATGGGATTTTTTTACTTGCTACTTTCCTTGTATCATACTACTGGAAGAAATAATGACAAAACTTGGGCAATCCGTTTTGGATTCGAAAAGTATTTCGTTTCATCTTATTTCATTATTACAACTTTCTCAAATTTCTACACAAAATATAATAAACAATTCAACTTTTTTAGATCTTAAAATAATAATAATATTAAAAAATAACATTTTAATAATATTTTTTTCAACTTTCATTTAAAATTAATCTCATCTCATCTTGAATCTAAACGAGCCCTCGAATTCTCTCCTACCCTCAAATTCTCCTACCTGCTGCTTAAGTAGATTGTCATCATCAAAGTCTATGTCAGTTTGATTACATATTGCACGAAGAATGAGCACAGTTGCATTTAAGGCTTCGAATCCAAGAGAATAACTTGATAAGATAAACGCCCCAAGAATAAAAAGCGATATCATTCATTCTTGATTCTTTCCAATGACAGTTTATGCCAAGAGTAAACGATTACATGCATTGGAAAGAAAGAGAGAATGTTTTCTTCATACCAAGGAGATACAGATCCTGAACAAATCTGAGGAACCTAAATGACATTTTACAGAACCAGCACATGGCAGGTGAAAACTCTAGGGCCTGCTGGCCTTTCAATATGTGGTTCATAATTGTGGGAAAATGTTATCAACAAAAGTATGGTGCATTGGGTCAAAATGCCAGATTTTGGCTAGATGAAGATGTGATGAGGTGCAACGATGGACTTCTTCCATAAGCCAGATGGCAGCCTCAGCTTTACAAGGGTGAATTATAGTATCCAAAGGCTTATTTTCATCCTCACTGCCAATCCTCAGTTGGTCCCACTGTCTTAGGAGACTATTGGTGAGGTAGTGCAAGGGCTGACCATATAACTGCTTTATGGATTTGCCTAATCCCATCCATGTGTTAAATGGAATGACAGAACCACGGTGTGTTGGAATTGGAATTTGCTTCATGTACACCTGATACATTTCTGCCCTTCTGACTAATGCATCTGCAGCGCCCATAAAAGATAAGGCATTTTTGAAAATGAGATCAACATTAGAATTAAAAAGGCAACCAAAGGTAGAATAAAATAGAAAGCTGTACGAATTAATTTAAATGGCAATGTCAAAAATGGGATCCACAGTAACTTACGAGCCAGAGAAAGTTTCTAAGAGGTTCCTACCTGCTGAGACCCATATTAGCATGACTGTCAGCAAAGTGCAAGCAAAACTCAAACAGACACGATTCTTTTCATCTTAGTCAACATAGAAGAATCTAGTATAAAATATTTTCCTTTTGCTTGATGCAACTTGCAGAATTTCAAAATGATCTAGAAGTGAAATGTTATGCATCCAACATGATGAAGGGAAGGAGGAGAATCAGCTTTTTCACAAGGAAAGCAACATCTGAATGTTGGGGGAGTGGGAAACTTAAGAGATAATGTTGGCAAAGTTAAAAATCTATACATTTGTCCCAAATCAAGTGACGTCATATATTACAGAATTGAGAGCTAGATTAGATTTTCATACTCTTGTGCCATTGATGGACAAGCAAAACTTGTTAGTAATTAGTATTAATCAATTGAGTCAGTCATGCTGAAACTGCTCGTCCAGCACATTTAATGGAACACAATGCATTGTACCACTAGGTGATTATAATTGCTGACATTTAAACATAGATGGATAAGGACGATCCTATAGAATAAAGGCAAAGCAGTGCCACATGGATTCTTTTTCTTTTTTTATAACAAAAGTAAGACAAGGCCTTAATCCCAAGTGAGTCAATACCTTCAGGTGTTATTTCTTTGGAAAGTTGATTTAATGCCACATTATTCATTGGCTGCTTGCCATCACTCTCATCATTGTCTGGCTGCTTGCCATCGCACCACTGGTTGACTGGCAGATTTTGATCACACCCATCATTGACTTCTATCTCTGAGTCTGAGGAAGAAGAATCATCTGACGATATAACATCAACCTGCTCATTCCATGACATTGCCCTCTTCATGGTAGATAGAATTTATCCTGAAGAAGAAAAATGATCGACTTTACATCAAAATCAACAACGGAAAGCTTAAACAGAATAAGCAAAACAGTTCCACGCTCTGAGAAGGATCAAAGTAACTTCATTTAGAGCAATAAATGTATGCCCAGGAGAAGGCGCCAAAAAAAAAAAAAAAAGCACAGAAATGTGCAATGAAGTAAGAAGATAAATAACTGCATGCATGAAACTTTGGCCCAATGAAATTAAAAAATGAGAAAGAAATCAAAGCCTGTGAATGCTTTTAGAGGCATTTCACACCACCATGTATTACTTTCACTAACAGTAGATTTAGATATATTAGCATTCCCATTAGTTCAGATGCATGCCAATGCCTTCTGTTCAGATCCAAATCATGTTTTTTATAAATGAAAAACTTCATGGTTTTGCCATGCTTCATGACTGCAGTTATTTCCAAACAAGTCTTAAAAATGATGTCTACACCCTTGTATCGTTGATTTTCTCTTGTGATGGCCAAAACTAAGCCCAAGATAAACCTCTCAAAGAAGCCATTATATAACCTTAATAAAAAAGACTATGGACAACGAAACAAAAGGGTAACGGCAAGTAACTACACACAAAATTATTTATAAGAAAAAAAAAATTGCGCACAAACAAACCAATAGAAGGAGGGAGGAGGGACCACCCTCCCCTATCTCCTCTCAAGTTTTCTTCTTTCCTTTTCTGTTTTTGGTTGTTTTTTCAGGGCTAAGTATGGCGGAAGGCCGATCTATTGCTCTTCGGTGTTCGGCGGCCACCATGAGCCCTACTGCAGGTTTCCCAAGGCACCGATCCTTTAGACGGGTGAAGAATTTCGCCAAACGGCACTGTGCGTGAGCCACACGCGAGGTCCAAAGTGGGCGCGTGAAATCCACGCTCCACCGCCAAGGTTGCTCTTTTGCCGCCATGCGTGGCTTTTCTGGGTCCAGGGCCATCAGTTACTTCAGACCTGACTAACCACCATACTCCCAGGATGGCGCGTGGCTCTCACACGCTATAACAGTCACTTTGTTTGTCTTTTTTTCCTCCAAAGTTGAAAATGAGGTTCTATGTCTTTCCAAGATGTAATTCATTTTTTCCCACGTATCTTTAATTTCTATTATGTCTTTTTGTTTTATAAAAATAAAAACAAAAAACACAGTCTCTTGAACTTTTGTCCATAAAGTGTGTCCTCTACTCTGCCTTAGACAGAGCATGGGGTTTGTAAACTCTGTCTTGGACAGAGTTGTGCTGTCTCTCAGACGGTGGTCTGTAGAGGTTTGCAACATGGACTAGACCATGTCGGTCACAGTTGTGACTGGGGAGATATTAATGTTGTAGTTAGCTTGTTATGTATGTTTTAAGTCAAAGTTGTAATGTCCGTTATTAATGAATGTAGTATGTTTTATCAAAAAAAAAAAACCAATAGAAATGGATAAAATCCAAGTACTCTAAATTGAACTTTATTGTGCATACCGTTGACAATAAAGCTGGGATCTTTCTGATGTCTACTGCAAAAAAAATGAAACCGATTCACTTCCTCTAAAACCATTATAGGCTCTCCATCTACCATATCTTCGAAGCAGGAGGTCTATCTTCCAAATCTGAGCAAATAAAGAGCCTTTTTACTTGATTAAATTTATTCTCCCCCCCTTCTCTCTAGGTGACTGGAAAATCCAACGACCCATTTGCCTTGCTAATTTGCATGACTATATAAAACTATCTATAATGCACAAAAGATAACCATTTGATCAATGAGAAAAACAAAGCTACCACAGAACCATTGTTCCCACTAAAAATTTATACGTTTCTCCATAATGCAACAAGCTAACCCCCACCCCCAATTCTCCATTGTTGGGTCTTGATCTAAATGGACAATTCGACGAGGACCCAGTTATAACTTTAACAAACGGAAAGAAAAGTATCAAAGAAGGAAAATTGAGACAGAGAGAGACTTACCTTTGAACAGGAACTTGATTTTTCTCGGATGGGTGAACTTTTTTTCAAGTTTTTGCGCTGGCAAACTTTGTCAATTTAACGATGTCGGAGGCAGATGACGATACTGGGGGAGAGATTGCTGTGACTGTTATGGAAGCGTAGACCATATATAGAACTGGTGCAGTTTGCCCCAACTGGCGGCCAGTCAAGACCCTAAGCATTGGCATTCGGTTTGATGATCTCTAAAATAAATACATTTTTTTCGTAAATTTAAAATTAGCATAACTTCGTATTAAATTAACCGTGGCATTAATCAAAATAATAATATAATATTATTTTTTTAATAATATTATTTTTAATTTATTTTTTTTATTTTATAATTACACTAATTATATATTAATTAATAATTTAATTTAATATTTAAATTATTATTTCTCAATTTAAATATATTATAGCTCAAAATTAAAAAACAATAATTTATGTAAATAAAATAATGATTATAGAGCGTAAATAGTTAATCTTTAAATTTAGAGATTATGTATGTTGAATCCAATGCAATGATTTTAAATACAAATTTATCAAATTTTAAAAATGACACTCATTTGATAAATCCAATATCAATGCTCTTACTAGAGATTTTTAATCCTTTTCTTATTTTAATTACGAATTTATAATATCTTTTCGGTACAAAGCGACAAAAACGCATATTTTTGAACTTTTTCTAATTAACACTGAGAATCATATTTAACTGAATTAATAACTGTTTAACAAAATTTTGAATTTTCTCAAATAAAAATTTTACAGAACTTTTGTTAATTGTCTAAGTGAGATTCTTAAGAACTCCAATCTAAACTTAAATGCCAAAAATGGCTGTTAATATAAGGTATTGAATTTGAACGAAAATATGCAAAAATAGTTATTGAAAAATGATTTGTGCAATTTTAGAATATGCAAGATTGTTGAAAAAATGAAGACCCACATGAAAAAATTCGTTTTTTAATTGTGAATCTCACTTTTTCTCAAGATAAATATATATGACTTATACATCTTAAGACATATTACTATTAATTATTAGAATTCTACTAATATTCTCATAAAATTAATACACATACAACGGTTTGCACAATCTTATTTTAAACTAGAGATAAAAATAAAAATTTCATAAAAGAGTAGTTCTACTCATCTGCTTCCTTTCCATATACACCACACGAAGCCGATGATATGGCTTTTATTTTATTTTATTTTTAAAATGCATGTGTTTTAGTTTAGAGACCCCAAATCAGTTTGATGTGGGTGGATTTTGAATCCCCCGCCCCACATTCTTCCTCTGCTAGCCTTCATGTCTGCCATAATTTGGGATCGCCAACGAGAACAACCGATTGGCGAGAATCTAGCAGAGCTTTTTTATTTGCTCAACGACCGACCTATCGCGTTCAGCTCACGTCTATATTCAACTCACATAGGTTTTCTCTCACGAAGCTACTCCATAGTTCTTCATTGTCTTCGTTTTATTAAAGAACGTAAATTTTGTTGGAGGGTGGAGGTTGTTTTGTCGATCTTGGGTTTTGTGGATTTCACAATTTCGAGTCTCTACAAACCACAAATGTTCAATCCCTGTTGATGTTTGTGTTTGTATATATTCCCGGGCGGCTGGGGTTGTTAATTGTTCCTCTGTGATTCAATAATATCTGCTTTACTTCCATTGAAATAGAAAACAATGATGATGATAATATAAATGAAACATATGTCAAACAAGTCAGCTTAACCTAATTATTAATAAGAGCACATGGTATGGGTCATAAATCATGTGTGCATGATAAACATCAGAGATAACCACATTGTTCCCTCCCCCTCTATCCATCTATCTATCTACCAAGTGGGCACATCTTAGGTCAGAAATCATAAAATCGTGCAATAATAGTCTAGAAAAAAAAAAAAAAAAAAACCCACCTCATAAATCATAGAAATCATAAGCACAACCCCAACTCAGAAATCATAATCATACAATAATATAAATCTAGGGGTTCTGGTTGGTCTGTTACACAACTAGACCGCTCAATGGCCGAGAATCGCATGACGGTGGGTGGGAGGAGAGGATTTCTCATATGGGATCAGCAACTGGGTACTCGCGAGGGAGAGTAAGATCTCAGATGGGAGAAAATGAAATGTCTGTCATGGGGAGAGAGATTCAAAAGGAGGGAGAGACATTCACAAGGGTTTCTTACAGGGGGAGAGGGATTCAGATTCGAAGGGAGGGAGAGACGTTCACGAGGGAGGGATTTCGTTTTAGATATTGGACCGGACTTCAAGTTAGGCCGGGTTTGCCACATCATATAATTCGTGTGGTGTATGATCTGAAAACTAGACTAGAAATAGCTTTTTGTTTTATTAAGATATCCTCAATTTAAAATATTGCAACAAAAAATTATAAAAGGATTATACTATTATCATTTATCATAATAATACGTAATTCTTTTAAAGATACGGTGCTCCTCGAAAGTCAAAACCGGGTAACTCACTCGAGTTCATCGGCCTTGCATCTAGCGACCTCTTCTGGGAGGAGAAAGAGGGTGGGTGGTCGAAACCGGGAAGAATTGTTCGACGTGTCGTTTAGGAAGCAAACGAAAGAAGCCACAATTGAACCCAGCCCACTAAAATTGAAAACCATTGAAACAACATGGTTCAATATAGAAGGCGGCCTGGGTACCTTACAAAGGATTTATAAAGTGAAATATTTAAAATTATTTAATAATCTTTTAAATAAATGGTTCTAATTTTATCATTTCAGTGTAAACTCCTTTCAGTTTGTGTTTTATCAAAGTTTCCTGCACATGAATGCACATTTTCTGCTAGAACAAGCCAACTTCTATGAGCAATAGTACTCTTTGAGTGCACCAAATTTATAAGCCATCAGTGTATGATTGTGTCACCAACATCTTTAAAAAATGCACCAATTCAACCTCAAAAATCACATTGGGGGTGTATGAAACTGAGATTATATGGGATGTATAGCAACTGCACCAGTTGTCTGTGCAGAGAATTTGATAGTGACAAGGTTTATTAGGCAGATTGGTTTTCTTTTCTCTTCTTTTTATTTTATTTTTTTTTAAGAAGAGTAAGGTACCTCAATTTTATCGATACTCCTCACTTGTGGTAGAGGAAAACCGTGATTACAACAAGACATATGTGGACTACATTATAATCAAGAATAGCCAAAGTCAGTCATCAAAATGACTAAGCGTTTGGATGTTGAAATGAGTTGAGTTGAGTTGAGATGATAAAATATTGTTAAAATATTATTTTTTAATATTATTATTATTTTAAAATTTGAAAAAGTTGAATTGTTTATTATATTTTGTGTTGGAATTTAAAAAAGTTATAATGATGAGCTTAAAGGAGTTGAGCATCCAAAGTATATCCTGATTACAAAACAGAGGCTTAATAAAAAATACAATGGGCCAAAACCTTCAGTTTGAGACAGGTTGTTACAAAGTAAAACCTCCATGTTTATCTTCACCTTAGGCCGCCCACCCATACTTGCCAAAGCTGGAGCTTTCATGGAGGACAAGACACTGAGACAGATAAAACACCTCATGACTTGAAAAAAAAAGGCAATATTATGGAAGCTGATATCATATCATGCCTCCATAAAAATCCCTTTGAAATGAATGGTGGGTGGCCTTTTCTGGGCTTAACATTCCTCCATTTCTATCCATCCAGCAGGTCCATCGACTTTCATGAGCTATCCAAACAGGAAGTCAACCATACTTGTTGGATAAGAAGCTTTTGTTGTGCTCTTGATTTCTGTACCGACAGAGAGATTGATATTGTGTTTGGTTATTCAACTAAATTCAACTCATCTCAAACTAATTATTAATAAGATTTATTATTTTTTCAACTTCTTATAAAAAAATTAAACCCATCTTAACCTATTTCATTCATTTTAATATGAAAAGTTAAACCCATCTCAATTTAAAAAAGTTAAACCCATCTAAATGAAACTCACAAAATATTATTATTTATAACTCAACTCAATTCATCTTAACATCCAAACGTAATCTCAAATTAAGCACTACGACAGACTTCTTTTTCTAGACATTTTTTTTTTTTTGTCTCGAAAAAGTCATTTTTCATTAAATTCATTTCTCAATTAAAAAAAGGAGCATATTATAAGGGTCAAAACCTAATTTTCTTCCATTCCTCATTAAATAGTGTGGTCCTTAGAAATTAAATTCTCAAGTTATTATGCTGATTCCCATGTAATTGATTGGTTGCGTTTGGATAATCATGTGATCTTAGATATTATGTGAATAATAGTGAAAAAATAATGATAAAATATTAAATAATAACGAATAATAGTCAAAAAGTAATGAAGTATTCTCGAAATACTCCAGATCACAATCAATCAATAGTAGATGGAAAAAAAGAATTAATGGACAATGAAATGAAGAATTATTAGGTATTTTTATAGTATAGATGACGTGATATTCTTATTATGTTATAAATTTTCATGTCATTAAAATTAGCTGCATAAAAACTAAGTTTTAATAATATTATGTTGTAGAATGTGAGTGCTACGACTCCTCAATAAGTACGTACTTTAATGATAGATGCCATATTGTTAAACTCTTTGAAAGAAAATATGGGTTAAAAATGACATCAATGGTCCAACATGATCGTGGTATTATTTACAATGATAGCAACATTAGATATCTCACATGCCGAGGAGATAAAAATGAGACATCTATGATCATGAGAATTCCCTTGTATTTTTTCATTTAGGAGCATGCATGAAAACAACATCAATTAGTACGACATATTTTTGCTAATTATAGCCACCTTTTTCATCTTCGGCTTGGAGATCCCTAAGGTGGCATGCTCAACTACAAAACCATCATCATGGCTAAATTAACCTATATGTATATATTGTCATCATCACACACAAGCATGTCTACCCTTTGTAATTTGTGTGACTTACTCATTGGTGCATGGTGAGTTATTGGGACCCATGATAAAATGGTGAAAAAATAATATAATATATTTATTTATTTATACATAAGAATGATATTTGGAATTACAGGGTATGCAAGATCCGTACACTTCATTCTAAAAAAATAGATAAATTTAAAATGCACATAAAAAAAATTATTTTTTTTAATGATAGATCCCATTTTTTTAAAAAAATAACGTATGTTTACGTAAATAAGTATGTATGTTTATCTTGAACTACTCATGTCATTAAGACAAGAGAGCATTCAAATTTCAAACACGAAATCTTTCTGTGGTGTCTCAGTTTAGGGTTTGTCCTGGGCAAGAGAAGAAGATCAGGAAAAACAAAAACAAAAGACAAAAGATGGATAAACAAATACAAAAGAAGAAGACATAATCCCTTCAATCTGGGAAGATATGATCATAAGCAGATGTATTTGTACATGCAGTGAGATAGGTCTACATCAATACATGATTTACATTACAATACGTATATATATATATATATATATATTTATATATAATCTACTTTACTCATGAGGTAGATGCTAAAGACAGTGACAAGTGAGGAAAGCTTTGTCGCATTTTGAAAACCAAAGGACCCCCCCAAAAACCATGCCTTTGAAATGGGTTTAAAAGAAAGAAACAAACAAACTTCAGTAAAGAAAAAGAAACAATTATGGGGTCTCTCTCAAAGCCAGAAAGAAAGAAGGAAAGAAAGAATGCTTGATGTTCCCTTTGACTGCCTCGTAAAACTAGTTTAGCTTAACCAATGCGCGCAGTTTAGATTCAGCCAAAGGAGGCTGTTTTGGGGAACAAAAAGTAAAAGCAGCAACCAAATCTTCTTGGGAGTTCTTTTTATGTTCTTCACCTTCTCAATCAATCTCGTGTATCTTCTTATCTTCTGTGAGAGATCCTCCTCATTCATGCTCCTTGACCTTAAGCTAGCTCTCAATCTCATCCAGTTTTGAACGTTACAGCCGTTTTGGATCTTTTATATATATATATATATATATATATATATATATATATATATATATATAAAAGATGATAAATCCAGATGATGATCATTTTGAGGAAATAAATGTAGAGAATCAGCACTTGGGATAAAAGTTCTTTTTATCAAAATCTTTTTTCTACCTTCTCAATCTCAATATCAATCTCTTTGATAAAAATGGATAAATCTAAATCTGACAATTTTTAAATGAGTTGAATACGTATTATTTAGATATATCAAGACTGTATCTAACATTACTAATCATAATAAATGCTATCGGCCCATCTCTTCCTAATCCAACACGTCCTAATTAAGATTTTAAAGAAAATCCTAAGAGATATGATCCTGATTTTTCATTAATTGAGTGCAGCCTCATAGTCAACTAGCAAGACAGATGATCGGTACTAGATTTAGATACCTGGCCTATCTATTTTTCTCTCTTACGTTAAAATAGTATCATTCCAAAATTAATTATGTATTCGCTGAATACATGAACCCGGTGTTTCCTTTGATGCCCACTTTGAGATTGGACAACAGACAACTAGCACTGTTGTGTGGAAAATATATATATATATATATATATATGATTATAAAAATTATCAAGGTGGCTTTTGTATAATTCTGATGTCTAATTCATTACTTAAATGGACCCATCATATCCTTTGATTTTGCAACAACTTTCCTTCTCCACAAGATTTTGTCTTTATAATTATATATATTTAAAAACTTAATTATTTCTTAGATTTTAATTGTTCTTCCACTAATATTTTCCCATCACTTGGGCTTATAATTTATTTATATGCACACAGCCAAACCAGATTAATTCAGAGGGAAAAAAAAAAAAAAAAAACAAACAAACTCTCTTGCCTCTCTCCAATCTACAATCATGTTTCGAGAAAGAAAAATTATATTTTTAAGTTGGAGTGTACAACACACCCAATAAATTGTATACATAAGATAATTTGATTTGAAAAATAAATTTTAAATTTTAAATTTTATAAATTGAATATTATTATTTAAGTGATGCGGATGATGTGCTTTACACACCGGTTTGAAAACAGAATAATTCTTCGAGAAATGTCCAAACTTCTTTTTTCATCATTTTATCATTTGAATCCAAACAAACTGGTACCACAAATATATCATCCATGAAATGCTGCATCGAGCTGATTGTGAAAGGAGGGGGAAGAAAAGGAAGTATATTTCAAGTTGTAGGGCCAATTCTTGTGCCCTTTAGATGTGCAAATATACCAATAATGGCCATTAATGCTCTTTAGTTTTTGGTACAATCATTCACTTTTTCTCCTTATTGCTTGAAATTATTCATCCCAAAGACCCACATTAGATGAAGCAAAAACGTGTCCATGTTGTTCTTAAACTCACCCAAAAGGAAACTAAAGCATATTGTCACCAAACATTTTCACGAAGCAAGTCATTTGATGCTGATTTGATGGCCTTGATATGAAGAAGATGGAAGTCCACTCACTGTGCATGTACAGAAAATATGACAAAGGTAAAAAAGCATTTGAATCGGTCTCCCATAATCTTAGCTTTTATCCTCTAGAGTTCGCGAAGGCCCCAATTCCCACGGAGAACCTGCATATTATAAATATATATATATATAGATATATATATAACATATTTAAGAAAACACTATAAATACAAAGAAATCTTATAAAGAGATCTCACATACTGATGCAGTGTGTCACGTCTCCACCTATTTTTTTTTCTTTTTTTCTCCTCTCTCCTTGTGCCGCCACCCCTGCCCTCTCTTTGGGCTAGCCATGGTGGTCAAGGACCATCTCAGAGTGAGCAGAAGATACTGACGATCCAAGTGGCACCACCGGCGTGGAGCTCACAGTAGCTCGCCATGCACGTTGGTGGCCAAAGACCACATTTTCTTCGCATACTGTGTGCATGGTCGACCGCACGCTGCTAGGTGGTTGGGGTGGCAGGATCTAAGCTAATGACTTGTCTTTTGGCTGTCTGTGGTAGTCGGGAACCACCTTGAGAGGGCAGACAACGCCAGTGAGAAGGGAAAGGGGGGAGAAAGAGAGAGATAGAGGAGGAGGGGAAGTAGAGAGAAAGAGAGAAGAAAAGGGAGACGTGACATACTGACGTGTGATATTTTTGTGTCTCTAGCAACCCTCATATATATATATTTAAAAAAAATCAATGAGTGAATTTGTCATTTCAAAGACTATTCATAGAAGATTCAAACCATTTCACTGCTATTTATAAATAATTTGAGATATTTTAAATATCCAAACCAACTCTTATTATCAAAACTCATCTCAATGTAGATGTGCTACATGGGATGTCCATGCACCTAGTGGAATTTTTCAAGAGTCAGCTTGGAGCTGAATTCTAGAGAATTTTAGGCTTCTTTGTCAAAAGGGAAAAGGAAAACCAGACACCATATTATAATGGACACTGGGATTTTCTCTTTATTTTTTTTAAATAATCATTACAAGCAGAAATCAAAAGAGCTATAAACAAAACCTCAATCATCTCTAACTGGGACCAACTCTCTCTCTCTCTCTCTCTCTCTAAACACTACCCCACTTAGAATATAGTCATGTAGAGTTGGTTAGTGGGGTCTGATATATGAAGGTGTGAAGGATTTCCATTTATAATGTGAATATATCTTGATTTAACGCCTTTTGTTTTGTTTTGTTTTGTGGTACCTCAACTTGGACTGCACCGCCGTCAGCTCAATATATATATTTTTCTTGTCTTTCATTAAACATATAAAAAGTTTGCCCTAATCGATGGCTTGAAAGGCACAACAATCATGAGGACTAGCAAAACTCCAAATATAAACAGACGTCCGTCCGTCCCTCCACTTGGATCCATTGCTCATCTATTTATTTATGTATTTAAAAGTGGTCAATTCAGCCTTCAAAGCTTGGGGACCTTAACCCACAAGCTTTTCATGTCTTTAATATGGTTGTTTATTAGGGAGCCAAGTTTTGTTGAGAGCCCAAGGAGTAGGAGGCGAAGGAGCCAGCGTGGGCGGCAGGCGGCGCGGCAGCATATGCTTTGTGTGACCAAGTACTATCCTCGAGCCAAAAAAAAAACTTCAAGTGTCAAAGCTCCAAAGCTCCAATGCAAAAAAACTCAAACTAATTCATCTAAAATTAGACGTGATTGAATTCCTTGCTTGAATCCAAAGAACATCCAATGTCTAGAAATTGAGACACCGACCAATGTTTCAAAAGCCATAAGCTTAGATGAACCAAAAAAATAAAAAAATAAACTTCAAAGTTGCTTTAGAACATTCCCCATATTCCATGCCATCCCATTAAGAATTTATAATGTATCAGTTACTATTTACTCTCACACTCCATACTTGTAACGTTTCCATAAGATGTGAATTATTTTTTATAGAATATGAGAATATTTTTCTTAGGATGTGAAGTATGGGACGGTGAATAGTAGTTAATAAGAAGAATATTTCTCTTACCAATGATCGATATGTAGATCAAGTGACATACTCATTGCTCCACAGTACCAAATTTGGTAAAGATGGAAAGATATAAAGATTAAGAAATGCAGAATCCTAAAGAACAAAATAATCGCCATTTTCTTCTGTTGCAGACATTCTTTGTCCAAGGGAAGAAGAAACAAAAATAAAAATAGGAAGAAAAAACAAAATAGAGAATAGAAGAAGCAGTACAATATTGCTACTACAACGCATACATACATTCCCTTTATCTTTTTTTCCCCTTCTTTAAACTGCTTTTTTACTTTGAAAGGAAGACTAAAAACGGGAAGGACAGGCACAAAGCAATAGGGTCTGCTACAGATCCCATCCTTACCTCCACTTTGCTGACCAAGGGCAGCCTTTGTCCAGCTGCCCGAGTCATTTTATGTACGGGAGTTAAAAGCCTAAACAACTGCCCGTTGCCCCCCTTCATGCTTTGGCATGTCTTGTGCTTTGGAGTAACATTAACATACTAAACAAAAATAATTCGAAAATTAAAATAAATAAAAAAGTTCTTGAGACTGATCTCTCTCTCTCTGAGCTCTGTCTCTCCCCTGCACTTTATTCCGTTCAAATTCGATACTTTGCTGTTGTTACTGAGACCGAGGCCCTTTGTTCAAGGAGAGAGAGAAAGAGAAGCTCAGTCTAGCCTTCTCTCTCTTACACTTTCTTTCTCTTTCTCTCCCTGCCACATTGTCTTGTTCTGCTTCGGAATCTCATCTCACTTCCACGCATTAAAGCATCGTCCCTTGTTCTCTCTCTTTCCAGTCGTTACGGTTTCGTAGTTCTTCTGCTTTTGCTTCTTTGCCCCTTAACGCTTTCATATAGTGCATTTAATAGTGCGAGAAGAAGGAAGCCATAAAACCCATTTTAACGCTTATTTTGTTCTTGCTCCAAAGCTCGATACATTGAAAACCCGGGAGCTGGGTAAGGAAAATCTCTGCTAAATCCCAGATATCCAGAATTATCTGAGAATACCAGGAGAGCTGTATGAAGTGGTAGTGAAACAATGAGAGATGAAAATCCCAAGAAAAGCAAGGTTTTTCACTTTCTTCTGCTAGAAAAGACATTCGTTTGTGGAGGAATTATAAGATTTTGTTTCTGGTTTCCTTTATTATTATTATTATTATTATTGGATGATGTTTACCGATTTTTTGTTTCTTGTTTGGTGAAGCTCTCATGGTCAAAGAAAATGGTCAGGAAGTGGTTCAATATCAAGAGCAAGACGGAGGATTTTCAGGCAGATGATGTTAATTGCGGTGGTGGGTGTCTTTGTTCTCTTTGGGTTCTTTCTTGATGTCAACTTTTAGGACTTTGGGAATTACTCCCTCAATGCTAGAAAAGAATATGCTTGGTCCTCCCCCAATAAAGAATCTATTACCTAATTTATCGCCTGCTGGTTGGTTGCCAAGAAAGCTGAAGAAAGGAACTATTAATATATATATGTACCTTGAGTTTGATCGTTGTTAACGTTGTCATGGTTTTCAGAATTCTATGATCTCGAGAACTTAGCCAAATAGTCAAACTAGTCTCAATTGGGTAGGGGCTTCTGTGTCTCCCGCATCACAAGTAATCAATGATTTCAAAGTTCCAAATTCTCTAATCCTGTCTCCAAGTTTTCTCGGCAACCAAACAAAGAATCAAC
This sequence comes from Juglans microcarpa x Juglans regia, assembly GCF_004785595.1. Classification (NCBI taxonomy): domain Eukaryota; kingdom Viridiplantae; phylum Streptophyta; class Magnoliopsida; order Fagales; family Juglandaceae; genus Juglans; species Juglans microcarpa x Juglans regia. The sequence continues at coordinate 23,397,939 of NC_054595.1, forward strand.
TCTCTTGATCGAGTTTGTTTTTGCAGCATTAATACCGAATTAACAATGATGCATTGACAAAGCATTAACTCTCTTGATCGACTTCGTAGCCAATTTGTTTTGAAGTGGGATCGCTGATGCATTAACAAATGATTCCTATTTCAGGAGGTGATACGGAATACAGGACTAGCTTCTCAGAGAGGGAGCCATGCACAATCAAAAAAAGCAAAACTGGTTGAGTATAATTAGAACACAATTTGAGACTTCATTTACTAAGAATATATCCCAAGATGTTATTTTTCCTTATCTCTCTTATTTTCCCTCTCTCCGATGCGCAGAAAAATTTTGCCGGAACACGGAGCAGGGCCGGCGAGGAAGAATGAATCTTGACCACCCCCGAATCATAGACGTGCAGAACTATAGGTATTGTTTTCCTTCATTTTCGTCCTCTTCTTTTCGATCTTATTGGATGTTATTGTACTGACTATGAGAGCTTTTCTCTTTTTTACTTGGGGGCAGCATATTCGTTGCTACATGGAATGTGGCTGGAAGATCCCCACCGAGTAATTTGAATCTGGATGACTGGCTTCATGCCGCGGCACCTGCTGACATTTATGTTCTTGGGTATGCTTTGGGTAGCTTATATTTCCATGGTTTTGCTTGATGAGAAGTCTGAAATCAACCCATTACTAACGGATGCCCATTCTATTCCTTGCCTCTCAGATTTCAAGAAATTGTTCCATTAAATGCCGGTAATGTTCTGGGTGCAGAAGACAACGGTCCTGCCAAAAAATGGCTGGCTCTCGTTCGAAAGACTCTGAACAATCTTCCTGGGACCAGTGGGGTTGGTGGATGCTATACACCATCACCCATTCCAGAGCCAATGGTAGAAATAAATGCAGATTTTGAGGGGTCTACTAGGCAGAAGAACTCATCTTTCTTCCATCGTCGATCCTTCCAGACAACCCACAGCTGGAGAATGGACAGTGAACCTTCAATCCCACAACCAAGACTTGATCGTCGATTTAGTGTTTGTGATAGAGTAATATTTGGCCACCGGCAAAGTGATTTTGATCCCAATTGCAGATGGGGTCACCGGCCGAGTGACTATTCCCGGCCAAGTGACTATTCCAGACCGAGCGACTATTCCAGGCCAAGTGACTATTCCAGATGGGGTTCATCTGATGATGACAATGGGCCAGGGGACTCCCCAAGTACTGTGTTGTATTCTTCACCAATGGCCTATGGCGGATTTCAATCTTGCGAAGATGGATATAGAATGCCAGGGCATTCGAGGTACTGTTTGGTTGCAAGCAAACAGATGGTCGGCATATTTCTCACAATATGGGTAAGAAGTGGATTGAGGGATTCCGTTCGGAACATGAAAGTTTCTTGCGTTGGCCGAGGATTGATGGGTTACCTCGGAAATAAGGTATAGCATTAGCTAATTGTGGCAGTTACCATATGCATCTGCTTGTTCTTTGAGTTTTTGTGGAAACTATTAACTGAAAATGACACGCATTATTGTTGTATTTGCAGGGATCAATTGCAGTCAGCATGTCTTTACACCAAACAACATTTTGCTTCGTCTGTAGCCATTTGACCTCAGGGCAGAAGGAGGGTGATGAGCTAAGAAGGAACTCTGATGTCATGGAAATCCTTAGGAAGACAAGGTTTCCCCGTGTTCATGGCTCTGGAGATGGGAAATCCCCCGAAACTATCCTCGAGCATGAGTAAGACCCTTGCTTATCGATCATCGATTAAATAGGGCTATTAACTTGTTGTGAACGGAAATTGTAGGGGGTTAAGAGAAAATGCAGGCTAGTAGGGAAAGCAACTTGGAATTATCATAGCTCACAATCTTTTATAATTATCATAGCTCAACAACGTTTTGTCTTCAGTATTATAATTATGTATCTTTCTTCTTCTTTTCTCCTTATCCAGTCGAGTTATTTGGCTTGGGGATTTGAATTATCGTATTGCTCTCTCTTACCGCTCTGCCAAAGCGCTTGTTGAGATGCAAAACTGGAGGGCATTGTTAGAGAATGACCAGGCATGTTTCTCTTCCAGGGTGCTTCTGTCTGTTTCATTCTCAGTTCCAAAATGACTTTTTGTTTTATTGTTTTTGCTTATATGAAGAAGAATCCAATCTAAATTGTTGATGGTTCTCTTGGCAGTTACGTAGAGAGCAGAGACATGGTCGTGTTTTTGTGGGGTGGAATGAGGGGAGGATTTATTTTCCACCAACTTACAAGTATTCAACTAATTCAGACAGATATGCAGGGGACGATATGCATCCAAAGGAGAAACGCAGAACGCCTGCTTGGTAAGATGACTTCTTCAACCTTATGGGAAAATAAGTATGTGAATGATAGCCCAAAGCAATATGGAGGGGAGATATGAAGAATAAATTAAAAAAAAAAAAAAAAAAAAATCTTTCATCTATGAAATTGTAGATTGTAATAGGATGTGGGTACTCGGCCCTTCATGTTGGGACATTCATTAATTCAAAAACTTGTGGTGGTATTTTTATTTGTTCTGGATGTGGTGCTGATTTTAATAATTTTTTGTATGAAGGTGTGATAGAATTTTGTGGTATGGAGAAGGTCTCCAGCAATCATCCTATGTCCGGGGTGAATCTAGATTTTCAGATCATAGACCCGTTTATGGCCTATTTTGGGCTGAGGTTGAATCAAGCCATAGCCGTTTGAGGAAAAGCATGAGCTGTTCCAGTTCCAAGATTGAAGTGGAGGAGCTTCTGCCGTATTCGCATGGATATACTGAACTCAACTTTTTCTAAACGAAAGAAGAATAATTGTGATCCACGTTAGTTTGCACTTGAGTATGCTCTCTCTCTGCACTATTCTACATGTTTTTAAACTAGACATAAGGCGTTGGAATGTACCTGGTATCTTTTTTTACATTATGTTAGCTGCCCATGACTGAGAGACTACCATGGCCAATAACCATTTAAAGAATTACAATTTTTTCTGCATATCAATTATGATTTGCATCCTGAGAACTCAGGGGGATACCCCTCTTTCAGTTCTCTCTCTCTCTCTCTCTGTCTCTCATTTATATTTCTCCTTAGTGCATCCTGGGTGGCTGGAAGTACTAAAATGGCTCAGTATGCAAGTCTTATTAATGACAGTAGCTCCCAGCCTCCTGCAAGCCATTCTATAGTAAGCCTGGAGGATATACTTTGTACAATATCCCCCACCTGGATCTGAATCATGCCTATTTCTCAGAACACGAACTTTGCATAATCTGAAAGGGTTTAATATTTACATTCTCTTTCCCTTATCTTTTTAAAAATTTTGTGGAGTAGTAGATCTCTTGGTTGTTCCCATTCTGATTTAACATTTGGTCCCCAGTTGCAGGCGGGAATAACTTTGAAGAAATTCATCCTTGAAGGGTGATGGAGACATTCCGTTGCCCACGTACCAAAAGAGGTTGGTCTCCCCCTCCTTTTTTTCTCTCACTTTTCTTGGTTTTGCTGAAGTACACAGTTTCTTTGTCTAATTTTACCTCTACTTTCTCTTGGCAGGAGTTGATTCTGTAATTTTGTCACCAACACAATATACCTTCAAACATCATAAACGTTAGCTAACAACGTAACAGCATCAGTATGATGCATTATTTCTGTTTCCTGATTAACAAGCACCCTCCTTCTGGCATCTCAGAGTCGGGCACGGGTATAATCCTATATGATGATCAGGTACTATATGTCTGCTTACTTCTATACTTGAACTAAAATATGTTTTGCATGTTCTTATGGTCAAACTCTTTGGCTTTGCAGGATGAACTCAACCTATACAGAAGTGCCATGTGGGGAGATGACAATTTTTTTCTATTCGTGATTTTTTAATTTGTTCAGGAAATATATAAGATGACTGAATGGAGGTGAAAGATAGTCAAAATAAGCCTGTGTACTAACTTTAAATGCTAAGAAAAGTAAAGAAAGATCTGGTGGATACTCATTGCGAAAGTAATGTGAAAAATGTAAAGAAAAGAAAAGGAAGAAGTTGATTATAGAAATCTGAAGCCTCTTGCTCTCTGTATTGTTAATGATTCTACTGAAAAAAGATCTTGTTCTTGATAGTCTCCCATCTCCACTGCTGTTTGCTTTTCTTTTCACTCCGAGGCCAATGACAAACCAGAAAAGCACAAGACAGACTCACAGCTTTGGCTGTATCGGAAACGATATGGTTTTGGAGAATGCTCTTTGAGAAAGTTGTCTAAACTCAACATCTTTTGCTGTTGGCTCCAAATTAGACTCCTATAATTAATTAAGATACCCACAAAACAGCGTAGCAGTAAATACAATATGGTCGATATTTTTTTCAAACAAGGGGGCAACATAACTGGAAACAGGAATAGTTTATACCCTCAAAAACTGTAGTATGTTGGGACGTGCCGCAGTACTCTGCTCTATATGTTAATGCATGCGCACTGCCTCTGCCCTCTCCCTGCATGTCAGCGCGGAGGAGCATGGGATGCATTTTATGCATTTTGGCGTTTGTGGATTCCAAGTTTTCTCCCCACCTTTACTGTATTTTTTCCGCCATTGGGTCTGCTGCAGACATGTGGTGATTAACCTATTGTCGATTTGGACGCTGTTGAATCTCGAGGATGTCATCCTCTTCAAAGGAACCCCTAAACCTATGAATTTCTCTACTGTAGCTACTTCTCTTATTCCATTCCGGGCAGTTGCATGGATCTGAGAGCTTCAAAGAACGAACATTCTTTTGTTAATTAACTCTGCTACCTAGTATTTAGAATCAGCTACAAGTCTATACTTGAACTGTCTTTATATATAATTTGGATTAAATCCCATATGGAAAAAGAAACCTCTAGCCAATCGGTATACTGACAATAGTATGATGAATTCTGGAGAGTCCTTTGATATATTTTTTTCCTAGGTTTTATACTTTTTGTGTAGGCGAGGTTTGTTACTTTTGAAGATACAAAAGCTTGTTTTTACTTTTATTCTTGTTCATCATTGAGGATTCTACACGCATGGCGTGGGCGTTGATGATAGTATAGAATCATAATCATGGACTGAAAAGGGTTCTGATCTGATCCCAATTATTTTCTTTACAATTCCTTAGCTTTCCCTACCTCAAATGTCATTTGCTGATTCTTTCGAGATATTTGAGTAAATTCTACTCCATATCTGGGATAGGGAAAGACGGGCACCACCTAAATGTGCACTATCCAGATAACATTCCTGCAATGCAAAGCTATGGTCATCGTACTGTTTTTTCCTGTAATATCTATGATGAATGTCAAAGATCCTATATGCTTAGTACTGGCGACGTTGTAGAGATACTGGAGTGGCGCATGGTAACCAAATTCTAGTACGAATTTAGTGTGATGATAGCAATAAACGTGAAGCCCTACTGCAGCAGAACTTGTACATGTAAGATCCTCCATTGATGTTTTAAGGTAGTGGAAGAATAAAAGAGATGCAAATCTCATTTTTATTATCTTTTACATTAGAGAAAGGGGAGAAAAGAAAGACATACTAAGTCGGAACAAAAGAACTGGGAAGCAATTTGAAAGGGTAGTTCAAATGATTTAAAAGAGGACAATGGCTTGATTCGGTATATCAAATTGTAAAGCTCTTTTTATTATAAGGTAGATCTAACGTGTCGTATCTAGCTGCATAAGTTTGGAAACTTACTTTTGTAAATTCTCTTTGTGAACCTAGCACTACACTTCTCAAAAACAGGTTTCAGCAGTTTCACTTCCTCAATGAAGAACATGCTTTGCAGTTGGTAGAGAATGGCATTTGTGCATTTCTCTAGCTTTTTTTGAATATGCTGTCACGGGTCCCCAGTTGCAGCCTTGCAGACGGGAATCACTTCGCAGGGTCACCCCCTAAAGCGTGCGCACAAACCGGAAAAGAACAGCCTCTATATGATTCATGAACTTTGGATGACATCGCTTTCACAGAATCTGTCTTAATGTAAATGATCCTAATATGCCTGTAGAATACAAGTTTGAGTGATAACAAAGTTGGAAAAAAAAAAAAAAGTGTTTTATGGCATCTTAAAGGCAAAAGAAAAGAAAGGCATGTCCAAACATTTGCAGTTCTGCATAATGACTGTGTAATGTTCCTGTTTTAATTGGTGAGGCAACTAGTTTATTAGTAATCTCTCAATATTTAAATATGAAAAGATCTCCCTCCATCTTTGCAAGGATGAACTCTCTAATCAAGCAGCTCCAAATGGGTAGATGAGGTTTGCTTTGTAAGATGTATGTTTCCTTTGTGTGTGTGTGCAGAAGAAAAATAAACAAGTAAAATGGAGAAAATAAATGCAATGGACTGAAAGGAAGACCAAATGCAGGTAAACACAATCATTTGAGTACAGCTTCTTTATGTTTCAATCCAAAAGAAGAGGAGGTAGGGATTTGATAATAAGTATTCAGCACTGAAGTAATCAATGACATCAGTTTGGAGTTTATGATGGAGGCCTGAAGCTTTTCATTTTTTCAGCTAATGATTTAACTGAAAAGAGTAGTTTTCTTATCCTACTTTTTCCAGTGAGCTCGATTAACAAACTTAAAAGCAGAACAGGCCTCTTACAGTTCTGACAGTTAAATTGAAAAGTCATAATTTAGAGGCTTTTCCTTTTGCACAGATTGGTGTTCCCCTCTATATCTAATATCTTGCAGATTCAATATGATGACTCTCTGACTCAGTAATTCATGTCTATGGAACTAAATTATGAGCATTAGAACTCATCATATCCTATATTCTCGAAGCTTAATGGGGCCTAAATGGATGCATAGCATAGTTTTCAATTATAGAGATTGAATTTCTGTGGTGGTAGCTTTAGCCTTAGGTTAGTGGGAAGGCAGGCAACGTGGGCTGCATATTCTTTAAACAAGGTAAAAGCACATCAGTTTTGTCTATGCAGTGCAGACCATGGCGAGGGATTGATCCTGCTACTCTCTGCCTCCTCAGTTGCTTATCATTGCACTTTATGAATGTGCTGCTATTTTTTGGAGGAAATGAATTTTTTTTTAGGATCCTGGTTTTCTTTTCATTTAATCTTCAGAAATTTCAGGGCCTTGCAGTGTGTTTTAAACCAAACAATCAGCAATTTGATTCCCCTCCCTATATACATTGCAAAAACAGACATTTAAGTTCTGAACACTTGGCAAGAATATCATTCCATACCCCAAGCACTTCTCAATGAACACCACCAAAATCCTTTAAACCAATTCAAAACCACATGAGAATCAGACTCAAGATCACACACAATACCAGTTTAAGCTAATGCCTGGATTCAAACCATCAAGGACAACCTTTACCTCAGCTCTGTGTTCGTACCCCACCCATTATTTGACATAGAAAACTCCCATCCATGTTCAGCTTTACCTATCCCAACAGAGGTCTTTGCTATCTACTACTGAGTAATTGAGCTTGCCTGCAAGGAACATAACGAAATGACAAAAATATTGTATGCTTTACATTAGGTGAATACAGACTATAGAGTTCATTTCAAGTGGAATGGAGAGGATGCTATTGCTATTATGAATACCAAGCTGTTAAATCAAAACAGAGTCCCAACCAATTCTCTCAAACCTCAGAAAACCTGAGACATTAACATTCCAGACAGCAAAATTCTGTGCTTTGAAGATCAACCCTTCCAAACTTCCCGATTTAGCATCCATTCTAATTAGAAAACATCTTTGTTATAACGTCTTATGATGGTTTAGATTTTGAGATGAGATGAGATGATTTTATATAAAAGATGAAAGTTGAAAAAAATATTGTTATAATATTATTTTTTAATATTATTATTATTTTTAGATTTGAAAAAGTTAAATTGAGATTTGAAAAAGTTGAATTATTTATTATATTTTGTGTGAGAATTTATAAAAGTTGTAATAATGAGATGAAATAAGACACTTTTCAAATACAAACGAGACCTTAAGGGAAGCCCAAACCATATCGGGCCTATATGATCAATATATAATTAGAGCATGATCGAAATTATTATAAAAAGTAAGAATTTCTTTTTTTCAAATAATTTAAGGTCTCATACATCACTACATTTATCAGGCATCACATTTGCAGCCAAAGACCACTTCAAATAATGATCTACCGTATAAACCAATCACAATGCCAAGAAGCGAACTGGCTTGTGAAACAATGCAGTCGCACATGATCCACCTCGAAAAAATAAAAATAAAAGAACCTTTAGAATAATTTTATGAGCAGAGAGAAATGATCATGATCTGGGCCGCCAAGAAAATAAAAAGATTCGAGGCCGAGATTTACTACGACAATTAGTGAGGCTCAACAGTCGAGGCCCATCCTACCAGCCCACATAACCTAAACCTGCAAAATAAAAAGATTCTAGGCCGAGATTTAATAGGACCATTAGTGAGTGAGGCTCAACAGTCGAGACCCATTCTACAAGCCCAAATAACCCAAACCGGCCAGCGCATGATAGTCAGTTACTAAAGTACCCTTATCATCCAACGAAATCCCAACAATCCCCTCCAAAACTTGTTCCTCAAGGTGCTTCTGTATACCAAAGCTAGGGAAAGAGAGCGAGAGAGTCGGAGACAGAAACCGAGGAAAGGAAGTGAGAAATAGATTGGAAGAGGGTAGATCCGGATCGATAAGAAGAATGGAGTGCGTTTTCGGACTGGTGGGCGAAGGGTTCGCCGTCGTGGTAGCGGACACGTCGGCGGTTCACAGCATACTTGTGCACAAGTCCAACGAGGATAAGATCATGGTCCTTGACTCTCATAAACTCATCGCCGCCAGCGGCGAGCCCGGCGACAGGTCTCGCTTCTATTTCTGCAATATCTGATCGATAAATAATTAAGAAAATTTCGTTTTTTTTTTGTTTCAACTTTTTTGTTTTCTTTTTTAAACTCTTCTTTCAGAGTTCAATTCACGGAGTACATACAGAAGAACGTGGCTCTGTATCAGTTCCGAAATGGGATTCCTTTGACCACCGCCGCTGCAGCTAACTTCACCCGAGGCGAGCTCGCCACCGCCTTGCGCAAGGTATATGCGTTGTTTCTTTTATTTATTTTTCGCTTAATTCTTAGGTTGTCTTAGTTTATGTCAAATGATATGCATGTGTTTAGGGGTTAAATCTTGCCTAGGGTTGGATTCAAGTCGGTTCTTGGTTTATTGGAAGGTATGATTGTAACACCCATTCCTGTAGGTCAGGAATATTACGTACATTCATAACATAATGCCGGGTAAAGAAATTTGAAGTCATGAAAATACCTAATTTATTGAATGTTCAAACTAACTTAACATAAAAGTCTTTGATAACTTAAAGCTGAAAACATAATGAAAAAGGCATAAACTAGTTCTATGTGGTGATCACTTATTCAAATATTTTAATCATAAACTAAGTCCTTGTGGAAATAACACTTATTCCAGTCTAAGTCTTTGAACTAATCTACTCCTGGCTCTCTAGCTTTGCGTCCTCGCAATCAACATCTGGGACATTAAAACATAAAGATAGAAAAAGAAATGAGTCGAAGACTCGTAATAGCACATCATAATGTAAACTTAACTTGGGTTAACATTAGGCTTGATTAATAAAACTTTAATTTTTTTTTTTTATAAGTAAAAACTTTAATGTATCGTAACATATGCAGAATTAACAAAATCGTGGAATTTCATGTAACATGACGCATGAGTGACTGACTCCATGCATTTCCTATCAATTATGCATAACTTGTTCATCTTGTCTTTTACTTATTTAGTGGCCATCATTACATGTGTGAATTGGTCTAGTTGTTGTTGACCGCATATACATATCGTGACATGAGGTGAACCACACTTGGGTTCATGGCACCGTGTATCGTATCATATCATGTAGTGATGCACGCTTGCTTTTGTGTTATCACTTAACATATGGTGAACCACGCTTGAGTATGTGGCACCATGTATTGTATCATATCATGTAGTGATATACACTTGGGTCCGTGTTATCACTTAACATATGGTGAACCATGCTTGAGTCTGTGGCACCGCATATCATAACCTGTGGTGAAACACACCTGGGTCCGTGTCATTTCAAAACATCATATCTTTCATGTGGTGGACCACACTTGAGTCCGTGGCTTGCACATCCACCCATAACATAAAATCAATTTTAAAGTTTACTCGACGTTCATGTGTTTTCTTACTAACTTTCATAATGCATGAGAACATGTTTGACTTCATGAATTTACCTGGCATGGCATACTCTTGTGCATGGCATAACATTATACATGGCATATTAATATGAGTCTTACACCACATAGCATAACATAGGCATGGCATAACATGATCTAAACATTTCGTGAACATTACATGGCATACATGACCTAAATATTACACGAACATTACATGGCATACATGTAATTTTCATAACATCCCATCTGTCTAACAATCCATACCAGCATAGCATCACAAGCGTATCATTGTAATTCATTGAGATTCGTGAAAAGGGGCCTAACCTTGAATTGGCTTGTAGCGTAGCGTGGGTAAACATCACATGTTTCATGCACAATCAGAATAATTACTGCACACATATAATTATGATCATGCTACTTACCTCTTAGCGCTGATTCCTGGTTCCCACTTCATAGCGCGTTACTACTAGACGTTACTACTTTTCTAGAAAACTTGTCATAGCGTTATTCCCAATTGAATATATATCATTAACTTTAAGGCCTCGTTTGTTTTTTGAGATGGGATGAGATGAAAGTTGAAAGTTAAATAAAATATTGTTAGAATATATTTTTTTAATATTATTTTTGTTTTAAGATTTGAAAAAGTTGAATTGTTATTATATTTTGCGTGAAAATTTGGGAAAGTTTTTTTTTTTTTTGATAGGTAATAAGCAATTGTATTGATAAAGATAGGCATAACCTGAAAATTTGGAAAAGTTGTAATGATTAAATGAGTTGAGATGAACTGTGAAAACAAACGAGGCCTTAATATAATAAAATATTCATCTACATACTGAATTCAATAAATACTAATATTATATAGCTATTAAAACAATAATATCATGTTTAATCCTTTAAATACAATTTAGTAAGAAATATATATTTTATCTATTCTATAAAATAACAATGTAAATAATAATTTCATAAAATAGGTTTACAAATGCTATAGACTAACCATATTTAATACCCAGCAACGATTATCGGGCTGGAAGTGGCTATATCTATCGAAAGGGGGGAGATTAACCCTTATCAAAAGCACTCTTTCCATCCTTCCCACTTACTATTTTTCTCTATTTCCATTACCGGTGAGTGTGGCAAACCGGATAGAAAAGTTGTTTAGAGCTTTTTTGTGGGGTGGAATGGGGGAGGAATCAAAACTTCACCTTGTGAGTTGGCAAAGGGTGAGCTGTCCATTGGCGAATGGGGGGTTAGGGGTGCGAAATTTATGTGTATTTAACAAGGCACTCTTAGGGAAGTGGTTGTGGAGGTACCATATGGAAGGAAACTCACTATGAAGAGAGGTTATTGATCATAAGTATGGTTGTGTGTGGGGGGGATGGTGCTCTAAGGAGGGTAGGGGGTCTTACGGAGTAAGCCTATGGAAATTCATAAGGAAGGGGTGGAACACCTTTGAAAAACATCTCAAGTTTGAGGTGGGTGATGGAACACGTACCCCTTTTTGGTTCGATGTATGGAGTGGGGAGAGTCCTCTTTGCATGGCTTTCCCAGTTGTTTTTAACTTGGCTGGAAATCAACAAGCTCCAGTTTCATAAGTTCTATGTCGTGCCAATGGTATGGTCACTTGGAATGTCACTTTTACAAGAAATGCTCAGGACTGGGAACCAGAAGAGCTGGCAGATTTCTACAGTTACTTGTATTCAGCAAAGTTAGGGGCCAATGGGGGTGACCGTATGTTGTGGACTCACACGAGGAAAGAAAAGTTTACTGTTAAATCCTTCTACAAGGTCTTGACAGTCCTACAACCCACTTTCTTTCCATGGAAGAGTATATGGAAGGTATTAGTGCCATCTAAAGTTGCTTTTTTTACTTGGACAGCTGCTCTTGGGAAAATCTTGACGGTTGATAATTTAAGAAAACGAGGTATGATGATCACGGAGTGGTGCTACATGTGTAAAAAGAGTGGGGAATCAGTAGATCACTTGCCCTTACATTGTGAGGTGGCTGAAGAGCTATGGGCTGGTATTCTTAGTAGAGCTGGGCTGAGTTGGGCTATGCCCAAGAGTGTGGTGGATCTATTAGCATGCTAGAATAGATCTCATAGTAGTGTCCAACTAGCAGCCGTGTGGCGGATGATTCCTTTGTGCTTAATGTGGTGTTTATGGTTGGAAAGGAATGACAGGTGCTTTAATAACAAGGAGCATGCAGCGGGGGAAATCTGGAACTTTTTTGTATTCTCTCTTTTCCAGTGGTTTTCTGCTATTTTATTGAAGGGAGGGAATGTTCATGAGTTTTTATCTTCTTTCTAGCCTACTAGAATGTAATTAGGTGCCTCACTTAGTAGACTTCCTGTGTACTTGGGCATCGCCTAATTTCATTCACATTAATAAAGATTATTACTTATCAAAAAAAAAGTTTCACCTTAACATTTTCTGGAAAATAAGTTCAGGGGTTACATATAGGTTCAAATAAAACTTTGGTCTGATTTAAAATCACTAAAACAGTTTCTGTCCACACGAAGAACCAGTCCACTTAAATAATATACAAGTTTCTGAAAGGCATAAAAATAGAGCCCAGCATATGACAAGGCCCATGCGGTAAATCAGCCCACTTAAAGATTCACAAAGCTCCTGGCCGAATTGGCTTAAGGCCCAAGGCCCACTTTGTATTTCAGAGGAATAGGCATCCCTAGAGGAGCCGAAGGCTGAGAAACAGGGAGCTCATGAGAGAGGGAAGGACCTTGCGACAAACTTACCGAGAGAGGAGGCTGAATGCAACGGTGGTGGTGAGTCGAGGTCGACTGTGGCTCAACTTTCTGAGAGAGAGAGATTTTGTGGTCTGTTAGACTGGGAATCGCGACGGAAGAAAAAGAATGGAGGGATTCCGACATGGGCTTACCGGGATAATGGGGATCTGGCGAGATTTGGCTGGCCGGCAATGTCTGGGTTACCCAGTGGTGGTCTGACATCCTCTGTGGTCGACGGTGGGCTGAGCAACAACACGTGGGTGTTTTTATTATTCACGGTGGAGAGAATAAAAAATGACAGGGGTTTATGGGTCAACTCACATAGCGGAGGAAGGAGGGCTTACCGTCAGTGTGCTCTGTGGTGGTTTCCGGTGAGGTGGTTGCTTAGTGGCTGTGAGGAAGGTCATGGTGGTGCTGTGAGGGCTGGTTTTCTGAATAGTGAACTTTGACTTTACTGGGTTCTAGCCCTGGTTGTTGTTGGCGTGAGGGAGGAATAATGTGAATAAAAAGAGAAGATTTAGGCTAGGGTTTTGAAGCTTCAATTTGGCTACAAATTAGGAAACTACTCCAACTAGGAAACAAACACTGAGGGGCATATGGGCGTGAAGGGTGGAAGAATCCCACAAAAAAAAAAAACAATCACTATCTCAAAATAGTTCTTAAAAAAATAATAACATTACTAAAAATAATAATAATAATAATCTTAATTCTAAATCCTAGTTTAGGACCCATATGTTACAATGATTGATAAGGGTTTGTGCTAAATGAGGCAAAAGTAAAATTTTTATGGAAGAAAATATTTACTTTCTAGATGAGTTGTGAAACTGGTTGTTCGTGCTTAGTTATTTGTGCAAAATCTAACTCGTTTCTTGTGTTATGTCTCTCATGTGGTGTTTTGCATTGGATAATCATAACGAAATTAAAGTCAAATTGAGGATTCTTCTATGAATAGAGGTTTTGATTATCAATTTTGCCTCGTTATTACTTATAAAAAAAAATACCCCGCTCATCATAATTTTTAAAATTTGACCCAAGATCAAACCCCTTGTGTTATCTGACTTTTTTTCTTCTCATTTCACTATTCTTAAGGGTGGTTAGGCTAATTATGATTTATAATGTGGAGAATTGCCTCTATCAGGAAGATTATTGCCATTTTCTTTTACGGAGCACTCATTTGTTTGATAGTTTAGGGTATAAAATAAGACATTTGGGATCTAGTTTTATGGTGAAGATAATAAGGTGCTGAACTGCACTGCTTGACATTATGAGTTGGAGTTTGCATTAGGAACTTTTCTTTTATAGGTATTTTTTTATTAATATAAAAAATAGGCATAGCCTAGGTACACGGGACGTATATGAGAGAATGCACCTGATTAGGAACTAGAAGATAGATACAAGGAAGTCATGATAATAAGCTCATTGAAGTCTATTACTCTAACCTGGAGAAATAAGGTATTGAAAGAGAAACTTTTAAGATCATCTAGAGGCGGTACTGCCATCAGCTCGATTAAGAGTTCTGAATCAAGGTCTTCAAAGTTCCGGTCGTTCCTTTTCATAAGGAACTTAATGCTTATAATATAGTATATGGAAAATATGTTGGTGGTAGGAGCAACATTAGTTCAAATTGGGATTTCAGTATTGTTTTTAGTAGTTCGTTAATTTTGCCAGTATGAAGGTTTGGGTTGTGGTAAGTAAGGGCTATGCTAGAATGTTAGTAGAGGTTTAAAGTTTACCCTCTTATGAGAACAGACTTTGGCAGCTGCTCTCTAAGGGCACTTAGGCTTTGCTTTGAATTTCCTCTATCTTTGGCTATTCTAGTGAAGATTATCTCTTTGTTTCCTCCTAGGAAACACGTTTCATATGAAGATTGAACTGATTTTTAAAAAGGGCTATGACTTCTGGGTAAACGTAGCCCAACTCATGGCTAAATCTATGCTTTGTATGGATGAACTTATTTTCATTATTTTAATCTGAGATGCTTCTGTTGCCACATGCGGTCATATACACATCTCATGAGCATCATTAGGTGGTTGAGATTCTAAATGACGATATACTTGTGAAATTTATTTTTTCAGAACCCATACTCTGTGAATATCCTTCTGGCTGGCTACGATAAGGAGACAGGCCCATCTCTTTACTACATTGATTATATTGCTACATTACACAAAGTCGACAAGGGTGCATTTGGTTATGGGTCCTATTTTTCACTCTCCACAATGGACAGACACTACCACAGCCGCATGTCAGTAGAAGAAGCAATCGACTTGGTTGATAAGTGCATTATCGAGATAAGATCCAGGCTGGTCGTGGCACCGCCGAATTTTGTCATCAAAATTGTTGACAAGGATGGAGCAAGGGAGTATGCCTGGCGTGAAACCGTCAAGGATGCTGATGTGGCTTCAGCTTGAATCCTTTACTTGGTCGTTATTTTTTTCCTCCTTTTTGTTGGGTGTTTTAAATTTCTCCATAAACCTGGATGCGTAGTGTTTGATAGTGGTATTGCGACTGGATAATTAATGCAACTCTTTTGTCGATCTCTTTCTTTAAGCGAGACATTTTGCAATGCCATTATTCAGTTCTCATGGTACTTCCCACAATTTACACAAGAGTCATGAAGTGTGATTTGTTTTATAGCTTTACGTTCAGTATGAGCCAGCAAAGAAAGAAATGGTCTGAGGCATATGCGTTACACCTTGTTTGCTCTCATCTTATTTTCATGTCTTTTTTTCCCTGGGTTCCTATTTCTTCATGCTTTAATAAAGCAATTCAGTGTTCAGGTTTCAAGTTTTCGGGGGTGCATGCAGCATCCTTGAAAGAATTCAACTGAACAAGACTGATGATATTAGATGATTCGATTTGTTAAAACTTCATTTTCATGAAAAATATTCAAATTCACCATTTGTTAAAACAAATATGGGAAGGGAGTTCCAAGAAAGCGATTTTTCTTTTTTTTTTTTTGGGCACTGAAAATCCATATCATTTCCATGTTGCCTTTTTCTATATTCTTCTTATCTTGTCATGCTTCTCTGGGAATCATGGTGGAAAAGAATCACAACATTGGTTCAGTAGCCATTGATATTTTAATTTTTAAATATCAAATTTTGCATCAGAAGCATGCCTGTAATGGGCTGCAGGTTTGAATTGGAACCAATTGAAACAGTTCATATGGTTTCCGAGACTCGTCCTACTCTAGAGAAAATCTCAGCAACTTGTGTCTTATATTCCCATTTCAGCCATCGAACTCCTCAGTAAAAAATGACATGTTTTCTGAAGTAGAATAATAAAATCTTTATTTCCACTGATGTATGCGTTTTTACAAAGAATTCATTCTCCCATAAAATATAATCATCCTATGTGGCTCTCAATGATCTGAAGGAGCCCAAATAATAGTCATGCCCTCGAAAGAGTACTCATCAACAATGCCAAATCGAAAGCATACATACAGACTGGAAAGACAACAGGCTAAAACAGTTGCTCAAATAAATACTCCTAACACAAGTAGAAGGAAGGATGGTGAGAGACTGTAAGAGGGAATGGCAGCTGACGGGGTCAGAACCGGGCGGCTTCCTGTAGTTGCAGTTGGAGCTTCGGAATCCACTGTTGGAGCTGGTGGAGTGAGAGGTGTTGTGTCGGATTCTGGTGCCTGAGTAGGTGATATGGGTTCCGGGACAGAAGAAGCTGCCCAAGAAAACAAATTATTCGAAATTAACATCAGCATCATTGGCACCAAAGCTAAAAGGCATTGTGTATGTGCAACTGTGACTAATAATTTTGCTTAGTACCTTTAGGACTAGGAGTTGGAGAGAGGCCGGGGGACAGGGTTGGCCCTGGCGAGAAGGGACCTGCCAATCATTTTGAAACATGTTAGTGCTGGAAGCAAAACTAGAAAATAAGAAGAGAATCAACATTCAGTGGAGTGCTATATTGACTAGCTATGGCCTCTGAAGTGTGGCATACAAAAACGCCATTAACAATAAGCAGAACCAGTGATAGTTGGAAGTAGATAAGTACCTGGAGCAGGAATAGGTGCAGCAGAGGCTGCAAATGGTACAAAAAGCTTGCATTAGTATCTCAATAGGTTCGTCAAAAAAATATCATAAAATCCACCTAATTAAATTCCTGATGATATTTTCTTCAAATGTTCTACCTTTGCATTGGACGGGAACGCCTGGCATATTACAAGCACGAGGGAGAGAGATGGCCAAGGACCGATTGATGGGTATTTGGAAGGGAACGCTTCCAGTTACAATGAGGCACAGACAGTCCAGGCCACCACTTGTGAGGGACTTGAGGGAATTGCAGCAGTCTGCACTTGGTGAGGTACCATTTGCAGTGCTATTTGTTAATAAGTTCATGCAAGGGGTGAAGCTAGAAATGATGGAGGCGTTGCATGGGGTACTAATCTGGCCATAAACAGGAATAATGAAGACCACCACCATGGCCATTATCAAAACAATGCGTGAACAGGGCATAAGGAGCTCCATATGAAATTTCTAACTTGAGCTTGGGGGTAGGAGTTAGAGAAACGAGACAATTAACGTGTTGAGAAAGAACCAAAAAGCTTGGGTTTTGGGACTTTGATGTTTGTGTGAGAGAAGGATTTGGGAATTTATAGATAGAGGAGGCCAAATAACAGAAGTGAGGGAACTTAGGTGAACTTGAAGTTGGTTTTGGAGTTCAACTACTTTAACGAATCTTTGTGAAATAATGTAGCTTGAAGTAGATGGAAATGGCGGCTTGTTGTGCCATCTGTGTAGGCGTGTAGCCTATCTTGACTAGCATTTCAAACCTACATTTCGTGTCAGTCTATCTCTAAGCCCATTGCTGAAGTCAGATATTCCTTTTTTCTTGTACTTTCTTGTAGATCAAAAGCTCTTAATTGTCCCGAGCGAATACGTTAGATGAATTTTACTAGCTCATTGAAAAAACAAATCGCCAGAGCATCTAAATCTTGTGCATATTTTTTACTTTCATTTTCATCGAACAACGACGGTATGAAACGGGCAAAGCCTCAAGTACATACAACTCTCTTGGGAACGAATTAGCTCGATCTGCCATCTCCTGAAGTTTTAAAGGAAGCTTCCCACCTTCTAAGCCACAAGACCACCTCCCCTTGACCTCAAGTGGAACAACACCGGCGCGGAGATACAACGCCACCTGCAGAACCAACAGCACCACCTGCTGGGCTACAGCAAGTAGAATCCTGTGTACATTGACCACATTCTTATTATTTTGATACTACAGGATGCATGTTAGCTTTGTGGACAAATATCACGAATTCAAAGGATTTATTGAGCTTCTACCTGGAGCTAGTTAGGGTCTCTGTTATGGCTTAAACCCGACTTAAGAGAGAGCGCTTAGAGCTTCCCAACATCTATGTCACTCTTATCCGGTTTCCGTAGTAATTTGCTATTATGATCATGCTTAGATAGAAAAACCACCTACGATTTCCCCGTCCTAAAACACAAAACGCCACGAGTCCATGGTTGGAGTAAAACAAGTTTCAATCAACGTTCAACCATCCTCCATTTCAGAAATTCAACTAAAAGATGGCCAGGGTCACAATCATTACCAACTCTTTCAATCTGACTGAGGTCACATGGTGGCATGGGGAGGGGGGGGAGAGACACATCAACTTAGATTGCCATCAGAATTAAAATTTCCAAAAAAACAAACAAACGTTTTTCTCACACTGATAAACTGTGTAGGAACAGAAACTGATGTAAAGTACTACTAGACATATCTTATGACATCAAACGGGAAAAAACCGTATCTACAACCAATTCGTTCCCAACAAATTCTCTGCAGTGTGCATACTTGTGGAACATCATAATGGAATCAGAAACAAAATGCAGCTCGAAAACTTCCACAACTCCATTTAGGATTCAAGGAAATGGACATGCAGGAGAGAAGACCTTTTCCTTCCGTACTGCACTTAGAGCTTCACTTCTCTATCAAAAATCCAACTGAATGGAATGGTGGGTGCTTGCTTGGCCCTTCCGTGAGCTCTTTCCTCTAGCCTTCTAATTCTTGGGGCTAACCCACAAACATAATCCTGTGCTTTTCGCCCCTCAGCTGAAAGTCCAGTTAGGTTCTCCACTTTCCATCTTCCCACCAAAAACTCCAATATATCAGCATAGTCCTTGGCAGTGTAGACCCCTAGTCGCTGTGCAACAGCTGAAAAGTGCTCAAAAAGGTTATCATCACGGCCATCGTACATCAAGTGGGCTGGCATGGAGATTTTCTTCCTCATCATGTCAGCAAATGCCAAGACAGTTCCATCAGGATCAATCTCAAATAGCTTTTCAACTATCTTGGTATAGGCAGTTTCATGACGTTTCTCATCCGAGGCAATTGTGCCACATATTTGAGCCAAATTTATGTCTCCGTGCTCCTTGGCAAGCCTGGCAGTGTTCCCATGGGAGATAAAAGTTGCCCTTTCTTGGAAAGATGTATAGATGAATCCGAGGTAGGGACTATTTTCTGTCCGAGGATCCTACAGGAAAAGATATTAAGAAAATCAAAGTCAAGGATCAAGCAGGGACGGTGATAGACATAACAAAAGAAGATCTAAGTACTCATCAAGTAAACTGCTGCTGCTTCTTTTTTTTTTTTTGAAAGGATATGTATTTTCCTCAAAACCATTATATTAGAAGACAAATTAGGGGACCATAGCATGAATTGAATACAGTTCTAAGTACCCATCAATCTGAAAATTTTGGAGCAATAAACCAGTAAAGGCAATCGGCAGTGAAGTGATTCAATGTACTTAACCTTCAAACTATGCATGCTTGTGTTTGTGCTTGAAACCTTTACATTCATTTATGCATAAAACAAGCCAATGGCCTGCGTAAGTTCCAAACATGGGCTTCCTACAGACACTGAACACGAAATCCTTGCATGAATTGCAAAGGACCCACACCAACTGTAAGTGATTCAAAGATTTCTACTATCAAAACAAATAAAGTGATGCAAGGATTCGAGACAAGACTGAGTATATTTGGCAAGGATCTCACCATTCCTGACCCAATCAAATACTGAATTGTCTTCTCAATTTGCCTCATGTCTACTCGTCCACTAAGGTAGAGATATTTGTTGAGTAGGTCCCCATGCCTGTTCTCCTCAGCAGTCCATGCCCTTGTCCAAATTGCCCAAGAAGTAGGGCTTGCACCTGTTTCATCCCGAACTCCATCTAAGGTATTAAGCATTGTTTGATAAGTTGGAAGGGCTTCTTCTGTAATCATATCCCCAATCAAAACAATGAAGTATTCGTCTGGAATCTCCTTTGCCCTCTCCCTTAATTCCTTGACTTGATCATGAAATCCATCAGAGGCAGGGTCTGGCAGAAAATCCTGTGGTTGCCAACACTTCTCGACTGGCTTCAGGTGAACCAAAATGTTTTGTTCAGCCCAATCCTCCATGGATTTAAAGATCTCAATCTTTTGTGGCGGCATGGAATGGGTGACTTGAACATGCACTTCCCGAGGAGGCATAAAAAGTTTCTTTGGATTCTCAACCTCCCTGCATTAAATGGAAGAATTTGGTATTAGATTGTCCCAGCAACCGATGGGGAAAAAATCAGGTGATACCTGCCACAAAATTGTGCACTGGTTCACAATGACCCAAGAGAAGAGGACATGTGCATTTCCTTATTTGTAGTTCATCCACGACACATTACATCCAGTACATGAAAACTGATGTGTGGGAACTTCAGTTATGTAGTACAACTCAGATTAATTGAGATGCATATGGTGCGCAAGATCCTATCACTAGTCCAACCGCATTTGAGACATATGTCCAACTAATGCAAATGCGTTTAAAAACTAATTTGGTGCTGAGAACGTTGTACAGTAGATTGGCACATGGCATTACAGGAACTAAGGAAGTTGAGGTATCAGATCTATTAAGGAAATGGATTGAGTTTGAGAAAAGGATGTAAAACTTCAAATTTTCAACTGTGGAGAAGTAATGAATAAAAGAATTAATTGCAAATGCAAAGACAATTTTTTTTAATGGATAACCAAATAAAGGAAAGGGAAGGTCCTGATTATTGAACTGAGTCGTATAATGTGATAGTTGTATACTCTTCCGAATCATACAGATTCATTTTTTTTTCCCTCGAAGAAAAGCATCCAAACAAGAAATTAGTTAGACCCCTAAAAGCTTCATTCCGGCATGGTTCATCGCATAAGATCCATCAAAAGACTGCCCATAAATAATTTTGAATAGATAATGTGCTAGTTGTACTCTTCAGGATCTCACAGATTCTTCCCAAGCAGAACTTGACTACTTACCACTTACTACTCGCTCAAACTCAACTCGTTTACACCCTTACAAAATCTAGATGAATAAGTTAATTAAAACCAAGAAAAGGGAGAATACGAGTACTCTGCTCCAAAATGAGGAAAAAGAGGGGAAAAAAAAAAAAAAAAGAGCATACCAAAGAATCTATGCAAAAAAGGATCCGAACTAGGTTCAGATACTTAAATTCTAATCTAAGAAAAGTGTCATCAGCAAGCCTCCATAGATTAAGACAAGAAAACACATTGTAAAAAACCTAGATGAAAACGCATTATATGTCATTTTAAACCATCAACAAAATTGAAAAACAGATCCGGTAGGAACATTTTAACCCCAAGTAACAGCAGTATGCCAGTGAATATATTTTTTTGTAATTAGTAATGCAAAATCTTCATCAAAAGAAAAATGCGTTACCAAGTACACGAGTATACAAGAGAACACCAAACTAGAAAAGGAAAAAAGATCAGGAAATTCCAGAAAGCTAGAAATAGAAGAACCCTCCTTTACCTATTACATGCACATGCATACGCACAAATGTTGATTCAATAAGACAACACCAACGAACTCCCTATGTGGACATGCGCACAAATATGCACCTATAGAAAAGTGGAACTAATACCCACAAATAGACCTAGAATTGACCTACAAGGAAGGAAAAAGAAAGGGGCCAAGTTGGGCTACAAAACAGGAAGCAGTATACAATATACAGGCCTACCAACTTGAATGCTCAAATTGAGTGAAGATTAAAACATTGATATATAAGATCAAACCAGAAAGAAAAACACATAAGAAATTCAGCTGATTGTAAGTAATCATCTCAACAGGCTTCATTTTAAAAGTGATAAAGAGAAAGAAATTGGGTTGGGGGGGTGGGGAGACAATGGGCTAGAACAAAAAAAGGCCTACAGAAACACGTTAGTAGGAAAAAAACCCTCAAAGTCCAACCGTGGGCCACTATCCTACCCGGGTATAGACATGCATCAAGAAAGCTTCCAGCCAAAGACAACCACAATGCTGCCAAAAACGTGAAAAAAACAACAGCTGGGCTTTCATGCATCCATTCAATTAAAAAAATAAACATAAATTGAAAAAAACTAATGATATGGTCCTTCAAAAATAAATCCACTCTTGGGGGAAATTTGAAATATGGACAAATTATTTTTGCAAAGCATAATTTTCCGGCACATTTTCCACCAAAGGTAAATAAGACATCAAAAACCTAAACATGCATTAATACGGATATACTAAAAACTAATGACTTAAAAACTATTTCCGCCAACACAAACAAACCAAAAAGAGGGAAAGGAAAAAATACTAAAGACAAGAAGACCAAAAACTCTAAACAAATGGAAACAGGCATTCCACCCAGAAATAAATTAATAATATAATAAATATCTTAATTACCTCCATCCAACTAATTGAAAGGATGACAAGATAACAAAGTAGGCATCAAAATCACAAATCACATAGAAAACCAGGTACTACAAAAGTATAATCAAACCACCAAACAACACAAAATGAAAGTTAAAGACCATCACACGGATCGTCTTGAAAAATTTAAAGAATTTTCAAACAAAAATGAAAGCAACAGGAAAATATTTGATAAGGTCTCGTTGTCAGTAAAATCATTCCTTAGATAAGAATATAGCAAAATATGAGGTAAAACAAATTTTTGGGTCTTCTAGAGAAGTGCAACAGCAGAGAAGACTTCAAAAAAAAGTATAAAAAAGTGCAAGATAAAATGCTTATTCTGCCTCATTTTCAGTTTTCTTCTCTTTTCTTGGCTTTTGGAGACCATACCGATCACACAATAAGAAGAAGATTCAGGATCATGCACAAATAAATATGGAATCATTAACTACACTAGAAGAATAAGCAGAAACAACAGAACAACCATCTCCATAGATTATAGCAGAAACCATTGAAAAATTGATACATTCAACACACATAAGAAACATTCCTTCCACAGATAAAGAAAGATTGCATGCATTTCATAACTGATTATTGAAATTGAATTAGACTATGGGACACTAATCAAATATGTAAACCACCTGCAAAATCACCACAAGGAACTGAGAGAAGATTAAATTCATCGTATTGAATTCGCAATAGTCGAGTAGAGCGGAAAGATCAGATTGACAAAGCAGCATTTGGAAGACGATAAACATCAGGCAAAGATAAAGGAACATCTTGAAGATCACCTAGAATCGTTTGAGGGGAAACAAAAACCCGTATAGGGTAATTTAAAATAGACAAAAGGCATAAAAAATAAATAAATAAAATAAAAAATAAAAACTCATTTCATAGTGAAGCCAACAAAAAGATCATAAAATTTGATATGCAAGCTTAAGCCAAAATCATGGGGTAAAAGGAAAAAAACGAATACCCAGATCCATAAACATCTCTAAAAATAATAATAAACAAAGATCCATCGATTATCCCAATGGAATGAACGCGTGAAAATCTTTGCACAGGCCCAGAAACTGAACGAATAAGCACTCACTTGGAGCCAGAGCGAAGGGTGGAGGCCATGAAAAACTTTGGAGATCTGAGGCCGGACTTGCGTGGGACAGCAAAAGAAGGCAGCTTTGGAGGTTGAGAAGTGAAAAGACCGAGTTTGAGAGCCATTTTCGTTTCTCTCAGCAACTTCCTCTCGGTATTCTTCCTCCACAGGAACCCAGAGAAAATGCGACAATTTATAGGCAAGGGAAGTGAAAGAGAGCCACTCTTAAGTGGGCAGTGGCTGCAGCCTGCGTACATGGTATAAATGTTAACCGAAAAAAAAATTTAGGAAAAATGCCATTGCTTTTTCATGGAACTACGAGATCACCCTTTTCAATTTATTACACCGAAAGTTTTAATGCTGCTGTTATATATCATATTCTCCGGTCTTTCTTTTGTCTCACTATATAGAGTGTATTGTGTAACACTTTTATAATTTTTTAGATTATTATTTAATTTTTAAAAAATAATTCAAAAATTGATTGACAATATTGCCCCGTCTCTATCAAAACGCTGGTTGGCATCGCATATAAAAGTTTTTTTTTATAAAATTAATAACATCTTCCTTTGAAATTTATGACGAAACTAAGAAATTATTTTTTGTGAAGTTTGGATAGTGAATTGAGATTATATGAGATGATATGAAAGTTGAATAAAATATTTTTATAATCTTATTTTTTAATTTTTTTTAATTTAAAAAATTTGAATTATTTATCATATTTTATATAAAATTTTTAAAAAATTATAATAATTATATGATGTCGGTGACAAATTAGATCCTGAATAATGCCGCTGACAAATTAGGTAAAACCCTATTAATGGTTTGCATATATACATACATACCCAGCAGAAGCGGGGCAAAACAGTAAAAGAGAAAATAATGTAACGAAGAATAATTTTCGTTTATGATTATATTGAGACGAACGAAGCTGAGATAATGAGTGAGGGAGAGAGAGAGAGAGAGAGAGAGAGAGAGAGAGAGAGAGAGAGAGAGAGGGGTATCCCACTTGGCAAGCTTTCTTGTTTGCATGGTTTCCACTAGGAAAGCTCTGTTCAGTGCTAAGTTGCATAGGTTGGTTTGTTGTCTCTCTTTCACTCGCTTTCCGTCTGGTTCGGTGGACAGGTGCCAAAAGTCTTGGTTGGGTGGGCAGAAAATATCAATTCTCCTTCTTTCCCTCGATTCAATACAGAGAGACACGGCATTCATTGCTCACTTGAAAACCATATTGTTTAAAAAGTCTACACAATTCTTTTTAAATTATGTAAAGTTTATGTATATTTTTTAAAATAGTAATGTTATATACAATTCTATAATACGAAAATTTTTTATGTTTTTTTTTTAAATAAAGGGATCTATTGTTAAAAGTAGATTTTTTCATAATTACAAATTTCACCAATACATAAGCACCCATCACTTCACACGACACACAACCTAATCACAAACTTCAGATTTAAATCTCATTACTTCACAACATTTAACCCCATCACAAACCACCCCACTTCTTCTCAATCTATCACAACCAACACATTCTATACATACATTAAATATGTCCATATATTCAAACATAAAACCATACACCAAGTTCTATCAAAAAATAAAACAAAAACCATACACCAAGTTCACATAACACAAATTTGAAAATATCTTGGAGTCCATACACATACTCAATTTATCATTATATAAAACTTACTAACATACTTGCTGCCCATCTATATCAATCCAACACAATTACAAATTCTAAAATTTTAATAAGCTCCATTCATGATTCCACACAATTCCCAACATTTACATCATTTTTTTTTTGTTCATTGAAACCAACACATTCAATATTCAAATATGTTCATATCGTTTATACACCAACCCCAAACACAATCATATAGATTTATAAGCTTCATTCATGGCTCAAATCAATTCCAACTCAATATAACACAACTTGTCTATGCCCAAGCATTCAAATACAACGTCATTTAAATCAAGTATGCTTATTAATCTAAGAGATAGGGAAATAGGGGTTATACCAAAACTCTAGGGCTAAAAATGTCTCGGATGGTTGTTGGTGTTGAAGCTGAACATAGGCTTGAGGCAGGAAAAGCAGTTGTTGCCTACTGGTCCACGGTGGTTCAAGGCTGAGCAAGTGGTGCTCTGTTCTTTTTTTGGATTGCTAAAATAAGGGACTGTGAGGTGGCATATAGAGGAGTTTGGTGGTAAGGAGGTGACTGGTAGCGAGAATCTATTGGTGGTTGTTGGGCTTGTCATGCACGGTGAGGAGAGAGAGAGAGAGAGAGAGAGAGAAATAGAGAGGGGGATAGAGACGTTGGGGGGTTTTGGGATGTTGTTCACGGTGGCTGGTGGCTAAGCTTCCATTGTCCATAGCTGAGACGAAGAGAAGCCGTGAGGGAGAAGAGGGAGATCTAGAGAAAGAGAGGAGTTCGAGAGGAAGGGAGAGGCATCATAGGTTGGCTTGCAAATTTACTGTGCTTGAAGGAGGGAGGCGGCGTGTTTGTGGCTACTGGTGGTGGCAGGGTCCGTGAGGGGGAAAGAAATCGAAGAGGGAAAGGGAGGCAGCGCTGGGAGGGAGATACCAAGAGAGACATATGGCGATTGAGGGGCCAAGAAAGGGAAAAAGAGGAAGTCGTCAGCAAGGTGCAACAATGGAGGTGGCATTGTCGACGATGGCAGTGCTGGCATGCTGGGGGGGTCACGGGAGGGGAGATAGAGCAAGTTGGAAGAGGAGGAAAGAAAGAGAAGAAATGAAAGAATGAATGAAGAGAAAGTATCGGGATGTGGAAGAAAGAAATGAAGGGAAAAAAGTGAGTTTTAGTCTTAAAAATATTTGCAGTGGTTCATTATCGCCACAAAAGCTAATAGTTGCTCAGCACAAAAACTAATAAGTGATTTTGGTGTCTTATCTGGCGAAATTATTTTCAGTAACTTTTTGTTGCCGCAAAAAATTGTTTTTACTGTTGAATTTTTGCTCGCTAGACATGATCTCGCTGCAAAATGCTTTTTTTTTTTTTACGGACAGTTTTTGTGTCATCAACTAAGTATTTTCCAGGATAGTAGATCTTGAAAAAGCAAACTCGTGGAAAATGGATAAATATATTATAGTGCATGCATTGACATTGATTTCTAGATCTATAAGTTTCGAGTTAGAATTTATAAGTTATGAAAGCCATCTTAGTTATTTTATATGATACACTTTCTATACATCACACGTAAATTTATTTATAAGTTTAGCTAAATTGTTAAAATGTTGTTTTTTAATGTTTTTTATTCAATAGCTATATTTCTTAGTTCATCTAAACATCTTTTTGTGCAATGGTTATAAAATCACCACTAATTTCAAAAATATAAATTTATGAAAAGATATATATTTAATTATTTATATTTTATCTTAACACTTTCATTCAAGTGTGGACCAAATTTTTCTTTAATAAGTAGGCTCAATAAGTATAATATTTAATTAAATAGGTAAAGTATAGAGTAAGAGTTCGAACTCAAAATCTCTTATATGATACCATGTAAAATCATCATTTATCCCAAAAGTTTAAGTTTATAGAAATATGTAGATTTAATTATTTATATTTTATCTTAACAATGACAATTTTCATCTAACAATTGTTTTTATCTAACTATCTTCTAAGCTAAAAGTTATTACAAATCTAACAATCTTATTTATCTATCTATCATTATGCATCAAACGGTAAATTTAATTTAAACATTTTTTTTATCTAACGATCGTAGTGTATCTAATAGTAATTTTTATCAAAGTTTTATCTAACTCAAATCATGGTGTAATTTAAAATATAATAAAACGTGGGCAATTAATAGTATCTCATATAATATTATTTAGAATATAACAAAATCAATAAAAATATTTTCTTGCAGAAGGAACAATATCTCATATATTTGTTTGAGTAGTATTGTAAAAATTAAATTTAGTCAACATTTGACTAATCCAATGCAATATTATTTTTATGTAATTTGAATAACATATACATATCTAGTCTACGTAATATCGATTACTGGATGCTAATGCACTTGGCTAGGAAGAGAATAATGTTAGATACAGTTATAGGTTGTGCAAGCGTCGTGCATTTCTTTTGAAAAAGAGTAGGATCTATTATTAAACAATTAATTTTTTTTTATATAAATCTCATATTTATTTATTTTTTTAAAAAGATTATATGGTACTTACACATTTTATGATTATAAATATCATTTTGAGATATATGACGGAACATATTGGTTTTATTTTCTTATTGACTGAATAGTTGACTTTTCAAAGGAAAGTAATGGTTGAAAATATTGAGGGGACACATGGCATAACGGTCATTATGATCATGCCTTTACAAAGGAGAGGCTTAATTGATATGTGGTGAATAATGAATGGAATGATATGTTTAAAGAAGCTTTGGTGGAAGGGCTTGTTGCTAGAAGTTCAAATCATAAACCAACTATGTTGTCTGTTATAAGGGATCAGTAGAAAGCAGAAGAGAAGACACCATCTTTTCAAATTTGAGGCAATTGGCTTAAGGAGGAGGAATGTGAGAAAATGGTTGAAAATGTATGGTATGAGAAGCAGCAGTCTCATGAACCTATGAAGCAAGTGCAAAAACTTTTAAGAGTTTGCAGTGGGACACTGGTGTGTGGTTTTAGAAAAAAAGATAAAGAGAGAAGTGAAAATATTGAACAGTTGTCTACCAGGACAAAAGAACTACAAGATTTGGAAGGGCCACAAAATATAGCAAAAATACACAAACTACAACTGGAAATGGGGAGGCTCTTGGAGCAGGAAGATATAAGGTGGAAGCAAAGGGCAAAGAGAAATTGGTACTATTTTGGTGACAAAAATACGACATTCTTTCGTGCTTGTGCCAATCAAAGAAAGAGAAAAAACCAAATCCTCTCTGTGGTGGATGCTTAGTCAAAGCTGAGAGTAGAACAAGAAAAGATTGATGAGGCTTTCAGACAACACTTTTCTGAAGTATACAGGTTTGAAGCTCCTTCCAAAAGAGTAATAGAGGACTGTGTGCAGTCTCTAGAGGTACAACAAGCAGTATGAATGTTGAGTTGGAGAAAAACTTCACTAGAGAGGAATTGAAGGTAGCTCTGAAACAAATGGGACCTTACAAATCCCCTGGACTTGATGGCTATAGTGCATGCTTCTACCAAACTTTCTGGAGCATAATAGGTGATGATATAAGCGAGGCAGCTCTAAGTTTTTTAAATGGAGATAAATTGGAAGACTCTCTGAATTTCACCTATGTGGCTCTAATCCCAAAGTAGCAGAACCAAAAAATGTAGGGGATTTTAGGCCTCTAAGTTTGTGTAATGTTCTGTACAATCTTGTAGCTAAGATCCTTGCAAATAGAATGAGCAAGGTGCTAAATGAAATTAACTCTAAGAATCAGAGTGCATTTATACCGGGAAGCCTGATATTAGACAACATCATTGTAGCATACAAGGCATTGCATTCTATGAAAACAAGGTTGAAGGGAAGAGTGAGAAGTATGACCTTAAAGTTAGACATTTCAAAAGCTTATGACAGAGTTGAGTGATCCTATCTTAAAGTTGCGATGGAAAAATTAGGCCCTGGAGACAGATGGATTAAATTGATAATGGCTTGCATAACCTAAGTTACTTATATTGTGCTTATAAATGGGGAGCCTGGTGAGGTGATATGTCCCATAAGAGGATTTAGGCAGGGGATCCCCCTTCCCCCTATATATTCCTTTTATGTGCTGAAGAGTTGAGTAATTTAATTAATGCGGCATAAACAAAGGGGAGAAAAGGGGTGTGGCAGTGGCAAAGAGAGGGGTAAAACTTACTCACATCCTTTTTGCAGAAGATTGCATAATATTTGAGAGAGCATATTAGGACGAATGACAAAAAAAGTAGCATATTACAGCTGTATGACCAAGCATCAGGCAAGTGCTTGAATAAGCATAAGACTACCATCATGTTTAGCTTAAATGACAGAAATGAAGATTGTGATAGAATTGTGCAAGAGCTTGGAGCTAGGGTGCAAGATAACTATGAAAAGTATCTAGGTCTACCTACAATGGTGGGAAGATCAAAGTACAATACCTTTTGAGATATTAAAGATAGAGTCTAGCTTAAGAAAAACAATTGGAATAACCTTTTTCTATCATCTGTTGGGAAGGATTTCTTGTTAAAAACTGTTATCCAATCTATTCTTACCTACCACATGAGCGTGTTTTCTCTACCAAAGAGGTTGTGTAAGGAACTTGCAGCTTTAATGGCAAAGTTCTGGCAGGGTCACAGATATAATGATAAGAAGATAAAGTGGATGAGCTGAGTGAAGATGGGGGCCTCAAAAAGTAGTGTAGGACTACGCTTCAGAGAGTTAGAGAGTTTCAATAAAACTCTTCTAGCTAAGCAATGTTGGAGAATTCTAATTAATCCTAGCTCCATTGCTACAAGGGTGCTCAAAGACAAATATTTTAAGCATACTAATGTGCTAGAAGCAAAGATAGGCAATGGCCCTTCACTGATTTGGAGAAGCATGTGGGGATACATTGAGCTTTTGAAGGAAATGGCTTGTTTGGAGGGTGGAAAATGGGCATAACATAAAAATATGGGAGGATAAATGGATCCCCAAACTATCTTCTTATCAAATTCAATCTCCAATAAAAAAGCTCACAACAGATGCTAGGGTGGTGCAGTTGTTTGATGGGAGTCGAGGAAGGTGGAAAGGAGATTTAGTGAAGGAAACCTTTAGTGAAGAAGAGGCTGGAGTAATTTGCAGCATTCCGATTAGTCAGTTAGGTTTGCCTGATAAGCAAATTTGGGCACCCTAAAAGAATGCTATTTTCAATGTCAAATCTCCATACCATCTTGAGCTAAGCTGAAAGAGAAAGGTGAGTGGGGAATCATCCTATGGGTCTGAAGGAAAATGAAAGGTGGAAAACTCTTTGGAGGCTAAATGTTCCAGGGGTGATTAAAATGTTTGTATGGAAAGTACTTAACAATTGCTTACAAACAAGATGTAACCTGTTTAAAAGGAGGGTAATCGAGACTCCATGATGTCCCATATGTGAGAAAAAGGAAGAAACCACTTGCCACACCATATGGAGTTGTCCAACTGCTATAGATGTCTAGGCAGAGAAGGTTGGTCCTATACAGAAATGGTATTCTGGTGAAGTTGATGTTGGCCTTGTATGGAAGAAGATGGTAGAGAGATTGAGGCCCGGTTTGGATGCCCAAATGAGATACAAATTATCTTATATGAGCTGTAGTTCATCTTTCATCTGCCTATCTAAACAACAGAATACAAAATCTTATCTCATCTCTAGTTTTTCAACCATCGCTACAGTTGGGCTACAGTAACAATACAGTACCGCTACAGTTCACCTACTACAAAGTTTCATCTGACTCTACAATACTGCTACATTAATGCTAACTACCACGGTTTTAATATATATAATTACCCTTTAGAGTTTTTTTATTTTATTGCAATATATAATTAGAAAAATATATGTCAAATTTTATAAAATATAGTATAATAAATAAGTCATAATTAGAATAATTTCGTTTAATAAAGAAATGCGTTCATATTTGGGAATATTGAAATAATCACTCCAACTACAAAAAATATATTTTGGAAAAGTCAAAATATTTATGAGTTTTTAAATTAATAATAGATATTACTTATTTTTAATATATTCATAATATTTCCCACTCAATAATAAAAAATACTTTTCAATAATTGGTGGGACCCACCGCTTTATCAAATCCCTAAAAATTTAAAACCATCTCATCTCATCTCATCTTACAATTCAAACACATTTTTTTACAAACTATCTCATTTCATCTTAACTCAAAAATCTCATTACTATATAAAATATCTCAGCTCATCCCATATGAACTGCGTAACTAAATGAGGCCTAAATGATGGACTTGAGTTAGCAGCCGCTGTCATGAGAAATATATGGCTGAGAAGGAACAGATTTGTGTTTGAGGAGCATTTTCTCAGTCCAAGCGCAATCTTTAATCAGGCTAGGACTAGTTTAACAGAATATAAGCAAGCCCATTGTAAATAGAGTAGAAATTCAGTAAATACTCAAGTAAGTAGAGATATTATTAGATGAAAAGCTCTTGTGGAAGGTGTTGTGAAGATAAACTGGGATGCTGCTTTTGATAAAAATAAAAAATAAAAATGGGAGCAGGTGTGGTTATCAAAGATGAAAAATGGGAAGTTCATGTCTCTTTATGTTTTCAAAAACACAGATCACATCTCCAACCTTAGCAAATTCCATAACTTTGTGGAGAGCTTTAAAACTATGTACAGAGCTCAAAATTGGCAATGTTGTACTAGAAAGGGATGCTATGGGGATCATCAGTGCAATTAACAACACAAAGGAGCACTGGGAATGGAATGGTTAGTTAATAGAAGACATTAGAGGAATTCTAGTAAATAGACCTCATTAGAAAGTTCGACATACTTATAGAGAAGGAAATAAGGTAGTTCATTTATTAGCAAAATTTACTTATAGTGTAAATGAAGATAATTTTTATATCGAGTTTAGGATTTTGTACGGAAAATAGAGAATATTTAATATTATTTGAAAGATTATAAGAAAAATAATTTATACAATATATAATAAGAAAAACGTTTGTTGCAAGCGTCTGGTGCAAACGGCGTGCAAACGTGGCTGATGTGGAGATACTTGATGAAAGAGACCGAGCTGATGAGAGAGAGAGACCAAGCTGATGGAGTTGATGAGAGAGAAAGACCGAGCTTATGAGAGAGAGACCGAGCTGATGAGAAAGGAAGAATTCATTTTAAATTTTATGTGGCGTGGACAACTGCACGCCGGTTGTATCTACTGACTGTATATAGAAGAACTGATATAATAATTCTACTAGCATTCCACATATCACACACCATGATTTTTTTTTTATTTTTTCCCATAACAAGTATGAGGTGTATAGATGCTAAGTAGAACATCTTGATTAATTTAGCAAGAATAAAATAAAAATAAAAATTTAAAATATGTATGATATGTGGTATGAGATGATGAGTAGCATAACACATACACTATATTGCTCTTGTATATCCCATTAAATATTTTAGGTTCTAGATTCTTATATATCAATGTTTATTTGAACTATATCAAAACATGAGATAATCTTTGTTGAAAAAATCTATTTAGAAACCTTCTTTTTAACGCACTCGGCACACCGCTAAAATGAAAGTTTTCCACATCAACAATGCTAAAAAATAGTCATGTTTTAATTTGTTTTTAAACTATAATGAATCTCACTTTAAGCGATATATTAACACGCTTCTGTATAGCAAAAGTCAATCTTTGTTTCCTTGCATAATTATTAAAGCAATTTATTTCTATTTACTCACTTGTCTAAAAGATATTATTATTATTATTATTATTATTATTAGAGTAATACTAAATACATTTTTACGGTATACCAATTTATGCACTTTTCGTAAAAAAAAATAGAGACCACAAAGAAAAAAATTATTTTATGTGAATTTTAGATTTCTCGCACTCTTTTTAAAAGAAATGCATAAAATTGTACATTTTATGAATGTGTAAATTATTTCTATTATTATTATTATTATTGATGTTATTTTGACTTTCTAATGTCATATATAAAAAGAGTTAGTCTATATATAATTTCTATTAAATTATTTCTATTATTATTATTATTATTATTGATGTTATTTTGACTTTCTAATGTCATATATATAAAAAGAGTTAGTCTATATATAATTTTTATTTACAAAATATTCATGTAAATTCATAGAATTATGTTAATATTAATATTCTTTTTAAAATGATAATTTTTTCCATTTTATTTTAATTTATCAATAGAACACGCAATCTCATATTTAATACTGTACATAGAATGTCTCGTATAAAAGAGAAGATCGATAAATGTCGTACCTTATTAAATGGGGGTGGAAATTGGTTGATGTGTACAACACGCTACAAATGTGCTGTCCGTCTTAGAATCTGCATACACTACACGTGGAAGTTGTGCGTGCGTATACGTAAGATGCACCTCTACAATTTGAGTAACGTCGAGTTCATGCATCATGCATTAAAGTGCCAACGCCATGCTGGGCTGCTGCATGTCATTAATTAGTAATTTCCTTCTCATTGTGTCGGCAAAAGCCCACGACCCTTTTGTTTGGAAAATAGTCCGCTTATTTTCTGAATTAGGTCAAACATCTGCTCGAACAAATTAATGCATCCTTCTTTTATATGCCCAGGCCCCAAAAATGTCGACACGTGTGTGTGCGTGTGTAAAGGCAATTATTAAAAGGTCTAGCCAAAATAAGATGATAAACTAGAGATCATTCATGAACATATATTAAATCTAGGGCTCAAGCTGTTGGAATATTTCCAGTTGCAATCAATGCATCTACTTGTATAGATATGCTTGTTCATCCATGCATGCATGATGCATTCACTTCTTGCATGTACATATTTCAGATTCTTCTTGCATCTATGTAACATGTAAAATATTTAATTAAATAAAATGAAATGTAAGATTTGATTTTAATATCACATAAAATCATCATTTATATAAAAAATTTAAATTAATAAAAAGAAGTAGATTTAATCTTTAATATAATAGATTTAATATTTAATATTTATTTTTAACCCTCTATACAAATAAATAGAAAATCATGCTTTGGTAATTAAGATTTTGTTGATTTAATAAATATTGTTTTCTCCAAAATCCAACCAATCATATCAACCTTAACTGGGGGGGGGGGGGGGGTGCGGTTTTAAAAATGAGTCTTACAATACACAGTTATCACTCAAATATCTTTAAATCCATTAACATAATAGCCTTGACTTAATATTTCTATCTCTCTTTATTTGTCTTTGATGTGCATTGTACAGTTTGTTTAGTTTCATATCAATGATATCATATAAGTTTTTCTTGTTTTTCTGAACTTACTTAGTCACATAATTTTTTTATTTTTTTCTCATCTGGGTCATTCTTGACTTCATTGAGTTTCTTGCATATCACCTATATCACCTGTACATAATCTTTCTTTACAACCTTTGAGATGTTTGTAACCGCATATTAATTAGTTAACTAGTTAGAACTTTCAAGAAAGTTTATCTAATAATTAAAACAAATCTGAAAGATTCTTGCATGTGGGAGGCAGCGGATTTATCTAGCTAGATGATTAATGAGACGTGTCTAGCTAGAGAGATAGAGAGTATGTGAAGAATTTATTAGTTATTCACATGTTTTTTTTTGTTCACTTATTAATAGTTATACAATTATACAATAAAAATCTAACGACTTTTATATTATTAGATATTTTTTCAAGTTTATTCTTGATTTATAAATTTTTCTTAAAGCTTAGAAAAATATGAGTAAGTTGAGAGCAATTGTATAATTTTATGACGTATAATTATTATTTTTATATAATCACGTGCAAAAAGCACATATTACTTATGCTAACACATACCGCACACTTTGTCGATTGCCCCCCAGACACCAAATCCTAATTCCGCTCCTGACCTTAACTATTATTTGGGATATGCTCTCCTTTAGCTTATTTTCGTGTTTTCGGGTCGTGTTCATGCGTGTCGAATCATGAACATTTGACTATATAGGTCAATCCGAATTTAACTCGTTAAGTTAAACGTGTCAAACTCTCAAATCCTAATACAACTCATTTAGATAATTGGTCATGTCATGTCACCCGTTTTGACTCATTTAATAATTAATTAGAAATAAATTAATACAACACAACCCATTTAAACTCATTTCATGTAAATGAGTTGAACTAACACGCATAACTCATTTGACCTGATTAACATAATTTAACATAAAAATTAAAATTTATATTTATTACTAGCCACAAATCTTAAAAAATATATATCAATATTTTTTAAATTTTAACATATAATAAAACCAATATTACAAACCATACAATAACAAATATGAGCAAAAATCTAAAATTACAATCTCAACAACAAAAACATAAGTATACTGAGAAATACTAATATTACAACATAACAATAATAAAATTTTAGTTTTGAAATAAAATTTAAAACGGATCAAAACGAGTTGATTTTGTGTTAAGCGGGTTGACTCGTTAATAAATCGTGTCTTAAGGGTCAACTCATTTTAACTCAAATCCATTAACATTAAACTCAAATCTGCTAATATCTAAACACTTATTCATGTTGAGTTCATAGACCGTGTCATATATTACTATCTCTAATTTTATAAGCTGTGATGAATCCAAGAAAACCAATATATATATATATATATTTTTTTTTTTTTATAAGTGAGAAACCAATACATATATAAAAGCGCCTGCAGGCAACTAACATCTGTTTTAATGCAATCTACAGCCACCTAGTTATTTACCAGCATGCAAAGTTGTCATTTTATCTTAAATTGATCAAACCGGCCCCGTCATCATCATATGACTAATCTCGGATACAGATAATTGTGTCATCATGATGTGCCATTACCCACCTAACTTGTTTAATAAGTTAATCATATTAAATTGATATGAATCTGTTTTAATTCGTTTCAATCTGTTTGATATTAATAGATTGAATTTATTTGAATCTGAAGAATTTAATGTAGTATTAGACTATGGTTTAGCAATCGCGGAATCTATGCGTAGATTGCAAATATTTTTTATAATTTGAAAACATATAAATACATGTGAATTATATTATAATTAATGTTGGAATTTATGAATAGCTTTAAAGTCTTGGGGGTCTATAAATTGTTTTTATATATCTCCAAATCGCAAGAGGTATTCAAATAAATTGGGGTCTCCCTTTTCAAAAAATAAATAAATAAATAAATTGGGGCCTATAATCAAAACACTATAAGTACTAGTGGATAATAGGAGAAGTCTTCTTGCAAGAGAGTTCGCGCACTAAACCGTATACCGATGCTAACATGTAAGGTATCTGTTTAATGAATTGTGTGAATTGAAGACGAAAATGATTTTTGTAAAACAGATGACCTTATTTTTTTCTCAAAATTTTTCTTCTTTTATTTTTTATTCTAATAAAAAAAATTATGTCAGTATCAGTATGCAGTTTGGCGGTTTGGTGCGTCAAACCGCTTGTATCTAGTACGCGATTTGGCGAGTTAGTGCGTCAAACTGCTTGTATCTAGCAAAACTCTGGATAATAAACCCTAATGCACAAGTGCTACTAAGAGGGCTAATTAAGAGTGTGTTCCCACTAACCTCCATCGTGGCCATTATTTGCAATAAAAAAGAGAGAAAAGCTATAGTACGGAGAGTATATTGGGAAAAACTTTCACTTAAGACGAATCTTGAAAGCAACGCATATAATCTTTCATATTTTATAATGGATTTGTGCTCTTAATTTGGAACTTCCATCTTGATATGTGAAAAATGATGACATAAAAGTAAAACGAAATAAGAAATCAATCATACAACACATATGTGGTTCGGTAACTTGTTTACGCCTATGAAGTTTTAGAGAATTTTATTCTCTTGAGGAATGTCAAAATACAATATGAAGCGAAATCACAATGCTCAGGACAGTCATACTATTCATAATAAACATATATATTATATATGGTTGTACAGCAGAAATCCTAACTTCACAATTGCTGGATTATTCACATGAGTGAAGTGTTGAACGAGTAACGAATTCTCTGTCTGATGTTCACTCAAGCGACATGTCGAGCGAGTATCGAGCAAACTCTCTGTCCAAACTTCGCTTGAGCGATTTGTCACTCGGTAACTTTTCTACGTCCATGGAGCTGCAGAGGATTTTTTTCTCTTGAGAAATGTTAAAGTACAATGTGAGACGAAATTACAATGTTCAGAACAGTCATATTGTTCCTAATAAATATATATAGACCATATGGTTGTATGGTATAAATCCTAATTTCACAATTACTGGATTATTCACTTAAGTAAAGTGTCAAGCGAACTATCTGTCTGATGTTCGCTCAAGCGAGTATCGAGCAAACTTTCTGTCTGAGTTTCACTCGAGCAACCTGTTGCGCGAATGTCAAGCAAAATTTCTTTTTGGTATTTCTATCTGCCTGAGCTTTGCTCGAGTGATCTAGAATTTGGCTTGGGCTTGGGCTTATCAGCCCAAGCTCGTGCTCCATGACCCAAGCATCATTGAAACTCAAAAAAAAAAAAAAAAATCATGATGAATCATTGTCAAGTCGGATCATCAAATCGGGCCACTACAAAAATAATTCAGGCTCCGCACACCCAAAAATCTCCCTTGAAGACTGCTATAGCCAACACATCACCATCTGCAACTACAACTGAAATCCCCCACCTCTATAACTCATAGCCCATGTCTTCAACCTAGAAGAAGAACTGAAGTTGCTCACGTGTAATACCTTCAGTCAACACATCTACAGGGCAACTCTCAACTCCCATTGCATTGGGAATATCTCATCTTGCATAACCCCTGGCACACATCAGAAAACCAACAACTTAAGCCTCATTCTCTGACTATAGGCGACTGATCCCTCATCATGCTACCATCTTGTTCAGTCTTTAGCCAACGTGCCCACCTTTTGTGTAGTGTCTGCTTCCTCTCTAGATGTCCAATCAACTTCTTCACAACTAACTCTCACTTGCTCGAACTTCCATCTCGTAAGATTTCAACGTAGTTTTGCAGTTTACTACCTTTAGTCAGCAACATATAGTTCAAGGTGGGAAAATATCGATGCGAAGGTCTGGTTGTCCTAGAAGCCTTGCGAGCAACAACTGTAGGTATGGACGACATTGGATCACCAAATGTGCTCTCCTAGTCTCTCACACCTTTGCTCTATACTACGGTCTACGAAATTTATCTAGGCTTACAAATATTGATTCATGAAGAACTACAAAACTAGTCCCCTTTTGCATCCCCGACCTCACATTCAGAAGTATTTTCCCTTTTTGACGCATGTGACCAAGCCTAACATGTCGCAACTCTGTATTATCAGGCACATCACCAGATCTGGATGTAAAATACAGAGTATATGTTCTTTAAACATGAGCGAAAATCATTGCACCCTTCGTGACCTTCCACGCATCTCCCAAAAAACCTATCAAATAACCGTTATCTTCAAGTTATCCCACAGAGAAGTTTTTCTTCAACTCAGGAGTATGTATGACATTTTACAAAGTCCACTCATTCTCGTATGGGAGTGTGATGTGCACATCTTCCAATCACACTACATCTAATGTTTTTCCATCAACTATGTGTATCTTACCAAAATCATCAGCAACATAGTTGCATGATCTCTCAGTGTGAAGTGATATGAAAGGAAGCTCTTGAATCCAACACCCAATCATCAACAGAACTATGAACTGCAAGAAATATTGCATCCTGTATTTTCTCGATCACCACCTTCACAGCGTCGTCCTCAGTCTTCTTTAGATTCTGACAATTTGTTTTGATGTGGCATGTCTTACCACAATTCCAGCAAGTGATCTACTGCCCATACCTTGACTTGCTTCTGCCCCTATTTTTAGACTTTGACCTATCATGTCCTCTACCTAAATATCAACATTTACGGTAGAACCCAAACCGAAGATCTCACTAGAATCTCTTTTACGTACCTCCTCAGCAAGAATCAGATCTCGAACATCGAAGTATCTCAACTTCAGCTTACCGGCAAAATTACTCACAGTCATTCTCATGGCCTCCTAACTATACAGCAATGATGCTAGCAGGATCAATACCCAAATCTCATCATCAAATCCAATATTGATAAACGACAATTGGTTTGTGATAGTGTTAAACTTATTCAGATGTTAGGCAATAAACATACCTTCTATCATCTTCAGGTTGAATAATTTCTTCATCAGACGCACCTTATTATTCGCTGACGACTTTTCATACATGCCTGACAAAGCTACCACAGGATCCGTTGTGCTATTTTCCTTAATAACATTATGTACAACTGATCTCGACAGGATTAGCCAAATAACCCTTAAGACCTATTGATCTAATAGTAACAAGTTCTAATCAGCATCCTCCATGCTATTCAGCTTCTTCCCCAACAAAAAGAGATGAAGTCTCTTCCTATAAAGATGATTCTCAATCTACATCCTCTAGCACCCAAAGTTTGTGCCGTCAAATTTCTTGATTCCAACCTTTACTTTATCTCGTACCATCGATTTCCCTTACACCCAAACATTGTCTTTGATACTAGTTGTTATGAAAAATGAAGAAAGAAAAGTAAAACAAAACAATAAATCAATCACATGACAAAAATTTACCTACTTCGGTAACGTGCCTACATAAACACATATATATGGTTGTATAGCCATACTTGGAACGATTTTAATCTCTTAATGAATGTCAAAGTACACTGTGGGGCAAAATTACAATACTCAGAACTGTCACATTGTTCATAATAAATACATATATATGGTTGTATAATGGAAATCCTAATTTCACAATTACTGGTTATTCGCTCGAGCAAAGTGTCGATCGAGCCTTGAGTGAACTCTTTGTCTGATGTTCGCTCGAGCGACATGTTGAGCGAGTATCAAGCGAACTCTTTGCCTGAGATTCACTCGAATGATCTATTGTGCAAATGTCTAGAGAACTTTCTGGTTGGCGTTTCTCAAGTGAACTTTCGGCCCAAACCTCATTGAAATTCCCTCCTATAAAAGTAGGCCTTAGAACATGTTTGGGGTTGCGTTAGAATTCTTAAAAAGTGTTTAAGTAGCTTCTAAAGCTCTTTAATGATAAAACTAGTTTGGTTATTACATATTAAAAGTATTTTCTAATCCCAACAAATCTAGAAAGTACATTTCAGGAAAAAAATATCATTTTGATACTTTTCTTCAAACATACTTTTCCACTTTTCCAATTTTCCAAATAATGAAAAAAGTAGTTTTAATTTTAAAGAATGTTGTTATTGGGTGAAAATCAAGAGTGAAAAAAAAGCAGAAAAATTTATGGGTTTTATAGGTTCAGTTTGATTGCTTTCAGTTCTTAAGAAACATAATTAGAGGTGTAAAAAAATCAGAAAACCGATTCAACCAAACCGAAACTACGTTCAGTCTGGTGCCGGTTCAGTAGTAGTGTTTCTCATTGGTGAAACTCCAATTCCTTGTTGGCGAGGATAAACAAGCATCTCCATTTGAGTCTTTTTGCTTCACTTGTTTTGTTTGCTCGTTTCCAATATGTTTTGTATCGAAGTGATTTTTAGATTGTCTCCAGATACAAAAACTCGTATTTATTATTGTTGTCTGTTATATAACAAGAATTAATAATTATATAAGCTTTTCTTTTATTAACTTAGGTTTACCTTCAAATATTGAAAAAAATAAAATAAAAAGGAAATGATCTCAAGTGAGCTAAAATATACCTTATAATGGGCTGAGTTCGTTATAATGGGCCGAGTTCATTAAAAATAAAGAGGTACTGGGCTTCTAATTGGGATATAAAGTAACTAAAACAAAACATTAAATTTGAAAATAGTAATAACTTGCTGTATATATACATACCATCTCTACCGTGTTTTATTTATTGAACATTTGTTTAATATCGTTCAAAAAAATTATTAGGGCAATTACAAATATTGGATAACTCAATTCATATATATATATATATATATATTCCTCTATGTCCTTAGAACTCGATTAAAAATTACAAAAGATTCAAATACATGTATTAGCGGATCTTCTCTCCAAATTATGGAAAGGCTACTTTTGTAATTA
The DNA here is from genome assembly GCF_004785595.1 of Juglans microcarpa x Juglans regia. Taxonomy (NCBI): domain Eukaryota; kingdom Viridiplantae; phylum Streptophyta; class Magnoliopsida; order Fagales; family Juglandaceae; genus Juglans; species Juglans microcarpa x Juglans regia. The sequence continues at coordinate 23,439,342 of NC_054595.1, forward strand.
TACCAAATAGATATATGATTTATATAATTATGGAAAATGCTAGATTTACCGAGAAAGTGTACCGAATATGTGTACTAAAATGTGTTTTTTTAAAGCATTTGTGTGTGTGTGTTTTTTTAATATTTAAAACAAAATGCATACACATGCATTAAAAAAAAAAACAGAATACACTATTCGCTACCCATTTCGATACCAAATATTGGCGGGACTCCCTCTAACTATACTGCACTTTTTCTTTTTTCTTTTTCCTTTTTATTTTTTATTTTTTTTTAAAGTAAAACAAACTTCATTCATTCATAATGGGACATTATAATTTTGACCTAAGACATACAAAATACAAGTCAACTACTGCTTTTAAGGCTTTTCAATACACAAATTTCTTTGTGACTGATATGGTCTAGTCCATTGTTGTAACTCTCTACAGACAAACCGTCTGAGAGATATCACTCTGTCCTAAGATAGATTTAACAAACCTTACATTTTGTCCTAAGATAGAATTAAACAACCCTACACTCTGTCTAAGACGGAGTAAAGAATACACTCTATCAACAAAAATTCAAGAGACTATTTTTTTAACCTAAAACAAAGGAAATAATAGAAAACGTAAAAGATACATGGAAAAATAACGAATTACATCTTGGAAAGCTGTAGATCTGCATTTTCAACCTTAGAGAAAATAAAAAAAACAAATACCGAGGCTGTCCCTCACACGCCACCCTGGAAGTACGGCAAAACATCAAGTTTGAAGAAACCGATGGCCCTAGTCCTAGAAAAGCCACGCGTGGCGGCGATAAAGCTCCCCTTGGGTGGCGTGTGGATGTCACGCGTGCACTTTGGGCCCCGCATGTGGCTCACGTGCCGCTCTGTTCGACGAAACAAAAAAAACTAGCGAGAAAATGGAGGAGGGAGGAAGGAGGAAGGGAGAAGCCAAAGCTCCAACCCTCCTATGGTCTGAGTTTTCTGAGGGGGGAGATTGTAGAGAGAGCGAAAATAGGTTTTTTTTTATCTTTTTATAAAGGCCACTTCCTCTTGCACAACTTTTTCTATTTATTTAAATTCACTTATATTTGGAGTGACGTTAGAGCATTGGTATTGGACTCATCAAATGAGTTTAATCTTTAAAATTTGATAAATTCATGTTTAAAATCACTGCATTGAATTCACCAAACACTAAAATTTGAAACTTTGAGTTACAATGCATTCCAATTCATTTTCAAATTTGAAGAATTACTATTCACACTCTATAACCATTATTTTATTTACTTAAATTATTGTTTCCCAATTTTAAACCACAATATATTTAAGTTAGAAAAAAATAATTTAAATATCAAATTAAATTATTAATTAATATATAGTTAGTGTAACTGTAAATATGAAAAAAATAAATTAAAAATATTATTATTAAAAAAATAATATTATATTATTATTTTGATAAATCCAATGGCTAATCCAATGTGAGGTTATGGATAGGGAGGTTTTGAATTTATAAAAAACATATACTTTTCATCAAATTTTAAAGATAAAAATGATGAATCTAATACTAATGCTCTTAAAAGAGACTATCAAAATTGATATATTACATCTTCAAACTAACGTTCTGATAAATAACATAATTATGCCAAATCTAACCATTAAAATAGATAGAAATAAGTGATATGATACAATGCTCATGGATGATGATATTTAGCAATCAACTATAATTAAATGATGAGATGCACTAGTTTTAATAACTTGAAATGTATGATATAAATGTAATGTTATATACAGTCTTAGAGTGTGTAGTGCCTGAGTATTCTATTTGAAAAAAAGTGAAGGTTACCATTAAAAAATAACTTTTTTACGTGGATTTCAAATTTACTTATTTTTTAAAAGAATTATGAGGGGACTACATATTCTAAAACTGTAAATATCATTTCTCATTATATAAAATATCTTATAATGTAACAATAAAAAATTACGTTTAATGAATAGAAAGAGAGAATAAAAAAGTTTATTTTCTTAAAGTTTTTAGGAATAGTAAAAGAAAAATAGAAATGATGATACAAAATTATTAGACTAATCATTAATTAAAGAGGGATGCTAGAGATACAAAAGAATCTTATACACTGATGTGACACACTATCAGTATATCACGTGTCCTTTTTTTTCTCTCTCTTTTCCCCTCTTCTCCCCGACATCTCCTCTTTTTTTTTTTTTGCCCTTCTCTCTCCCCTTCTCCCCATGCCTCTCCCCTTCTCCCCCTTTCCCTTCTCCTCGTGTCGTCGTCGCCATCGCCTTTCACCAAAGTCTCCGTCGAAGCTTCCTCACCCCTCATTGACGTCGCTACCACATCCCTCACCTTTCTCACAACTCACCGACGTCGCCCTTCACATTCTTCTTCATCATCTTCGTCCTTACTGCCCCCTTGATGTCCTTGCCACTCACCAACATCCAAAGCTTCATCGCCCCTTGCCGACGTCGTTATCGCACCTCTCACCTTCCTCGCCACTAGCTGACATCGATCTTCACCCTCACCTCCGTCATCATCGTCGCTGCTATGCCCTCGATGTCGTCACCACTCATTGACATCCTCGCCTCCATCAACGTCTTTTCTCTCAGTCGAGTTGAGGGGGTGGGGAGGGATTGGAAAAGGGCAAGGGAAGGAGAGGAGAGGCACGAGAGGGGAGAGAAGAGAGAGAGAGAGGAGAAGAGAAAAAAATTAATTAATTAAAAAAAAAAACACATCAAGATTCCGTGTCTATATTATTTTTCTTAATTAAATAGACGGTGGAAACAAAATTTTACGTGTTTGTTTTTGTTGGTTGGGTAAAACCGAAAACGGAAGTCCCCCTATCCTCCAACCAAACAGGAAAATGGAAAAAAAGGAATAGGAAGAAAGTGAACGGAAAGAGAACGAAAAAAAAAGGACGAGAAAGAAAGTAAACGGAAAGTAATAAAATATTGTTTTTGCAATAAAAGAGAGAATTTCAGAGAGACGTGCAAGGAGTTAATAGGGGGTTTGACCAAAAGCAGTGGCACCCAATCATTCGTTAGGGCTTTTATTGTTACAACTTTTTTTTACAGTTACAGGGTACAACAGAGAAACAAAGTAAAACACGAGAAGGAATTAGGAAATGGACGCTGCAGGAGGGCCAGCTCCGCCTGCCGACGCTGTGATGATGGAGGCGCAGCCCGACCCGCAGCAGCAACCGGCGATGGGGATGGAGAACATATCGGCGACGCTTAGCCACGGAGGGAGATTCATTCAGTACAACATATTCGGCAACATCTTCGAAGTCACCGCCAAGTACAAGCCCCCCATCATGCCCATCGGCAAAGGCGCTTGCGGCATCGTTTGGTCCCTAAATACTCTCTCTCTCTCTCTCTCTCTCTTCTTTGTGAATCTTAAGAGATGGATTCTGTGGTTTTATTTTTTTTATCATTTTTTTATATTTGGATTATGAATTTCCGTAGCTCGGCTTTGAATTCGGAGACGAACGAGCACGTGGCCATCAAGAAGATTGCTAGTGCGTTCGACAACAAGATCGACGCCAAGAGGACTCTTCGCGAGATCAAGCTTCTTCGCCACATGGATCATGAAAACGTCAGTGAGTGGTTTCAATAATTTTTCTTCATTACCAATTTAGAACTACGTAGATTAGTCGTTTTCTGGGAGTTTCTTATTATTTTTAAATAAGAATGTTTAATCACTGAGTTTATCGTTTTCTTTTACCCAGGAAAACTTCAATTATGTATGCGATATTTGTGGAAAAATGATCAGGGTTAAGTACCCGTAATGTTTAGTAGTTTGCTAGTGATGCTAGCTAATGCTGGAAACGCAGAGAATATTACCTGTTCGATTTAAACGGGCATTAATTAAACCACATTTATAGTGAATCTTAATTCTGATGACTTTTACACTCCGATGATTCATCGGAGTAGAACTGCATCAAGGATTTAGAAGTACGAACCACAGTGTTCTGTATAACGCTAGTCGTTAGTGCGAGTCATTACTCGTTGGCATGGCTGACGTGACAAGTTGTTACTAGTTAGGATTACTTATGCTGTCACATCGCATTGTAGGAAGCTTCTTATGCTACTGTTCGATACCATGATCATTGTGGCCAATGTAGACTATTTTAATGTATAACACAGTGTTGTCATTATTGTTTTGTTCAATAGGATTATGTAGAATTAAAATTATGAACAAAAAATCTATTTTAAGCATTAGTCTTTTTTTTTCCCCCTATCTTTTCTTAGCTGAACAGATCTCATTATTACATGTAGATGTCATTTCATTTGTTGGCCCACTTTGGCTGCCGGGACTTCTGAAACCATCTCCATTTTCATAGGCATGTTTAGAACCAATCATTGCAAATTAATTGACCAATTTTCCCGGGAGAGTGTAACATATAAAATATGAATGTGGCGTACTATAATTGCTTTTATTTGTAAGATAAATGTAATTATTAGTTAGCATATCCTAATCATTTTTTACCACTGTAATTATTAGTAAGCATATCCTAATAATTTTTTCCCACTACGGTCTCTTGTCTTCACCTATGTCTATGAGCTCTAGCTCAAATGTCGCGTCCTTCCCTGTAGGTATAGGTGGAGGATAAGGTTGTGGTTCAGAATCCACCAGAGAGTATGTGTAACTTATCAATAAAAAGATTTGCTCATCTTACTTATGTGATTTATTATTACGCGTTTGCAGGGGTCAGTAGACATTCTCCTTAGTTTTTTATTTGGTCATGCTTTTTATATTTCTTGTACCCCTGAACCCACCAAAGAAGAGGACAAGGAGGGGGGGGGGGGGGGGGGGGGGGGGGGGGGGGGGGGGGGGGGGTGGGGGTGTTTAGAACCTTCTGTAAGAGACGTATGAATTTGGTTCTGTTTTTTTTCCCCAATTAATATCACTTATATTTGTGATGCAGATTGTTGCAATCAGGGATATAATACCACCCCCACAGAGGGAGACATTTAATGATGTATATATCGCTTACGAGCTAATGGACACTGACCTGCACCAAATTATTCGTTCAAATCAAACATTGTCAGAGGAGCATTGCCAGGTATTCTAAGCAGTTAGGTATTATCAAAGTATTTGGACATTATCTTACAGGTAAGAGTTGTTTAGAAAACCGTGGAGCCATAAATCTTCCTTTGCCTATGATAAAGGTAGTTGAATGGCATAGTATAATCGTAAATCAACTTGGGAAATGAAAATTGACGCATGCGGCATGCCTAAGACTTAGAAACGCAATTTCCTTTGGATTCTCCAACTTTCTAAGTTTATTTATGTTGGGATACAATAATGCGAGAATAGTAAAGAAAAATAGAGAAAACAATTATACAACACAAGATTTACGTGGTTCGACAATTTGCCTATATCCACGGAGCTGCTCGGGATTTTTATTTAGAGGAATGTTGAAGCACACTGAAAATTACAAGATTTTCACTCAACTCAAGCTCTCCCACTCTCTATCGCCTCACTCTCTCAGTGCCCAAAAATGCCGTTTCGTTTCACTCTACAGCATTTCTAAAGTTTTAACACTTATATATATATATATATATATATATATATATATATGCGGCGTAGTGAAAACCCTAAGGCGGTGAATTTTCCACTTATTTGCTCGAGCGCGACTCGAGCGAACTTTCTGTCCGGTGTTCGCTCGAGCGCCAAATCGACCGAGACTCAAGCGAACTCTTGGGTTGAGCTGCGCTCGAGCCCAATGTCGAGCACCTGTTGATCTCTTTCTGGGCTTCCCTCGAGCCCATTGTCAAGCGCCTATGGAACAAACTCTCGGGTTGAGTTTCGCTCGAGCAATGTATCGAGCAAGCAACGAGCAAACTCTCGGGTTGCCTCTGTTCAAGTGTAAACCAGGCTCCACACTCAACAATTTCTTCTTTTTGTTCCTATTCTTATTATAATTTTCAAAATTCACAATATCAATCTGCCACAGATAAAAATAACTATACTACTTTTCCATGTTTTATGCAGTATTTCCTGTATCAGATCCTCCGTGGATTGAAATATATACATTCTGCAAATGTTCTGCACAGGGACTTAAAGCCCAGCAATCTTCTTTTAAATGCCAATTGTGACTTAAAAATATGTGATTTTGGACTAGCTCGTGTCACCTCCGAAACCGATTTTATGACAGAATATGTCGTTACAAGATGGTACCGTGCACCAGAGCTTTTATTGAACTCTTCTGATTATACCGCAGCTATTGATGTATGGTCAGTTGGCTGTATTTTCATGGAATTGATGGATCAGAAGCCCTTATTTCCTGGTAGAGATTATGCGCACCAACTAAGTTTGCTTATGGAGGTAATTTTATTTGCCATATTTTAACTGTTACACTACTGGTTTCTGGGAAAAAAATGATCATTTTACGTTTTCTAAGTCCAATTTCACTTTCTCTTAATATTTATTGCTTTTCATTTAAGACCTGCCTATTTTCTGCACTTCACCTTATCTTAAGAAATGAAAAGGTCATAGAAGTTTTACGCTAAATTTGGCACTGAATATATTAGCAGATGACTTTGAGGTCTGATTTAGGATTATTCAAAAATATTACCTTAAATGGATTTCTTCTATCTCACCTTTATTAAACTATATGCTTCCATAATTGCATGTACTCATGAATAAGTAATACACATTTTCATCTTTATCATGCAGTTGATTGGCACCCCATCAGAGGCTGACTTGGGGTTCTTGAATGAAAATGCTAAGAGATACATCCGGCAACGTCCTCTTTACCGTCGGCAGTCCTTCACTGAAAAATTTCCACATGTCCATCCTGCAGCTATTGATCTTGTTGAAAAGATGTTAACATTTGATCCCAGACAGAGGATTACTGGTGAGTTAATGAATTCTAATGTGTGTGCATAACAATACTAATCTCAACTGAAATAAACAAAGTCTTAATCTCCATTAAAGTATTTTTACTTGTGAAAAAAGCATGTTAATCTCTATTAATCCTTGCATCAGAATACTAGTCTAATTGTAATCTTTATCCCACATGATTCATTGTTTTAACATGCTTTATTGGTCTGGCATTACTTGTCATTTGTCTTTGATTCCTTAAGTTTTTTTTGTCATTGCTAGTAAACGAAAAAAAAAAATGTGCGAGCCATTGAGAACCTTTTGTATCACTAATTTGATCAAAAAGGTTCTTACAACGGCCATACAATTTGTGTCAAAAGTGAAGTTGATTCTGTTATAATTTGATCTTTAGTTAAAGTTACATAAAAGCAGAAAAAACCATTTTTTAGTTGTACGACATTCGTTTAAACATCCTATTCTGGGGCTGCTGTTTTTTAAGTTCTTTGGGATCCCTTTTTTGTGCACACATAGATAGAATCAAACCAATTCCCTAAATGTTTTGTGGGTATTGCTCCAATCTTACTCCTTTCCTTTATCAGGCTGAGAATTGATTCTAGTTCTCCATCTCCTATCATAATTTTATATGATTTTTTATGACATAAATTTTCAGTTGAAAATATTGTGTACCTTTCTTTTTGTGTGGGTGTGTATCTTCATGGCATTTTTCACTAATAGAAAAGTATATTAATAGTATTTTTTACATATTCCACTAATATGACATTCTGTCTTGCATTTGACGTGTTGATTATTGACATAGTGTGGACGAGAAGCGCACACACACACACACATATATATATATATATATATATAAATAGATAGATATAGATAGAGATATAGATAGATAGACTTAACTTTTGACTAGTGATACTGAAATTGGAAAAATCAAGACCAAGGATGTGAGTTAAAAGCATGATCAACAAGCATGCCTTTCTATTTTCAGCTTTCCCAAAGGACTCGTTATCTCAGGAAGTCCCTGTTTAACATCATTTTCATCTCTCTCCTATGACCTGTTATGCTGTGGTGGCTATCATTAAAGAGCTATCGGATGCTGCATGTCATTGATGTTGCATTTTACCCATACCAAGGCACAATAGTAAACGTCACATACCTCTCATTTAACAAGTACGACTTGGGGATTACCAAGTGAAGGTTGCTACCAAAATGATTGAGCTATCTCAATCTGAACGTCAGGCAACAAATCGCTTGGAGGATCCCTGGGTGTTAATAACCTACTGAAAGACTGTCCTGTATGAGAAAGAAAGACGTTAGGATCTCTAATTATGAACCCACTTGAAAAAGAACACCCCAACCCCTACCCCAACCCCCTACCCTGGTCAGTTTCAATTTCAATCCAAGTTCAACCTAACTAGTTTCCAACAATCTTTGCTGTAATCTTGCCATTCAAAATGTTACAGCCGATATCCTAGGGGACTCTTTATTTTGCCATGGTCTTTTAAAAAAAAAAAAAAAAAATCTCTCTTGAAAAGGTTTTCTAGATAAATCTCCCATGAGAACCTCGCCATCGTGATCTGACATTAAATTTTTCCAATGATTCAATTAATCCATTAAATTTTGTGCTTACCGCTGCAACTGTGTTGTTGTTAACGTATTTGTATTAGCACATTTAAAACATGACTTATAATTTTCTATTTCCAACAGTCGAAGACGCTTTGGCGCATCCCTATTTAACATCTCTACATGACATCAGTGATGAGCCTGTCTGCATGACTCCCTTCAGCTTTGACTTTGAGCAGCATGCACTGACTGAGGAGCAGATGAAGGAGCTGATCTATCAAGAGGCTCTTGCATTTAACCTCGAGTATCAGCACCCATAAGGAGTCGTGCTGTTTATTCACTCATCGTGGATTTGATCAGTGTAGTCTCTCTGCTTTATACATTCGGTGATTGATTTCCTTGTGTATATATGTTGCATTTCAAAATGGGTGGTTCTGGAGTTAATTTACTTGCGGGAAGAACAGAATTCAGAGGCTGTTACAAATCTTTGCATGGCGGTTTACCTCTCCATTTGTTATTCTATTATTTAACAGATGTATCTCTCTTTCTCTATCTTTGTTTTTCTTCTCTTTTAATATTCTACTGTCTATGGAGAGAGAGAGAGAGAGAGAGAGAGAGAGAGAGAGAGAGGCTCATTTTTTAGTATTGTAAGAAATTGGTACCAGATCTGTCTTTTTGTATTGTAGCTCAATAAGCCCAACATGGTGTTGCCATCTCTAGTTCTAACTTACAGGATTTCCAAGCCAAGGGCACAACTACTAGGTCTCACCATTTTCTCATCACTCCATGGAAGAATTAAATCAATAAACCAGACTCCATGAGAGAAAGACAGTAATAACTTCAATTTTCCTGCTTAAATCTATATAATTTTTTTTTATTAGTATGATTAAGAAATCAGAGAACCATTTGACACTGAAGAAGTCTGCAATGGGATGGTAAGCCTACCTTTCATGAATGAACTCGCATATCATGAAGTTGATTATACTGAATAAGATAAATTCCCCAACGTACTAGTACGTGAAACTGAACTTTGTAAAAATTAAAGGCAAACTCGATATCATCACAGAGCTCATCAATCTAGAGAGGCAAGAAACAATGCAATCCACATTTGCTAAACGCTAATCGAGAAAGAACAAATTCGAATTCATCTGCTATAGTAGAAACAGAATTTTTATGAGTACAACAGTATCTTCAACAATGTGGTTAGCTCTTGACGCTCTCAAAGAATCTTGAAAGTGGCACTGGACCATCAGCCTCGTCGTCATCACTGCTAGAGTGCTTGGTTCTTGACTTGTGCTTCCTTTCCTTCTTTGTTCTCTTAGACCTAGATTTAGCTCGTCTTGATTCTCTCTCATCTTCTTCGCTCCTGTAAGAATCTGAGGATGAACTTGAGGTGCTAGACTCAGAAGATCTCCTTCTCGAATGCTGCTATGACAAATGAGGATGGGTTCATATATTCAGAGTCTCTAATATCTGTGATGATTGAATTGCATGATTATGATTAGGTAATTTAGAGACGGGCATCTATTAGAGCAGTCGTATAAATTTTCACAGCTTTTTTGGGTTCCACCAAGTCAACACATAGATCTGAAACGGTGGTACTGTTTGGTAAGCATTTTCAAGCGTTTTGATGTTTTAGGAGTGTTTTCGGTACTGTAGACCACCATGTGCAGATAAGTGGTTTCCCCACGTATCTACATTTTCATGAGAAGAATGGTAAAGTAGCCATTGAATTTAGCATCACCTTTCTCACGTCACGCAAGCAAACGCTTGGCAGGAGTTCCAACATAGGAAGGCACCCAGGGGGCCCATAATACGAGCGAGCACTCACTCGAATTTCTATTCTAGATTGTGCAAGTGTTAAATCTGAGTAATGACAATTTAAGGAATTGTAGGCACCTTTCGCTTTCTGCTGCTACGTTTCTTTAAATCTTTGTCCTTCTTATCTGCAAGAAGAAGAAGAAAGATACTGAAGAGAACACAGGACGCTCACAATTCTTCTTTCTATAATTTATTGCACGTACCTTTTCTGTCATTAGATTTACTTCTGGAGCGGTTTTTTCCTTGGGCAAGCTTGTGTGCCCTTTCAGCATCCAGTTGAGCTCTGTACTCTCTCATCATTCTATCTGTATCTGCTTCCAGTTCCCCCTTTTTCATCTCATCTTCCTAGTACATCAAATACATACCAAATGAAATAAACACAAAATTCATAATGTTTATTTTCCATCAGAAACACATTTTTTTACCAATCTCCATTGTGAAGTACGAAACTATGCTTTGTTATGAAAAAACACAGTATACAGAACTCGAGAGTAGAAGAGTCAGTACATATGTAAACACTACATGAACATGAAGATAAGCATTATATCCAACAGATGTTGTAACTCAAGGAAGTTAACCAAATCTTGTGAGTATGCACGTGTTTTGAGAGTAACCAAACTATAGAGCATTTAACGTACTCAGGAAATAAGCCATGTAACCAAGTAAAGAGAATTCAACCTCCAAATCAACCTCTCAAGTTAAATATGGACTCTAAAAAAAAGGTTAAAATATGAACTCTAAAAACTGGATAATCTATGACATCACACTGAGTCAGTTTCCCCGAGGGGACCAAATTTAAGCTGTAACGTCTTCATTGATCTCATCATCCATTACCTCAATCTCAGGACAAAATCATTCCTTCTCCTCTCACAATTACCAAAAAAAGGTATCTTCTTATACATCCCCGCTCAAGCCACTTTACTTTTGATGCTTATGGCTTCATCTCATTGATTCTATGCGCAAGATTTTATTGATTATTTCAATTTATGCAAGCTCTTTTGTTAGAGAAGGTTTGACATAGAATGCTGCTTTTTTATCACATAATTTGAAGGGGAGGAAGCTGAGTGTTTCATTCATAATAGGAATAAGAAAACCAGTACTTCTCTTTGTTTGTAACACCCCCTTCCCGATAAAGTTAAGAATGTTACCCCATTCCATTTTGAAGCATGGGGTAAAAACAGTTCCATAAACTTTAAGAATATAATATACAACTCATCAATTATTATAGGACAGAACACTAATTATAGCAATTCGGTAAATATAGAACTAGATGGAAAGATAATATCAGAAACTTTTCTTCATGACATCTTAACATCTCATGTGATCAACACTTATTCTATCTTTCACTAGGTCAAATCTCCTCTATTGCCTTGGCCCAAACACGTCTTCATTGCTACCTCAATAGTTTTAAAACATAAAACCCAAAATGAGACGAATACTCAGTAAATAATTCATAAATAGTAAAATCATCTCTTTTTTTTTGTAAGTAAAAATTTTATTCATCATAATAGTAATAGGCGAAACCCATGTACACAGGAAGTATACAAAAAAATAGTAAAATCATCTTTAAAACATGTTTAACTTTATGGCTTTATGGTGAATCACACCTACTCAACATCATTCATTGTGGCTGGCACATCCACCTATTTGCTCTGATAACTTCGCATTATCATCATATGGCCAAGAGAAAATGCTTTGAAAACTATGCATTCAGCCATTTTCCTATCTTTCCTTTCTTACGATTTTCATAGTGTGAGAATAATCATAGCATTGGTATATTTATTTCATAAGCATATACATTTCATATCGTACACACAGACACATTAAAACAGTTGTAAACTTTACTTTCATAACATATCATATAACTTGGATATATATATTTTATTAGCACTGGGTGTTCAAGAACAAAGTCTCAACTAATCCCGGGGTGCACAGGCCCCTCAACAAAAAGTTTCCCACAAGTGCACCTCGGGTAATTCAAGGGTAAGTTCTCCCCAGTCTAATGACCCCTAGAAATTGTTTGCACCAAGAAGATTCGAACCTTAGACCTAGAGAGCATACCACCAAGGCCAAGGCCTTTACCACTTGAGCCAACCCCTAGGGATTTTGGATACACACACACACACACACACACACATATATATATTTGGAAATGTAACATTTTAATTTGAATGAAAATGAAATAATCTACTACCTACCGTACTTCCTTAAGCTAGCAATTCAACAATTCTTTAGCAACTAAAAGAAAACATTCGTAGTCATCACTACCTACTCTTACTTCATGCCTTTCTATACACGTCATAAATATTGGCCTCATCACACACCTAGTAGCTCAAACCCATTTGTAGTCATCTCTAGATGATGTGATCATGCCATTATGCAACTTTCAATTAAAAGAATGGAAGGAGACGGGAAAAATATGCATCAAAGCTTGCCTTTACCTCCTCGTTTTCAATTAATGGATACAGTAGATTAATGGTTGCAGTAAATACAACTCCTTCCCAATCAAAAGCCTCTTTGACAAAGTCTACATTCCACAAAAGGGAAATCACTAGATATCTCTCAATGGTCCACTATAGAAGCATCTTTAGCACCAAAAACACTGTACATTTCGAGGAAGGCTTCCTTGAAAGCTCTATCTCCACTTCCTCAAGGGTGCACAAGTGAACCAAAGTAGGTTTCAAACTCCCAACTGGGTGAACGCATTGGAAGTAATACCAGTTACATGGCATTTCAGGTTTCTTGAGCTCTTGTTACCATAATGTGACGAATATATATACAGGGACATTTGCTCTTATACTCATTCGTTAATGTCATGGATTATTTAGCCAAGAAGTATGTTAATGAGACTAAAATGTGTTTAAAAGTGGGACACAATAAATCATGATGAGGAATAGGATGAATAAAATTCATGCGCTCTTACATGAAGAAAAGCAAATTAGCTATGTTCAGCAGATTACCTTTTGCTTCCTCTTGAACTCTTCCCAGGTGATAGTGTGAGAGGTTTTAAGACTGGCCAAACGAGCAGCATGCCACTCTGGTGAATGAAATGAACCATCCACCTGCGACTGTTCTCATCAGTTACCATCCACAAAACAAAAATACCCAACAAAAACTACTATTCTGACTATTAGATGGCATTTTCAGATCTACAGCTAAGATCTCACTAAAAATACCCAACAAAAACTACTAGCGGTGTGCCACTAGTGCGTTGGAGAGCTTAGATTCAGTGGCAGTGTCCTATAAGAAAATCATTTTTAGGTTATTATGGATGATAATCAATTCCACAAATCTAGACGCTTGAGAAAGAAAGACCATTACTATCGTCGAGGCGATTCACATCCACATTTTTGGTTTGTTTGTGGACTTTAAAAAATTAATATTATGATCACTGAAAGATGTCACTAAGATGCAACCAAGGATGCAATAGGCATTCCTACCTCCAGGAGCTATATTACATATAGGATAGGATTCTGTTTCTTCTCCCTCCCTCCCTCCCTCTTGAACCTTCTGGTATTGCAATTTAGAGCCATCCCAAAGCTCCGGCCCTTAGAAGAGGGCAATATTGATCTCAAGCAGAGAAGTCAAATCAGCATGCTAATTCAGGGTTCAATACTTCTCACATTCACTCTTACCAAATAAGACTATGAACCATGAATAGCTCGTCAGCTCGTCAAAATCCAGATAAAAAACTTAAAAGCCATATCTTTTAAAGGAAATTTTTATACACCAAATTCAAAACTCTACAATTTCATGGAAATAAGCCTACCCGTTAAAACCACGGATTTATTAAATGAACACTGACCAATTGATCACAAACGTAACATTCAATTATTTAACACAATAGCATAAATCAACAAACTACCATGAAAACCAACGAAAGGAATGAAACTTAAGGATGAGAGATTCAATAAGGAATGGTAGTATGAAAGGGTACAAACCATGCCATCTTCAATCTCGTCAGGCGCAGCAGAGCTGGAGCCCAGCCTGGCTTTCTGCATAGCTTTGTAAGCTTGATTTTTGCCCATTTCAAGAGACACCCAGATAAAAATCAGATGAGAAACCAAGCAACAAAATCCAACAAAGAGAGATGCACAGAAAGAAAAAAAAAATCAGATAAATATATGGGGAAAGTAATTAATTAAAGCATTAACGACCGGGAAGGAAGGCAAAGGAAGTAAAAATATTGGGTGTGGGGGGAATTAGAAGAGAGAAAAAGAGGTTGGGTTTGGGGTTGAGAAGGTTTTTCAGAAGGGCTAGGAACAAAGGTGAGGCTGTGATGCAGGGGATTGTTGGATTGGGATCAAGTGGGTTCAATCGTCCATGACTTGTTGAGAGCAGACAGGTCGGCCGAGGATTATATCGTCTATGTATAATTATTTACATCAGCCTATAAGCACAGCAGCACAGCACATTATGTTCTAAGTTAAAAATAAAAAAGAATAATAATAATATAACATATGAGATGAATGTGCTAAGTTAAAAATAAAAAAGAATAATAATAATATAACATATGAGATGTGCAGAGAGTGCGGCACTCTATGTCTATACATTTTTATTATTAAGTTACTGATACAAATACCTTATCATTTCATCATTATAATTTTTTCAAATAAATAATAAAATTATATTTAAATATTGAATTGAATTGACTTAAGTTAAATTAAATTGAGATGATAAAATATTATTAGAATATTATTTTTTAATATTATTATTATTATTTTAAAATTTAAAAAAGTTAAATTATTTATTATATTTTATGTTATAATTTAAAAAGTTGTAATGATGAGTTAAGATAAGTTTATATACCAAATGAAGCCAATTAAAGTCGTGAATCTGTAAGTACCGCATAATTATTTTTAAAAAAGTAAATAAATACGAGATACATATAAAAAAATTAATTTTTTAATAACGAATCATACTCTTTTTTAAAATAACTATATGATACTTATACATTCTACGATTGAATGTAACATTACTAATATTATCTAACGTATATGCATGGTTTCTCTAAAAAAAATACGGAGGATTTTACTTCATTTTTAAATAAAAATATCGTTGTAAATTGTAATCCCTGTACATCCCATCCCACCAGATGTAAGAGACAAATTTGTATTAAATAGATAGCCGTCATTTTATCCCATTAATTAAGGTGGGATTTTGAATTTCTTAATGTGTTTCTAACCCGAAGTAGAAAGAAAATAAGCATATATTTTTGTATTGTTTGTAATATTTATCCTTCAAATTAGATTGGAGGAGCACTTACCGATTAAAAACCAGAAAAAATAAAAGATTTAAACAGTATAAATTTGTAAATATGATTTAGGTCCCGTTTGAAATTTGGATTGAACTGAAATCAATTCAGTTCAGTCTAATTTTAAATTGAGTCTAACATCTAAGTATCAAACTCTTAAATCACTATACTTATATCAATTCAAAACTTCTTTACACGTGAGACCCATAATATTTTTCAACTTAATATCTCTTTACACACAAAATCCACAACTTTTTTCAACTTCTCATAAATATATATAAATTCGTATTGACATCCAAACACATATAAATTCATCTAAAGTAAGCCCCATAAATTCACTTCATAATCTCAACTCACTACCATATATAAAGAACTCAACTCAGTCTATCATCTAAATAAGGTTTAAGCTTGATTAGGCCCAAACTTAAAAATTAAGGTATGAACGTTGACATTTTGATGGCTTAGCCCAGCCCAGGCTTTAATAAGGATTGGCCCGTATAAATGAGTGGGCTTAAGGTTAGTGCAGCCCTATTGTGAAAATGTGTTCAAGCAATGTGTGGCCCAAGTGCTCGTAAACGCAATGACACCTTCAATTGTCTAGATAATTTAAGATTCTCTTTGTCCTGAATATTTATTTGAATTTTAGGACCCACCTTGATGTTTTCTAAGTTTAATGTGTGCGCGCTTAACTTTTACTGGTTAAAGTGGTAATAACAAATACTAAATATGGAAATAATGTTTTTTTTAATTATTTCTATGTTTTAAAACATAATTTGAATGATAATTAAAGAAAAATGATATTTACAATCACAAAGTGCGTAAGCATCGCAAACTCATTTTGAAAAAAGTGAATAAATATGAGATTTACATAAAAAAATTAATTTTTTAATAATAGAACCCGCTCTTTTTAAAAAAAAAATATGCGACACTTGCACTGTTCATAACTATATTTAACATTACTCAAATCAAAATATACATTTTTCTTTTATGAAAACATACTTTTCATTGATGAACTTCTCTATAAAAGAGACATTACACATTGAGGAGTTTCCTCCATGTCTACGATACAGTCTTGTACATTTAGAGCATTCTTTTATAGTGTATGTGCAATTGTATTTCCTTCTCTTTTGATATGTCTGCAATCTTCAAAGCACTGCATATTAGCTCTAATGTATGAGATTAACAAACCAAAATAACTGAGATCTTGCATCTGAGTAGTCTCTACTACCACCATTACTATTTTGGAATCTCCCTCTATGATAGTCTTCCTCAAGCCTAACTCAATTCCAAAAATAGTTGCTATCAGTGCTGCAAAAGCTTTTGCTATAAGAGGATCTGGACCTAAGTCTTGCTTTTTTCTCATGGTTGCCAAAATGTCACCATGTTCATCTCTAACCACCACACCAATGCCTATTTTACAAAGAGTTTTATCCACACCAACATCCCAATTGATCTTGTAAAAACCTGGTGTTCCTTAGTGTTTCAAAAAAATGCATCTCATGAATCAGTTGGTTGACATTGTACTTCACTGTGTTTGGAGATGTGAAATTATCTTTGAAAACAAATTCATTCCTCCTCCACCATATTTTCCATAGCACCACTACCAATTCTACCATTTCAGTCTTGTTCAATCTGTTGATCATATTTCCCATTAAATCCTTTATGCCTCTATGATTCACCTGGCTTTTTTTGGATTTTCACTGAACACTGTCCCAGTACATCATTCGCAGTAACACATTCCAATAAAATATGTTCAATTGTTTCTAGCTGTTTTAAGTAGAGAGGACACATAATATCATTCACTATTTTCTTTTTGTACAAGTTGAACTTGGTAGGTAAAATGTTAATAGAAGCTATCCATAGAAAAACCTTTGCAGCAAGAGGTATTGGCATCTTCCAAATCCTGGTTCACACTTCTTTGTTTGATTGCTTTGTGAGTTCTGTCTTTTGTGATCTTTCTGTAATTCTCCTTGATAACGATAAGCACTTATGACTGTAAAGATCCCATTCGATGTACCTCTCCAAATCAACTGGTTTGGCCTATTACAAAGACTTATAAGAATTTGAATTATAAGCTCAGCCTTTTCTTTAGAGAAAATATCTTTAATCAGATTAAGCATCCATCCCTTTGTATCTGTGTCTATAAGCTCCTAAACTTTAGCTTCACGTCCTAAAAATCTCATGGCACTTTGAGGTTTGAAAGAGGTTGGTTTTGATAACCACTTGTCTGACCAAATAGAAATTGTTTTACCATCGCTCATTCTCCAAATAATCCATTTTTTAATCAAAATATACATTTTTTTTTTAAACATAATCAAAATATACATTAATATGCAATGATGAGTTCCCACAAATAAATACCTTTCTTTTAAACAGTACCTTATAATTCGGACAAATGACAACAATGATCTCAATTCCAACATTGGTTAGTCTTCCATTTAACACTCCAATTACAATTTTGACCACATTAAGAAAAAAAAAAAAAAAAAAAACAAACAACAAACGGAACTCACCAAACATCCATTTCATGGCTATTCGATCCTCATGGCTTAAAAAAATTAAAGACTACTTCTGTGAGACATATGATTTGGAAATGACCCCACGTGAGTAGTGTGAAAAGGATGGAGAATGACACGTACTTCACACCAATAAAACAATTGAAAATGACTGACCAGATTTTTTTATCAAATCGATAGTAAAACACATTATTCATATTATTTAAATAATAATATCTTATTTTTAAAATTTAGATTTTAAAATTTTCTTTTACAAATTAAATTATGTCACTTAAACATTTTACTAATTATATTATCTACACCGACTTATAAATAGAATTTTTCTATTTGACATGGATATGTGTGAATGGACGCTCATGTGTTCAATAATTTCCCTATAATTC
Source organism: Juglans microcarpa x Juglans regia (assembly GCF_004785595.1). Lineage (NCBI taxonomy): Eukaryota > Viridiplantae > Streptophyta > Magnoliopsida > Fagales > Juglandaceae > Juglans > Juglans microcarpa x Juglans regia. The sequence goes on from NC_054595.1 coordinate 23,457,708, forward strand.
ATTTTATTATTTATTTTTCTCTCCTTTTTTAATCTTGTAATAAATGAAAAAAAAAATTGAAGAATGATAAACTATATTTTTCACGTCTTAATAGTGAATTATTTTTCTGATTATATAGATGTAAGTCTTAAAATCGAACCACGTAAAATTTGTGTATATTTTATTAAAAAAATTATACTTATCATCTTCATATTACACACTATATATTATTTTGTTTATTTTCTTCTCTTACTAAATGTATGGTGTATGGATGATGTGTAGAATAAATTAATTAATTTATAAAAAATAAAAAAATATAGTATATAATATATGAAGATGATGAATAGCAAAATTCTATTTTATTCTGTGTAATTTTTCTTGCACGAATATAGTCTCCTTTACAAGTAGAGTCTTCAAATCATCCAACTAACTAGTGATTATAATGTTAATAGTACTAAATTATGATAGATCCTTGGTATATATTAAGAGTAATGATATACATATAACAAATTATATAATATATTCTACAACAATGTTACAAAATGGAGGTATTTTTATAAAATTATATTACTTTTATAAGATATTTTATAAAAATATCATTCATTTAACATATTATTATATAATATGTTGTACAAAATATTGTATGAAAATCATTTTCCATATATTAATGGGCCTGCTTTGGATACCTCAAAGACAAAGATTCATCAATGATTAACCAAACAACATAAACAAAATATTTTTGAAGTCGTTGTCCCGTGCACGAACACCACCACCAGAAATGTTTTCCACACGTTTTATATAGTCACGCAAATTAACCAAACCATAAACAACAATCATATAGATTATACAGAAATACGTCCCTCGAAGGATACAGCAAATATGTACTAAAAGTTAAACTAAGCTGTCTTTGTTTCACAAGTAATGAATTATTGTTCTGTTTTTGTAATTTCCCTATTGTTTATATGGTTTTATTCTTCTTTTTAAAAAAAAAAAAAAAAATCTTGTACTATCTGAGATGTACTGAAGTTGAAGGGAATAAGAACGTATTTGAATGTTGAAGTGAGTTGAGTTGACTTGAGATGATAAAATATTATTTTTTAATATTATTATTATTTTGAGATTTGAAAAAATTGAATTGCTTATTATATTTTGTATTAGAATTTAAAAAATTATAATGATGAGTTGAGATAAGTTGAAAATAATTAAAGATCCAAACAAAACCTATTAAATATATGAATTTTTCTAGGACAGTCAGCTGGGTAAGCGCAGGGTAAGTCTCGTTGACATGGCAAAAAAAATTGAATCGAACTCTAATAAATAATCTTTAATTATTTAATTTCACACCATTTTTTTTTATAATTAAATGATTCCTTTGCGGTCTATTTTAAAAAGAAAAAAAATTAGTGCTACCGTAATCCTATAAATTCTCCCGATAAGTCTATTTGATCTTTTTATTTATATTCTTAAATATTTTTTAAAAAATGTACAACATATTATTAAAAAAATATTTTCTTAATTATTAAATAAATAAATAAATTATATCAGGTGCCAACTAGCATATTCTTAAAATATATATATATATATATATATATATCCATTTAGGTTGGTCACGCGGTACTTGACCACGTAAAATCATGCTTGCTTTGTCCAATATCAATAAAATATTAAGAATATTCCAGAAAGATTGTGCACGATTTATCGACAAACAATGGGCATGTTCATGTTGTCTGTTTCTTTTGGCGCTATTGGACAAGATTATCGCCCACATTGCTAAATTTGAGATTCTTAAATAATTCTTTATCTTTTTTTTTTCTTGCACGTAAGTGTATGGAACTACGGGAAAACCTCAAGCCTTGTCTCTGCACTAGTGCCTGCAGAATTTCAATTGCCAACGCATTGGGCCACAACAGCCACATACTCCATCAATTCCACCAAGATTAATGCTGATAGAGTTGCAGCTTCTATTATGTTCTTTTGAAATAAAAAATAAATTTTCTATTAAAAAGTAGTAAATTTTTTATATAAATATTATTTTTTAAGTATACATCACTTACACATTCTATAACTGTAAATATCATTTATCACCCATAAAATTCTCTCTCTTACCTCTCTCCTATGATGTTGGTTCTGATGCAGCATGAAGCGGCAGAACTAAAAAATTGGTGGTGCGTCCTATCTACTTGTTAGTTATTAAGGAATATCCATTGAGCCTAACGTGTGAAAGGAGGGCAACAAACATTCTTGAGATCTTAAATCATCCATGAGTATATAAAGAAACGTTATGTGTATCTCTTTGAAATATAATGATCTTAAATCCCATGACCAGCATAGTATCATTACAAGAGAAATAAATATTTATGACGAGTTATTTGTGACGAGAATAATTATTAGTGATGAGAATATATTCATTTTAATTAAAAAAATAGTCATTTTAACAGTAAATAATTAGATATAAATAAATTGTTTTCTTGTAGTGCGTTCAGTTCATGGCGACGTTATGTACCTCTTTTAAATGGGCATACGTGTTTGACCATTGGCTTCGTAGAACTAAGTACTACAGAAATAGATCACAGTGAGGAATGGTTAAATTAATTAATATATAGCTCTATTTTATGATTGCATGTGAAAAAGACACATTAACAAAGTTACTACCCACTTTTGTGTAGAGTGAGATCGAATTAAACCATTGACCTAATGCTTTCCTTTTCAAATGCCTATGGCTTTTTTGGTTGAATGTGGCTATAATATTCCACAACCAACAATTCATAGCGTCACGCACAAGCACAACTTCTTGGTGCAACATATCTGCATCATTTATAAATTTATAACCTTATTCTGTTGTTTTGACTTTTAAGGGTAAGATTGTGTCTCTTTAGAGTTAAAAAAAGAAAAAAGAAAAAAAAAATATATATATAACACTACAAAATCGTTTAAATATTTTATTTCTTACCATAGAGATTAACGATAGCTTACAACTTTCATTGCAATGTGTTTAAAACATCAACTCTTATGACCTAAAAGAAAAAACAGAGCTAAATTAATCTATGCCAAAGATTCAGAGTTTTTTGTTAAAAATAGAGAAAGCTTAAAAAAGAAGATGACATGTTATAAATTATGTTGTTATTGATCAAAATAATTCTATTAAAAATAGAAAATTATTATTTTATGGGTGTAACCGATCCGGTCCGGTCCAGTTTTTGACAAAATTTAGGATCGAATTGGTATGTATTTATTTTACATTTTCAAAAACCGATTACGCACCGATTATCCTCATAAACCAGTACTTCCAATTTTACTAGTTTCAATTTTAATAAAATGCAAAATTTTCATAAAAAAAACCTGTTTATAAATATATATATATATAACTGCTTTACAAAAATCCATTTTATTAAAAATTTGTTACTATTTACAAAAATCTGCTTTATAAAAAAATATGTTATGCAAAAAAAAAATGCTATAAAACAAATAAAAAAAAATCTACTATAAAATGTTATTAATATATATATTTTTTTAGTTTAAAGCATTTGATCAAATAAATTTTTATATTGAAATTTAAAATTTTATATTATAAATTATAATAACACTATCTTATATATAATGATAATTTATATAATTATATATATTATATATAAATTTTATATAATATAAAAAATATTAAAATATATAATATAGTGAACCTAAAATGTATAAAACCGAAACTAGACCGATACCATTCACTTTTGAAATTAAGGAACCGGTCACAGATCAGATCGGTCCGATCCAGTTTTTCAGTTAAATTTTACACCCCTACTCGCCATTGAAAGTATTTCCCAGATCAGAACAATCGAGACGGAGTAGAATTCAGGGATACAGGCAGAGGAAGGGTTGACGCCGGGGTTGCTTGGCAGAGGGAGGGTGGACAGCGACGGGACAACTTTGCAGAGGATGACGACGTGGTGGGTGGGGGATACGATGGGACGGGGCTCAAAGAATTGCAAATGGGAAGAGAAGAACGTGCGAGAGGAAGTAAAAAAAAAAAAAAAAAAAAAAAAAAAAAAGGAGGATGCCACGCAAGATGTATCTTAGCTTATGCGAAACCTTCCTGTGTAGAAGCGTTTTTGTAACATTTAAATCCGAAAGTGAAATAGAATATAAAAACCGAGGGAACAAATCTACTTTCATTAAACAGTATTATCTTATAATTATAAAAAATGATAAATATATAACATTTTATATAATAATATTGTAAAAGGAGAGATATTCATATTATTATAAAATCTCTTATAAAATTAATATTATTTTATAAAAATATTTTTATTTTATAATGTATTGTAAAAAGTGTTATATAAAATTATAATTATTATAAAAATTGCGTGGGCGAGTGCCGACAAGTCCAGTAGAGGGCGAGTATGGAAAGGATTTATATGAGTTGCAAAATTGTAAATTCCGGTAAGGCAAGAATTACTGTTCTCTATTTATTCCGAATCTGAGAATGACAGTGTCACAGACTGCGGAAGCAATAGGCACGAACCCCTATAAACTGACACGTTTCGTTTTTCTCCGGGGCTTGCTTCTCATATGCCAGTACTCTCACTCACGGGTTTACTGGCATTTTCGTCCTTTCTTTTCTATTTTACCTTCTCGAGTCAATCACCACCGACGCAATTACGGCGTCCTAAGTTTTTTTTTTTTTTTTTTTTAAAACACTATGCTCACATAGGATTTTTATCGATTTTTTTTAAAATTTTTTTACTTAATTAAGTGTTTTTAAATGAAAATGAGATTTTTTTAAAAAAAAAAATATTTAAATAGTTTTAAAAGATAGTGAAAGAAAAAGTAAAAAATAAAAAATAAAAATATTTAAAGTGATCAGTAGAGAATTTTGGTACAAATCCTTGTGCACGTAATAACGTTCTTTTTTTTTAAAAAGTAAGTTGAACATTATATAGATAAACTAAACGGTTCTAAAAATACACGATTTAGTAAGAGTGAGTCTCCAATAATCATTCCAAATACAGCAAAAACAGTACCAAATATAAAGTTAAAAAAAGGGTTATTAAGCCAAAATCTCTACTCCAACCCAATCTCCGGGAGGATGCCACTTTAAAGCGATTTTAACATAACTTGATAAATAGACAATAAATCTACGACTAAAAACTGTAGTCGAGAGGGGTGCGTATGTCATTTTGCTCTTTCCATTAGTATTATTATTATTATTTACAAAAAGTATAGATGTACTAATGCATAAATAAAAAATATTACTTATCATCCTCACATCATACATCAATATGTAATTTATTGATTTTATTATTCTATTTAAACACGTGTTTTTTTTTTACATATCAATATATGTATATTTAAATAGAATAACAAAAATGACAAATCATATGTTGGTGTGGATAAGTATGCTTTTAGACCTTCATATTCGCCTACTTAATGGTAAGGAGATATGTCGCGGGGCGTCTTTTTCTTCTGCTCACCATAAATTGTATGAGGAACAGAAGAACTAGCTCTCCAAAGCTGTCTACAGACCTAGGTGCTAAAGACTCGAACCATATTCTTGTCGACCCCTTTAGGGTCAGTGGGAAAGCTCTACAAGCCACTTCTTTTGAAAAATCATGCAAGGTCATATGGGCTGTGAAGGTTTCTAGGTGTTTGAGGGGGTCTATGACCCCGTCATACATGTTCGTGAAGGGATATTGGAGCTTCGGTGGTAGGGGCATAGCCTTCACCTCCTTGTTGTAGGGTAGACCCAAGCTGGTGAGCAATTGGTCTACTGATGACAACCTGCCCATCTTTTTCACCATCTCCTCATACTTCCATTTGAGGTTACGTAGCTTGTTCTGTATGTTTCTCATTTCTTCTTTTGCATTACCTCCCTCTCTTGCGTTTTTGGATCCTACGTGTTCGTTGTCAATTAGTTTAGCATCATTCTCTAGTCTGTTGATGTCTACCTTGAGCATCTTGTTTTCTCCCCGGAGGGTTTCTACTTCAGTAGTTAGCTTTCCTATCAGTTATTCCATCGTGGCGAGTTTTGCTTCCATATTTGTTGACGTTGTTTCTTCTTGCCCCCGAGTTCTCTGGAAACGGGTTGTTACAGGCATACGAAAGACATATGAAGTATATAGTTATCTTATAGACGACATCACCGTTAATATCGTGTTTCGTACGCCTTTGGGACATGTTCCAGCAACTCGGGTATTAAGTCTTTCACCTGCACACTTAAGAAAACACGGAAAGTAGGGGGTCTTGGTGGAGGCCGGGGAGTCTCCGATGCTAAAGTCAGTATATTTCCTTAGTAGCTTGCGTGTGAGCTTAGAGGAACCAAAGACCGTTCTTCGTATCTGAGGGTCGACTTTTATACCAAGTTTCTAGGTGGGGACAACTCATACCTGACTTAGAGGAGTCTATATCACTTCAACTGTTCGCTTAGCTAGAATCCTTTAATGCAGCGTGACTTCTAGAGCGACGTCATTAATGCAGTGTAGATTCTGGAGAGTGGCGCCATTAATGTGGTATGGCTCTTTAACTCACTTTACCCTGCAGACGTTCCATGTTAAGCCCATCAATGCCTGTTGTTAAGAGATCAAAGGTTTCTCATATTTCTCGCTCACTTGCTTGTGCAGGTTCTCAAGGGTAGGGTGCCATTGGGGATGTGTGGGGCAGCGAGTCCTATCTACTCTTACCATTCGCTTTATTTTGTGGGTGGTCTTTGCTCATAGGCCGAGTACTCTGTAGAGTTCTACTGACTCCTTTTAGAGTAGGATCATTGGGCTTGTTGGGTTTGGTCGGGTTATCTGACTTACTTCCCAGTAGTCCCTCGTAGGCTTGTTATACGAGCCGATATGAAGGAAAACTCCCTTACAGGATCTTAATAATTGGTACTATAGATTGTATTTAAGTCAGAGAGTGGGCGACCTATAAATTATATTAAAATATCTTGGTACTATATATAGATATGGTGTTTAGTCATTGAATACTCACAAGTCGCACTATCGCACATGTTTCCTCAAGATTAGGACATGTTTGGATGCTTGAAGCATGTCAAAATTTTATAAATAATAGTAAAATAATTTGAATAAATATGTTTTGTTGGATTTTGAAAAATAAGGAAATTTTTTTTGAATAAAAATATATTTTAAAATTTGTCTGTATTGTAATTTGTGAATGTGAATAAATCAGATTATTCACTCGTAAGAAATGATATTCACTCTTAAGAAAATATTGTACTTTAAAATAAGAAATGAGGATTGAGAGAGTTACGAGAAGGGAAGGGCTTCATAGCACGTTACTACAGCCGACTCAGGAAAACCGCACCTCTGAATCAGGACAAGAACTCGTTTGTTTTTACAGTTTTTTTAATTCATCTCATTTAATCTAATTGTTATAATTTTTTTTAAATTTTCATATAAAATAAAATAAAAAATTTAATTTTTTTAAATTTTTTTAAAAATAATATTAAAAAAATATATTATAATAACATTTTATTCAATTTTTAATTTTAATTACAACTCATCTCATTCCATCTCATCTGCAAAAACTATTGTGGGTACGTTTGGAATATAAACTCCTCTTAACTTATCATTACAATTTTTTCAAATTTTAATATAAAATATAATAAATAATTCAACTTTTTTAAATTTTAAAATAATAATAATATTAAAAAAAAATATTTAAATAATATTTTATCATCTCAACTCAACTCAACTCAACTCAGTTTAATATCTAAACGAGATTGTTTGGCTCGAAGATGGTCCAGATTGGATTAAAAAGGGTATTCATCTGGAAAAGCAATGTATTGATTGATTATTTATGATGAATGAAGTTAAGATTATTAAAAAAAAAAAAAAAACTACTAACTATTCTTTATCTCCCACAAGTACAAATAAACTATATCAGTACTGTTCCTTTGTTTACGTAGTTTGTTTTAGATACTATGATGATCAAAGAGATTGTACGTAGCAATAATCTCGAAACAATAGATCAACACATATTGATTTCCAAATATTCGTTTCAATGCCCACATCAGAATTATTACCAGAACTACGAAGCCAAATAAAAATGAGAAATGATTTATATAAGTTTTAAAAAATATTAAAAAATAATATTTTATTAGTGAAATTTATTTTTTTATAAAAAATTTGTGCAAAGAAAAATCAAACTTAGAAAAATGTTATTTAGAAATATCTGTATTTAAATAGAATGATAAAAATGACAAATCACATATTGATATGTGATGTAAAGATGATAATTAGTATTTCTCTTACACAAAATTCATCTCAAACTAAACATTGATGGGATCTATTAATTTTTCAATTTTTCATAAAAAAGTTAAATTCATCTCAATTTATTTCATACATTTCAATTTAAAAATTTAAACTCATATATAACAACCTAACAAGATTAAACACATTCTAATAAGATGCCTAAAATATTACTATTTACAACATACTTCAAATCATCTCAACGTTTATAAAAAAGAAAAAAGAAAAAATCATCTCAACGTTCCAATAAAGCCTACTTTGTATTAACATTGCTCAACAAAAATAAGGGAGGGACGGTGGTAAAAGGTCAAAAATCTACTTTCACTGTTCTTTGAGTTTCAAGTGCTTCGTTTGTTTTTATAATTTTTCTTAACTTATTTTATCTAATTTAATTATTATAATTTTTTTAAATTTATATATAAAATAAAATAAAAAATTCAAATTTTTTAAATTTTAAAATAAAAATAATATTAAAAAAATATATTCTAATAATATTTTATTTAACTTTTAATTCTAATCTCAACTTAACTCAATTTATTTCATTCTATCTCGTTTGCAAAAACAAATGAGGCCTTAACTCACCAATGCTTTCTTCTAAGCTTTCATTCACTTTCACAAAATTTTGTATCTTATCTCATTTAATCATTATAATTTTTTTAAATTTTTATACAAAATAAAATAAATAATTTAAAATTTTAAAATAAAATAATATTAAATAAAAATATTTTAATAATATTTTATTTAATTTTTAATTTTTATATCAACTCTTCACATTTGCTAAAATAAATCAAAGCCTAGGCGCGTGCGACACTGCTCCCTAAATAAAGCCCTCGTGTCCCAGCAGATGGCCCGTAGGAGCCAACACAAACCAAAAAGTGCCCGCTTTTCAAACACGTAAGGGCACGAAGGAAAGTTTCTCTGCGATTTCTCTCTCTCAGTTTCACTCACTTTCACTTTCAACAGTCCACACTCCTCCAGAGTGTATAAACAGCTCCATCTGCTACACCAGTGCGACATAATTCGTGGCTAGAAAATACACATCCCAATAATGAACGACGCTCTGTCTATTATCTTTCAGAGATTTTATTTATTGACCTCTATTGTACTTATTTCTCAAGATTTCTTGCTTCCCATTTTTGGCTTCATCTTCTTCAGAGATAATAAACGTCCATCTCTGTTCAGAGGTGAAAAGGAAAGGAGGAATTACCGTAGTGGGGTTATGGGGTTGCTGCTGTGAAGTCTAAACCACCATTCACTTTGCTCATACTGTTCCATCCTTCCTAATACACCCTCACCCTCATCCTCACCCTCACCCACCATTGTAGACCCCCTCTTTCTCTATCTCTCTCCGTGAAATAAGACATTCTCTTGCTTCCAATCCCCTTGCACTCTTTTTTAGGGGTTCGGTCTTCGCGCTTTCTTGAACTATCCATTCGAGTCTGGGCTCCCAACTGCCCAACCACGTTTTTGTCACATCCTTGTTTCCCTCTCTCTGCAACACCTTCAATCAAGAAATACCTTGGTCTCTCTTACTTAGCAATCAAGAGTTGATAATCTGTGGGTGTGCACGCATCAAGGATCAAGCTTTTCTATTTGAACTGCCATCCGGAACAGTCTTTTCTTTCCCTCCATCTCTGTCTACATAATCCATCAAAGCACAGTTACTGTACTCCTTCCTTCTCGCTGTCTCGCTCACCTAGTCAAGGCAGCCCACCAACAACAGTACATTCTTTTGCTTCTTCACTCTGCAAGTGAGTAAAATGCCCACCGCCACCGCCACCGCCGCCGTTCTCCTCCTCACCCTCTTCTCCACCGCCAGTGCTACAACGCCTTCCAACTTATCTCGGAGGAGACACCACCGCCACCTCCTTCACCAGCCCTTTTTCCCTCCTCTGGACTCCTTCCCTCCAACCCAACCCCCTTCCTCTTCTCCCTATCCGCAGCCACAACTACAACAACCAAAACTCCCTTTCTCTTCCTCTTCATCTTCCTCCTCCACCCAACCAAAATCTTTCTTCCCATCCTACCCCTCTCCACCGCCTCCTCCCTCCCAAACTAGCCTTGCCACCTTCCCAGCTAACATCTCCGAGCTCCTCCTACCTCACCCCTCCCCCTCCTCTATCTCCCACCGCCACCTCATCGCCATCTTCGTCTCCGTCTCTCTCCTTATCGTCGCTCTCTTCTCCGCCATTTCCGCTTTCCTCTACTGCCGCAAACACGCATTCTTCACTACTACCGCCAACGTCACGGATAAGGCCCCTCACTCCGACAACCTCCGCTTGTACCCGCCCAACATCGCCACCTCTGATGGGAGCTACAAGCATCCTCACTCCGGTTCATCCAACACCAGCTCCGAATTTCTGTACATTGGTACCTTAGCTAATTCCCATGGAATCTACGACGAAGATATAGCGTATTCAAGCAATGTCGGCGTCTCGGCCACGACCCAGTACCTAAAACTTGGTTCACCGGAACTCAAGCCGCTTCCGCCGCTTCCAAAGCACAGCTTCAAGCAGAGATATGTAAATTCTGAATTGGGCTCCTCTGAGAATCGGGAAAATGACGAAGGGGAGGAAGAAGAAGAATTCTTTTCTCCTAGAGGGTCTTCCGGCCGAAAAGATAGTCCCGTTCATATAGGATCGAGCCCCCAAAGATTGTTTAACGCTGAAAATTTCGGAAGTAGAAGCTTCAATTCAAGAACTGCATCGGACCCGTGTTCGGATTCAGCTTCCCCAACGAATTATTTTTTTAATTCTGCGTCCCCAGCATTGAACTTGAGTACCACAAGCTTGAAATCGAAGTCCCCGGACTTCATGATTGGTTTCCCAGCTCCGGTTCCGGCTCGGCCAATAATGACATCAATGTCGTCTCTTTCTTCATGTACGTCTTCATCATCATCCGAGAGAGGTTCATGGAATACTCAGAATTCGCCGACAAGAAATTCTGATGTTTCAGAGCAGAGTAAGCGATGCCCATCAAGAGCTGATAGTGTGCCGATAAAACTGCCTCCGCCGCCGCCTCCACCGCCACCTCCAAGGTTTTGGGAGGCTCCGGCCTCTCAGAAGCAGACCCGGGACCCGGACCTAGGGCCGCCAGTTCTTGTAACACCTACTGGGCCTGTTCTGTTGCAAAATGTCGCAACTGAACAATTGCAGAGCAACGGAACAGCAGAGAGAAATGAGGACACTCCGAGGCCAAAGTTGAAACCTTTACATTGGGATAAGGTTAGAGCGAGCTCGGATCGAGCTATGGTGTGGGATCAGCTGAAATCTAGCTCTTTCGAGTAAGATAATGACTTCCTAATTTTTTACTTTTTATTAGTGTTCAAAAGCCCTTTCGATGATTAGTTTTTTGTTGTTGCATTATTTGGATAATCAGAGTACTCTATATTTTTTAAGGTAACCTAATGGATTTCTTAAAATTGTTGCTACTAGATGTTCCAGATTTTCCCAGCCCCTTGTCCCACCATTAATACTGCACTCTTTTGCTTGTTCGAGGAAGCAATTATGTCGTTCTCTAAAGTTTGTAGAATCTTGTTTTGGTTGCAGACTGAATGAAGAAATGATTGAGACACTTTTTATGATCAATAATAGCAATAATACGAATATGACCCTGAAAGATGGTGGGAGGCGTGTGATTCTCCCTTCGCCAAACCTGGAGAATAGGGTGCTTGATCCAAAGAAGTCTCAGAATATTGCGATTCTGTTGAGGGCACTAGATGTGACCATTGAGGAAGTCTGTGAAGCCCTTTTGGAAGGTAACTGATCAAATTTATTAAGTTTGTGTGAATTCATTGTAGTAACTATGATGTGCATTGCCAAAATAAAGAGTTCCTGTTCTTGTTATTACAAATAACAAAAAGAAAAACTGGAAGTCATTCCTGATTTAAAACTTTTGTTGCCATTCTGACTGTAATTTGTGTCTACCTACTGCGTGATCTTATAAGATGAGGCATGTTTGGCTGCGCTTGTTATCTTGTGGCAATTTCAAAAACCATTTCAAGCTTAACGACTGTAGATATTCTTAATGTTGTGACCCACTCTTTTTTCATATCTATGGTCAATGGTTTTGGTTTGAACTGGTACATTTCGATATGTACCCTGCCTCTATGGAAACAGTAACTTTGGTCTTTTTATTACTGCATTGGCCTTGGCGTATGTAATTACCTAGACTCTTTAAGAAAGCGCAAAATCTTGTTTTGCCTGTAACAATTGCAACGGAATGCATTGACGAATTGAAATGCTTTATCTTTTTTACTAGGTAGTCAATGCTAGTAGCATAGTTTTTTTGAGACGGTAAAAGCAGATTATTATTGTGTTGATACTTTTTTCATTAAAATCCTTTTATTTGTTCATAATGTCATACTCATAGTACATCTTTTTCCACCATATATAATGTATTTTGTGCAGTTAATCCTGTCATTGAACTCGAGAGAAGGCTACAAAAGAGACTCTTTCTCTGTTTGCCTGCCTGGCTCAATATCATTAGCATGGCCACTCCCTTTGATCTTCTTACTCTCTCTCTCTCTCTCTCTCTCTCTCTCTCTACTGCTATGCATTTGTAATTTTATAACCATTAGTCTCCCTAACAGTTGCAACCATGAATATTTTGAACCTTTCTACCTGCAAGCAGGTAACTCTGATACGTTGGGTTCCGAACTTCTTGAAAGTTTATTAAAGATGGCTCCTTCAAAAGAAGAAGAGCGTAAACTAAAGGAGTTCAAAGATGGATCACCATTTAAGCTAGGCCCAGCCGAGAAATTTCTCAAGAAGGTGCTTGATATACCATTTGCATTCAAAAGGGTGGATGCAATGCTCTACATTGCCAATTTTGATTCAGAAGTTGAATACCTTCTAAGGTCTTTTGAAACTCTAGAGGTAAATATTAAGTTCTGGTATATGTATATCTAATTAGGTCATGCAATCTTGCTTTACATTTGGTTGGAACATTTTGAAGTGGAAGCCTTTTGTGTGTATGTGTGTATATATATTCCATATATGGTCCTTGAAGCTCTCCTTAACCTTATTTCTTTCTTATCCCAAAATACATATACCTTTCTCTCATGAGTGGTGAGCACAAGGTAGGAGCTCACTTTACATGATCAAAGTTGAACATTAAGAAAAGGAATATTTTGAGGTTCTCTCTCTCTCTCTCTCTCTCTCTCTCTGTGTAAAACGTGTTTAAAGCCAATCCATTTCGACAAAGAAAGCTTATGAGATAGTCCAGTGATTCCTCCATTATTCCAGTCTATTTTCCCCTGCATTTATGGTAGTCAAATGATTTCCTGACCTACATTATGATGATGCAGCCAATATAATAATTGACATCGATTACAACACTTGGCCAAATGCTCACGAGCATCTTGCCATGTACTTTTATTAAAGAATCTCTCAAATGGTATCCACACAATATTTTATCCTCCATCTCCTGCTGCTGCCTTTCTGAATATGAATAATTTTTCATGACTTTGTACCTGAGTTATGATTACTCCAATTTTTAGTCGTGAGGAAAAAAACAAAGGAAATATCATTGATCAAAGTTGCATAGCATTTAGGACACAGGTATAGGCTTATAGCTTCATAATTGTGTAAAGAAAGTTGGACATGACTCCTGGTAATTAATGCGGCTTTCTGCATTTAGCATTGAAAGGTTGGATGTTAGGGCAAGAACAGCATTTTCTATTGAGCAGATCAAAGTAAAAATGGAATAACAAAGCGTAGAACTACTTATAAATTTAAATCTTTTTGCAGAATGCAATGACTGGATTGATATTGAAATCACTATTCTCCTCTTAAAAATATTGATAGTGCCCAGAATAGCAGTGACCATTCAAGTCCCAATGCTTTGGTAATTGAGTAATATGGTGGAAAAGGCAAAGCCATCTCAACAAGGCTTTATTCCAACTATTTGAGCGGCTATATTTTGAATTTTTTCCTTTAACCTAGTATAGAGCCGCATCTTTGGGCCAGCGCAGGCTTGTCCTTAGTCTTGCACCTGGCCAAATTAACATGCTTGATTTTTTCTCTTCTAGTTTCTGGGTGCTGGTGCACAAGGCAGTGTAGGAAAAATGTGATGTTATGTACAGTTGTCAGAAAAATTACCCTTTTTTATTGATGAATCTAGTTGCTGAACTCCTTTCCCTCTTGCGCTTATATAGCTTCTTAGTTCTTGCAATTCTAGTGTAATTGTGAAGGCATACATGTACCAGCAGTTGTTCACACTTCTCCATTTCTCACAGGTAGGTTGTGAAGAATTGAGAAACAGCAGAATGTTCCTGAAGCTTCTTGAGGCTGTGCTCAAAACTGGGAACCGCATGAATGTTGGCACCAACCGTGGTGATGCCCATGCGTTCAAGCTGGACACTCTTCTCAAGCTTGTCGATGTTAAGGGTACTGACGGAAAAACCACTCTACTGCATTTTGTTGTACAGGAAATCATTAGAGCTGAAGGTTCTAGTCTTTCCAGTACCATTCAAAGTGAACCGACTAAGAAAAATCAGCAATCTGCTTTCCGGGATGATATTGAATTTAGGAAGCTTGGCTTGCAAGTTGTTTCGGGTTTGAGTGGAGAGCTCACCAATGTGAAGAAAGCTGCTACAATGGATTCAGATGTGCTCAGCAGCGAAGTTGCAAAGCTTGCTGGAGGAATCACGAAAATATCTGAAGTCCTGAAATTAAATGAAGAAATTTCATTGAAGCAGACTAGCCGGAAATTTTCAGAGTCAATGCATGGGTTCTTGAAGAAGGCTGGGGAAGAGATTCTAAGGATCCAAGCTGAAGAGAAAGTTGCTTTCTCTCTTGTGAAGGAAATAACTGAATATTTCCATGGGAACTCAGCTAAAGAAGAAGCTCATCCATTTCGGATCTTCACGGTGGTGAGAGATTTTCTTTCAATTCTTGATGGGGTATGTAAGGAAGTTGGCAAGGTTAATGAGAGAACTATCGTCGGCTCAGCCCGCCAATTTCCTGCACCTGTGAATCCATCCCTTCCACAGGCATTTTCTGGGTTTAATGGAAGGCAGCATTATGATTCCTCGGATGATGAGAGTTCATCCTCATCGTAGCACTTGATATCGATGCCACTTTCTGCCCTTTTTGGCATTTGCAGAGGGAGCTTCTGGGTAGAGCCTGCCTGAAAGTCAAGTATATCATCTGCTCTTGTTTGGTACTTGGATATACTCAATAGGATTTTGGGACTGCTTATCGTAGGTGTAATATAGAAGGGATTGCCTGCTGAAGATAACAAGGTAGTTTTGCCATACTAGCCAGATTTTATTTTGTAAATCTGTTGAATATTTGAAGTTGCTCAGTGAGAGTTGTTCGTGACAAGTGATTAGCTCTGCGTCACATTCTCTCACTCGTCTTTGTGTAATTGATCTTTGTTTCCCAGACAATTGAGGGCACTCCTCGGGTTAACCTCCTGTACTTGCAAAAGGTCCCGAGCAATGAGAAATAGGATGTTTGCTACAATCACAGATTCACAAAGACAATCCAAAATCATCTGTCTTGTATTGATTGAAGTATTCCAAGTGAGTGGGAGTGAGAGTAGATGTGCTTGTGCACTTCAAGAAAGAGACATTTGCTTCAACAAAAATCAAATTTTCCATACGGTTTCCGTTTTACACATTAAGCTGAGATGGGACAAAATAAAACACTTTGGCCACAAAAGTAAACTTATAAATTATGTGGCATGATATTGTAGTTCATACTGTAAAGTTATTTTTATTGTAAAATAGATTTAACGGATTATATGAAATCACATCAATTTGTGAGGTTATTTTGATGTACTCTTGAGGTTATTTTTATCTATTCTCTTTTTGTACGTAACACTTCTAAAAAAAATGTTTTTTCACGACAAGAAAAGTTTGTACTTTGTAACATTCCCATCAGAAATCTTTATTATTTCGCATATGCTTACCTAATTTTTTTTAGCATAATTACTGTTATTATCGTAAAATTTTATCTACCATATTCTTTATTTTATTTTCTTTTATTGTCTTTGATTAAGTTATGGGATAAAACATAAATAATTCAACTAAAAATAATGAAGATAATGATTAGAATTATCATAATTCTAGAAGAGCTAATTAGCAATAGGGCCTCACCGAAACCCAATAACAAGTCCTAAAAACCAATCTGGGAGGCCCAACCGAGGGGAAGAGAGGAACACGTCTTCGTCGTCGTCCTCTCGTCGCTAGATTGCTTTTTCACCATATTAGCGACGTTAGGGCTTATTGCAGCGCACAGAGAAAACTCTCGCTCTCGCTCAGATAATCAAACGGGTGCGTTGTTGATCCTTTATCTCGTTCAATGTTCTTGTGCTTTTAGTTTTTGCGTACAAATTGAGCTGTTTTATTTTGTTTGTATGGTTACTCATGAATTAGGGAGCTGGTTTCAGGACTGTTCCGTTAGGGTTGAAACCCATCTATCATAATTTTCTTATGAGTGCACTCTTTATTATGGGTGATGCTATCAATGGGGATTTTGTTAAATAAATAAAGTACTTTGCTTTGTTGATTCTTTGGTTTGCGTTGGGTTCTAAGTCTTCAAAATCCTCGTTTCACGCACTTTCACATATTGTGAAAATCCTCTAAACTCAATGGGTGATTTCTATTCTTTTCTTGTTTTCTTTAAGCTCTTTGGGTTTTTCTTGTTTTGTTGATGTTATGATCCCATCGGCTAAGTATGAGATTGGTTGGTGGTTTATAAATTCCTAGACACCCTTTCTTTGTAAGCCGGTTTTCAAGGATAAGTTCTACCTATTGGGTTCATAACAAATGGTATCAGAGTCACCCCACGTCTAAGGCCATGTTGCGACGGTTGCAATCGTGCGGCACGGGGGGTGATATCGGCATGACAGTGTTCGTCTGGGGCTAGGAAAGACCTATCGCACAGCCAGTCCGTGTGAGCGCAGGGACCACCATGGACGTTGGCTGCGGAGCGTGATGGTTGTTACAATCCCATATCGACTAAGTACGAGATTGGTTGGTGGTTTATAAGCCCCTAAGTACCCTTCCCTTGTAAGTCGGTTTTCAAGGGTGAATTTTACCTAGTGGGTTCATAACGGTTGACTTGCGATGGTGCTTGGATGCAGATTTAAATAGATTATCGTTACTCATCAAGGGGTTGATTTCTGAGGATCCTTTTGGTGCACATGTAGTATGGAATAATGGTTTTAGAGGACACTGGGGTTCCTTGTTATCACCAGAGTCTAGGGGTTGGAATATTGAGCACTAACATAGAAAGATTTTAACATAGAAAGATATCATGGATGAAAATCCTGCCATGCTTGTTTTGTAATTTCCTTTAACATATCAGCTATCTATCCTCTCCACCACATGCTAGTTATGCTATATTGGTTGAGTGGATGCATTCTCTCTCTCTATTATATAATCAGGAAGAGAAGTTCAGATTCTAGAGAAACGAAATGAGTGGAGGAGGAGAGAAGGGTTCAGCGACCACAAAGACCCCCGGAGATTTCCTCAAATCAATTCGTGGGCGACCTGTTGTTGTTAAACTGAATTCTGGAGTTGATTATCGAGGTCAGTTACTCTTATTTCTCATTTTTCTTACCTTATTTTGGCATGGGTATGGTAAATGGTATAAGAAGATGAAATCTGCTGCCTATTCTTGCTAGTCTTTGTTGGAAATGTTATCTGGTCTGTAGCAGACATTCTTGCCACTGAGGGATTTCAGATAATTCCAATTCCACTGGCCAGTTAAGGTTTTGCATTCTATTACTTGAGAAGGTAAGGGTTTTGTTATATTTGGAAAAAATCCCCAATGCTGATAAAACATAAGAAATATATACATGTTATAAAACGGGAAAAAATATACCATTGTTTATTTGTTTATTACATTTGGTCACTATTTAAATTGTCATTCAAGAAAGGTTTTATGATAGGTTAGCATCTCATGCTTGGGACATTTGCCCCTCCCTTTTTCTCCCTTAAATGTTAGGCAAATGGGGTGAAACAGAATCTTGTGGCAGTCATTTATGATATATACCTTCATCCTTTCAAATCTCTGTTAGAGGGAAAAATGAAATTGGGTACTTTTTTTTTTCCTTATAAGTAAACAGTAGTATTAATAAGGATAGGCATAGCCCAAGTACACTAGAAGGTATACAAGAGATAAGACCTATCTAGGTCGCTATAGAAGAAAGAAAAACATGTACATTTAGAACATTAAAATCTATAGCTATAGCCCAAAGAAATAAGGTGTGAAAAAATAAAGCTCGAAGCTCCTCTAGTGTCCGCTCCTTGTCTTTGAATGTTCGCTCGTTACGCTCTCGCCATATGCACCACATAATGCAGGTAGGAACCATCTTCCACACAACTTTGATTTGTGGAGCACCACCCGGCATCACCACCCAACTGGCCAATAAGTCAACCACTATGGCAGGCATCGCCCAGTTTAACCCAATTCGACTGAGTACTTCGCTCCACACGGCTCTAGCTGTCTTACAATGTAGCAAGAGATGATCCATTATCTCGCCATTTTTCTTGCACATACAACCAATGTTTTGAATACCGTACCGGAAGTCGTACCGGTCAAGGCATTTGAACGAAATATTTCGGTACCGGTACCGTTTCGTGTACCGTTTCGGGATAGTCGATATATGACTAAATTATATATATAAATATATAAAAATTAAATTCTAAAATAATAGTCTATATATGAATAAATTATATATAAATACATATATATATAAATTATAAATAGCCTAGTCTGAATTGAAGGTCAAAAAATAAATTTGTAGTTTGAAAAAAATGAAAAAATAAATTAAAATTGAAGGTCGAAATATCGGTCGGTAGCGGCCGAAATATAGGCCGGTACAGGCCGAAATTGAGGCTTGAACGACAGGTACCAGCCGGTACGAAACATATAGAGTACCTGTACCGGCCCAGAGGCTGGTACGGAAAATTTTGGCCATACTGGCTGGTACGGTACGAAATTCAAAACATTGCATACAACACAAATTTGAGATAATTACCTGGCACTTTCGCAGATTATTGGTAGTCAAAATCTTATCCAGGGCTGTTGTACAAGAGAAGAAGAGTGCTTTGGGAGGCGCCTTATTCCTCCACAATCTTCTCCATGGGAAATGAGTATTTGGTAGAAGTGTAAGGGACTTATAGAAGGAGCAAACCGAGAAAGTACCATTGCCTGCAGGTGTCCACCATAGCTTATCGTCCCGCAATCCATTCAGCTTCATAGAATACGCACTAGGCTGAAAAAAGCCTCAAAACTGTCTATTTCCCAATCTTGGGCTGCTCTACTAAAGGTGACATTCCATTGATCAGAACTGAGAATCTTGCCATTGAAATGCACCATCTGATCCACATACACCACTTCTCCCCAAAGAATCGAAGAATCCTTGGGTACTTAAGGGGAGAGTGGATGTGAGGCTCACATCCTTGTGATAAATAATTGCTTCTTTCTTTTTTTTTTTTTTTTTTTTTTTTCGTTCTTTTTATTAATTTACTTTTCTTGGGTCAAAGAATCGAAGAAACGTTATATACCCGATACGAGTAATGGCTAGTATCAAACATCCATTTATGAAAGGTAGAGAAATACCAAACGGATATAAATAGAGAAGTGATATTTATTGTCATATAGTGTTCAAGCGCCACGTATTCCTTTTGAAAAAAATGAATAAATATGAGACCCATATAAAAAAAAAAAAAAAAAAAAAAAATCTTAATGGTGGATACTACTTTTTTTCAAAAGGATTGCACAACGCTTACACAATCCATGACTGTATCTAACATTATTCTATAAATAAATGTCTATGAGGAATTTGAGCCTTACTAGATTTCGATAGACATCTGACTGATGGTTGGGTACACTCCAATTTGTTTAGCTGGTATGGACTCTGGAAACATTCATTCATAGATTGTCTTTGTGTGCAGGTATTCTCGCATGTTTGGATGGGTATATGAACATAGCAATGGAGCAAACAGAAGAATATGTGAATGGGCAGCTGAAAAATAAATATGGCGATGCTTTCATTCGCGGAAACAATGGTACTTTATAGAATTGCTTTAATTATTTTTTTACTTTTATTTCTCAACTTCCTTTAATGCCCCATACTGTTGTATTATTTGACTGGTATGGTAATTGTTGACTTTTCCCCTTTTATTTATTTATTGAATTTTGCAGTTCTCTACATTAGTACATCAAAGAGGACGCTAGCAGATGGGGCTTGAGTATTGGATTATATATTTAATGCCCCATACTCTGCAGTCAGGCTTTCGATGTTTGTATTTCTGATGTAAGATGATGATATTGATTTGGAAATGAGAATTAGACAGTGCTGCTCAAACTTGGACACATGAAACTTTGTTATCTTTTGTAATGGGATAAGCTATCAAATATCTGAATTGAAGATTGATGCCTTAATTGTTATTTTGATGAACGATCATCATGGTCATGAAGCTTGTTGCACAGAATTTCTTTTAGGCATCCTTTGCTTTTGGTGGCCATTTATTGAAGTTGGATGTTCAAGTATCCAATGAGAAAATCCCAAAATGAAAAAGTAGGAGATGTTAAGTAGTATATTCCTTTTTGGGGCGAATTGAGCTCGTCTCTCATCTTCTTCCCCAGTTATTTAGAGAATTAATAAACATTTGTCTGTTTGGAGGGAAATCAAATAGGCTAATTTTTTTAAAAAAGAAAAATTCTGGCTAGGTTTTATTTTTGGAGAAGTGTTAGGTCTTACACAAAAAATCTTGCGCAAAAAAGGCAAAACTGGCGTGCCATATTGTAATATTATAGATTGAGGAATTCTATGCATCAGTCATTATTCACTTTCACACTCCACACTTGTATTTTTTTTTTTTTTCTTAGGGTGTGAGGTAAGATGATGAATAGAAACTGCTGAGAAGAATTTTTCTTCTAAATTTCCTTTAAAACAAAAATAGCTTTACAATCGAATCATATTAGATCACTTCAATTTTTAAACTTTCTTATATTCTTGTGTTGTGTGTAGACAAATCATTTATCTTATTATTAAATTGCATGAGGAAGTTTTTTTTTTTCCTTAACTTCATCAAAGAAGCGAATTTTTCCCAGTTATTCTGGATAAATCTATTATAAATCCAGCTCGAATGTACATCTTGGCAAACATGATGGACTTGGAGAAATGGCCAGTGGGTATATACATCATATTCCATTAAATTTAACATTACTGAACAGACATGTAATCAAACCAGACACTTGCGGTGCCATTCGAAGAATTTCACAAGTCTCCCTGAATGGCTCACAGATTCTTACCATTCGTTATAAAGGCAAGCTCAGTCACATAAATTATTTTCCTCAAATAAAGCTGAGGTAATAAAATTATAACCCCCACATTCCTGTGAGTATACAAGGTGTATTCAGCAAGGAGGGGGATCACAATGAACCTGAGCACTAACCTGAGAATGTTCGTAGTGACTTCTTTGCTGCTATCACTCTACTCACCAACAGTTTCCATCTAGCTTCATCTTTCTTGGTCTGCTGCTGCATTTTTTCCTTGAAATGCCTAGAAGAGAGAGAGAGAGAGAGAGAGAGAGAGAAGAATATGTTACTAATACAACATCCCTTAGCTCACATCTTTCACTCAAGATCAACAGAACTAAGATTAGAATTCTGCCAAGGGTTGGTACTATGCTGTGTTCCAAATTCAAAGCCTCTAGGAATACAGACTGAACCCCCCATGAGATTCGTTCAACTCGTGGGGTGTATCATTTTAAATTATGTTGAAATCAGAGCAAATTTTACTGCCTAGATACTGTGCTAGTAAGATTTTGGTAAGTAATCAAGTCATCAATTTAATGCCATCTACACATCACCTAGCAAACTGAATTCACATTTCCAGCTTAAATTAATAGGTCGGGGGGACCTTCGATATTTTTCATAGGAGCAAGTGAAGGCAAAAAGTGTCAACTAGGTGCCAAGCCATCAAGTTAATGCCAACTAAGCATCACCTAACTCACTGACCTAGCATTCACTAGTTTAGATTGGAAAAACATTGCTATAATATCAATAGCTTAGAAATGATTTAACCAGATTTTTATCCTTTCAATCAAGACATTCTAATCTATTTCCCCAAACGGTGAAGGGTATAGAGCTGGAGATGGAAGTTTCTTGCTTACCTACAAAGAGCGACCTTGCAATAATCAGGCTCATTGCACATGCGAGAATGCAATTCAAGCAGCTGCCACATACGTTTGCAGTGTGCACAGCCACCTGGAATCCGTGTCTTACAACTAGAAAAATGACGGACTAACATCTCAAGCCCTTTGCAAGCTGGGAAACGACAAGCAACCTGGCTTCCTTTCAGCGCCTTGTCACGAGGCCCTATTGTTCTACACCCATCCCTGCATATGTGAAGGAGGGCTTCCATCGCCTCATTCAGTTGCAAGTAAACCTTTTTCTCTTCAATTTTCTTCAACCGCTCTTGCTTTCTCTGAAAAAAAACATTATTGAAACTAAGGTCCTAATTTTTGAGATTAATCTAAAGGACTGAACATAGAATAAATTGATAAAAACATCACCCGATCGAATTTTTTGTCAAACACCCATTAATTAATTCCTACTTTTCATGTGCACTTGTATTAACCTGAGTCTAGAACACGAACACAATAAAATGCTGTCAGGAATTACAGCAGCTATTAGACTGGCTAGCCAAAGAGAGATTTGTAGGAAAGAAAAGGCTAGGGCATGATTGCCAAGATCATAGCATTTTCAACATTCAAAAAACAGAAAGGTAAAGGGTTTCCAAGGAAAGAGAAATGATTTAAATAACCTTCCACGCTACAATGTGATGAAACACAGCTCTGCAATGAGATTTATACATTTTTCAGGATAAAGTCAATAAAATCACAGCAACAGAACTCACCAAATCCGATTAAAATCACATAAATTAAAATAAAAGAGCCTCAGATTGTATTCAGAGTAGTAGTGTATTCAGGGCAAAAAAAGGGATGTTTTCATATAGTAATAATCTAACATAAATCTCTAAGATATAGGTTTAAAGGCATAATTAAAAGCAATATTTACTTTAGGATTATATTTGAAGAATGCATATTTTGTCTCACTAGGACTGTAGATATTCCACGGCAGGGACATCTTTGGCAGATTCCAACTATTAGATACTAAAGAGGGGGTTTTTTCCCCAACCCAAAGCTTTATAGATAATTAGCCAAGAAGTTACTATGTTGCCAAGCCTATATGAGCAGGCATCTACCACATACTCAGCTCAAAAGCTTTCCGTGTTGCTTTTGCTGGTTTGAGTTTTAATAGATAATTAAATCAGATAAAATTATAGAAAAAAGGCAAGTGCATATAAGATTTTCATCAACGTTTCTATGCCGCCTTCATGGTAGATGCAGATTTGATACACTTTCGCACATCTTCTTTTCATGAGTACAGAAATAAAAGAACTAGGTTTGAAAAGAGAATAGGAACTGACTTACAGAATCTGCCTCGACAACGCACTCCAGAAGTTCTTGTTCGAGTTCAGGATTAGCACGCTTCATTACTTTCCAACCTTCAGTTGAAGATATAGTTTTGAAGTCCCCAATAATAGTACGAACGCAAATGAAGGAGAGCCGAGTTGCATCACAGTTCCTTGCCAATTGAAGCACGTCTATAACGTTTTCTTTGGTCAGCCAGCCCTGCTCCAGAACATATATACAAACTCTTTTCAGCGATGGAATTGAATAGGAGTGTGACAAAGCCAACAAATGGAGAACATGCTGTTTCACCGCTTCCTCTTCATAGCTGGCATTGGGATATTGTAAGAAGAAACAATTCTAAGAACTTCAGCCAGAATAACTACCTGGGAGTGAAATGGGAATGCAGACAGATGGAAGAGGACATATCCAACATACCAGGATGAGTAAAGAAAACGAATGAAAGCATAGACAGCTTGGTGAGGCACCCCAGGAACCTTTATGTATCTCATACCATTCATAACTTTTGCTTGCTGCAGAATATTCGCCAGCACTGTGGATGCCGCACTCTGCACAGTGAAAAATACAATTGATTAGCCTTAGGTTCATCCCTCTTCAATTACCCTGATCAGCAGCCAAATAAATATTTCCAGGAACTTAAAAGTGATGAAATTATATTTTCAAAAGTCCCATTGCCTCTGTCATAATGCCTTTTTTAGGAATTGAAAAGGCAGATTTTTTTTTTCATTCGACAATATTTTCAAGTGAGAACTTCAAAATAGTAAGGTCATGACCTACAATTGAAATTGGCGAACTCCAATTTAGTCAGAAGGAAAAGTGCAGTTCAGTTAACTCACCAGAACACAGGAATGAGCCTGAATATGTGATTTGTCCTCTGTAATAACAAACACATCTGAGCCATATCCTTCCTTGAAAAGTTTGTCCCATGTATCTTTTGTTTCCTTTGGGACAGAGCTACAGTCTGAAATCCTATTGGAAAGTTTGATTCTAGTACAGGATTTGACAGGGAAAGGTGGTGGTTTTGGAATATGACATTTAGAGGATAGAGAAGTGGTGGGAACTTCCAGCACAGGTAAAATATCAGCTGGATTATCTTCCTCTAGGTGTATATTAAAAGATCCACGGAAGGATTCACCACTCGAAGACAGCCAGGGAGAGTCAAAATTGGCTGAAGCCATCAACTAGTATCGTATATATGTTGTACAATCAAATTCAGATCAAAGATCTGCAAACAAGACACAGATTGAGGGACCTCTAATTAAAAGTAAGCGAGCTACAGTACAAAATGGTATTAAAAGAAAATTCATCAAATAAAGAACACTTTAGTAAGCATGGTATTGAACGGTGATAATTAATGCAATAAGAAATATATCTCAAACTAATCTACATATATAGATCATTTTGCCTATAGGGTATCTCCAGGTTGCACCATAACGTCAAACTTCTTCTTGAGAAGGAATATGAAATAAATACAAGTAAACAAAACAGAAACCCCTATATTACCAAACAGGAAAAGAATCGACTGAATAAGTCCTCCTTTCCTTTGTGACTTGCCCAATATTCACAAAGTTGCTTTGCTTTGGGGTTACAGATTTCTTTCTTCCATGCCCACAAAAACCAATACCAAGAAAACATAAACCCATCAGCCTGGACATCTCCAAGCTGCTACCCAAACCAAACATTACCGAAAACTACAATAAATATGTTTAATGAATGTCTTCACGCAGATCTTGACATTGGAATGGGCACTACTTCCGAAATGTATCCAGTACAGTCATAGACTAAACGTGTTCAAACAATTATTCGTGAAAGCACCGCCCCACCCCAACAGAAAAAGGATACGTGGTGGATAATAATATATTACAGAAACATAAATGAATAAATAACAACAGATATAAAAAGTCAGTCACCTACACACAAGTTTGCTTTCAAACGGTGTGATAGCAATCAAACATCTAGAGAGAGAGAGAGAGAGAGATACCTTCAGAAAAGGTAGCAAATCTTCGCAGAAATAAATCGAGATTTGCGCGGTTTTTCGCGAACTTCTATCGTGTAGAGCTAAAGAACCTGGAAAATAAATTAAGAATAACTATAAGAATAATATTAGAGTAACACAATCCCGTTCCCCAAATAACGACAAATATTCCATTTCCAAACCAAAGAAAAAAAAATAAAAAAGAGGGGAAAAAATCCTATTTTGGAGAAACTATCTTCTTCTTCTTTCTTCTTGGGCATCAATAATTGAAAAAATGGAATATATTCTTTTGAGAGAGAGAGAGAGAGAGAGAGAGAGAGAGAGAGAGAGGCCTGGAAAGTGGAAACAGCCATTAAAATTACTTCAAAATGACACAGTTTGGATTTTCAAAAATCAGAAAGAAGAAAGAAAAAGAGTTGTATCAGCTGGAGGTACCTTACCTTAGTCATATTCAAGCAAAACATAAAAGCGGCAAAGTGATTGTCGGAAGCCTTTTTGTTGGATCAAAACTCCTTTGGGAAATGCATGAAAAAGGCTTGGTTGTGAGAATATGAACTTCTTGAAAGAGCTCAGACGAGAGCAAGCAGAGATGATATGTAGAGAGAGACAAACGGAGACAGGTAGAGGGAGAGAGGAAAAGACGTGTGTCTAAAACAGGAGGGAACGTTTAGTACTTTGTTCGTTAGTTATTGGGGAGCCCGAGGGAGAAAATAGGCTTTCAGCTTTCTCACGATATATTGAACTATTTAAAAATAAATAAATGAATTACTAAAAATGAATTTTAGGACTTAATAATTTTTTACTTACTTGAAAATAATTTGACATGCACTAATTTTTAGAATTAATAAATAAATAAATTTATGATTAATGATAGCTACAAGTTTCAAATAAATAAATTTTGTCTAGGTTTTATATATATAAAAAATTATAATTATGAAGTAATTACACAAAAATAATTTCATAAATATGGTTTGATATATTTTATCAGATTGTAAAGTTACTTTTATTATAAAATAAATCTAATAGATTGCATGAAACCACATCAGTTTATGAGATTATTTTTATATAAATCTTTTGTGACTGTAACATTACAAAAAAAATGGATCTCACTAAAAAGAATAAATTTTTATACACTTTTTTAACGTGGGATATATTTTTTTACAAAATGATTGAACGGAGTTGTCTATTTAATACCTATACAAATCATTACTCTAAACTTATTTTAAATTATTAGTATTAGCCGTCATGATTTGATAAAAAAATCATCTCCAATTATTTCCTCATATCCCTTTTATCTATAAAAACAAATAAATTGATTATTAATCAGATCTTATGTTACCTACTTGCAATTTAGATTTCAAACGAATTTAAAGTTAAATGTGATATTTTAAATTGGTTTCACAGTTAAAACAAATAAAAAATGAGAAATGGTATCTGCAATCGTGTAGTGCGCAAGCGCTGCATAGTCTCTTTAAAAAAAGTGAATAAATATGAGATTCACATACCCCATTCTTTTTCAAAAGGATTGTATGGCGTTTGTATACTTTGCAACTGTATATAACATTACTCATTAACTTACAAAAAACTAAAAATGCCACCTCAACATAAATACTAAATTAAAAAACAATCATAATGAGCGATTAAATTGACAATTCGTTGGTATATATTTTGCTCTTTTTTTTTTTTTCTTAAAACTGTTAAATATTTGAATATGTCGCTTAAAACATGGATGTTTTGAAAAGAAGGGCCACTTGACTCATTTGGAAGGTTCAAACAGTACAGCTTCTCTTTCTTTAGGTTTCTTTCCCAAATTCGAGCGGTTCGAGAGGGTCAAGTTGTCTCACTAATGGTTTGCACATAATTGAACACACCCTTATAAATTTTTCAAATTCAAGGTTGTGTTTAGGAATACAACTATTTTCAAATTACTTCATTATTATTACAAATAATTTACTATTATTTACAAACAGTTCACTACTATTTATTATTATTTATAGATGATTTGATATTCTCTTAATATCCTAATAGAGTCTCTCAAAGATCCAGGTTATTTAGTCATGGGTTCACATTTTATTTGGTGGAGAAGTATTATTTATTATTTAATTTCACAATTTTAATCATTATTACTTCTATCTTTTTAATGTGATATTAAATAATTTTTTTAAATTATGTGATGACGCTTTATAAAATAATTATTTGATAATAGTTAAACCAATAATAAATAAGATTTTTATTCAGTAATTAATAAAGTATTGATCCTAGAGCTTAATAATGAACCCTAGTATATTATCCATCGTCCGATATTTGTGAAGTTCAATCACGAGACGATTTGATTATAGCATTAGTAGTGAAAAGGTATCTACGGCTTCTTGAATTTGCTTTGCACTGCCACGTTACTCGTTCTCTCTTCCTCATTTTGTTAATTTATTGATAGGAGTCATCGTGTTGTATGTTATTCCAATTATTGATATCTTTTTTGTTTTTTTTTTTTTCCCCTTCCTCTAATCTTTTTTGTGTTTGTAGCGATCAAGAAAATAAAAATTATATTGATTTTTGGAAGAAATCACAGCCTTTCTTACTTGTGTATTAGTTGGTTGGAGAAATATAACTGTTAAAAAAATATATTTGATGAAAAAATATAACCGTTGAAAAAAACTAAGACAGAAAATATATATCCGTTAGAAAGATATGATCGTTGAAAAAATATAACCGTTAAAAAAATATATTTATTAGAAAAATATAGCTGTTGAAAATAAAATTATTGGCAAAAATAATGCAGAAAAAATATATTCATTGTGAATATATGAATGTTGAAAAAATATGACTGTTAAAAAAAATATATCAATTAAAATAATATGATTATTGTAAAAAAAATATATCAATTTAAAAAATATCACAGTTGAAAAAATATATCAGTTATATTATTTAACTGTTCCACCGCTAATGCTCTTGGATAAGCAAATGTGAAGACGACGAGATGATATAAGAGGTTTTCGCGATTTGTGACGACGACTGTACGGCGAGACGAGACATACAAGTTCGCAAAAATATGACAACCAACTGCTGATAAACACGTGGAGTTGTTGATAGAATATTGGGGTAGAGAGTGCATGGGGCGGCGACGAAAAGACAGAAAGTGACGGTGGGTTGGGAATGATCTGACGTGGAGGTGGATCCCACGTGACTCAGGTGGTGGTGCCCGGAAACACGATACAAAGAAGATTCATAAATTCGTAACATTAATCAATACGAGAATCTTTATTTTTCAAAATAGAAAATGTTAAGTGTCCAGATGCTGGATCTTATTTATTTATTTATTTATTTTTTAGTAATTAAAAATATTTTTTTAACGATATTATGAATTTTTTTCACTTATTTTAGATTTAGAGATGAGATAGATAAAAAATTAATTTTTTTTTAAATATTATTACTATTTTTAGATTTGAAAAAGTTGAATTATTTATTATATTTTATATAAAAAATTAAAAATTTATAATAATAATATAAAATAAAATAAAATACTTTTTGAATCTAAATAAGAATTTAAAATACGAGTTTTGAATGGTTGTATTTTCACTTTTCAATGGCCACGGGGAGATGCGTATTTAGGATGGGGTGAAACTAGTTTGTCTTTGAAATGTGTTGTCAAAAGTGCCATGCAGTGTATCTTGTTTTTGTTTTTAAATGTGACGATAAATAAACACACAACTTTTTGGTGTAATATTTATAAACATTAAAAAAAAAAACAAAAACAAAATGCACATGAAACACTAGGATACATTTGGAGGAAAACTAAGCATTTTTCTTTAAATAGTAAATTTTAGAACCGGTCGGGATGTTTTACTCCAAACAGCAGCCTTCCAATAAGTGACCTCCATGTAGGCCTAACACTTTATCTATCATGTGCCCCACTACAGGAGAAACAAAAAACAAATCTAGCCCCTAATCGTGATTTCTCTCCCATTACAGGATAGACGGAAAACAAACTCAGCAATCTCCGCGACTTGTTCTCTCCCTCTCCACCACGATCGACGACGACCCATCTCTTCGTCGTCGCATGAGGAATGCGAGCCTCCCTCTCCGCCATAAGCAACTCTCCCCCCTCATTGATTCTTCTAGAAATCTCCCTCACTGCCAGCTCTTAATCGTGACCCTCTCAGTGCCGCCACCGACGTATTTATAGCATCAACCCAGTGCCACCAACGACGGATAGAGGCAACATTAAAGTAAGACTAGCTTGGCTTTGACCCATTAACCATCCTTGTAAAAAATGTAGCTCCCAACCACTTGGGTCTCTGCGAGGTAAAAGTTGAGGAAATTGCCCATACCCAAGAAGATCCAAGTGGTTTGGAATATGGCCCTAGCTAATTGAACCCTTACTAGGTGGTAAGAAAACTCAAAGGTAACAAAGAGAAAGAAATTCCTACCCAAGAAGGCCAATATGGATAGCAAGTGCAAGTTGCCATGCCTTAAAATTATAAGTTTGTGTAAGAAGTCTAGAGGGAGAACCCATATTCACAAGTCTCCAAAGCTCACTGTACCTTCGATTGTAACAAGGAGAAAAATCAACTTTTGGTTTCAATGATTTTTTTTTTCCAAGAGAGAAGCATGTCTTAAAGTATGGTTTGTTTCAAATAAAAAGAGATGCTTTCAAATAATAATAATAAAAAATGACAAGATTTTAGAGTCTAGGCACTACAATGGCAACAGAGCATGCGACAGGATTTTCTAATTTTTCCTTAGGCAAAAAACTTCTCCAGGAGCAAGTTGGAGATGGAGATAGATTTGTCGCATGCTCAACCAAGCCTCTATCTCAGAATAAATACCACAACCTAACAAATCAAAATCAAAATGAAATATATGACAAAATACACTTAGGGGATGCAATTATAGATGATACCTCTAGAAAACATGCAACCCTAAGGCCACAAAACTGCAATAAAAACTTCTCCAGGAGCAAATTGGAGATGGAAGAAAGGCTTTATGCTCTCAATAAAAACTTCTCCAGGAGCAAGTTTGAAAACTTATTATTAGAAAATTAACCTAGCAAACGACAGGGGGAGGGCGGCTGAGATGGGCGACGGTGGCAGGAGAAGAAGTGCTTCAGAAAGCAACGAATGTGAGGGATCGAGCTTAGTGGTCATGCAAGCGAATAATCATGTGTGATGCACTTTTTTGACTTAATATGGAATAACTCATATATCAAAATATGATTGGTGTCTACTATTGGCTGAAAAACAGCCCAACCACTCTAAAGCGGCTTTGTTCTTTAAAATATTGGCTTTGGATTCTTACGTTAAAATATAAATATATATATATATATATATATATATATATATATATATATGGAGAGAGAGAGAGAGAGAGAGAGAGACTTTGAACGTGCAATACACACGAGCATCAACTAGACTCTTTCTAGTTTTTTCCTAGTCAATGTTAGTTTCTGAGGATGCATAGATATGCCTTTGTCCTGTCATTTTTTAATAGGATAATGTTAGATTTTATGCTTTATTTGGATAGTTATCTCAATTAATCTTTTATAATTTCATTTCTAAATATCACTCAAATATAGATACTTTTTAATTTTAAATATTCAATTTTTTTATCTAATTATTATCTAATCATTATAGCTTTCACAAACTTACAAACAAAACATAAAAGAAAAATGATCTACACACAATATTTTGTACAACACATTGTACAACAATGCTTTAAATGAGGGTTATTTTTATAAAACATCTTATAAAAGTAACATAATTTTACTAAAATAACCTCATTTTATAACATTATTGTACAATATGTTGTATAATTTGTTGTGTGTATATCATTACTCAACATAAAAATAATTCATCTTTTTCAAATTCTAAAATAAAAAATAATATTAAAAAATAATATGCTAACAATATTTTAACTTTATAATATTTTATTCAACTTGTTTTTTATCATTTACCAAAATCTAATAAAATATCTTAACTCAAACTATTTCATTACCATTCACAGTTTTATCAACTCATTTCAACATCCAAATGAAGCTTTAGAGTTAGAGTGTGCTAACATGGGTCAAATCTTAAAAAATAAATATATGAAATCCATTGTAAATATAAATAAATATAGGCATAAAGTGTGTAAATCTCGCAGATGCGCAGTTTAAATGCTAATAAGTGCTAACATAGCAACACTATTTGAATTTTGGATCTCAACTTTGAGTGTAATGCAGAGTAATTATCTTATACCACATAATATTTTTTTTCCTATCACAAGATATCATATCATTAGAAATAATATTCATATAATCAATTTTAATGGTACTAGATCTTTCGATAATCACATCATCTATACCCCAAGAGTACTGAAGAAATTTTCTCAAATAAGTTAAAGATGTTAAATTCTTCTTTTTGCATATTTCAAATTATATCTTAAGTTCCCATAATTTGAACCAATCCTAGACTTATTTTCTGCAATCATGATGCAAATTTTGCAACCACCAACTCTGATAAACCAATTAACTCTATAGCCCGACCGTTGTTATGGACTGATATATCAACAGTCGGATTTTGCCCATAAGAAAAGAAAAATCAATAAAACTCAACAGTGAGGTGATTCAGATGTTTTGTGAATTGAAAAAGTAATAATAGAATATTGAATAGTAGTGAAAGGTAATGAATATCAATGAAAAATAGATAAAAAGTAATAATAAAATAATAAATAATAGTAGAGTAATCTGACCACCCAAACCTAGCCAGTCATTTCTTAATTACTTCCTAAAAAATGGTGTCTATGATCTTCGAACAGTTCTTTAATCACCCATGAATTGATGTGCTATAGCAAACTTCTTTCACACGTTACACAAGGAAATGGACTCTGCCCGCACCTTGGAGGACAAAGAACAAGAGATAAAACATCTTCTTTATTATTTTTTTAAACATCTCACTCTCAATCTTTTATCCGAGAACTTTGTTCAATTTCCTACTCTGAAAGGTATCCAAATACTAATGTTACAGGTTACAACATGAAACTCCAAAACTTCAAAGTGGAAGAGAAGCACCTCAATCTCCATATATTTTTTTCCCCTGTTTCAGCCGAACTGAGTGCCTTGTCATCTGTCCTTCTCTCTCTCTTTTTTCCCTTTTGTTTTTGATTATTTGCCGAGATCCGCTCTTATATCCTGCATATAATTGTATGATTTCATCTTAGACAGGGAAATCAAAGGGAAAAGAACCTTGCCATTTGAATAACAAGTGAGCTAATGTGCATTGAAAATTCTACTAGAATTTACAATTTTCATGGAAGTAACTGAATGATGCTACACTCAAACCATACGGATATATCGGTATTTTTCTATGTCTCAAAGTTCAAATTCTATGTCACTACGTGCAAGGACAGAAAATGACCAGGAAATTGACAAAGGAGACATGAATATTCATTAAGGTGTTCAAGATTTCTTCACTTTTTGATAGGTGTGGAAAGTTAATTTTCTTCTTATCGGGCTAGAAAATTGGTAAAAGAAACATACCATGGAAGCTTAAAAGTGTCTTTCAACCATCCTTGTTTAGTGCAAGTTGCTACCACTTTGTCTAGCCGAACAATTATCTCAGAAAAAGTTGGCCTAGCAGCTGCTTCTTGATCCCAACATTCCTCAATCAACCTGCATATCCATAATATCAAGCAAAAAAAGAAAAAAAAAAGTAAATTTAATTAGTTTTCTCAAAAACGAACTTACTCTTTTAGATCAGGTGGATAACTTCTTGCTTTGATCTTGAATGGCGGTCTTTTTCCATCCAAACACATCATTTTTGCAGCTTCTTCTGGAGACTTGGGATGGAAAGCTTGTATACCCTCAAACATCTGAAAAAAAAAAAAAAAAAAAATCCATGAATAAGTGATCAAGATTGAGCATCCTGCCGATAAAGATACATGCAAACCAATTATATTCTCCTCTATTATGATATTAGAAAACCAGAACAGTGGAGGTTATCTCAACAACTTGAAACGAATTATAATTAATTACTTAACGCGATGACAGAATAATCATGCTAGCATACAAGAATCTGTGAAAAAGTACCTCATATAAAATGAGACTGAAAGAATAGGCATCCACACTTCTGTCGAACAAATCATCTTTGTAAACCTCAGGTGCCATATATAAGTCTACAATCATATAGGAAAAAACTTATTAGAGCACACAGTAATTGTAATCCATCGTGTTTCACAAGGAATTAATTGTTATTATCCTATGTCCAATATCAAACCACTTCAATTTACAAGACTACAGCTGAATAAAGTCAATTTTGGAACCCCAGAAATATTTACTCTATGAGGCTCTATATGGATTTTTAGTACTTGAAAATATATTTTTGGTTACAACTTCCCAAATCCAACAGATAGCAATTATCACTTCTTTTTGCACACTAAAAATTCATGGTGTCATACGGAGGTGAGAGTTGAAAGGAGTCAATATATTATATACGTTCATCGTGTCAAAAGAAAATATAAATTTCTACTTGTGTTCATGTAATGTCCACTGGAATATATTAAAGATCAAACTCAAGAGTTAAGATATACGGTGTATACAAGAACTTACTTGAACGGTCAGCCCCAGGCTGCGCGAGTTTTGCTTTGCCTGGTTGAATTTTGGACAATCTTATCAAACCAAATCCGGCTACTTTCAATTGACCTCCATTATCCAGAAAAATATTTCTGGCACCTTACCAAAATTTAAAATATTAAAGTACATCTCAAACAATAAAAATAAAATTCTGTTGGCAATTGCGGTACATCAGATCAACTTTTGAAATTTGGTTGCCTTACTTTGGCTTTAAGTCACAGTGGATAATTGGGTCTGGTTTACACTCGTGAAGATAATTCATGCCCCTGGTAAAGCGAAGTTCAGCAAGATACCAGAACATTAGTATGTATATGTTTATGATGTATGCAAGAAGCAGGGGTCACTCTTCTAATGAAAAAGACAAATGTCCACAAAGTCTTTCAAATATAATTCCAGCAAGATAGACATGCCTAGCGATATCAAGAGCAAATCTTAGAGCTTTGGATGGAGACAGACGCCCCTTCTTTTGAATATAATTTCCCAAGTCGCCCTGAAAGATCACCACCAATATTAGCAGTGTCAATTTCAATTCCAAGAGAGAGAGAGAGAGAGAGAGAGGGAGAGAGAGAGTTGTTTACTTTTGAATGATACTCAGAAACAATCATCATGGGTATATTTTGCGTAACGGCTCCAACGAACTGAAGCACATTAGGATGGCGGACCTTTTCTAATAATGTTAGCTCGTGTTTGAAAGCATTTCTGTTGACAGAAGTAAGTTGAATCGATTATGAAAATAGGTGTTAATGACATAACTATATAAAAAAAATCTATGAACCAACAAATTCAACAATGCTGCTGAACCAAAACCCAAATAAATAACCACACTGCAAGTATAGCAGAAACAATATTTAGGCCAAACAATCTAAGCATTATAATTTGCAATAGTTTGACACAACAATAATGTCTACTCCATTTTTTTTTCTTCACCCAGCAACATACGGTAACACTGGATGGTTAAAGCAGTAGTGACAGAGTTAAAAACTGTAATATGTACAGAGATTAAAATACACATTCCATCAGTCCAAGAGGAAGATTGTGAAAATCAGTTAGATCAGGAGATTTATTAACCTAAAGTTTTCTATAAGTTGTTATTAAATCAATGAAAATCCCAGCAACCAAAAAGATGTTAGAAGGGGAAAACTTCCTTGGAATGTCTCAAAAAATGCCAAGCAAGAAAACAAGGGAAACGAAATGTCAATTCAACTCCGAAAATGACTCCTGAAAGAACATTATGTGGCAATATTTGCACTTTTTTATATGCCAAGAAGACATCAAAGTACTACTGGTTCCATAGCCCAAATGTGAAGGCCCTGTACAATTCCCCTTCTTCAGATTATTGTCCTAAAAGCATTTGTATATTCATTTGGAGAAGGGGAGGAAGAGAAACGGATTAAAAAGTCTTCAATTTTGGATGAGCACATACATGCTATCAGGGTCCGAATAGCTGTCCTTGTCAAGTATCTTTACAGAAACCTTTGTACCGTTCCATTTAGCAACTTGATATGTTCCCTGTAAAGGGGTAGACGAACAGAGACATATAAATTTACAATATATTTGACAAATTAAGCATCAAATAGTTAGCTCAGTTCTTTCAAAACAACTAAAAAAAAAAAAGGGAAGAGAAAAGTAAAACAACACATTAAAGATTTAGGGAGATAAAAAGGAGGAGGGTAGTCACTGAACTCTAACCAATCATATTTGCAGATGCATAATTATGTCCACAGTTTCATCAAGATGACAGCGTATTCTAAATTTAAGGTAACATAGATGATAATCATAAAACTCGTAAAAGGGTTATTAGCAATAACAAAGAATTTTTCAATCCACGGAGTGATGATAATCTTGAATAAGCAAGTAAAAATTACATCACAGCAGTACTTGGCAGTATACAAAAGGTCACTCTGAAAACATAGAATTAAATCACATATTCAAACACGAGTTCTCTGAAATAAGTACTACATTATAGATCAAACTAAAAAGTCCAAACTCCATCACTGGTCTAGCTAGTGGTCTTCAAAGGAACAACAAATGCACAGGATATATTTCTTAAGAGCTTACTCCTCGTTATTTCTACACACTACACTTTTTTTTTTATTCTTCTTAAATTAAAATTTTTCTACTCATCATCTATAAATTACACATTCGGTAAGAGAAAAAATAAATAAAAAAATAAAATAGTAAAAAGTGGTGTGTGAAACGATGAATAGAATTTCTTTTCTTTAAGTCGGCTGTTATTTCTTAAGAATATTTTTCTTGTGAAAAGACTAGAACCTACTTGATTAAAGCAAACAATAATAATCACTTTATATTGGCCTAAAAGACAGGTCTTTGCGATTATCATTAAAAGAAAAAAAAATACAGATCAGTACTGGCATATATATGAAACTTAAGGCTCGGACAAAAGAAATAAGGTATCTCAAGCT
The DNA here is from genome assembly GCF_004785595.1 of Juglans microcarpa x Juglans regia. Taxonomy (NCBI): domain Eukaryota; kingdom Viridiplantae; phylum Streptophyta; class Magnoliopsida; order Fagales; family Juglandaceae; genus Juglans; species Juglans microcarpa x Juglans regia. The sequence goes on from NC_054595.1 coordinate 23,494,396, forward strand.
TCGATTAAATATATGATATCTCAACATATGACACATTAGGTAATATTTTAATTACTTGACAAGTTAGCAAACAAACAAAATAAACAAAAACAGTAGGGAGAAAAAAACTGTGCAAAGAGTCCAACAAATATATAATGACAAAAACGCTAATGAATCATCAACAGATAACACCAAATCATTGCACGGCCTTCTACCGACATCGCATCAAAATGTGAAAAAATATGAACGAACACTCAAGACTTGAGTTGCCTAAATGCATCATTGATTCACTATGCGTTTCATACAAAGCATCTCCGATTGCGGGAAACCAGTTCCAAAATAAGAGACTTGGACATTAATTTCCAATATATTTTCGAATGAATTAGTGTCTATACGTGATTTTTCAAAATAGCACTGATCTACTGAGCTGCTAGTAAAGGGAACAGGACCGTGCCTTCGAGATTCCATCACTCTTCCGAATCTGAAGCTCTAGTGGATTAAGCTCATACTCTGGAACTTCTCGAGGATTTGCAACAGCCATTGGCGTCTTCCTCATGGATTTCTAAAAGTATGCAGAGTAATAATTAATAAGTATGTTTAAAGGCATAAATCCTCACCTAGAAACGAGAAATCGTTCATATCTTACCGGAGCTTTGGCTCCGCGTGCTTTTAGAATATTGTAGACTTCCGTATTTCCGTAATACTTAGCGTCGGCAGCTGCCTGACCAGATATCGAAGGGAAAGAGTGCCGAGAATTCATTTCAAAACAAATCAAACCAAAAAAAGAAAGGGATGCCGTACCGTACTCCCCCAGCGATCACGAGCATCGATGTTGGCCTTCCTGCTGAGCAATAGCTTGGCGACCTCGACATGGCCTTCGCAGGCAGTGATGTGAAGCGCGGTCCGCCCGTCCAAGTCGATGCTGTTGACGTCGATCCCCTCGTTGAGGAGATCCTCCACTCCCTTGACGTCTCCTCTACACGCCATGAACAGCAGCTGCATGGTGGCGTCGAGATTCTCCGGAACCGTCAGATCGATATCGGAGTCTTGTCTGGGGCTCCGGCGAATAGGGTCAAGCGACGACTGTCTCCCGAAGCTGAACCTCTGGTTGTTCCTCCTCGGGTCCATCGACGACTGCCGCGTGAACTGCCGGCTCAGCGTCCTTTTTATCGACCCCGTCGACAACTGCCGCGATATCCCCCGTCTTAGTTGCTTCGCTATGTTCTCCATTTTACTCTCCAATCGATGTTCAGATCTTTTCTCTTTGAAATGCGATAATTATAGGAGGAGGAGGAGACGACGGCTACATGTAGTTGAAATTGAATTGTGTGGGATCGAGAGCTCAAGGGACAGATTTGGGAGCTCTCGATGCCGAGCTATGGAGGGAGGCCTCTCTGCGAGAGTGTGTGCGTGTGAATATCAAATTAAGATCCGAAACAAACGGCTTGAGAGAGAGAGAGAGAGAGAGAATCAGTTTTTGTCTTCCACACAATGGAGCGAAAAAAAAGCCGTTAATAACTTTTGTACGCATGGTCTCCGTCGTAAAAAACGCGGCAACGACCCCTTCCGGTTTTTCATCTTACAATTTGTTCTCTGCACTAGTTATTAAAAGAAGAAATATGCAGATTACAAAATCAGTCATGCCAATTTAGCCCCAACTAACATGTGAATTTATATGATTTAAGATTAATTCTTTATATAGTTTAAATAAAACTATTTGTATTAGGATGTATAAATTATTTTAAAAAAAATCCTACGACAAAAACTAATTTAAAAAATCACTTTTTCATGGTAGATCTATTATTTTTCAAAAAGACAGTATATATTTACATGTCCTACAACTGCATATAGCATTATTTATAACTTTAGAATATAATTAGAACTCTTTAACATCTTTAAAAAATGATAACTTCTTTTTTTTTTAATGTACAAATGATAACTTCAACCCTTAGATTCTATTCACTGATTTTTTTTTTTTTATATATGATTTCTTATTTATAAATTAAAAAAAGAAATTAATGCACTGCTCAATAATTTTCAATTTATAAAATAAAAAATGTACATATTACGAAATTAGACTAATTAGTTAGGCAATAAAAGCTAAATAATTCTTAAAATACACCTTAGTATATTACATAAGAATAATTCTACTTATCATCTTTATACACCACATATTACACTTATTTTTATTTTTATTTTTTTATTTTTTCTATAACAAGTATGTGTTGTATAGATGATAAGTAGAACAACTCAATTAGTTTAACAATAATAATAATAAATAATAATAATAAATAATTTTAAAATATATAAAATATGTAATATGAGATGATGAGAAGCATGCTACTTAGATAATGTTATAATTAATAAAAATTCTATTCATTATCTCCACACACCACACTTTATTTATTTATTTATTATTTTTTAATCTTACAAAATGTGTGGTATATGAATGATGATTGATGAGTAGAATAATTTAATAAGTTTAAGAAGAATAAAATAAAAAAAAATTTTAAAAATAAAAAAATATAATGTGTGGTGTGTGAAAATGATGAGTAACAAAAATATGTAATTAAACTTCTTACGAAAGGTTATAACTTAGCGCTCTTAAATTTTATTTGTATTTAAATTATTTTTTTATAATAACAAATTAAAAATATTAATGAGAAATGCTAAACCCACGAAACCTTTTTTTTTTGTTAGTGATTAAATAAATATTTTTTAATAATATTGTGAATCTTTTATTTTAAAAAAAAATATTTATGATGATTAAAAAATTCATAAAAAAAAATGAAATGGACTTTTCGGACATTTCCTCTAGACATTTTTCGGAGGCCGTAGTGAAGCTTAATATTAATAATTTAATATACATGGTCCCCGCATGCTGATTGATGGTGACGGTCAATGCCAGCGTACGAAACAGACAACTTTTATGCTGTTTTTACGTGACACGTGATAGTGAGGGTTATTTATTTTATTTTATTATTTTACGAGAAAAGTTAAGTTATTATAAAAGATTATAGAATATTTCTTAAATGCTACAATCACAAAAAATACACAAATATAAATTTATAAAATAACGTAAATTCTTGCAATCTATTAAATTTATTTTTAGATAAAAATAAATTGCGTCAAATTATATTTTATTTTATATAATTTTTTTGGATTAAAATATTTTTTTAAGGATAAAAACAAATGCAAATTAATGAGATAAGGGTTGAGCAGTGCTACTCCTAACTCCTACCATTGAGAGCTCCTGCGAGTGGTTTTGAATATATATATATTTTTTATTTTTTTACATGTATTTTTTAATATATTTAAACATTTTTAAAAAAAATTTATAATATTATTAAAAAAACTTATTTAATTATTAAATAAAAAAAAATTACAACAATAAAGACTAGCGATAGAAATCAATAGTAAAAATAGTATTTTAAGGGTTAGAGTGGTCCCGCATTTAGGGAGACAGCAGAGTTCACCAACCAATTGAAGCGTCCCAAAAAGGCAGGTGAGGAATTCATGAAGGCAGCGACCTGTTTTTTTTTTTTTTTTTTTTTTAATCATCATCAAGTTGACTGCTACTTTTATAGATAATAAAGAAAAAGCAAATACATCCAGAGTTCGACAGATTTAATTGTACAGATGAAGTAGGTGGGTCTTTTTTAATGTGAAAATTTAAAAAATAATGTGGTAATTAGATTAGAGGGATATTGCTATAGACTTACCTCGATGACGAAGGCAGCGACCTCTCATCAATGGGCAGTGCTACATAACTGATAATTCAACGTAATAATTCAACTGTAAATGCATTTTTTATTTATTTTTTTCTTCTTTTTATTTATTTATTATTTTTATATATTTTTAGAAAATAAAAAAATCTCAATTCCTTAATATTTATTTTCTTAACTATTAAGTAAAAAAAAAAAAAATCAATCGATGACTTTTATAGATTACTTTTATAGGTCTAACTAATATTTTCCCTAATCAAAGGACTCTATCAAATTAATAAAAATATAATGGATAATCTACAACATTTTAATTTTATTCAAGATTTTGGTTTATGTAAAGCTTAATGACCGTAACAACCTAATATGGTTGCAGTTTTGAATTCCGTTCCAACTCCAACATATATATATATATATATATATATATATATATATATATATATATATTATACGCACTAGGAATGGTTTAAGGTGCATTAGTCTCGAGATACACATGACATAATAATTTAAATAAAAATAAATAAAAAAATCAGTAACTTATTTGTTTAAAAAAAGAAAATATAAGATTAAAGAAATATAAAAAATAAAGATTAAAAAAAATCTAAACTTCAGCAAAGTAAAAGTATTAGTCTGCATCTATGTTGGATTATCTATTTACTCTCTATATAATAATAAAATATTATTAATTTAATAATTTTTTTAATTTTAATTTTTATTTCATTTTATAGTTCTACTAATCAAAATATTAATAATAATTATATTCTAATCAAATTAATAATATTCAATATTAATATTAATAATAATTATATTCTAATTAAATTAATAATTAATATTATATTTGAGTGTTTTAAGTATTTTATTAGTTAAATTTACTTAAAGTTGAATTTTATAATGAGAATGCTCTAAAGCGTTTCTATTCTAAAGAGTAAAATCATTTTAATTTTTTTATTTAAAAATAATTAAAACAAAAAGAAAGGAAAATTGGTATACTGTCAGAACAAAAAAGACATATAAAAAAGACGTCAATTCATGTGTGGCTATTAAAGGTCTTTTAGTAAAACATGATCCATCATAAAATTCTACAAATGAGCTACACGTCAAATGGTCAAGGGTCTTAAGGACCTTTTGGTAAAATAAGATTATTTATTAAATTCTACAAGGGAGCTACACGTCAAATGATCAAGAATTTTAAGACCTTTTGCTAAAATAAGACTTAACAAACTTAATGAAAAAGCAAGAAAAGTTAACAAAAAAATAAGAAAAATTACTATTCACAATTAGATAGTCACTTATTATAATAGAGTAGATATGTATATATTTATATATACTAATCTTGAAACAGTCAATTGGAATGCATGAATACTAAAATATTATGTTATAATTCTTAAACCAAAATGATTATCGAAACTAAATTTACAACATTGAATATGATGCCACACAAAATAGCAAAAAATACAAATTCTTTTGATTCATGTCAATAGCAATTTAAAGTTGGCTTGATTTATCTAATAAAAAATAATTTATACAGTTTTAAAATATGTAAGTCCTGTATCTTATTTTTTTAAAATATAAAAACTATAAGACACCTAAAAATAAAATTTTAAAATTAATTTTTTAAAAAAAAGTACACAACTTTTACAATCGAAATATCTAACATTATTTTTATGATGGCCGATAGGACTGCCGATAGAATGCCTAGATTGATGCATTTTTATTTTTATTTTTCTTAAACATTAAAAAATATGTTTTCTTAATATTTAAGCAAAGTAAAAAGATGCCACGAATAGAACCGACGACCTAACTTTAACATAAAAAGGAAGAGAGAAATTCCAAAACCATGCATGCATGCATGCGCGGGGCTCGAGGAAAACATGTGGCCGTTTTGCATAACCATTTTAAACATTGAAGTCTTTCTCCGATCATCATCTTCAGTTATTCTTACGTACTTTAGCCTTAAAAGTGAACGCATATCTCTAAAATCCAAGGTACGTTTACATGATAAGTGAATTGAATTGAGTTAAATTAAATTGATAAAATAATATTAAAATAATATTTATTATTATTATTATTATTATTATTTTAAAATTTAAAAAAATTAAATTATTTATTATATTTTATATTAAAATTTAAAAAAATTATAATAATGAATTGAGATGAATTATGTTTAAAAATGAAACTTAAAAAACCAAGATCTCGCACGTGCTGTGTGTTAACACGTGTCTCCCACTAAAGATCAGCGTCCGTCCCAAAAATAATAGACATGGAATGATTAATGGCCAATCAATCGCCTTCATCCACGCTTTTTACGTCTTTACTGGCCAGTTGACGGAATGACTATGTGATTGGACTTCCAAACCAAATCAAACGCAATCCCCATCAAATTATTTCTCAAAATAGTTTTTTTTTTTTAGTTTGTCATACTTGGAGGCCAACCAAGGATTTGTTTGTTTTGAGAAAAGAGATGAGATGAAACGAGATTAAAATTAAAATGTTAAATAAAATATTATTAGAATATATTTTTTAATATTATTTTTGTTTTAAAATTTAAAAAAGTTGAATTATTTATTTTATTTTGTGTGAAGATTTGAAAAAATTGTAATGATGAAATGAGATGAAATGAAATGTTTCTTAAAAACAAACGAGACCTAAGAGTTTTTCCATCAATAAAAGATTAAAAATTTTAAACTAAAAAATTATTTAATCTTATATGTAATATTAAATATAGTTCTAAAGTATATAAGTTGCAATATTCTTTTTAAAAGAAAGTGGAATTTACAAATATCACTCCTCGTTCTAAACACATTCTAAACACGTAACGACGCAATTATAGTACGGATTGCATTTGCACCTTTGATTCTTTGTGCAATTTTATCATTTAAAAAAAAAAAAAAAAAACAAAAACGGCGTCCTTTTAACGGGGCTTGATTTTGTTCATCCATGGCCATGGGCTTTAGTTTATCCCTAGCTAGCCTTAAGGGGAATTACGAGGAACATGAAGAAATTATCAAGTCACTCTGGAGCAACCACCACAACTTGTTTTCCAACATTGCGGCCTGTAAAGAGTCCAACTAGAGCCGCCGGCCCACTCTCCAGGCCTTGTGCTTTGTCTTCAACGTATACAATCTTTCCTTCCTTGATGTAAGGCAGAACCAACTCCAAAAACTTGGGATAAAGATGGTCGTAATCGGGAACCAGGAAGCCTTCTACGCGGACACGTTTTGCAACCAGATACATTAGATTGTGAACGCCTTCGGCCTGGCCGCCGAGGTTGTACTGTGAGATCATCCCGCACACGGCAATGCGGCCGCCAATCTTCATGTTTAGTAGCACTGCATCCAGCATCTTTCCCCCAACATTCTCCCAGTAAATGTCAATGCCTTCGGGGAAGTATCTGCAAAGAATGATAACAATATTATAGCATACATTGCTTAATTTGGTTGAATATTAGGAAAGAAGTGTACTCTGCCACTGACCTTTTCAAAGCTGCATTCAAGTCAGGCTCTTCTTTATAATTGAAACCGTCGTCAAACCCAAACTTGTTTTTCAGAAGATCCACCTTTTGTTGGACAGATGATCGATGAGAGTAAAAACAAGACACAGAAAATTAAGAAGAAGCTCGAGTTAATGAGGTTGCTCACTCTGTTAACTCAATCAACTATCTATCTAACATTATTATGCACACCTTTTCTTTGCTACCAGCACTCCCAACAACATAGCAACCCTGCAACTTTGCAAACTGACCAACAAGCTGACCAACTGCTCCTGAAGCAGCTGAAATGAAGACGTACTGTCCTTTCTTTGGAGAGCAAATCTCATAAAATCCAACATAAGCAGTCATACCAGGCATACCTACACATCACAGAGATCATATTATTGCATTCTAGAGATCTGGGAATCAACTCAGACATCATATTAATCTTAGAAAACTTAACAGCAATATGAGAAAACTCAGTTCAGATTCTTTTGAATATACTCCCTTTTTAAGTATCTTAATAAAATGGTCGGGATACATTGGATTTGGCCAAACCAAAATATAGAATATCGTAATATCTATTCCTTTTCTAGCATCTATCAGAGAAATAAATGGAGAAGAAGCTTAATTACCAAGGATTCCAGTATAGTAGGAAAGAGGAACATCAGTGTGTTGGATTTTAGTCAATGTGTCTGCTGCTGGTTTTGCAAGGACGCTATATTCTTCCCACCCGGTTATTCCCCAGACCAAGTCGCCTTTCTCAAAGTTTGGGTGCCCAGAATCCAAAACTTCAGCCACTCCGTATCCTCTGATTGGCTGCATGCCAGCTTCAATGTCAAACAATGTTGATCACATCGACACGCATTCAACAACGTTGATTTCAATTTTCATTTGTTATCGGTGAAACTCCAAACGAGAACTTCAAAAAGACAAAAAGGGTGAATGAGATTGTGAGTACGTTGAGACTCACCAAACCGGGCTGGAAGGAGACGAAATGGGTGGAAGGTTCGTACTTGGTCATGCGGCTTCGCTGGGAGGGATCACAGGACAAGTAGAGGTTCTTCACTAAAACGCCGTCGGAACCAGCTTGATCAGGAAGCTTCAGCTTTATGGTGCCGGTGGTGGTCACGCACATGTCCGATTCTTTTGGAAAGCCAGACGCCGGCACGTACTCTCTCAATATCACCTGCTTGTTCCTCACTACAACTGCTGCTTCCTCTGATCCACCCACAATCGCCATTTTTCTTAACTGTGATCTCCCACCTCTGATCCTTCTTATCCTCCCTGTAATGTGTGTGTATATATTTATGGGGAGGGAAGAGTAGTGTATGCAGGAGACAGGCATGGCCCGTGGGGGTTGGGAACGATGAAACCGATAGATGAAAGTGTCCAATGTCCAATCTATTTGGCTTTGTGGACGACAACGACGATGTAGTACTATGGCATATATATTATAATGCCGCCCGACCACACAACAATACAAATACATATAACCTGAATTCTGTTTGGTGGATAGAGTGCATGGATACAAGTCTTCATAAAGTATATATATATACTCCTGACATCATTTTTTGGATATGGCGATGATTTTCTGAATGGTGATCAGATAAAGGAGAACACACAACAATGATAAGCGATGAATTATAATTAATATATAAATAATATTATACACCACACTCTTATCCCATTATGTAAGATGTAGTACATTTATCACTACATCTTATATAGTGGTAGTGTATAGAATTTTTCTTAATATATAGATGACAGAAAAAAAAAAAAAAAAAGTATTTACAAGGTTTAAGATCTATGTTCAATAGAAGATTTGATGAGCCAATTTACTATAACAAAAAGGCTATAATGGGATTTCTTAGATTCTAAAATAGTGACAAATAGATCACATAAAAGTAAATACACAAACTATTATGATTTCATAGGACACGTTAGATTTATTTTACAATAAAAAAAATTTTACAATCTAACGTATCACATCAAGATGTATAAGTTTATGGGTTTATTTTTATAGAATCTATTTGTAAATAAAACATTTCTCTTAAATAAAATAGAAGCTCGCTCATCTCAACCCTCTCGTGAGTCAATTATATAATTTGTTGAAGCGTATTGTATTAGAGCACTAGTATTGGACTAGCCATCTTCAATCCAAGCCAAATATTTGTTAAAAAAACATTGCATTGAATTAGGCAAGTCTAAATAAATTTGACTTTGAGCTACAGTAGATCGACCAAATGACTATTTTATTCTTTCCTTTTTCCTTACAACGGTCAGACACTCTCGAGTTCTTTTTTTTTTCTTTCTCCCGAGCCTTCACTGGAATTTTCAATCCCTTCTACTCTGTCCCTCACCGGCTCACCTCACCGTCGCCAGCTCCTCAAGCCACCATCCGGCACTCATCTTCTGAGGTTGCTTTTTGAGTGTGATTCTCATTCAGACAACAGTTTTATTTCAAGCATGTGAGGATCTATTATAAACTTCACATTGTTATACTATTATGATCTATTAGGGACTCATCGGACCTATACATAATCGGGCTACATTTACTGAGGAAACACAATTCACGTGCACACTAGTGTCACAATAGATTTCATGTTTAATTATGAATAAATTTATTTGCAAGTGTAATAATATTTTAGAGAAATGCTATGCATCAGCCACTATTCACTCTCACACTTCATATCTGTAGTTTTTTTTTTCATATGTGTGAGGTGTGAAGTAGTAAATAGTGACTAATGAGAAGAATTTTTCAATATTTTATTAGGTGAATTCTACTATGAATAAGTCTATTTATTGACATACCACTTATGTGAATACTTACTACATCAGCTTACATATAAAAAAGTAATAATATTTTTACTCATTTTATGAATATAATTGGTCTCATATATAAGAAGTTGAAGCACTCCAAGTCATTCATTCACGAGCAACCACCACTACCTGTTTTCCAACATTCCGGCCAGTGAAGAGTCCTACCAGAGCCGCCGGGCCACTCTCGAGGCCTTCAGCTATGTCTTCCACGTATACTATCTTCGCTTCTTTGATGTAAGGCAGCACCAAGTTCAGAAACTCAGGATACTTATGATAGTAATTAGGAACCATAAATCCTTCCATTCTGGCCTGTTTCAGAATCAAATTCATTAAATTGTGCACACCTTCTGACTGCTCAAGGCTGTACTGTGAGATCATCCCACACACAGCAATGCGGCAATTGATCCTCATGTTGACTAGCACCGCATCAAGCATCTTTCCCCCAACATTCTCAAAATAAATATCAATACCTTCTGGGAAATACCTGGAAGGAAGGGGGGCAGATTTGAGCATCCTGCTGTTTCTAATAAAGGGCAGTAGTTTATGGCATTGAAAATCAAAGTAATGATCAACTATCCAAACAGTGTTTCTTTAAATAATCTTGAAACTATGAAATATAAAATTATATCCTCTTTCTCCATGCAGTGATGTCCATCCAAAGCTTACTACTCTATCAACTTAAAATGATATTTTTATATATTCTGATTTGCACGCAGATTATCACTAACCTTTTTAGAGCTGCACTCAAGTCAGGCTCTTCTTTGTAGTTGAAAGCCTCATCAAACCCGAACTTGTTCTTCAGCAAATCAACCTTATGTGCAGAGAGGATTGAGGAAAGCAACAAAATCAGATAAAAAGAAATGTTAATCGGTTTTCAGTTATTTGATGACTAGTGGAAATGGATACAAAGTCAATTTTGACATGAAGATTATGTATCAGATGTGACCACTCCCATATAAAATTCAGAAGCATTAATTGTCTTAAAACATACAGGTTCATGAGATTATTTTTAAAATAATGAGAATGGCATAACACCTTTGTAGCTCTGAACTTATTATCCGGTAAATAAAGGAGAATTATTATACATGTCTTGAAATGAATAACGCAAGACTCAATTCCACTTGTTTTCAACAGAAAATTGAAGGTATTTACACTAATTAAATTGACATATTGAGCACTCATCATGAGCATCCTCACCTTTTCTTTGCTTCCGGCACTTCCAACAACATAGCAGCCCAAAAGCTTTGCAAACTGCCCAACCAGCTGACCAACTGCACCAGAAGCTGCTGAAATGAAGACATACTCTCCTTTCTTGGGAGAGCAAACCTCATAAAATCCAGCATAAGCAGTCATACCAGGCATTCCTACATTTAATGAATATGTTAGACGAGCTTTCAGTACCAAAAAATGTATAGCATACTAAAAAATGCCCACCAAAATTGCTTGCTATAAGCTATCTATTATGGTACTAATTACCAAAGAATGGCTAGAGTCTTCAGAATAACTTCTGGTCGTCAGCCACGATGCCTGACATCTAACAAGGTATATGTGTACAAAATTCCAAAATGCAATGGATCAGTTTTATACCTATACTCACCAAAAACTTCAATTGCAAACAAGTAATGTTGTAACACCCCAGTCCGACATTGGGAATATGACCAACTTATGGGCTTTGTAAGTGATTTTAGGGATGGTTCAAATTGACCAGACTTTTTGAAATTACAGTGCAGATGTGGTTCGCACTTTCTCTGTGTTGTTACATATGTTTTAGACAAATATTTGACTATTGTATTGCATTCTCAAAATATAGAGGTGCATAGGATTCTTTTCAGCAAACCATATCGAAATCTTGAGGTGCATGAGATTGATAGGTGTTGTGAAAGCCAACTATAGCTCACCTAAACAGTTAAATATAGCAATAATATGCTGGTTTTCAGACCATTGTGACCACAATATTAACATTCACAATCAGGATTATGAAATGTCCATTTGAATGTTTTCAACTCCTCTCGTACTTGTTCCCATGCGTCAGAGCCCCCACGGGCAACATGTTTTAGGGGAAAATGATATCAAATTCATAAAATACCAGCTATTCCTACATGTACAGCACCATAACTATAAGGAGGTGACTTAAGAGTAAACACCGACAATAGGGCCTAATAAACTCAATGTGTGATACCCCATATGATAAGGATAAGATAAGGATCAAGGTAGATAGTGTATGAGATCTCACATTGCTTGGGAATAAGAAGTTTTTGCTTTTTATAAGGTTCTAATAGGACTCAATTGTATCATTGACTAGTCATTTTGAAATATAGATTATGTAGTTTGGACTTTGCATTGGGGTGTTACACAACGAGTTTCCTTAGCATTGCATAAAGCATTACTTTTATGTATATCAACAGAGGATGAAAATCTTCAACTTTTTCTCCAGTTTTAGCACACCAAACATCTAGACAAAACAAAGTTAGAAGTGGGAACCTGAAACCATTAAGCTTACCGAGAATTCCAGTATAGTATGAAAGAGGCACATTGGTATTGTGAATTTTAAACAGGGACTCAGTTACTGTGATGAGACTATATTCTTCCCATCCGGTTAACCCCCAGATCAAGTCCCCTCTCTTGAAGTTTGGATGCCCAGAATCCAAAACTTTAGCCACTCCAAGTCCGCTAATGGGCTGCAGAGGATCAACATGGAGGTTTTAAATCCAAGTACATAACTTGCGACTTGACATGGCATAAAGCTTCTAGCTGACAAAGATCTCCAACATGTTTGAATATATCACTCTAGGTTTTAGTATTGTATCACCACTTGTAACTAGGCATTAAAGATTGGTATCCAGATGGCAAATTAAACATGTCAAATGAGGAGCAGAAAATGTGGCACGCAGACTGGCTAAAGAAGCTGTCTGTTTTTGTACTGAACTAATAGACATTGACAATATAAATCCATGTATCCAGTATCTTTCAATGGCTGAAGGACATAGAGTTTGATGAAATGAAGGTTTCTATGTTTCCAAAAAAAAAAAGGGTAAAGCTATAGCCAAACCCACACCCACTAAAAATGGGGACTTTGATGAACGGGCAAGGACTGGTATCATAGCTTTTACAAAAGGACCAAGCCCCGTTTAGTTACCCAGTTTAAATAAGATGTGACGAGATATTTTGAATAATATGAAATTTTTGAATTGAGATGAAATAGTTTGTAAAAAAAATATATTTAGATAGTACAATGAGATGAAATAGTTTTTAATTTTTGGGATTTGAAAAAGATGCGGGTCCCATTATTAATTAGAGAGCGGAAAAGTGCACGGTTCACAATCAATTTTTACTGTTTATATACTGTTCACTGTTAGTATTTTACTGTTCATTTAAGTGAATGTTTTAAAATTTTAAGTTGAAATATAGTATGTCTGGATAGGAAAAACTATTGTACGGTACAGTTGAGATGAAAACATCTCATCTATATTGGCTAACCAAACGTGGCTTAAGATTATGCGAAAAATAAAACAATTGGTGCAACCAATAAAAACAGAAAAACAATGATAACGTTACTACTCATACACAATTATGATAAAAAATATATTTTGTTCACTTTAATTCAATCACAGCATCTTATAATCGTGGGCTCAAAAATACCAAAAAAAAAATATTCTTTTAATCAATAATTGTGTTAAAGACTATTTTTTAAAACAGAATTGTTACTTCAGAATTTAGAGACTTTTTTTTGGTTATTGGTTTTTTCATATTCAGACAAACAGGAAGAACTGTGGTTCAATCCCTAAGCCAGTTCTATATTCCCCTGAAAATAGGAAACAAAGAATTTCTTGAACGAATCACAAAACTCCCAAAGAGAATAATAGAGAGAGATTAAGGAGATGCTTGAAAATAATTTCTATTTCATCCCCTCTCATTTCATCTCATTTCTAAATATTATTTAAACACACATTTTCAAACTAATCATTACAATTTTTTCAAACTAATTATTATAACTTTACAAAATTTCAAATAAAAAATAAAAAAAAAATCAAATTTCTTAGATCTCAAAATAAAATAATATTAAAAAATTTTATTTTAATAATATTTTCACTTTAGAATATTTTTTATTTAACTTTTTCTCTTTCATTTTTTAAAAACTAATAAATTTTTAACTTAAACTATCTCATTACTATTTATAAACTATCTTATTATTATTCTCAAAATTTTCATCTCATCTCATTCTCAAACATCTCCTAAAGGTCCGTTAGACAATACAACTATTATCAAATATTACTCAAACACAAAACATTTTTCAATTTTAAATTTTTAACTTTTTTTCTAATTATTACATCATCCAATTTTTCTAAATTTCCAAACAAAATACAAAAGATAATATAATTTTTTAAAATTTTTTAATTTTATAATTCAAATTTTTATCTCTCCTCTCAATAAAATATCTCAATTCAAATTACTCTCCTGCTATTCATGTATATCAAGGTATTCAGAGTATCCAAACCGGGCAGATCGGAGATAGTACTGACCGAACCGGGTGTGAAGGAGCCCATGTAACTGGGTTGAGTGGGTGGCTTCATTCGGCCACGCATGTAGGGATCGCAGGACAAGTAGAGGTTTTTCACTAGAACACCATTAGAACCTTCAGGAACATTCAGCTTTACGGTATTGGTGGTCACGTACATGTCCGACTCCTTGGGAAAACCATTACTGACATAGTCCCTCAACATCACCTGCTTGTTTCTCAGTACTTCCTTGCCAACACCGCCACTCGCCATTGCCGAACTCTCTGCAAGTTGAAACACCAGATTATATACCGATGGTGCGTGTGTGTGGACTTAGAAGCGGAGAAACCAACAAGGGTGAGAGGGAGATTAGAGAGCAGCGAGCTTACAGGCCAACGAGTGTGATATATTAGAGGCTGGAGGAGTAGAAGCGGTGAAACCAATGAGGGTGTGGGAGGGATTTCCTGGCCGGCAAATATTTTCCCTTGATACAATGTGAAGGAGCTAGCAGGAGATGAACGAAGAAGGGAGCCTCAAGCCTGAGTGTAGTTTGCAATTGTGGTGGTCTTTATTAGTCATATTTTTTTCTTTTCTCGATAGCTTTTACTTTATTAACAGACGTGAATGCCGTCTATTAATTCCCTTCCTTGATCTTTTGTCTGGGTCTATTTATATGGGACCCTGATGAATTAATGCTTTACAAATTGTAGAAATGTATTCGAACAATTTAACGGTAGGTGCGGCATGGCTTGGGTCCTGTTACCAAAAAAAAAAAATCTAAGGGGACGATTGGAAATTAAATTAAATTAAATTCATCTCAACTCATTATTATAATCTAATAATATGTGAATATATATAATATATATATATAGGATAGTGATAGAGTTACTATCTTACTACTTCATTTGATTTTTAAAGTCATCTCAACTCATCTTAATTTATTATTATAATTTTTTTAAAATTCAACACAAAATATAATAAACAATTCAACTTTTTCAAATTTCAAAATAATAATAATATTAAAAAATAATATTTTAACAATATTTTATCATATTAATTTAACTCAGTTCAACATTTAAACCCAGCCTAAATATAAGCCTCATATTTCTGTACACCACTTAAAAATATGTGATTTTATCATTTTATCCTCGCATTTTATGAAATATAAAATAAAAAATACAAAAATAAAAAAATAAAATCATATATTTTTAAATGATATGTAAAGCGTAAAACTTCTATATAACTAGATTCTACAAAAAAATAACAGCAAATTTCCTATAAAAAATTATAAGCTAGTCCTAACTCGTTTGGAACATTAGAAATTGGTTTTTTTTTTTTTTTTCCACGGAGAAAAACGACAGCAAAAGCTTGGATGGATAAATGTAAATCTACTTTGTTATGCATTTTTCTCTTTTTAATTATATATGTCATTCAAAATATTTACCTTTTATTTGCTCTCCTAACGATTATTCCATTTTTATTCTACACTCTCTCATTAACATAAATAATATAGCAATCCACGTTTTTGCTGCTGGTTCTTGCCAGAGTGTTCCAAATGAGTTCAGTGGCCAGTGTTTAGGAAAAATAGAAGATATCTTCACCACGTCGGTTTGCTTAACAGGAGATTTTCTGTTCATTTAAAGAGGAACGCTTGACAGTAATGCTAGATAGAGAGGTTCACAATCTAAAGAGGGACTCCAACGGAGCTACACATAACTTAGCAAAGAAAGCTTTAATATTAGGTCAGGACTTTATTGATGTAGAATGTGATCACCATTGTATTCACTCAATTATTTTGGTTCAAAAATGTGTTTCATGATCAATGAAGCTCTTAGATGTTTTAATTTTAAAAAAATATCAAAATCTCTTAAATTATCGTCCAAAATATAAGAGCTTGAGCGAGAGAAATAATCATAATTAAAATAAACTCTGTAGAATATATTGAACATTTAATGCTCTAAAAATATTCACACGTATAACAAAAAATCTTGTGAAATCAACCAAATCATATGTTTTTGAATGAGAGAGTTTATCACTCGTTTATTTTCGTAGATTAGATGAGATGAGTTGAGATTAAAATTAAAAATTAAATAAAATATTTTTTTAATATTATTTTTATTTTGAGATTTGAAAAAATAAATTATTTATTTTATTTTGTATAAAAATTTTAAAAAATTATAATAATTAGATTAGAAGAGATGAGTTGAGAAATAAAAATAAGATAAAAATGGAACAAATATTCAATTTAAAAAAAAAAACATAGCAACCATAAAACTTAAAAGCACATTAAATGAAGGATGATTTGACTGGATCATGAAAATAATAACGCTTGCGACCGAAAAACGAGATGTTTTATGTAATATGTAAATCTTTGTTGTCTGAAGGATGATTTGTTTATGAGAATATCTTTTGAGCGGTACGTCAGATGTGGGGCTGAGAACAACCTCCAATAGACTAAGGCCATGTAGCCCACCCATTAGATTAGGAATGGGATGCACCGCACTGAAGCAGACATCCTTCACCCTCGAAACCCAATCCCTCCCTCACCCTCATCTGAGTCATCTCTCTCTCTCTCACTCACTCATCAAATCCGCTGCCACTCAACACCGTGAACACATCAACGTTGGAGCTGTGAACTTCATCGGATTTTGACGCTGTGAATTCCAGGTTTGTATGAAATTCAGGCTCCACAATTCAACAAAAGCAATAATTATTAGTAAAATACACTATTAAAGAACTACAATTTTGACAATCTAGATGTATTTTGCCAATTAATTCACAAGCACTTTCTACGAAAATGGGAGAGTTTCTTTTTTTCAAAACAATGCATCTTCAAAAAAACAAACCATGAAAACACAAAAAACAAACCATGGAGGACAACGGTGGTGCCTGCGTCAAACTGCGTGGTGGCTGTCGATGGTGTAGGACTATGTGGTGGTTGTGGGTGGTGGCTAACTGCCTTGTGTGAAACTGGTTGGCTTCAGATTGGGTGGCTGCGTCGAGCTGCCAGGTGGCGGCGATTGGTGGAGAATATCAAAAGGCAAGCCGCAACGTCTGGTGAGTGGGTACATCTGGTGGGTGGATAACGACATGTTAGACTGAAAATATGTTTAGGATACTTTGGAGAAAAATCTGATGGAGTGATCCTCATAGAATTTTTTTTTTTACATTATTAATGTGACAGTTGCTTATTGGATGCTGGTTTCACCTCAAAAGCATATGGTACCGCTTTAACTGTTTGTTTATTCATAGTTCTCTATGTTTCCATGCACATCTCATCTCTTGCTGTGGGAATCTTTGTAAATAATTGACTACCGACCGGCAGCCAATTGGGCATATGTCCAATCCCCTTTGCGTTAGGTTCCCTGCGGCAATCGTCTCTTCTAAATAATCATTTGAGAGTAAACATCGCAAAGTTGTGGAGACTTATTTTATTTCAGACAAATAATTGACATCTAGGTTTTTTTTTTTTTTTTAATTATTATTATGTTTTTTATAAATTTGGAAGAAGGTACCCAACTATAAGGGTACAATTGGATCTACCTTTGTTTGTTTTTTACCCCTTTTCTAATGTACTCTGTAAAATAAAACAGATTTGAATCTCCACCATATTTTGACCCATTTGAGGGAGGCCAGGACTTTGTTGCTGAATGAAGAGTTTCAGTGCAGTAGAGGTCTATTGGGCCCCAAACAGTTGAGCCTTTGCATCCATATTTCCTCCTTCAAACATAATAATCTCAGTTGCCGACATTCAGTAATTATGTATTGCAATCTAAAACGAATGCGTGTAGAAGGTAGCAGTTCTCGGGACAACACTGGCAGTACAAAACAAAGATCAATGTCCTAAACACAACAAAGAGATTTACCAAAGAAATCACAGACTAGGACAATAGAGCATGTCTCAATAAAACATATCTTCACTTTACAACTTCTGTAATTGGAAAAAAAAAAAAAAAAAAAAAAACGTAACAAGAAGATGGTTCACAAGTACATCGATTGCACAATATATAGTATGCTTCATAAAAACAAATGGGTCTCAAAATCTACACAGCAATAACAAAGTGCAGTGAGAAATCATTCCACACATTACAACTGACCTGGGTATAGCATCCATCTTTGCCAACTCTTTTTATTTCTGGTCCCCCTTTGGAAAGGAATATATTATCCAACAATCAAATAGGCTACCTAGCCATATCATATAGAGCTCAAGAAGACGCGGTGCTGGGAGAGGTTGCAGGGTTAAATGCAACCTGCTCAGCACAAGAGAGCACCTCATGCGGCCCTGCTTCCTCTCGGCCAACACCCATAAGGTCAAGGTAATACAGGTAATGGGAAATGATGTTGTTCATGGAATCAACATCACCCTTCCCACAAAGAAAGTCCCCGTAAAGAATGTTCATTGTGGTGCCAAAACCAGGACCGCGCTTAGACAAAGTATCGTTCTTGGTCGGTTTCCAGTTGCCAACAAAGGCATCATGGGCTGATGGCTGTGACTTTTTGATCGGGGTCATCCACCGCCAAATTGCGGCCTCGAAAGCAAGGGTAGCATTCTGCTCAATATATTCTGGGTGGTTCAGCAGGTCTTCTTTCAAAGCCTCCCCAGCTGCACCGTAGTTGTAGTTCCTATGATAACAGCACCACCAAAAACGCTATAAGCATAATCTTTTTTTTTTTTTTAGTAAGTATAAAAGCAAGTCTAAGCATAATCTTTGCAAGTGTTAATAAACCAATTATCATTAGTTTTTCTAAGTTAGCACATATATCTATGAAATCCCGGTGGAGGGGGGAGAAGGGAGGGACGGAGGGAACAGCGGCAAAGAGCGAAATCAAGCATAATGTTTGACCTGTAAAATGATCCTACCAATTGTATAAGTCGGTTATCTAGCAAAAGATGCTTCAATCATTCATGATAATTCTAAAATTTATGTACGAGACAAATACTATATCATCATGAAGTAATATTGAAGAGCTTTACATCGCTTCTTCACATGACAAGAATCCTTTATAAACTGCAAAAAACTGAAAGCTTGAGGCGAAAAACAAATGAAACAACGGAGAAAATCAAGAGAAAAGAGAAGAAAAACAGAAGGCTTGGTTATGAAATATAGAAAGTTAACAGACCAGTAGATAGGCAAGGCACCACGGCCATAGTATTCGGCTCCGGGAGCACAAGGGTAGGTGTATTTGTAGGAGTCGTCGCAGTATGACTGGCTGGGACTCATTTCCCTGTTGAAGCAAAGCCCCCAGGCGAAGGGTCCTCCTGTCGCCACTCCATAACCGCCTAGAGAGAGAACCCCAATTATATGTACAATTTTTCCATCAATCAAACTATACGAAAAAACAAAAAATGTTCCAGACACTTAAACAACATTTTCTATTACTAAAAGGAAAATTCTACCAGCTAGTAGTTTCTTAAATGGTCTATTTTTCCTTAATTGATTGTATCTCATTCAGTTCTACACTGAACAGCAAGATCTGAGCCACTACATTAGAATAATTGGCAGCATCCCACCCGGAAAGCTAGCTTAGAAAACCAGAAAACCCTGATAACCGAATCCCCTCAAAACCCATTGTATACTAGAAGAAAGAGAGAAAGGGTATATAGTTACTGTACTTACAAGAAGTCTTGCTGCCGACGTGGGCGAGGAAGGCTGCGATCTCCTTCATCTTCAAGGTCTTAAGACCGGTGGTACCGAAGCCAAGGTGTTCGAAGAGGGAGGCGGCTGTGATGAAGGACTTGTAGTCCCAGAAGCCGACGGCGTGAGCGACGGGAGAGTTCCGCTTCGAGAAGAGATTCTCGAATTGGTAGGTCTGGAAATAGTCGGTGATGGTATCGTTGCAACAGTAAATGGACCAGCCCTTGCACTCCCACCCTTTGTCACACATCTTCTTACCTTTCACCATCTTCACCTTCGTTACCGTGTCCGGATCTCCTTCCGCGACATTCACCACCACTGCCACCACCAACATCAATCCCAGAACTGCCACAATGTCTCTTCCCTTCATCTTCACTGCGTGACTCCGCGTCTTGCTGTATTGGGTCGGGTTGAATTCTCTGGTTGCAAAGCAATGGCGAGATCGAAGGAAGGAATGAAGGAGAAGAAAAAAGGAAGGTCTTGCGGTGTCGGATCGGAAGTCTTTTTCTCTTCTTTGTCTGCAGAACAGATTCTTTGTAGAGAAGAAGAGTGGACCCGAGTAGTAATTAAAGAGCGTGCAAGTCCGAGGGTTGGACGGTAGATCTGGGAAGAAGGTGTTCGGAGTTTAAGTAAGAGAACTACACAGGCTGGATTTGTCGGGATGAATATAGGGACCCACAAACCATTCCACCGACAAAAAATCAAAGAGAAAACAAGTTCAAGTTTTAACTTGGGCCGGGCTAATTTGGTTAGGCCCATCAATAATGTAAAAGGATTTTTTTTTTTTTTTTTTCTTTGGGTGAAAAGAAGTTAAGAAACTATAGGAATTGAATTTGACAAATAAGGGTTCATTTTTCCCTTCAATTTTGATAAATGATCCTAATAACAAGACTTTTAAGGTCGTCTCGAGGAATTAAGTGGCAGTAGGCTCCCGTTGGAAATAATTTTAAATATTAAAATATACACGTACGAATGTGAGTATTGAAATATACACGTGCGAATGTGAGTATGAATCTAAATAATAAAATGTTTAAAAGATAATCATAAATTCAAATTGACACATTTAATTTTTGCTAAAAGGTATTCTAACATGTTCTGTTAGAATCTTTGTAAGCACTGCGTCTCCAACAAAGGGATCAAAAGATTTCTAATTTCAAATGTGTTAAAACTAGTCACTTAGCTTGAAAAATTGTTAAAATCCTGTCAATCTAGCCCCCACAACATCAATGTACATAACATATTGATCTCTCTTCACATACATATGAAAATTTTAATCATATATATATATATATATATCAAAATTTATTTTCTTCCAAAAAAAGGGAAGAAAATCAAGCATTGTATAATGTCCACCTTAATTCCCATATTATCTTTTTTATTTTTTCCCAAACTGTATAAACCCATATAAACATATAGTTTTGATATCCTCAGACAAGCACAAAGACATATATATATATATACATATATGTATATATATATATATATATATATATATAAAAACAGAGGAAGTAGAGTAAGAAGAACCTTATCAACATCATGATCTATATCGTAGTCTTGGCAGGATTTGGCTGCCATAAATACCAGCATGCATCTAATTCCCCACCAACACCTCTATTACCGATCGAACTCGTAACACTTTGCTAATTTAGAGCCTTTGGAGGCTCCAAATGCAGATGGTCTGACCCACCCCCTGCCTATTCTGGACACCCAGAAACTGGGAGTTGAATTTGGAGAAAGAAAACGAGAACTAGAATGTCGTTTGCAGGTAATATATAATTGGAGGCCATGCAAGGCCTGATCTATATCTAGTTACATTACGTGCCGCATGATGCAGCAAATTAAAGCACATACTTTTATTCATAAATAAGTCAAATACAAAGCATATATATATATATATATATATATATATAAGACACATTATTTATAATGAGATAGGATAATCTTATGATAAATACAAAGCCAAATCTCTAGAATAAGATTATAAGGATAGTAATCAAACTAAATTTTATCCTTATTTTGCCCAACCGCTCATGTGACCCACATAGTCAGTCATAGACAATGAATGCGTGGCATGATATCATTCTGGAGCGACTGCAACTACTTGTTTTCCAAAGTTACGACCACTGAAAAGGCCAACAAGGGCAGCTGGACCATTCTCAAGGCCTTCTGCTACGTCTTCCACATACACTATCTTGTTTTCTCTGATGAAAGGCAGTACAGTGTCCAGGAACTTGGGATATAGGTGATAGTAGTTGCGATGCGTGTATCCTTGCATGTGGATCCACTTGAACCCAATGTGCATTAAGTTTTTAATGCCTTGAGGCTCATCAAGGTTGTATTGTGAGATCATTCCGCACACTGCAATGCGACCAAAGTGCCTCATGTTTAGCAGCACTGCATCAAGCATTTCGCCCCCAACATGCTCAAAGTATACGTCAATGCCTTCAGGAAAATACCTGCAGGCATGCAGTACTGCGGTGAGTCGATCCGTGACAATTAATTAATTATAACCTCAACTTGATGTTTTATATGTATATGCAAATTAACTATGTTGGATAGATATTGCTGACCTTTTCAAAGCTGCGTTCAAGTCATGCTCCTCCCTGTAATTGAAAGCCTCATCGAACCCAAGTTTATTCTTCAAGAGATCAACCTGATTCATGAGTACGTACGTAATGCATGCAGAAGATCTCAGTAGTCTTCATTAATTTTAAGGATGCAGGGCTCTTGCAAATTTCATAATAGTTAAATAAAAAGGAAACAAAATAATTGCATCATGCATGATCTATATATATATATATATGTATGTATGTATACCTTTTCTTTACTTCCAGCACTTCCAACAACATAACAACCCTCCAGTTTTGCGAATTGTCCAATAAGCTGGCCAACTGCGCCAGATGCTGCTGAAACGAACACATATTCTCCTTTCTTTGGGCACCAACCTCATAGAACCCAGCGTACGAGGTCATCCCAGGCATGCCTAATATCGATCATGGGTGAATTTAAGAAAGAGTAAATATATACATGCACAGGCCGTTGATAGGGATCAGCATTAAATTGAATTATTATTTAGTTAGTACTTAAGCAACATGGCTCATAAAATCTAACATCAAAACATTACAAAAGAAAAGGATCGAGTTCCAAGGAAACAACATATATAATTAATTAATGCATGGTCCCTTCGTGTAACATTTTGTTTGATATTCCTTATAATGGGGCTCACCAAGAATTCCAGTGTAGTAGGAAAGAGGTACATCAGTGTGCTGGATTTTAATCAGGCTTTCAGTTTTCGTTATCAGGCTGTACTCTTCCCATCCGGTAGTCCCCATACCAGGTCACCTGCTTTGAATTCTGGATTCCCAGAATCCAGAACTTTAGCCACACCATACCCGAATATTGGCTGCAAATTTTCATGGAAAACAAACACTTGTAGCCAGGTATATAAGGCGCTCAAGCCTCAATTTACATATACACATGATCAGATGAAAGGAACCAAAATAAATGAGCATTTTAACCCAAAAATAAGTAAAATGAATAATTAATATTGTCTTACGTACACAGCCAGGGGTGTATCTATCATATCCGGTTAGACCTACGGCTTTCCTCATAAAGAACTGCATGAGAGGATCGCAGGATAAGTAAATGTTCTTCACCAAAACTGCGTCTGAACCTTGAGGAACCTTCAACTTTATGGTACCAGTGGTCAGAAACATGTCCGATTCCTTGGGATAGCCAGTGACATAGTCCCTGAACATCACCTGCTTGTTGCTCACTTCATCTCCAACTCTCGGCGCCATTTTTGCTATATATATTTAGATGAATTAAAGTCTCTCTAGCTTCTTTAATTGCTCACTTGATCAGAGTGTAGGAATTGTTGCTTGTAATGGACCACAGGACCTATTTATAGATACCTGAAACTTCGTTAATCTTCGAATTCATCTTTTTATAAACAACAACGTTACGTGCCGCCTAGAAGAACATACCTTTCCTAGCTGATAATCATTGACCTAATTCCATATCTAGCTATATAGTCAGGTGCAATACGGACATCTGTCTCGATCCTTTTTTTTTTTTTTTTAGTGTGCGAATTAATGTGGTCGCTGGGTATATAGTACTGTTGGTGAGGCTGATCATGTGGTGTAGAGAACATATGTTGTTGCACAAAGATAAGATCACCTTAGATTTGGGTAAGTGCTTACGTATTAACATGAAACTAGCGTCATAGTATACGTCACCGATGGAATTTGGTACTTGTCTTGTTTGTCTTATTCCTTAAAGAGTACAGTATTTGCCGCATCC
The DNA here is from genome assembly GCF_004785595.1 of Juglans microcarpa x Juglans regia. Taxonomy (NCBI): domain Eukaryota; kingdom Viridiplantae; phylum Streptophyta; class Magnoliopsida; order Fagales; family Juglandaceae; genus Juglans; species Juglans microcarpa x Juglans regia. The sequence goes on from NC_054595.1 coordinate 23,518,823, forward strand.
AATTTAAGACTCGATTATTTTTAGAAAATATCTCATCTTATTTTATTATTATAATTTTTTTAAATTTTTACATAAAATAAAATAAATAATTTAATTTTTTCAAATTTTAAAATAAAAATAATATTAAAAAATATATTCTAATAATATTTTATTTAATTTTTTAATTTTAATCTCATCTCATCTCATATTATCTCTTAAAACAAACGAGCGCTTTAGTGATCTGTTGACTGTTACTGCACAAAAGGCATGCGGCGGCATAACCTTCAGCCATCAAAGTAGAGTTTTAGGCTGATGTTTAACTAGCTGAGATGATATAATAAAATATTATTTTTTAATATTATTACTATTTTAAGATTTAAAAAAATTAAATTATTTATTATATTTTATGTTAAGATTTTAAAAAATTATAATGATAAATTAAGATGAATTTAAATTTTAAACAAAGACAGTTCGAAATCCCTTCTCCCAAATGTATAAAAATAATAATAATAATAATAATAATAATAATAATAATCTGTAGCTGCGTTTTATCTCCAAATTACAATAAAATTCAAAAGACAAATGTGAAATTTGATTGTATTAATATCATTGCAATCTCATTAATATATACCAATTGCTTTCAAATTCCCACAAATCTCAAACCAATCCATTTAGCAAAATCATTCCATATATCTCTTACAAGTTACAGCTATTCATGATCAATCATCATGCAAACACCCAGAGAATGGGTTTTGAACTTTTTGGACTATATTAATTGCTGATCACTGCAAGGCCAGGCTCCAAGGAAGCCCAATGGGCTAGCGACGCCGCAGGCTCAAGCAACGATCGACAAACTTACATTATTCAATGGCCTGATGACCGTATACCACGCTATAAAATCCAAGGATAAAACATCAATCGATCTTTTCTATGCTTATATTTATTCTAACTGGGTTTGTATCTTCCCCGACTACAAGCAACCCGAGGGCTGGACTGCACCAGAAGATGTTCCTGCAGCATGGGTACATGAAACCTGAGCGGCTTGATTCTTGTAAGTTAGCTTCACATCCTCCAATCTTATTCTGGAGCATGGATTCTTTGAACTACAATCAAATTTCACAGCAACTTCTGTGGCCGATGTTCCATGGATGTCCTGGTATGTCACATCACTAATTTTTACACCAGAAACCTGTTAAAAAAATCAAGCTAAGATTTTCAGAAATGGAGCCAAACTTTGAACAAACATGATTTTGGGATCTTCAAAAGGAACTAATTGGGCTGTCTTAATTAGGTCAGACAGCATGGATTTCAATATCTTACCTGGCCAGGGCAACCTTTGTTGTCTGGGCAGTAATTTTGATCGATTAGAATGGGATTCTGGACATCCACCATAATGGCATGTTGGAAGAGAATGTTCCTGGCAAACCCATTGCTGGGCCTTCCCCAAGTCTTAATCCTCACCCCATTCTGAGTGCCGGTAAAAGTAACTGTTTTAACTGTCACGTTCTGCACACCAACCTCTTGCAGGTCCTTGCCCAGACTCCCAATGCTGCACCAGTTAGAATAAAAAAATCCCATGCCCACTTTAGCATCATACCCGCATATAATAATAATGCATTAATTACCAGGAGAATGTGAATACCATATCTAATCTTAGATAAAATAATAACAATAATAATAATAAATACCTGATTCCATGGCCAGGTCCACATGCAACGTTCTCAATCCACAAGTTAGTGGCACCGGGGCCAATTGAGATGCAATCATCACCGGTCCGGATTTTGGAGCTGAGGATGGTGACGTCTGATGATAACTGAACGTGAATGCCGTCGGTGTTTGGGCTGTCGCCGGAGGCGGTGACTTCGACACCTTGCATTTTCACGTTCTGGCACCCGTTGACGACGATGTGGAACATCTGGCTGTTTAGGGAGGTCAACCTACTGACCACGATGTTTTTTGAGTTCGAAAATTCCAGTGTCTGCTTGTATACACATAATAATTAAAAAGATGCAATTATTAATAATGATTATGAAAATCGAGGATAAGGGTTATCCGACTTTGTAACAAAAAAACGAAAGAAACATGGGCCGTTGGCGTACGTTCAGGCTAGCTCTCAGGACTGTTAATTAAAATATTAAAAATGTGGACCGTTGATGCAGGCAATAAAGGCCTAAGCACAAGCTAGGCTTTTGGCATTCCGGTAATTAGTACTAAAGCATGCTTTGCTGAAATTGCATGCAAAACTCCAAGAATATATAGATTATATATATAGATACATGAAAATAAATAATTTATTACTCGAGAACATGGGATTATTCCCAAGTACTATCGTCTGTCTCTACGATCATGTCCTTGGAACTTGGCTTGTCGTGCATTGCATCAGTGGATCAAGGAATCCATTTGTTATTTTAGTTTGTTGAAAAATAATATTATCCCTCCAAGCCATAAATATAAATATATATATATATATATATATGTATATAAAGGCAGTACTTTTCACTGGTGAATCCACCCAATTTGCTGCATGCCTAGAAAATGAACCATATCTCTTTAATTAACCAAATTAATTAGTACTGCACATGCACATAATCATGCATGTATTATATGTAGATATCGTTATCTAATGACCACTTTGACACTTGTCAGCATATATGGAAACTGACCCAGGATGCAACAGTACTCGTTGTAGTGAAAAGACATATATAGCCCTAGCTTCGTCAACCATCATAGATTCATACATATATATATATGTGTGTGTGTGTGAGTAGTGCTACGTGCATGTAATTATAGTTTTGCTTATATTTTACTTACAAGAATTATTTTGTTAATTTTTTTTTAAAATCTCAAATTTTGAATTTTAAATTTCAAGATTTTTAGTACATATTAATAACTGACATCATGTCGAAAAGTAAGTGTTTCTTAAGTACATTTACATTTTTATGTATATATATAATTAATATTAACCACGAAGTTTGCAACTCAAATCATGAGTACTGCATTGATCACTGATAGCTACCTCTAGCTAGTTTTCGAAAATTAAACTGGAAATAAAATAAAAGGTACTGCATGGGGCAACATTGACATTCATTAGCGTACCGTTGCTCCGCTGGGGCAACTCTTGCCTGAGGACTTGCAGTCCCACAAGCCGGTGCCTTGCCCATCAAGAATCCCTCCAGATATCGTAACCCCGTCAACGTGCTCGAACAACAGCCAGTTTCCTTCATTTCCCAGAACGCTGTAGTCCGATGGCGCCACGAGCGTGCCATCGATGCGTATCCCGATGGCACTGTTCTTGCATGGCCCGTTGAAAACCACCTTGCCAAGATCAAATCTCCCGGCCGGCACGTAAATGACGGCTGGATTTACCGAGGCACAAGCTTTTGTCCATGCAGAAATGAAGGCCTGGGTTGAGTCCGTCTTTCCATCTGCTTTGGCTCCCAAACTGACCACACTGTAAGTAGTCACGGGAGCAGCCAAGACGATGGAGGAATAGAATAGGATAGAGAGAAGTGAAAGAAGGAGAGGACAGCTTCTCATATGGTACTTTGCCATTTTGGTTTAGGATGAAAATGTGCTTGTTTGTGTTCCTGTTTCACAGATCTAGAGAGAGAGAGAGAGAGAGAGAGAGAGAGAGAGAGAGAGAAGAGAGAGTTAGGGAGTTGAATAAGGAGTTAAGGATTGTAGTGGTGGGGGAGTTGAACGGTTTTGAGGTGGTATTTATAGAATTTGAAATGCACGTTAATTAGTTTCCATGTAAAACATCATAAAGGTAAGCAAAGCTGCGCCGAACTTTCAACTTTGAAATGATATAATTAAACGTCTACGTTAGACTTTTATTTTTTATTTTTTATTTTTCCTTTAATCACTTCTTCAGTACGTGATCAGGGCATAGATTGAATTTATGGTTTTTGGCTGGGACTATATATAGTTTAATATATAATTAATTATAGGGTGTATCGATCCAAATGAGCTATAATAAATGGAGAAACCATCCGAATTTATAACTATCAAATGCCTATGTAAATGTTATATATGTTTTTATATTGAATTATTCTATTTTTAAGTTCATGTGTAGAGTATATATATCCATATAATTTAAATGGTAAGATTTGATTATTTAAATTTTAAAATGTATATTTTATAAATCAAATTAGATAATGTAAGTATTTTCGTAAACGTGTTTTATATACCGACTTGATAATAAAATCTTTCTTTTATATTCTATGACTCATAACCCGCCCCATATATATATATATATATATATATATATATATATATATATATATATATATATATATATATACATATGTTTTTGTGTTGTGCAAAGATCTAGCTAAAGATTTCTTACTGCAGCGTGAGTAGAAAATGAAGATAGAATATAGATGCAGGTTAATATTCTTACAGCAGATTGGAGTAAAGGCCGGGAACGGCGGGAAGCTAGGAAGACCCGATTTCTAGCAATTAATTAATTGTAATGTGGATAAATAAAATAGGCAAAAAAAAAAAAAAAAAGAGGGGGGAATTGATAGGTAGCTAGGGTTTTCAGTAAATCACGCGCCCTCCGAGCTCAAAGCAATGATTAAGGAGGAATGCATGCACTATATAGGAGTTAGGACGTGGGTTGGTTGAGATGTAGGAGAATTTCAAAGGTTTTCGGTGCACTAACGTAGGCAAGAAGGGAATGAAAAGCAGCGATCGACCGTCAACGTACGTACGTGACAATATGGCTGCCAAATTGCCAATACATACATCCCCATACCGGCCAGCCCACCATGAATTAAGTCACCATGCACCGCCCGCCAATAATATTCTTGTTTTCGGGTGCTTATGCACCTCTCTTTGCTTAAAGCACACGAAGTGCATGCATGATCATCATCTCCTTATATATAATAATTCAGTCCCCTACGTAGAGTCTAGCTCTCACAGAGATCATGATCGACAAATGCCTGCATGCCCATATATCAAGCAATATATATATATATATATATATATATATATATATATATATATATCTCTTCTTTTCTGTCTTCCAAACGTAGTTGTTTTCCTTGGATTAACATCATTAATTTACAATTAACTAATTTCCTAATATAAACATTTTTTTACGTAAAATTCGAAAAGAGAACGAGACATGCATATATAATCGCACACGGCATTAAATTCCCTATATATATATATATATATTTGAAGTATAAAACTTATTTGGATGGATAAAAAAATCATAAGAAATCTGTTATGTTTTCGTTTAGCTCATCATGTTATTGGTTAATTTAACTTAAAAAATCAAAATACGTACATTTCATCTCGTGATTTTAAATGTAGATCATGAGTTTATTAATTAGCCCATACATGCTAGCTGCATGTACGTCTAATATTGAAGATTTCAGTTAAGAGTTTCGTACAAATTCCAAAAGATTCTCGAGATTAAATATCCGATGGAGGCACTATATAATATAAATTAATTAACTCACCCACAAATAGATAGCTAGTACTTGTCTTTTGGTTAATTTTCTCTAATCTAAGATATATATAATAATTTAATTGTATGGCTTTCATTAATGTATAATGTGCCTAGCTATTATTATAAGTACTACTGATCAATGATAAAAAACGTAAAACCAATATTAATTTATAAAATTAGGGCATGCAGTTTTAGAAAATGCAGCTATCATATATATATATATATGAAAAATTCTATACACCAAACTACCATCTAACTTTCATTTCATTACGTAAGATGTGATACATTTATCACCATTGAATGATTTTTTATTGGATGATTCTTTTTTATCTAATAGTGATAAATATGTCACATCTTACATAGTGCATGTGATAAAAGTGGAACGAGAGTATGGTGTATATATAAAAGTGGGATAAAACTAATTAATTCCTGCAGCTTTCTCATTCATTCCAATATTATAATTTGAAAAGCACTATAGATCAGCACCATAGATATGGGGCCTCCATGCGTACATTGTGATTCCAGATCAATGAGAGATATTGTTCCTAATATTAAGGAGGAAAAACATGTGTGTGTGTGTGGATCTATACATTCTTTCTTTATATATTGAGAATAATTTTCCTTGTGCATGCTCGCTAGCTTCCATGATTTCTGGGCAGATTTTGGGGGAATTTTTAAGATTCCTGCAGTTGGCTGCATATATGACTCCATTTGTGGGTTTGATATATTATAGAATGCTAATTAAGCAATCAGGTCAGAAAGGCGCGCATGTGATCAATGTGTAGTACTGCATGAAACATATACATATATATATATATATAATATATGTAATTAGACAAATTTAATATGAAATTCCCAAACCATCCTCTATCACATCGGCATTTCTAAAGTACAGAAGCTATAACAACAGGGACAATAATTGTAATATACGGCAATATATAGGATAATATTACTGATCAACATGATCAAAGGGCAGCTAGCTAGCTAGCTAGGTGTTGCGTGAACAAGATGATCAGGAGATCAGGTTATATATTATATAGTTTAGCTAGGGGCTTGATCATCAACTACTATTGTTATAATAATGATCTTTATAATTTATAAATTCCATTATAAATGCTGTATTAGATTGACATGCACCCCTTGGAAAATTAAAGATCATTTTGTAATATTAATATTATGTTATACAATCCCACGTGAAGATTGCTGATAACGCGGTACTGCATGTGATCAGGAGGAACTTGATGATCAAGGCTAGGGATCGATCTCATTGATTAATTATATTTGTTAGGAAATATTTCAACGATATTATATATATGTATGCATACATGTACGGTTCCTCCTCGATTATGGTATCCGGCCGTAGCAGATATTGCTACGTACTTTGGATTAGGTTGGCCACAGGTGTTATCTTTTCAAATTAATTATTATATGTCATGAATCATTAATTGCATGATTGAATTAAATCCTTGAAAGTTGAGTGGAAAAGGGGATACGGTTTTTTTATTTTGGATTTTTTTCAAAAGCAGCTTCTTCAATCACGATTAATGTTGCCTGGCCTGGCTACTTCACATGCAAGCATGCTCAACCAAAGGATAAACTTGCAAGTCCACAAGGATATGAACCTCCAGATTACATTCATGAACAGATCATAAGGATGGTCTTTTGCAAAGAATAGTTTTTTGTCTAGCTGCAGGAATTCACGACAGTTGAAGCAGTTAGATGTTTGAGTTCATGATGATCATCATGTGTTGCATCGTTCAACAAAACACAAGCCATTCTCATTGTTTTGGGCCTTGTTTGGGGGTTGCTTGTTGCATGCAATCTTAATTGTTATTTGATGAGGTAGCCAGCCATGTGAAGTGTGTTGACATCCACGCCCATATTGCACTGATAACACCGTATATGATGATGGGATATGTAATTAATCAGGCGCCGTGATCTTCGTAACTCGATTATTTCAAATATATATATATATATATATATATATATATATATATGAAATTGTACACAATATCTTCCAGAGAGATCATGAGGTCGTGCATGGATTCATTTGTCATACAAGATAGATTAATTGTCATGTCGTGTCATGCTAGCTAGCTATCTACTTATCTAGAGAATAGAGATTGTCAAAGCTGTAGAGAGTAACATGAACAACGTCAGATCAGAATTAGGCAATTAGCTACGACTCCTGATGATCCTGTCCTGAGCCCCCTGTACGTTTTTCTAATACTCTGCACTTGGCCGGAAAAGCAGGTCGAGTTATAACTACGTGCGGCGTGCCGCCATTGAAACATGACTGTAAATGCATGCATGCATGCTAGCTCTGACTTTAACGTTTGATCATTAGTCAAGTATGTAGACGTAGTACTGTTCCTTGGGAACATGTAGGAACATAACTTAATTAGGGGGTCGTTAAAGGTCGACGAAGACGTACGTACGTGGTTATCTCAATCACACACGTGAATTCAACTCTAGTAATATTTATTCAACAAAAGCTGGTGCTAATTTCCTTTGATTAGGGACCAAACTTTCTTTTGATGAACTGGCACGTGGTATATATTTCTTTGATAAATTGTCAGATCTTGAAAAGGCCTGGCCAAGGTCATGTATATACGTATATATGTCACAAGTGTTACGGCTATAAAGAAATTCTACAAAAATAAATTCACAGACTAACATAAGCCATGACTTAATGTGATTTGTTATATATACTTTATAATCAAATTAACTAATTTATATATAATCTAACATACCATATCAAACTGTGATCAAAGCATTTCTTTAAGAAACTAATTCGACTTTCTAAACACAGTACTTCCTAAAGCTGTTACACAACTGATCACAAGTGACGAGCAATGCTGAAACAGTTGGCCTCATAATCTCTAGCTTTGTCGGGAAAAATCGAGCTCCTATAACATATAAAAGGGTTGGGCCGGCTTCAGTACCCAGGCCTGGAATAGGTTATGTGTTAATTACGATCTTAAAACTAACTTTAAGTTCTAGCTAGCGATTCAAATCAAAGCTGGGCCGGCCTGGTTCAAATCAAACCTGTTCTTCAGCTTAATTGCCTTTTAACGTTGCTAGCGTACATTATACGTAGAATCGTTTTTATTTTTTTATTTTTAAAGCCTAGGTTGGAAGGTTTTTACTTTTTTTTTTTTTTTTTTTTAAGAAAAATTGTTATCATTCATTCACCAGATAAACTTACATTCATGACCAGATATATTCTGAAATGTCTCCATATTAAACATAATATTATAAACTAAAATAATACATTTGGAGTTCCACCTATATACTATTTCTTTTTGTGACCGGTCTGGTCTTCACTATTGTTGATACTTTCTATAGACAAACGTCCAAGAGACAATACTCTCTACTTAAATATAGACTCAACCTCTACAGACAAACATCTGAGAGACAATAAACTCTTTTTTTATTTTAATTAACAATAAAGAAACTAAAAAGAAAAACAGTAAAATAGATGTGAAAAAAGACAGATTACAGTTTGGATCAAGTCCGGTAGATTTCAAAATCTGTGACGGCCCATTATTATTTTTTTACTTTTGGAAAATATTTTTAACTATTTTTGTAATATAATATTAAATAATTAAAAGCACATAGTTTTTTAATCATTACGTAACATACCGGAGAGCGAGTTGGCTGCCTGGTCCATTATTATTTGAAAACTTTTATTTATAAGTCGGTGAGGATAACATACTTAATAAAATGCTTATATAGTATAATTTAATTTGAAAAACTATTTAAAGTTTAAATCAAATATTACAATTTAAATATTAATGTGGATGGTATAGTGTACTCTACACCAACTTGAAAATATAATAAATTTAGTAAATTTTATGAATACCTTAGTTCCAATTCATCACAAGCATTTTAATAAAAATTATATTCGTTTTTTTTCACAAGATCTATATATACCAACAAAAATTACAGTAAAAACAAATTAATAAAAAAACTGGTCTATTTGAGAAAATAATTGTTCTAAGATATTCTCAGACGACGATTTTACTACTATTGATAACTACTATTTATAAATTATTTAACTGTTATTCATAAACTATTTTCTTATACGGTATATTCACCGAAATTACGAAAATATTCTCGATAGCCAATTAACCAAACTTTAGTCGTATAAACTCCGAACGTGAAAACCAGACCCTATCAACATCTGGGGGTTCCATTAGAACTAATAAAGAGAGCAAAATCAAAATGAGTCTGGCTTTGGTCTCTGTCCAACTTTGACTACATGTACAGATGCATGACCATAACGGTATATACCAGAAGTTTCCTTTGACCATCAAACACTTGAAAAATGCCAAACACACCATATTTTTCACAATATATTTTACAATCATGTTTTAAAATAAGAGATATTTATTATAAAATATCTTATAAAAGTAACATCACTTTACAAAAGTACCCTCATTTTACCTCATGTATTGTAACGAATATTGTAAAGAATATTGTGTATATCATTACTCCAAACATTTAACAGAACACATTCAACTCTTGTACTAAAACGGTGGTGGTATTCCCTTAGTCAACGTCTTTTCTTACTTCATCCACATGCTAATATGTTATTGCACGTGGACTTGTTAAGTTCTTGAACCACATCACGTATTAGTCATGCCTTTTAAACGTTAGGAGAGATATAAAATAATAGGAGAGATTTAGATAGTGAATTGATAAGATAATTAAGACGAGGTGAGAGTTGAAAGTTGAATAAAATATTATTAGAATATAGTTTTTATTTTTTGAATTTGAAAAAGTTAAATTATTTATTGTATTTTATGTTAGAGTTTAAAAAAATTATAATGATGATATGAATTGAGAGATCCTCTCAATCCAAACAGCCCCTACATCTCTATCTACAAGCTAATTACATTTTTTAGACAAGTGTTAATTTTATATAATATCATAACAGAAATCTTAAATTTAAATTCTGACTCTACAGCTTTATCTGATTAATTAAATATTTCAAATACTATGCTGATTTATTCTCAAGATTTTAGTCTCGATCTCTAGTATTTTTGTAGGGTTCAGATTTGATTTTAGTTTCTTCTCTAATCTTTAGAACAAAGCTTTACTACTAATTTTTATCGGGTTTACCTTATAAAGACACTTCAATAAATTAATTAATTTTGTTAAATTGAACCTATTCGAGTTGAGAAATGTAAAAAATTAGATTAGAAACAATTTATTTGACTATTGTGGTGTGGTACGTGACACTTATCCCTTTTGTTTTCAAAGCATATGTGAAATTGCAGCCGGCCAGTCAACAAAAGATGCACTTCCAACAGATTTAGGCCAGGTCCGTTTGGAACTTGGAGGTCAAATCAGTTCTGTCTAATTTTAAATTGAATCTAATATTTAAATATCTAATTATCAAATCATTAAATTCATATCAACTTAAAATCTCGTTACACATGGAGGTCATAAACTTTTACAACTCAACATTTATTTACATGCGAGACTCACAACCTTTTCAATTTTATATAAATATATTTAAATTCATCTTAATATCCAAACACATCTAAATTTATATTAGGTGGCATCTACAAAATTTACTCTATTATTTTAACTCATTATTATTCATAAAGAACTTAACTCATTTTAACTTAACTCAACGTTCAAACGGGACCTTAACCCAAAAGAAATAAACGAAACATTTTATCCCAAGTAGTATAGTTACATGACACGTACGCTAAGACAAATTTTTGTTAAATAACAGCACATATATTCTAGTCTCGTACTGATGTATTAATTGAATCATGTTACTTGTTATCAAAATCGTGTTCGCAGTTCGTATCAAGTTATAAATATTAAACTATATGAATCAATTTATTTAATTTGTTTAATCTACTTTAACTCATTTTATATAAATAAATTGAACTAAACCGTATACTTATTTTTTAACTCAATTAATATAATTTCTTGTATAATACAAAGATAATTATATAAATAGTTTGCAATTACAACTAGATCCATGATAATATATTTTATTATCAATATCCAAACTAATAATATATAAGAAAACTAATATTTTCATAAAATAAAATTACATAAATAACACAAAAAAGTTTAATAGTTTGAGATATAATGTAGTCATATACTAATATTACTATCACGCATTCCCAACAATAAAAAAGGTCATACAAGACAGACATTTATAAAATGTAAAAATAAAATTTATTTGTTTTATACGGGTTGACTAGCAATTGATCCGTTTATTATTCGTGTGTTATTAGATCAATCTATTTTGATTAAGATTTATTTATATCAAATTCAAACTCGTTTATTTCATATCGTATCTATGTTAAGTTCATCATCGTCATATATATATATATATATATATATTTCGTGTTCTTATCCTCAGTAACAACTCTATTTTTGTTTTCTATATAATGTGATGCAAACATCCTATAGATACAAGGGGTTATTGTCCAATACATTTTTCTTTCTATATTCCAACTTGGTATCTAGAGCCAGTCACATTTCGTCCCCGTCATTCTCCACTGAGACTCAACAACAAACCCCACAACTCCACCCTCTCCTCCTCCTATCACTACTCTTACCGATATCATCACTCCATCAAAATAAATCGTGAAAATTTTCTTCTCTGGTGTGCTCATTTCATTCCCTATCTTCGTGATCAACACATTTTTGACTTCATAGATGGTATCACTCTACAACAAAAAATGACATATAAGACCAAACATTTATAAAATTTAAAATATGATTTATTCATGTTATACGGATTGACTCACAATTGATCCGTTTATTAATTGTGTTTTATCGGGTCAATCCATTTTGACTAATATTCATTTATATCAAATTCAAACTTGCTTATTTCATATAGCATTCATGTTAAGTTTATGATCATGTCATATCTCCTTATACTTAAAAGAAGCTATCAGTAAGTGAACATGAATGAGCAGTAAATTTTGTTTGACACCTTTCATTCCGTTTATACCCCTATGTGAATAGAACTTTACAAAATAGATGGAGAAGGATCACAGGATAAGGGGTAAAAATGTAATAATACTCAAGTGGAAGAGGGCATCAGCGGAAGAAACAAAGCACATAACAAATGAACTAGGGGTAAAGGTGTAATAATAGTGGCTGACAAAAGTGCACATGGAAAATAAAACACAAAAGTAAGGATAAAACCGTAACCTACCTACCTGGAATTTTAGTTTATGCATTTGTTGTCACGTTTCAATAAATAATAAATGAAAAAAGCATTTGTTGCAAACCTACGCTTGTATGACTAAATAATTTGTTAAGGATAATGATAACTTATCTTCCTATAATTTACTTAATACTATTTTTATTTTTATTTTTTAAAATTTCTTATTTTATTTAGTAATTAAGAAAGTGATTATTAATGATCAATTTAGGAGAGTAATCGGTAATCAGTTTATAGTTGGCCTCTAAATTCTTTTTTTGGTATTTCTCATTTATTATGCTCTTCATCTACTTTACCTTCATCTTTTAAGATATGAAGAGATTATATCATTCGTCCATTTTTTGAGAAATCTAAAATAATGATAATGATAATTAAACTTATGGCCATATGGGAGACAAAAGCAGTTTAGATTCGATTATTATCATAACAATACATAAGTGGTTTCCTCGTTAACTTATGTACAGATCATAATTGTGGTGTATTCAAAAGTGTTATTTATCAACAGCGTAACAATCAAAGCTACTGTTTGTCATATGTATTCGTGTTTTGCTCTACTATTATTCTGTTCTCTTTTATTTCATTGACTATCAAATGAATTGTGGTCTACGTGATTACCTTCCTATGGCGTTTTCTATGATGTCCTTGTTGCGTATGGTGCCCAATCGTATATGACTTGATTGTTCATTAGAAGTAGTTAATGATATCTATATGTTGACCCATCAGGCTGATTGCCTGTAAACTAACTATAAATATGGTCAATCTATTTTAGTTTGAAAATATTTATTACTTGAAAAAATCCATAGATATCATTCATATATATATTTCTCTCAACCGCACGTTGGCCCCACTACTTGTGTGTATGTATATATATATATATTATAAATATATATACCCCTACTTTTTATCTTGTATTTTTTGTTTTTAATACATATGTCAACATGATTTTGAACCGTTAAAGAGTTAAAAAGTTAAGAGGAATGTTATATATCAGTTATTATTTATTTATATATTATATATTTATAGTTTTTTTATAGAATATGAATGTATTTTTTATAGGAAATGAGTTGTATTGGAATAACGAATAGTGACTGATGAAAATAATTTTTTAAAAGTTAATGACTTTAAATTCTGATGATCACATTGAATTCTTCTATTGGTCGACACAAACAAATTCAACGCATACTTTCTCATTTCGGAATCCATCCATTATAATATTTGAAAGTAGTCCGATTAATAAATTGCTTTAACAGTCAACTTCGTCGTGACAAATTATAGAGCGAGGCCAATTATAATAAAGTACTGTTTCTTTATTTTCTCTTAATTTCTTTTTCTCTTTAATAACAACTTTTTTTTTTTCATTAAAAAAAGGAAAAGACACGCAGCATGCATGCCTCCTCACGAGATACTTAGATTACATAAGTTCTACAATCACATAGAAGGTATATGATTTTATAAAAATAAATTTATAAATTAATTATATAATTTCATATGATACGTTAAATTTATTTGAATAATATTATACAGCACACTCTCATTCTATTTTGATCATACTAAATAGTATGTGGCACATTCATCACCTTTAGATGATAAAGAATCATATAATAAATAATCATTTAATAGTGATAAATATGCCACATCTTATTTTGGGGGTTGAAAATGAGATGATAGTATGTTGTATAGAATTTTCATATTAATAACTATTAATCATTTAACTTATTTGTCTCCTTCATATAATTCAAGAAAGAGCAGTGTTAGTGTGCTATCCAGTTTTGACCATTGGGCATGCCCGCTAGTACAAAGTTGGTTTTTTATTTTTATCATCTTTTCTTTTTTATAATTTTTAATATATTTAATCTTTTTTTTTTAAAAAAAATATCAATACACTAAAAATTACTTTCTTAGTCATTAAGTAAAAAAAATTAAAAAAAAATTAAATACATGAGCAGTCAAAATGAGGGGACAAACTCAGGCGACATATTAGCATTTTCCTTCAGGAAAAGTAACCAATTTCTCGAATGTATCAAGTTTCCATTTTACATTTATATTGGAACTTATAATGAGCTAATTTGGTTACACAAAACTAAATTATCTTATCTCATATAATCATTACAACTTTTATAAACTCCCACACAAAATATAATGAACAATTCAAAATTTTTAAATCTCAAAACAATTATATTAAAAAATTATATTATAATAATTTTTTATTCAAACTTTCAACAAAACATCTCATCTCATTTGAACTGTATAACTAAATCATACCTAAATATATAAGAGGAATTCTATGCATTAATCACTATTCACTTTCACACCCCATACCTATAGATTTTTTTTTCATAGGATGTAAGAGTATTTTTCATAGAGAAAAATATTTATTGCAGCCTACTGTGTGCTGCAGCCGCAGCACACCCTGTGCTGCGTTTGAAAAAAAAAAATTGCATGTGGAGTGTGCGGAGAGTGTGGCTGATATATAGCCGCACTCTTTTCATAGTGGGTGTTTTTTATAGGGTATTGGGTATAAGATAGTAAATAGTAGCTGATGAGAAGAAATTTTCAATATATATTATATAATCCACCTTGTATTCTCCTTGTTTGTTTTCATAAATAAAATGAGATAAATCAAAATTAAAGTTAAAAATTGAATAATATATTGTTAGAATATATTTTTTTAATATTATTTTTATTTAAAAATTTTAAAAATTAAATTATTTATTTTATTTTATATTAAAATTATAATAATTAAATGAAATAAAATAAGATGAGTTAAGAGTAATTGTCAAAACAATAGAATGCCTTGAGTTTCTCTAAGTTAACGAGAAAGTCAGAGATTAGTGAGGCATAATTCTTCTGCCAAAAAACCTTAAACAGAAGGGAAAAAAAAGAAAAGAAAAAAAAAAAAAGGAAAGATTTGCGACACCTACCCATGTGAACACAATAAAAAAGGAATAAAGAGACCAAGAATCAAAACTAATCATGAAATGGGAGTAAAACGGTCTCCACGTGGCTGACATCGAAGTTTGCTGAAGTACGTGATAAAGGTGCGATTATGAATAGAACAAAAAATAATATTATATATTATATTTTTGTTTTATTTTGATCCTATTAAATAATATATAATTTTATTATTATTATTAAATAAAAAATATATATATAATAAATGATCATTTAATAATAATAAATATATTGCATCTTATTTAAAATAATTAGATAATAATATAATGTATAGAATTTTTAAATTTATTTTATTAAAAAAAATAATTTTATAATATAACATTACACGTCAAATTATATTTATTTATAAATTTTATTTTTATAAATAATTTTATAACTAAAATATTTCTTTTAAAGTATATATTGCTCTGCCCACAAAGACAAATTCATTGACCTTGTCAACGCTATTATGGAACACAGAAACAGAACATAAAGTATTGTTTCGGGGTCTTTTCGCAATTATTTATTTTTATAAAGTTTATATCTTCCTAATACTTAAAAGCATGTATAAGATCTACAGTAGTGAATAGTTCTTCCGTCCAGCACTCTGTTTCTCATTGCTCTTTCTCGTTGCCTTCTAAAATTCAGTTACAATTTTGATCTTCTTCGTTCAGTTAGCGTGATCTACACACTTAAAATATTTGAGATGAATTTAAAATATCTGATCTACACACTTAAAATTCAGATTTACAGAACAATTCTCAAACTCAACTACACACTTAAAATTCAGATTTACTGAACAATTCTCAAACTCAACTCGAGGAAGAAAAAAAAAATTCCCATGCTGTTAAGATTTCTTCTCGCCGTTGGTACGCAATTCTCTTCTGATTTCACCTCTAACTTCTGCATCTTGTTTCTTTTTTTTTTTTTCTATTTCTCGCATGTTTTTTTTCTTTCTACACCTCAAATGGGTTTCTGTGAATCTCAAACTCAATTCAGATTCACAGTGTGCGACGGAGAGGCAAACGGAACCTCGTGGTGGCTGGGTCTGCTAGAGGTTGTCGTCGGTGTCAACTGGTGGAGGTGCGGTGGCTTGGGTGGCTGCCTACGGCCGCAGAATCGGTGAAACAAATGGGCGAAACCCATTTCGGTTCGGTTTCCGTGGGGGAGAGAAAGGGCTGCGCGTGAGGGACTTCGACGGTGGCTGGGATGGTCGCCGCCTTAAGGGAGACTTCTCGGTGGTGGTCGTGAGGTTCGGTGGCCACGTACGGCGGCGTAACATGACACAAATGGGTGAAACCCATTTTGGTTCGGTGTCCGTGGGGGAGATGGAGGGTTGCGCGTGGGGGACTTCGACGGTGGCTGGGTTGGTTGCCGCCTTGAAAGGGACTCATTGATGGTGGTCGTCAGCTTCGGTGGCCGCGTACGGCGGCGCTAGCTCACATAAATGGGAGAAACCCATTTCGGTTCTCTTTCCACGGGGGAGAGCCATGGCTGCGCGTGGGGAACATTGGTGGTGGCAGGGATGCTCATCGGCGTGAGGGGAACACGCCGGTGGTGGCGGTGATCATGGCCGGGGCTCGGTGGCGCCGGGCTGCGCTGGAGGAGAAGCAGCCGTGCAGGATAATCGCCTAGGAGAGAGAAAATTTAGGAAGAAATTTTTTTTTTCCTACAAAATGACTTAAAATTTTTTTTATATTTTACAATTTTCCATCTGAAAAACATTAAATAACAGTAAATTCTTTTTTTTTTCTTTACAACTTTGCTTTTGTCCTTACTAGAATATTACATTGTTGAATTTTTTACATAGGTTGAGCTCCGTGAAGTTGAAAGTGGAAACAAGATATCCCAACAACTAGCTACTTATAAAAGTGTCAAAAGTATGGATCCTTTAACTTTTTAGTTTCATACTGTGAATTAATAACTGAAATAATCTATTTTGTTTCTCTGATTTTAAAATCTTTTAAGTCATTTATTTTATGTTATTCATTCAATAATTATTCTGCATGGACTTTGAACTGTTTTAAATTATAATTTCGAATTAATTTAAAAATAATACTACGTTTTAAGAAAATTTTTCCTGAAATCTTCCACCGTAGATTATCTAGAGTATTTTGCAAATATAACAACTTTTATATAAAAGAAAATCTACTACATTTATTTTTTTAACAAAATTGCTATAAAATTACTCATAAAATTTTACCAACAAATTTAGTTCTATATGTAAATACTTACATCAATACTTAGAATTTTACCCATATAATTATACATAATCAATTATTAAAATGTTTGAAATCTTTAAAAATTGAAAATTCAATTAAAGAATTTGATAAAATAGAGTACATATTCAATGAAAATAATATTATGCATAAACTTGTATTTTAAAAGATGCTTCAAGAATAAAATGAAATAAAAATTTTATGAATATTAATAATAAAGTTTGTAAATAATAAAATTTATTTCTATTGTAAATATAGATTAAAGTTTGGGTGATGTATATTACCACAACACACAATCAACTAAAAATAAAATTTTACATTTTCTGGGTCATGTTAAGGACAAAATAAGGATTGTGTTTTTATAATTTTAAAAACAAGATTTATTTATAAGAGGGAGGGAAAAAGTTGGCTTTCCCAAGTCAGACAAAAAATACAAATGAGACAAGAAATATATATAAAAACTTGCAAACAAAATATAACATTTTCATGGATCCTTTATAAAAGTGTCAAAAGTATGGATCCTTTAACTTTTTAGTTTCATACTGTGAATTAATAACTGAAATAATCTGTTTTGTTTCTCTGATTTTAAAATCTTTTAAGTCATTTATTTAATATTATTTATTCAATAATTATTCTACATGGACTTTGAACTGTTTTAAATTATAATTTCGAATTAATTTAAAAATAATACTACGTTTTAAGAAGATTTTTCCTGAAATCTTCCACTATAGATTATCTAGAGTATTTTGCAAATATAGCAACTTCTATATAAAAGAGAATCTACTACATTTATCTTTCCAAAAAAAAAAAAAACGATCTCATCTCACATTTGCATCCAAACATATACTAAGATAAATCATATAAAAATAATACTATATTTTATTTAATGAAATAAAATTGCTTAAAACATTCACTAATAATATTTTATTTAATTAGTTCCACCTGTCTTAATTGACTTTAAACTATATGTTTGCTTCTTTTATAATTCCAAAATAAACAAAATACATTTGCCATTTGAAAAATTACATCAATATTTACAGTCTTACTTATATAATTATATGTAATCAATTATTGAAATATTGAAAATTTTAAAAATTGAAATTTCAATTAAAGAATTTAATAAAATAGAGTACATACTCATTAAAAATAATATTCTGCATAAACTTATACTCTAAAAGATGCTTGAAAAATAAAATGAAATAAAAATTTTGTGAATATTAATAAGAAAGTTTGTGAATAATAGAGATGTAATTTTAGATTAAATACTTATTAGATTTTAAGAAATGAGATATAACAGTTAAATAAAAAATATTATCAAATTAAAATATTTTTAAATTATAATTTTGTAATTATACCTCTTTTACTATTATCTTACTACTAAGCAATTTTTTTTTTCCTTTTGCTATTTATATTTCATTTAAAAACCTCATAATTTATTCTTATTACATAATATACAATAAATTAATTGAATCAATCAATATAATTATATAATTTAATTAAAAATAAATTTAATTTTATAAAATTTGACATTCTTTTGCTCTTTAAGTTTATTTTTATCATCAAGTCATATCGATTTCTTAAAGTTATAAACTTATAAACTAACGTTCTGACATAGTTAAATGTTATATCTTATTAGTTATATATGCATATTTATCAAAAAAAAAAATTTTACAAAATTGCTATAAAATTACTCATAAAATTTTACCAACAAATTTAGTTCTATTTGTAAATACTTACATCAATACTTAGAATTTTACCCATATAATTATACATATTCAATTATTAACATGTTGAAATTTTTAAAAATTGAAAATTCAATTAAAGAATTTGATAAAATAGAGTACATATTCAATGAAAATAATATTATGCATAAACTTGTATTTTAAAAGATGCTTCAAGAATAAAATGAAATAAAAATTTTATGAATATTAATAATAAAGTTTGTAAATAATAGAATTTATTTCTATTACAAAATATAGAATAAAATTAATTCAATCAATCAATACAATCATATAATTTAATCAAAAATAAATTTAATTTTATGAAATTTGACATTCTTTTGCTCTTTGAGTTTATTTTTATCATTAAGCAATATCATTGAATTAAATAAATTAAAAACCTCATAATTTATTCTTATTGCATAATATAAAATAAAATTAATTGAATCAATCAATATAATCATATAATATAATTAAAAATAAATTTAATTTTATAAAATTTGACATTCTAAACGTAATTTTACTACAAAATAATTATAAAAATTATTATACATAATCAATTATTAAAAAGTATTAAAAAGCACATGTATGAAAAGGAAAAAAAAAAATTCCTATAACTAACTGTAACTTCCAGTAGTGGCTGGGAGCGGTGAGTGCAGCAACACTCTTTTCACTTAATATGTACGTAAAGATTTATGTGTAATTAATATTAATGTACATGACCCATGCATTGAACTAACTTTGTTTATCGTTTTTCTTTTTTTAAGTAATGATACCCACACAGAACATGATTTTAAACCATATTTCACAATACATGTAAAATCATCACTTTACTCCAGCCTTCAAAAGACAACCTTTTAAAAACAAAAAATGCTCCTTCTTTTAAAAGGCAAAAGTTATTCCTCTCCCCCACAAAAAACATCAATAAGGAACTAATTAAAGACACCGACTCCTTTTCATTTCACACCTCCTTTTGAGAGGATGTACACATGCTTCACATAACTTGAGAGAGAGAGAGAGATTAGGGTTTCTGATCTGTAACAATGAGTGCATGGCTTTATATCCATTAACAAAGAATCCTCATAAAAACCTTCGTGGAGACTAGATATTGGTATTTCCTTTAGTACTACCTGTAAATTTACTACACTTTCTTGGGCAAGTCAACGAAAAAGCTGGCCTTTTTTTTAAAAAAAAAACAAGATAGGGAACCTATCCTCTTATAATAGAACCCCCCCACTTGTATGCATGAGTGGTAGTGGTACTGATGACTTGCACTTAGAACTGATTGTACAAATTACAGATCCTGGCCATTACTTAATTTAATTATATCTCTCTCCTCTTCAATCAACATTATACCATTAAGTTAACTTAATTAGTAATCTTCAAGGGCTAGCTTATTCAGAAAGGTTGGAAAAAGATTTGTTTCATAGTGTTTAAAGAATCAAATTTTCTAATTAGTCGTTTACGTACTTTGGTGATCAAGGTCCACGCTACTCTAAAACTCACATAATATATATGTCTTTCTCTTTTTAAATTACACCATGATCTTATAGAGCATTGGATTTGGTTTAATTAGGCAAAGTTTTGAATAATATATATGCCACTTTTTAGCTTTTGACTATCCATGCACTCAAAACATAAACACCACACTGAATTAACTATGTTGCTTTTTATAATCATAAAATATTATTATTATTTATTTTTTTATGCTTTTTAATATTAATTTTTTAAAAACTTGTTATTTTTATTTTCATGATTTTCTATAACCTGTAATCAATTATTTTTAAATCAATGTGGGTATCATTACATAATGATACCCACAATGCAATTAAGTGTGTTGAAAATCAAATGCCAAATTTGTACTTTTTTGGGTCATGTATGTTACCACAACACACAATTAACTGAAAATAAAATTTTACATTTTTTGGGTCATGTTTAGGACAAAATAAGGATTGCGTTTTTATAATTTTAAAAACAAGATTTATTTATAAGAGGGAGGGAAAAAGTTGGCTTCCCCAAGTCAGACAAAAAATACAAATAATACAAGAAATATATATAAAAACTTGCAAACAAAATATAACATTTTCATGGATTTCAAAATTTGTTGTTTCCTTTTATTCGTTTAAATAATTGATTTAATTGTGAGTTTTTGATTTCTACTTTCTTCATCTGCAATTCATGCTATAACAGTCATATAATTTCTATACCTATTGGTTGTTCATTTTCTAATTTTCATTCTCCATTTTTTACAGCTTCGTTGAATTTGCTGAGTTGATTGGATTTTTTTAGTCTTTTTCCGAGACTACCAAGGTAACCAACGATGCTATAAATATATCTCTTTCAATAGGTGGTTTTATTTTGTTCAAATATATACTTAGATTGAAAAGGTTTTTGACCTTGCATCATTATAAGTTTCTCTTTTATCCAGTTATCAACAAGAGTTCTTTCATTCCATGTATAAATGAAAAGTGGTAAGTTTATATTAATAAATTAGTACAAATTTAACATCATATGATCAATTATTTATTTCATATTCTTATTACTTTAATCCTTGTTTAAAATGATTCCCAATGTGCTGCAAAACATCCTAAGATAAACAATATATATGATGCTCTTTCTTTAGAAGAAAAAGAACATATACGACAAAAAAAGAAAGAAAGATATCTTCAACAAAGGAACTCTACGAATGATACTACTCAACATGAAGAACAATTTTTCTCCCAACCAATCGTTCGCAATGAAACAAATGTGTTGGGAGATCATATAGAATTCATACACAATAATGAAGAGGTCAGGCCATATTGTACAAAAAGACAACGCACTTTTCGTGCTGATGCTGGAACCAGTGATATATCCTCCGTTGGTAGTTTCAGAGCTGCCTATCAGGAAATAAACGCAGTTGAAATTATGTCAACAGAACCTCTTTCTTTGGACGATACCACAATATCTTTGACACTTGGGGCAACAAATACATGTACAGAAAATGTACATACATCTGGTTCTCTTCAAACCGAACAGGTTTATTGTATTTCCTTCGTTCTAACCTTACTTTCTCATCAATCATTTTATTCTTTTTTATTCAACATACTTAATTCTTTATTCAATAGGCACATTCCCTTTCTCGATGCCAACCCAACTTTGACACAAGGTTGTTAACAAATTCTCGGGGTAAGAAAGATGTATAAAATTAAGTCGTACTTCTTCTCTTTTTTTTTCCTCCCTTATATACAGCTTCATTCAATGATACATTTATTGGAAATTATAGCAACTTTAAGAATTTACCTCAATTCTATGGTTCATTTTTCCTCCATAGGAAATCAGCATCAACAATCAGCTGATCATAGGAAAATATTACAAACAGTGACATTTGAGGCAACTTTCTTACCATCAGTTCCATTCTGTAGATTTTGTGAAATAAAAAGATTTCAACATGAAATAAAGGGTTTTTGTTGTGCCGATGGAACAATCTCTTTAACTACAAATGATGTTCCAGAACAACTTTATCATTTGTTTACTTGTAACACAGTTGAATCTGTCAACTTTCTTACGTATGTTCACACATACAACAACAAGTTTGCTTTTACATCATTCGGAGTTAAATTTGATAGAGATTTGTGTAGAAGAAATAGAGGTATTTATACATTTCGAGCTCAAGGTCAAATTTATCATTACATTAATGACTTGGTTCCTTTGGAGGACATCCTTCATATCTACAACTATATTTTTATGATACCGAACATGAATTGGACAATCGTGTTTATGACATCGAAAGATTGGATTCATCAACTGTTGCTCAACTTATGGATATTCTTCATGTTAATCCATACTCAACATTCTTTCGAACTCTTGGGGATTTGCCCAATTTGAAAAATCACAAAATTCATATTCGATTAGATGCGGGTTTGGATCAGCGTGTTTTTAACACTCCGTCAGCTTCCCAAGTAACAGTCATTTGGATTGAAGATGATGATTCGGAACATTTGAAATGACGAAATATTGTGGTATTCAATCATGCAGGTGGAAGTCATATAGTCCAATACTATTTTGGCTGTTATGATCCACTGCAATATCCATTGTTATTTCCTTTTGATGATACTGGTTGGCACCAAGGAATATTAAGAGTAAAGAAAGGGGAAAGACTACCACAACGAGTAACAAGAGCAACAGTTGACCCTCAACAATCAGTATCAGCAGAACAACTGCTTATAAAGGAACAAGAAGGTTAAAATAATTAATCTTCTTTTAACTTTTAATTATTCTAATATAACAATATTATATTTCTGATTTGTTAAATTTATCATCTTACAGTGCTGAAAAAGAATAGAAAACAACAGGTTGTCTCATGCCGCGAGTACTATTGCTACAAACTTCAAATTAGGAAAAATATAAAATCTATTTTGTTGTTCTTGGGCTGTTTACTGCAGCAGTTTGTTGTTGATATGTACGTAAAAATTGAGACGTCAAGATTGGATTATTTTCGTAATAAGCAACAAGAGATTCGATCTGAAGTGCATCAAAGAATAGTTGATAGTATATCAATTGGACAAAGCAATGCTTATAAAGTTGGTAAACGCATCATTCTGCCTTCTTCTTTTATTGGAGGTCCAAGGGATATGCGCAAAAGATATATGGAAGCAATGGCTTTAGTCCAACGCTTTGGAAAACCGGACATCTTTTTAACCATGACATGTAACCCAAGTTGGAAAGAAATCTTAGATGAGTTGGGTCCACAAGAAGAAGCACAAAATCGTCCTGATTTGATTACACGTATCTTTAGAGCAAAATTAGAAGAACTGAAGGATGAATTATTCAAACGGGAGATATTTGGGAAAGTTTCAGAATATGTATATGTCATTGAACATTAGAAAAGAGGACTACCACATGCACATTTCTTGATCATACTACAAAGAGATTGGAAAATCTATGCTCCAGAATCTTTTGATGAAATTGTATCAGCAGAAATACCTGACAAAGAGAGAAATTTACATTTGCACAAGATAGTAATAAGACATATGATGCATGGTCCCTGTGGAGTACTAAATCCGAACAATGTGTGTATGAAAACAAATGGCAGTTGTAAAAACCACTTTCCAAAAGGCTTTGCATCTAACACAATTGTTGGAATCGATTGTTTCCCACAGTACAGACGTTGTGATAATGGAAAAACTGTCAAAGTCAGAGGTAAAAATTTAGATAACCGTTGGGTTGTTCCACATAATCCATATCTCCTCGTAAAATTTGATTGTCACTTGAATGTAGAAATTTGCTCAACAATCAAAGCAGTCAAATACCTTTATAAGTACATTTATAAATGTCATGATCGTGTTGCTTTCAACTTGATTCCTAAACAAAACATCCAAGATATAGATGAAATCCAACAATTTCAATCAGCTAGATGGATTGCTCCACCAGAAGCCATGTGGAGAATATATGGCTTTATTCTTAATGAAATGTATCCATCAGTTTACAGTTTACATCTACATCTTGAAGATCAACATCTGGTAGCTTTTCATGCACATAACGACCTTAACAATGTTCTGAGATCTGATTTTACAGCAAAATCAATGTTGACTGAATTCTTTTCAACAAATCAAGCTAATGAAAATGCACGAAGACTACTGTACAAAGAATTTCCTGAAGCTTTTGTTTGGAACCAACAACACAAAATATGGACTCAAAGAAAGAAGAAAACTGTTATAGGCCGCATTGTTACAGCAAGTCCATTCGAAGGTGAAAGGTATTACTTACGGATATTGTTAAATCATATAAGAGGCCCTTTATCATTTGACCACATCAAAACAGTTGGCAATGTCACTGCACCAACCTTTCGTGAAGCAGCTACATTACATGGTTTGTTACAAAGAGATACCAGTTTGCAAGATTGTATGCAAGAGGCTTCCTTATACCAAATACCACACAGTTTAAGACGGTTATTTGCAACAATTTTAGTATATTGTAACCCAACAAATCCTAGAGAACTTTGGGAATATTTGAACAAGATATGTCAAGTGATTTCCAAACAAGTGTTGCAACATCAGCAGATATTAGGACAAAAGTCTTACGAAGCATCTCTTCTACACTTGAATTGATGGGAAAAGACATAAACATGTTCCATTTAATAGAACATGATGTTTCTTTTGATCAGAATGAAACTGAATCTAGGGAAATAAATGATGAATTTGCAGTTTTGATACCAGAAGAAGATCTTATGGCTTTGATGAGTCTTAATCCTGAACAACAACATGCATATGAATCAATTTTACAGAAAGTCCTTCTAAATGAATCTGCTGCATTCTTCATTGATGGTCCTGGTGGAACAGGGAAAACATTCTTATATAAAGCACTTCTTGCTACAGTGAGATCAAGAAACTTAATTACTCTTGCAACTGCATCGTCTGGTATTGCTGCATCTATTTTACCTAGGGGTCGAACAGCACATTCACGCTTCAAAATTCCATTAGATCTTGACAAAAATAGTACTTGTTGTGTAAGCAAACAAGGTGCTCTTGCCAAATTGTTACGTCTTGCAAAGTTAATCATATGGGATGAAGCACCTATGTCTAGAAAAGAATGTATGCAAGCATTGGATAAAATGTTATGAGACATAACTGATTCAAGATTACCATTTGGTGGAAAAATTATCGTATTCGGTGGAGATTTTCGTCAAGTCTTACCTGTGATTCATAAAGGCACAAGACAAGAAGAAGTTAATGCCAGTTTAGCATCGTCATATTTGTGGTCCACTTTAACTAAGATTAGGTTGAGTGAAAATATGTGAGCAAGATTCGATCCAAACTTCTCAAATTATTTACTTCAGGTCGGAAATGGAACAACACCAATCACAATTGAGAATAAGATCAAAATTCCCAATGAAATGCTCATTCCTTACAAAAATGATGTGGAGTCTTTAGATGATCTGATCGATGCGGTCTTCCAGGATATTGGCAGTTATTCAGAAAATTTATCCGAAATGACAAATCGAGCAATATTGACACCAAAGAACAACTCCGTCGATGAGATAAATACAATACTTATTCAAAAATTTTCTGGTACAGTTACACAATACTATAGCTTCGATGAAACGATTGATACATCAGAACAAGGCATCATGGAGGATTTCTTAAACACATTAACACCAAATGGACTTCCACCCCATGAATTGTTACTAAAAAAAAATTGTCCTATCATGTTACTCAGAAATGTCAATCCTTCAAAAGGTTTATGCAATGGAACACGTCTTATTTGTCGCAACTTTGAACGAAATATCATTGATGCTGAAATTGCAGTTGGTCACCACACCGGAAAAAGAGTTTTCATACCAAGGATTCCTTTATTGCCAAATGCAGACGATAATAGTGGTTTTCCATTTAAAAGAACGCAATTTCCTATCAGATTAAGTTTTGCGATGACAATAAATAAAGCACAAGGGCAGACATTAGATTTTGTTTGTGTATACTTGCCTCAACCTGTATTTTGTCATGGCCAACTATATGTAGCATTGTCAAGAGCCAAAACTTCTGCTTCAGTAAAAGTTCTTATAAGACCAGTATCAACTCATGATTGTGAAGAAGCTGAAACAAATAATATTGTTTATAGAGAATTACTAACACTAGCATATCCATCATAAACTTCTGTGAGTAATCGAATTTCAATATATACCTCTCAATTAAATACAATTTGTTTTTCCACTATGTAATTTTCACAACTTCTTATTATTCTTTTATTAAAATTGTTTTATTTATATTCAATTGTTTGGACTAATATTTCTTTCTCTTAATTCATAAGTAGGTTTCAACATGCAGACTGTCTATACATCAATAAAAAACATTACTCCAAGTACAAGAAATTGGAGCATCAAGATGATTGTGTCAGACAAATCACCCAAACGTACTGCACAACATTCACCAACAAAATATCAAAATCTGACATTGATAGACCCTGAGGTAACACATTGATATCAATATCATACTTGCAAAAACATACTTAATATTTACATTGTATTCTTTCACATGATATATTCAAAATATATATGTTTTCCCCTTACAACATAGATTTATTCTAACTATATTCTCAAATTAAATCTTATATATATATTTAATAAATACTATTTTCTAATCAATTGAATGCAAATAACTATTCATTTATACAATATTATGCAGGGTAACCGACTACAAGCAACAATTTTCGGCAAAGATATAGACCTACGTAATGACATGTTATACATATTCCTGTCTTACCACATCAGTAATGCTTATGTTAAGCCTTTAGATCCCAAGCATAGAATTGAAACACATGAATACCAGTGGATCTTAAATTCAAGAACAATCATCGAAAACATTCCAGATGACGAAGTGGAATTACAACCACCAGAATATGATATTATCCCATTCACCAATCTGCATGACTACAAAGACACTGGAACTGAAATAGGTAAATATCACATCAATATATTTAACGTACTTCTTGATACTCTTATTCAGTTTTCACAAAAAAAAAATTCAACATAATTGGACAGCTATTCTGGCAATCGCAATATACATGAAACCTCCTAGAGAAATTACCTCAATACATGGGCCAACAAAAATTCAAGAAATATATGTTATCGACCAGAGGTAAAGAATATTTCTCAACTATATATGTGATATTAATAAATTCTTTAACTACCTTGTTTTCAATATTATTTTATCATACTACACTTTTAAATACTTTCTCCTAAATTTTACAGCCTAATGCCTATATGGTTAACTATGTGGAGTCGATTTGTGGATGGTGAATGCCGAACAATCTTTGATATTATTGAAGCTAAGCCAACTCTACTCGCAACACGTTTAAAAGTCGGTTCATACAATGGTATATTACACAACTTATAATATCAACATTTATTAAAAATAGAATGTTATTATCTACTAACAAATTTCTTTTCTTTATAATATAGGTATTTCTCTTTCATCTCAACCAACAAGTGTATTTACCTTAAATCCTGTCATCCCTGCTGCAACTCCATTATGTCAATGGTAATTCTTTCTTACTTTATTATATATATAAATAATCTGTACCTACTATAAAAACTTAAATATTCTATATTATATTACAAATTTCTAAAATATATACACAAAATATATATTCATCAACTAGCTCTAAAATTGTTTTTTCTTTTATATCTTTTCCTCCATGATTTCTCTCATTCATTTTAAATTATTCTAAAAATATTTAGGACGATGCTTAATCATGCACTACTTGAAGAAATCGTCGAAAAAAATCTACATCATACAACGGCATCAGCATCAGCATCGACATCAAATGTTAACATGAAAGACATAATTAAGCTTGATGATCTTGCTGGTTTTCTTAAATCACTACAACCAATGACGGTACATTTCTACGGTCTTCTTAAACTTTTTTTTCTTTATATATATTGCCTTCTAAAAATTTTACACATGCCTTTTCAAAATAAATACAACCTTATCTTAAGACTACATACTATTTACAACCATTAAAAACATATATCTGTTCCAAAATTAATGCAGAAAGCAAAATTTTGGATTAACGCAACTATTTGTGTGGTTGATCTCCATCAAATATTCTTCTACATGTCCTGCATTGAGTATAAGAAGGGGACTGGATATGAACAAAATGAAAAATTTCAATGTTATCATTGCAAATACATGAGCAATGCACAACCACGGTATATATGTTATATTCATATTTTACGTCGTAAATGTTTCTTTAATCAATTTTATGTTATATTTAAATTATTGCTTAATCATTCAGACTAAAAAATATAGTTTGTTTATATAGCTGTCGAGCTTACATCGACGTTGACGATGGTAATGGACGATTGGGGGCTGTCATGTTCGGTCAAATTGCAAAAGAAGCTCTAGGTTGCACAACAATCGAACTAATGGAACATACAGGAGAGGTAACCAACTTATTCATATTCCAATTTGTATTTTAAAAACATTTAATCTTAGATATTCAAATAGGAAGTTATCAAAAATATCTTTTACATTATATTTATTCACCATACATGAACATTTACCGTATATCCAAAATATTGCAAAATTATGTTCAACCAAAAAATGGATCATACAATTGGGTGCAGATTTAGATCAACTCAAAAAACAACGTCACAAAAACTTCAATGTTCTCTACATAAATGCTGTAAATGACGAGAGCACACCACTTTGAATCCATAACCAGCAAACTTTACTTTCAGTTACGAAAGAAACAATTATGTAATATTTAGCAGTTTCAGACTTTACTTTCAGTAACGAAAGAAACAATTATGTAATATTTAGTCGTTTTAGACTCTATTTTCAGTAACGAAAGAAACAATTATATAATATTCACTTTCCAGACTTGCTTAAACATATAGTTTGTTTAAATCATTTATTAAAGACCTTAAACAATCATAGTTTGCTTAAACAATTAATTATATTATCTTCATAGACCTTATCATTAAATTCTTTTCTTCTACACTAGATGTTTATATTTTAGAATAATCTAATACAGGGCAAACGTGCATCGCACGTAAATTCACTGCTAGTATATAATATATATATTCTTTTATTGGTATTAAAAACTACGATGATTCAACCCTTCAAAAATCTCTTGCGACAAAGGACAATACCGTCCACGTAAGACTCATGGTTTCTCTTTAAACGTGAATGTCATATATAATATTATTCTTTATTACATATTTTTTTATCATTTAATAATGATAAATATGCCATATACTATTTAATATGATCAAAATAAGATGAGAGTATTGTGTATAGTACTACTCTTATTAATAATATCCATTTTTTTGGATAATAGAGGTATATTTTCAAGAATAATGCTACATATTATTATAGAATGTGTAAGTATCGTGCAGTCGTTTTGAAAAAGAGTATAATCTACTATTAAAAAAATATTTTTTTCACGTGAATCTGATATTTATTTATATTTTTCAAAATAATTATACCGTACTTACACATTCATGACTATAATTATCATTTCTCATTTTTCAGCCGCTAATTTGTAATAAATTTGGTCAATTCAAAGTACAAAAATCACAATTGATATGCGGTTGAGTTCTGATTCTGCACACTATTTTATATATTAGACTTATTTATTGAGACTTGAGAGAGAGTCCAATCTATATATAAAAAGAATATTAAAAATATAATATAATAATTTTACGGTCATAACTTTCTTCTCTTCATTCA
This sequence comes from Juglans microcarpa x Juglans regia, assembly GCF_004785595.1. Classification (NCBI taxonomy): domain Eukaryota; kingdom Viridiplantae; phylum Streptophyta; class Magnoliopsida; order Fagales; family Juglandaceae; genus Juglans; species Juglans microcarpa x Juglans regia. The sequence goes on from NC_054595.1 coordinate 23,549,548, forward strand.
CATTTCTTTCTTCATGTCAAAAGCTCACGAGCTCCCATTCCAACTAGATTCGACGTGGTAGAAAAATCCTAGATCACTGAGGATTTTAGAAAAGAACACTTGTGTAAATTATAATGTTTTATTTAATTAGAAATTGATTGATGCAATCCCTTCCAAGTGACTTTACAAACCAATTACATAAATGAAAAATTACACACACATATATATTTATATATATATATATAAATAAATATGAATATTATGTATTAGTCATTGTTTATTTTCACACTCCATACTTATAATTTTATTAAAGGTGGGTGTTTTTTTATAGAATATGAGAGTGTTTTCATAGAATGTAAAGTGTGGAGTGATGAATAGTAACTGATGTGAAGAATTTTTTATTTATAAAACATCTATTGTTTTGATTAATAATGATAAACTTTAAAACGAAAAACATAATTTATTTTTGAGGTATAAGATAAGGAATTTTTAATTGTATAGAATTATTTATTTTTAATTTAATTATCTTCAATGTTATACATTACGAGGGACTATATTCACCAATTACTTAAATATAAAAGATTATTCAAAATACGATATATTAGAGAATTCATAGTTCTATTTTTATTTATTTTTGTTTTACTTTTCAATTAATGAATTAATTATTATAGGAAATAAATAAGAAAGAGAGAGAGAGGTCCACAGAAACTGATCTCAAAGCCGGGATGGGCGGTGGAGATAGAGATTAATCGTGAATCGTGATTCCATCATGTCCTGACTCTTATCCTACTTTTGTTGTCTTGGCGTTGAGTGGTGTGTGGGAGCCACTCGCCTCTGCTGTGAAGTAGAAGACAATGGCGGCCGAATAATTTCAGTGCCACCCCATACCCACAACTTTATTTTTTGTATGGAAAAGAAACTATAATACGTTTCTCCAAGCCGGTCATTTTATCTCACACTCTATAGTCTATATTTTCATCGAATTAGGCATCCTTTGAAATTTAGACTCTATTGTGATTAATTTAGTTTAATTTAATTTTAATTGAATATAACATTTAAATAACTAATTCTTCAATTATTAAATTCATTTCAATTTAAAATCTATTTATACTTGAGATTTATAATTTTTTTTAATTTAGCATCTTTTTACACGTTGAACCCACAATCTTTTTTAATTTTTTATAAATATATAAACTAATCTTAATATTTCAACACATCTAAATTCATCTTAGATAAATCTCATAAAATTCACTATACCATTTTAATTCAATATTATTGATAAAAAAAATTCAACTCATCTCATCTCAATTCAACTTAACTCAACATTTAAACGGGATCTTAAAGAACTCAAAGATGTCACAAACTTGAATTAAATTTGAAAAGAAAATGCTTGAGCTATGGAGATATTTTTCGAGAGTTTCTACCGATTTGAATTTTTTTATTTAATAATTAATGAAATGATTTTTTAATAAATTTGTACTTTTTAAAAAAATATATTTAAAATGATTTAAAAAGTGTTTAAAATAAACACACAAAATAAAAAAATACATTTTACATTTCTAAACTTTTTTAAAACACTTCTAGGTGGCGAGAGCAGTTCCCCCCATTTGGGAAGCCCCAACATTTTAACCTTTTTCGTGATAATTAATAATAGGAGACCACCTCGGTAATTTCAATGTTTTTGGTTTTATTCTCTTTTAAAATTTCAAGTTGATATGGTACGATAAAATTAAATGGAGAAAAAGAATTATTTTTATATTTTATATTTTATCTTTAGCCAGTTTTGATAAAGTAGCTTTATTAAAACAGATTAAACACTGTTGCGGATTTTTTGTTTTTCTTTTTTTCTTGGCACACTGGTGTAGCAATTGCCGGAGAATTGGTAAGTTGGCGAAGTATCTAATATCTATGAACTGATATCAAACATGGGCTTGGTCTAATACTGATGTTCTCTCAGTTTAACTTTCTGGGTCTCAGAAAATCTCAGGTTCTGAGCTCCTGATCTGCTGAATGCGTTCTCACTTTGTGGAAATCAGTTATTGGGTTTGCAGATTCTGTGGAAGTGTGAACTGGGATTTTTTTGCACATAAAAAATCTTGTTGTAGAGCTCAAAATCAAGGTACAGAACATTGATTCTAGTTTTTGCGACCGTTGGAGCTGTAGTCTAGTTTCTGAGTTTCTGTTTCTTTTGTTTTCAGCTTCTGAAGAATAAAAGTTTTGATTTCTAACACGGGCTGCGTTCAGTTTGGATAGGTATTTCTTTCCTGAATATGTAAACTGGAATTCCAACTATAAAATAAGCATTTTTGTTGATGCATCTGCTCAAGTTGTGTTAAGACATCGAGATTTCTGTGGAACTTTTTTTCTGATCCTGGAGAAATAGGTTGCCACATACAAGAATATTTATTTATGTCGGATTTGCCGTAAGTTCAGTGAACATTTGCGTATGATCATGGAGAAGCAGAGCAGCTTTAAGGGCCTTACAATGGAGAAACAACAGAGTTTTCGCGGGGTAGATGAAAAGCAGGCTCATTCTCGGGGGGCAATGGAAAAACAGCTGAGTTTTAGAGGGGTTATGGAGAAACAGAAAAGCTTTCGGGGATTTATGGAAAAACAGAAGAGCTTTCGGATAGTGATGGAGAAGCAGCTGAGTTTCATAAATGGTGAGAGGAAGAAGAGCAGGGACTCACCGGGAAAAAGAGGCGATTCGCCCCTTCATTTGGCGGCTCGGGCGGGGAACTTAGGTAGAGTGAGAGAGATTCTTCTGAATTGTGATGGTAACGAGGCAAAGGATTTGTTGGCAAAGCAGAACCAGGAGGGGGAGACTCCCCTTTATGTTGCGGCCGAGAATGGGCATGCCTCGGTTGCTGGTGAGATGTTGAAACATTTGGACCTGCAAACTGCATCTATCACTGCAAGGAACGGCTATGATCCATTCCATGTTGCCACAAAGCAGGGTCATCTTGGTAAGAATATGATCCGATTGCCTGTTTTTGATCCGTTCAGTGTTGTAAGTAATTTGGCGACTAAAACTCTGTTGATTTAGATAAGAAAAATTCGATACATAAGCCTCACCTTTATGTTTCATGAAGTATAAAATATGAAACATGAGGCTGTTACATAATGGCCTAACCGTTATGACAGCGAGGTATCAATCATGTACAACTGACATGGTTTTCCAACTCTACATTCATGTGTGAATGAAATTGGCTTTCTTCAGGTTTCTCACGATTATTTTTTTGGAACTTTGTTGGCGCTTCTTATTTTATTTATCTTTTGATTATTGATCAAAAGTGTAGGCAAGAGCCCAAGTATACGGGACATGTACAAGAGCAATGCCAAGTGTGCCAGTTTAGTGATACAAGGAATTCATGGAAGGTCATGCCATGAAAATCAATTACAATTGACCAATGTAGTGTAGTATTGAAAAATAAGTTTCTAAGCTCATCCATTGATCGTTCTTGATCTTCAAAACTTCTTGCATTCCTGTCCCTCCAAATGCATCACCAGAGACATGTTGGGACCATCTTCCATGGATCATTCTTATTTTATTAATTCCGTGTTATTCAAATTCTTCGTAGCCTGACCCGAAAGCATCAGAACTTTCATTTTCCACCAAAGTAAACAGTCTGTGTTGATCTTCCCTCCTCATTCTAAAGTTTTCTTTATTTGCTTGATTTACATGACTTTTAAAGGGTAGTCAATCCTTTTATTTCTTGTAGCACTTAATTGATTGCATTCTCAGGGGAAAAATCATACCCTTGATTGTCTTTAGTATGCTTATCTTTGATGCAATGAAAACACTGAGACTTCCTTTAGTCATTATCATGTACGCTTAAGGTAAAAAGGGTGCTGGAAAATATAAAATGGATGATATGGCATACCTGGTAATTGAGGTGTCAGCATCCTCATGTTCTAAACGGACTAAACTACATATTCTTCATTTATGTACCTTCTCATTTTTTATTTTTTGGAATCTGATATGGCTTAGGATTGATATATAGCTTGGTGAAAGGCCTGTGTGCGTGTGTTCATAGAATAATGGTGTGCAAGTTTGCATGCTTGGATGCGCATTGCCATCTTTCCTTATTTATTTCTTCCTGTAGTCAATAAGACTATAATATTTAATACTTAACTAGATAAGTGGATATTGCGTTAGAAAATGGGCAATTGTTATAGGCTATTACTTCTTTGAAAAATTTCTCTCTATTCTGACCAAGGGAAAAATAAAATCTTTTAGATGTGTTGAAGGAACTTCTGGACATATTCCCCAACTTGGCCATGACTACCGATCACTCCAATTCAACTGCCTTACACACAGCTGCTGCTCAGGGGCACATTGAGATAGTCAACCTTCTCTTGGAAACAGACTCCAACCTTGTCAAGATAGCTAGGAATAATGGTAAGACCGTACTTCATTCTGCAGCCAGGATGGGACGCTTGGAGGTTGTGAAATCTCTACTAAACAAAGATCCAAGTACCGGTTTTAGGACTGATAAGAAAGGCCAAACTGCCTTGCACATGGCCGTGAAAGGGCAAAATGAGGAGATTGTGCTGGAATTGATAAAGCCTGACCCATCAGTTTTGAGTTTGGAGGATAATAAGGGAAACACAGCGTTGCATATTGCCACAAATAAGGGCCGTGTTCAGGTGCTTCTTCATTTCTCTCTCTTTGAAATGTTTTCTTTTTCTGATTTTATATAATTCCATAAGGTGAATATTCTCTATTACTTACAAATAATCATATCAATTGGTTGACAGTTCCACAAATGCAAAACTAGGTTTGTGTCACTTGTCAGGGGAAGAATTCTTGTGCCTGTGATATCTGAGCTCAAATGAAGTCAAAACATGTTCTGGCGAACAAGATGGAACCTTATTTTCTTTTCCTTTGTCCTTCTATTCTTTTCCAACAGTTATTTTAGGTAGATGATATTAGAATAAGATTTGGCTTCCGTCTCCATTGAATATCCATGCTAATACTTTTCCCTTTGTATTTTCTCCTTTTTGCAAATAATTTATGGTTTGGCTTTCTATGTAAGTCCCATTGCTCTGGGAAATGTTCCATTCCATAAGCAAGATGGTAGAATTATGTAAAATGCTAGACCTTTTTTCCTGGTTCTTTGACATTGGAGTACCAGATCTATTCCCCTATTTATAGAAGGAGACTATCAAGCCAGTTGATAGTTTCAAGTGAATTTATCAACTTACTATGCATATAACAAACCAATATCAAGCTTAGATGCTAAAATCAATTGCTTAATGTAGCATTATCCATATTTCAAGGATTGGGAACTTTGTTTTCAAATCTGGAAAGCTCGTTGTCAAATTAATTAGATTGGCATTGGGGTTTATTGCTAATTCCTGGAGGACACAGGAGTTGGGATATTAAATTTTTGGCTGACTGTTCTAATCTAATGCTCAAGTTGAGCCAGCAATATTTTGATATGGTCATTCAGCCAACAATATGAAGTCGATCATTTTGAAACTCATCGTCACTGTGATTGAGATACTTGTTGAGTGGTCCATGCTCCTTTTGTCTTTAGTAATGATAAGTTATTAAACCTGCAATTTTGTCAATCAAAGACAATATGTTTTTTGGTACTTCACACCCACTGCACGGGTGTGTGCATGTGTGGTAAGTACATAACATGTTCATGAACATTGCATTTCTTATGTTTGGGAGTTTGCTTTATAATAGTAGAATTTTTTGGTCAGCAGATTATAAAATTTAAATGATTTGAGGATGGGAGAATATTACAAAATACTAGTAAATTGACGAAGGATGAAACATATGGGGTCCCCTATGACTAGGATTTTAACAAAAGGAAAGCTGTCTGACCAGATGATGAATATCCTACACTCCTATTCGTCTTCTTTAACTTATAAATTTTTAGTTTTATGTTCCAACTTCATTCAGCTTTTCACAGTATGGAAATTTGGCTTCATGTCATTGCAGAATGTACGTTGTTTGTTATCAGTTGACGGTATTAAGATCAATGCAATGAACAAGGCTGGAGAGACTCCACTTGACATTGCTGAAAAATATGAAACTGCAGAAGAACTTGTCTCCATTTTAAGGGAAGCAGGAGCCACCAATTCTAAGGACCAAGGAAAACCTCCAAGTACAGCAAAGCAACTTAAGCAGACTGTCAGTGACATCAAGCACGATGTCCAATCACAACTTCAACAGACCCATCAAACTGGCGTCAGGGTCCAAAAAATTGCAAAGAGGCTAAAAAAGCTTCACATTAGCGGTCTTAACAATGCTATAAACTCTGCAACTGTTGTTGCCGTTCTCATAGCTACTGTTGCTTTTGCAGCCATCTTTACTGTACCTGGCCAGTATATTGAGGTGAAAACAAAGGATGCCTCACTTGGACAAGCCCATATAGCCAAAAAAGCGGCTTTCCTACTCTTCTTTGTGTTTGATAGCCTGGCATTATTTATCTCCCTGGCTGTTGTTGTAGTCCAGACATCTGTGGTTGTGATAGAACCAAAGGCGAAGAGGCAGCTTGTATTTGTGATTAACAAGCTAATGTGGTTGGCTTGTCTCTTCATTTCAGCTGCCTTCATTTCTCTGACATTTGTAGTAGTTGGCTCACACGGCCGATGGCTTGCTGTGTGTGCTACAGTAATAGGTTGTACAATCATGCTCACGACCATTGGCTCTATGTGCTATTGTGTTATCTTACATAGAATGGAGGAGAAAAAATTGAGGAACATAAGGAAAGCTGAGAGCCGATCTCGTTCCTTCTCTATGGCATCAGAACCTGAGATTCTGAACAGTGAATATAAGAGGATGTACGCACTCTGAGGTCATTGGAGGAGAAATATAGCAGAAGTTGGAAGGATTGGGTGGGCTAATATTCCTGGATTTATATCTTAACACAATCAACTGTTCTTCCTGGTATAGTAACCAATCATATGAATCTTATTATTGTAGGAGCCCGAGCAGAGGGCTCCCTAGTGTATACGAAGATATGGAACCAAACAAGTACCTGGCATCAGCAAACCCAGGGGAGAAGGTATTGAGGCTGTTCAACTTGTTATTTCGTGCTTGCTTTGCACCTTCACATGAAAACTTCATATTTCCTTCTCCTGATGGGTCCTCTACGGCATTGACAGTGCCTTGATTTTAGATAAGCAATCAAAGTGTATCTTAGAGATCCGGATAGAATATGTAAGAAGCTAAATAGCAGCCTGAGGTACGAACAACTAATGTCTACTCAATCTGCTTTTGAGTTTATACATAATCTATTTATGTGCATGTGGCTTATGATGTTTATTTGCTCCTCTCTTCCAAATTTGGCTGATTTCTTGTGAAAATATGGACTTCTATTCCTGAACGAAATAGCGAAATTATTAATCCGGTTCATTAGCGAAAATGTAACACAACTAATTGGCTTTGGCTCAATGGCTCCCAAGTATTTTCTGTACCTGTTTCTACAAAGAGCATTGGCATCCGTGGAGGTTTGGAGAACATATTAGTACTTGTAAGAAACTAAACAGCTCTGAATTGTTGCTTATACATTTTGCTTTACACATTTCCGAATGGATCATTTGTCCAAAGTTACATGAGCTTTGGCTTAAAAGCTTGAAGTCAAGTAATAGAATAAAATGGATAATGGTCAACAATCGAACTTGTTCTAAGATGATTGTATCTGGCAAGCAGGCTCCAAAAGAAGTATTTACATCAATTTTTCTGCTCCAAGCACTTCTCCCAGGTGATGCATATGTATCTGCAGTATACTATTTCTCTTTGTTTCTGGCTTCATAGGTTTTTTAAATTTTAAAAGTCGTCAACCACATTAGAGAAAGTGCTTGGTTGTTGCCGGAATTCAGGCCGTTGAACTGGAACTTGATTCTTTCTAGAAATGTTGGACTTCGAGTCAATACGGATTGTCTGGCCTGAGTAGCAGTGACGAACCAGGATTCGGTGACTGTGTGTTTGGGTTGAGCAACTGCCACGAACTTTTACGACCAAGATCACTTCCTTGTCTCTGGTGTCTTCACTCCACCAGTTTTGTGGGATGCCATCAACAAACTCTTCTAGGGTAAGGACATCTCTGTGATTTATTGAGACCTCCACAAATTCTTCAGGTCTAATTACGCCAGCTGCTGGGGTTACCTAATCCAAACATGATACAAGAACAAACACTAATCAGAGGGAAGGAACAAAACCACTTGTGACAATGATCAATGGTGTTGAATCGTATAAGCCATATTTACTTAAAGAGGGGTACAAGAAAGAAATAGCAGATATAAAAAATACATGCAAATCTTTTAAGATCAAAAGGTTAATATGAAAACATGTACCTTATCCTAACCATTCTTCCATTGATGCATATTTTACAAGATGTGTCACAAGTGAGTATATGCATGCAGATAAATATCTAATGACAGCATCAGGGTCTGGGAAGAAGATAGAAAGTAAACACTACATTAACATGGTGAATCCTTCCAATTGTTGCAACCTTGTTGATAAAATCCTGTCCATTAGCATTGGATTTACTTAACATCTTTACAGCTACAAGTTGGCCACTTCGGAGCATTCCTTTAAATACAGTACCAAAGCCTCCTTCACCTAATTCTTCCTTGAAACTTTTGGTCATCTTACAACTTTATGTAAGATGCCCATTTTTATTGGCACGAGTTATTTTTACTGTAGAAATTCTTCAGCCGTGTCATACATTGATAAATGTCTCCTATGCCATTTATAAATCAAGAATGCAATCACGAATGGAGTCCAGAACATACTTTTTGCTGCAAGGTACAGTCCTATGAATTGTATTTTTTTTAGAAAAGATATTTGTAATTGTGAATTATGCAACCGCCGTGTAATCGATTTTAAAAAAGTGAATAAAATAAGAGATCTATATAAAAAAATTAATTTTTTAATAGTAGACCTCACTCTTTTTCAAAGTGAATACACGACGTTTATACACTTGTATGTAAAATTATTCTTTTTTTTTTTTGGGGGGGGTGTTGTAAGGCCTTTGACGATTAACAATCTGGGGTTTTATTTAACTTGGCAGCTAAATTTTCTGGAATGCAGTGAAATTTCTATCCGGCCAAAAGGCATTAACACAATACCTCAAGCCATCGAGGAAAGCCAAAGCCACCTCTTGGGTGACAATCAGGTTCTTCTCCATCCTCCTTGAAATTCGTCTGACCTTCACAAATGATTTTGTATGTAGCCGTATCCTTGACACATTTGTTGGTGATTCGCAAAATGGAGGAATCATGGTGTTGAAGGACTATGCTGTTGGTGCTCACAATGGTTTCAGGAACATAACTTAATTCTTCAAGAATAGACTTGATTTTCTCATTAGATCTGAAAATTTTCCCAAACTCCTGTCTCTTTACAGATCTATCAGAATGAGCAATTCTAACATTGAATTTACACCGGACAGGTTTGTGATCACTGTCGGTCACATCCATGCATGCTTCATACCTGCCAAAAAGTCAAGTGTTACTACAAACAGACCAAAAAGATAAAAGCAAGCAATCCAACCAGAGAACATACTGTAAAATTGATGAGACCACAGGGCACTCTAAACTGCAATCAGACACTGAAGCCGACCGATTGTCACGGTATATTACCCGGTCACACCAGGCAGGAATGCGCTTCTTCTCACCGGAATCATATCCTGTAAGGAACACAGTGCCGGTTAAAAATTAATACTTCATGAAAACCCAAGAAGACCGGAAAAGTCCATTCAAAGCAATGTCAATCAGCACTACTCCAATGATATCTAGACAGAGTACTGATCTATTTCAAATTTTGCATCTGAAAAAAAAGCCTAGGCTCATGTATCCAATCCTCAAACCAAGTACCACGTATAATTGATGCAGAAACTCACAAAATTCTTTCTACTTCGTACCTGCTAAACCTGCTTGGTGCCTCTCAAACTTGTATGTTGGAGGGAATCTTATGAGTGCCTCTCGCATTCCCTGGAAAACTCTCCCAGCTTTCATCTCTTCCCTCAGCTGATCCTTTTCTCTGAGCCAATCAAAGCATCTTTGCGACACAAAGTCCCTTGCCTCATCATAAGATATACCAAAAAGGCGGTAATTAAAGTCCCCTAGAAATACAACCACATCTGCTTGAGATAACTCAGGCTTTGGTTCTTCAGAGTTGCCACTCCCAATCTACGAAAGCAAAAGCCTTTTTACTGTTAGACAATGAAGGTGAAAATAAAAGTGATAAAAAGGCAAGAGAATGTCAATTAGAAGACCGGCATACATTTGTATTCCGAGGCATATGAGCAGCAGTTGAAACACCAGCTGCACCAGTGAGGACCACCAGTAAGCCAGAAGGATAAAGCTGCCAAAATAGATATATGGAGCACACAAGAGAGCACTAAAAAACAGGTATGGAAGCATACCAGATGCATTATTAAGCAGATTAGATGACCGGCTGAAGACCATATTTCGATATATGTGATCAAAATCAGCATTGCGACGATTGACAGCTTCCAGATGTGCGGCCAAGTGGCAGTTTACAAAGCACATTATCCGGTCATATACTCTGATTCTCACACCTACACCTCCCTGTTTGGACAATTGCAGCCAAGCCAATGTTATTAAATTGAAAGCACATTAATAGTGCTATTTTATAGAAGAGATAATTGACACTGAAACTTAAAAATGGGAACTTAGTTGCACCACGTCAAAGTTTATCAATCTAAGCAAGCATAGGATGGTCATTCATGGAGAAAAATGTAATCAGCCATTTCTTTTTTGAAACAGAACGCGCAAGCTCATTCTGAACTAAACCCTTGACCTCATTCCAAATAGAATGGCACACATGAAGTTATACATACAAACCTTGTTACCAATTGCTCGACCAAAGCCACATGGAACTGCTGCAACATCAAAGTCCCCGACATATGGTCTAAGATTCTTTTTCACCCTAATTGAACAGCATTAAGTCATTATATAGGAAAGGAATCAGTACAGGACAGAACCCCAAGGACATTCAGAGGGCTGGGTAGGAGGATGCCTCGTCAAAGAAAAGGGAAGTTAAAATACAAATCTAATCTCATGAAATTACATCCTAAATATCCAAAATGTTAGCATCGTAATTACTTACCAAAGAGAAATAAGCAAGCCTGCTAGCTGCCTAGAACCCATTCGCTCAAAAGTCGTTGCTTCATCTAAGGCCTTACCAATCGTGTCCAACCACCATTGCCCTACAGCACTACCTTCCAGTCCTACCTACATTTGAAAGATTAGCAACAAGGAAATGAATATATACCTCTGGTATACATTATACACACAGGAATCACAATGAAGTCAACAGGATCTTACAGTTTCTTTCGCTGCAGACATTGCAAGAAAACCAGCACCCATATCTACTTCTTGCAACCCTATAACTACGATGCCTACATCGGATACAACAGAACCCAACCATGACATAAGTGAATCATGAGAGGCTCTTCCTTGACCAACATTCCACGTGCCAACTAAGATTCTGACATTATCTCGTTTGGTATATTTCAGCTCTTTTGCTGCCAATTCTGTTCGTATTATGTTGTCAAGAGGCCCTGGAGATGTCACGGTCCATCCACGTATACCACCATGAGTAGCCAAGCTGAAAACATAATCAATTCCAACTGCCAAGTCTATCACAGGACCGTTGTGAGCAACCCATCCTGCAATTAGATTTCCCTCAAGATCCAATACTTGGACAACACCTGTCACATAGCCTACATAAATTTGTGTCCCGGAAGTACAAAAGCATTGGACAGAACAAGGGTGGTGATTAAATTCTTGCAGTCGATTTCCATTCCCATCCCACTGCACAAGTAAACCACTTGTACTCCCACTCCAAATCATTCCATCAGCTGCTAGCACTAGTGCTTCTGTTTTCTTACCATCTTCTACAAATGCCCCTGTCCCCTTCGCAACTCGACGAACAGCATCTGCAGCTCCCATTATAGCATTACGTGACCGTTGCAAAAAGCTACTACTCTGGGATTTCTCCTTTTTTGATGGGGAAACAAATTTTATTTTCATCTCATCTTCTACTATTTGATCTTGCTGCACTGATGGCATGTCAACTCTATTCTCTGTCTGACCATCTACATTAAATACTTTTAGAAGCTCCCTTGTACGAGCATCCCTGAGGTAACACCAACTCTTGATATGCTTGGGATGTAATTTGTGATATCATAAGAATTTCTTGACAAGTAATAAATAATTTTGAAATGATATATTTTTCCCATAAGATCAATTCAAAACTTTGAAAAAGTGAAGTTCCACTTTCTTTTTTTTATCCATGCAATCACCCCACTGAAAATTTTACAGGGTTTAAAAAAGCACAGAATTACTGTATAAATTTCTATACTTTCAAATAATTATAGCGATATGAAGAATCCAATGAGCATGCTACTGTAAAAGAGGCACATACCACAACGAGAAGGATAGGAGAGTAGCACACCAAACTTTAGCTCTAACATGATCGGATAACAAAAACTTTACATCTTGAGAAGATAAACTACAGGCACCATTAACAGTGACTTGGCTTCTCAAGTCAATAAATGACCTCTCAGTAAGTAAAGCAGCCATATGTTTTTCCTCTGGTTTTAGAGAAAGAGATTTTTCAAGGGATTCCCATGGCCAGATCTTGATAAAACCGCCTTCAGAACCTGACCACAGATCACCTGGATCAAAAGCAACATGAATGATTAAAAACTGCGAGGGTGAATAATTAGAAGCATTAGCGCAACGACCACTTCGTATTTTAGCATTCTTTAATAAATTATAATCTCTATTAGCACTGGAGCATCAGCATGATAATGTCATATAGAGATCACTTATCATGATTGTCCACGAAAAAGGAAAGGTGCAAACTATCAGCAAACAAAAAAACTAGGTGAACCTGCTAGCATAGTAAGAAACATTAAAATTTTGCGAGGAGATGGCCTCCATTGGCAATGATCCATAGATCCTCTCTAGTCTCTACTAGATCGAAAAAACAGAGAACACTTCGTTCAAATCATAATGTCAGCACTTCATATCATGGTTGGAAACTTTGACTGCACTGCTCCCTCAAAAAAAAAAAAAAAAAAAACCAAAGAGAGATGTCGTCTGATGTTAATGAAGCTCACCGTGAGATGTCAAAACCATTGAAAAAACAGGACCACGGTGCGCCTGCCACGAAAGGCCTTCCTTGAATGGCACATCATCCAAAGGCTGATCCATCTTCCAGGACCTAATCTTCCCGTCCTTATGCCCACTCCAAATCAACCTATTCCCACTATCGACTATCAAACACAGGGTTGGGGACGTGTTCACAGACTCATGAAACGGTGCCGCATCCTCATCACCCCTCCTCACCCTCCCACCAAACCCACCAAGCCCGCACCCGGGACCATACGTGTTCTCGAATTCCCACACTCTCACTCCACTCTCTTGCCCTGCCCACAACTGCGTTTCCGTGCACGCGATGTTTCTCAAGAACTTGCCCACCTGAGTCTCTCTCAACGGGTGAGGCCTCGGCTCGAGGCATGGCGGGCGGCCAGGATGGACCGGTGCACGAGTCGGGACCTTAAATATTCCACTTGCGCCGCCGCTCCCGATGAACTCCGGTAATGGTTGCAACTGCCGGTAGTCATCTGGAGCAGCCTCCATGCAGAGGTTCTGGTCTGGCCTCTCACCAGTTGGAGAAGTGGTGGTGGTGGTGGATGAGGAGGAGTAAATGAAGAAGTCCTCTTCGGAAGAGTCATAGTTGGGGCCCTGGCGGTGCTCTAAGCTTTTGGGGATTTGAACTTCTTCGAGGCTGTGCTTGCGGACATGGGCGTGACGTTTATGAGAAGAGGTGGCACGGAGTTGTTGGCTATGAGACTGGATCTTTCGGGGCGGCGGGACAGCACTTAACCCAGCCAAGGCCTCCCTCTCGTCGTCTTCAATAAGCCTGTTATTGTGTTTATCATCCATATTTACTCAATCTTAAAACACAAGCTTCAAAAGAAGAATGGATTCACCATAACCCAGAAAGAAAGAAAGAAAGAAAGAAAATGAGAGAGAGAGAGAGAGAGAGAGAGAGAATGTGAAGAACAAGATAGTTGCAGAGGTGGAAGAGAAAGGGAGACAGAGAGATGGGGAGAGAAAGAGTCTAAAGAGAGATCCGAGAGAGGGGGAGAGTTGCACAGAAGAGCGGGAAGTAAGGCGAGGCGTTATGGGGGCTTTACGGACAGGAACATTTCATTCCAGAATGTTTCGGTTGGCAGCTTCGTCTGAGAGTCCATTTCATTTCACCGTTATTTGAACGTACCCTCCCGAGTCCCCCCCTCATATTTTTCTCTGCACTTTTTTATATTTAATTTTGGAAAAAAATAATTATTTTATAAAAAAAAGGATTATATATATTTTTTAAATCAACGCAACTTAATATAATATAATATATTAATTATAAAATTATTTTATTATAAAATAAATCTGAATTCAATTCAATTCAAGTTATAATCTTCTTTATACTCCCAATTCAGCTTCTTACTTTCTAGTAAAAATTCTCGTTTGTATTCAAAATTTATTTCAATTCATCTCAACTCATCTCATTTCATCATTATAATTTTTTAAATTTTCACACAAAATATAATAAACAATTCAATTTTTTCAAAACTTAAAACAACTTTTTCAAATTCCAACCTAAAATATAATAAATAATTCAACTTTTATTCTACTATTCACAAACCATCTCAACTTATCTCTAAATCCAAACCACTCAAATCATATCAGCTTACAGAAATGCTTTGGGTCCTGAATTCGGGACCCAAATAGTATCTCGAATGAGTTTTTATTTTTATTTTTTTTACTTAGTGATTAAGAAAGTATTTTTTAATGATGTTTAGAATTTTTTAAAAATATTTATGATGATTAAAAAAAATACATGAAAAAAAAGAAAAGAGAATGAAAAATTGAAATGTACTATCCAGTGAGTCTATTCCGGACACAATTTCGGTGACTGTAGCACCGTTCTTTCACCTTACATGCTCTAAATTCTCAAAGCAGAAAGCAAATGAATAATTCTATAGAGAGAGAGAGAGAGAGAGAGAGAGAGAGAGAGAGAGAAGTAACCATGAAGCCCACTTAAAAGTGATCAACTAACTTGTTTGTACAAAGTAGTACCCAACTACCCAACTACTAACCAGAAACATGTTCATCATTTCATGATGGTGCTAAGGATGGATCAACTTACAATACCATAATATTTATGTTTTCTTTTACTGCCATAATAATTTAATGTTCTAGGCTTATTCGATCTGTATGCATGGCATTGGCAATTCAGACCACTCAAGAATCTGAACAAATCAAATATATTTGCATGTACGCAGCATGCATTATTAGCATTCATTTGGATTGGTACATCTGTAATAGTTTCTTTCCTATTAATGATAAAACCAGCAGGAAATAACCTCTTTCCATAGGAAGAAAAGCTGGGAGGTTTTGTCCCCTTACTGTTGCGATTTACAAAGAAAAACCCATAATAAAGAAGCCTACTTCTCTCGCACAAACAAAATGTAGAGACAAAATGAACATGAATTTGCTCTTTAGTCCAAGTAGAAAAGAGTCACAATCTTCCGCATATTTTTGGCCTCTTGACATGTTTCCATAAGCAGCCTGCTATCATGGAATGCAAAGCAAATGACTTGTTGTACACGTGAAATGATATCCATATTGCACAGCCTGCAGTTTCACCATAAAAGCAGCTATAAATTTCTACTTATATATATATATAAATATAAATATAAAAAGAAAAAGCTATAAAGTCCTGTGAAACTCAGAGCTTGAGCAATGCTGCACAGAGCTTGCCCATTTATGTGAAACCCAGCTCTCAGGTTTTCCCCAACTGATATCTTACAACATGCAACTTTGGCAGGTTACACGGGAAGAATAAAAATAGCACCAACCAATATAAGAGGCCGTCAATAAGTTCAGATTCATTCATTTCTTTCTTGATTATAATATTAATAGTGGGAGCAAAAAGAAAAAAAGAAAAAAAAGAAAGAAAGAACAGAGCTATTACAAACCTGCTGGCTTCTATCAGAGGTAGATGATCATTGTGAGGCATCTCTATCACATTCTTCACCTGCAAATATCACCAATTCTTTTTTTTTTTTATAGGTAAAACAAAATTTTATTGATACAAGAAAATAGGCGTAGCCCAAGTACAACAAATGCCACAAAAAGTTATCACATCAGTGTCCATTTTTTCCTCTCAATTTTAACTAAACTATCTAAGAATTGTTTAGAAACATTCAAGTCAAGACCATAGTACCTGATTGACAAAAAATTTCTGCAGTTGTTAACAAAATTTCAAGTCAAACAGTCACACTCTATATTACGGTATTTATTGTCAGCATTAACAATCCCCAAGTAGGGATGTTCATTGTTTAGTTTTTTGTGGTGTACTACATTTTTTAGGCTAGAATTGATAATGCAACAAATCTAGAATTTGATCATTTTTTCATAGGTATTGCTGGAAAAATATAAATTATCGAAGAAATTCACTTTCAGAAATTATGATAAATATTGATCAAACACATCAGGTAAGAAACAATGCCAAGTAATTAAGAGACAATTTGTATTTTGTTTATCTGATGGTTTGTTTAAAAACCATGCAAAAGTTAATGGTTAAATGATTTGTTTGCAATAGATGAAGGATGAACATGATGCATATATATAACCAAACCCTTACTTTTGACAATAATTCCTGGCTCTCAGGAGATTGCTTTTCCAAACTTTGAGGCAAAATCACCGTAAGCAGCTCTGGTTTCTCGGCTCTTAAAGCACCTCTGATGACGGCTGCATTAGTTCCAGATGCTCCAGAAGTATAAATGTGATTTTTCTGCAAGTTGTGGGGCAAATCAGAAATAGCAAGAGTGATGCAGCAAAAAAGTAACATACAGTATACAAACATCTGATATGCTCGGTGGGTACCCACAAAGCCACACACAGGATACACTGGGTTCAAACTACAGCATCTTAGGCTCCATTTGGAACTTGGACTGAAATGAGATTAACTCGGTTCAATCTAATTTTAAGCTGAGTCTAACATCCAAACACTCAACTCTCAAATCACTAAACTCATCTTAACTTAAAATTTCTTTACACGTGGGATCCACAACTTTTTTCAACTCAACACCTCTTTACACGTGGGACTCACAACCTTTTTCAACTTTCTATAAATACGTCTAAAATCATCTACACATCTAAACTCATCTTAGGTGGGCCCCATAAAACTCACTATACCACCTCAACTCACTACTATTCATAAAAAACTCAACTTATCTTAACTCAACTCAACATACAAATCAGGGCTTACAGTTATAACCATAGCATAGCTAAGAATCTCGATAAGTTCTTGATGCATGAACCCCATATTCCGTGTCCCAAAAAAGCCAATAAATCTTGGCCCTTGCTGTTGAATGGCCAATAACTCCTGCACAAATTGGGGAAAAAAAAGAATGATCAAAGAACTCAAATTTTGAGAACAAATTCTAGGTACTGTAAAATCAGCACAAAGGAGAAAACTAGGTGTGGTTAGTAACTTAATAAATAATTGGGTAGGGGCAGGATGGTTGGATAAGTGCTGGAATTTTTAGGATTCTCATTCTCAACACCTGTCACCTAGATGGGGTCAAACTCAAAGTTTCCATTTGATTATGCACATGAGAGAGAGAGAGAGAGAGAGTTGGTTTGGAGAATGAACCGCATAAGGTATGAGGTTGAGAAGCAGCCAGCAGGTAAGGAGCCCTAAACCAAACACACATGGACACAAGTAGTGCGTGCACCCTTTTTTTTTCCTCTCTCTCTCTCTCCAAAAAAAGTGTCCAAAAAAGAGGCAATCTATATTCCTTGGGTCACATTCCTACCCCTGTACACATCTCATTCGCCACCTAAAGTGTCCCCTTCTTTATTGCACCCCCACGGGGGTAGGGGTGGGGGAAGCAGGATCAATTGTTCAAATGGTGCATAAACCTGCCAAAATACTTGTTTACCTGGGAAAATGTCAATGCCAGATTATGGGGAGATAAACTAGGCCAATTTGAAAGTTTTTATAAAGATTCATGCAAAAGCAAGCCTCCACTTGTAATCATTTCGAAATCATTCCATCAAAGTCATCTAATCATTTTGAATAACCCCCTACCCCAAAAAATTGACCGAAAACAAATAACAGAATTTGTTAACTGAAGAAACATTTTCAAACGCAATAATTACATGCCTGTAAATAGTCTACATCTGGAACAGGTTTAAACTCTGATAGCATAACTGCCCCCGATCCTTCTACAATAGATTGAGCTTGTGTTGGAACTTGATTGCCAGCCTCCTCATCTGAACCAAACATGCGGATCACATTCTCCTCTTCACATTTCCAATTATCCATGTCCTGATCTCTTCTCATGTGTCCACAAAGCCACTATACCAGTACATAAAACAGAGTCCCTGATAGTAAATGATTAGTGAAAACCTACTGCCCATAAGAGTGATAATCATACAGGTTAAAGCCAACATGAACTTTGATTCACGTTGATAGTGGAGTGATAGGCTTACAGTGCACTTTCCATCTATCAAACTGATCATTTCAAGACCAAGAAAGTTTAAAGGGGAGCCTGATTCATCCCTGTAAGTTATTGTGCATTTTAATAAAGACATAATTACATCTCCAACTGTTTGGATAGAGTTCACATAGTGAAAGAACACTTATAGGTATTCACATTCCAGATGTAAAGAATTCTCAACTGTGCCATAAATGCAGATACATTAAGGCCCATGACTTGGTAAGTTTCACCAGGACAGTAAATCTACCATCTTGGGTTGTCCTTGATTGAACAAGTTATGATCATGATGAAGATAATAATGATAATGATTATGATGATGATTTATTAATCTGCCGAAAAATAGTTTAGTGCACAATGCTTTTCTAGTCTCCCATCCCCACCCCCCAAAAAATCATCTTTTTAATAACTCAGTCCATCATGCCTTGAGTAAACAAACCCACCACTCTCATCTTTGTGATTCTCTCTCCTACCTAAATATCGAAATTTTAATTTTATTAATGAGGCATACTCTAGGACACTCAACAACATATCTAAAACTAAAAGTACTATTTTTTATTTTTATTTTTTTTAAGGGAAGAAGTCCAAGAACATGTGTATAGTAACTATCAATGAGTTTTATGAGATAGGAATTCCTCAATATGAACGTAAAATGCAAAAAGATCACAACAACGGATATCCTAACTTCAAACCAAGAACGATTAAACAAGTCGCAATAAACAGCCAGTCGAACATATAAAACCAATACCTGTTTCATTACCTTAACTCCATACATATTAAAGGCAGAGCGCATAAATATTGTGAACCTTCAATCGCTCAGAAAAACAAAACCCAATTTTTAATATCCTCATTATAAATTAGCAGATAAAAAGTTGATTTCAGATGGAAGAGAGAGAGAGAGAGAGAGAGAACAGAATGCAATGAATGAACAGAGTTACAGCCTATGCAATCAAAACAAAAGCTAAGGATAATAAACTCGTCAAAGCTACAAAATTTACAAACTTATGCGTCCAAAATAACTACGAAATCCCACTCTTAAATTGGCCTACAGAGAGAGAGAGAGAGAGAGAGAGATACCGGTGGTCTGGAAAGAGAATGTCCGTGTTTTCGAATACATCTGTGGTGAGAACGAAGAAACGACAAGCATGAAGGAGAAGAGGGAGAGTGGAGACTGAAACTGGGGCTTGCAGAGTATAGGGTTTTCAGGAATTTGCACGAAAAATCCGGTGAAGAAGAAGGGGAAGATAAAGAAGTGGCGGTCGTGGTTAGAGGCGACAACAGTCTCAAAGGGAAGGTGTAGTCATTCTTTCAGGCTCTCTATTCCCAACTCAAACTGTTTTGGTCAGCCTTTTCTTTTACTTTTTCTCAAGAAAATTCAGTCACAGAGAGAGAGACAGAAAATCAGGATTTTTTTTTTTTTTCTCCTGGTGTTGTAACATTTGGATATAAGAGCATTAGTTTGGCCAGATTAGGTGGGGTTGGAATAATGAGATTAGATGAGATAAAAATTTAAATTTAAATAAAATAATATTAGAATATTTTTTTTAATATTATTATTATTATTTTAAAATTTGAAAAAATTAAATTATTTATTATATTTTATATCAAAATTTGTGAAAATTGAGATGAAATGAGATGTGTTGAGATGATTTTGATATCTAATAACATCAAATAACAAACTCTCTAAATCTATCATTATGCTATTAAAATATTAATTTTGACATTTTCATTTATTTTAATTCTAATTTTAATTTGAATATTATTCGTTATTAAAAAAGTACACATTAATTTTCTAACATTCATATTATTCCTAACTGATATAATTTTCTAATGGTTTTTTTTTTTACAACGGTCATATTTTTTCAATTGATATATTTTTCTAACAATCATATATTCACAAGGGATATATTTTTTCTATAGTATTTTTGCACGTTATGAACAATAGACAACGGAAAGAAAATTTTTTATGGTGAAAATAATATTTAGCCAACTCAAAGGGCTAGCCAGTGAATAAATCTTAGGCTAAAATTACTGTTCATTTATTGGGTAGATTTTTGTACATCCTAATTAAATTTTGGTCAAAATTTAGCCAAGTTAAATCCACTATTAGCGCTAAGTCCAATATAAAAAAGGTTTCGAAGGAATTTAAGAAAAAAATGAGTTTCGCTTTTCACATGTGCTTTTTTGTGTTCTTTATTGTAAAAATATTGCCCTTCAAAATTTCAACCCAAAAGGCAAAAGGAAAGGAACAAAAAGGAATCTCACAACATGATAAATAATGAACATCAAACTTACAATTTAATAATTTATAGCCGAAACCCAAAACTATGTTTAACAGAGTTGATGCTTCCATACAATAAAGTTAATAAACTAATGAAGTTTGTGCTTAAAAATTTGTAAAAAAGTTATATTATCGTTGCCAATTATTTCATCATCGTTGAATGTACAAGCAGCCTTTTGTTAAGTGCAAAGCGTATGCCAGAGAGCAGTTCTCCAACTTCTCGTTTCACCATTCATTTGCTGTTCATAGTATGCCCTTTACGATTTTTTGCAGCAATGATGTCAAGTGTTCGTTTGCTATTGCCTTTTTGCTCCTCCTTTGGGTAAACGAGTCCGACAAAGTGATGTTTCAAGATTTCTAGAGAGAGAATTCCATGTTCATATCAAAAGTAACAAGTATTTGAAGAGGTTCAAGCCATGAAGATATTTTATTGTTGCAGTTCTTTCTTTTTAAACATCATTAGGAACCCAACTCTTGTAAGAGCTTACAGAGATGAGATACCAGCTCGGGCATTTCGTATCCATTTGCTTTGCTGTAATGTCCAAGGTCTTAGCTCCGATACTCGTTCGTTACAGTTGGCTGACATTTCTCTCTCATGTGTACCCGTAGAAATTCAGATTTCTCTACCTGAATTGGTGATCCACAGAGAAAGATATAACATTAAACCAAATTATATTGGTTTGGTTACACAAAACCAAACTATCTCGTCTCATCTCATATAATCATTATAGTATTTTCAAACTCTCACACAAAATATAATAAACAATTCAATTTTTTTAAATCTCAAAACAAAAATAATATTAAAAAAGTTATATTATAATAATATTTTATTCAATTTTTAACAAAACATCTCATCTCATATCGTCTGAATTGCTTAACGAAACGAGGTCGTTCGAGTCGGAATCATATTGTCTTGAACCTTTAAACGGTTAGTACTGTTATTGTTGCGTCCACATGTTCTTTATCACTTTTCAAATGATAGAGAATTGGAAGGACACCATCGTATTATAACATATGCTGCAAATAGATATTTTGGAGAGAGATAGAATTGATTGAATAGAATATATTGTGTAGCCAAAATTGGGAATGAAGATGATTTCAGCAGAAGAAAGTCTCCTGTAGTTGAAATTCTATGATCTTCCAGTCTCATGATGGATGCTAAAAATATTATTTTGGAAGAGAGAAGCGATTGGTGTTCATTATATAGCAATAAGCACCATTACAACAGGACTAAAATCTCCCAAAACTGCAGTACCATATAGAACCAGCATCTTCTGTATAAGAAAGGAAACAAAAACTCCTCTACCAAATAGATCCAACATCTAATGTATAAGAAAGGAAAAGAGGCCACACAGAAATAGACAGTCATATGTCCCATCTCTTTTTGACCCGGAACATTAATGCCGAAGACTTTATGTCATCTTGTGGCACTTGGAGCATGAATTGAACTTTCATCTTCATTGGAGCTGTCTTTGCTTTATCACCTTCATCTCCAACCTGAAACATGATCATTGTGAGGCCAGAAAAAAAACTGAGCTAAGAGTTCCAGAAAAAAAAAATCTTGAACAAAAGAATTGATGAGCCCTTTAATTTTCAGTTACTTATATGCGTTCCCAGAACATTTGGAGAACAGCTTAGAGAAGGGTACAGCAAAAAAATGTTCAAAGCTGTAATTACCGCTTAAGCTAGTGCCTTAAAAGAAGTATCTAAATAAAACAATCTCCACCAACCATCAAGCTTTCTTTTCTTTGGGTGCTCATAAAAATAAGCCAGTGATCAAGAGATATCATAAAATTATCTATCGAAGAGTCCACACTCCTAACACCTTTATCTTGAGGGGCCGGTGAAATCCACAATTCTGGAAGGAAAGAGAAAGGAGGGATCCTCTCACTTCTCTATCCTGGATATTTTCCATTCCTTACCACTGAGGTCATATCCCATCTAAAACGATTCAAGACTAGGCCATCTACTTCAGATAAGAACAATTAAGATATGCTATTAACATTAATAATGTAATGATCAACTGGCTATCACACACACACACACAAGAAAGGCAAGTACTTAAATTATACGCAATACCACCTAGCATCTTCAACCTTCAACAAAGAGTTCCAAATGCAAAGTATATCAACTATCCATACAATCTGAACTAATTAGTACTTAAAAAAAAACTATTAACGCTACCATAATCATGGTTTTTTTTTCTTTTGTTGTGGGAGTGGGGGGAGAATGGAAAAAAAATATTAGAAAAGCAAGGTAGAACTCAGTAAAAGCCATGTGAACTACCAGCAATGCACAGCCTTCTCACATTATTACACATCTTAGTAGCAACACTATGGAAATTGATCATCAGACAACATAATAAGGGACATTGATTATCAGACAACATAATAAGGGACATTGATTATTAGACAACATAATATGTAAGATTGCTCTTCTGAAGGATGTGAAGACCTGATATCTGCATTCTCATCATAGTTATTTTAAACATAACTAGTCAAGAAGTTATTCTAAACATGATTAAGACATTGGAGCAGTAGCACAGACTATTTGTGACCGTCAAATAATTGAGTGATGCTCAAAACCAGCATGACTATGGTGAGAATATAATCAGCTGTGAGTTCTTTATCCCAGCCAACAAAAGTAGAGAAAAACAAAAAGGAGATCTTCAAATACCATAAGCAATGAAGTCTAGCAAATAATAGCACTTACCCAAAGAGAAGCCCAACCAAGGCGCACCTCTGAATCATAACCAGCTTTAAACTTTAAGTCCTTGCCATATGTGCGCTTGTACACCGCACTCCAGAAGTTGGAATCAAAATTGTACAAGTAGCTGGCCATTAAATTATCAGAGTGGATCAAAATTGTATAACCAAGATGGAAATCGATAGATGGAGGAGAACCGCTAAAACTTGATGTTCAATGAACAATGTGCAATAAAGAATTTGAGAACATTCATGACAAAATTTGTATTCCTAACTTTTGGTGCAACTTTAACATGAATTTCATGGTCAAAAGCCTAAGAACCACCAAAACAAATGAATTGTTAAGAATTAGTTTATTTAAATGATTTCATTTTATAAGTAAATAGAAATCAAGCCCATAAGAATTCATAATGTCACCCTCCACCCCGTACTTAGGGGGAAAAGATGCCATTTAATTTATGACCATTGGCACTGAATTCTATGCCAGATGTGTAGATACTAAATAGGATGAATTATACTGATATCCTTCGTAGTTAGGGAAAGTCTAATGACTTTTTTTTTATAGGTATGTGGAGAGAGACAGACAGACAGACAGACAGAGAGACAGAGAGTCTAACCTCAATTTGTCTGAAGGTCCAAACCGACGCTTGAATGCAAACGACAATGCATTTGAAGGCAATGAAATGCTTGGGATGAATGACATTTCATCATCCTGCAATAAGTTCAAAAGTTCATTACCATAGTCTGAAAAAATTAAACAATTAAATGACGGAAAAATAAACAAAGAGTTAAATTCAAACAACTGCAGCGTCAAAATGGACCGGCACAATATCACACTCCCAATCATTGGGCACTTGTATCGAATGGAATCAGGAAATAAGAAGTCAAATTAAATGCATACCTTGTAGGCGTATCTTAATTTCAAATCTTCATCCTTTAATTGAGCAGTGTAGACTCCATTCAGAATTTGGCCTTTAAGAATCCCATTTATAGACAACGTTGGCTTTAATTCCTCCTCTGCTCTTTCCTCTACCGATACTTCGCCGAGGGGAAATTTAAGGGTTGCTCTTGGCTACAGAATGAGGAAGGAAATCAACACCCTTAAAGCCAAAACTTCAAAACTTGGCTCAAATGAGAAGAGGCCACAAATTTTGCCAAGGAATACACACCATACCAACAGATGGAACCATAGATGACAATTCTAATGTATAACCAGGATCGGCAAGGTTTGCAACCATCGAAAGCTCTCCTTGTTGTGCCTAAAAGTGAATGACATGGTCAAGAGATAGTATAAAAACCATAGATAGTTTAGATAAGTTTAGATAAATTACGGGTATCCTACCAAATGAAACAAATTCAGCCATTAAATGGAACAGCAATAAATATATCACCTACGTTTCCAGTATGGGAAAAATCAAGGTTAAAACTTTAAAGCCCAAGGACAACACATTGGTTTTACATACGAAGAAGCTCTCGAAATGAACAATAAAGATAATCAAATCATAACCACATCGGCGATCCCTGATCCCTTGCACGTTAGAACCGTGGGCAAGAAATAAAGATCTCCAATTTCACAATAAAAATTAACCACCATCTTCACTCCAATTTCCAATTCCGTGAGGAATTGCATCATAAACACTTGAAAACAATAAATCCCATTACTTAAAACCACACATTAAATAATTTGCCACCACATGAAAGAATGAACAGGCTCAAATAAAACCCAACCAGGCATCAATCTTGAAGACTTCCATATCAAGCGCTCAGAAACAAACAAACCCATCTCCCAAAATCAATTAATATACCGAAAAGCCATAATTGCAGAAAGAAAAGATAGTGTTTTGGACCTTGACATCGTGGACAGCTCTAAGCTGCAACCTGGGGCCGACCTCGAGGGAGGCCTTGAGAAGGGCATTCCGGTCCTCCACATCGTAGTGGATGGAGAGGTGCTTGGAGATGAAGCTGACTTGGGGTTCGATGATATCCCCATTGGTGTGGTTCTGGAAGGAGAACTTGAGCTTGGCAACCTTGTCGAGGAACTTGCAGGAGATTTTGTGAAAGAAAACAGAGCTGTCACTGTCGAACTCGGAGGTTACTCTTATGGGCGGCCTCCGAGGGAAGGTGAACGCGGGTTCGGTGGGTAATGGTGGTGCTGGAACTGGAATTGGTGGGACCAGGTGGTTGGGGCTCGGAGGGGGAGGGGCTGGGGCTGGGGCTGAGTCCGCCATTCCTTCGTTTGTAATTTGAAATTATGGACTGAACCAATCATTAGAATTTGAAAGAATCGATGGGGAAGAGAGAGAGAATATGTAAATTTGGTGGGGTTCTGATTTTGGAGGCGGAAATGGAAAGTAGATAGAGAATGGTTGATTGTTTCGATTTGATTCATTACCAAATATTCAGCCACATCTTCAAATTTCAAGTGGTCAACAAGATACAAATTAAAAAGTGAAAAATAAACGTAATAATTTTATTCTGGCCCATGCAGGTCTCGAACCTGCGACCTTCGCGTTATTAGCACGACGCTCTAACCAACTGAGCTAATAGGCCACCCATCCATTGAAGTAGATAATAAATTTTTATCTTCTGATATACCTTAATCTCCCTAGACTACCAAGCATTACAGTTCTATGTTTGTAGCCAAATAAAAAAAAAAACTGAACTTTGTTTGTATCAACGTTATCAATCACTCACCATTGGGGAGGCTTCTACTTCTGGACCACCTTATCCTCACGTCACCTATTTTAACAGAGACCTCTTTGAGCTCTTCGCCCAAAGGAAAAGAGCAAATTTTGCTTAAAAAGCATCGTGGAATTAAGAACGACAGAGAGAGGTGTAGACAGACGGTTGCGAACAAAGCAAAAGAGACGGGAGAACGTCTAAGCAAGGCAAAGAAACGAGTCGTATTCATTGGCCCGTTTCTCATGTTTATGGGTTTTTTATTTTTTTTATTATTAATTTTTTTTAACTCCAAAATATCGTCCCAAGTCCTAATGATACCCACCACCCAACCAAACTAAAATCATGTTCTTATTAGTCTGAGTTCAGTTGATTTACACCTATTGGGATATTGAGAAAAACTGGTTTTCAGAATCCAGGTGGCGAGGGAAGAGAGAGATGTCAGAGACATAAAAGGCATAGAAATGCAATGAACAGTTATATATTGCAAATGTCATTTCTTCACTCACATTTAACTATAGGTATTGGTAACTCCCCACTAATTTTTTTTTTTACCTTTTCTAAAAAAAAAAAACAAGAAAGGAGAAGAAAAACACCATTATGTCGCTTCTTCACTCAGATTTACCATTTGGTCTCTTCATCAATCATCATCTTTACTGGATTACATAAATAAAAAGGAAGTATTCAACTTATACCGCTAACTCGACCCTCTACAATGGATTGATAGCCCCTGTAAAACCTTGCCATCAACACCACACGAGAAGACGTTCCGTTCCCTCCCCCCAGCATACACTTGCAGGCACAGATACAAGAAAACCCTGTTATAATATGTAGAATGCCACGTAATCAAGTGATATTCACAGTGACTGGCTTTCCCCGACCCATAGCAAATCCTCTCGTGCCGTCCGGCATTCGAGGTCCAGGAGGCTGCTTGGCTACAGTTGATGGCTCAATATTGACTACATTATTTGACGGGGGAGTTCCCACATGATTTCCACGATTATTGACATTGTGGTGGTATTGACCCCGCCCTCGTCCCTTTCCCCTGCCCCGGCCACGACCTCTCCTCTGCCCACCATCCTTCTCATTGACATGCTCATCCCCCTGCACCAAAGAATTAAAAAAAAAAAGATTATCGTCAAAACAATTGTACTTTTGCTGGGCAACAAATAGACAGCAAAAGAGAAAGGAACCTCAGGAGTTGGGAAGCAGCTCATGAATATAAAAGTATCCCCATATGTTCCAATACATTTCAAATGAGTCACTTTACTATTCGAAATACTCTATACAATGCATCTCAGAGGCCTCGAGAGAAGTTGGATGATGCATATGAAGTCGGTGTATGTATGTTAATGATCCAAATATAGCATGCCATGTCATGAACAACAGTCACCCAGAATAGGGAAAAAACAGACCACGTCCCTCCCATTTTGTTATAGGTACAACGTGAGACTAGTCTACCAAATTACAATCTAAAGCACTTGGTACTAAAAAAACACATCAATTTTTTATGGTGCATGAAATTCAGCAAGAGAGAAGAAAACTTGGTGATGAATGCGCTAAATAAATAGAAAAAAAATGCAATAAATAAAAGACACCCTGCTCCATTCAAAAATATATTCCTAAAGTGCTTGAAACCAGACATCTCTGTAAATAATATTCTCATAGATAAATAATTACTAAAAACTACTTCAGCCAATACCCTTACACTTACTGTATGTTCGTGCGGATGAACATCAGATTGTTGGTAAGACGGCTCCAATTGTCTCTCATTTTGTTGCTGATCAGTCATGGAAGTATCATCTTCCTCAAAGTTCACTTCCCCATCATGCCCCTTTTTTCCTCGCGCTGAAGAAGGTTTTGACTGGAAATATAAAGTTTGAAAAAGAGCATCAATGGACTAATCCAGTAATCAGTTAAAGTAATTCATATTTTGAATGCACTAAATTATATCTTTTCTATAAGGAATAAAATTTCATTAAAATGAGCAAAAGTGCAAGTGTGATACCAGATGATAAGTGATAAGAGTAGGTGGTGTATCTGATCTGACATTGTTTGGGAATGAGAAGTTCTTGCTTTTTATAATATTTTAAAGAGGCCCCAATTGTACTATTGACTAGTCCTTTTGGACTATAGGCCATAGGGTTGGGCCGTCCATTGGGGCATTACAAATGGTATCAGAGCCAACCAGAAATGTGGGACTTGAGTCGTGCCACATACGATGGATTGACCTGACGAGGATGTCGGGAATTTATGGGAGAAAGATTTTGATACCCTATATGATAAGTGATAAGGGTAAGTGGTGTACGAGACCCTATATTGTTTGGGAATGAGAAGGTCTTGCTCTTTATAATGTTTTAAAAGGGCTCCAATTGTATCATTGACCTTTTGGAGTATAGAACACGTGATTTGAGCATTCCATTGGGGATGTTACAGCAAGACTTCATAAATTTATTCCAGAATGTATTTAGGTTGAGATGGAAATCATTTCTGGTCAATGAACTGGCCTGCTATTTTAAGTTGTTAATTATTATTTTTGTTCTACGGGCTATGCATAAATTGCTAGATACACTGAAATATGAAAAAAGAAACAAAAGTCATAGGATAGAATAAATCATAAATAGAGCTACAGTTCAAATTCAATAGACCAAATGGATGAAATTGGTCTATAATGATAGCCAAACGAAAGACTTTCTCAAGAGGTTTATTCATCCGCTTGAGATTTTGAAAATGGGTTGGTTGAACTTCAAAATTCAATCATTGAAATTGAATAAGTAAACCATTTAATTGGATCTGCAAACAGAGACTGAATAAGAAAATAATTCAACATCTGGCATATACCGTGCGTCTAAGCATTAAGCGGACCCTCAGGCCACTCCTCCAGTTTCCCTCATCATTCAGCTCTGCAACCTGCAAAAATAGAGTTTATATAGCTACAATGAGCCAAAAGGAGAAATTACAGTATCAGAAAATAAAAGTACTCACTGCTTTCTCAGCCAGCTCAACAGATTCATATTCCACGAATGCATGCCACTGCATAAGAAACATTGAGTTTGGATGTTAGCCTTTTACATCCAAATGATATTGATTTAAAAATAAAAATAAAAAGAAGAGTTGGATTCATTCAGCAATGTCAATCATGTACGACAAGAGCAGACATATACATGGGGGCATCACAAAAAATACTGTAGTGATACAGTAACTACTAACTAATGAATAGTGCATGGAGAAGCTTTTTTAAAGCCCAGTGAACCAATAGATGATTGCATCATCTGCCCACATTTGCTAGTGAACTGGAAAATCAAAAACCAATCTAAAATCTGAGTCATTTGTAAGAGCATCTTTAATGAAGGAAAGTCCATAAGTTTTGTCCCTCATTATTAAAATATACTTCAAACCAGCTAATTCAAAAACAAAAACCAACTCCAGAGGGGAGCCATACATAAGCCACAACACAACCAGTCACCCCTCACCAAGCATGCGTGCACCTCCTGATACCAGAACAGAACACAGAAAAAAAGTTTCCATGGGATGGAACACAAATAGTCACGTTACCATAACCAATGTAACATACACTTGAAGTCACCCTGTCTTTAAAGGAACATTGAGACATACATTATTGTAGCTCCATTTACTTTCAGTCCACCATGTTGCATGTTAATGATAACTAGAGAACTGTGATATAACCCTCATAATATTTTATTCATTAAAAATGGCATAGCCAAAGTCAAAAACCAATATCATTTATAACAAAAATGACACCACCTAAAAGTTAATGAAGAAATGTTAGAAGCTTAACAGAAGAACCGCCAAAACTAATTTGCTTCAAAGCAGTATGCTTGCTCGCCTACCTTGTTAGTGAAAAGCATACTATCAGATTTTCCTGATCTGGATGCTGAAGTAGCTCCGCCATTGGAGTTTTGTGGTTGACAGGTACGAATAGTCTTCACACTGCCAAAGGAAAAATCAACATGCTATAGACAATTTTTTTTTTATAAGTTCTCGACAAACAAGGTACTGAGTTTAAAAATAATTCAGGTAGATGGTCTTGGTACCTTCCCACGGTTGAGAAAACCTTCATTAGGTTTTGATGGCAATGATCCTCAGGCAAGTTTTCAGCAACAACTATGCGAGACTGAGGATCAAAAGAAACAATAACAAAGCTCATTTTTTGGGAATTTAAGAACTATCATTTTGATCAACAATGATCAAGCATGAAACTTGCAAGCAATTGTGAAGATAAAGTGAAAACTATGCAACAAATACATATTCAAAAAACAATCGACTGAAAAAGTAAAAGAAGAGAATAATTTTATGAACAAGGAGGCCGACCATCTCTGACGGCAAAAAGTAAGATTAGAATAAACAACACAGTGAATAAAACATACTTGCAACTCCTCCATATCTGACTCAGTCAAGGGATGCTGACGTCTAACTTTCTTTCCATCATCACTAATTACCTTCGGAGCATCAGAAAAGATTAAAAACAGAAATAAATTGATATATAGCGTAAACAAAGTTTAGTTTACGAGATGTGAGTGTATGAAGGAACTCACAAGTTTTGAAGAGTTCCGCAAAACAGTTGCCAGCTGGGAATGATTACTAGTGAGAGCCTTGATCTTCTTGAAAGATGCAACAACAGATATAGGCACTACATAAAGACAAGATGAAAAAACAAGGAATTTAAAATGGTTGATTAACTTCCAAAACAACAAACTAAGCAAACTCAAATAATTTATCACCCTGTAACAGCAGCTTCACCAGAAATAGACGAAAAGTGTGTATGGGTTTGAGCGTATTGGTGTGTTTGCCCGTGCATGAAAATGCAAAACTTCATATTGAGCAAATATTATGGTAGGAATAAAGCTTATGGTAGAAAGCAGATCGAGTATAAAGTAACAAGAATAGTACCAAATCCTTCAGGATCTTTGTTGATGAATCTCATCAAATGATCAGTTGTAGCCAGGTTTAAATCACTGAAATAATACTCCACCTGCAGATTGAGATGTCATACAGAGATCAAAAGGAGAGATCTGAGTCAAAATAATGTTTAGATTGTAGAAGTTAATAACATGAAACTTGTAATTTGAAAGAGCATATAGACATGTCCATGGAGATAAACAAACATAACCAAGAACAAATGGCCATTACTGAGAGAACAGAAATACTGTCTCAGTAAGGAATCTTATAGAATCAAGCCAATTTAATTGTCCAAAACTATGATTTCAACTAAAATTATCTATTAAAAATAATCATCTTATTCAATGCCTCTTATAGGAAAACCCCAACCGGGTTATCTGCTGTATCAAAAACACAAGGCCCTCGACATTCACTTACTAAAGGCACCGACAAAAGTCCAAGAATACCATTTATTACATCTGTCTTCTCTCCAAACAGACTTAGCAAAAAATGGAAAATTATGAAGAAAAAATATGTGGTCTCCAGATAGAACAATATGGCATCTTCAGACAACCTTAAATTAAAGGAGCATCACCATTATCATTAAGATTGATTTTTTTTTTTTTTAATTATGTCGGGGAACCTCTCCAAGGCAGGGCCCTTCGGCCCCACCCCAGTAGAGTAAACCTCGGCCCGTGCACCGCAGCCTCGGAAGTTTCCCTACACAGAACTAGTTGAATCGTTGGCTTTTCACAAGAGGGTGTGGCCCCAAAGGATTGTTTTCACCCATGAGGTGTTGAACCTTGGACCTTGAAGGGAGTGATACCCCAAGACAAAGGCCCTCACCACTTGGGCCAAACCCTTGGGGTTAAGATTGAAATGTTCCCTATTAACAATGACTAAAAGACACCCTGCAATCGCGCAACCTAGTGATCAAGGGCAGGTTTAGGATGAGCTACAAAAAAATCATAGATTCAATTCTGCACTAGAAGGCCCCTAGATTACTTGATATGTCTGATCCAAAGAACACTAATTGTAGCCTTGACTAATTATTTTGAAGTATAAACTCAAATGTGGCTTGAGATTTCTTTGGGTCGTTACAAATGGAGCTTCATGGAATAATTATTGAAGCCCAACTCCACCTAATAAGGAACCAATGTGAGACTTGACATTCAATCCACCTTTATCATTCTCCCACCCAATGCGGGATTTAGCAGGGCATCAAATGCAACTTAGGTGTGGGAATAACACAACCTTACACTTAAGTAAAGTTAGTTTTATTTGGCTTCCCCACATTGACACAAGGTGGGTATGCAGTACAATTGGAATCACTTATGTTGTTTTTAAATGATGACTGCTTCTATAAGAACAATTATCTTGGACTTCTTTCACAGGTTTCTCTACATCTGTAACAAGGGAAATGCAATTTTGCGATCTTTGCAACTACAAAGTTTGCATCAGTGTTGGTTCTGTGGCCTTCCCCATTGCTGATGTCATTGTACCTGTTATTTTGCGTTGGTTCGAACTCTTGGATGGCTCTTGATACTAAGGTATAACTTGGTTGAATCATGTGGCCATTGCTTGAAAGGCATTCTTCAAATGAATCAAATCCTAAATTTTAGAATTAGCCTCTCTCAAAACTTTTGAAAAACTAGCCAGCTTTCCTTCCAAGCATGAAACTCTCTGTTCATTCATGGCAGGATCTAGGGCTCCAATACCAAATGTTACATGTCTTCTTTACAAGGGACAGATTTAAAAAATGACATTGCGGTAGGATAATTAGGGGAATCTGAGGCCACCTTTAATAGAATAATTCGAGGAATCTTGAGTCTCCTAAACAAACATAAGTTTGTACGATAATTCTAAATTTGATTAAAATGAATAGATACATAAGTATCTATAGGCTAGAGTAGATACATTTAGAACATAAATAATTAATTCATCCATGAATTCCTTTCATCTGCCTAACCTTGAACTTCATTATTCATTAATAACTTACTATGTTCACGAACTTTATAAATGACATTAATGAGTAATTCTAAGTTCATTTCCTATGAAAATATGTTTGAAGTACCTAAAGTCGTGTATTCCATCTAAACCTGACAGACGGCCAATGTTTACAGGCGTTGACTAGCTAAAGAAGCACATTTTAACTCTTCATATACGCTACAGTCACTACATCCCCAAAACAGAAATCTTTATATACGCTACAGTCACTAAAATCCCAAAGCTTGAATTCACCTGATTCAAAATCTTCTGAGTAGATTCCTCAGATAGCTTATTTTTTGAGGAAGAAGTGGGACCTTGATCGGACTCAATCTGAGCTTGGTGGTGTTGGACCGTCACTTCACGCTCTCCACTAAAACCGCCGCCGCCATAGTACTGATGATGCGGATGCGGATGGGGATGGGCATGGTACTGAACCGAAAGGCGGTGAGGGGAATGGTGGTGATGGACAGGGATCACGTGACCAGGCGACACAGGCACGTGACCGTGAATCGGGACATGAAACGGCGGGGGAGGAGGTGGAGGAGGGACGAGGATTCGTGGGGGCTGAGCGGGAGGCCGGGCGGTGGGAACGAACTCGGGGGCCTGGGCGTTGAGCCGGCTGAACGAAACGTTTCGAGACAGTGATGGATCGGAGTGAGACGGAGACGATTCCGAAGAATCTAGGGCTTCTGAGGCCGCCGATTCTGGGGCCATTTTTCCTGTTCTTCTTCTCGTTGCTAGGGTTTTTGTTATTGTTATTATTATTATTTTTAATTTTTCTGGGGGTAGGGTGGGGGAACTGTGGAGAACGGAGAGCCCCCGTAGAGGGCGAGTAGTGGAGAGGAGACAGTGGAGAAGTTTTCTCAGGCGTCGGTGGAGTCTCGATGCTCGACAATTTATAGAGAGGATTCAGATTGACTTCCAATGGGGCCCACTCTGGGGCCCAATTACTCTCTGTATCATCACGTACGCGCCTACTTATTGAGTTCTGCTTCCGTCTCATTCGCTCTGTGTCGGGTGATCCAATTCCACTCAAACTTCGTTTTTATCTCTCTCTCTCTTCACTTCTCTTCTCTTCTTTCTTTTTTCTTTTATTATTTTTTTTATATTTGTTTTTCCGAAATTTATGTAAGATAAAATATTTCTGATTTTCCGATTTTATCACTGGAAATATGCAGATCTCATCAAATTAAATATAAATATTTTTCCGCAAAAAATATATAGAGAAGTTTGTATTTGTAATTCATCTCAATTAATTTTAACTCATCTCACTACTATTCATCAACTTTAACTTACAAATCTCACTACTATTCACAACCCTCTCACTACTATTCATAACTCATATCAATTCATCTCAACTCATCTTTGAATCCAAATGACATCTAAATCTCAACATTAAATAGAATAAGATCTCTTGATCTTAAAATCATTGAAAAAAAAAATATTTAAATCACAAAATAATTATACAAAAATAACAAAAAGATCGTACAAAAATAAACGTATAAATTGATGTAATTTCATATAGTATGTCAGATTGTAAAATTTACTTTTATTATAAAATAGATATAACGGATTCCATGAAACCACATCACTTTGTGGGTTTATTTTGTGTAATCTTTGTGTGTGTAACAATTCTTTTGAAAAAAATATAATAATCTAATTCCATTTAGAACCCGAGACACCGTTTCGATTTCAACCCCGAAATTAAACCCAGGATTGATTGAATATTGTCGACCGATGTCATCAATCTCTGGCCACAAAGTTCCAACTACAAAATCACATCCTATGAGCATCAACATAAGAGACAGGTTTTATCAAAAAAAAAACATAAGAGACAGGTTGAAGAAAGGTAGATATTCATTTCAAACAAGTTGCTTATTTGACACAAGTACTTGATACCCCAAAAAGAAAGGGGTAAAACCAAAGAAAGGAAACAGAAGTATAAACTATGGATTCTTTGCAGTATTTCTGGGCATGGGTGCAAGTCCAAAGAACTTGCTTGAAGAGAGAGATTACATTGAGCTTAAAGATAAGAGAGCAGTATAGAATTTGGATATGAACACATGGTTGCTCACATTTCCTCCCAGAGTGATATAAAAAGATAGTCGACTATATATATCTTCACACCTGCTCATCATGGTAAAAGAGGAGCTATTGTTTGCTTCATTAATTCGACTTTCTCGACTCGAACTTCTTTTTAATGGCATTCCAAAAGGCAGGTATTGCAATATCATCAGGCACTTCCTTAAATGAAGGGAGATAATTTACATCCACAATGACATGATCACCAGTGTCATCCTGAATCTGAAATTGCAGCACAACAGACAAAGTTTATGAAGAGGAGAGAGGAATTAAGCAAGATATCTATCAATCACGGTTTGTTTCACCAGTAGCAGGATGCAATCAACCACATGCCTAGTGCATATCTAAATAGAGAAATAATAGTTACAGTCGTGAGTGTGCAAGCGCCATTCAATTACTTTGAAAAAAATGAATAAATGTGAGACCCATATAAAAAAATAATAATTTTTTAATAGTAGATTCTACTCTTTTTCAAAGCGACTACACGGCACTTACACACTCCATGACTGTATGTAGCATTACTCATCTAATCACAGAGTATTGGCTAACACATGCATGCTTTTATTTAACATAGATTCACTCTTCATTGTTCCACCTTGATATGGTAGAAGAAGATTTTTTATAATTGTAATTTGGTAAATTCAGAAATAAAAGAAAAGAGACCCCACCAGTGGACCTCTCTCACCCTACACTATTAACATTACTACCTGGGCACCTCTCACACCCCCACCGTGGAGTAGTGATTTTTGCATAATCAATAATAATGCTCATTGCACATGCTTTAACAAAAAAGTTTACAAATATAAACCAATTCCACTGAAACAATATACTCTTCAACGTAAAAGCTAAAGATGGACTACGCCATCCTTGAGTTCCCCTCCCGCAACCTAAAAGATGTCCCCATCATCCTCTACCCAGAGCAGATTCAGGCTCGCAACAAAAGAAATATTTCTGTTAACTTTGGGCCCTTTAGCTGTGATGTTGAGCTTTTGTGCCATACGTCACCTCGTTAGGAACCTAATTTTGTGGCAAAGTTAGGTGCAGTATTCTCCAGCTTACTTTCATTTCTTATTTGTTTTGAAGGGTAATATTTGAACCTAAGGCCTACTTCAACACTCCTGCATGCCAACACCCCCCCCCCCCCCCCCCCCCCCCCCCCCCCCCCCCCCCCCCAAACACACACACACACACCCCACTTAAGCCCAAGGGGCCCATCTCACATATCTGGAACAATTTTGAATTTTATAGTGGTCTTTTCTTGTTTGCCACACTCTAATGACACCATGAAAGTCAATCCCTAATTTCAAGAGGCAAGATATCCCTAAAAATCATATGTAGGACTTCTCCATAGTCAGTCACTACCTTTTCAGCCACTGCTGCTTTGACCTGATTTAAATTTTTTTTTTATTGCCACCGGGTGTCCAGAACAAAGTCCTGACTAATCCCGGCAAGGAGTTTCCCACAAATTTTCAAGAATTCTATCAGATCTGCTTGGGATCCAATAGGATGTCCAAAATCAGTTCAAGAGGCTTCAATTTTACTGAAACTATATGTACTAATTATAGATAACATTTAAGTTACACAAGACAAATCCTTCTGCTAAATTTTAAGATGGATAGGACAGTGGCTATAGGATACCTGAATATTCCAGGGTCAGGAAGTCATGATGGAAATAACGTCCATGAGATTAGCTGCTTCTAAAGGTCAAGTTTGAGGGAGAAAGAAATTCCAGGGTTTTATGGTAGAGGATTGACCCTCATTACTCTGAAAGATTTCTTTTCAATTTTTTGTGTGCTAATCTACATGGCTCAGCGATAAAGAAAATCAATTGTACATATTTGTCCAAAGGCCCTCTGCTATACAATCATCTATACAATCATGTAATGGTAAATGGACCTTTGACAGGTTAAGTTAGTAATGATTTAAACTCCTGTAAAATATGTAGCTAAGAAATTTTGAATTGGATACTTACAACAACATCAAAGCCAAAGATAGTAAGATCAAGCTTTCTCATAAGCCAATTTGCAGCATTGGTGACCAGCTCAAGATCAATAAAATGATTAGTGGCTTTGGAGTAATTATCACAGCCACAATGTTTGTCGTCATTGGCAGTGGGCAGAGATTTTAAGCTGCAGGGAGAAATCAGTACGATATGGGTCCTTCAATATATTTTCTTGAACATATATCGACAAAGCAAAGACCAAAAGAAGAGAGAAGTTTATTTAATACGTAAATGAAAACCCACATGCACATGGGATTGAACGCATCACCTCGCACACCACCCCTTATTTAAGGAGGAGCTACCATATGGTATCAAACCATAAGCAAAAAAGAAAGAAGAACAGATGCAAGAAAAAACACATACCTGTCAAAGACTAGAGGTTTGAGTCCATTACTTTCAGATAATTTCATTAACATATTTGCATTTGGCGTAGACATTTTAACTGCATGGAAAACGTTTTCGCCCATGACATAAAATTTGTACAGAGTGGATGAATGATCCACATATTCCTGCAGTTCCAATTTCAAAATGAGTAGTCCATTATACTCAACACTCAACAGAACCTGCTTTACAAATAGAAACCACAACAAGGATGCCTTTGACAGGTGCCTGGCCCTAACACCCTCTTCTGTGACTGTTCAACATATTATTGGAGTTTATCCCATTGCTATATTGAAATAACTCAGGAAAACAAGATTGAGTACAAACTATTTGCCATGATTGGGCAAAAGAATTAACCTAAAGTCTTCATTATGAAAGTTTTTTCTTGCTCACCTGCACAACAGCTGGAAGAGGAACGCTCAAGTCCTTAAAATCTTCAATTCTGAACACAATTGCCTGTTATATAAAAGATTACAGGAGGTAATTAAAATAAAATTTAGAGAGAGAGAGAGCACGGATCATTATACCTTGCCGATTATATACCAAAAAAATGTTATAGACTAGTCACATCAACGTCTAAAAGTTGACAAGTGGAAGAAATATAAACTAATTAGTTGCATGGATGCTTGCAAGAAAATCATGAGAACCAATTAACTATTTTAAACCACGAATGCAAGAATCTGGAAGCTAATATTTTTTTAAATGAAAATTAGTCGTATTAAGTCTCCAGCAAAAAGTATAATATGATATCTTGTGTCAATAATGCATGTCAGTTGGAATTCAAGCAAAACAAAGAGAGGATCATTGTTTAAGGCAAGATCAGGCACTAAATAGGAATGCAGCTACAGGATAAAAAAGGAACCATACACAACCTGAAAATTGAAAGACGATGTATGCAATCAAAAAATTAAAGATAAGGGCAACAAGTTTGTCATGTGTTTGAAACTGCAGAAGAATTATGCAAACAATGAATACAAAATGCAATCCGAGCAAAGTTAAAAGTGTAAACATCTTTTAACAAATGGAGCTAGGTTTTGGATAACAAGGGAAAAACCTGAAGCTGAAATTGACAATCACAAACTTAAACTCGTAAAACAAAGTTTAAACAGCGAATTAGCATCTGATCTTTCCCAGTCCCTACGGCCTTTCTTGAAATGCAACTTGCAATACCAGATTGCAAATGTCTAAGTTCTACTGTTTTGTTTTCTTTTCATATTTTTGGCTACAAACTAATAGACTGTTGATAAGAAATCAGGTATAACCAGCAAGCTGGTAGTTGTCTTTGATTGAACCAGAATCCCAATTATGCTTACAGAATGAAGGACCGAAAGGACCCGATAATATTTTTTCCTTCAAGGCAGAATAGATGTGATTATAGATATCCTTGTAACTCATCGTTTTTCAAATATTTTCTGTGCACATTGCAGCCACATATTCCAAGGCAAAAAAAACTCGGAAAGGAAAATAAACATTAAAAATCGTAATGCTATATCTGCAGCAAACACAACACCATATTTGCGCTCTAGCCAAATAAAGTTTTTAAGAAATGCCAATTTATTTAAACAAATCCAGAAAAAATTCCAAAGAGATTTAGTTTTGTGACAACGGATAGAAGAGTGGTGGAGAGAATGAAGGACTTTATAGGGGAGTACACGGTGGCATGTTCTTTTAGAAGTGTGGAAGATAACTTTATGTGGGGCCTTTGCTGGTATCTACAGGCCAAACTTGAACAGCAATAGAAGTATGTTATGGGAAGAATTAGTTGGAGTATATAGCTGGTGGGAAATACCATGGTGTATAGGTGGTGACTTTAATGTTGTAAGATTTCCATAACATACCATGGTGTATAGGTGGGGGATGACTTTAAATTCCATCGAGTCAAATGGAAGAAGGTATGTTCCCCACTTCCCATGGGAGGGTTGGGTATTAGAAATCTAGAGACTTTCAATAGGGCATTACTTGGAAAATTGTTGTGACGATATAACACGGAACCAGAAACTCTATGGAAGTTGGTGATTGATTATAAATATAGAAGTGTGTGGGGGGTTGGTGTAGTAGAGAGGTAAATGGACATCACAAAGTGGGGATTTGGAAGCATATTAGTCAAGGATGAGAGGTGTTCTCTTGTCACACTAGACTTGTATTGAGAGACGGTTCTAGAATAATATTCTGGAGCAACATATGTTGTGGAAATAATACACTCATAGATTTATTTTTTTTGATAAGTACACTCAAAGATTTATTCCCTTCAGTATTCAGGATGGCATGTGAGAAAGAAGCTTCAGTGGCTAATTTTATGGTGATAGCTAGGGATCAAATATAGTGGACCACAATCTTTAGCAGAGCGGCTCAAAACTGGGAAGTTGGTAGTTTTGAGGAGTTCTTTCAACTTCTGTATTCTGTGAGACCAAGCATCCAAGGAAATGATAAGTTGTGGTGGGTACCGGCAAGTAAAGGCACATTCTCAGTTCGATTGTTCTATAAGTCTCTCATACAGGTGCATAACACTAAGTTCCCATGGAAGAGGACTTGGCGTAATAAGGCGCCTCCCAAAGCGACATTCTTTGCATGGACAACTTCATTGGGAAAGATCTTGACGACGAATAATTTGCAAAGACGTGGAGTGACCATAATAGAATAGTGTTGCATGTGCAAGAAGAGCAGTGAAACTGTGGATCATCTTCTACTGCATTGTGATGTTGCTAGAGCGTTGAGGTGTTCAACAGATTAGAGGTAGCGTGGGTTATGCCCGCCACAGTGGAGGCGCTCTTGGCTTGTTGGACAAATCTAGGAGGTATTCTACAAATCAAAGCCGTTGGAAGATGGTTCCTATTTGTATTTTATGTACTTATGGTAGGAGCAGAATGACAGGATGTTCGAACACAAGGAGCGATCATTTGAGGATCTTAGATCTTTTTTTGTTAGAACGTTATTCCTATGGGCCATAGTAAAAAAAACAAAAAAAAGGAAAGAAGAAGAAGAAGAAGATTTTAATGGTTTAGACCTGCATGATTTTCTTGTTTCCTTTTCTCCTTCCTAAATAGGAGCTTTTTCTTGTATACCATCTTGTGTACATGGGCTATGCCTATTAATATAATCGTTTACTTATTAAAAAAAAAAAAAGTAAATACAGAAGTTTTCTAATACTATCAAAGGCCTTATACTCTTCATTCAAAAGTATGGAATCTATTTTGGTCATTAGCAAAAGGTTCTAGCAATATGGAAGTCTGAGGTAATTGGAATAAATACACAGAAGCTTCATCAAAGAACTTGAAATTTGAATTTATAATACCAGAATCCAGAATGAAACTGGACAAACTGCGTACCATATTGTGAGCACTTGCAACACCACAGGCAACTTGAGGTTTCACTATACTCGGAAGAGATAATTTGGCTTCAGACAGCCTCTGCACTAGATCAAGTTCATTAAAATTATCAACCTGCAAAATCAAGATCCAGTCTTAATAAATTTGTGGAGAAATTCAATCAATATCTAAAAGGATCCACTAATTGAAACAGCAATACCACTATTATTGTTGTTGGTATTATTACCATTTTGATGGCATGATTCCCACAGCTTTTTCCCAGTTTCCCTCTTCTGATTTCCTTCGTTTTTCATTTGATAAATTCCATGTACTATTTTTAACTCATCACTAACTACTTTGTTTACTGATAAGAAAAACTCATCCCTAACTACTTTAATGCAACACAATGAGAATTTGTTTTTTTTTTTTTTTTTACAAGTAACACAATGAGAAATTTGTAGTTGCCTTTGGTGGTGCGTGCAGTGCTTATGAGTAAGCAAAAATATAAAAATTGCAAAAGAACTATTCCAAGAGAGTATTGTGTCTGTGTACCTTATAATAACCAAACCAGAACTATTATAATTCTACTTTTAACCATTGGGATTTCAGCAATCAAAAGCATTGTAGTCTAGTGATAATTCTCCATTCAAAGTTGCAAGTATGAGTCCAGAGAGATTTCGTGGTAAGTATGAACAAATAAATAAATAGTTTGAAAATAGTAGACACTAGTCGTCGACCCATGCAATGCGCAGGAATAATTATTTGGCTATCATGCATTAATTATCTAAAATTCAATTTCCAATTACAAAGAGTCTAAAACGCAAATTTATTCTTATAATCTTAAGGAATGACAATTTTTATATCTCAACAATTATCAAAATTAACTGTTGAGAATACAAAGAGTTCAAAGTAAAATAGTTTAGAGGTGAGGAAGCAAAAGGGGAAAATAACAAAATTCAATAGCTACAATAAGATGAATAGTCCTTTTTTCTTTATTGAAAAAGTAGTAATAAAATGATTGAGTTTAGGGGTGGAAAAGCCAAAAACACAAGTAATGAGAAATCAATAACCGCTGTAAGATGTTTTTTCCTCTCTATTGAAACCTATATTGAGGTGGCTCAATAGAATATAAAGAATATGCTTTAGAAATTATATAGGTAACAAATAAACCCATAGAAGACCTCTGTATCTATATGTTGCAAAGCACAAAAAGTTAATAAAGTATAAACAAGCACATCATCCAGGTTATTTTTATTAATTTGCAAGAGCAGTTGTTACAACCATTAACGAAAATACCATCAAGAAGTTAAACCTTGAGAAAATGGGGGCCCCGGATTGTACAGCGGCCCTCAGTATTAAGATCCTCCAACTGAAGTAGAATCTCTTGAATTTTCAGCCGATCCACTACAGGGTAAATGTTATTAAATGGGTCAATCACACAGCAATCCGGATGATGCTCCATGTATCTGTGCAATAACAAATGTTTAGTAAAAAAAACATACAAACTGCATCATAGGATGCTCCTTCTGTTTGGTACTAAGATGCACACATAAAAACAGTCACCAAAGATCCCTCAAACGTACATAGATATCTTGTTCTATGATTCCTGTTCTTACAAGGTCATGAGACAATTTAAGACAATGCGTTTTGGCTAATCCTCAGCTAATAAACCATTACTTACCCAACAAAAAAACATGGCATTAAATTGGAGTTCTCAACTCTATTTCACGAACCTAGTATCAGAAGTCTCAAACAAGGCTTAAACTTTTTTTTTCTCTTTTCCAATCACTTAACACTTAAGCTAAAGTCTAATTGGAAGATAAGAAGCTAAGAATTTAGGCTACATATAAATTGCAGCATCCCCAAAATACTAAAACGTTACCTATGCATTTATAAATAATTAGTGGATAAATAATCACAAAAGGCTGCTATAAACACTATAATTCAATGGAGGTTCATTGGGACTGATAACTAGCATTGGCATATTGGTTCTTCTCCCTATTACCTTATACATGCTAGATGGTGCAATTACATAGTTCTATGGACCTGAAAAGTCACCTTTGCAATTCCTGCATGCCCCTGGTGTAAGCAATTCTGTTAGAGAAGTTTGTAGAACTGCTCAAGTCAATGGATATAATTTCATCAGTTGCTTTATGGAGAATGATGTCAACTTCTTGCAACTGAGGTGATAAAGGCAGCTCAAGCATGAGGGGGAAAAACATCAATCCATTTTGAGTAGGATACATAGGGAATGCACCCCTCTGCAAAAATCAGGACAACTTATGAGCCTTATATTGCATGACTCCAAAAGGCACGCATAAAAAAAAATACAGTTTATAATGATCAAAACTGCAGACACAACCATGCAGAGTATTCACAAATTAAGTCAAGTAACATCTCTTGCGCCAAACGCCAGTTGAACAGATAATTACAGCATTATTATTCATCAAATTTCCTATAACCACTGCAGCTACAATTCTTTCAGGAAAAATCAATGGAAAGAAGTTGTAACCACTTTAATGAATAAGAGTCCAAACACCAAGTTCTGTTAGTTTCCATTACCACTTTAACATGAAACTCAACCTGGGAGCATCCTACTTATTGGTTGACTTCATGTATGTTTGTGGTGAGCATCTCATCAAAAGGTCTTTCATCAATAGGTCTTCCTACTAACAATATTTACCTTCATTTCTTCCTAGAGGGCTCACCTTAGCAAAATCATCTTCACGAGAAGGTTTCATAATATATCCAACAGTCAAGACACTGCTGCCAATTGCCTGCTTCCATTGCAAAAAATAAAAAAGTCATGAACAGGCGCCACAATCAAAAGAATGTACCAAGAAAACAGACAGCCTTGTGTAGCATACAGTACATGAATTATTGGTAAACTTATCATCTCTATAATCCCCAATAGATTAATGAATGTTTACTTGTTGAGATAAAATTATGGCATGTTCAAACCAAATGCATTTGAAAGCAAATCCCATACTCGAATATTTATTTTCCTTGAGAACCCACCAACCAACAACATTTAGTCAAATTTTCACCAAGTATGTATAATCATGGATTTAGAAGCTCATCCCATGGCAGGATTTGGGAGGTTTTTCTCTTTGGGTTTCCTTTTTTTCTAATAGAATTTGAATGTAAGACCCATTCTTAAAATATTTGCATCCTAGATAAAACCTGTTAGTTAACTCTTCACATACAACCTGTTTCTCTCCAAGTCAAGTCTTCATACATTAAAACTATAATCTCTCTCTCTCTCTCTCTCTCTCTCTCTCACACACACACACACACACACACCCCCACACCCACCCACACCCACAACAATTGAAGCAGCGATACAGGGAATCAGGGATAGGCTTGCAACCTTTCTATTTAAGTGGCATACAGTCAAAGGCAACTCTTCTAACTGGTTGATATAAAATATGCTTGAATCCTCACATGCACTACCATCTTCAATAACTGAAAGCAAAGCAGCAAATTTAGCAGTTAATTTCTTTGATTGGTTATCCCGTCAACAGAGAGCATCCAATTTCACTATATAAAAATCAAATATAAAAGAAAATATCCGAATATGAAATACAGAAAATGAGAGCATATTGGCGAGAATTAATTTATAATAGTGCTTTAAAATAGCATCCTATGCATAATCAACACAGGAGAGGGCAATGCACACCGTCTGCTGATTCTTGCCCAAGCGATCCTGTGACAGAAAACAATAAAGAATTAGATGATTGCAGTTTTCTTTCTGCAAGAAAGAATTGAAACAATTAACAAGGTCCAAAAACAGAGTCACTGCCATCCAATCAGATTATGATTCCCAGAGTGGGGCACTCCTTATACACCTGCCATTTGCAGTTTACTAGTTCAATTGCAGGCTACAGCCCAATTTATGCATCCTAACATAAAGCCAAAAGCTGCTTTTAAATCAAAATAACCATGTTCCGATGAGATACACAAAAACTAAGTGTTAAAACTCCCCATTCGTTTATGAGAACCTAAAGTGGTTGACACTTAATACT
Organism: Juglans microcarpa x Juglans regia; assembly: GCF_004785595.1. Lineage (NCBI taxonomy): Eukaryota > Viridiplantae > Streptophyta > Magnoliopsida > Fagales > Juglandaceae > Juglans > Juglans microcarpa x Juglans regia. The sequence goes on from NC_054595.1 coordinate 23,594,441, forward strand.
CTTAAAAAGACCCAGTATATGTATCCCAAGACCAAAGAAAAGGCATCGATGAGGTACTCAAATCTACGGGAAAGCATATGGTGATACTCACTTAGAGCAACAATCAGCCAACCACAGTTGCTTAGTTTAGGGAAGACTTCCTTTTTCTCACTAGAAACTAGGTACAAAATAATGCCTCCAATGTCACCCCAAGCTAGCATAATCTCACGTTTAGCATCGTCTATAGAAGTTGAATTCAAGATAAAAGAATCAAACGAGTATGTTGCTGTCATCATTTTAAGAAGACTCACCTACAACAATAAGAGACAACAGTTAACAGCTTTGTAATCAAAAGTATAGAAACTCTATATGGACCACAAGGAATTTCAGTTGTGTCTTGAACCAATCATAAACAGCAGTTTAATGCTGAATGATAAGAGAAAGGAATTAAATTTTGCACAAAAATAAAGAACAATTCTTATGAAATCTGGAACAAAATGAAATTTAAATCACATATTTTACTTTTTTCTGATAAAAAAAAGTGAAATGTGTGATTCAGATACTTTTAAAAGAAACATGTTGATGAAAAATGATAGTGAGGCACTCAAATGTGAGTATGTTACAGATCTTCTTGCATAAAATAAAAAAATGAGAATGATGCTAAAATTGTGTGATCTTGCAATATTGATATTTATTCAAACGGTTCAATTGTTATATGGGTAGCCCAAGAAGAAGCACCTTATGATCTGAAAGACCAACTCCATAAGTAATCCCCTGAAAAACAAAAGGGTAAGGTAAAGCACTCCGATCAATATGATTTAATACAACAGTTAGCCTATCAAAAAAATGCTTTAATACAACAGTTGTAGAGATGCACAGTATATGAGAGATCCATATCTAAAAGTACATTTTCTAGAGGGCTTAGGACAAAACCTTAGTAGAAAAGAACATAGTTTTTTTTTTCTTACAGGAAAAAGAACATAGTTTGAGTTGCAGTAACACACAAAAAATTATTGGGTTTGGATTTTCCGATTTACCAATCTACAACCTACACGAATCAAATTTTCCTGACAATAATTCTACACGTAATGCGCAAACAAGAAAAAAAACGCGACCTAATAGAATCGCATCATCGAAATACCCCAAATAATAAGATTATTCGACAAAGGAATGCAATCGTGAGCGCGTACAAAATCCTATAATAACATGCACTTGTCAAGAAGTAGAAAAAAGGAAGAAAAAGGAACAAGAAAACAAATCAAAGAACACCCAAAAAGGTATCAACAATATATTGCGCAAAGAATGAAGAAATTAAGGATAGATAGAGAGAGAGAGAGAGAGAGAGGATACCGTACGGAACTTAGAATGGCGGAGCTTACGAAGGAGAGACTCAGCACCGGGTTGTAACGATCCGTTTGCATGGAGGTCGTCGTCACGTTGAGGGGCTAATAGTACAGACTCGTCCAATATCACTCCCCTAATCACCACACCCATCTCTCCCACTCTCTCCCTCTCCCCTTCCTCTTGTGTCTCTCTGTCGCGTCGGTTGAAATTGAAACCTTTAGCACCCAACTGTGTATTGCTTTTTCCCTTCCCCCCAATGTTCTTATGACTAGATGAACAAGGTCCACACGGTGACAGTAATTATAGGATGCGGAGAACAGTGCATGAATACTGATTACGGATTGAAGTGACAGTCAGTTATTATTTTTGTTTAATTAATTAGAAACCGTTAGATTTATAAATAAATTTTATAAAATTCATCTTATAAATTCATCTTTAAGTTAAATGATCTGTCAAATTTATTTATATTACAAATTATTTCACACCTAAAATTGTTTAAAAAAAACTTATCACCTCAAATAACCATCTAAAAATAGTTTTGATTTCCTATAAATTTCAACTCTCATCAAATATTTAATATTGTCTGAAAATTGTACACACAATACTAAGATCCCTTTTCGAATTTGAATTGAATTGAGATTATTTCAGTTCAGTCTAATTTTAAGTTAACTTAGAACATCCAAACATTCAATTCAAAATCTCTTTACACGTGAGATACACAATTTTTTTTAACTCAACATCTCTTTATATGCAAGACTCACAACCTTTTTCAACTTTTTATAAATATATCTAAATTCATCTTAACATCTAAACGCATCTAAACTCATCTTAAGTAGCCTCACAAAACTTATTTCATCATCTTAACTCATTACTATTTATAAAGAACTCAACCCATCTAAACAAAACCTAAATATTGCAAAATATATTTCGACTGTCTATTAAACTGAACTCCAAACATTTCCGTACCCCAAATTATCTCCGCATCATTTCGGTTTCCGAGAAAATTAGGTGCAAATCTTCATTGGACTTGAGATAAAATGGCTGTTTCACGACATCCTTATTAAAAGATGATAAAAATATGAACCTTAACGTCACAAAAAAGATGCATCTAGTGACCAGATCAGATGCCCTTAAACGAAGGACAATAGAAAATCATCAAGAACTCAACCAATGTAATGTGGGATATATCTTAAATGAAATCAACGACAAGAAGTTGCATCCAAGACTTGAGGACTGTTGAGAACGAGCTCAATTCCCTAGAATTATGATTTATCATTCAGTAGCTTGAATTCTTCAGGAATCCATAAGCCGCTCCATGACAAGGTTGAGAATAGCAGGAGCATCAACTGTGACAGCAACCTTCACTGTGGGTTTATCACTCCATTCAGTGACTTCACCAAACCTGGTTGGTTCATTGCAAAGAAAGTTGTTATTATCTTAATAGTTAAAAATTTAATTAAATTAGTATTCAACCGTCTCAGAGTTTATGGACCAATGGTTAAACGAGGCGTTCATTACAAAGAAAGTTGTTATGATCTTAATGGTTACAAATTTAACAATGCCAGTATTCAACAGTTCTAGAGCTTTTGAATCCATAGTTAAACGAGCTAGAGCATCAAAACAATTGTATAATGAGAAATGGAACTTGATCATTTATTTCATGATTATGGTCAGAACCCCATTGTCTGAAACAAGAATGGTATTTAAAAAAAAAAAAAAAAATTGATCATTTCAGACATTTCGTCCAAAAAGACAAACCATCAAGCTGCTGGTTTTTAGTGGACAGACAGACCTACCTTTTCTGTGTGTTGTGTAACAATGTCAATCCCCTTGTGATGCCACTGGTCTGGACTCTAACAACACCTTTGGCATATGTCATAAGAGAAGGATCAACAGCTGCAAGAAGGGTTGTTGGATCATGAAGGAAAACTCCTGCTCCAAAATGAAAACTAGCATCAGGGAAGGGAATTAAATGATCAACTACCAACTCATCAACTCATTTAAAAATGAACAAACCTTTTGTGTTGTATGCATAATCATGATAAGAGAAGTACACCTCTAAGATTTTGCACAAATACTGAGCAAATTTCCCATCTGACCTTGCCAGCTTCTGTCTATCAGCATCTATGATGTGTCAAAAGTGATCAAAGTGGTAAGATCACAGTGAGAAAAAAAAATACAAATAGAATCATACAAGTATTACAAGTTTGAAGGGATTCAATAATTTTGGAGGACCCACTCTCATTGAAGACATACTAATAGCAGAACAGAATTCCTATCATTGACCAGAACTATTTGTATATGACTTAGAAGGCACTGATATGATACTAATTATACAAAATGGTTAATAAATATTACAATTCATTTAAAAAAAAAAAACATCAAGAATGAGTTCCACAAATTTGTCTAGGTGTACCTGTCAATACGACTTGATGAGTAACATTTAAGCCCACAGCCAAAACATCTGCTCCACTTGTGAAGACAATATCTGCAGCGTCTGGATCACCAAAAATCTGATCATCCAATCCAAGTGGGTGGGCATGAGGGTGAGTGAAGGAAGGAGATGACAGTCAAGATGATCAGTAAAAGATCTACTCTGCTAAAAATTATACAGATTGCTCCATAAACATTACTTCCAAACTTCATCTCAGATAATATGTTCAAGAAGAGAGTACGTTATCAGAACAGGATTTCCAAGAGTCTGGGGACAAGAAAGTTCTATATTGAAAATTTGCTCCATACACTTCACTTCCAAAGCTTCTTCTGAGATCATAAGTTCAAAAAGAGAGTAACTTATCAGAACAAAGTTTCTAGGATTTTGACAAAGAGTCCACTCTCCTTCCATGCCTCTTACTACATATGATTGAGTGAACTTTGAGCTGTGTAAGAGTGCCATGACCATAACCTCATTTGAGGGCTTGCAGATTGGATGAATCGCTGAGCAACATACATTATCAGTTTATGAGTTGGTAATTGGAGTCTGAAAGCATAGAACTTACATTGGCCTCTGCTGCTGGATTCACATTCCCATTTAGTGCAAAAGAACCACCAAGAAGAATAATTTGCCCAATGTTCCTAGAAAGTGCAGGATCTTGTTGGATGGCCTACAGCAATGTATAATATACTTTAAAATATAACTGACATTCTTCTACGCTAAAACCACAGTATTGATGAGGATATTTAACCAGGGCAATATTTGTAAGTGCGCCTAGTGCCACCACTGTGACTTTTCCAGGATAGAGGTTTGCTTGCTCAATGAGAAAGGCAGCTGCTGACTGCTCAATTGGCTTTCCTTTTGGCTGAGGAAAATTTTGGTTGCCAAGTCCATCAGCACCATGTACAAAATCAGCAACTCGAAGTTTCGTATCTTTCTGGAAACAAACAAAGATTCAATGAACTCGTGAACCAGAAAATGTACAGCATGGCTGATATCATGTAGACTTGAAGTCGGATTTCTTCAATGAGGTAACCAGCTCAAAATGAGGTTTACAGTGGAAAATGATTTTTTATTGCAACAAATGAAGCTGAAACAAATCCTTCCAAAAACAGAACAATAAAAAAAAAAAAAAAAAACTTCCTTTAAATTTTCTTTCATATTATCAATGTTAAAATAACAAAGGGAAACCTCAGGTTGGTTGTCCTTCCATTCTTAGTGTCAAACTAGAATAATCCCAAGACACTAATCACATGCCGAAGCAGTATTAGCAAGACGAATAGATGCTTTCATTCATCACAACGCCTACACGTGAAAATATGATCGAATAAACATGCATTCCCCAACAGATTTCCCTATATGTTTTTCTCATTCAAGTAAAAAATTGCAGGTCCTTGCATAAGATCGTGCCTTTCAGTCTCTACTTACAGTAATAGTGACATGAGATCCCTCAGCAACTGGGATATCAGTTCTCCCTGCAACTTCAAGCTACATCATAAACAAAAGAAAACAGTTAACTCGGCTGACCTTAAAAGACACAAAGAATGCTAATTCTAACGGTACACTTGAAATAAATCCAATCCAGCAAATGAAATGGTACCAAGAATTAACACATGCACAGTCAAAAGTACCACAAATAAAAAGAACCTAAACAACTATACCAAATGCAGGGCATTTCTCGTGGCCAGGGTCGTATAAACATTCCCAAATATAGTTGTAAGTCCAATCAGCTCCACCTCTGGTGATCGTAATGCCAGAAAAATCGCCATAGCATCATCTGCATGCATCAACAACTCCCATTATGTTGGAAAGATGAAAATATAAGATAAATATAAAATTTAGAATGCATAGAGCCCATTGCAAATCTGGGGGCAAGCTGATTTGTTTCATGAGGCACCTTATCAATTAAACTAAAAGATTTATTGGAATACTAGATAACACTGCCCTGAGTAGTACGGTTACAAGAAATCAGAACCCTCTAATGGGTTACCAAGAAGACAACTAATTTAAAAACGTACAAACGAATTCTTTTTCCTGCTGCTGGGTTCTCTAAGAAACCAGACAGAACACGCATGACTTCTTTGGTCTGTTAATGGTAAGAAGGTTGAAATCAAATAAGAAGAATAATAAATAACGGTAGGATAACTCGAGGAATGCTACGGCTGCCCGAGGAACCCGGACCACCTAATCAAGCTTATGTTTGTGTTCATACTTCTCAATATACTTTGTTAATCTCTTAAACTGATTCGCGAGACATGAAAATGGATCATAACATACTTACTCTTAACTCAAAATAGTTTGAATATTAAACTCCCAACAAATAATATCAAATTATTCATGAAACCAAGTAACATTTATTGACTGTCTTGTAACAACTCCCAGCAACGGGTCACACTAAAAAAAAACTAGTAAATGATTACAGTTTTTTGAAATCTTTATAAAGTGTGAAAACTCTTCTCTGTCCCATTCACCGCCTTCTTAAACTCAATCTTGATATTACAGATGGTCTGAATATGCAGAACAATCCATGACAAGTATAAATCTTGGACACCCGGATAATGTTTCTACTGTCCAGCAAAGATTGCGATAAAACGGGCTTCAATGGGAAACGAAAAGGTGGCTTACCAATGCCAGGGTCGGTGTCGATGATGATCTTCTTTGGTTGGGCAGTCATGGCTTCTGATATGAATTAGGAAGCAATTGTATTGATTGAAAGAAATATGATAGGTGACAGAGAAGAGTTGTTATACATGGGAAAAAGTGAGGTGAGTGGTGGACAAGTGGGAGTGAGTGACAGCCTATAAAAAACATGGATTGCCATGGAATGCACAATAAACTATGAAATGTTAGGTGGCAGGAGCCAGGAGCTACTCAACCCACCCTCACTCAGATCAGCAGCTCACCCTCCCTACACTGTTACACAAAACCTGGGATTAGTTTAGCCATTTCCCTCACAATATGTGCATATATATCTGTGTATGCGCGCATATAATATATACACATGTATACTTATATTAACGGGGAGTTTTTTCTTTTTTTTTTTTTTTCTAATCAAGCATTTTATAGATATATAAAGAATACAAAAGTTCAAGGTGGATCCTTTCCACTATCAATATACAAAAAGCAACTAGGAATATTATTTATAAGTAGGCTTCCAAAAACATGATTGGTAGCTGTCCATTGCGCCACTGAGTGCGCACATCGATTTTGAGATCGATGAATTTTAGTAAATCTCCAGTCTTGATGATGTCGAGAGTTTTGCAGTATGTCCCCAATGATGGTTGAGATGTTCCAAAAAGGAGTGGAATCTGGATTCTCTATAGATGTGAATACCGATTGAGCATCCCCTTCTATAATTGCTAGATTCTGGGTAGAAGCCATTTTGGATGCTAGCAGTGCTGCCAATGCTTCTGCCACTAGAGGGATATTTGTTTGTACCTTATCTGTTATTATTCCCAAAATCTCTCCACTATGATTCTTTGTATTACTGAGACAACTGAATATTGGTCTCGTACTGCTGCATCAAATGAGAAGCTTAGATAATTTGGAGGAGGAGGCTTCCATTCTTCTTCTTTGCTTTGTTGACTCTGTTTTTCTTTCCATGCATCTTTATATTCTTCATAAATGTGTTTCAACTGGATATTTGCTTCTTCCAGTGACAAAGAGGTGTGATTGTGGACTATGTCATTTCTTTTCCTCCAAATAAAATCTAGAATTATAACCCAAATAACTGAAAATGATGTTTTTCTTCTATTCGGAGTCCCAACTCTTTTTCTGGGTAGATGATCATTCTGATCCAGTCTGCAATAGAGTTAATAGGCAAGCTTGCAAGATTTAGAGGCCAACTGCTTTGTTGCCACAAAATTCTAATGACGGGACAATCTATAAAAATATGCTTTAGAGTCTCTTTGTCTTGATTGCAGAGTGGACATTCTTTTGATTCTTGATGAGGAACGAAATCACCTATTCGTGATTTAGTAGGAAGAATATTCCAAAGTAATTTCCAGATCAGTAATTTATGTCGATCATGAATTTTTAAGCTCCACATTGGCTTAAAGAGTGATATTAAGTTGTCATGTTGATCCGAAACATGACTACTTAATGTTGCCTGATAAGCTGTCTTAACAGAGTATTTTCCATTGTGGTTTAGTATCTAAACAATTTTGTCTTGTTCCATTGATCTAGCTGAGAGGGGTATTTTTTGTATTTCTGAGATGCTTTCTTGATCAAAAAGAGTTTGCATTTTTGGAACATCCCAACTCCTAGGATTATTGATAATAAGATCTGAGACAGTAATATTTGGGTAATCTAGGGACATACCTTGTATTTGTTGTGATTTGAAGTTATTCAGTGAAGGAACCCATGGATCTGACCAAATGTTTACTGATTCTCCACTTTGGATTTGAAAACAATGACCTTTATTTAGCAAATTCTTTGTTCTGAGTATTCCCTTCCACATGCATGAATCAGTTGACTTTTGCTCTGTCTCCCAGAAGCTCTAAAACAGATTCCCAGTAACAAAGCTCCAGGGCCTGATGGAATGACGGCCCTCTTTTACAATCACTACTGGATTATTGTTAAGAAAGAAGTCATACTAGCTGTGCAGAATTTCTTCACTAGTGGCCACCTTCTAAAGCAGATCAATCATACCAACATTGCTCGGGAGTTAACGAAAACAAGAATTTCCGTTTAGTTGCGGTTTGATAGGCACTTATATAATAGTACTAGGTCGGAACAACGTGCAAAGCACGTTTGCCTAGTTCGGTAAAATATCGATATTTATAAAACATTAGTTTATAATATAACATAATCCAACACATATTTACAAAACTAACAAAAATATCAATTCAAAAAATGAATCATTTGATATTTTTACTATGATGCATCATTTTGTGTCATCTTGTACTGCATCAATAGAGACGACGTTAAAATTCTTGTATTGCTGCCGGTTGAGTCGATTGGGGTCTACTATAAGTTCGATCATCCATTTTTTCTGCGAAACTTCTGCTACAAGATTTTTTATATATGGCATATAAAGGAAATTTTTGATAGGCTTCCATGATTAATAAAAAACTAACGAACAGATATATTGAAAACTAATATAAAGCTCAATGTGCTCATAGATAATGTAGTAAACATGTCAAAAATTTTAAGATGAATTTTTTTACTTACAACGATAAAGGCAATGAAAAATAAGAAAACATACATTACCAGTGTGATTCATACACTTTCTCATTAATCCAAAACCCAATAAGGACACGAGAATTATTTATACACTTCTCCTGTTTTGTCACAATAATATATTATATAAATTTTAATTTTTTAATAATATTTTATATTATTATTGGCTCTTTAATTTCAATTTTTTTTTTTTATTATGATTGTATTCATTATTTTATTTTACTATTGCAAAAGTTGTTGTGTATTTTGTGTTAAGGTATTTTCTTATATATTATTTTTGTTTTTCGGATTGGGCCTTTTCTATCACAATAATATCAATTTTCTAATAATATTTTATATTATTATTGGTTATTTAATTTAAATTTATTATTATTATTATTATTATGAGCCTCTTCATTATTTTATTTTACTATTGTCAAAATTATTGTGTATTTTGTATTAAGGTGTTTTCTTCGGATTAGGCCGTGTGTGTCACAATAATATATTAGATAAAATTCAATTTTCTAATAATATTTTATATTATTATTGTTTCTTTAATTTCAATTTATTATTATTACGATTGTATTTATTATTTTATTTTATTATTGCAAAAGTTGTTGTGTATTTTGTATTAATGTGTTTTCTTATATATTATTTTTGTTTTTCAGATTGAGCTTCCTTTGTCACAATAATATATGATATAAACTTCAATTTTCTAATAATATTTCATTATTTTATTTTACTATTGTAAAATAGTAAAATAACATGAATAACATTTTAAATAACAAGAATAACATTTAAATAGAGTAATGAATAACTATTTAACATTTTAAATAGTTAGGTTGAAAATTATTTCTAACACTTATGTATTTTTCAGATTTAAAGCAAAAAAAAAAAAATTTGAAGTTTATTATTGGCATTGTTTTTTAAGTGGATGGTTATTTTATCTTATTTTAAGTAATTATGTTCTAATCTTTTTCATCTCTAATCTTTTTCTTTGAGTTTGGGCTTTTTCTAATGATTTTATAGTGATCTATTTCAGTTGGATTTTGTGTGGATGACTTCGGGCCCAGCCCGTATAAGAGAAAAAGGGAAGCCCAGCCCTTCGGAAACGGCGTCGTTTTGGCGCTGCTGAAATGAAACCCTAAGGGTTTCTGCTTTTGTCTTTCCCATTCTATCGTGCCGCACCGAACGGTCCCCCCTTCTCCCATTTCTTCTCCTTTCTTCTTTTTTCTTCTTCTTTTTGTTGCTGAAACCCTAAGGCTTTTATATTTTTTTCTTCCGCTCTCTGATGCGCCGCACGAAACCTCACTTCTCCCATCTCTTCTTCTTCTTCTTCTTTCTTCTTCTTCTTCTTCTTCTTCTTCTTCTTGCTGAACCTTGCGCTGCCATACCCATCCCCCCGAACTCACCCACCCTCGTTTTCGTGTCTATCTGTTTCTCCCACCACCACGTCCTCTCTCTGGTTTTCTTCAACTCTCTCGCATCACTCTCTCGTCTCGCCTCACTCTCTCGTCTCTGCCGCCTCACTGTCATGTCTCTAAGTCACTCTCTCGTCTCTCGTCTCTCTTCCTCAGCCTTTCTCTGTCGTCCCTCAGCCCACTCTTCGTCACACACAACCTAGCCGCAACCTACCAGTGATATCACGCACAGACCGTCGGCCTCACCTCAGCCTCTGTCTTCGATTCCCCATTGTAAGTTTTTTTTGTGTTTTTAAAATTATTTTGAAATCTCAAATCTGCTTGATGATATTATGTTATTGTTTAATTAGGGTTTTTGAATCTGAAATTTATGATTTTTGTGGTTGTGTTTGTGTTATTAGGTTTTGTGTTTAGGCTTGTGCTGTTAAAATTACTTTGAAATCTCAAATTTCAAATATGTGGAGATTTACAAACGGGAAAAAAACCAACAGATCCGAACAACGTCCATTAATTTATCTACAGATTCACAATAAAAAAAACAAAGTAAAGATCAAACAGAAAAAATAAAAAATAAATCTGGAGACAATATCTTCAAAGATATAAACATCTGTTGAGGTTTATTCTTCTTTCTTTCTCTGTTTTTTTGTTTGTTGTATCACTTAAATGAACAATCAATATTCTCTTAACAATATGATCGAGAATGAAAAAACTCTGGCATGACAGATAAGATTGGTCTATTTCTTATATACCAATAGAAATAGATATATAGTTTCATAAAAGTGATAAATAGATATGTATTTATCAAATAAATGCTTCTTTGCTAAGAAAGATAGAGAAAGTAGGAGGGGTGGGCACCCATTATCATGTTGTGCTCAGGAAAAGAGAGAAAATAAATAAATTGTTGTGATTCAAAATTTAAACTCAAGAATATGGGAAAAAAAAAGGGGGAAATCTGGTTTCAATGATTTTTCACGTGGGAAAGATGTAGGGATGGGGAGGTTCCATTGCAAGAATGGAAAAGGGTAATGTCTGGTTTAGCACTTCCTCTTGCATAGCCTTTTTGACTTTAGCCCTTTCCTGTTCTTATTGATATGATTCGGCCATAAATTTTGACAAAGATAGCTAAGGAACCAACTTTGAGGAACAATGGAGAAGAAGAACATGTAAGAACACCTTACAGAACTGGGAAATCAGCTCTCAACTAACAAGATCTGAAAACAAACTACTAAAAATAACTCACAGATAATACTAAGCAATAATCAATTAATCCAAAAAAAAAAAAGTAAGTCAGAAAGCACTATACTAAACAACCATCAGAAAATATTACACTAAACAATCATGCACTCACAGTGGTTAAACAACAGAAGGTTCCAGCTTTTTAAATCTCCGGCTAACAAACATTATGAGAAAATAAATAATATCATATACTTACAAAGATAAGAGCTAGAAATGTCCAGTTGATCCTCACCCAAGAACACCTTACAGAACTGGGAAATCAGCTGAAAGCAAATCACCAGTAAAAATTAGTAGTAAACATAAAAAACCATTAAAAGTAAAAAATAGAAAAGAAGAGAAGAGTTTTTGCTCAAGATGAACACCGAATTTGCTTATTCACCTATGACAATTTGCTTGATCCTTAGCAAAGACCAGAATTTGTTTACTTGGAAGTGAAGTTGCACCATGAGCAAAGACCAGAATTTGTTTATTTGGAAGAGAGGCTGCATAGATGTGGTTTGGTTTGGTTATGTTTGACCTCTCAAAACACATTCTGTTTATAAAGTGCAATGTCTCCCAAAACTCGTCAAATATGCATGCATGTGTTTTTTTTTTTGTGTTTAGTGAGGAGTATAATTTTTTTTGTACAGTTTTTTTTTTTATCCACTTAGATGTATATTCCCTAAACATCTTCTGTGAGTTTTGTTTTTAAACAGCACAATTGCCTATATGCTGCACTGATTCAATCTCCAAAGCAGCACTGATTCAACCTGCAGAGCAGAAAAAGTAGACAGAAAATATAAAAATATTCTACTGCACATCTGGCAAAATATAAAGTATAAAAATAATAAACTTTAAGAAAAAGTATACAACTAAAAAGGAACTGACAAAACTGTGAAAACTTAAAAGGATAAAAATAATAAACTCAAAATAACCTAATACGATAAAGATGTGAAAAACTCCAAAATTGACTAAACATGTATTGATTTTCTGTGTTTTTATATTTTTTTTAATGTTTTAGGTCTTTTTTTATTTTTTGTGTTTTTTATTCTTTCTTATTCCTTCTTCAGTGAGTTTTGCGCATGCTGTTGTAGATGACTCATCCAATGGCCGCTTTCTTAGCTTACCCTGCCTTATCTCTTTAAACTAATTTGCATTTAATTATATTAATGGTATTTTATAAATACATAAAAAAAAGGACCATAAAATGAGGCTAGACGAGATTAAATGCCCAATATCTCCAGAGAGTATTTACGAAGAAGATTAATAACTCAATCCTATGCAGATTTCAATAAAAGTTGCTTAAAATTTCATGCTGGGAGGAAAGGCTACACAAACTCCATGGCATTGTTGGGGATCCCTAGCTTGTTTGAAAATAGATGGAGGGATTATTCTTCAAAGTGCTTAGCAAAAGGATAAGATCATCAAGACACGTCAAAAGTTTTATTAGTCGAAAATTCTTAATTTCAGTTATTCTGTACATTTACGCTGACCAATTTGCGTGAATTTCGGTCCTTATGAACCTCGTCTGCTGTCACGGAAAGGTATATAAACTTAAAATAACCTTTTACTCAATGGATAAAGATGTGAAAAACTGTAAAACTGACAAAAGGATATAAAGATGTGAAAAACTGCAAAACTGACAAAAGGATAAGGATAAGAAGAAAAAGTAAACTCACTACCTTACCGGCTTTTAAAAGCTTCTGAATTGAGCAGAAAAAATATATAGCAAAAGCATGAAAGAGGACAAAAGTAAAAAACTCAAAATAACTGCTGCCAAAGCCTGCACGATGACTTAACGATGCTTTAACAGATAACTAACGGAAAACAAGAATTTCCGTTTGATGGCGTTAAATAGCCACTTATATAATATAGAGATATAGTATAATAGTAGAGATATGCACATGTTAGTCCCGTACATTGGTGCGGTTTGCATTACGAGATGAGATGAGATGAGATTAGATGGTTTTAAATAAAGTTAAAAATTGAATAAAATATTATTATAATAATATTATTATTTTAGATTTGAAAAAGTTGAATTGTTTATTATATTTTGTGTATAAATTTTAAAAAATTATAATAATGAAATGAGATAAAATGGAACACTTTCATTATCCAAACGAAGCCTAAATTAATAGCTGAGTACAAAGAAAGAGACAAGGAGAAAATATTTTAAAAACTGTGAAAATTATCACTTGTCCCAAAAGACATGTAGGCCAAACTCTCCATCAATAAATAACCCAACAAGTAAAATATTTAATTAAATGTGATAGAATATAAAGTCAAGGTTGAAATTCAAGATCTCTGCTCTTATACCATATAAAAATTATTATTTATTTCAAAAATTTAAACTAATGAAAAGAAGTAATTTTTGTTAAGATTAAATTTTATTATTTATTTTATATCTTAACAAAAATTCCTCTAGTTAAGTAGATCCACGTGAAAGAAAGAGAGTTTTCAACCATGTGAAGTTAGACTGCTCTCTTCCATTAGCATTAATAGCTTCAATAAACGAGTAATGATAGGTGTAAACTTGCTTTTTATATAATTATGATTTAAATTGAGAGTATTTATGTAAAATGTTGTTATTTTTATATATATTTATTTCATAAAATGTTGTTATTTTTATATATATTTATTTCGTAAAAATACTCTTTATTTAAAATAGAATTATATAACAGATTGTAAAAATTGTTATATGTATTTATAACACATTCATGACTTCATGACTATCGCATCTCGGTAGAGTGTTGCTATAAATTTTAGGGGTGGCCAATCGAATACGACATAGAGTTAGGATTTTTTTGTTTTTATATTAAAAATGATATAATTATAATTTTGAGTAACAAAATTTAACGGATCACTAACGGGTTAAGCAGGTTGACTTGTTAGTGATCCGCTAATAGATTGTATCTTAACGGGTCAGCCCGTTTTGATTCGAATCCGTTAATATCAAATCCAAACTTTTTAATTTTGTATTGTGTTTGTGTTGAGTTAACAGGTTATGTCATATATTGTCACTTCTAACTATAATCACGTCAAAATATAGAGACAACTTTCGATTATTCTCTTTTATCCTTTATTAAAAAATAAGTAAAGGATACATCCATGACCATTTAGAGTCATCAGTCATAGTTAGATCCATTTCATCTGTCATAAGTACAATTTAGGCCCTGTTTGGATTAAAAATTAATCTCAACTCATCTCATCATTAAAACTTTCTCAAATTCTCACACAAAATATAATAAACAATTCAATTTTTTCAAATTTTAAAATAATAATAATATTAAAAAATAATATTTTAATAATATTTTATTTAACTTTCAACTTTCATCTCAATTCATCTCTGAATCCAAATGGAGCTTAATATAAAAAGTGCATAGAAACATTACAACCCACAAATTAAACCTTTTATCCCATCCATTTCGATTCATTCTATAAGTTGATATGCGAAGTAACTCTATCTATTCTCATCATTTTTTTTTTATTAACAACTTGACCTAAAAAGTATCTATGTTATTATCATGTCCCAAAAACGTGTCAAAGCTCTGTGCTTATCTAGTCAATAATTGTCTCCTTCTTCCAAAGTTTATTTTTCTTTAAAGCATATAGGGTTAAATATAATTTTTGTAATTTACACCTCAAAGTTATAAAATTGATTAGGCAAAATAATATAATATTGATAAGAATTCTATTAAATAATGATAAATACTTTAGTCACAAAAAGATTTTATAAAAAAAATATACAAATAAACGTGATTTGATATGATACATTAGATTATAAAATATATTTCACGTATCATATAAAATTCTCAGTTTATAAATTTATTTTTACAATCCCTTTGTAGTAGTGACAACACTTTTTATAAATAATTGTAAGTTAATTGTAAGATATAATATATCAATTTAATAAAGTTTAAATATCTTTTGGCGATGGGTTATTTTTCAAGTTTAAAAACGTGTCAAAAGGATAGATTAATTAATACCATGTGCCAAATGGGCAAGTACTTTGGGTTGGGCTAAATGTGAGCTGAGGGCTCGTGCTAAATTACCCTTCTGCGCCCATTAATCAGCCCAAGACATGAAGGTATTGCAGCAAATGTGGTATAAAGGCGAGGGTAAATTAGCCCAGCCGAAACTTTGCTTGCCATCCCCTCCAATTCATTTTCAAATAGTTTCACCGTGGTCGTAGCAGCACCCAGTGCAGTACAGTTGTAGATCTGGCGCTGTTTCCGTCTCGCTCTCATTGTCGTTGCACTATGAACCGGACTTTCTCGTCTAAGATTCCGAAGAAACCCTCTCTGGCACTGGCAGCGGCGAAGAACGAAGAGAGCAATCGAAGGAAGAAGAAGCGGAGTCCCTCTCGAAATCCATTCCAGGATCTCAATGCCATTTCCAGCTGCAGCAGTAGCAATTGTAGTGAAGCTTCTTCCGTGTCTATGGAAGGTCCTAGATGCTGTCTCAGGTTCTCCCTCTCTCACCACCATTCCTCCTCAAGTTCTTCTTCTAATTCAAAGTTGAAAACCCCTTTTCGAATGCCCAAAACTCTCTCTAAAACTCCCAAATCAGCCCCAGTTGTAAGGGTCTCGAAGTTGTCCAAATCTAAGCCCTCAAAAGAGAACACTCTGTCAAAGTCATTTGCCGAAGAAAACTCAGATAGACCCATAACAAAAAGAGGGCAGAAATTGAATAATAACCCTCGTCCGTATCAGCGGCAATCTGGAAAAAAAGCCGGTTCTAGAACCGTGCAAAAGTCGAAAACTTCTTCCGTTCTGAACAATGTTGGCTATCCTGTGAACAAGTCTGAAGGAGAAGAACTGGCGAGGGTGGTTGGTGACGTAGGTGAGGTCACCAAACTCAAACCATTGGGTGCTCATGCAACTTGTACTCCTTTGACTAAGATAGCGAATGGGCCGGGTTTGGATTGTGAAATTGGTAAGGTTGTGGAGGAGGACTCAAACAGGAGCAATAGCAAGACACCTCCTGTTCTGGCCTCTGTGTCGCCTGAGATACAGTGCGGATCATCCGTGGTCTCGACCACGATAACTCCCGGTTGTTATGGTGCTGGTCACATTGTTTCTGGGGTCACCGACAAAAGGAAGTGCAGGCCTAGAGGGATTCTGACTGTAGGAGAAAATGATTCTGGGTTTGGTAGCGTTAAGCCTTTTGATAGTTTTGATGATTTCGAAGACGTTGTTGGGTTTGGTAATGATTCAACTGTGATCCCTGAACCAGCCGAGGCTTCAATGCATTGGGTTTTATCTCCATTTAACGAGGAGGAAGAGGATCAAAAGGAGAATTCTGAAAATGGGTCGTGTAGATTGCAGAGGTTAGGAGGGTCTGCCATGGTCCATTCTCCTTCCTCACCTGCAACTGTTCATGAGTTTTCTTCAGATCTATGTAGCGATCGTAATACGGCTAGTACTACTGATAGTAACAGAAGAAGAAGCACTTTAATTTCTCCAAATCGACTTCCTGAATTTGATGGATTAGCCGTCATGTCTTCTCCCCATGCAACAGCTAGTTGGGGGGCCATCACCTTAAAGGAAGGTAAAGAAAATCGTTGTGATCTTGAACCTGAGAATTCTCCATTCTCCATGAACTCTTTGTGTAGTGGAAATGTTATGCAAACCCCACAATCAGACTCAAGCTCAGGTAGACTTTGCTTATCATGGTTGAATGAAGAGAGTTACAAGAAACATCACTTTGAATCTGAACTCAATTCGGCGGCTGAAGTTCTTCAAATGACAACATTGTCTCCCAAAAGCCAAATATCTATTGGGGATCCTGTTGACTCAAGTTTCCAGTTTGATTGTCTAACTACTTCTTCCAACTCCATCAATTTTACCCAATTTCCAAAAAACTTGGACGATCAAGCTTCTTGGATTTCTAATTCTACTTTAGATAACGTGTCACAATCCCAGATGAGAATATCGTGGAGGGAAGGATTATTTAGCCAGATTTATGAGATCGATGATTCCGACTGTTGCCGATGCTTGTCAGATGAGGAGGAAGATGCTAATAACTGCAGTAATGACAGGTTAAAACCCCATCATAATCCTGTGGCCTGTGTTGATGTAGCAAGTGATCATATATTAACTAACAACTCTAGGACTGCTGAATTTGTGGATAACGATTCCAGAACTTATGGGAAAGGTAAAGGACAGTTTTGTCCTCATATATCATGTTCTTGTGCAGAATCCATAAGCACTGATGGTGGTGGCCTTGTTGCTTCGAGGGATTCAGATTGGACTCTATGCTAGAAGAACCGCTTGTTTGAATAATAATCTATTACCTTCTCTTAAACACTTCTAATCCTTTTATAAGTCTGACTAACCTGAGTTCAAAGATCATCTTTCTTGTCAGTAACTTGGAAATACTATCTTAAGGACCACTTTTTTATCTATTCTTTAGTGTTCTGATTATTGCATTTTACTTCAGTTTTCTTCAGTCAAATCTTTGCTCTTCAATATATTATTGGAATGCATTGTATATTATGCATTGTATATTTGTCAGATCTTAGTGAATAAAAATGTCCCTAGAAGCTTTAGGAATTGCATTATCTATTTTGCTGGTATCTTGAGGAAAGGAAGGGACAAGAACTTTTGAGACCTTGATAGTAGGTACCTTTAAAAAAATTCATTCATATCGTGGGTGTTGTGTGAAGTATTCATTCATATTATTCAGCAGCAAAAAAATCTGAGACCTTGATGGTAGGTACCTTTAAAAAATTCCTAGATGTTGCTGAGCAATTCAAGATAGTTACAACTGCTAGGTGACTTTTTTTCCAACCCATAAAAGAGAATATATAGTCAAAATGCAAATCTTGAGAGGAAAAAAAGGGTAACTTAACTTTAGTAAGTTCTCAGAATCTCAGTTCATTGTATTTGGGAAAATGCCAAAAAAATATACACAGAGAGAAAAGAATATGAAAAGGTGACAATTGTAGTAGTTGGAATTAACAATTGGAACCTCAACTCACCATTTATGTCATGGAATTTACTTGACATATCAAGTTGGTACTATGATTCTTGTTTGATCATGGATTTGTAACAGATAGTGCGAATGTAAACTACCATTTACTTTGACAAATAAGAGGGGACAGAAATCACAGAGCTCTAACTCAAAATGGCACTCCTCCCCCGTAATTACACGGTGGATGGCGAAATTCGTGTTCATGACCATCGATTTAACTGTCTGAGTTCCCTTCCGATGGGATAAATTATTGTATTGTGGGATAGGAAGTGAAATTGAGGAAGATTTGATGAAGACAGAATTTGGTAAAAAGTGGTCCAGAAAGGGAAAATTCTGAAGTGATCCATAGTAGGATAGTGCTGGTCCTGGATGACATGGTAGGAAGGAGTGTTATATAAACTGGATGAGTCATTTACTTATAGGAGAGGTGCACGTGTGGGCGTTGCTTTTGTATATACCTCGTATACTTGAGTTCTTACCTACTTTTTTATTTGTTTATCGTTAAAAAAAAAAAAAAAAAATTATAGGTGAGGTGGGTGGTATGATGTATGTTTTTCTTTGAGAAATGTGGAAGATCGGATAGTACTGGATGACATTGTCCTTTCTGATGTGTGCTTTGTATGATTGCAATCCTTGTATGTCTCCAAATGAAGAATTGTCTTACAGAATTTATGAGCTGTCTCATGTCTCAAGCTTATCTAGAGTCATGAGAATCTAGAATCTTAAATCGATAAACCTCTCGTGGGTCATACATCAACCATAATAGTATACGTATTAACATAATTTTTTTTTTTTTACAAGTAAGAAGACGTATTAACATAAATTTAACATACACACACATCCTGAATACACATATATATTAGGTAAGCAAAAAAGCTTAGCAGTACACGATTTCTATAAAAAATTCGACCCACCCCATGCTAGCCGGCAGCCGCGTTCAACAGGTGAAATAGGGGTACTTTGATCATTTCAACAAGTGAAATGATTAAAATACCCTGTATTTGGAAGAAGACACTCTTTTCTAGAAAAAAAAATTCTCACACTTACAATTTAAAGAAACGTCGATTCATTATCATATAGTGGTATTGCATATGTAAAAAGAATAGAGAATCTATTGATCATTGATTACTTCATTACGAAATTATCACAACCTTATGGAATGAGTTCTTCACTCAGGTGAGACTAATTTGGGTGATGTCGAGAAGAGTGATAGATCTTCTAGCTTCTTGAAGAGGTTTTTAGGATAACTCCCATATTGTAGCAATATAGAAAATAGTCTCAATATGCCTACGATGGTGCATTTGGAGGGGAAAAAATAATAGAAGCTTCGAAAATTGAAAGTGATCAATGAAAGAGCTTAGAAAATTATTTTTTAATACTATACCCTATTAGTCGGTTGTAATTGATTTGTATGGAATGAGCTTCCATGAATTTTTTGTATTAAATTGAAAGAAACTAAAAGCCTTAGTAGACGGGATGAAGAGGTTTTACGGTGCCTTAGTGTGCCAATTAAGCCGAGTAACTGGGATATTTTTATGGTACGGTGGAATCGTCCTAAGGAGGGTAGGGTAAAATTAAATGTGGATGGAGTTATTCGTGATTCAAAATGGGAGTTTCTTTGTGGTTTTGATGTTTCTACTGGCCATAACTCAAATAATTATGCAGAATTGATGGGATTAGTTCATGGTCTTCGGCATATTTGCAGCTTGGGTTACGTAGATGTAGAGATTAAACTTGATTCTATGCTTATTATTCACTGGCTTAGGAGGAAGAGATGTGGCATTTGGTATATGAAAGATTTTTTGGAGGAAATTCAAAGGTGATTAGCAGATCTTAATTACTCTTTTTCTCATTCCTTCAGAGAAACTAATGCAGCAGCGAACGGCTTAGCAAAGAAAGGTGCTCAGGGTGTTAATGGGTCTTGGTACATAGTTTCGGAGCTTCCTTCTTTCATTAGAGAAATTATTAGATTGGATAGAGGAGGTTTCCCTTATGTTCGGAGGCATAGAAAGTGAATTTTAGGTTTGGGACGGTTGTTAGTTTGTTTGATTGTTGTTTATGATTTGTTTTTTTGTGTTGCAAGGGCACAAAGTCTTGTTTGTTAACATGGTATTCTTTCACTATAAGTGAGGGTTTTTAATAAAATTGAGAATACTCTTGGACATATGATCTCTTATCTTTATTAAAAAAAAAAAATACTCAGGTGATGCTCTTGTATATCTGGGCTTCTACCCATTCTTAGGATTCCTGTATTTTTACAATAAAAACTGTTTCAGTTAAAATAAAGAAACATCTTGTCGTTCAACATAAATTATTAAAATACCGTGTATTTCATAGTAAATAGACACCGTTTCACTTGAAACAGGGAAATATATTGTCGTTCAACATTAATGTAGTGATGAAGAATTAGCAAACACAGTCGACTGTGTTTGGGAGAGACCAACAGTGGACAACAATGGCCGCTGTTCGGTACAGGCTACAGTGTACAACAACCACAAGTATCTCTGGTTCAGTCAACTAGTGGATTAATACCAAAAAATGAAAGAAACATAAAATAATATGTCTGATATTATCATGCAGAAAGAGATTTTATAAAGGAGAAAAACGTCATGATTGGTCATTATACAGCGCTGGTGAAAGTTCAAAGAAGATAAGACTTCAGGTTCAAGATCTGGGTCAGCAATGCCAATCAGCATGCCTAGTTTGGCTGAATTTACCTGAATTTAGCACGCAGAATTGAAGAGCAGGGCTAAGCAGATTCTTCTCTGACCTGGCAAATGGATGACATAAAGAGCCAGACCCAATCAACTTCGAAGAAGATAAGCTTGCTTTATATATATATATATATATATATATATATATATATATATATCTTCCGATTGTATTTTAACTTAAATTCTTAGACTTTATTTGTGGCGTGTCCAACTTCTATATGCCACTATGACTTCATGATTAGGATGGCGATGACAGAAACAATGACGATTATTGATTTGATTTACCTTAACAAAGCCTTTTAAATGCCTAACAGTTTTTTTAAGAAAGAAATGCCTTTATCAGGCCAAATTTTCCTTGACGAATTACTGGAAGCTAATGACATTGGCATCGTCAACAGTGCACACCAACTTTCCAAGATTTGATTGCTACCAGAAATTGAAGAGAATTTGGTGGGCAAATGACTAAAAATAATGATATTACTACAACGATTATATAACTCATTTTACAGCTAACTGGGAATTTTTTTTTTTATTTAAATTTAAGATTTTATATATTTACTCACCATTTAAAAAAAAAAAAGAAGAGAGATGTATAGAAGGAAGGCCTCGTTTGTTACGGAGTTCAGTTAAGATAAGATGAAATGTTTTATTGAAAGTTGAATAAAATATTATTATAATATAATTTTTTAATATAATTTTTATTCAAATATTTAAAAAAGTTGAATTATTTATTATATTTTATATAAAAATTTTTAAAAAAATTATAATAATTACGTGAGATTCAATTCGATTCGATTCTTCGTTTCAAAGTCAAACAACAAAATGATGCGTGGAAGACTTCGATGCTTCTCAGAATTAAGAAATCGTGTGGCGGTATATATCAAGCACCAACTAACCCAATAAGCCTAAAGTTCTAACATTTCATGAACTCCTTCACATGTTGTCTTCCTTCTAATTTCATTCCAATAAAGAAAGAACAGGTCATAGATGGAGGGTCTGATCCCCATGGTTTACAAGGCAATCAAGAGAAACAGAGTTCGCCGAGAATACCGCTGTCTCTCCTCTGGGGATGCTCAAAGTTACAACATAGCCGACTTCTACATCAATGATCAGAGTCATGTATATACGCTTCCTTCGACCCAGAAGATTGGTGCCGGTTTGCATATTGAGAGAAATGGCCACCGGCGACACAGGTCTGTAGGAGACTATGGAGTTGGATTCACGCCGCCTGAAGGTAAGAGAATGGAAACTGCACCTGCTCCCAAGCGACTTGTGCGGTTTAGGAGCCATAGATTGTTCTCATGTGTTTCTGGGGGTATCTAGAAAGGCATCCTCAGTCATTGTACCGAATCATGTTGAACTGGTCTGTCATTTTTTCTTTTGGTTACTGTTATATAGATTTGTTCAATTCAATTCCCCGCAATTAGGGGGACGTTGAGACAGCTAGAACATGTTTGTATTGGTGCAAGTAGTGCATACATATAATAATATCCACCTTTATCATGTCCGAGTCCTGCTTAAGGTTCAATGCCCAGCCAACCTGAGCCAATATTGAGTCCGACCAAGTACTGTTCCGGGCCTAACAAGGTTGTCTGTGAGCTATATTCGATGTAAATTAGTCGTGTGAAGGTGTCGACTTTGAAGCCGAGTGGCCCGCCTTGGTTCTCTTGGACTCGGATTCGCGTACCTAAAACTATAGGATCCAAGCACAAGCAGATTTAGATGTGTAATTTAGTTTGGAAATTGATCAGTAGCGTATTGCTGCAGATGGCTGTGGTCTGTATGATATGCTTTACATGTGCGTGTGCGTGTATGTCTTGAAGTATTGTTATCTGACAATATGAATCAATTGTTTTCGATGCATAAGCTGTTGGTTTGAACGGCAAAACGATGCCAGATCTGCAGGCCCAAATCCTCTGCACTACTCAGCCAAGCACTAGAAAAAAAACCTAAAAAAATATTGCATCACCTAATTTACCAAATGGGTCTAAGACTATAAGTTGTTCTATTCAAACAGTCTTCTTCAAAGTTCCACAGCTAAAAAGCTATGACATTGTCAAATTCAACTCAATCTTCCAACTTCTAACCTGAGATCAACTCAAGTGAATGGAAAGTGTCACGTTCAACTCTCTCTCTCTCTCTCCCCGCATCAAGGGTGCACGGTCTAGTACTCCAGACAATGTGCATTGCACAGGGAGAGCACAAAACCCAACACTATGAAGGATTCAGTCCAAAGACTTGGGAACTTTGGTGTTGTTGTCACAAGGGGATCAAGACAACTTCATTGCTGCGATGGCTGCTTGGGGGTGATCCTCAGAAATCAATCCTTCGGAGAGTCCGTCTAACGGTTGCATGCAGGCGGGACAACGGGGCTAACGAGCTCTAAGGAGACGTAAGAAGAGATCAGGTAGAAATAAACATTCTTTGTCTGATTTGCCACTGGCCGAGGAGGTGGATGTAGTTGATACCGTTAAACTTGGTGATCGAACTCAACTAGCGCAATAATTCCTTCATAATCTCAACCCATTTGACAATGACAACCTCACAAAAAGAAATTGTTTTTTTTTTTTTTCCCCTCTATCAAGGAAGAGTTCATGCTCCGGCCTTTTCTCAATTTCTGAACGGCTTTCCATACCCAAACCAAATCTA
The DNA here is from genome assembly GCF_004785595.1 of Juglans microcarpa x Juglans regia. Classification (NCBI taxonomy): domain Eukaryota; kingdom Viridiplantae; phylum Streptophyta; class Magnoliopsida; order Fagales; family Juglandaceae; genus Juglans; species Juglans microcarpa x Juglans regia. Next base: position 23,618,332 of record NC_054595.1, read on the forward strand.
TGAAGTTTTCGCATGCTGCAAGAAGTTCAGTTCCTCTCAGTTATTGCATCTACCTCTGTCATCGACAATCAAGTTCATTTGGACGTAGCGCCTATCAATGCTTTTCTTTCCTAAGGCCTTCTTTAACATCCTTTTATGCAGTTAAATACGTTCATGGGGGGGTTATGTTAAGAATATGAAATCTAACAATAATACTGGGACTTTATGCAACAACGCCTACGTCATTTGAATTGTGGGATGGATCTTAAAAGAGCAGAGTTGATTTCAAGCACAGCCTCGGTCACCACCTCTGAAAGATTGTGAAAACGGACACTGTAAAGACGAAACATCCACGCTTTGAAATGATTGACCCCAGAAGTCTTTGTGCACACGGTGGGGATTCGGCTTCCCAACAAGTGGCTTCGAATGCTTCCTGAACAACAGACACCAGTCTGCAGCAATATCCATGGATAATGCAGAGAAATTCTTGAGTTGTTACATCATACATAGAAAAGAATGCACAGACAATAAATATTGGTATTTCATTTTATAGGCAGAGATTCTTCAACAAGAACAAAGATGGTTCTGACTGTTCTGCTGTCCTATGACATATATCTTCTCCAGTTCTGCCACAGTTAACAATCCAATGAAAATATCACCAACCAAGAAATGTATTGCAGGCACGACGGGTATCAATTTTGCAACATAGAAACGAAGATACGAGGATCTTCAAAGCAAGAGATCAGGAGGCAAATGCATAAAGAACTAAAATAAAAAAAATTCTTCTAAATAAATAAATTACAGAAAGCACACACACAAAGCTGGCTTACCAAGGAAAAGAGTTTTGAGGAGCAAAAGAGGAGTGTGTGAGGAGGAGAGGAACGCAATATATCATGGATGTGTTCGTTGATGGGCATCTAACCATTATGTCATATGTTCATGCCAAACATTAAGATATCGATTAGATGACCATCAACAAACATATCCATGGCTGCACAACAAATGTTACCCCCGGCCTTGAGCTATGGGGAAAAGTAGAGAGTAGTTGAAGTAACAGTTTGAGAAGGGTGTCTGCCATTAGTCTAAGACAAGAAGAAGAGCATATGTATTTGGTGGCCAATCAATACCATGAAAGCCCTATTTTACCACAAAACTACAAAAATCTCAAAGATGACCTAAAAGGCTAAAAGGCATATACCTTGAGAAAAGGCATATACCTTGAGAATAAACCTTTCTTGCTGGTTGGTGGAAAATAGAGTTGGTTTGAACATTGGAAACTCCAAGAGGCGAGAGAGAGAGAGAGAGAGAGAGAGAGAGAGAGGTGATATGGACTGAAAGGTAATTTCCTTGTCAATTGTTACCTGTACTGTATTTTGATTAGAGAAATTATTTACATCAGCCGTTGTAGCCGTGTTGAAAAAGAAAAAAGAAAAAAAAATCACATTGAGTGTGCAGAAAGTGCGGCTGATGCATATCATTGCTCTTTTGATTAATACAATTTCACCCTTTTGTCCCATGTTAGCAATTTGGCTCAGTGGTCATCTTGTTCCAAGACAATGAGCTGAACTAACAAATAGTAATAAAGTTTGACCTATGTCACAAACTGCAGTACAATACTGTCAAGCTCCAATTTTTATATAATTTTAATTGGATATATCTATAAGAGAGGCAGTGGAAAAAAAAAAAAAAAAACCTACAAAGAATTAAGCCCCTTTAAATCGTGAACAGACCACGAACCCAACCCAGTTATCTTCTTTTATTTAAAGTTTCAAGCAAATCTTGAACCCGAATGCATAACTTTTGAAGGGTTTATTAGAGATAAATGAAGAAATACCATGGCTCCAGTTGCCTGCTACCTTGTTTGCTTGCTATTTCTATATATAAAAAGATTTTTAGCGGAGACAAATGAAGAATTCCTATGGAATCCAGTTGCCGAGCATCTTGTCTGCACTTGCCAATGCTTCGTTACAGTGGTAGTACTATTCAGCAGATTCTTGGGTACTTTCACTTCAGGGATTTAAAATCAAACTATAAATCACGGAATAAGCGCTTAAAAATAGTAAGTAAGTTAAGACAGGAATCCAAAACAAGAGAATTAAGAATACATATGACGACTGAAAAAAAACTGCAGCTTCGTGGATGTAATCTTCCAAGGGTACCAATCACAACCCCGCAAAGAACAGACTCCATCTTTTTTCCTTGTGATTAATAATGGTTGCCAACCAGACGGGATTAACAAAATATATTTCATTCATCTGAAAAGAAACAAGCAAAATCGATAAAACCAAGAAAAAGATGGAGAATATAAACATGTCAACCCCCCAACCAAAGAATTATGCAAAACAAAAGAACTAACATGGCTAAAAACTGCTTCTCCATCGAGTGGATACTTGTGCTGGCGATGACTCATGCTGCTGTCAATATTGGTGCTGCAGATTTGAAGAGTGATCGGCTTTGCAGGCAATGCTCTAAATGCGATACAAGCAAATGCCCTGCAAGCGAAGCTTTTCCCCATATGACAGCATTTGATGACACCCTAATCGCAGGTGCTTTGCAGTCTTGACTTTGTGGATTTGAATGACAGAGGTGTTTACTCGGTTCCAGATATTAAAGGTGGTGAATCAACAACGTACAATGCTTACTTTGGCTGGAAATCCACTTCTGGTTCTGCTTCTGGCTTTCATAGGTACGTAACTCTTATATTCCTTTATTTTGTTTTCAGAACATAGGAGGACATGGAATAGCATATGCATGGAAGGTTTTTTAATTGATGAAAGATGTCAGGGGGGTGGGATATACGTATCATGGGGCTATGGTGATACCATGAAAACCTCTCAGAACGAAAAACTTCAAACCCAATTCGGACACAGCAAAAATATGACCGACTCGGTTTGGCACTGTTCTTGAGATTGGTCCAATTAATGACATCTGCGATTTTATTGTTCTTTTCATTCATTTCCCTAAAAGCAAAGAACGAGACTAATCCAAGAGAGCAGCCACAAATCTAGCCATTGGAGTTATCTAAAACACAGAATATCATAGGCTTCAAGCTGCTAACACATGAGATTTTAAGCCCCTGATCTGCATGCTCGACAGGTTTAGCAATTATATGGATAAATGTTCAGGGGGGGTAATGTATCTGAGTGTGGACAAGCAGGGGAAGGTGAGTCTTCGATCGTTGAACTCACTAGAAAGCTTAGCAGAGGCCGACTGGAAATCCATAAATCCACCAAAGAACTTAAGCCACCGAGAATTCCGCTTCTGGGTCTCTTCCAGCACAAGAAAATGCCTGACGGTGTTTGAAGGAAAGACAAGAAAACGAACAGTGGGTGTAGCCGAGTGCAAGATGGATGGCTCAAACCCTTTCCAGCTCTTCGCATTCCGGTTCCATTATCACAAAGCCTTCTGTTGCTGCGGGGTTCATAACCAATAAAAAAATTGTAACATACATGATCGCAATATTCGTATCTGCAAATGAAATAACAAATCCTCCAAGTACATGATATGCAATATATATGATCATTTTATGCACTTCGAGTTGGGTATGGAATGCATGCATAGCCTCGTATTCAAGCTCTTAGTCATCATGTTAGTGCAGGTAGCACTTTTTTTTTTGAAACAGAAACCTCCATTCTATATTTCATCAAAAACTAACCATTACGTGGTTTGTCCTAAAATACAAAAGTATATATGCCCAAAGGCCCTTCTTCTATCCAAATCTTCTCTTCCCTAACAGTAAGTGCTATCTTAGCTAGTGTGTGAGCTACTTTGTTACTTTCTCTATAAGTATGTTGTATTTTCCAATCTTGTCTACTGTATAAAATTTGTTTTATATCTTCAACTATCTGTTCATTCCATTCCCAGCTGCTTCTTGAGTTATTTATAGATTTAATTACTGTCAATGCATCTCCTTCAAATATGGCCTTTGTTCAGTTCAACTCAGCACACAACTTTAGAGCCCTCCACAAAACATGTAATTCCGCAAGAGTTGGATTACTAATACCTTTTATTGCTTTGCACAGGAATACCAACACTTCTCCCTCTTCATCCCTCACCACTACTCCCATACCCATTCTCCTTTTTTTTTAATCAAAAGCCTTATCCCAGTTTATTTTCACAAAACCAGCTTTTGGTGTCTTCCAACTAGCCTCTCCTCCTTCAACTGTCCTGCCATTTCTCTCCCTACTACTATAACTTGCTCTTGTTTGAACTCTGAGAGGTTTTCTTGAGCTTGTACAAACAACTCAGCAGGCCCTTTGAATCTACCCTCAAATACATAAGTATTTCTTCTCAGCCAAATATTTCTCATAACTTTGTCACAACATCTAACTCTTCACTTTGTAACTTTTCCGCCATCAACTACCACAGACAAAGGAAATCCCCTTCATCTCGATGCCACTTCTGTATAGGACTGTAATTCTCAGCTCACACATCTGCAGCTGCACTACAACTCCATAATACATGACAAACAGACTCCTCTTCCAGACCACACACTGGACAAAATGAGTTTTCTACCACATTTCTTCTAGCTAAATTTTGTACTGTAGGCAAGCTATTACTCACTGCTTTCCACATAAACATATTCACAACCTCTGGTGTGTTTAAATTTCACAAACTGCTCCAGCCACCCTTTCCAACCTTAGAATCAGATGGACCCCTTTTTCCCCTCCTCTTTATGCACATCTCAAGGTAGTTTGCACTTCTCACACTATAGATCCAAACTTTTGTGAAAGCCCAAATCCTTTTATCTTGGGAATTAGCCTGACTAATAGGAAGGCCACACACAATTTTTGCTTCATCTTCCAACAAAGTATCCCTTACCAGCTTGTAATTCCACATACCATTCATACTAAAAAAATTTCACTTTTGCATCTGCATTAAGATTTTTAATAGGAGATTGAATGCTTAATAAAGATGACTTAGGTATCCACTTGTCTCCCCAAATACTAATCTACTCAACATTTCCAACCCTCCAAACTAACCACTCATTTCAACAGCTCTAAAGAACCCCACAGACCCCCAGCTTTTTGAAGGCCCACCACCAAGCTTGGCCTTTAAAATCTCAATATGTCTGAAATATTTTTCCTATAGTACCTTTGATGCAACTGAATTAGGCATGGTAAGCACTCTCCAACATTGTTTAGCAAATAAAGCTTGGTTGAAGCTTTTAAGCTCTCTGAATCCCAAGCCTCCATCAGACTTTATCATCCCCAATTTTGTCCAGCTCTTCCACTGGATCCTTCTATCAATTTGTTTAAACCTCACCAGAATTTGCCTATCAAAGCTGCTATCTCCTTACATAACCTTTTAGGAAGTTTAAAGATATTCATATGGTATGCAGGGATTGCTTGTATCATTGCCTTCAACAACACCTCCTTCCTCGAGGGAGTGAGGAATTGTTTTGTCCAGTTATTTATCTTATTGCACACTCTATCATTTATCCCTCTAAAGATATTATATTGAGACCTCCCCACTATTATTAGTAGCCCCAAATACTTCTCACAATTATTTTGCACCCCTACTCCAACATCTTTAATTATTTTAATTCTCTCATCTCTTTTGAGTATTGGAACTGAAAAACAGGGAAGTCTTCTGTCTGTTTAAGCTCTGGCACAAGGCTTGTTCATACAACTCAAGCACACTTTTGATCCTCCTCCATTCTTGCCAATTAGCTTGTCCAAAGACAATGCAGTTATCTGCAAAGAGTAGGTGAATGATTTTTGTACCCTCTCTAGCCATTGACACCCCTTTTAAATCCCCTATAGCTTCTACCTGGTTAATCAAAGTACTCAACCCCTCTACACAGATAAGGAACAAATATGGAGACAAAATGTCTCCTGCCTCAAATCCTTTGTTGTATAGAGACTCACTACTGCAAGCTAATGGAGTGTGGCTAGTACCCTCTGAGTCCCCTTCACCAACCCTCTTCTCCTCACACAGGCCCTTTTCCTTCAACCCTTCCGTAACCAAGTTACTCAAACTCTTCATTCTACCCTTGAACTCCCCCTTAACTACACTTAAAGATCTCTCAAAACCTATTGCTTGAGTCGCTTCACAGTCATCTTCCAAATCAGGTTGTAAACCCCCTTCCTCCTCCACCCCCAGCTCTTTCCTTTTCTCCGCATTTCTTCTTCTTCCAACAGACTTTGCTCTCAGCCAGGGACCAAATTGAGTTTCACTACCACTCTTCTGAATGCACCTATGTTCTCTGTGCACAATACATCCACACTGAAAGCACATTCTCAGTACTTTTTCGTATTGGAAGGGTATCCACATACTATCACCTTGCAGATTAATTGTTCTTCCTCTTGCTAAAGTTTTCATCAAGTCAAAATCAACTTTCACCCGTAGATACCGACCCCATGCTACATCTTCTTCCTAAACCTCCACTTCACTTACCTTCCCAATCATATTCCTTATCATCTCACCTATCTTTTGGTTCATATAGTCCAGTGATAGATTGAACATTTGGATCCAAAAGCTCTTATAAAAGAAATCCATTGAATGTATCTGGGTATTTCCAACATAAGGTTTAAGAACAAACAAGTGGTTATCAAATAACCATGGGCATTCCCCCAAAACCTTCTTTTTATCCCTTACATTAGTGAAGGAAATTACAAAACTATTAGATCTAAGCTCCTGAAAAATCATCGGTCTACTAACCTTCCAAATCTTCTCCATAGTTGTCCTTATGACTTCCTTCCCAATACTTCGATCGAAGAAAACTTTCCCAATTAGACTCCTCTCCTTCCTCCTAGCCCATTTGATGTGGTAGATTGAAATTTGATGGGTATACTTTTCTCGTCATTCAACTTTAGCCTCTCTCATATCTTCTCTAATCCCTCAATTTTCACACTCTTTGCCCGTTGTAAAAAGCATAGACTACCCCCTCCTCCTCCCTATGAAACAGGGAGACTTATTCTTAATTTGGGTACTGAGCTATTCTCATAATACCTTATTACTATTCATTATTTTATTATTACTTTTTACCTACTTTTCACTACATCACATTCACCTCAATCATCTTTGCCCCTATCGCCTTTGAGAAGGCAGTTGTGAGAAAAAAACGATTTGAGAGATGACTTTAGTGCATGTAGCACTTGCATTACCTATTTGTGTTAATTATTTCAACTAGTAAAATATTTTATGCACTTTTATATCTTTAGAATTTTTATTATTTCTTAAATAAATGTGCCACGTGTCGCATTCCGATTGATTTTCATGTAGCAATAATGCCATGACAACCTCGCCCTTAGATAAATTAACGAAATAATTTAATTGCAAAAATTTACAAAATTAAAAATTAAATAATAAAAAAAATTAGAACTCAGTGTGGTTTGCTAGTTAAGAGCATCAACATCCTACAGTCTATAAAGATTTTAAAAATGTTATAAGAAAGTCTTACACCTGCACACACTTCCACCTAACCGATATATGATTTATCATTTTTAATTTGTCCTTCTATCTAAGAATTTCTCTTAAGCATTAAGATAGAAAGTAAAAAAATAACAAATCACATATTGATTAGGTGGAGATGTATAATATTTAAGACTTCCATGTAGAATTAATCAAAAGATTTTTTAGCCAAAATTTAAAAAAAATCAGTTAAAACCTTATTGCAGTATTTTGATGAAGGAGTTTAATTTCGCTACGTAGCTTCTCAAATTAAGGGAGGCTATTGTAGCAAAATTTACTTTATTGTTCTTTTCCTTCTTAATTTAGTTCTTTTAAACGTTTTTTCCCCTGGAAATGTGACAATAGTTGTTCTGAACATGTATTTTCTTAAGCTATTTTGAATTTTTTTTTCCTACTTTGGTTTATATTTTTATTATTATTGCTACATTTTTTTATCATTATTTGAAAATGAGTTTATCATTTTTTTCAAATTTTTATTAAATAAAAGTTTTTTATCTTTATCGTGTTTTCAACTATTCTTCTCTAATAATTGTAGAATGAAGAAAATTCATTTTAATATAATAAGAAAAAAATAGAGAGTGGGATGCAGGAGATTTTACAAATATAGGTAGTTGAAATAGAGAAAGAGTAATAATTACATACAATCATTTTTACAATCTTTTTATAGAACTATGTTTTAAATTGATGGTATTTTTAATAAGTAATGTTGGATATAGTCTTAGGTTGTACAAACCCTACACACTCTCTTTGAAAAAGTGTGGTCCATAATTAAAAATTAATTTTTTCATATGGATCCTGAAATTAGTAACTTTTTTTAAAAGAAGTACGCGAAACTTGCATACTTTAAGACTGTAAATATAATTCTCATTTATAATTGAAGGTTTATCATTTTTCATTTATAACACATATAATTTTTTAGACAACCGTGTTTTAAATTATGAGCATTTTTATAAAAAGAAAATGATAAACCTACAATTAACCTGAATTAGGGTATGTTTGGACACTAATAGAATTATCAAAACTTCTCGTAATTTTATTTTCAAACATCACTTAAACATAAAATAATAATAATAATAATAATTTCAATTTTTTAACATTTTTATCTAATCAATACATAATCATATTCAAACATAAAAACTAATACAACTTTTACAAAACTTCAAAACAAAATATAAAAATCAATACAACTTTTACAAAACCTCAAAACAAAACACAAAAATCAATACAATTTTTACAAAACCTCAAAACAAAACACAAAAATCAATTCAACTTTTACAAATTTCAAAACAAAAATTATATTAAAAATTATACTCAAACCGTTTTTAACTTTATAATATTTTTATTTAACTTTTTCTATATCATTTCTTAAAATCCAATCAAACATCTTCACTCAAATAATTTTGATATTATTCACAAAATTATAAAATGAGTCAAAGACTCAAAGGTGTAGCTCGAGGATGGGTCTCAATAAGGCCATTTGGTCTTTTTTTCATTTATTTTTTTAATACCCTTACACATTTAAAAAAATATATATACAACATTATTAAGAAATATTTCTTTAATCACTAAGTTAAAAATAAATAAATAAATAAATGTCGGTACCCATTTGTTAGGACAAGTAGTATTTTTCTTATGGGATACTTCAAGTGTCTAAACATGACGTTAGTTTATAATTGTTTTACGACTCTAAGTAAATGATGGATAAAAATCGTAAATTAGTTCTGGCGAGCCCTCTCCGGTCAACGGAGAGTTTTGGAGTAAACTCTATCTTCTCTCCTAGTCTTTTTGTCGAACATTTCCGATCGATGGTTGAAGTATCTGCTGTCAAAGACATTGGAAGGATATCATTATTCCTGTCTATGTCCAATTATGAATAATTATTCTCATCATTCATTATTCACTGCACACCCTATAAAAAAAATGTAGAAAAAGTTGTCAAGTATGAGGTATGAAGGTGAATAGTGGTTGATGCATAACAAAACCCGTCCAATTATAGTTATGACCTGAGCACTTTAATAATCCAATTTGGTTTTTTGTTATTTTTAAAAAACACTATGCCTACCTATAAAATCCATCATAAAACTCATTGATTGGGTTTTTTTTATTTTTTATTTTTATTTTTTTATTTAATAATTAAGAAAATATTTTTTTAATGAATTTGTTATTTTTTTGATAATGTTTAAAAGATCTAAAAAAATAGTAAAAAAAAATGTAGCGGTTCGGTGGCTCACCTCGGTGGGAGTAGCACCACCCATATTTTTAATGTTTCTTTCCATCCTTGTTCTTAAATGTCGAATAATTTGGAAGGTAGAAAAGTTTATTTAATTTTTAAGCAACTGATTGAATACTCCTTATGGTATTGTATTGGCCATGAATTTCCATTATTTTTTTTGTGGGTGTCTACTATTGGTTATGTTGAGAGTCCCAAGCAACTTCCAAATGGTAGCCACATCTTCCCAAAGAATAACGAGCTCCTTGTGTTTTGCTTTGCTACCCAATGAAAATTCCAAATGTCGAGACTGCTTAGAGATAGGAAGGTTTATGTCCTTGATGTTCTTTTTGTGTGTGTAATTTGTCTAACTATCACAAATCGTCTATCTCTGCATCCAAACGGGCCTTATGCTCGTTTTAAGAATCACAAATTGTCTTTGTATACTAATACACTCTGCATTGTTAATTGTTATCCTATTTGATGGGATGAGTTTGCTTTTATATCCTCGTCATTTGTTTCCAAGTGCAAACCACCTAGTAATGTTTCTCTTCAAAATTATAAAGTCGTGGCATTTTATTTGGTAGGACCTCGGGATGAGAGAAGTAATGCTATATATAGATCTAATCCTAATAAGTTTCATGCAAATCTTTTAAAAGAAATAGGACTCACTATAAAAATACTAATTATTTTTAGTGGGTTATATTTATTTCAAAAGACTTGCACTCTTGAATTTGTACAAATCACTTCTTTTTTGCACAATACATTTTAATTATGTGTTAAGAAAAACTATTTTATTTCATGACAAAATTATCTATAGGATGGAGGAAGTTTCTTCTAACTAGGGATGGGCAGCAGGGCCCCACACCCAGCTACCCGCCCTCGTCCTCTAAACCACGCAATGAGAAATCCTAGGGCCAGCCCACCCCGCCCCACTATTTATGTATATATATATTAATACATATTTACTAATATTCGGTATTAGTTTTATTAAGTTTGTGCAAGTTACAAATAGTCTAACGATGCATAGTAATACAAGAGTCACATATTGTTAAAGTAAGGCTCTTGTATTGTTTTTGGCTTCTTACATAAAGATCACATTAGATTAAATTAATTTACACATAATATGTACTAACAAATTTAAAACTATGTTATTAATTTTTAAATTATTATCATATTTACAAATTTAAATTTATAATTTAGATTTAAAAATATATTTTTAATCATTTTTAAGTTTAGAAATAATTGATGAGCCTTGTGGGCCATGGGCGCTATTGGAGTGGAGGGGGCAGATGAGAGGTCTGCCCCTGCCCCTGACATCGAGGCAGGGTGCGGGAAAGGGTCGACCCACCTCTGCATGGGCGAGTCTTACCCCATTTCATAAACACATTTTTTTAATGAAAGGACACATCAGATTTTTAATTTAAATTTTTTAAAAAGTACGTACTTATCACATATTTGGACACTTATCATATTTATGGATGAATTTTAAAAAAAAAAATCTTCAAATATAACTTGAAAGAAATCTCTACCTCAAAAAAAGAGAGGAAGAAATCTCTTTCCTTTATTTTAATAGAATATGAGAGGGCTTGATGCGCAAAAAGCTGGGACAACGCCTACCGTTGATACTCCTCAAATCCGGAGGGAATGTTTTTTCGTTTTCTTTTCAGGATCCCGGAAATAGGGGTATAATCAGTCCCATTTTAAATAAAATTTAAGATCAAATCGGTATATACAAATTTTATATTTTTTAAAATCGATTACGCATCGGTTACCTTTCTAAACCGGTATCTTCAATTTTATCGATTTCCGATCCAGTCCGATCCGGTTTTCTAATTTTTTAAAATGTAAATTTGTTATTAAAAAATAAAAATCTGTTAAAAAAAAAATTGCTTCAAAAAATCTGTTCTAAAAATCTGTTTCTATTACAAAATCTGCACTACTAAAATCTGTAATACATTTAATAGAATATAGTGATTTAGTTATAGTGATTAGTATTAGTTATATATTATTATAACTATATTGTATGTTAGACTATTAGTATTAGTTACAAACTTATATATTAATATAGCTATATAATATATTAGACTATATAATAGTATTAATATTATATTGTTAGTATAGATATATATTAGTATTAGTTATAAACTTATATATTAGTATAGTTATATAATATATTAGACTATATATAATATAATTTAGTATATATATTTTATGTTTAAAGTATAAGATCAATTAAATTTTCATCTTTAAGATTTACTTTTATTTTATAGATTATAATATGAAATTATTTCATATATGATATATAATTATATATAAAAATTTCACATGTAATTATATATTATATATAAAACTTATATATATAAAATATTTTGTATAAAACTTATATATAAAATATTAATTTTTATTTTTTTTCCCCAACCGGTCCGGTTCGGTCCGTTCTCAAAAATCGTAGAAACGGAACCGGTTCGATTCCGACTAGTTTGCATAATTTAAGAACCGGTTTCGGATCGAACCGGTTCAAAACCGGTCCAACCGGTCCGGTTTAAATTTACACCCCTGCACCGCAAGTTCCATTGACGGGGAGACGACACACCGTTTAACTGGAGCATCGTCAATATCTCCGTTCTATCCAGTCGAATTCGGTTCAGTTCTGGTGGCTCTCTCAAACTTTTGTTGTCTCACAACCTACTTCTCGAAAGCGAAAGTATCAAAGAAGAGGTCGAGGGAAGCAAAAATCTTTGCTTTTAGAGGTTCGGTTTTCTTGACAAGCAGTGGAATTTCTTTGATGGGTATGTTTCACTTTCTCCACACTTTGTGATATCTCTTCATTTGGGAATTGGGCACTTGCGGTAGCAGTGGGCAATTTATATTCAGAGTATATATACACGCATATATAGGAAAAGTATGGAAGGGTTGTTGAACACATTTCCACACCAAGTTTGCTTAAAACCCTTCGTTTTCGATCCTAAACTAGTTTATACGCTTCCAATGCTAAAATCGGGAGCTAGGTGTTTTACCCGTAAACCCAAGGTAGGTTTTCCGAGAAGAAATTGCTTAAATCTGGGTAGAGACAATCACGCTGTTAGCTCAGTGAGTCTTGATGATGGTGATGCCAATGATGATAAAGGAAAAGATTGTAATAGGGACTGGGAATTGGAGTTCCTTGGGGAGGTTGAACCTTTGGGCATCAAACCTCCCAAGAAAAAGAAAAAATGGCAGAAATCAAAGTTGCTGGAAGACACTGATGGAATGGATTGGTGTGTGAGGGCGAGAAAGGTTGCGCTCAAATCGATTGAGGTGAGGGGGCTGACTCGTAAAATGGAGAATTTAATTACTGGTAAGAAGAAAAAGAAGAAGAACAAAAAGAAGATGGTAAACAAAGAGAAAATTAATATTAAAGTCGAGGAAGATGTGTTTGATGACCCGGAGGATGAATCTGAATTGCAAGATATGAAGGCTGTTGATGATGTTGATGACCTAATGAGGCAGGTGAGTATGTTGGCAGGTGGGATGTTTGAAGAAAAGAAGGAGCACTCAATGGGAGAATTTGTTCAGAGGCTATCCCAATTTTCAGGGCCTTCTGATCGTAGGAAAGAAATTAATTTGAACAGAGCTATTATAGAAGCGCAGACTGCAGAAGAAGTGTTGGAGGTTACGGCAGAGACAATCGTGGCTGTTGGGAAAGGCTTGAGCCCCTCACCCCTCTCTCCTTTGAATATTGCTACTGCACTTCATCGTATCGCTAAGAATATGGAGAAGGTTTCGATGATGGAAACGCATAGGCTGGCTTTTGCCCGTCGAAGAGAGATGTCAATGCTTGTGGGTATTGCTATGACAGCCTTACCAGAATGTTCAGCTCAAGGTATCTCAAATATCTCATGGGCATTGTCCAAGATTGGAGGTGAGCTGCTTTACTTATCTGAAATGGATAGAGTTGCTGAGGTGGCTTTGACAAAGGTTGGAGAGTTCAATTCTCAGAATGTTGCTAATGTTGCGGGTGCTTTTGCATCAATGCAGCATTCTGCCCCTAATCTCTTTTCAGAATTGTCAAAAAGGGCGGCAGATATAATTCACACTTTCCATGAGCAGGAACTTGCTCAAGTCTTGTGGGCTTTTGCCTCTTTATATGAGCCTGTTGACATTTTGCTCGAGTCTTTAGATAGTGTCTTCAAGGACTCTAGCCAATTTAAATGCTGCTTAAGTAAAAGAACTGTAGATGGTATTGAAGAAAGCAGCGAGGACAGCAGTAAAGATCTTGACTCTGATCGAGTTTTAAGATCTCCCGTGCTCAGTTTTAATAGGGGTCAGCTTGGGAATATTGCTTGGTCTTGTGCTGTTTTTGGACAAATGGACCGGATTTTCTTTTCTAATATATGGAGAACTCTGAGCCACTTTGAGGAGCAAAGGATTTCAGAACAGTATAGGGAGGATATCATGTTTGCTTCTCAAGTTCATCTTGTGAACCAGTGCTTGAATCTAGAATACCCACATCTTCAGCTATCTTTGACGAGTGCTCTCGAGGAGAAAATTGCCCGTGCAAGAAAAACTAGGAGGTTTAATAATAAAATCACTTCATCCTTTCAGAAGGAGGTAGCTCGCCTTCTCGTTAACACTGGCCTCGATTGGGTCCGAGAGTATGTTGTGGATGGGTATACTTTAGATGCAGTTTTAGTTGAAAAGAAGGTTGCTTTGGAGATTGATGGGCCAACTCATTTCTCAAGGAATACGGGTGGGCATCTCCTGCTTTTATAATGATGTAGCATGTTCCATCTGATGAAATTCATGGAGTTATTTGACCATCCTTATAGTGATGATTTAGCTTTCAGTTGATGTTCTTAGTTTTCTTTGCTGCAGGGGCACCTTTAGGACATACCATGCTGAAGCGCCGCTACATTACTGCTGCTGGTTGGAAGATCTATTCATTGTCTCATCTGGAGGTGAGATTCCTCATTTTACCTTCTGTTGGAAATTCCATCATTCTTTGCCTTGGTAGACATGAGCTTAACTGGTTTACATGGTATAATTTAACAAAATCAAGATATAATAATAGGGCATTGGCAAAAATAAGTTATAAAAATGATGCTAACAATGAAAAATTTGTAAAATACTTCTTTTGCTCGATTACATTTATGCCCTTGCTCAATAGCCTGCCCAGAGTTTGTATATGGTTGGTGTTACTCTGGATCCAATGCTCTCAACCTTTGAGCACCCAAACCAACACAACTTAGAATGAGTAGGTGGTGGACTTTCATTGGAAAACAAACAACCTAAAACATGATTACAACTCTTGTTCATCAATGGCATACCATTTCTTACATGTTTTATTGGACAAAGTGATTTTTCTTATTGGTTTTCTTTTCTGCTCTTGAAAGAAACTGATAAAATGGATTTCCGGGTGTATATTTTCTAGTGGGAGGAACTTCAAGGTGGCTCCGAACAGCTAGACTACCTAAGAGAAATTCTCAAAGATCACCTAGGTGAAAGCACCGCCAACATTGCATGATCGGAGAATGGTAAGAATGTGAAGGAACCGAGAGAGAAACTTCGGCAGTCGCTAAAAGAAAAGGAAGATATGTATCTTCGAGTTGAGTAGAATCTAAGTTCCTTGAAACGGAATTTGTTTTCGAGGGTTATATCCATGCATGCTGTGGAAATGTTTTCGAGGGTTAGTGTCATGGTCTGCAAAGTCAGCTGAGCTTCCTGGTTTGATAGTTACAATCCAATCCAATCCAATTTGATACACGTTTTTTCTAAATTCGATACATTGATGGAAATTAACACAGCAAGCGAATCATATAATAATAGTTATAAATATTCTAAGATCTGTTCGATGTATAACTCCATCTCAATCGGTCTTCAAGATCAGACTGAAATTTAAATTCACACAATATGTCATATTGTAAAATTATTTTTATTACAAAATAGATTTAATGCATCATATGAATTGTGATGTGGTTTACTAAAGTGGCTTGATGTGGTATGTATATTAAATTATAAAGTTATTTTTATTATAAAATATATCTAATATATGAAATGAAGTCATATCAGTTTGAGTTTATTTTTATAAAATAATTTTTGTAGCTCTAACACAGTTCCAAAATTTGAGCACTAAGAACAATGATAAAATATATTTTATATAGGTATATATATTTATATGTATATATATATCTTAATGAAAATGTAATGAAAAATAAACGAAAAATAATAATAAAATAATAAATAGTAGTGATGTATTCTTAGTATCCAAACTAGGCATTAGATAAGATTCGTACGCTGCCATGAACGAGCTGATCACCTGCTTAGTATAGGTGTCTATTTCTTCGTCCCCAATCAGAATCGGAATAGTGAAAAAACCATTCATCAAAATCAGTTCTCTTGCATATATTTGAATTGTAGTCATCATAAACGTCAATTGGCGGGTTCCAATGCCACGACGAAAGGAACGAGTTTTCGACTCTCAAGAAGGATGTGAGTAGCGAGTAATCCACAGTATCGGTGGTGAATTGTTCGACTAGTACGGTTTCCTCAAAAAGAACTGATTGGGATTGTTGTTGCCGATACCGGTCGAGCTCGAGTTCACGTTGGAGTTGCTCCAGATATGATTGCATCAGTATACTCCTGTAGTAGTAGTCTTCGGCACTAATAAGAGGAAAGAAAGTATACCATCCAGCCATATCAGTACTCTTTGATTTCTATGATGATTTTCCCGCGCAATTGCAGGTATTCAATATACAGGATGCTATTAAACGAGCTGATCACCTGCTTAGTATAGGTGTCTATTTCTTCGTCCCCAATCAGAATCGGAATAGTGAAAAAACCATTCATCAAAATCAGTTCTCTTGCATGTATTTGAATTGTAGTCATCATAAACGTCAATTGGCGGGTTCCAATGCCACGACGAAAGGAACGAGTTTTCGACTCTCAAGAAGGATGTGAGTAGCGAGTAATCCACAGTATCGGTGGTGAATTGTTCGACTAGTACGGTTTCCTCAAAAAGAACTGATTGGGATTGTTGTTGCCGATACCGGTCGAGCTCGAGTTCACGTTGGAGTTGCTCCAGATATGATTGCATCAGTATACTCCTGTAGTAGTAGTCTTCGGCACTAATAAGAGGAAAGAAAGTATACCATCCAGCCATATCAGTACTCTTTGATTTCTATGATGATTTTCCCGCGCAATTGCAGGTATTCAATATACAGGATGCTATTATCTCTCTTTCTCCGTCGACGAACGCTTTGAATTTAAGTTTGGAGGGTGCAATGATACGTATTTGACATACATACAATGAGCTTTCGTGGTTTCTGAGTAGGATTATGAAGATTTGGAGATTAAACAGAATTTGTAATGGATTAAAATAAGGCTTTTCATTGGGACTAGGATTTGGTGAGAGAATTTTAATCGATTGAAATTTCAGAAGGACCAGAGACAATGATCCTTGTTTTGAAATTTAAGAAATCGGATGGCTTTTGAAGAACTTTCTTGGTTTTTGTTTTGTATTTGACTTTGGTTTTACACTAATTTCTTGATTTTATATAACTAGTTATGCTAGGAGGATACGATAATACAAAATTAATTAGAAACAAGAATAATAAACCTAGTTGTGAACCAGCTTAGAAATTCCAATGGCCTACTTGATCCAATTATTAAATGAGAACCTGCTATCGATTCATCTTTTTTTCTATTTCTGTATTTGTTTCGATTTCCAATACAAATACAATTGACTACAAATACAGCGAAATATCTTCGATGTAAACTATACGATAGCAATAACAGGGTCAAAGATAGAGCCTTAATGGGATTGGATGCATAAATCCAATGGTTATCGAAGGTAAAAAGGTTTGAATGACCATTTTTTTTACAAGTAGGTCTAAATGATCACTTTTTTTTATGTAACATATGATCATTTTTTTACTAAAAACATGTGATACTAAAGTTAAATCACAATCAAATTCAGTGTTCTAAGCCAAAAGAGCTAATTAAGCAGTCTCCCATCATTGATAGCGCTCCTCTTTCAATCCACATAATTGTTAGTACGATCTGTCTTTTCTTGATAATAAAATTCTTATTAATTATTAGTACGAAATAGTTCCAACCAGTCATGCTACAATCATCCAGCATTGAGTATGGAAGGGAGGCCAAAAAAAGCATAAGTTATTTTAGAGCAATTCGATTGCAATTTCGTACCTGGCAGGCTTGCAATTTCGATTTCCATCCCATAAATAAATGCTTCACACCGTGCAACCTGTTCTTCCTTCTCCCGCTTCTCTCCTTCAGTTTGCCCCACTGTTTGGGTCAATCTGCGAACCTCATCCTCCAATGACTGACGGATTTCCTCTCTCGAGTCACATTCTCTGTGGCATAACGTTTCAGTTCTTCATCAAATCTTTTCCGTGCAGCTTCAGCACCTTTCAAACCTTTCAGCAAAAGCATTTTTCTCCTTCAAAACTTTCTGTCACATGCAAATTGCAGTCAGAAAAAGGCAATGGCAAATAATGACTAGGATCTGTTCGATGTACAACTCTAAACCATCTCAATCGGTCTTCAAGATAGACTGAAATTTAAATTCACGTAATACGTAACGTCATAAAATTATTTTTATTATAAAATAAATTTAATGAATTATATAAAATTACGTCAGTGTATGATGTGGTTTATTGACGTAGCTTGATATGATATGTATATTAAATTATAAAATTATTTTTATTATAAAATAGTTCTAATATATGAAATGAAACCACATCACTCATCAGTTTAAGCTTATTTTTATAAAATAATTTTTATAGCTCTAACGCCGCTCAAAATTACCACTTTATAATAAAATATTTTTTTTAAAAAAATTCATTAATATCAAATTAAATCAAAAGTCAAAGAAAATTTTAAAAAACTAATTTGTTATCATTAAGTTGTATTAAAATTGTATATAAGTCGTCGGCTTATCATTTTTAATAAAATTAGACGGTGGGCCCATTGCTCCATACAAGTTTATGAATATAAATAAAAAAATAACTACAATCACAAAGAGATAACTCTACGAACGAACATGATTTCATATAATATATTAGATTTATTTTATAATAAAAAAATTATAATTTAATTTACAATATTAAGCCACGTCAATTTGTAGATTTATTTTTATAAAATCGATTTATGGTTAAAATATTGGTTAAATACAAAAATAAAAATGTATCTATATTTATAAGTTAGGAGCTGCTAGAGACACAAAGAAATTCTACAAAAAGATCTCACACATTGATTCGACACCCTAATAGTATGTCACGTCTCTCTTTTTTTCTTTTTTCTTTTTTTTTTTCTCTCTCTCCCTCCTTCCTCCTATTCCCGTGCCTCCCCTCCCCTTTTCCCCCTCCCCTTTCCCTCCTTGTTGGCGTTGTTTGTCCTCCCAAGATGGTTCTCGACCACCATAGACGGCCAAAAGACAAGCCATCGGTTTAGATCCCACCACCCCAATCACCCAGTGGTGCGTGGTCGACCACGTATACAGTGTGCGAAATATGGCTCACGACCACCAACGTGCATGGCGAGTTGTTGTGAGCTCCATGCCAACGGTGCTGCTTGGACCGTCGGTATCTTCTACCCACTCTAAGGTGGTTTCCAACCACCATGGTTAGTATGGAGAATGGGCATGGGGAGAGGGCAAGGGTGGCAGCACGGGGGATGAGAGAAAGAAAGAGAGGTAGCACGGGGGATGGGAGAAAAAAAGAGAAAAAACAAAAAATAAGGGGAGACATGACACAGTGTGCCACATCAATATATGAGATTTTTTTGTATTTATAGCGTTCTCCTTATATGTCTACTTTGTCAACCAGTAAAAATTTTAAAATTCAAAACTTGAAACTGAAATTAAAAAATATATTGATATTTTGCCATTTAGTACGTACAATTGTACGTACGCGTCGTACTCGTACAAAAATGATAAACCCTACTTTGCAATCTTTCAAATCCAAGCCCAAACCGTTGCATGGGCTCCTCGCTCCATTCTTCTCTGTTCTAGACTCTGGTCCTGATGATAGTAGTCTCTACAAAAGCAAGCTAAACAACAAAGTTCATGTCAAATTCTCTCATTTCAATTTCCAGGTATATATCTGTATATTTCCGCCTCTACAATTATGTGCATTTTAGATTGTTTCTGCTGTTGTTGCTTTATTGAATTCGTTTTCATGATTATTTACAATTTCCGGCGGTGATCGTTTTATTTTTACGATACATTTGATTGTGGCTTTTTCAGACCACTCATCTACTTTTCAGAGAGAGAGAAAAAAAAAATAGCACGATCATCTTTGATTGCAGTCCACTTTATGTGATCTGTAACCAGTTTCGATTTCTTGATTCATTTCATGCTCTGATCATTTGCATTTTATCATTTTATGCAGATCCAGATCCTGGTCCTAGATCTACTTAATTCGTTGTTTATGTATCTGTATATTGTATTCTTGCTTCATTTCATGCTCTGATCATTTGCATTTTATCATTTTATGCAGATCCAGATCCTGGTCCTTGATCCATTTAATTCGTTGTTTATGTATCTGTATATTGTATGCGTGCATGATCAATACGCCATCTTGTAATTCTTTTACTTCTTGTTGTTGTGCTTAAATCGCTGTTGATTACAGTGTTGCTCTGGAAGTTGGATGATTGGTATTTCCGCATCATTAACTTTCAAGATACTAGTCTACTAGATCAAAACTTTCGTGTATGTTCAATGCAATGTTGATAATATTAACAATATGTTAGGCTTGAATATGATCTGTATGGAAACTTGGACAATTTTCAACTCTGTCAATCCGATTCCCCCCCCCCCCCCCCCCCCCCCCCCCCCCCCCCCCCCCCCCCCCCCACCAAATATGGCTTAATCCTTTTTTTTAATGCCTATTTTACCTTGTAATCCTCTAGTCAACTTTAGATGTATCAATGATTTCTTGATATTACTTCTTATCAAATAATTAAATGATAAAAAATAAAGTTGCTGATGCAGCCTTGTAATGAAAACGGAAGCTGGAACCTTTTTGTTTTTTACAGGAAACAGACTGAATTTCATTAATGAGCATAAGAATTTATTTGTCCATGCAGCAATGAACTTTGAACTCATATCTTATGCATTTTTGGCACGAAAGCAATCATTTGCATTTATATGTATGTTTTACTGTTCTACAAACAATCTAGGTTTTGCTTGTGTCATGTTTGTTGATTTGCAGAGTTTTATTTGATGATCAATGACAAAAGTGCGCTCACTCTAGTTCATTCATTATTTCTTGCCATTTTGTCTACTTAATTTGGTGCTTTTTACAGACCAAGTTAAGAATAAAAATTGTTGCTTCTTTTGTCCTGGTTATTCTAAAACATGTTCGTTTAACATCTGGGATCTCGGTGCTATTAAGGCATGGCTTCATCTGGTACATCTGAAGTTGTTAAAAGGGATGTTAAGGAGAAAGAGCACAAGAAAGATGAAAAAAATGAAGATAAAGGTGGATTTATTGAGAAGGTGAAGGATTTCATTCATGACATTGGCGAGAAGATTGAGGAAGCTATTGGATTTGGGAAGCCTACTGCAGATGTTGCGGGGGTTCACATCCCTCATATCAATCTTGAGAAGGCAGATATTGTTGTCGATGTTCTCGTAAAGAACCCAAATCCCGTGCCAATCCCTCTGATTGACATAAACTATTTGATTGAGAGTGATGGAAGGAAACTTGTTTCAGGGTTGATCCCAGACGCTGGGACAATCCATGCACATGGTGAAGAGACTGTCAAAATACCAGTTAATCTGGTTTATGATGACATAAAAAATACATATGACGATATTAAGCCCGGACGCATCATTCCATATAGGATCGAGGTTGACCTCATTGTAGATGTGCCTGTTTTCGGTAGGCTAACACTACCACTTGAGAAAACTGGAGAGATCCCCATACCTTACAAGCCGGATATTGATCTTGAGAAAATTAAATTTCAGAGATTCTCTTTTGAAGAAACTGTTGCAGTTCTTAATTTGAAAGTGGAAAATAAGAATGACTTTGACTTGGGCTTAAATTCACTAGACTATGAGGTTTGGCTTTCTGATGTGAGCATTGGAGGTGCAGAACTTTCAAATTCTACAAAAATTGATAAGAATGGAATAAGTTACATTGATATTCCCATCACCTTCAGGCCTAAGGACTTTGGCTCTGCACTTTGGGACATGATTAGGGGAAAAGGTACTGGTTACACCTTGAAAGGACATATTAATGCAGATACACCCTTTGGAGCAATGAATTTGCCCATCAGCAGGGAGGGTGGTACCACTCGTCTCAAGAAGAACAAAGAAGATGGTGGGGATGATGATGATGATGATGAGGTATGTTAGCTCTATGACTTTCTACTGAGACCCAATATATAAATTTAGTTTTTAATCTTGTGCTGTCTTATGCTCACAAACTTATCTGTGAATGAATTGATAGATTGGTTAATTATGTATTGCTCTATTGGCTAAATAATAATGAGAAATAAAATTTCACTTAATTCTGCTCTAATTTCATTAAGTACGAAGGTCTCAAATTTGAGATAGTTTTTCATTCTCCATCTTCTTTTTTCTTGCATGTATCATCTAAACAGATCTATTTTCTCTTTTCATGTTTTCTGGTGACAATATAGGGCTCTTCTATCCATATATGTTTGTACATTAGTTTGGAAACTAGTTGAATCACCTAAATATACATTGTAACAATGGTACATGGTAATGTGAAAAAAAAAAACAACAAATCTTTAGACATTTTTTTTAACATCATTTTTTTAACACTTTTAAAAATATTTTTTAAAAAAAGAAAAAAAATCACAATATTATTAAATAATATTTTATTAATCACGAAGTCAAAAATAAAAAATAAAAAATGCAAACGGGAAAAAAAGTGGAGCCCAAAACGGGCCTCCTAGCATTTTTCTTTTTATATAAGTCGAAGGCGACCACTAAATTGTTGAATAAGACTATTAGTCACTGACTGAAGTAGAAAGACATTAGACAACTCTTTTCGGGTTATGCCGTAAAGAAAGACGAGTCTCTCGATACACTAGTCGCTCTCCTTACATAAGTTAACAAAGTAAGGGAGATTTTTCTTTCCACAAAAGCAGCTGGCAAGGGTTCCAAATTGAGACTGGAATGGATATTGGTAACCTTCAATGACATTTGGCATCATGCATGCATCCCTTAAATTTTGGAATGTCCTCACTTTATATTCGCAATTGACAAACCTTCAACTTACATATACTATGAGACTATTTAAATATTGCATTCTCTTAAACTAAACGATTTTAATTTGTTCTTTGCAGGAATAAAAATTGCATTGTTGCTGTCATCTGTTTCACAGTAGTCGTCCTTCAGAATAATAGTTAAATAGGCACTCGAACTCGTGACTTTGTCTTCGAGTGTTGAGAACTTGATGTTCATCTATATGCAAGCTGAACGTTTAGGGATTCTATGCATGCATAATTATGCTCGTGTTATTGTGATGTAGTTGGGCGGCACTTTTTAGATTGCATACCCATCCTTTTAATCTGTTGAGACCTTTGGAATGAAATTGAAATAACCCATCAACTATTTTTCCCTCAAGCCCCTCCTAGATTTTTGGCTTTCGTTCTTCATCGAAATATTGAGAGATTTCAAAGGGACAAGTACCCTCATAAAAATTTGATGGTTTGATTAAATTTACAAATTGACGGAACTTGATGTGATATATTAAATTTATTTTATAATAAAATTAATTTTATAATATAACGTGTCATATTAAACGTGTGAGTTTTTTTTTTTTGTGAATAAAGTATTTCTATTAAAAAAAACTATATTCTATTTTTAAAAAAAATATTAAGTGAAACATGGAATAAGTAGTCATGGAATAGACAATTCTTTTTATATGGGCCGAAGCCTGTTCATAAATATCAAGATTGACAATGTTTAACTTGCAGCTGTCTGCGTTCGTGAGAGAAATGCCAGCTAACCTTAGAAAAGCGCGGAGAGGGATACGACAAGTAAGAGAATTGAAGGGACGGTGAGATCTTTCTTCGTGTCTGAAATTTAAAACTTCAAATAAAATAGAAATAAAAGTAAGGTTCTCCTTATAACCCAATAATAAGGTGGTTAGAGGGGGAACATAAAATCTTATCACTAATCTTCCCTGATTATATACATGTTTAGAAATGATAGGCTGGAAATAATACATACATATCTACTTAAAGTACGAATGTTAGATGAACAGTATTTTAGTCTAACATTCTTGTTTCCAATTTTGCCCTTACTGTATTTCAAAATTCCGTTCTCTTTTATTTTATTTTCCTTTTACCGAGGGGCAGAGGCCCCGTATGGACTGAAAAAGAGGGAATGGCCGAGGGGTGGAGGTCCGGTGTGCAAGGGGACAACACATTTTCACTCAAAACAAACATGGGCCAGCAGTCAACTAGCAATCCAACATTTTCATAAAATAATACGATTTCAAAGCCCAGCTTCTACAAACCAATAAAAAAAAAAATTAAATAAATAAAAATAAAAGCATTCGACATGATTAAATAAGGTAGGTTGCTTTTGGAGGATGGGGGTAATTATTTGGGTTCATCGAAGGCCATTTGGCCAATAGATAACTATGATTTCAAAAATTAAAAATGTTTAATGTCCCCTTTTTGGTCAATAGATCAATATATACTCTTGACCATTTTAATATTTGCTTGTACGGTACGGCCAAGACTGATCATAGTTTATATTGGAAACAGCAACAAAGTCACATGTAGAAATAGACTCAAATTGCTTGTACGGCCAAGATAAATCCTTTTGACCTCTATTAAAATTGTTATGCACTACATAAAAACATTAAATACACAAACAAATTTTTATAAAAGTAAATTTATAGACTGGTATAGTATGGTGTGGTATGTCAGATCTACTTTACAGTAAGAAAATATTTACAATCTAATGTACCATATTAAAACACATTAGTATATCAATTTACTTTTATAATTTTTTTTGTGGATTCACTGTTTCTCTTTACCATATATCCTGCCTTCAACTTGTTTTTTGGTTGTTGATGAATAAAGCCACATAGATTAGTCAGATAATAAATCAAATTAATCGATTTTGTCGATGACCCCCACCCCCCACATTGCAAAATCTTCCAAACATGCATGTACGAATGAGGTTGTCAATTTTGAAATGTTGGCTAATTTCACACTAACACGATAATGTTTGTGGTGTTTTAAAAAGATGCAATGTTTTCCATACAAGAATTTATGTCCATGCATGCTTATCTCATCAGAAAATGCGAGAAAATGGTTTTCGATGACCCAAATGTAGCCAGCCATTGGTACTGCATGTTTCTGCACACGGAACTTAGACCTTTGACTTGAGATCATCATTCCTGTTGGAAACTTGGAATATTAATCCGTCATTGTCGACCTCTTTAGACTGAACAAAATTATGGTAAACTGGGTTAATCTTTCTTTCTTTCTTTCTTTTTTGGGGTTATATATATAAATTATATTAATTTCTTTTTATAGATTTTATTTTGTTGGTTTTTTTTGTTCTTATTTTTCTACCAAAATTAATTATGAAGTGCTGGTGGGAAGTTAGGGAGGTGTAATGGAAAGAGGAGAGGTTTATTTGATGTAATGGAAGAAACTACATTTATCGGCCAAATGCGAAAGAGCTGGGAATAAGCTATTCCAAATGATGGATTAGTTTAAAGTACTCTGATGGATGCTTATTGTGATGTAATAAAAGAAACTAATTCTCTTTTGTCAGCCAAAATCTGGCTTTAGACACATTGTGCACGCTATTCCAAGTGATGGGTTAGGTTAAGGTAGCTATGATGTTTTATCTACTATAATCATTCCAATATTAATCAGATAAATGAGATTTGGATCCCCTAAAATTCTTGTCTTAATTTTAAGATTTAAGTGAGAGAAATATAGATAAAAACAATGAATCTCATGGCATTTATTGAGTATTTAATGTTATTCAAAAAATATCTCTCTCTCACAATCTAAAGCTCCGTTTGATAGTGAGATGAAATTAGATAATTTTAGATGAAAATTGAATAAAATATTATTAGTATATTATTTTTTAATATTATTATTGTTTTAAAATTTGAAAATGTTGAATTATTTATTATATTTTGTATGAGAATTTGAGAAAATTATAATGATAAAATTATATGAGATTAAATCGTTTCTACATCCAAACGGGACTTAAGTTTTGAGTTCAGACATAATTATTAAACTCTATAAAAGCTAAGTTCAGATATAAATGTCTCTTTTTTTTCAAGTAAGAATTTTCTTTTTAAATATATATTTAATTATTTGCACTGAAAGTCATCAAACACAGCACATGTTTCGAATCTTTTTATCAATATGGTAGGAAAGTTAATGGAAAAGGAACCTACGTACATCGGCTCTAGTTACAACCTGATTCATGAACCTGCCATTGCTGAATTTTATTTGCCCAAGCTAGCTGTTATTCATGAACTTCCATTGCCGGCCTGCTAGTTAGGTTAATACCGGGCGTCCGGAAGCAGCCTGGAAACTGCAGCGTCCATTTATTTGAACCCCAAATATAGTACTGTCTACTGTGGATGCATGGCGGAAATGAGTTTCAAGTTGCACACAAAGAACACGCAATGAATTGCCCACTTTGCATGTACGGATTCAACATGCAAAGTGGGATTTGAAAGAAAGATAAATATATAAAATAAGTCACACGTTAAGGGCCGGTTCGAATAAAGAGATAAAATACAAACTATCTCATCTGAGTTATATGGTTTGTTTTATTTGTGTACCCAAACGCCAAAACGTAAAGTTTTTAACTCATCTTTATATCTTTATGTTGTACATTGATTTTAGACAAACTAAAAATTTTTGGAAAAGTCAAGTAATCCTACGGTCAACTTTATCCTACGCCTCCCCTTCTCATGCCACTGTTCTACTTATTTTTAATATATTCTTATTAGTGAGACCCACCACCTTATCAAATTTCAAAAAATCTAAAATCATCTCATCTTATCACTATTTAAACATATATTTTTTTACAAACCATCACATCTCATCTTAACTCAAAAATCTCACTACTATTTAAAATATCTCATATCATCTAAATTGCGTAGCCAAACAAGACCTTATTGTAAGAGTATTAAATATTTAATAAATATTATAGAATTCATTATATATGTATATATATTTCTTATACTCTAAATCATAGAGTTTAGACAATAATTTAAGATAATTCAAATCTTATGTAATTTGTGCGTCATATTGGTATCTTATTAAGTTATAAGTATTTGACTATATGGGTTAATTGAAACACGATCTGTTAAACTAAACGAGTCAGATCTTCAAACCCTAACATAATCTATTAAATAATGGTGACGTAATCCGTTTTGACCCATTTAATAATTATATAAAAATGAGTCCATACGACACGATCCATTTCAACCTATTTTATGTAATTTGATTGAAGTGACTCACATAACCCATTTGACATAATTAACATAATTTTATATAAAAGTAAAAATCTAAATTTATTAGTAGTCACAATATCTTAAAAATTAATTTTTTATGTTGATATCATATTTATTCACTTTTTTCAAAAGGAACGCGTGGTTCTTGCACACTCTATAACTGTAAATATCATTCTCTTAAAAAAAATTAGATTGTATACTAATATAAAACATTAATGTTTTTAAGATTTTTACATATAATAAAAAACCAATGTTACAAACCCAACAATTAACAAATATGAGTATTGGTCCAAAATTACAATCCTAACAACAATAAAAATGTAATTTAAACAAGTTATTGCAAATTGACCCATTATCAATCCGTTTATTAATTGTGTATTAACTAGTCAATTCGTTTTGATCTGAACTCATTTATATCAAACTCAAATCTATTAATTTTGTCTTGCATTTGTACCGAGTTTACAGATAGTGTGGTGTATAAATAATCTTTTTATGTCCATTTGGCATTCTCTATACGTTGCCACCACACTCCACATCAATGAGTCATGTGATACCATTTTTAAGAACTCCCACTTGTTACTTTTTCTTTTCTTGTTATTTTTCCCTCAGGAATTCGAACGTGAATTATGGTCTCTCCTCGTTTAAGACGTATCGGTCTTGCTTCGAATTGTATGCTTTCCTTTTAGGCGCCTCAAGAGGAGATGCTTACGTCCTAAAGGAAATGTCATTGCAAATTTGTTAAAGACTTAAAGAGATTAATTTTTTTTTTAAATATACTAAATTTTATAAAAATAAATATATAAAATTAACATAATTTTATATCATACGTTAGATTTATTTTACAATTTAATGTATTACATCAAAATATGTAAATTTATACATTTATTTTTATAAAATAAATTTGGAATTAAAGCATTTCTCAATAATAGTTTGTTAAAAGATGTGTGTAAATCTTTTGTAAAAAAAGTGAGTTATATTAAAAAAAAAAATACTTTTTAAATATTTCTTTCTATGACGTAGTCCGATTTTTCACAAATTACCTAAGTTGTACAAATCATTATTATTGACATGAATTTGAGAAAAAATTAAGCTCGGTTTGAATATAATAACTATTTTATCTCATCTTATCATTATAATTTTTTTAAATTTTATATAAAAATATAATAAATAATTTAATATTTTCAAATTTTAAAATAATAATAATATTAAAAAATAATATTATAATAATATTTTATTTAATTTTTAATTTTTATCTCATTTCATTTCCTCTCTCCTCAAACTTATTATTTAAATTGCAGCTAAATGGATAAGAATTCAAATACACGAAAACATTAATTATGTAACCTTAAATAAATGAGAGGGGACAGGAACTTATTCTTAAAACAGCATGGGAAGCAGTACGGACCCATTGCAAATGAAAATATGGAGTGAATTTCAATGGAATGATTTGATAACATGAAAGAAATTGGAGGGAGGGACCCTTTAAATGTGTGGATTAAGAAGCATAATTAAATAAAGTTGATGCTGGTGTGGTGTTAGGCTTTTCTAGAGGGACTGAACACGTGTACACTCATCTAAAGAGAGAGATTCTAATTCTAAAGAGAGAGAGAACTGACAGAGAGTCCAGGGGAGAAGAACCTTGGAAGACACGCCCCTCCTCTCTCTCTCTCCCGGTTTTCAAAACCAGCAACCAACCCCACTTGTATTAGGAATTCACTGAACCCAACCCCTGATCTCTCTCTCTCTCTCTCTCTGTGTAATATCAGTAGTAATAATAATTGTGATCATTGAAATACAGTGCAACAGCCCACAAATGTATCAGGAGAGGAGATACTAATCCCATTCCACCCTTCCCATTCGTTCATATAACATCCATTCCACCCTTAGAAATCAATGTAGCAGAAAACCCACTTCTCAATTTTTGTGCTTGAAATTGTCTTGATTAGTTTTCTATACTGCAGGCTACTGACCAGAAAAGAAAGGATCTGAAGAGGGGTCTGTCTGTCGTGTTGCCTCATTAGGAAATTTTCTTATCGCCACAACGGAAGGCTTCGGTAGCTTTTTCAACTTCACTGGTATTAATCCCTGCTTCTCTGTCTTCGGTTTTCCTAATCTTCGCTTCATCTCCCTATCTCTCTCTCATCTTCCAAGAAAGTTAGATTTCATATCTGGGTATTTATATTTTTCCTTTCTTTCGTTAATGTATTGGGTTTTTAGTGCAAACCACTCCTATTCATCTTGGAGAAACCCTTAATTCATCTTCATTAAAATCAAGCTTTCTCTTTTGGTGTTGAGACGTATTGTACAGAATTGTTTTGGCTTACCATGGTCTTAATATTGGATCGGGACTTGGAATCCATGTGCTGTGTTTGACTTGTGTGAAGCTTTTAATTTCATTGTCCATGCATGTTGTGGTTTACATTTCAGTTCAAATCTTTGAATCAATACATTTACATGATTTTCCGACAGTCTTCGCCGAACATGTATATGTTTGAGGAGATGTTTGCCGATTTATTTGACTTTTTCTTTTTGTTTTTGGTAGAATGTTCGACTGATCGAATAATTCTGTATGATTTCTTTCAGTTGTTCAACCTTGGGAGTCTGGCTGGATTATTGGGGACGACGTCTCAGGGTTTGCGCATTGAACAAGTAGCGATTCTTTGTGGACAGATAGAGACAAGTGGTATTGATTAGAGGTCGAAGATGGTTGCGACTGTTGTTTCTTAGAAGGGATACCCAAAATAAATTTTTCTTGCAAGATTAAGTTTTGAATCCGCTCTTCATTTGTAGCTATTGAAGACGCAAGTTTTGAACCTGGGATCTAAGCAGCATTAGTTTCTAAGAAGAAACACTACACTGGGTTGTTAAAGTAGAAGCCGGAAGGATTGCTACCTTAAGAGGATTCTCTGAATTTTAAATTTGATTGGATATCGCACCTGCTAGAAATCCTTTTACACATTTGAACCAGCAATTTAACTACGTCACAAGTGTTTTGAGTTTCGAAAAATCTGGAAGTTTGGACATTTCTTTGGCAGATATATGGCTCTTTAAATTCAGACATTGTGTGATTTGCATCAGTTCAATCTGATCTGGGGTTCTGCGAATTGGGTGGGTGGCTAGGAGAATTTTAAATGAGATTTGAACTTCCTGAATCGGATCCGAGATTGTTGAAAGCTTTGATTTATTCACGAAACCATTCTACAAGTCGCATTATGGATGCAAGAACAAGAAAGGTTCCTGCCCCCCTGTTTGAACGAAACAAGATAGAATATCATCATCACGGCCATCATCAAGGAAAGAAGATTGAATACCAACGCACCCTCTCACATGGGAAGGGGAGCAGCAGAAGATTGTTGACAACAAGTTACTTCAGCATAGAGTCGTTGCTTTTACTCGTATGTCTCACGGCGTCTTTGCTGATTCTTCCCTTGATACTTCCACCACTGCCTCCTCCACCATTCATGCTGCTTCTGCTTCCTATAGGGATTCTGGCAGTTCTTATGATTTTGGCTTTCATGCCTTCTAACGTGAGGGACATAACCTATACATATGTATAAATGGTGTCATAAACATGCAAATGCACCTCTCTCATTATACAAATTTTGTAATTGCCTCAATGTTAACAAGAAACGGATGAACAGTTATTTTATTTCTTATTGATATCATTTGTTTTTCATCACAAAAATCCTTTCCTCTACGAAACATTTGATTTTGCGGATGTTATTTCAATTTCAAGGTCTAGTTTAATGAAATCCTTATTTTTCTGTGGATTTCCATTCAATTGGCAGCACAATCGATATGAGCACACTTCATCCCATTTCATGAAGAGAAATGTGATCCTACAAAATCTTGGCATTAAGTTCTATTGATGTTTGTTTTCTTGCCCGAACCAGTTCGGCCTGATTATTGTGAAGCTAATCATGATAAGAGTATTTTATGCCTGGCGTTATCCACACATACCAAATCAGTCATGTTTGGTTAGAGGGAAAAGTTGTGTTCTTCTGCAATGTTATTTTCTGTCCAAAGAATAATGTTACATGCAGTTGTAGAATGTACAAGCGTCGTGCAGTCACTTTGAAAAAGAGTAAAATCTCATATTAAAAAATTATTATTTTTTCATGTGGATCTTGTATTTATTCATTTTTTTCAAAATGATTGCACGACAATTGCACACTCACGACTACAACTATCATTTCTAAAAAAGAAAGAGTAATGCTACATGTATGTTTGGTTCATGTGGCAAAACCTACTCCAAACCTCCTTAAAATATCTGCATTTGATTTTGGCAGACCATATGGGATTGAGGAACTTGGACATCGTTTGTTTTCACAGTTCATCTCATTTAATCATTACAATTTTTTTAAATTTTTACACAAAATATAATAAATAATATTAAAAAAAATATATTATAATAATATTTTATTCACCTTTCATCTCATCTCATTCCAAAACAAAAAAACAAAAAATGAAAGGGCACCTTGGTACCACAAATGCTGAGAAGAAATGTCTTTCTTTCTTAACCTCCGATCTCATTCATGCACTGATTGAACCGAACCCAACACCCAACTTTAGCAAGGAAGAAAGATACTGGTAACTATGGTTAGGCCAGGAAGAGGGGGAGGGTTGTTGGAGGAGATTGGGAATGTGGGGGGGTTGAGTACTTGACATCATGGCAGGATTTTAGGCATGACGCGTTACAAGCATCATATCCCCAATGAGATGAGACAAAATTCCCTTTCACTGGGTCACTGATAACATGCATGGGCATTGGTTGACCAAAAGAATGAATATAATTTATAAAGCAGAGAGAGAGAGAGAGAGAGAGAGAGAGAGAGAGAGGGTGGATCTACCTCATTTGCTGGTCACCATTTAAGGAAAGGGGAAGGAACGCCAGGCATCCTTGTTTTTCTTTTTATTATTTAATATCAAGATGTCATTTAGCAGATGGGATGTGATCTCTTCCCACCATAATCTGTTTCTCAAAGCTAATGATCGAAGGGAGAGTTCATTCCGTTGCACCCACCGATCCAATTAAGAATAATATTATATTCCTTTTTTTTTTTGTAGAGTTCTCCATTCTGCATGATTTGCACCTGTGATGGTTTGATTCCAGTGCCTACGGCTAGCGGTCAAATGCCCACGTGAAACATCTTTTACTCGCCATATAACTTTTGGGTTGCGTTCATCTTTTACTTGCGAAAGCGTCCAAACATCCACCTCAAGCCACCGCCCATAAAATCTTTTATTTGGGTACATGCATCACAACGGATGGATTTCTATTTTTCTTTTTCCTGAAATAAAAAATTATTTGCAAACATATTTATCGGATGGCACATAGTAAGACGAAGAAAAAGTGTTTGATTATAAGAGAAATTATATTTAGAGCATGCAAGTTTCGCGCATTCATTTTGAAAAAATAGATAAATTTCAAATTCACATAAAAAAATATTTTTTTAATAATAGTTTTTCATTTTTTTTAAAGAGAGTGGAGACATGCATACCTCAATATTGTATCTAGCACTATTCTTTTTTAAATAATTGTAACGAATACAATATTAATGACACGCTATCTCATAACTACATGTTGAAAGTAGCGGAGAAAAATAAGCTTTAAAAACAATTAGAAAAATGTTTCAAACCAAAAAGAGATCCTAAAGGCCAACAGCATGCGGCCTAATGGCACAAGACCCACATCTCCAAAATGGAGATCATGGCTCGACCCCCTTCCCTAATGTATAAAAAAATAAATCGTAAAAAGTAAATTTATAATTTGACATAATTTGATATGATACGTTATATTGTAAATTTATTTTTATTATACAAATATATACTAATATAAAACGTTGCCCTTTGATTTTTTTATTTTTTTATCATTTGTGTGCACATAAATGCTTTGAAAAAAAAAAACAAAAAAAAAATACTTATCCGTGCATTTGGGGGCACAAATTTCGGTCCCCCAGCAGCACCCAAAATTATTTGACCCAACCCATTTCCATTTTCTTTTGCTAGACTGACAATTTATGGGCAAATTCGAACGACAAACCGTATTGTTTTTTTCCACACGGATTGGAGATTTGCTCGATTAAGGAGAAGATTGGGCGGTCACAAGCAAGATTCTGGGTCTGGATTTGCTAAGATTAGATTATATGTAAAGTTTCTCGTTTTGTGCTTTTGAATCACTCTCACAGAAACCAACACAAATTTGTAAGTTTCAAGACGGTGGAGGGTGAAGAAGAAAGGAGGAGAATATAAAACACGCAGAAAATAAATGAGGGAGCTTAAGAGAGGGAGAGGAGGTCAATGCTATAGCCAATATACACAACCATTATATTTCCAACACCTTTGAGAATAGTTGAACTGTGTCTTACACCACGGATCAACTTGCACATGCGATATTAATTAAGATTATACATTACATGCCACATATGAAGTGTGCAGGGAGACCTTAAGATGCAAGGCAACCCACATATGATGGAAAGAAAATTGGCAAACCTTGATAACTTCCATCACTAGACCTCAGCAAGAGAGCATATTATTACTTATCTATGGCACATATAGCTTTGAACCAAAAATCATATAGATCCGCGGGCAAAATCTTGGACCAAAAATGGAGGAAGATGATGCTCCAAAACAGCCACGAGTTCTCTGCCCTGGTTCACCTCTTCTAGCACCCCTCCTCCAAGCCTTCTAACTGCTTCAACAAACTGGCCTCTTAGCCTCTGGGACATCAAACAGCCACCTGCCTTGATAAATTCCCTATACACTGGTAGGTAAGCAATTGCCACCCTCAGAGGGCCTGGAAGATCTCTTAAGCATATAGGAGATCCACCCCACTTCAAAATCCTCACAAGGTTCATGTAATGTTCTTGTCCTTGCCTTTGTCCATCCAAGAAAGCTGCCTCTGACCAATTCTCTCGAAGAAATGACCTTAGCTCAGGCGCTACGGCCTCATCATCAGACCTTGCGATACTGTCTGCAACAGCATAGGTAGCTGCTGGATCACCCAAGAAGTCTGAGCGGAGAAGAAATGCTACACCATCAAGGGACCCACCACTCCGTTCACCAGCAGCCTTGAGAATCTCGATGCTGAGTGCTGCAAGTACATGCTGAGGAACGTGAGGGAGAAGATAGGCGGCAATACCTACTTGACTGCTTGAAGTGGCAGCTGTGAGGGCAAGACAAAGCTCCATGTCTCGGCATTGCCTTTTCACAAACCACTCAACAACTTGCAGACAACCCCTCTCAGCAGCTCTCATCAAAGGACCCAAGAAAGCGATGGCCTTACCCTCTTCCACCAGACATTCCATTGTGCCAATCTTGCAGTAGTGGGAGGCAAAGCCCAAAGCAAGGTCAACATCAACATCCAGGCTGTTTCTTTGGGCAATCTGCAGATATAATCCCAGATAGGGGGAAGAGAGAGAGAGAAAGAGAGATGTCAAACTACACATACAAACAGATCATATACAAGGAAACAGACAGAATAGGATACATATTTTTTTTTATAGGCAGTAACAGGATGCATATTTTTGCAAGTGAAACTTAATGATAAAAAGCATTTTCATGTGCATGTCTGTAGAAGAAGCACCCCATTCAAATAAATTAAAAAGATCAAGCATATCAATCCATGTCAAGCATCCCACCCATGAAAGAAACAATGAAGCAATCGTGCAGATATACCTTTTACAAAAATGGAATTGTTTAAACTATGGACCACAGAAATTACATGTTAGACCCGCTTGTTAGAATCACTATATGCAGTAAGTATGATCGCCAATGGAAAGGTTAATATCATAATGAGGATAAATTCGGTAACGTATGCATGTTTAGGGATTATGATGACAAGCTCCATACCAATTATTAAAAAAAAAGTGTAGATATGAACCGGATTGCTTGAAAAATCCAATAGGACTCCCCAGAAAGGAATCCCCTCTACTTATCAAAAAAAGAAAGGAATCCCCTCCAGTTTCCTCGCTAATGAGCTGTCCAGGTAGGAAAGCTACCGCTTTAAATGTAAAACAGAGACTCTGCCAAAAGGAATCCCTCACCCGCCCTTTCCCTTTATATTTGGCAAATGAGCTGTCCATGAAGGAAAGCTTTAATTTTTGTGGTGCTAATAGTTTGCTATAAAGATTTAAAGCAACATATACAAAAACATATATTTCCATAATCTATGCAACCCTGTCAACCATTCAGAAACTTGAAAGCAGGACCATTTATTCTGAGAAGAACTAAATCACACATGGGATGACCCACGATTATTAGGTAGTATCAGGAAAATATGAAAAACATTTATTTGCAAGAACCCTTTACTTTCTAAACAAATAGTACTAGAAACACCAACTGTTTTTCAAGGGAAAGGAAAAGAAGAAAAAAAACAAAGGACCAAACCCAAAATGATTGATATTTACATCTCGTAGTTCTCACAAATTGCTTTTCAAAGATTCCTTCAAACCAATCTCAATCCTGGCAAGAGAGCAATTTAAAATAGAAAAGATTACGGTGCGGTTTGGATAGTGAGTTGAGATGAAAGTTGAATAAAATATTGTTAGAATATTATTTTTTAATATTATTATTGTTTTGGGATTTGAAAAAGTTGAATTGTTTATTATATTTATGTAGGAATTTGGAAAAGTTGTAATGATGAGATGAGATGAGATGAAACACTTCTTGTATCCAAACGGGGCCTACATCAAATTTGGGTGTATGTGAGAAACGAGGTAGCTGCCTCTAAAAAATTATCTAACAATTCCATGTCGGTAGTTACATATTCGACAAGTATAGAAGTTATTTCATATCACAGCCATTTTTGCATGTCGGGATAAAGAAAATCCATGAGAAGCTAAGGGGTCACCATACTTTTTTTAAGAATAAAAGTTTTATAAACAAACTGTTTATTTCTCTAACTTTCAAATCCCCAATAATCGACAAAAGTTTATCTGCTATTTCTCATGGTTAATTAAAGTTTGACCAGCTCCATTTTTTCTTCATCATCAAGACACCAATCTCCTGTAATATAACCCAACAATGGTTAAGCTGCAAGTAAATATGTATGGAAGAATGGCTTCCAATTCTTTCCTCCCAATTCTTTCCTTCCATATCTTTCCTCGACCTGTCCTTACTAATAGTTTCTTTCCCACTCTGTTTTGAACACAAACACACACCCACAGAGATATGCATGTGAACATAAAGAACAAAATACTTTTTCAAAGCCAACTACATGTCACCATCAAGAAATATCAACATGATATTAACAATACCTGCAATAAAATGCGCACAAGTTCTGTGCTCCCAAACCGTGAGGCTTCAAGGAAACACTGATTAACATTGTCTGCACCACCCTCAACCAACACGCCCAGCAATCCTTGGATTGCAGTTGCTGATATCCCAGTTGCCCATCCAGGATCAAATGAGCTAGAGAAGAGGGTAAGGGGAAAGCAAGCTGCATCAAAGGCCTCCGTAAAGTCCTTCCCAGTAAGTTGGTTGCCAGCAAGATCTAAAAATGTCTTGAAACCAGATAACTGGAGTTGGATCTCAACAGCTGAGCAGTGACTCACTCTATCCTTATTGCCTTGGCAACGTGAATGGAAACCTATACATTTCAGAGCCCATTCAGTAAACTTTTGAACCTTAGCACCGGCTTCTGCCTTCAAGACCTCATCTCCATTACACTCCTGCAGACGCTCATGCAACCTGATCAAAATATGGAGTAGAATGTCTTATCAATAGCCTGCTATAAACATAAGCATTGCACTCAGCATAAATAGCAAACAATATCTGTCTTTTAAAATTTATAAAAAGAAGGCATGAATCTTCTGTTGCATAGTATGAGATTTGTTGAAAGTCCAGGCCCTCTTTAGATCAGTATATAGATTTTCTAATATCGAGTTTTCCCTTGTGCTGCTAACCAGTAAGCATCATGGCTAGGTTGTTAGCATCCATACTCGAATGCAAGATCTATAATTATTTCCAAACATCCACCAAAGGAAAAAAATATATTCCTTTCAGATATTCTGCAAAGGAAAAAGCTCAAATGTGTGTGTGCGCGCGGGCGGGCAGACATGTAGAGACAATAGAGGGAGTCCCATGTACATGAGGTTTCCCTTTCATCCAAGCACGTTATTGGTTAGTTTTCTTTAAAAAAAAAAAAAAAAACATTTGAGAAGAGCTTGCTTTTAATTTTTCAATTAATTGGAACCACATCACAAAAATAAACCTGAAGTTGGTGAAAAATAGTATTCAGCCCTAAAAAATGAGAATTCCATCAATATTAAAGCATCAGAATGGTTTTATTTATTTAATTAATATTTATTTAATTACTGTTAAGCGAGGAATTTGAATCTTCTCAAACAGTTGGCAAACTACACAACTATGGTCTCATAAACGGTAAAAGAAAATTACACTTACCTTTGAGCCATTACAGTCACTGTATCAGCAAGACTCATTGTTCGGCTCTGGCAGGCGGATACACATGAAGCAAGAAATGAAGTCCTCAAAGCAGCTCTTGTAAAGTCATAAGCACCATTTGAAATGATCTTCTTAATCAATCCTGTTATCCCATGAAGCTCTTGCTTTGTGCTCAGGAACCAGATGGAGTCCAGTGTTATGCACAAGGCATCATTAAGGGTTTGTGGATCTGCCAAGAAGATCAAACTCTCTGCAAGCTCCCAATCATGAGAACTCACAGCATCCTGAAACAACCGACCCAACTCAATCCTGTCTTGTCTACTGAGCTTCTTCTCTTGCCCCAATCTCTCATGGCTTCCAACCTCGGATTCTGTTGCAATCATCCTGGATTTAAGCTTCTTGACACTGCAACAACAACCACTGGATAATCTGGATTCTTTCATTACAAGAGGCCCTTCTCTAGAGAATACCACATTACTTCTCTCTCCTTGCTCTAAGTCACTCCTCGGACTATCAATCCCATTTTTTTCAGTTTCCATTTCCAAAAACATGGGGTCCTCACTTCTATTTTCCTGACTCCCCACCACGGACGCCGCCTTCATCCTTACCCTCTACACAAACAAATATATTCTCTGCCCTCCCTAATTAAGCAGAAAAACTCTAATCAAGAAGATACTCAATACTCCAAAAGCACAACAGGACACATCACAAAATAACTAAACCCCCGAGAAAAATTCTTCCTTCAGAATCTCAACCCAAGATGTGCCAATAACAAAACCCAAACCCTAGAAAGGTCCACTCTTTCCTTCAAACGCTACTAAAATGAGCTCCAGGTGAACAGAACATGAATCAAAATCCCATAGAACTCAAAAGAAAAAAGGACCCAAAACCCAGGAAATCCAAAAGTTAAATCCCACTTCCACAAATTACTCAAAAGCGAAATATATATATATATATATATAGCCAAATTACATATATCCAGGTGTTCTGACACAATCCAAATCAGTGTTCAATAAGCATCAAATCGTTTAAAGCAATCAAACCCATGAAAGAAAGGCAAATCAAACAGCCATACCCATCAAAATAGCATTGATCAGACCACCAGAGTAGGCATGGAAATCAGACCCACAGTTGCATCGGCAGAAAACCCTAGAAACCACTCCTTGAATGAATCCACGGGAATTCCAGAAGCATATGTAGAGATCGAGAACAAACCCTAAACCAACAAAAACTATTTTGGTTCACAACAAACCAGATATTGTTTCTGAGTGATTAATACAGAGCCCGTTTGGAAAGCGAGAAAATTCAGGAAAGAGAACAGGCCAAAAAAGGAAAAACGCGAGTGCATAAATAGTTGTATTACGTATTACTATTACTATTAGAGAGAAGGAGAAAGAGTGATGAGAAATGAATAGACAGCCAACCTGATCAACAGAAATGCAGAGAGAGAGAGAGAGAGAGATGGGGTGAAGGAAAACCCACTGCCTATGGCAGGCTTTGAGAATATTTATTTTAAGGACAAGAAAAGGAGGCATATATAATCAATTCAATATATTAAAAAAAACTTTCAGATTATTTACTTCTTTTAAACCTTATATAACTAATAAAAAAATAAGAGAAATATTTTAATTATAAAGACATAATATAAAAATAATCTTATAAATTGATTTGAATTAATGTAATTTATTAAGTTGTAAAATTATTTTTATTATAAAATACATCTACCGAATTATATAAAATTATTTTAATTTATACAATTACTTTTATAATTACTTTATAGCTATAACTCTCTTAAGAAATAAATGAGTAAGAGAGAGAGAGAGGAAGGATTGAGAATATCTGAATATTAATCTTTATACTAATAATATTATTATGAAAACAAAATCATCAGATAAATTTAATTTAGAAAAAAAAAAAAAATCTGAGGAGTGAACAAAAGGACAATGAAAATGAGAGTCACCACAAAACCACCACAAAGAGAAAAATGAACGGTCCCACTCATACAAAGTTATCCATCCTACCTCACACTACAAACAATGATTACAACACCCTCCTCTCAATCTCTATCTCAATCTCTATCTCTCTCTTCCTTCTTCTGTCTTTGTTTTGGCTCTTTCCCGTTTGCTTTTGGCACCTTCCTTTTCTCCATTCATTCTTCGTTCATTTTATTGAATATATATATATAAATATTTTAAAAATAAATTTATAAATTAATATGATTTAATAAAATATATTAAATTATAAAATAGATCTGAATAGATATCATGAGTCACAACTCTTAAGTAATACTAAGTCTGAGCGGGTTTAGATTTTGGGCCTATCTATGAATAGCACGGGCCATTGGACTTAACTTCCTTTTGAACAGAAAGAAGATTATAAAGAAGTTTGACTACTCATTGCAACTTCCAACTTTCACATGTCTTCTTGTTTGGTCCAGTCAGATGAAGTTCACCTTTAACCGATCGAAAGCATTCAATTTGGGTTCCTTTTTTCTATAGAACATTGAATTTGGCTTTAATTTATGTACGCAATTGCAAAAGAAAGATGAAAAGAAAACCAGGGGGTTGTCTAAAGTTCATTTTATCCTAATAATAACAAGGCTGGTCACCTTTTTTACTAGGATTAATGTCTTCTTCATTTAGATTTCCATTAATCTAGTAAATTGTTTCCAAATTCTAAAGTTCTCTGTAATTATTATCTGCATTTAGGTTTTGAATAGTGTTATATGTACTTACAATATTTATTTTGTCATTTTTTTTAAAATTCAAAATTCAAAATTTGTAAATATAGCGTATATACCATAAAATCATACCATCATCTCTCTTAAAATAAAAAATAAAAAATAAAAAAATGAGGAGTTCCAATTCTCACGTATGGATAGTTTTACTAAGTGGTCGTTTCGATAGTACGATAAGATAAAATTAAATGAGATGATTTTAGATGAGTTGAATAAAATATTATTAGAATATTATTTTTTAATATTATTATTATTTTAGAATTTTAAAAAATTGAATTATTTATTATATCTTATTTAAAAATTATAATGATGAGATGAGTTTGAATAGTTTTTCTATTCAAAAGAGACTTAAATGAGACGTGGCCACATGAGATCCCTCTCTCTTATTTAGATGAGTTTACCTTCCTATAATAAATTTTGACGTGTTGAAAGAAGGAAGTGTTAAATTCAAAAAAGTATATTATAAAAATAAAATTTATACGTCAATGGGTTTGATGCCTTATCTAAAATCTACTTTCAATAAAAATAATTTTATAATATAATATAATACAGCAAGTTATACCAATTTATAAACTTTATTTTTACAAAATTTCTTTATGAACTAAATATTTATTTAAAAGAAAAGAATGACATGCGATGATGTTTAAAAAAAAAAAAAAAACTGATATTACTTAAAAAGCCAATATGGAGTTAGATAAATTTCGAAAAAATGAATGAGCTTTGAAGATAGGGATTAAATAGAACTAAACTAGATGGACCAATTTAATAAAAGTAGTGATAAACGTACTTACAATTTTATTTATACTTTTATTTACAAGATTTATTTTTATAGTTCTCTTTTAAAATTTAATTTTATAATTTTTAATATATCAATAATTGATACGTAGAGAATTAAATTTTTTATAAAATTTTATTAAATACAATTAGTATTTCCCATTTAATAAATAACAATTAAAATCACTTTGAAGTTTGAACAACGGTGTGGTAGGGCAACCTAATATATTAGAGTTAATTGTGGAATCTGATTCTCTTCTAAGTGTTCAAGCAATTCAAAGTATGAAGGAACTTATGTCACTGCAAGGCAACATATGCTATCAAGGATTTAATGAAACTTCTTTCTAAGGTCTCAGTCCAACATGTTAATCGATTGTCAAATAGAGCTGCTGATGGTTTGGCTAAGCGTGCACGGTTTTAGGATACTTTAGCAGTTTGGGGGATCATATTCTTGATTCTACTGTTCTAATTGTTGAGTCTGAAATGATGTAATCTGTTTTCTATTTTCTGTTACATAATTTTATGGATATTTAGCTATGTAATTTGCTTTCCGATGAAAACAGTTATGGTTTCCATAAATTAAAAAAAAATTCGTTGTAGGGACCGGAAATTCTTACCTAGGCTGGACTTCTAGAAACACTTTACTCACAAAGATATTATATTTATTTAATTCGGAGGGGGTTGAAGCATTGATGGGCTGGGCAGATTGTGGGTATTAAAGTTGGGTGAGCTACCTCCTGGACCTTCTTTATAGCCCATTAGAGGACTTCTTCACAGCCCATTGAAACTGGAAGCGTGTGAGAGAGAGAGAGAGAGACACCGAATCATCGTGAAAATTTAAATCGTTTAATATTTTACAAGGGTAGTGCTAGGTGCCGCCAGCTTTGACCGCTGGCCTGTCTATCACTACAAATTTTATTTTTTATTTATATATATATTTTTAGAGTATTGTTAAGTATAAGCAGTTTGAGATATTAAATTACGTAACAACACTTATGCGACTTTCTTTTATTAAAAAAATAAATAAATAAAAAGAAAATTTGAAAAAAGAAAATT
The DNA here is from genome assembly GCF_004785595.1 of Juglans microcarpa x Juglans regia. Taxonomy (NCBI): domain Eukaryota; kingdom Viridiplantae; phylum Streptophyta; class Magnoliopsida; order Fagales; family Juglandaceae; genus Juglans; species Juglans microcarpa x Juglans regia. The sequence continues at coordinate 23,660,393 of NC_054595.1, forward strand.
ATTCTATTTTATAAAAATTAATTTTATCTTCAATTCATACCGTTTTATTGAATAGATATTTTATATGTCAATATCGATAATCGCTTATAATAAAAGTTTTCTATATTTTTAATATATTTAAAAAATTTTAACAAATAAAAAATATATTAATATTTTTAATAAAAAAAATTAAATATGATTGGAAACAAAATGTCAAAATCAGACATTATTGTATTTATAAATCTCCTTTAAGTTTATCTAATTATTTATAAATCTCTTTTTAAGTTATTTCCCCCTTTGCTGTCCTCGATAGACAGACGAAGGCATCTCTCTTCTCGCTGTGTCTTCGGCAAGAGGGAGTGTTATACCCACACATACAAGTCTTGAGAAGGAACCCTAAGCCAATATCTTTTTACCTCGATCGCCATGGATGAAGATTATGACGTCATAGTGTTGGGTACGGGTCTCAAGGAATGCATCCTTAGCGGTCTTCTCTCCGTCGATGGCCTTAAGGTTAGCTTTTCTCTCTTTCTTTACTTGCCCCCGATCGTTATTTCTTATTCTCTAATTTCCAGCTCGTTGGTCATTTCGGTGGGTCTTGCATTATGATCGAGATGGGTAACTCTGATTTGAATTTCATCTTGTTAAATCTACTTTCTTGAATTCCATCTCCTGCCTTTAATTTCCATTTGCATTTTCACTTTCTTGTGTAACCATATGCTGTTCTTGTCAATCAGCCAACGGTTCTTCATGTGGCTTTGGATTTTTAATTGAGACCTCGCTTCTGATTGTGATTGTGATTGCGATCGATAACTTGATTATAGCACTACGAGAAACATACCAATAATTGAATGAGATCTAGTTAATGGCTTTCGTCTCGGCAAGGATTCAGTTTGCCTTTGAATCTTATGTGTTGGACTGAAGGCAATCGTCCTGGGGTGGTCAACCCTTTTTTTTTTTTTTGAAGCGGGGTGGCCAAGTTAATAATTGAATCGAAGTGGGCTATCTTGGATGCTACATACTGAAAAAAGAGAGAAAAAAAAGTGGACTAACTAGAAATTCTAGAGGTTGTTTGTGATATGTGTTGTCATTTCCTTTTCACCATAGATGAATGAAGGAGAGCGGGGGCAGTATTCTGCCTCCACATTGCTTGTTCATATATTATGGTTCTTGTTGATTTTATTGGACTGCCAAGTATTTATACTCTTATAGGTTGTATGTGGGTATTCATTATAAGAGTACAGGTTTTCTGGGATTTTTTTTAAAATGCTTGCACGCAAAAGGTGTTCTAGGCAATGCAGGGGATGCAGTAACAAAGTATTTTTCTCGCTGACTTTTGATCATCTAAAAGATATTTTATGTTTTACTATTGTTCTAAAGCGATGGACAGATATCATTGTTTTTTGCACTACAATAATTGATGTTCATATCTTGTAAACCAGGTACTGCACATGGATAGGAATGACTATTATGGAGGAGAGTCAACATCGCTTAATCTTATTCAGGTCCTACTTTTGACTTGTCATTTGAGATTTTTGGAGGGCCATAATTTTATATTGGTCTTGTATATTTTAACTTCCGACTATTTATTTACTGTCTTAGTTATCTTTATTTACAGCTCTGGAAGAGGTTCAGGGGAGATGAGACTCCTCCGGCACATTTGGGCTCTAGCAGGGATTATAACGTAGACATGATTCCTAAGGTATGTGTTCACTTTCTTGATCTCTTTTTGCGTTTTGGTTCACTGTTCAAGATTGTAATTTTCTTCTGTTTCATTTTCTTCTGATATATTGACTAATTCTTGTTTGGCTAGTTTATGATGGCAAATGGCACTCTTGTTCGTGTCCTCATTCATACAGATGTTACTAAGTATTTGTCCTTTAAAGCTGTTGATGGAAGCTTCGTCTACAATAAAGGAAAGGTGTAATTATTTTCTCAAGATGTTGGAATTTTTGCACGTTGCTTACCATATATATGTATATATATGTTGCATTCATTAACTTGGTTTTCTGTTGAGTAAACCCATGATTATAGATTCACAAGGTTCCAGCGACTGACATGGAGGCACTCAAATCTCCACTGATGGGTATATTTGAAAAGCGCCGTGCTCGTAAGTTCTTCATTTATGTTCAAGATTATAATGAGCATGATCCCAAAACACATGAGGGGATGGACCTGACTAGAGTGTCGACTAGAGATCTAATTGCGTAAGCTCTTGGTCTTTGCCTTCGTTGTACACGTTGCTCTCTTCTGCATTCTGTCTTGAGATATCTAATTGTACAATTTAAGAGGTCTCAACATGCTTTCCTAGACATCAGGCCGTTTGTGTTTGGGAATAGACTGAAACTTCAGTTCTGTTTAGCATGGTGTTTCATAGTTGTAAACTGTAAATTTTATGCAGAGAGTGGTTCAGAGCAGAACCATCTATAATAATAAATAAATAAATAAATAAAACATAATTTGAGAGGCAAAGTCTTATAATTTCGTTAATCAAATAAGTTTGAATGAGGTTCTCAAGTGAAGTAGTAAACTTGAATTTTCGTTTCCTAATGTATGCATATTTTTAAACTTGAATTTTTGTTTCCTTATGTATGCATATTTCGTTTTCTTTTGACAGAAAGTATGGTCTTGATGACAACACTGTGGACTTTATTGGTCATGCTTTAGCACTACATAGAGATGATCGCTACCTCAATGAACCCGCACTAGATACTGTGAAGAGAATGAAGGTGAAAAAAGGCCTAGGATTTGTGGTCCTTTTTGTTTATTCGGATTCATGTACATTGAATGTTCAGCTTCTTTGTGTTGCACTTATCCTTTTTGTACCTCTACCGTGTCATAGCTTTATGCAGAGTCCCTTGCGCGTTTTCAAGGAGGATCCCCATACATATATCCTTTGTATGGATTGGGAGAGCTCCCTCAGGTCTCTCTCTCTCTCTCTCTCCCCCCAATCCCACTAATCTTTTTGTTGGACTTTGTATTTTGGTAAATTTGGGGTTCTAGTCAACGTTGTATAATTAATGTCAATTTTCTCAAACCCAGGCATTTGCACGGCTTAGTGCCGTTTATGGTGGGACATATATGTTGAACAAACCCGAGTGTAAGGTACTCCTATCACATATCTCATCTCAACCTTATTATGTAGTTAATCTCACCATTTTTCTGGTTTAGTTGTCATTGTACATATCATGTCATGCTTATATGAGGGATCTGATTTGATTTTGAATTCCAGGTTGAGTTCGATGAGGAAGGCAAAGTTGTTGGCGTCACATCAGAAGGGGAAACTGCTAAGTGCAGAAAAGTTGTCTGTGATCCCTCATACTTGCAGAACAAGGTTATAATTATACTACCTTTTTATAGAGGATTAAGTATATAATCACTCCCTGAGTTTCAGGCATTTATCTTTTCACAAACTAGATTTTTAATTTTATCAATTCGCTCCATAAGTTTGGTAATTTTTTTTTATAAGAATCCTCCGTCACATTTATTGATGGAAATACATGCATGCCGGATTCATTAAAATGTTAAAATAATTAAAAACTTAAAACTATTATAAAAGGTATAAAATTCTTACTTATTAAAAAAGTATAAATAATATAAAACATGAACTAAAACCAAGAAGTAAATTTTGAAAAGAGCAATGCCTTCATTCTAACTCTTGTCATCCACAGTCATAGTTGCTGATGTGACACTTTTCAAGTGACTTCTTGTTTCAACCACACAATAGAAGCCACTTATCAAAATAAATAAATAAATAAATAGAAGCCACTTAAAATAATTGCAAAGACAATATGACTGAGGATGACAAAATCTTGGATGAAGAGTAGTGTTTCTCTTTCAAAAAGCTGAAAAACTTAAATAGAACAAAAAAGTCTAATATTGTTTTTTATTTTTTATTTTTTTGGCTTGGTCTTGGGTATCACTCGTTTCAAGGTCCAAGGTTCAACACCTCATAGGTACAAACAATCCTTTGGGGCCACACCCCTTGGTGAAAAATCAACGATTTAACCAGTTCCGTGTAGGAAAACTTCCGAGGGTGCGGTGCACGGGACCGGGGTTTACTATGCAAGTGCGGGTCCGAATGGCCCTGCCTTGGAGAGGTTCCCCGACATTAAAAAAAAAAAATCCAAGATCAAAAGAAATGTGAGAAAATAACAAATGAAACTAACAAACTACTTTTCCCCCCAAAAAAACAACATTTTAAAGTAGAATACTCAAAAAACAAGGAAAAAAAAAATTTTTAAAAAAAATGGAAATAAAGGGTGCTTGTGGGTTGCGTTGTGGAGGAACCCAGGTAGCGCCTGGGTTGGGCAACCCAGGCCACCTAGGTCTAGCCAGCGGCCACCCTTACTTATTTTTTCCTTTTTTCAAACAAAATCTTGAAGTTTTTTTTTTTAATTGTAAATGATTTTAATTTTTGAACTTTATATATTTACTATTTTTTAGTCACGTGATGTGCCACGTTGGATTTTCAATCTGATGGAGGATTTATATTGAAAAAAATTACAAACCTAAGGAGCAAATCAATACAATTGAAAAACCTGGTAATGTAAAGATAAATGTTTTTATTTATCGGTAAGGTAATGTAAAAGATAAATGTGCAATTTTCTCTGTTTAACTAAATGGTGAATCTTGGAAAGACTTTTATTACGGAGCCTCTAAAGATCTCATTAATTTTTTAATACAGAGGACATTGAATGTGGCTTGCTTTACTGAAAGTTGTTTATGCATTTCTGACAGGTTAGGAAGGTCGGTAGGGTTGCAAGGGCAATTGCCATAATGAGCCACCCCATCCCAAACACCAATGATTCTCATTCAGTGCAGGTTATCCTGCCACAGAAGCAGTTGGGTCGCAGATCAGACATGTGAGTTCTCATACAATGCTGCTGAGAAAAATTAACGATTTCACACCTGTTGAATTCTTGCTATGTATGAATTCATTTGTTTAGCACAAGATCTGTGGAGTGGGGAGATCAAAAGATAGGATGATGAAGATAATTTAGATTTTTTAAAGGCTACCATAGAGTATGTTTCCTTGATCATCCTAGTTGGTAATTAGGAGTGGTTTGGATTCAGAGATGAGTTGAGATGGTTTGTGAATAGTAGAATAAAAGTTGAATTGTTTATTATATTTTGTGTGAGAATTTGAGAAAGTTGTAATGATGAGATAAGATGAGTTGGAATGAGTTGAGGTGGGTTTTAAATTCAAACGAGACCTAGACTTTTTCTGACAGGCTTTGTAGAGTTTTTCCAAGAATCCTTAATTAATTAGGCATTTGGATATCTTATGGAAATTGCAATTGTCTTTTGAGATTAACACGTACAGTGGTGCAGAAAATATATCCTAAATTTATCTAAATTAAGTGTAAGAAAAACGCTAGAAGAAATGGCATTTTGATTCTTCCAAGTACACTTCCAGTCCCATAGAGTATGTGGATCTAAGCAATTTGTTTATTTTATTTGAGCTCAAGACCAACTCTTCAATTTGATTGGGAACTTGCGCATTCCAATCAACTGGAATGGTATTGAGACTCCTCAACAGTGCCTCCCCAGGGTGAAACAACCCTCTGCATCTGTTCTAGTCTATTTGGCACCTAGATGTTCTGAGAAATATTTACCATCCGAAAAGAGGAAAAAACGGAGTCTTTGTCTAAAGAAATGCCTTAAGAAAGGGCAGATGCAGTAGAGTGAACAGAAAAGTATGTTTGATGATTTTTCCAAACATACTTTTGTTTGGAGTGCCTAGATGTTTTTCTTGTGTATATCAGTATTCCTCGATATTGTTTGTTTGGAGTGCCTGAAGGCACGCATATGCTCTGCACACCTGATGCTTGTACCTAGCACTAACAGAAAAAAAAAAAAAAAAAAACCACCAAAACAGAAAAAAGAAAGAAGAAGAAAAAAAAGAAAGGGGTGCACAGGCAGAATCCACGTTAGAGATCCCAATATTCTGTTAAAGCAAAAACTTGTATGTTTATTCTGGTGCTCCTTTTCTTCTGTTATGTCTTATTTAGGGTGACTTAAAAAATTGTTTCATTGGGGGGGCTTAGTTTTTCTGATCCTTCTATGGTTGGGCAGGTACCTTTTCTGTTGTTCTTATTCCCACAATGTTGCTCCAAAGGGAAAATTTATTGCATTTGTATCAACAGAGGCAGAGACCGATCATCCTGAGACTGAACTTAAGCCAGGAATTGACCTTCTGGGACAGGTTGATGACATATTCTTTGATATCTACGACAGATACGAACCAGTCAATGAACCATCCCTAGACAATTGCTTTATTTCAACTGTAAGCGATCTTTTGTTTTTCTTGATGCTTGCCTTGATTCCATTGCTACTACCATGCAGCTTTTAGTAACTGAATGACAATAACCAAGTTCGTTTTCATGTTTAACAGAGTTATGATCCAACAACACACTTTGAGTCAACTGTCGTGGATGTACTCAACATGTATACCATGATAACTGGGAAGGTAGTGATTTTTTATCTTGTGAAGTCGATCGTTCCTTTACCTGTTTAACTCATCCCTTGAGGTCCTAAATTATTTCATAATCATGTTTATGGGCTTTATTCATTTATATAAATCATGATGTCTCATCACATATGTTGGCCTAAAGTGGAGTGCCTTAAATATTTTGGGGAAGGAAGTTTATTATGAGTTCCAAGTTGAACAGCTAAAATTAATCTTTAATCATGGTCGGGTTTTTCTTGCCCATGGTCGGGTTTTTATTATTTTAATGAATATTTAAAACTTAATCTCATTCAATTGCCATGATGGGCTTTCCTAATTATATTCCTATAACTATTTTACAAGTCATTTGTAATTGACATATGCGATAGTGCCACTTATTAATTAAAGTTTTCTTCTTTTTTTTTTTTAATTCAAAATTTACATAACTATCCTCCCTTTTCCCTTCAAACCTAAGTTATAAAGAGATTTGTAAAAAGACTTGATTACTAATTGAAAAAACTCTGCAACGATATAAAAGCCATTTTAGTGGTACTTGTATGTGTGCGTGTGTCTATATATATATATATATATATTATAGAAGAAATTATTGTTAAAAGCTGTTTTAGCGGAAAGAAATAACAATTGATTTCTCTCGGTGGTTGGAAGTTGATGTTCTATCCACATAACATAGAAGTAATGGTTAATTGGTCTTTTTGATCAGGTTCTTGACCTCAGTGTGGATTTAAGTGCTGCTAGTGCTGCAGAAGAATGAGGATTGAATAACACTTCTTTTGGTGCTTGAGCTGATTATTCTGCCTTTGTTTCAAGTTCTTCAGGAGTGGTTGAAGTGGCCAGTAACGAAAGTGGCATTGTGCCTCGTCAGTCTTTTTTTTACCCCGTCACAGATTATATGCTATGTGATCAAATGTATTTTCACACGCACTTGGAATTTGGTGTGCAGATTTAAGACATGCACTTATGGTGGCAGCTTTGAATTGGAACTTATTTAGAATTGCATGCCATGGCGTTTTTACCATTGCCCCCGATTAGCTTTGCAATCCCGAACCTGTTGGTGTTGGTTCAAGTGATAAAATCATAAAAGGCTTTGGTTTTTTGAGGGTATGTTATTTAGGGGTGTAATCGGTTCGGTCTGGTTTTGGTCATATTTTGAAACTGAACCAGTCTAAGTCTGTTTGGAATTATGAGAACCGTTACCAATCGATTTATCCAAGAAATTGGAATTTTCGATTTTTTTGGTTTCAGTTCGGTTTACAGGTGTAACTTGGTTTTAGGTCTTTTTTTTTTGGCTAGTTGGTTTTTCTGACTCGATTTTTTTCTTTTTTTTTTTTTTTTACTCCAAATATGATAGAGCCCAAAACATTATTTAAAAATTTTCATTCATATAGCTAATTAATCAAATAAACAAAATCTAAAAACATGCACTAGCACAATTGCTAATGCAATTATGCAACCATCAAAGTAAAAGGTCAAACTCCAAAGTATATTAAAAAAAGTTATAGAACAATTGATTGCTAGCAACTTCGCTTAAAAAATTAGAATTACATATTTAAATGTACTGTTATACCAAATTATATATGTAAGTACGTAACTTCATATTTAAGGATAAATAATAATATGTTAATAACTTAATATTCATATACATATTTGAGAGTAAGTTTATATCAAGAAAGCATAAACAATAAGATTAGATTTTCATATTATATTAACTTTATAATATGTATAATATATATAGCATAAAAACTTTAAAAAATTATAATATATATAAATTATTTCGGTTCGGTTCGGTTGAGTTCAATTTGATTTTCCAATCTTGAGAGACAATATTGAACTAATTTTTTAATCAGTTTTGGTCTTTTGATCGGTTTTTTAATTTTTTCTTACACCCCTAATGTTCCCTTAGGTCTAAAGCTCAATTTTGGATTCAAACAATTTATAGAGGCGACAATCTATGGGTCAAAAGTCGATGATTTAATTTATTCGAGACATATGTCTGCTTATTATCAAGTCCATCTGATTTTTCGTAAATCTTTATGGTATTATTTTGATTTTTTTAAAACCCACTGGAAATATTACATTGTGAACTTTACTTCAAAAATAATTTGGAGATTTCAAAAAACTTACTTTATAAAGATTATATTAAAAACAAATAAATAGAACTAGTTTTAGAAGTAAAAGATGGTTGATTGATGGGAGGGAAAAAGACTCGTCCTTCCGCCGTATCAACATATCTTGCCACTTCAGATGTTCTTACAGATGGTGATCAACAACAACGAAGAGATAACACTCGATATCTTTCTTTCTTTTTTCCCCTTTATTTATATATATATAATCGTGATCTAAACAGTGTAAATCACATTCCCATAATCCAAAAAACCACAACCCTTTCCAGATAAGAATTTGTCTTTGTCTATTTTATTCACATCCAATCTCTGCATTGTATTATCTATTTATTCATTATATAATAATAAAATAATACTAAAATAATTATTTTTTTTAATTTATTTATTTTTATCATATTTTACCAATCTACCAATTATATGTTAATTGCTAATCATATTCTAATTAAATTATTGGTTAAAAAATCATATTTTCAATAATCATTTAATGTTAATAACCACAAACATCTAATTAAACTCATTTAAAATTCAATATAAATATTTTAATTACAAATCAAATTTCTATATTTCTCATCCAACTATATTACAAATCAAATTTCTATAAAGGGAATGTTGAGAGAAGAGAGGGCGCTCCAAAAGTAATAATAAAAAAAAAAAAAAAAAAAATTGGTTCATCTACAGTGCATATCAAATATGACTTTTGTTTTAGATATACTGTAGTAAAAACCAACTGTTCAAATACTTTGCATAATCCAGTAGCTTCCAACATGCATTTTTTTTTAACCTTTGGTTAATCCATTGAGATTGCTCATAGACGGGTTATGGACAGACCTACATGGCTATGCCCATATTTTCATAGTTATACTACATTTACAAAAGAATTATACAAAATAATATTACAAGCTGATGTGACTTCATTTGATTTATTAAATCTACTTTATAATAAAAGTAACTTTACAATTTGACGAATCACATTAAGTCACATCAATTTGTAAGATTGTTTTTATGTAATCACTTTGTAGCTAAAATACTTCCCTTTCATAAACTGTGCCCAAGTCACTTCTTTCAAATACAAGAAGGAAAAACTCAGAAAATACACCAGTTGGTGATCACTCATCACTCTCATGTGACATTTAACAATAATCTGGAAGTTCAGGAGTAATTCGACCGTATCAACAGACTGAATTAAGTTATTAACAGCAGCAAACCAAAACTTAGAGGGCGATTTGTTTTCCCTTTTTTTGGCCAGAAATATATACATGCTCACATATTCCTAGAAGTCTTACCTTCAATTGCTCTTCTTACTGATACTAGCCAATTTACAAGAAAGCCAAATCGTTTAATCATATATCAATGCAATATATATTGAAAACAGAAAGCTCTAACTTCAGTGAGAGGTTTGAAGGACACACTGAGGCAGTTCATTTATGTCCATGGGAGATCTGTGCACGTGCAATCCCTCCTGCATTGCCTTCTTCCATTGCAGATTCCGTTTCACCAATTTCTGCCAACTCAACAGCCAAAGGAGCAGTCTCTTTGGGAACCTCGTGGCTAGAACCATGAGTGGTATTAGAACCTTGAGCACTAGAGCCATTGGCAGCCTTTCTCAAACCTTTGGTCTTTTTGGCATGCTTAGCCCAACCAACTAGTCCTTCGTGTATATGTTCTTGAAATATTTCCTTTTTAAATGAACTTCCCATCTGTAAACCATAAAAACAGCAACCTTTTATCAGCCTAAAACCGTAAAACGCCAATATAAAGGTGCTAAAAAAGAAGAAAGAAGAAAGAAAGTGATTTTAGGTGATGATCCAACTCACCTGTGTGACAATAGCATAGAGTGGCAGGGTACTGTAGCTGCTGAAGAACTGAATGAATGCTCTGAGAAAATTTGGCATTTAACTAAATCATCAGATTTTTTGAGCCAATAGAAAAACATGGTTTCAAGAACAGGATACATATGTCATTGTTTCACGTACCCTATAACAAGTCTAGGTATAACATATCCGATTTCTCCCATTATGCAGGAGTCAAATCCATATTGAACCTGCAATAGATTGCATAAGATAAGATCCATCTGTAGTTCATACTTTAAATTTTATATGAAACCTGGTTAGTAGGCAACAAATTTCGAGTTATGATTTACCCATATCCAAAAGAAAAATGCCAGTTCAAAAGAATTCTGAAACATGATGATATGAATCAATAAGAGCACAAGCTTGGGCCTATGGAACCAGAAGTGATCATCTGAAGGTCGAACAACTAACTCCCCTGCAATTGCTATATGTTTCTCTGCAACCTCATGCGCCAACTGGCAAATCACATGCTCCAACTTGGTGCCAACAGCAAGTAGAAGCTGCAAAAATAAAATAAATACTCTCAATGTTAAGGTCCTCATCCTCCAAGGTTCTCTTCAGCATTTACAAGATGAAAATGCGATCTGATGATTTGAGCACTGAAACGTGTAATTTTCAATAACGTAAACAATACATACCAACAAAAACCAAGGTAAATAGCATAGAAAAAGAGTCTAAACATTGGCTGTAAAACTAAGGTTGAAAGGCATTCTCAACAGAACAATGTACTCCATTTAAACGGCGTGGAGCTTCTGATATATATGTTGATAAATATATTCATAATTCCACATGTATGTAATTGGTATTAATATGTGCATAAATACATACCTACTCATGTGTTTGTGTGTGTGTGTGTGTGTGTTTTTTAAGTGTGCTAGAAATTGATGAAATCGATTGAATTTAAAGGGTACAGGATTCCATATTGAAATTAGATTATCTTCAGAAAACTGTGCTATTCAAGTCATTTATACATCACAAAATCAACAAGCAATATTTCTAACAAATTCAGCTTTGTAAATAAAAACAGACAATAAATCTAATTGAATCAAACCTAGAACAATTTCTTTGTTGATGATATCTTCCTTTTCACATGTTCTATATACCCTGAATAGCCAGCTTCAATGAAAAATGAGCTTTTGCTTGTATGTCGGTGACAATTAGATGTCAGCTGGATGAAGGGTTTCTTTAACATCAATGGTAATTATTTGTTTCTTGTATTTTCTCCAATAGGCAATAGTTTAAATGATCTTAGTTTACTTGTAGCTTAATATAAAATTGGGGTGCTGTCCCCTGCTTAAAAAGAAAGTCTACTCATAGCACAATCTTCCATAGGTTCCTTTTGTGGGAGAATGAGCATGCCGGAAATAAATCTCTTAAAATTATCATGTACCACTGTGAGTTGTTTGAATTGCTTGGAGCGCCTGCAAGATTGTAGGGTCCTTACACTATAGTATGAGCTTGAATGAATGTGTCAATGCTCAATTGCAGCTACAAGAACTGTTTATGATGTGATCCCTGGTAAGCGTGTCAAACTTTTAAGGGACATATGAGGACTTTACAAACTGGTGATGTGGAAGGGCTCCTTTTTATCTTTACAAACTGGTGATGTGGAAGGGGTCCTTTTTATATTAGGATTCCACCATTTCCCTTGATAACATTCAGCTTTAAAGTATTGCAAGTTCCTTGTGATAGGGTAGAAAGTTCCACATGAAAAAGCAGTTACCGAGGGTCAATGACTCTTCCATTTCGTTCAAATCCAAATATAAAATCCTCTTAGTTACACACAAAAGCCACATCGTATGTCAGATAAAATATACGTATTTACCTCAAAAAAGGCATTCTGCCAATGTCCATTTTAGTGTAAGATCTAATGGCTAGTTTAATTTAATCATACGTCTTAAAATGAACAAACATTCAAATTTCATAAACAAAAAGGAAATTTAAAAGGAAAGCTAGGATGGAGAACTTACAATGAAGGGAACGAATGAGATCCAAAAATATGCATGCCAACCTGCAAGAAAAATCAGAACATGTGATTCTTTGTAGATGATGATCTTCATGTAGCAGAGCAATAGGGAGACAGGACCATGGCTTTATGGTCATGATAAACTTCTAAAATTCTGAACCCTGACATGGAAACATTACATTGTATATGGGGATAAGATAAAAAAAAAAAAAATGTGTATCAAATCGATGAGAACTGGAAACCTCTAACAATTAAATATCTACTCCACTTTCAATGCCAGTGTAGGACTATTGTCCAAATTTCAGTATGAAAGAAGAATTTGATTTGTCGTTTAACATAAAATTCAAGTTACAGCTAGAAAACTGTGTACTTGGGATGTCCTGATGGCCATACACTCCATGTATACCAAAAACTCATTGCACTCTTTTGACAACATAAATGCTGCACTCATCCATGAGAGAGAGGGAGAGAGATGGCTCACCAGAGATGTTCAGCAACAAAAAGATGACTACAAATAACCAAAGATACCAACTGCAATTAATGAAGTCAGAGATTAGTTAGATCTATTAACTAAGAGGAATTATATCAGAAGATAGATAGTCTCAAGGAGAGATGGTACGTGATAATATGATCCATGAAAAAGAAAGAAGCAAACCAAATACATGCTTTCAAGATTCCACATAAGTACTACCCCTCTTTCAGGCAAAAGAAGTTGAGACTAAAACTCAAAATTTCTATGCCAACACTTCCGTACTGGTTTAACCTTTTATAAGATAAACTCCACTCTACATAAGGAACAATAAAGCTAGATACAGAAAAGAAGCCAATGAACCTATCCATTTTGCATGTCTTTCCTAGTGTACTAACCTTATTCCAACGACTTTCTTAAATTCGGCTTCCAGGACACGTATCATGTACCCGTAGAAATTGAACTTTGGGTTTCCCTTGCTATGAGTCTGCAGGAAATAACAGTATTAAGACTTAGGAAGAGTCTTTTTGAAATAAAAAAGTACTGGGGTGTCATACCAAAGAGCAAAAGAAGAAAAAAGAGGAGAAGAAGAAATTGAAGGATAGTTAAAGAAGCTTTATTTAACATACCATAATGAAGCCCAGTCGGAGTGCCTCATAATCTGCTTTGGTCACTGATGCATAAAATTGCTTGAAAAAGGAGAGCTGAAAACAATGAAGATATTAAAAAATGAATTAGTTGTTGCAATAGCAATACTGAATTTTATTTACTGCCTAAAATTTTGATTTCAGACAGAAGTCAGGCATGCAAACTGAAGTATTTGCCTTTCCTAGCTCAACTATTGAATATCATAGCCGAGGTTTTCTTTTTCTTAAGTCATTACTGTCATGTAAACAGCACAAGAAAGATTATCTGCAAAGTTCAGGTCGATATCGTATGAGTTGAAACTTGCCTTTCCCTATGAATTTGGGGTAGTTAATAATAAATATTTAAAGTGGAACTAGGGTGTAGGAAAAGGAAATAAAAAAACAAGTTAGAAAATTTTCTTTTGACACAAAAAATTAATTTTCTTTTCCTAGTATGGATAAAACAAGAAACGGGATGCAGACGTTATGAATCTTAGATAAGTCAACGGATCTTGTTATAATTTAACAGTTGTGATTACAGGTGGTACTAGTCTTCAACATATCAAACAGAAGATTGGATTGAGTTGATATCAACTCATCTCATCTCATCTAATCATTACAACTTTTTCAAAAAAATATAATAAACAATTCAATTTTTTCAAATCTCAAAACAAAAATAATATTCTAACAATATTTTATTTAATTTTCAACTTTCATCTCATCTCACCTCAACTTACTATCCAAACCACCCCTAAAGGATTCTGTAACTTACCAACCACCCTACCAAAGCTGAATTCATGCTAAATCGACCCCGGATGAATTCATGATCTTGGACCTTCGTGAATTTTGTTATAACTGCAGACACAGCATTTGCATCAGAAAAATTGCAAATAAAAGCAACTAGCTGTTGGCTAGTAAAGAACATGCAACAAGCTTAAGGGTGAACTAGTAAGTTTTAAGTCACAGAGAAAATTCTCAGACTAACAAATCTTTTTACTTATCCGCCAATCATTTGATATGATTTAAAAGGATGATAAACAGTAATTTGCGGATTCAATTTATGTCATGAATAAGTAACATAACACGGGAAGGCATGTAGGCATTAGCTCTTAACGAGCATTACCTCTTTCTGTATCATAATTCTTTTTGACTATGCATTCCTCCCAATATCTCCATTGACGTATCTACGCCATTGAAAACACATTAACAGAGTGTTCAAAGGTTGAAAAATAGAAACTCTTGGCTATGAAGCAAAATTGGAGATAAAGAATTCAGAACAGTGACAAAATACCTTTGCACCTCCGAGAAGAATGGTTAGAGCACAGAAAGCCACGTGCACAACGGCTAACACAAAGATAAATATGTGAAGATGGTGAAGCGCGGTAGTTGATAAAAGCGGAACGTTTCCCTGGAAAATATTGTAAAGAAAAGCAGAAAATCTTTCAGTTCATAAATGCCGGTTTTAACAGAGAGTTTTTCTACAAATCAGCAACCGATCTCATCACACACATGACGTGAATTTTTTTTTTTTTTTACAGGGCGTAAGAATGTTTTTTTTACAGGACGTGAATTTCCTAGAACGATAAATAATAGTTGATGACAAGAAATTTTCTTTAACAAATGAGACTTCAAAGGTCGAAACTCGGAAAAAAAAAACCCAATAACGTGTACAGAATTGCGAAAATGTACTCAACCAACTTGTTTAAAAAAGGCAAAAGAGAAATTAAATTAATAATACAACTACTAGATAGCGTACAAGAAGGTATGGCTTCTGTGCATAGACAACTAAGTGGATGACAACAAAAGACCGTCACTTTCAAAGAAGAAAAATAATTTAAAACCGTCATTATTATTTTTTTGACATGTCGCAATTTATCATTAATTATAACTTTTGGTTATACGTATTTTTGGACGGGAATTTAAAAAAAAAATTAGTTTGGCAACTCAACTATTTTCAGGTATTTTTAAATATTTTATTTCTACACATTATTTAAATATATAATACTTTTTAATTTTAATTTTTTATTTTTTTTCATCTAATCATTATAATTTTCTTAAGATTTCAAATAAAATACAAAAAATAATACTACTTTTTTCAAATTTTAAAACAAAAATTATATTAAAAAATTATTTTTATAATATTTTTATTCAAAATTTTCTCTCATTTTTTAAAACTCAATAAAATATCTTAAGTTAAATTATTTCATTACTATTTATAAATATACTAAGATATTCTAATTATCTAAAAGGTCTAAATCACAAAATAATCTTATAAAAATAAATTTATAAATTAATATTAGTTAATATGATACGACAGATTGTAAAATAACTTTTATTATTAAACAAATCTAACATATCACGTACAGTTATCTAATTTACGAATTTATTTTTGTTATATAATCTTTAACAAAACATAATTTTTGGAATTAAAAAAGCACAATTAAAAAAGTTAAAGTTAAATTATTTTTTTTTTCGTAATAACTAATAAATGAAAATTTTCAGATGATTTGGTGAACCTAAAGTGTCTTTCTCACGCAAGTAGGCAACCGACCCCATTTCACCGGCATTGGAGTCTGGACCCTACTGGGTCTACTTGGATGGGAAATTGGGAATTGGTCAATCCACAAATTAGAGCCAAACAGCATGGAAAAGAAAGCATTGATTACGCCCACAAATGTTGAAAAAGGGGAAAGGCAGAGAGTAGAGGCACCGTTGAACAGGTGGAAGCAGAGGCCTCGGCAAGGAGACGACGGGCAGTCCCCGGAATAAAGGAATCCAAGAGGGTTTGGAAATGGGCAGTGGTAGATGAACTTTCTTCCTCTTTCTCACAGGGCAACCACTTGCTGGCCAATTTCTCCGATATGCAAATTCTGGCAATCCGATTTTGGAGCACTGTCAGCAACAGTGATATGAACCCCAAAAGCATTAACTCTGCATTCATTCCCAAAATCACCTTAATATATATGCTAAAATCCCCAAGAATTCATTGAAAAATGCTCATAAATATGCATATTTTGTGCAGAGAGGAAGACAAGGAAGGAATAGGTGGAGAGTGGTGACCTTCTTTTATCTTCTGCAAGGCCTCAAAGAGAGGTTTTTGGTTCTTTTTCTTGAGATACTGAAAGATCATAAATTTGAACAACAATGGTCAGTTTCCAATTTCCATAGATATACAAACGGAGGAGTGAAGGAGATTTAAGCAACATGCCTTGCCAAGGAAGTGGATGATTCGTTCGACAGCAAGAGAGATGACAACGATAACACTGCAGACAACAGCCACAACCCAAGTAGGCGTATACTCCAGAGTTGTTCCACCTTCTGCCATCGTTCCCTGTCTCTACTTAGAAACCAAAACCAGAATGAAAATATGCAGTCCTCTGTCTCAAACTCTTTTCTCAAATAACCCCATAAACAGAAAAAAGCGGAGGAGTCAAAGAGTGCTGAGATTTGAGATGGAACAGAGGAAGAAGAGAACGAGATGCTGTTAAGCTGATGAGTGATGAATTTGTGCCTCCCAGTTTACATAATTTAAAAAGTAAAGACAACAGTGGGTTGACGCAACATTAACAGAGACAGACACAATTATATGAATTAATCTTATAATATATTGACCGGGATCGTGGGTGTACACCAAAAACGTTTATTTAAAGAATAGTGATAAATATATAATATTTTTTACAACATATTATAAAATAAAAATATTTTTATAAAATAATGTTAATCTTATAAGATATTTTATACCTCTTTCTAAAATATTATTATATAAAATATTATAAAAAATATTGTGTGTATTTATCATTTTTCTTATTTAAATCAAATCGAAAACGCGTATCCGGCCAACTTTCGGCTCTTCCCTCCCTCTATCTGTTCGGCCAACGTCGGAGTTGTTATAATGTTTTATTCTAATTTACTCGTCGTTTGATGCGTGGATCTACTGGCTCTTGTCCATCCCATTAAATCTAATATCACGTAACCATTCGGGCTCATTTATTTATAAAATTTTTTTTATTTTATTTCATCTCATTAAATTATTATAATTTTTTTAAATTTTAATATAAAACAAAATAAATAATTTAATTTTTTTAAATTTTAAAATAAAAATAATATTAAAAAATATATTCTAATAATTTTTTATTTAATTTTTTAATTTTAATTTTA
Source organism: Juglans microcarpa x Juglans regia (assembly GCF_004785595.1). NCBI lineage: Eukaryota > Viridiplantae > Streptophyta > Magnoliopsida > Fagales > Juglandaceae > Juglans > Juglans microcarpa x Juglans regia. Next base: position 23,678,033 of record NC_054595.1, read on the forward strand.
ATTTTATTTTATCTTATTTTATCTATAAAAATAAATGAAATCTTAATTTATCTATAAACTTGCTTACTAAAAAAAAAAAAAAAAAATTGGAAAGCGCGTATCCTATAAAAAAACAAACGAAAGAAAATTGGGAACGCGGAGGAATTCTTGTTAATTATTGTCAGATCTAGAGTTCTATTATGCTCGTGACTCGTGAGAAGTGATAGTTTTGGTCGTTTTCGGGATGAGTTCACATGGAAAGAAAAAAAAGGGCAATACAGAACGAATTCACATGGAAAAATGTTTGATTTATTAATGATCATCTTCTTGAATGCAGTATTGGACTGGATCAGGACAAACCAATGATCAGTTTTTAAAAAATAAAAATAAAAAATAAACAGCATTGTTGCAATGACAGGCACAAGAGTCGATCTGTTAGATCACTGGAATTGGCTTTTTTTTTTAATGTATTTTCAAAATTTAAAGAAATATAGATAAAATTATCTATGTTAACTTTTTTTAAAAATGTAAAAAATTGAATTATAAGTTACACTAATTTTAAATATATCTTTAAATTTAAAGATGTATTGTTTATCTTTAAAAGTAATATTTTATTGTAAAAATTATCTCAATTCCTTTACTTTTAAAGTTTCATTTCTCACAATTTTTACTTTTCTCGAATGTCTTTTTTATTTTTATTTTTGTGTACAGTTTTAAAATATGTGAAGGAAAAAATATTATTATTAATTAATATATAGTTAATATAATTGTAAAATATAAAAAATATTATTATTAAAAAAATAATATAATATTATTATTTTGACTAATTTAATATAAAATTATAGTTAAAGATATTTTTAATTTATAAAAAATATATACTTTTCAACAAATTTTAAAAATAACTTTAATAAACCAATGCTAACGTAAGGGCAAACCGGTGCATGAAATGACAAAGATTCTTCTGAATTCAAGGCGTAGACGTGCAACGCTCTAAAGCCACATGACCACGTAGATCTTAATTTCGCACCAGGATTAATGTTATGACAGCGTGTGTAATCTGAAAGATCTCCATTGTATAAGTCAAAGGGCATACTAGGAAAGATCAGGAGACATCGTGGCTCCTACTGTTGAATGACAACATCTTGCAGTTTTTTTTTTTTTTTTGGTAAATCATCAGACTACTTGCATCACATCATTTATCCGTTCTGACACTATTCTTAAATCGGACATTGTCACATTGAAACTCATCCCTAAATTTGGAAACTGTATCTCCCCCCGATAGAATTCCCCATCTCCAATACCCTTTTCAATGTGACGGAGATATATGCCTCAGATTGTCTATCGGAGTACTAAGATAGAATACGAGAGATGAAGAGATATAAGATGGTCCCAGACTCCTAGTATATTTAAGGAGTGCTTTGGCATTAGATTGATTATTTTATTCTTTAAATTTTGACTAATATATAATTTTTTCACTTTAAACTAATCATTCAAAACTTAAAATTTACATTGAATTAGTCATCACACTCTTTATAATAATAAAATATTATTTTTTTTATTTTTATATTTTTATAATTAATTAATTATATTTTCATAACCTCCTATAATCTCTAATAATTATATTTATTTTCATTTTCACAATCCAATAAACAAAATTTAATCACACGATATCAAGAAAAAGAGCCGCGTGAGAGAGAAGGAGCCGAAATATAATAAACAATAGGTTTAGACTTGCTACAGGACTTTTCATCTTTAAAAAGAAAAATGAAATCATTGTAGCTCATATTTAAGATGAAAAATCTTTAGCTAATTCAATGTGGGCCAGTTATTGTTAAAATTAGTCAAATATAAAGATAAAAAGGTATTTGACCAATCCAATGCAAATGCTCTTATAACATAACAATAATAGTCCATTCTATTCTCTCGTTTCGGAAATGAGATAAGATAAGAACTTTGTAAATAATAGTAAAATTATTCGAGTTAACATGTTTTATTGAATTTTAAAAAAATAATAATAAAATTTTGAATAAAAATATTATAAAGTTAAAATATTAATTTTTGATAATACTTTTGTTTTGAGATTTGAATTGAATTATTTTTGTGTTTTGTTTAAAAGTTTTTGAAAGTCGGGTAGGTTTGGATAGTGAGATGAGAATTTTTAGTTTTATATGAAAATTTAAAATATTATTATTGTTTTGGGATTTGAAAATTTTGAATTGAGATTTGAAAATTTTGAATTATTTATTTATTTTGTGTAAAATTTTAAAAAAATTGTAATAATGAGATGAGAAATCTTGATCTTGCACTTTTTAATACCTTCCCAAAGGGGAAATTGCAAAAATAAAGCCAATAATTTCATCTCATAATCTAGTTAATAACTCATTTGGAGAGTGAGATGATATGATAATTTTGTGAATAATAATAAAATAGTTTGAATAATAGTAAAATAGTTTGAGTTGAGTATTTTTTGAGTTTTGGGAAATAAGGAGAAAAAATTGAATAAAAAATATTATAGAATTAAAATATTGTTAAAATATAGTTTTATAATATTATTTTTGTTTGGGGATTTAAAAAGGTTAAATTATTTTTTATTTTTTGTTTGAAAATTTGAGAAAGTTGTAATGATTATTTTGAATTGTATTTGAATTATATTTATGAATGAGATGGGATGAGAATTTTAAGTTGAGATCTATTTTTAAACAAGCCAAGCCTTTTGGCTGATTAGATACCAAAAAAGGGTATCCGTCAAGGCAGTTGATCTAAGATTATGGGGGGCGGACGATGGTAGATCTCATAACCTTCAACATCCAATGGTCGGAGAACAAATTTAAGAAGATAAAAAAAAAAGAAAAAAATCAAGCCAATATAAAAGTATATCGGATAAAGTGCTTGCATTGCATGACTTAATTTAGAAGATAAAATTTAAAATTTGAATAAAACAAATTGAATATTATCATCTAAAGATGTGGATTATATGTTCTACACACAAACTTGATAATAGAATTAGGGCCTGTTTGGAGTTGCATTATGAGTATTAAAAAGTGCTTAAATAGTTTAAAAATAATAATTGTTTATACATTAGAAAATACTTTTTAATTTATTTCTAAATAAATATAACATGTTTGAAAATGCTTTAAATATATAGTTATTAAACAGGTAATGATTAGATGAAAAAGTTAAAAATTAAAAATCATTTCTGTTTAAGTGATATTTGAAAAGAAGATAAAATGAGTTTCCAAATGACTCAAACGATGCCCACCCATTAAGACACTGTTTGGATGCTAGAAGTATATCAAATAATCCGGGTTTATCTATGAATAATAGCGATTTAAGATGTTTGAGTGAGTTTTGTTAATCCTATTGAGATGCATTTGAATGTAAAAATTAGATTGGTATATATTTAATTTTTTATAAAAAATTAAAAAAATAGTGAATCTCATCAATAATTAATTTGTTTTTATAGTAATAGAATAATAATAAAAATTCCATCAATGAGTAGTACTGAGTTCAAATGAAAAAAGTGAGATTATTTTAGATAAAATAACTTGTGTATGTTTGCAGAGTTTATCCATCTGTACGAAACTATCTCAAATAATCTAAGATGATCTTAACACCTAATCAGGCCCTAAATCTAAAATATCAAGGGTAGTGGTGGGTTAGAGGAGCCAGCCCAATGCTCAAAATCCTAATTAAGACCCCCTATAAGTTGGGTGGATCAAGGAGCCCAACTGTGGAAGTCACCCCTGATCTGACTCTGAGGGGTCAAAAGGAACAAGGTAGCGTCCTTTTTGTTCAAAATAAACAAACGAAATATGGTGCTATTTTACCGTTGTTTTATGAATCTTGGTTCAAGTAGTATTTATGTAAGTTAGTATGGAGGAGATATCAGATAGGTCAATTTTTAAATAGTTTAAAAGTGACTGCAAAAACTTGATAGCTTGGGGAAATTACAAAATTGGTAATTAGTTTGAAGGAGGTTTGTGCATTTTTTTTCTCTAATTATTTTATAAGCAAATTATATGTCAAGGTACAAAGGGAAGAGATAAAGGATCCCCACAGGCTACAGCTACCTCGTTGAGTTCTCGTTTGGAAATTTAAAATATCTATCAATGACGTAGAAATAGTTTGAGTTAAGATATTTTATTAGATTTTAAAAAATAAGAGAAAAAATTAAATAAAAATATTATAAAATTAAAATATTATTTGAATATTATTTTTAATATTAATATTATTTTTAAATTTAAAAAAGTAGGATTATTATTTGTGTTTTGTTTAAAATTTTAAAAAAATTATAATGATTAGATAATAATCAGATAAAAAATTTAAAAATTTAAATTTTAAAAGTAAATATTTAAGAATACCCTCCCAAACTAGCTCAGTCCTCCCATGCAAGAAGCAAAGGGGAAAATGAAAAAATAAAGTCAATAATTTCGTCTTAGAATCTAATTCAGAGCTCCTTTAGAGAGTGAGATGAGATGATAATTTTGTGAATAATAGTAAGATAATTTGAATAATAGTGAAATAGTTTGAATTGAGTATTTTTTGAGTTTTAGAAAACGAGAGAGAAAAAATTAAATAAAAAATATTATAAAGTTAAAATATTGTTAGAATATATATATAGTTTTATAATATTATTTTTATTTAGAGATTTGAAAAAATTGAATTATTTTTTATTTTTTGTTTAAAAATTTGAGAATGTTATAATGATTATTTTGAAAAATATTGTAATGATTAGTTATAAAATATTTATATTTGAATTCTGTTTGAGAATGAGATAGAATGAGATGATGGGAGAATTTTAGAATAAATCTATTTCCAATTAAGTCAAATCTTATTAGATACCAAAAAAAGGTGAGATCTTTTTGAATGAGTTATATTCTTATCTGAATGAGAATTTTAAGATAAGATTTTTTGGCTTATTAGATACCCAAAAAGGGTCTCCGCGAAAGCAGTTGATCTAAGATTATGGGGGCGGATGATGGTAGATCTCATAACCTCCAACATCCAACGGTCAAAGAACAAATTTAAGAAGAAAAAAGAAAAAAAAAAATTCAAGCCGATATAAAGTATATAGAATAAAGTGTTTGTATTGTATAAGTTGATTTGAAAGATAAATTTTAAAATTTACATTTAATAAATTAAATATGACCATCTAATGATATGGATTATGTACTCTACATATCATCTTGATAATAGAATTAGGACATGTTTAGAATTACATTAGGAGTCTTAAAAAATATTTAAATAACTTACAAATAATCATTGTTTATATTTAAAAATATTTTTTTAATTTATTTAAGAACAAATACAATATATTTGAAAGTGTTTTAAATATATAATTACCAAGGAATAACTAATTTTTTAATATTAAAATTTATTACTTAAATTATAAATTATAAATCTTAAAATTATAAATTATATTTTTAACCACAATTCCAAACACGCACTAACCTTTTTTGGAGCGCCATTAGTCTTGTTATATGCACGACTTTCAATTTTAAATGGTTCCTAATTTTTCTCATGATTCTATCCAAAAACCAACGGCCAGCATCCAATTTCCGCGTAAGCATATATCAGTCATGATCATGTACTGTCGCCAATTACATTTTTTGTTTTCAAAAAATTCTATATATCAATCACTATTTATTCTCATATTTTATATTTATAATTTTTTTATAAAATATGAAAATATTTTTTATAGAGTGTATAAATATTTTTTATAAAATATAAAGTATGAGATGATAAATAATAATTAATGAATTTTTATTTTTTCATTTTCCACACTTAAAATGACCACTCTCTCATATCACGACAGCATAATAGAATTTTGTCCGTAATTATAAATGGCCGGTTATGTATAATTGATCAGTTTTAGAAATCAAGTCGTTTCCGTATGGAATATTGCTAGTCGGCCAAGAAAATTTTGGCAGAAAAACAGTGCTAGTGGGACCGTGCAGCATCTTTCATCAGTCCAAGATAATTGATAAAGAAAAATTATTTCATCATTTTTACATACTATAGATTATATTTTTTTATTTTTTTTATTATTAAATATGTGATATATAAATGATAAATAGAAAATTTTAATTAATTTAAGAAGAATAAAACCATTTTTTTAACAAAAAAATATGTAATGTGTGATGTGTAGAGATGATGAGTAACAAAACTCTTATAATTATACAAGTGTCATGCACTTATTTTAAAAAATAATAGGATTTATTATTAAAATTTAATTTTTTAATGTAGATTTCATATTTATTTATTTATTTAAAATAAAATACGTAACGCTTGCACTCGATGACTGTAAATATTATTTCTCAAAACATAATCGGCCTGATAGATATATGTACATAAAAAAAAAAAAAAAAAAAAGATTTCATGGCATATTTATTTACTGTTTATAAAGGAAATTATAACTCTTTTACGACTGTCTTTTTAATACGAAGTAACAAAGACCTGCCAGGAATTATGATAACTATTCCCTGAAATTTAGGGTTAATCTGCAAAGTCTCAATTAGAAACAGTACTGGTAATTTTCCTATCAAACAAACAAGAAAATAATGCTGCAGTGTAAAGAAAGATTCGTTTTTTTATTTTTTGTTTGTACTAATGTACTCAGATCGATCATGGCATATGATCACATGCATGTTGCATAAAACATAAAAGGTCGACATGATCTGACATATATGCAAAATGACAAAGGCTGATTTAGCGTCGTGATCTTTCAATCTTATCACCCCTTTTGTTCTTTTATGGATGACTTATTGACTAGCTGCTGTGGTGTGGGGTCTCTCTATCTCCACCCTCCAAAGTCCAAAGATTTTTTCGCCCTTTATTGTGTCCCATTTGCCTAGCCACTCCTCTGGCAAAATTTAGGTACGGTACAAAAATATCCCGAGGGCTTCTAGAAGATTATTTTATTTTGCTCCACCTAATGGTCTTTTTCGTCCAAGTGGGTATATATGAAAATTAAATGTTATCAATGAAAATACAGAATAAATTAATTCTCAATCTTGATCTGTAAGGCTACTCAGGATTATTCCTCCAAAAAAGGAAAATTGAAAAGGAAATAAGGATTATAATAATCCGAATCAACATCACGAAAATGGGATTTTTTTTTATATATATATATTTTTTCTAGAGTTAATTGGCTCTTTTATTTTTTATTTTTTCTCAAGTCCTTTAGCCTTCCAGTTTGGTCCCTAAAAGGGCGGCTCCATTATAACGACGGAGACACGTATGAGGTGCTTGACGTTACTTATCTCATCAATGACAGGCCCAAGACATTAAGAACCCATTTTTCTCGTCACATAATTTATTGACGTAACAACCATTGCCTTCCGCTTAATCTTAAAATAATGACGTGTTCGTTACTGAAATAAAGCAGATATTAAATTATATTTACATATAGCACAACTTGTTGATGCCGGAAAAATCGCACAACAAGTCGGAATAAGATAAAAAGGTCATTCTCATGCCATTGGTTGACTTGAGCCTTAATCGGTATTATTTGGAAATCTCGGTAGTGTTTCGGTGTGACTATACAGTGTCGATGCATACATTTATGGCGGTGAATGAAAAACAAGTGTAAAAAAAATAAGAGAAAGAGACATACAGATTTACATGATTCGGTATGTTGCCTACGTCCAAGGGCGTTTGGGAAGGAAAATCTAGTATAATATACTTGTTTACAGTCTCTCATGACCTCTCATTTCTCATTGTATAAATAAAGTTTGAGTTCTTCCTAGAAGATGTCTTCCTCTAGAAGTTGCTGAAGAAGAAAAAGGTCTAGAGTCTGTTTGTTGTCTAGTCCATTGCTTTTATCTTATCTCCTTATACGTGCCTACTTGCCATGATGTAATCGATCCCTTTGCGTGTTTGTCAAAGAAGGTGAGGTTTGACTCTTTGCGTGTATGCCAGTAGAGGTCAAGTCTAATCCTTGGAGTGTCTAAGCATCCCTTTCATTCTCCACTTCCCTCTGTACACCTATAGTCACTCTTGTTTCCTATTCTCTTCTTCTCCATTTCATCTTTTAGTGTGGCTTGATAGACTGAGTCTATCCATTAGCAGGCTGTATATTTTATCCTCCACACTACTTATTTTCTGTATCCTCCTCAAAAGCGGCCGTATCTCATGCGTTAAGCCTACATAGAGGTTACTAACACCTTCGGCTTCGAGAGTGGGCCTGAGTCTTGACCTTAACCCTATCAGAAAAGAAAAGGATTGAATTGGCATAGCTCCCAGTCGAGTGTTAATTCTATATAGATTAGTTGATGAGGTACTAGGTCACATTCTCTTATAGATTCAGGATGTGACAAAAATACCTCTGAAAGATTAATGTTTCACTGTTTGTTTTGAGAAGATCTTTTTATTATTATATGTTGGGCGTGCTCCTAATGTATTTGTATTTTTTTTTCTTTTAAATATTTTTTAAATATATTTAAATATTTAAAAAATATATACAAAATTATTAATTTTCTTAATCATTAAAAAAATTAAAATACAATAACGGTTAAACCTGGAAAAGCAAAACAAGGACAGCCTAGTATTTTCCTTTCCTTTTGTTCATTTAAGTTTATTTTGATGTCATTCATTGCCTTCTAGAAGACTTAACAAGATATTCCCGTCGGTGCCGGTGGGGGTTTTGTACGTTCGCTTCACTTTGTAGCCACTTACGCGGGGTGGGGTGGGCACCACGTGTTTATGAAGCTCCCCTTCTGCAATTTTCATTTCTTTTCCTTGATTTCTTGTAATCAACATATTTGGTTACCGACAAGAATTATCTATATTTATGATGGCGATGCGTAAGTTCATCCAAAAAGGAGGAAAGCCTGGATATAAATATAGAACCAATATTAAATATAATTTTAAGATGTATAAGTTACATATTTATTTAAAAAAAAGTGAAATTTATTATTAAAAATTAATTTTTTTTTATATAAATCTCATATTTACCTACTTTTATAAAAAAAAAAAATGAAAAATTTACCCATTTTAAAACTTCTCTTTCTCTAGACATACCAAGGTGCAATTACAATTCTGGTAAGATGATAGATTGATTGTACCGATGGGTGCAGTTTTCTTTTATTTTTTCATTAAGAAATATACTGAATTGATTTTTTTTCTTAAATATTAACAAATGTATTTCTCAATATTTTAAAAAAATTAAAATACGTGTATTCTATCGGTAGACCTCTCGATTTGGGTAGAAGCACCCACAAAACAATTATGGGCAAAAGTATTAGAGGACAAATCTCTACCATCTGTGTCGTTTATTTATGAGATTAAAGTTAAAAATTATATAAAATATTATTTGAAAATATTTTTTTAATATTATTTTTGTTTTAGAATTTAAAAAAATTAAATTATTTATTTTATTTTATATAAAAATTTTAAAAAAATTGTAATGATTAAATAAAATAAAATAAATAAATTAAGAAGAATTGTGAAAATAAAGGAGGCAGTAGTCACCCCCCACTCCTCCTCCAAGGAGAGTCTACTTCGTAAGTTGCAACTATATATGCCCCAACCTATAAAGGTCACAGTGCCGTCTCTCCCTCTCTCATAGTCCTTTACTAATATATATGCCTCTTCCTCTCCTTAAGAATTCAGTGCCTGATTCTCAACTGTTTTTGTGCCCATCCCTTTTACATACAAAAACAACATTCACTCTGCAAGTTTAAAAACTTACCCAATATCCTCACTGTTTCCTTCCCCTATTCTTCTTATTAATGTATTTTTCAAACATCTTTTACTTCTTTGTGCATCTTGTTCTGCTTTAAATCTGTCTTCATCTTATCTAATAATTCAAGCCAGTTTTGTGCAATTTTGTTCGTTTTTGGAAGATATCGCAGTATAGGACAGGCAATGGGACAAGCAGAGAGTAGTACTGGGAAATTCAAGAAACATGATCAGCAGCAGCAACAAGAGCAGCTGATTCCAGGCCTGCCTGATGTGATAGCCATGGATTGTTTGGTGAGAGTGCCCCACCAATTCCATTCCACCATGAATTTAGTGTGCCAGAGTTGGCGAAGATTGCTCATGCATCCTTCATTCTACCAAGAAAGAAGCAGATCCGGCATGGCCGAGCATATGGTTTTCCTTATTCAACGAGTTCCATGTCTCTCACCACCAAAAACAGAGTTCTCTGTGTCCAACAACAGGGAAGATGAGGTCGATGCAAAGATCTCTAGCCCGCTTCTAACTCAATATGGCCTGAGCATCTACAACGCCACCAATCAGACTTGGCGCCGGATGATGATGAGGCAACCTGGTGGCGAATATATGGGAATCCCCACGTTCTGCCAGTGCGTGGCACTTCCCGCATCAGGGAAGCTCCTGCTCTTGGGTGGCTGGGACCCCAACACCTTAGAACCGGTGCCTGATGTGTATGTCCTGGATTTGATCGGCAGTTCCCGGTGGAGACGTGCAGCCCCCATGTCAGTGGCACGCTCTTTCTTTGCATGTGGAGTCGTGGGACAATCGACGGTTTACGTGGCGGGGGGGCACGACAACCTGAAGAATGCGCTGCGATCGGCAGAAGTATATGATGCAGATGCGGACAAGTGGAGGACGCTGCCACCCATGGCAGAGGAGAGGGACGAGTGCCAGGGTCTCTCCTGGGAGGGGGATTCCAGGTTCTGGGTCGTCAGTGGGTACAGCACAGATAGCCAAGGACGATTCAGGTCGGATGCCGAGTGCTACGACCCAGTTACAGGATCTTGGTCAAGAATCGATGGGGTCTGGCCATATTCGAGTGTCAGTCCCAGAGGTCTCACCGCAAATGTCACCATCACCAACGAGAACAACACCAGCGGCCACCAATACCAGTGGTGGTGGTTCTTGGGAAGCCAACAACAGCCCCAAGATAATGTGGGGGTAAAGGATCAAACGGATAACTGCAATAACCTCATCTGGAAGGTGGTGAATTCCGTTCAGCTTCCCAGTGAGATAAATGGAACAAACATCAGTACTCTGTGTCATCAACGCTCTTGGACTCACTCAAGATCAATGCTTTATGAACAGTCGCAATCAGCAGCGGCAGCGGATATTTTTGATGAGCAGTGGTGGCGCTGGCGGCAGAGGAACATCGTCATCATCACTAACAAGCGGTGAATGCAAACGTGAAGGGGAAGGAGCATACATCTTGACCACCAAGTGGAATCATATCTGTGCGTCTCATGCATTTTCAGGGTTCCCTCATTCAGCTTCATGCCTCGTTATCTGATTTTATATATATATATATATATATATATATATATATATATATATATTGAGTTGGCTATGAGCCTATGATAACATCGGGAAGAAAATATTTCCACGAATTGTCACTCAAATTTGAGTATTTCAAATGTGAAATAAATATATTGAGTATTGCTATTATCCCGCCTAGTCATTCCCTCATTTTGCTTTATTCATGCGGTGCTACATAATTTAATAAAAAAATAAAAATTATATTTAAAATAAAATTATGTTTAAAAATATAAAAAGACGAAAATTAAAAATTTTAAATTCACTATATGTTTGAATTTAAATTATTTTAATAAGCCACGTGGTCACATCAATGAGATAAAATGAGGTATAACTGATCAAATAGCATTTCTCAAATATATTTTATAAATATTCCAAACTTATATTTATCTCTCCCCAATTTAAAGCCTTTGAATTCGAACAGCAATTTGAAACGAACGACCTTAATCCGTAACATGTTTTTGGTAAAACGAGCTACGATGTTGACTTTGATCAGTTTAGTTTTATCCTATGAATGACAGATATATGGGAAGAGACTGAGCCATAAAACAAACTATATATAGGATCACTATTGAATCTGATGCTTTAAATAAAGTTTCTAAGTGCCCATATTTCAGACTAGTCGAGCTAGTTACTTAAGGTAAATTTCATAGGGCAAGCCACCAAGTGCCCAAACAGTTGCATGCAAAGTGGTTCAAAATTCCTACACTATAAAGAAGCAAAACCCAAATAACATTAATAGGCAGAAGCATACTCATTCGGCTCCAACCACCTCTCTATGTAGGACGGGAGGAAGGGCAGGTGGTGAAATAACAGCATGCAGATTTTCTCCTCTATCTACTTGTGTCCCCGCTTAACCATCTAACCAAGCAGATACCAGATAAAATCATTTATCTCATGCTTTTTTTGTTTTTCCTCCCTCAAGGTAAGTATTTTTTATAAATAATATTTATTAATAACGTTTTAGTTTCTCTTGAATTTGGATGCATGAACGTAAGCCGTTTAGCTTTTAGTGCTTATTAAAATGACCGTTGATTGGCTGCTGTTATTACTCTTGATGACCTATTTTGCCGTTCCCTTTGTAAAACCTCAACTTTTTGTCAATTTACTTTTTCATTGATTACGAAGTTGCCGTATATTTCTTTCAGTAGAACGTTGGCTTTTAAGGGTTACTAAAGAGGGTTTTTAAGTTGTTAATGTTGGCCATTTATTTCATTTTTATTCTTTTCCAGTTTACGTCTTTGTACATTTGAATCTTTTCTTACTCTTAGAGCATTTACATTTGATTTCTCGTAAATTTCTCATAATTTAACTAAAAATCAAATTCCTTAAAAGTTTTCCCTAAATTTTGTTCATTTTTTAAAAACGTCATACATCTCATTCCTTATCCATATCTCTATTCTATTAAATAATATTTTTTTATTATTTTTTTCTCACTTCAATTTACAATCTTAACTACTAACTCTTTTGTCTTATTATCTTCTTTTCAAATATCACATTACTAAATACTTATACGATTTTGACTACCGGATACAATATTATTTTTCAAAACAAAATTCGTATTATAAAAATAGTAATTTTTTTAATATGTGCATTTTTTTTAATTTATGTAAAGGGAATATTTTTTTCTCCTTTCTCTAAGACTCTAACAGTAAGATTTTGAAGACTTTCTCAAAATCTATCAATTTGAACTCCCACCTCTAACGGTAATTGAATTTGTCTTTTCTCCAACAGTAACTTTTTTTCTCCAGACTTAAACGATAATATTTTTTGTCCTATATGTAACGGTAACTTTTTCCTCCATAAATATGTATTCTGCCTTTATTCACATTCTCACTATCTTAAGTCTCATTTCATCTAAAGAACCGAATTTCAACAATCTCCCATGATCTCTCACTCCCTTCGTCAAATGGCTCGTACATTCTTTTGCAAATTGTAAACATATTTATCCTTTGAAGATGAGTTGGATGTTGTTCTTAATAATGAGGCCGATAGACAGTCATTGAGGTATCAAGCCAATTGCCAACGCCATAAGTTTATTCATCGTGATCATATTCAAGGGCACAAACGCTTATTTCGCGATTATTTTACAAAAAATTCAGTATATCCGTCGAATCTATTTCAAAGGAGATTTTAGATAAGTCGTCCCCTATTTCTCTGTATTCTAAATGAGGTAGAGTTTTACAAGCCGTACTTTATCCAGAGAAGAGAAAATGCCGGAAGACTCGGTTTATCTTATATGCAAAAGATAACCGCTACACTTAGAATGCTAACGTATGAGATTACTCGAGATTTTATGGATGAATACATATGTATCGGTGAAAACACCGCAATAGAGAACTTTAAAAAATTCTCTAAGACAATAGTAAGTGTTTTTTCAGATGAATATTTGCGGTCTCTAAATGTCAATGATATTGCTCGATTACTTGCAGTTGGTGAACAATGAGGATTCTCAGGAATGCTGGGAAGCATTGACTACATGCATTGGAAGTGAAAAAATTATCCCGCAGCTTGAAAATATATGTACTTCAGCCACATTCGTGAACCAACTATTATTTTAAAAGCAGTTTCTTCATATGATCTCTGGATATGACATGTATTTTTTGGTATGCCCGATTCACGTAACGATATTAATGTGCTAGAGAGATCTTCTATTTTCACATAACCAAATGAGATATTACTTTGCAGATGGTATTTATCCCAAGTGACAAACTTTTGTGAAGATGATTCCATCACCACAAGGGAATGAGGAAAAAAAATTGTAAAAGCACAATAATCTGCAAGAAAATATGTCGAGTGTGCATTTGGGGTACTTCAACAACGATTTGCAATCATTCATGGACCTTCGAGAATGTTCAAAGTTAAGGAAATAACAAATATAATGAAGGCATGTGTTAGTCTACATAATATGATCATTGAAGACGAGCGTGATGATAGTAAGAGTCCGAACATTGAGTATGATCAACTTGATGATGAAGTTTCAGAACTGTTGTGCAATCATTCAACTGAGCTTTCGGACTTCATCCAGCATCATCATCATATTAGAGACACCTCGGCACATCATCGACTCCAATCAGATCTAATTGAACATCAATGGCTATTATATTCTCAATAGTAAATATCTCACATAATTGATTGATATTTCCTTCATGTTATAGTGCAAAGGACCCAACAACACAGAACAAATTAATGAATGGATAACCACAAATTCCACCAAATTCTACTCAAAACCAATAACCCCACAAATTCTATAACCACAAACTCCACCAAATTCTACTCAAAACCAATAACCTAACAAATTTCATAAGCATAAACTCCACCAAATTCTCCTCCAAACCAAAAATTCCATACATTTCATAACCACAAACTTCACCAAATTCTCATCAAAACCAAAAACCCCCACAAAACGGTTGGAAAACAATGAGAGAAACATATTAAAAAAAAAAGTGTGATAGCATCATCAAATTCTCAACATTTCAATAGTCAACACAGCCAACCACATTCACAGATAGAAACCCACCACAGACTATCATCAATAAGCCACAATCACAAACCACAAACAATCCATCAACAAAATTGGTTGGACAGTAATGAAAGAAACATATTTAAAAAAAAAAAAATATGTGTGAATGTTTAGCTCAAGCTAAACGGTTGGTTTCGCAATGAGAGAAACAAAGTAATTAAAAAAATATAGATAATGCATCATCACTTTCTAGGCAGCCAAATACTCAAGAGAGCCAAATAATACAGAGAAATCAATGGCAACGCAAGAATAAAAATGAGAAGCAGTTTCCTCAAACAAAGCCCAAATCAATAAATCTAAACGAGAGTTAAGAAGAGAGAAACAATTTTGATTTTGAAGAAACCGAAATCAAACTTATAAAAATTGCCGATAGAGAAGGGTTGCATTCGTTAGTGTTGCGAGGGAGGAGCCAACCGAGAGAGAAGAAGACACAGGACCAAGAAGAAACCGAATGCCATGGGATGTACAGTACTTCCCCATATATGGTATATGGGGAACGACTGTACACACCATAAACACAAATCGTAAAATGAGGATTGGGATGAAGAGGGTTTTTCTCCAAAATCCTAAAATTATCCCTAAATTATGGGGATGGGGGAGAGATGGGGAACCCAATGGGAATGCTCTTATATATATATATATATTTATATTGTTTAGTTCTTTGTACGAGACTATTGTGGAATATACTTTAGAGAAAGTGAGAAAAGAAAAATGAGTTTAGTGAATATATATTTTTTAGAGTATTTCTAGATGAAAGAGAGGTGTTCTTTTTAGTAGAGTTTTGGACTCAACCACTTGTACAGAGTATGCTTGAGTCATATGACGATTAGTTGGGTTGTTATATCCTAGAGGAGTCAAGTCAAGATGAGTTCTGCTGCACCGGTTAATTTGAGACTTTGTACACCACAGAGAGCTTGAGTCTCCTTAAAGAGAGCGATATTTCCGTACCTCAGTCCAAACTTGTTTCATTTGAATATTAATTTCATTGTAATTATATTATATTATTGTATATTTCACCAACACATAACATAGATTAACTAAGTGTTTACAAAGATACAAGATTCAATGGAGTGGGAGTCCCAACAAAAATATACAAAAGCAACACCAGAGAAAATAAAAAAGCGGGATCTGGAGCCAAAAGTTTGACTCCCACCTATTTCCCGCTAAGGAGAAGCCACTTAAAGCGGTTTTAAACGTAATAACAAGGTTATCCTAAACCATTTGTATTTTCAAGGTTCTGTTTTCGACTTCATTGGCTATCACAAAATTTTCATTTCAGTGTCCCCCCTTCAATCTTTCCTCAATAAGCCCAAACAGAATTTAGGAAAGAAGGGGGGAGCGGGGGAGGGTTAAGAACAGTTCTAGGAGTAATTTATTTTTCACTTGATCCATACTCAACTTTCAATTTACTAATTCTTCCATAGTTCCATGGTTATCCGGATACAATATGTAATTACCATGTATATAGCAACATATAGATAGGAGGTAATCAATTCAGAGAGTACATTATACTGGCTGAATATCATGCGAATCAAGGTCGAAAGCTTTTGAGAACTTACTGCTGCTGGATCCAGGCTCTGAGCAAACAATGGTGGACTTCAATTGTGGTATCGGTTAAACTTTTAGAAGAACATTTTGTAGCAACAACCCCTTTACAAAACCGTTCATTATCTAGTAACAAAGCAACATAGAGTAGTGTGCTTAGCTCATATAAGAAGCAACCCAGAATTTAAGTTTTTCCCTGCAATTCTGATGTAAAGATAGCAATAAGTTCTAAACAGAAACCAGAATGTCAGAGTAGTAGATCATTGTGCTTTCAGAGTAGCAAAACTGATGAGAGAGTGCAAGAATATGGAACAAGTGAAATCAAGGTTGAAGGTTGTGAACGTAAATCAATAGAATACAACCTTTATTCATATCCTGGTCTCTTTGTCATTCATATATCTTCATCGTGATATGCATAACCTTCTTGAAAGATTTCATAAATTCAAGATATTCCAAAGAGGAGGATCCTTCCTTGTTTTCATTTGGAAATTTTGGTTTTTAGAAGTAAACAAGAATCTCTCCTTATCTTTAAATGATTTGGAGAACCTTAATCCTAACAAGATGGGGTTCACTTGAATAAGTTCCTCACCATCCATGGTCTCAACCTAAAGACTAAAGTCGTATCCTTTTTCAAAATTTCATACAATGTATAGAGAGTTTGTACACCACTGCAAACATGACACCCCCGAACTCTAATAAAAAGAGCATGATTCCATATAGCAATTAGCATTGCAAGGATAATGGAATGATTAAGCAATGGTACATAACAAAACTCATATTAGTGTGAATGTAGTAAGAGTGCGATAAAATAATTGTGAGGAAAAGAAAATAAAAGAAGAGGAGGGCTTACGTGAATCGAATGGGAGAAACTTTGTGGTTGATGATGCTTTTGGAATAAGTCGTGCTACATAGAAGTCCCACACACCACTTAAAAATATGTAATTATTAAGTCGTTTGCAAAAAATTTGGGCTTATATTTAGAATTTTTCTTTTAGATTGGCGACAGTGCTGTAAGACTATGATTGGTTGTTAAAATGATCTTAATTTATTTCAAATCAATTATTAATAGAACCACTATTAATTTTTAATAAATAAAATAAGTTAAATCAATATCAACTTATTTTATACATTTAAAAAAATATTATTATCTATAAATTAAATCACGATGTAGCAGTTAGCACCACCCATTGCCGACGCAAACAAACGAGTCTGTCTACGTAACTGCCCCAATTTGGGGGCTGCCTATGCACTCTGGACATTTTTTACATTTGACTACAAATTTATTTAAATTACAATAATGCCCTTACATTTTTTTTTTTACTACAGATTTGTAATGTGTAATATCCTGACAATTCAAGGGCCAAGTCCCTCCACAACTTAACTTGTATGAACTTCTGAATTAAGAATACTGCATAAATAAATACAAGTACAAAGTAATTGAAATGGACTCCACGAGCATGAACCATCATGGCCCATCGTGACCCACGTGACACTGATAACTCTCCAATTGACTCAATCTAATACAATTGCAACCCAGCCCACTACTTAAACATAAAAGACAAAAATAACTTTGGACAATATAATTAAATACACAATACATATATTTCCTAAACAAAACCCTAGATTCAAACATCACCCTACAAATGGACCCATTTTTATTAGTTTTGGCTATTTAAGTTATTTTATGAAAAATCATTTCAACGCGCCATGCGGTCTTTCACATGCTACATATAGTAAAAAAGTAATTTGGAACCCCCTTTATATTTGTCATACTATACACACCACGTAAATAAAATCAGAGCCCAAGGATCGGGCCCAGCCCACCAAGTTAGTAGCTAGGGGGATCAGAAAGTGAGGCATGAGGTGTCAGGGGGTTAGGGTGCCACGGGGCTATCAAAAGGCTCAGGGGAGTCAGGAGGCGTGAGGCTGTCAGGGAAGGGTCAGACAAACAAAGGCTTGGCCTTACCTGTAGGGAGTGCACACGAGAAAAGACAATTAGATAAATAGAGGGGGAGGATCTTCTTTTCTTCTTTCTCAACAGTCGGCTCCTTCAACCTCAAAACCTGGGAGCTTTAGCAAAGGCCTCTTATCCTGTAAATTTATATTTAGCATTATAATTATACAGTGAGATATGAGAGATCATGATAGACTGTAAACAAGAATATTATAGTAGATTTCTCCTCCCCAAACCCCTATGGACGTAGGTCTGGTACCAAACCAAGTAAATCTTGGTGTCATCTATTTTCACTTTTTCTGTACTTATTTTCCATTCACCGTCATGAACGTAATAAAAAGTACCAATTGCTTCTAAAAAATATTATTTTTTCTAAATCTTTAAATAAAAAAATATTGCTGATGATTTCATTAACCCTCTGAACCAATCGTTGAATCATTATAATTCATATAATCACAATTTATCCTTTTAAATCTTGGCATGACTCAAATGTTACTCATCATTCCTACACACCATACATCACATTTTTTTTAATTTTTTTAATTTTATTCTTCTTAAACTAATTGAATTATTCTACTCATAATTCATATACCACACATTTGATAAGATAAAAAATAAAAAAATCGTGTGTGGTATGTAAAGATAATAAATATAATTTTTCTCTATCTTTTTGTTAATAATCTAAGAAAGAGTCAAGCTATTTCTGACTTGTATTTTGAAATCAATAGTTAATAATATAATTTGAGTCAGTTAAAATCATTATGATACCTATGATACATAAAATTTATTTTTGTCAAGTAACATAAGATAACATAAACCAAATTTCTATATCGCATAGCATAGAGGATATCATACAACCTACATGCAATCTTCTCCTCTTGAGAAAAGTAATAACTTGCGTTAATGGCTAACGGGATGTGGCCTGATGACACAAGGCCCGCATCTTCAAAATAGAGATCATGGATTCGGCCGTCCTTCTCAAATATATATTAAAAAAAAACAAAAAAAACAAAAAACTTGGGTCAATGAGTACACGAGTTAAATTTTTTATCTAAACATAATTCTATTAAATTTAATTCTCGTATCTATGGATGCAATGTTTAAGATGAACTAAAATCATAATACGGCCTCAACCCAATAAAAGACACAATAATACTAAATCCATGGACAACATCAATTTTATAGTCTAGTAACATCCAAATTTGGTATCATGATTTATTTTATTTTATTTATTTTATTTTGAATTTTTTTATTTTTCCGTATGGCGATAACATTTTTTAAAATATCAAAACCTAAATTATTTTAAATTTAAGTTTCTTCAAATTTTTGTCCGAGCTTGATGATCTCGCTAGTGTGTGAGAGACATATAAAATAGACTATACAATATTTATTACTTTCTATATAAATATTTTGGACAACATCTGTTGAGTAATAAATAAAATGAAATATATTTTAAGTGTCTTCTTTCTCACTCGAGATTTTCAAATTCGGAGAATAATTTTTTGAGAAATGACAAGAGTAATTCACAAACTAACATTAAAGGTTAGTTTGGATTTAGAGAGTGTTTCATTTTATCTTATCTCATCATTACAACTTTCTCAAATTATCATATAAAATATAATATACAATTTATTTTTTTTAAATTTTAATTCAATTTTTTCAAATTTTAAAATAATAATAATATTAAAAAATAATATTCTAACAATATTTTATTCAACTTTAATTTAAGATCGTCTCATCTCATTTCACTATTTAAATCATCATAATATGATACATTAGATTGTAAATATAGTTTTATTATAAAATAAAGATAATATATTATATAAAATCATATTAATTTATATAATTATTTTTTATGGAATATCTTTCACGTCTGTAGGATATTTTTTCCGAAGAATTTAACTAAAGGAGATCACAGAGGTATAAAAAGTTAAAAGAGTCATAACAACAAAACTTGTAGTTTGTTCTATGGTTCCAACTTCCGTAACGCATTTGTCCTCGTTTGACATTTGTTCGTTATGGGTAAAAGAAAAAAAGAAAAAGAAAATACATAAATACGAGCAAACGGGCAAAAAGAAAAATAAACGAGCGCGCCTAGGTTTTTGTCAGAGTAAATCTCTGTGGGATTAGGTCGGGCGCTGGTGGAGACTGCCGTGCCACACTGGTCGCGGTTAGCGGATTCCTTGTCTCCGGTGAGCCTCAAACACTCCCTACTACTCCCCATTTCTTGTTTTTCTTCTTCTCCTTCTTCTCCTGGTGCTGCTACTATGGTCGAATTACCAACCAAGCATGAAATCCACTCTTATTCTACGGTTCATTCTCTTCGTATTTCCATTCCGGGGCTTTGATGCCGTGAAATTAGGTCTTAAGCAGGCTTCTACTGCCTCTTATTTATTTTCAACCTGGCATATCTTGACGGTCCTGCTCTGAATTTTCTTCGTCGATTCTATGAGCACATTTCTTTATCTGTTTCTATTTTCCAGGTAAAACATAGTACTGCCAGATGTTTGACTTTCCCTATCTATTTTGTAGGCCTTTGTTTTCTCGGGTTTCATGCGGTTTCGTTGCTATTTGATTCCATGCCTGCTACAAAGAAGGTTCTCTGAAGTTTGGATGCTTTGGCATTAATACTCTTTTTCTTATCAATCATATTCTATGCCCCCGTTATGCTTTGCTATACCTCTGATGTACACACCAAAAAGAAAAAAGGGGATTCTGACGTCTTCCTTTTTCTTTCCCTCCAAATGTGGCGTCTTTGCTAAAAACAAGTGTATGAATCGTGTGAGGTCACATCCATTCTTCTAATTTCTTTTTCAAGTCTTTCTTGGCATCTTGCCTAAGTAGTGCTTATGAGTTTTTTTCATTCAGGTTTGTTTCGGGATACAATATTGTCTGTAATGGTAATTGGATTATTATTATTGTTATTAAGTTCCTGCTTCTTGCCGTTCTGTTTATATCAGAATCTTGAGCATATTCACGTTGGAGGTGTATTCAACAATTTGATGAAGCAGATTGGAAATCCTGTTGATTTTGAACTTCCAGATTGGTTTAACAAATGGAAGCCGACGCCCTACACTTTTATAAAGCGCAGTATCCTTTTAAAATGTACTATCAAAATCTTGTCTATGTACACGTGCTATACTCGTGTAAGTTGTTAATGTGAAGTTTATGAAGAGTTTTCATGACAAGTTTACAGACCAAATTGGTTGGGGCTCCAGCATATGTAGCATTGCTGCAATTTTAATCAGTTCTTTTGTCTATTAAGTCATCTTTTTTTTTTTCGGTCACACTCATTTATAGTTTATATGTATCACCAATTTGACTTGCCCAATTTCAGTCATTTTTTGTTTGGCTCAGCTGAGACACCAATTTGATTTGTAATTTAATATGTTCTGAAGTCTCTCTCTCTCTCTCTCTCTCTCTCTCGTCTGTCTATTTAGCTTCTATGGTTTCCTTTTTGTTGATATTGACAAATTCAAGATATATATCTCACAAAGAGGATTAAAAGACGCCTCGAGGATGATGGTATATTCTGTTCCTGCAGCGTTTCACCTGGATCTTCTAGTGTGTGTGGTAGAGATTGCCATTGTGGGTAAGGAATGTCTTGGTGAATCACAGTTTTATTGCCTTATATGTCTATAGTTTGAGTTGGTTACAGTTCTAATCAGATCATCATGTAATTATATTTCACTCTCAAACATCTGATGATTTTAACATTAAGCTTTTGTTTCAATGGATGAGCAGTTAAAGATTTATTTGAACAATATTGGTTCAAACATCAACGGTGTTCGACCTATAAAAAAAACATCAATGGTGTTCTAATTTCCTATTGTTTTCTTATTTTATCAAACATAAGGTCACTCATGCATTTAAACAGTATTCCGATTTATAATGCTGTTTTATGAGGACATTGCATGTGTCAGAGCCCACTTCTCGTGCGTGTGGTTGTCTCCACACTTACTTCATCTAAGCACAAGATTCTTGATACACTTAAGGCATTTCCATCTGATTATTTGACAATTTCTTCCTATAGGATGCTTCTCTCTAGTTGCTCCACTGGATGTAAATGTGGGAGTTCATGCCTTAACAAACCCTTCCAGAACCGACCTGTGAAGAAGATGAAACTGGTGAAGGTATAAGTTCTTATTTTTTATCATAACATTCTCACGTTGTCACTTCGAACACTCAAAATAAAATGAATTTGCATGTAAAAATACCTATTTAAATTAAGGCGTTGCTTGCAGACTGAGAAATGTGGTTCTGGAATAGTGGCGGATGAAGATATCAAACAAGGAGAGTTTGTGATAGAATATGTTGGAGAAGGTGGTCTCTTCACCATTTATGCCTATCATGCTCGGTTACTTTAGATGCTGATTCATTGATGCTGCTTCTTTTTATGCAGTTATTGATGACAAGACATGTGAGGAAAGGTTATGGAATATGAAACACCGTGGAGAGACAAACTTTTACTTGTGTGAAATTAATCGAGATATGGTAATTGATGCGACATACAAGGGAAACAAGTCAAGATATATAAACCATAGTTGTTGTCCAAATACCGAGATGCAAAAATGGTTCTCCACTGACCCTTGATGTTGTTTTTGTGCTTGATAGTTTTATTTAATCTTATATGCACTACTTTTCTCTTAAAGGATAATTGATGGGGAAACAAGAATTGGCATATTTGCAACCCGCAACATAAAAAAGGGCGAACATCTGACCTATGATTATCAGTATGAGCCCTCACACAACTTTTTAGTTGCATCCCTTCACTTGCAATACTTTTGGAATAACTTTATAAACTATTGTGTTCTTGTAGTCCAGTCTAACAGTTTTAGCAGGTTTGTTCAGTTTGGTGCAGATCAAGATTGCCATTGTGGTGCTGCTGGCTGCAGGAGAAAGTTAGGGGTCAGACCTACCAAGCCTAAGATGTCTTCAGATGCTGCATTGAAACTAGTAGCATACCAGGTGGCTGTTTCACATCTCTAATTGAAAGCAGTGCTGTCTTGAAAAGATTTATGTATATGATGGCTGTTTGATACGAAACTCCAATTCCATTTTCCAATTTATATTTCCATTATTGAATTTTCTAGACATTTTTTTATAAGTAAAGATATTTATATTAATAAGAATAGGCATAGTCCAAGTACACAAGGGGTATACAAGAGTTTACACCTAGCTAAGAGAAAGAGATAGAAACAAGAAAATTATGAAAATTCAGGCCATTACAATCTACAACACTCGCCCATAGGAACGAAGTTTTAACAAGGAACACTCTAATCTCCTCCAATGTTAGCTCCTTTTTTTCAAAAGTCTGATTATTTTGTTCATTCCATAGGCACCAAAGAATACATATAGGAACCATCTGCCACGGTTGAGATTTGTGGAATTCCGTCCAAATTCTTCCAACTGGCCAGGAGCTCAACCACCATAGCAGGCATTACCCAGGCTAACTCCAATCTTCTAAAGACATCATCCCATAGTGATCTAGTGACCTCACAGTGCAATAGAAGATGTTCCACAGTCTCACCATTCTTTCTGTACATACAACACCAGTTCACGACAACCACCCGGCATTTTCGTATGTTATTCATAGTCAAAATCTTGCCTAGAGAAGCTGTCCCAGCCAAAATGTTCGCCTTACGAGGCACCTTGTTTCTCCAAATACTTCTCCATGGAAAGCTATTATGCTGCAAATTGGTGAGGGTCTTATAAAAGGAGCAGACAGAGAAAGCACCTTTTCTAGCGGGTGTCCACCACAACTTATCATTTCCCTGAGTGCTTAATCTCATTGCATACAAGGTTTTGAAAAAAATCAGCAAAGCTGTCAACTTGCCAATCATGAGCCGCCCTTAGAAAATTCACATTCAATTGGATTGAGCCACTAGACATCTCCTTAAGATTCGCCACTGATGCTTCATGTTCACACGCAATCCTGAAAACTGTAGGGAATGTGTCATTAAGAGTTCAATCTCCACACCATAAATCATGCTAGGATTTTATTCTAGATTTGTCACCCATCACAATTCTAGTGTGTCACCCATGTTATATCGCCGCAACCATTTCCCAAGAAGAGTCACAGGTTGAATACCCTAAAGTTTTTAATTCCCAACCCATCAGTAGAGATTGGAGTGGGTTGGGGGATGAGTTTGGTTCCACCTGGTCAAGTGGGATAAGGTTTTCTAGACATACACGTGTGTATAAATTTTCTAGACAGACACGAACGCATTTGTCTACATACGCGTGTGTATAGTTTATGCAAGTTATTTAAATACTTGGGGGTGGATTGGGTATTCATAACTTGACGAAGTTCAACCAAGCTTTATTGGGTAAATGGTTATGGCTGTACCAACAAGAACGGGGGCTTTGTGGAAGTTTGTCATTGATGCACATGTTGGGGAAGCATGGGGTGGTTGGTGCTCGAATGAGGTACGCAGATCACATGGGGTAGGGTTGTGGAAAAACATTAGGAAGGGTTGTGAGACTTTCAGGAGACATACACATACTGTTATGGGCGATGGATCTCGCGTCAGATTTTGGCATGATAAATGGCGTGGTGAACGTTGTCTCAAAGACATTCCCTGCCATATTTGAATTAGCACGAGTAAAGGATGCAACGATAGCGGACCTGGCTTTTTCTAGTGGCTCCCCTCAATGGAATGTGGACTTCACTACGGTAGCCCAAGATTGGGAGTTGGAGGTTATTTTAGATTTCTATGCGGCTCTGTATTTTGTACGTATGACCGTGTGTATGATGGATAGGATGTTTTGGAGCCCTTCCGAAAAAGGTAAATTCACAGTTAGATCATTTCACAGAGTTTTATCAAACCCGGGCAGGCTCTCATTCCCATGGAAGAGCATCTGGTAGACCAAAGCTCATTCAAAAGCAGTTTTTTTTTTTTTTGTTTGGACAACAACTTTGGACAAAATTCTCACCACAGATAATCTAAGGAGACATCGATTAATGGCATTGGATTGATGTTACATGTGTAAGAAAGATGGTGAATCTCTTGATCATTTGTTTCTACATTGCAAGGTGGCTAGGACCTTGTGGGCTGATTTTTTTACAGGACTTGGTTTATCATGGGTCATGCATGGCAGATTGATGGACTTTCTAGCATGCTGGAGAGGCCTTCGAGCAAATACACAAGTCGCAACAAAATGGAAAATGGTCCTTATATGTATGTGTTGGTGTATTTGGCGGGAGCGAAATGATAGAAGTTTCAAAAACCAAGAGAGAACAATGGAGGAGCTGAAAGTTTTTTTATTTAAAACATTGTTTTCTTGGGTGGGGGCTATTGTTAGTGTCCATGACTTTCTTCTTTCAGTTGTAAATTATAGCTAGGTATTTCTCATGTATACTTCATGTGTACTTGGGCTTTGCCTATTATTATGAATAAAACTTCTTGATTACTTATAAAAAAAAAAGAAAAAAACATCCCAAACACTAATTGGGAAGTTGGTGTCCTTATTTGGGGGAACGCTTAGGGTTCTATTTCAAACATCAAAATTCTTTATCACATCACATTAATTAGGCTGGCGAGTATCTAGGTTTGAGTAGTGATTCAGACTAGGTTTGAAGCATTACTCCTCTTTTCATACCAAATTTAAGAATAGGATCACTAAAATAGTAAAATATGAATACTCTGGTTGTTCTACGTCATACAATTCCCCCTTGGCTTCTGTAATCCTCTAGATAGTGGACTTAAGCAGGAGCTGCCTTGTATAGCAGATGACCATTGAAATCCCCCAATTGCTGGATCTGTGAATATTAATTTAATTGTGATTCATTGCATCTTGGTTTTGTAAATGTCTAGCTGCATCAATGATTGCTTATGTTATTCCTGTGTGTCTTGCATGCTTAATTTCAAAGTTCAGAATAACAAAGACTAATTATTGGATTTTTGTTTGGGAAGGTTTATCGGAATGGAGGATTACATGTAGGTAAGGATTTTTTTCCTGCATATCTTCACATTTTAATAATTTTTCTTCATGTTGTCTTGATTTCTATGATTGGTTTATTCGAAGGTTTTCCTTGATTTTCATATTTGTAACTTTCTCGTTCAGGGAGTTCGCATATTCGTAACCAGCAAAGAACATGCTCCCGTAATTGCATTGGTGAAGTTATTAGGATAACTCGCCCCATGAACGAGAGGTATTTTCGGAATGTCGAAAATATTATTTTGTTCAAACATTTGACATTGATTTAATTCAGTTAATTTTTTTAATTTAGTTTAATCGATCTTATTTGCTTATTGTTCCCTGTTATCCTCTATGACCTCTTATTTTACTTTTTAAAGTCTGTAGAGTGCCATTTACTACAATTTAAGTGATAAGTTGTAACAGAAAATGTTTCATGTCATTTCTTTGCTTTATTTGCTCCAGGTCCTTTGGGATTATTAAACGTTTTGATAACTTTTCCAAAAGACACTCGGTAAGAGACTGCTCTCTGTTAGTTAATGTTGATTAGATGAGCATAATGAGCTTATGGGAATATATCCATGTTATTGCAGATTATGTTTGAAGATGGAGCTGTTGAATTTCTTGACATGACAAAAGAAGATTGGGATTTTGTGAGATCGTGATTTAATTGTGGGGGTATGTACAAGTTTTGGTTAATTGGCTTTCCTGTTAGGTAATATCATCTATATCTTCCAAGAGTCTTTCCTAACTCTTTGCGATTATGACTTAACGACGTTGTGGAATAAAATAAGAAACTAAGTTCTAGTATTTTAATAACCCAGATAGAAGGAAGAATTTACAGGGGAATGGCTTGCGAACTTTCAGTGGGGGTAACGGTGAGCTTTGCTTGTGGTTTATGTTTTGACCGAGGGTGATAATGGAAGGAACTTAAGTGGGTTCTCTCCATTGTGGTAGGTTTAACATGCGCATTGGAAAAATAATGAAGTATGTATCAGGGATGAGGAGGCTCTTAGTGTTGAATTTAAGATGTTTTGTGTGTTAAAAGTTGCCATTGGTCTGGACAACTGCCCCAGGGGGAGGGGGAAACTCTCTCTCTCTCTCTATTTTGTTTATTATTGTCTAAGATGCATGATGGTTTATTAAGCCTCGGTATCACTTATTGCCCTACCTGTTGCTTTTGTTTTTATTTTATATTCAGAGAGCTCCTCAATCTGGATGTTTGTTCTTGCAAATGTAGTATTATTATTGTATTCTTGTAGTTGTTTGGTATAGAATGGATGACTAGTGTATATTTTATTATCTCTATTGTCTTCCTAGTTTAGCATAGCACGCATGACGTTTGATGATTTCCCTTCTTATTTTGATTGAATTTTCATGGCTGAAGGATTTTGTTCAAGCAAAGATCGCACATATGGTCGCAAGCATTTGGAACGTGTTTCACTGTATGTGCTTATTCCATTTTTGCGCTTGGGCAATGGCCGTGAAATATGAATATGAATTAGATCAAACATGAATAAATTGGTTTATTTTATTTTAGGTATCAATTAATTGCTGCTTGATTTGAGTGTTGCTCTCGTAAAACATGGATCCAGCTGCCCTGCACATTGCGGACGAGAATGTTGTATACCAAATGGAAGGACCATCGTTGTGCTCTGATAAAATAAGGATTCTGACGTTCCCCCGTGCAGAGAGTTCACAAGAATGTTGTACCATCTTATATTTTTTTCCTCTCTAATAAGGAGTTTTTAAACCGATTCCATTGATGCTTCTTAAGGTACTGCTGTTATGTAGAAGGGAAAAAAAATGGCCGGTAAGGCACCCTTTCTGGATATGAGCCATTGCTTGTTGACGTTCCCAAATCCCAAAAGGGGTTTATACACTCGTATCCAATAAATGAACTGTTGTCGTAGGCCGTGATTTCAAAGCCCAAAACGTCCGCTGAAGTTGGTAAATGGCCCGAGTCCAAAAGGTCACTTTCTTATTGCTATTATTATCACACGCCGCTTATGTATGATTTGTAATTTGGGCATTGGGAACTGGATAAATGCATTCATTGGTGCACGTGTGAATTTTTAGCCATCGTGCGACGAGGAATTGGCGAGGAGGTGAGATGGGGTTGGGGTAGGTAGGTGCAGTAGGCCCACAGCAGCCACCAACCCATGATCCTACAGTACTCTGTAAATTCTGGGTGCTGGTGAGGGTGGTGGGGACAGTAGGAGTAGGAAAATGATGGTGACAGGTGTCCCCACCAGTCACAAATTGTGAGATCTAAACCTGAAGCCGTCTTCAGGTAAGGTTATTATACGTCTCTATTTTTTTATTTTTTATTTTTATTAGTAGGTTCTTTTGGTTGGTAAAGAAAGTGGTTGGGAAGAGCGAGAGGAGAGGAATTCCTCGAGCTTCGTTAAACATTAAGCTGCTCGCATTCTTAAATTTGATCCCGCCGGGGGGGATCTCAAACTCAAAACAGCTTTTTATTTCCTTAAGTGACGACTAACTTTAACTACTTTAGGACAACTATTTGGCAAGTCGAATTTCGTAAAGTAGATGTCTCTTATCTCATCTCTCTATATCAGGCTCGTTTGGATGTTAGAAGTAGCTTAGCTCAGTTCACTTTGAGACCTTATCTGCCATCCAAACACACTTTGAGCTAAGTTTACATTCGTAAAAGCATTAAACTCGTTTTATATTGTAGACCGGCGTAACCCATCCTTGACTTTGCAAAAATTGTTGACTTTGTCTGCCAGTGATTCCTGTAGAAAAAAAAAAATAAATGAAAGGAAATGAATAAAAAAAATTAAAGAAAAAGTAATATGAAAAAAAAAAACTTGAAAGAAAACGGAATTGTAAATACTATGAAAATGAAAAAAAAAAAAAAAAAAGCCAATTGCTACTCCAGCTCCACGTTTTGAGTCTTTGACCATTGTTTTTGTTGGTGCGAATGGCTGCAGAGTACAGAAATACAAAGTTTTTATCTTTGGTGTATTTGGCGTCGGAATAACAGACTATTTCAATTTTTCTTGTCAGGTGAACGATATAAAATAATGGTGGGATTTATTTCTTTTACAATTTTCTATAAATATATTTACATTCATCTTAACATTCAAACACATTTTAAACTCATCTTAAGTGAATTTTACTAAACTCATTCAACCATCTCAACTCATTACTATTTATAAATAATTCAACTCAGTTTAGCTTAGTTTGACATCTAAACGCAACCTAAATTTAGATACCCATGAATGTTCAATTTCTTACCACTATGTCCTTGTGGTTAGAATCAACCATGATTCTAGCTGCTGTCTCGAAGGAGTGGCTACGAAGTTCCTGTCCGACACAAATACATAGTATAATGTAAGCTCATCGTGTTAAGGGTAATGTATTCTCATATTATTGTCCGATGGGAAGTGGTAAAAAAAAAAAAAAGAAAAAAAGAAAAAAAAAGGGTCCTAAAGTCACTCCGGGAAAAGAGGCTTAGGATTGAACAATCTTAAAAAAGTGCAACAAGAGTCGCTCGTGGCCCTACGGGACATGTCTCATGACCAAGCTACAAGACTCCTGAGATCTAGCCATGATAACCACTTGCCTTCAGTTTGCACAAATTTGTGACATAATTTGGCATTAACTTACGAGTTCATTTTGACGTGGTAAGCGTGAACTTGATATATAAACCCAAATTTAACGCTATAAGGATAAACTTGACGTGATAAATACCCAATATAAAGAGAAGCAACTTGCACCCCCAGACGCATGACTTTAGTCTTTGCATCAATGGCCCAAACAGATATATGTCTTGATATGAATATCGACTTAAGTTTACATGAAAGATCAAAACTATAACACCGTGTGATAGAACCGTGTGATGGAATCAAGCTCACCGTGAAGGAAACTCGCGATAGCATATCGGAGCAGCACTAAGTGGATGTCGATAGCGGCGCAATTGGGAGTGGCGGTAGGGCACTGTAAAAAGGGAGGGATATAGTGATGAGAGAGAGAGAGAGAACTAACGTGAGAGGGGAACTGAGAGGGGTTGAGGGCTGGGCATGGTGGTTGGTCCCTGATAAGCTCAATTCAAGGACAGATCACATTATGAAACACATAACTCATTGCTCATATTTTATTGTAAAATTGATAAGTGAAATGATTAAAATAAATGTTTGCATTAAAGTTGATACTATTTAAGTCTCGTTTGTTTTGTAGATAAGTTGAGATACAAGTTAAAAGTTAAAAAAATATTGTTAGAATATATATTTTTTAATATTATTTTTATTTTGAGATTTGAAAAGTTGAATAATTTATTTTATTTTATGTGAGAATTTAAAAAAATTAAAATAATTAGATAAGATGAAATGAGATGATATGTAAAAATAAATGAGATTTTATTTTTAACACAATAACAAAATAATAATTCTATTTTATTGCACATTGTTATCGTTGTTGTTGTTTTATTTTATTGTTATAAAATATTAAATTAAAATAAAAGACAAAACAAAAGGAAGAAAGGGAGAAATGATCGGGTAGGGGCGTAGAGTTGCATTTCCTCGTCTCCTACTTCGCAGATCAGACTTCAGAGTCCCGGGGGTGGGTGCAAACTTTTGAGTCTCTCTCTCTCTCTCTGCGTGTCTATAAAAATGGGAAGCGCAGACTGCTTACTGCGCGACAACAGCCACACATTCCCTTCCATGTGTTGTGTTGAACTTGTGCCCCCACTTCTCTACCTCTATCCCACTTTTCTCATTTCTTTTCTACTAAATCTAAATCTGAATCTGGATCTGAATAAATTAAGCTTAAGGGGAGTGAACCAAATCACTACTACATAAAGCTGAAGGATTTCTGTTGTCGGTTCAAATCAGAAGCGGACAAAGATGAAGGTGATTGAGAAGATCCAGGAAGGTCTTGGGGACGACGGGAAGGTGGTTTTCTCCTTCGAGTTCTTCCCGCCCAAGACCGAAGATGGTGTCGACAACCTCTTTGAGAGAATGGACCGTATGGTCGCCCACAATCCCACTTTCTGCGACATAACCTGGGGCGCCGGTGGCTCCACCGCCGATCTTACCCTCGACATCGCCAACCGTATGCAGAACATCGTCTGCGTCGAGACCATGATGCATCTCACCTGCACAAACATGCCTGTCGAGAAGATCGACCACGCTCTCGCCACCATCAAATCCAAGGGTCTCCAGAACGTCCTTGCTCTCCGTGGTGACCCCCCTCATGGCCAGGGAAAGTTCGTCCAGATCGAGGGCGGCTTTGCCTGCGCCCTCGACCTCGTACATCTCTCTCTG
This sequence comes from Juglans microcarpa x Juglans regia, assembly GCF_004785595.1. Taxonomy (NCBI): domain Eukaryota; kingdom Viridiplantae; phylum Streptophyta; class Magnoliopsida; order Fagales; family Juglandaceae; genus Juglans; species Juglans microcarpa x Juglans regia. Next base: position 23,709,492 of record NC_054595.1, read on the forward strand.
ACTGCTAAATTGCACTTTCAAGTTCATTTTGTCTGATCTGTTTGTTCCTCTCTATGCTCTGTATATCGATCTACCTGATTGTTTACATCACATTCTTTTCATTGGTGAAATAGTGTCTCTGTTTCTTTTTTTTTCCTTTTAGGTGAAACATATCAGAGCTACCTACGGTGACTACTTCGGGATTACTGTTGCCGGTTATCCAGGTTTCTTTATCTTTGCTACTGTCTTTTTTAGTTCTATTATAGCTGAAGTTTGATCTTTATTGAATTTTTCCGGTCTATCTATTCCTTCAAAGTATTCACCCACCACACTCCATGCTCTTACAATCTTTTTGGGTTCTTCTTTATCTGCTCAGAGGCACATCCCGATGCAATAGGAAGTGATGGCTTGGCTACGGAGGAAGCTTATCACAACGATCTCGCTTATCTCAAGAGAAAGGTTCTGCTACTGTTCTACAATAACTCCTCTTTTAATCCTTCCATACATTTGTGCAACGTTTGCATTCCAACTGAGCACGCACTCAAAATTCCCCTCATTTGTGTACACAAACATATGCCTTTCGCCATTGTAGTAAAATATATTCAATAATTTTCAAAAGAAAAGTAGAAATTTTTTATATTGTAATGGAGAGTACTCCATAACAATATAAATAATTGTATTCGTACTTAGAAAAAATTTTTAATGGAGTACTCTGCTGTAGTAATTGACTATAGAATTTCCTCTTTTTGAAGGAGATAAGTCTGAATAATTAGCATTGCTTGCTCATTCCACCGAGTGATCATAAAATTTAGTCTTGTTAAGCATTTAGGGCCGTTTGGGAAAACAATTGGTCTCAAGTATTTTCAATATTCTCAAATATTTCATTTCCAAATATCACTCAAACACAAAATACTTTTCAATTTCAAATCTTCAACTTTTTAATCTAATCATTACCTAATCATTACAACTTTTCCAGACTTACAAACAAAACACAAAAAACAATATAACTTTTTCAAATTTCAAAATAAAAATAATATTAAAAAATAATATTCAAACAATTTTTTAACTTTATAATATTCTTATTCAAATTTCTCTCTTTTCCCAAAATCCAATAAAACATCTTAACTTAAACTATTTCGCTACTATTCACAAACTATTTCACTACTATTCAAGAGATAATATCAGATATTCTTAGTATCCAAACGAGCCCTTACAAAAACACGCTGGAGCATACAAGTTATCTTCCTGAATTGACCACCCCCTTGTTTCATTTTCTTCTGGTCATATTTTGTCCTTTTGTTCTGATGTTATGCTTTCTTTTATATGTTCTGATGTTATGCTTTCTTTTATAGGTTGATGCAGGAGCAGATCTAATTGTTACTCAACTGTTCTATGATACTGATAATTTCCTCAAATTTGTGAACGATTGTCGCCAAATTGGGATAACCTGCCCCATTGTTCCTGGAATTATGCCCATTAATAACTATAAGGGATTCATCCGCATGACTGGTTTTTGTAAAACAAGGGTGCGTAATCTCATTCAAAACATGTACTTGCAGCAGTGTGTGCTACCTGTAAAAAAAATGTGTAGCTCTGTGTGTGTGTGACTGAATGGATGAAATGTCAGATGTATTGGATGCTCGTGCCGTTTTGAATGAATTGCAGCTTATCTATCATGATGAAGCATGCGTTGAATGTCTGATAGGAAGCATTAGACTAATATGAGTATAATAGTACTGAAGGCCCTTTATTTATAGGTAGTTTTTTTTTTTTCACTCATCAAAAAAAGTTCATAGGTAGTTTCTTGAAATACCATACAACCAGAGTTATGCAAAAGTTTTATTAGTACATGGTTTGGAGTAAGAATAGCATTATGGAATAAAATGAACAAGGTCAAATTTGGAGATGACATGGTCCTTATCCTTCCAATTGGCCCACTGGATAGAAGTTTGGTTCCATCAAGACTCAAAATCACGAGCTAAGAGACTGGAAGGTTAATTACCCTTAAAATCATGCAGTAACTTCTGACCTTGAAATCACACTGTTGATAGCACCAACAGTGTGTGAGTTAGCATGCACATGCATGTACGCTTGGAACAGGGGAGGGGGTGTTTGTGTGTGTTTATATCCTTCTAACGGTGAAGCTTTTTGGGATGTTTTACTTTCTCTTTGATCATTTGAGTACAGATTTAGAAGATGTGACATCCCATGCAATAATATTGTGGGCATTTTCATTCCCCAAAGCTCTTAAATGATGTCAAACTTAATATTTGTAGCTGAATTGGTGCTACACTGGATGGTATAATCAATGTCTAATAGTGTTTTAGGAAACAGATACAAATCTTGGAGCAGGTAGTGAGGTGAAAAATCTGTCATTGGACATGTTTGCTAAATGTGCCCTCTGTGTTTTTATGGTGTGTTATGTTGATAAGATGTTCTGGTGGTTATGCTATTTACAACCTGATTTAATGTCTGCATTTATTGACATACTGTAGATACCTGCTGAAATTACTGCTGCCTTGGAGCCTATTAAGGACAATGAAGAAGCTGTCAGATCATATGGAGTTCATCTTGGGACTGAAATGTGCAAGAAGATTTTAGCTCATGGGATTAAGACATTGCATCTTTATACATTAAACATGGAGAAGTCAGCCCTAGCTATATTAATGGTTATTTCTCATAACCTAATCAGTTGTTCTGGCTTGAGATGTGGATGATATCGCTTGCATGATTAATAATCATCACAAAATGTAGGCACTAATAGAAGTGTACTTTGCAGAATCTTGGTTTGATTGAAGAGACCAAAATATCGAGGTCTTTGCCTTGGAGACGCCCGGCAAATGTTTTCCGTGTCAAGGAAGATGTTCGTCCAATTTTCTGGTATGCAACATATGGAACTGCTATAATTTGGACTAAAATTCAGTATCAGTTGGGTACACAGTTAAAATGTGATGCAGTTTTCAAGAGATCTAATCTTCCTAGCCAATTATGACAGGGCTAATCGTCCAAAGAGCTACATAACAAGGACTATAGGCTGGGACCAATACCCACATGGGCGATGGGGTGATTCTCGTAATCCATCGTATGGAGCATTAGCTGACTATCAGGTGTGCATGATCATACAACTTGGCTCTATTTATTTTTTCTCTGAACCTAACATATATTTCATCAAGTTGAACCTTTCACTAGACTAGATTTCTCTGATGGGAAAATTAAGTGTATCCTCTACTTTATTCAACGTAAGTGTTTTTGACAATCTTGTATTGCATGATAACAAGTTTACTTTAAAAAAAAAACAATTATGCTTGCACTTTGTATCATATGATTTCATTGATATGAATAATAATTATGCATCAATTCAAATCCTGTGGTACAAGTTTAATGGTTTCTTCTCACGATTGTGCTTTTTTTTATAAGTAACACAATTGTGCTTCAGTGTTGGCTTGTACTAATAAAGAGGTTTTTCCTGATTGGAGTTGCATTTTGTACTTGTTTTTGTTCGTTCATACATGTCATAAGTGTATCGATTGTCGGCCTTTAGAACAGTGGCAATGCATTTTTCTTACTTGGGTTGAGAAGTTTAGTTACACGTTAATGGTGAAGGAAAAGTGATGCTGTTTACAGAAAGTGGAGGTCATCTGTGAAGGCTCTTAATTGAATCAATAAATAAATTGACTGGGTTGTGGTATGTTGTGTATATAGGTGCCGTCATCATATTCTGACACTTCAAATGGTGGTTATCTGGGTTGTTGTTTTTGGCAATTTATTTATCTGGATCCTTAAAGAACCCTTGTCCAACTATAGAATGCAAAACCTTGGGCTCTATCCTGATGAAACTATTTATGTGGCTGTTTCATTCTTCAAGTTGTTTCTTCATGCAACTCCAGGACATTTCTTTCCATGTGTTTAGCACTTCTATAACTGCCTGCTTGGGTGGATGATATTCCTCCATTAATTTAGTTTTTTTTTTTTAAAGAAGTAGATTAGTTAATTATTGATGTGGTAACATTGACTTTGATGGGAGACATGCCCTGGTAAATCTCTTTTCTTCAGCATTGGCTATCTGTGACCTGTGTCTTAAATTTTTGAACAGTTCATGCGGCCACGTGCACGTGACAAGAAACTTCATGATGAATGGGCTACACCTTTGAGTAATATTGAAGATATTCACGAGGTACAGTTTCCATTTCAAGTCTGCTAGTCTTGTCTCATTGTGAGATAGTTGATTATGATTTCATGTTGGATTATTTACATTTCAGAAATTTAAGAAATTCTGCCTCGGAAAATTGAGAAGTAGTCCCTGGTCAGAATTAGACGGGCTTCAGCCAGAAACACGAATCATAAATGAACAGCTAGGGAAGATTAATACGAAGGGTTTCCTTACCATCAATAGCCAACCAGCGGTCAACGGCGAAAAATCTTCTTCCCCATCTGTTGGTTAGTAAAAGCTCTAGTGTGTGATCATAACAATTTTTCAAATAACCCAGTTTTCTTTTGTGTGTGGGACTGATATAGGTTGGCTAGATTAGTTTGGTTTTTTTTCGAATCCCAATACGAAGAATCTTATGGGGCCCCTTGATGCTATAAGCTAATATTGAACTTTGATGCCTGCGAAATTCCAAAAGTAATTTGGCATTTGTCCACGTTCATGATAAGAATAATGGTTACTTTATATTGGGCTCTCATTCCATTTAGTTCAGAGATAGAACAGGGAGTTCTAAATTTAACCAATTTAACCACGCGTTGATTTACCAAGATTGCGTTGCTGAGATTTCATGTTCTAGTATCTGGGAGTACCTTTTAATTAATAAATGTAGTAGATAATAATTTGCATTGTTCCATGTGATAAGTCCTATAAGTCTGTTGCGTACTTTTTCGCCATAAATTGTGTGCTTAGGGTTGTACCTTTGTACTAAAAAGTCTTGTTGCTAAAGTCTAGCAGTACTACTGTAGGGGAAATCGTCTGTGTTTTCATACTTGAAAGGTATCTGATTAAACCTTTTGTAGTCCTCTGAAAACACATTTGCATCGATGTGAACCACATTTGATGCCCCACTGATATATATTTGCCACGATTGATGTAATTCAGGATGGGGTGGGCCTGGAGGGTATGTTTATCAGAAGGCCTATGTAGAGTTTTTTTGCTCAAGGGAGAAGTTGGATGCACTCGTTGGCAAGTGCAAGGATTTCCCATCTCTAACTTACATGGCCGTAAACAAAGAAGGGAGCTGGATATCTAACTCTGGCCAGACAGATGTAAATGCTGTAACATGGGGAGTCTTCCCAGCAAAGGAGATCATCCAACCAACTGTCGTGGATCCTGCCAGCTTCATGGTGTGGAAGGATGAGGCCTTTGAAATCTGGTCAAGGGGATGGGCTGGCTTGTACCCAGAGGGTGACGCTTCCAGAAAATTGCTTGAAGAGGTGGTCGGCTCTATTCCTTAAAATGTCAAATTCAGGTGTTCTTAACACCACTGACACACACAAGCAGACATAATATATATATATATAATATTCGTCGTGACTTTTGCAGGTCCAGAGCAACTATTTCTTGGTCAGCTTGGTAGACAACGATTACATCCACGGTGATCTTTTTGCTGTTTTTGCAGACTTCTGAGACGAGCAGCATTTCTTCCCTTCTTTATACAACCCCACATGAAAGTGGTGCTTTTCTTGAGTCGGATTATATAATTGTATTGTTGGAATGTATCAAGTTGTATTCTAATTGCTTTCTAATAATAAATTCATTGAGGGGAGGGGGATTTGATACCTCCCCTGCTTTGGTACTGCAAATTATACACTTATGGAAGTAAACTAGCAATTCATTTATCATTGGTCAATAACAAAGGTAGACGTAGACCCCGAATATTCAATTACTTTGCATTCTCTATTGGGTTCTACAGAGAAGCAATCTGCAATTCATAGACAAAGGAGAACTGACTATGGATTGGAAGCTAACTTATTTATGCATAAGCACGATATCCTTAATAATTGGCATTCAGTTATGAGTATTCATATGGAATTTCTGATCTTCCATCATAACGAGAAAGTTTCATCTTTGCGCGCGCGCGCGCACACACTGACTACGTTTCTACTGAAGGCAGCCCCTGCCTTTATAAACATTTTTGGTCTCTCGTTCGTTGTCCGTCTGCGACTACTACGGTTTGTTTGAGGCAGGAGGCATCCCCCGCTCTGGATTCAATCAAACAAGTCAAGCCTGAGTGTATTTGTGAACAGAATGAGTGAGTAGGACTGATTTAGAATCTTGCGATTCCTTGTCCCTACCCAAAAATAATAAAATATTAAAAAAAAAATCCAAAATATTTTATTAACAATAATAATAGTTAAGATTGAAGAACGTCGTTGTAGAGTTACCAGAAGATATGTAGACAATCCTGATCTCCTGAATGCAAGTAAACATTCCCTGCCTTTCAGATGGGATGCTGGTCCACTACAGCACCCCCAAGAACTCATCAGTTGCAGTCAACCTGAAACACCTTGCACCTGTATTCAGTACCTTTTAAAAGAATCTGACATGAAATGCAAAATTTTCTAGTGCTTGCTTCAATGCTTTCCTCAAATCCATTTTAGAAACATGAGGACACTTCATTGATAAAAAACCTCAAGAGGACAAACAAACAGTGACTACTGGTATATGAAAAAAGGTTAAGCCATCAAAACAGCATCACAAACGGTGACATAAATAAAGCAATTGACAGGAACTTAAACCTCTAATTGCTAGCAATACATGATTACCAACTAGAAATTACATTAGTCCAAAAAAAAAATAGTCAAAAAATCTTCTGGTGTCTAGGATACTTCGGTCCTAGACACCACCACTGTTAGAGAAGCAAGAAGTTGCCCATCTGATCAGGATATATTTGCGTTCTTCAAAGATGTGGACACCACCACACCTGCAGATGTCCGCATGACATGCACTCCAAGCATAGCAGTACAAGAAGCATCAGTCTTAAGATGAGGCTGCACCAACTCCCATATTTTTTTCTTTTGAATCTACATATTATTGTAAGAAAAAACACGATTAAAGGAAAAAAAATTAGTGTCTGAACATACATATAGAAATGGAGAATAAACTGCATAAAGTTAATTATCCATTATAAAAAAAAGCTTAAGGTGGAACTTTCTATGACACCATCTCTGTGTAAAAACAGTGGGTGCACTCCTTAACGATTTTGTAGATTTCAGTGTTTATTTTGTCGAATCTATATGGCATGTCAAAACGAAGCAAGAGACCTGTTTTAAAGCCTGCGCCCTTAGGAGTCTAGGGTTCAAAACAAATTTTAACTTGGGTCATCAGTTTAGGAGTTGTAGATATCTTTATGTGCAGAGGCAGATCAGAAATTGCTGCAAAATTTCTGGAAACTAGAGAACAAGACAAAATTTCTGCAAAATTTATGGAAACTAGAGAACAAGACCATAATTTCTGCGAAATTCTTATTTATAAGACTAAAACTAATCTAATAAAGCTTGGAGTCAACAGACTTCAACTAAAAGCCCAATTAAATAGCTAATACAACCCACAAATAAAATTCCAAAAAACATAAGACAGTCCCAGATAAGACCTAATAAACCAAAGTACAGCCCATGAGAATTTATATAGATATACCCTTGACTCCTAAAATTAAATAAAACCAAATTAAAATAAAGTACGCTTCTTGCTGCCAACAGCATCTGGACTTCTGGAGTATCGTGAAAGATCTAACAGAATTAAAGAGTTCTTTAATTAGATTTTATTATGTCTTTCATTCTAACTAAATTAGGAATCCTATCACAGCATATGAAGTAAAGAGTCAATAACTCTGCACTTGTTTATTTACTTTATTTGCTATGCAATTTGAGGGGCATTTATGTGATTAGTACTCAAGAGTTTTGGACTTTGATGATGTCGTATTTGAGTTTTGAGGACTGGGGCAAGAGTGCCTAATTCTTTAGTGATTCAATTACAGCTTCATTCTCACTTCTTTAGTGATCCTAATTCAAGCTCTTTCCCTTTTCCTGTAAACCCGACAAGCCCTCAGGGAGAATGGATAGTTCATCTTCTTAAGGAATCCAATTTATCTTTATGCAAGTAAAAGGTTTCAAGCCACCGTCTTCAAGTGAGTTGGGGGTCCTGATTCAAGCCAGGGCTCTTAGTTAATACATCTAGATACGACACCTCATCCTACTCCCAACCTCACTTCAAAACAAAGAAATGATTGAAAACGTCATCTAACAACAAAGGGGCTCACTAGAAAATTGGAAGCATTTGGGACTATTTTCGCTAATTTTGGTAAAGGATTGTGCATCAACTGATTGAAATACAAGCAAAATACTTGCCGAAACTTCCTTCCCCCTTTTTATTTTATCTTGTGGGTTTAATTGGCTTGAATTTTTTGAAGCAAAGAACTGACCTGGTTAGGTGTGCCAGCAGCAGGTTGATTTTCCTTTTCTTCTTCGAACCAAACCATATTCTTTCACCAGGAAGTGAACCCTCCGGAGGCACAAGAAGCTCAACGTTCTCATGTGATGCATCAGAAGCAGCCATAAGCATTCCAGATGACTTGACACCACGCATGTTCCTGGGCTTCAGATTTGCAAGAACGATTACTCTCTTATCCTGCATGAAAATTCTTATCAAACATGCTCCAATGAATATGATCTAGAAGCTTCAACTGAAAATATATGCATGCAGTTTCATTGTATATACCGAAACAATTCACTTCGGCTCCCACAAGTGTGACAATCCAACCGAATGATAATCATGTTGATCCTCAAACCTAATTAGGAGTCTTCCTGTTTGGATGAAACTAGTTATTATCAAATTTCGTGGTTGGATTGCATCCCACCAAAGAAATAACTCATCCAAATGGAAAAGTGAATCCACCTAAATGTTGGAATCTTTCCTGTTGTAGCGGATGAATTATCACCCATCTGACTATATTATGATAACTTCAGATTTACTCCTATCACAAGATAGAGTACCTTTATAAGAAATTATTGAAGAGTCTTTTTTTCTTTTCGCTAAGTAGAGTCCCAATTTATTTTTTCCTTTTCTTATCATTCCAGGTAAAAACTCCCATTAAACATGAAGTCCAAGATAGGAGGAAAAAATGAAGTGAAAAATGGGAAATTACCTGGAGGTGTTGAAGGGGTATATAATTGACGAGGCCGCTGCAGATGATTCTGGGCTCAGGCTCGCCAACATCCACCTCTTCCACGTAAAGGGAGTCGGCCTCCTCATGCCTCCACGCCCTAAGGATACGCCCAACCCTTATGTCCAGCATTTCAGCCGCTTCCTTTATCACCCTCTCCTTCTTCTCATCGTCAACATCAGCATTTCCATCGTCACCGATGGCCACGGTCACTGCCTTCGCCGCAGAAGCATCGGAGGTAGAAGCCGTGCAAAACGAGGGAATCCAGTGCCTGCTGCTGCTTCCTCTGCTTCTCGCGGATGTCTCATTAGCTTTACCTATTGAGAAAAGGGGAAACGAGGCGGTGGAGGAACGTATGGGTTGCAGGGGACGACGATGACGATAAATTTGCAATGGGTGACTGCATTTTGATAAGGAAGAAAACAATAGCGCGCCGCCGCCTCTCAAAACGTTTGCAGAAGAAGCAAAAGCATTTGTCGGCAACGGCATCGCTACTACCATCACTACTCGCTCCTCCTCTCAACTTCCCACCTGTTTAGCACTGCCACACCCGTTGCCTCTTCAATGGAGTCCTTGCGGTTGCGGATATATCATTTGTCTACATACGATACACGCGACAAAAAGAAAAGAAAATTGAGAGTAATGACCATTTTTTTTTATAAAAATTAATTTAGCACTCAATTTTATCAATAAATAAATAAATTATTAAATATGCTCTATACACCAATTTAAAAATAGATTTTTTTTTAGACGTAGTATATATTTATATAAGATAAAACTGTAAGAGTATTAATATTTTATAAGAATATCTCTAATCTAAAAATTATGGTGAAAATTTTGAAAAAATGTCTTTGCCACTACTTTAAAAAAAATCATAAAAAATGATGTGATTTTATACAATATGTTAAACTATAAATTTTTTTTTTATTGTAAAATATATTAAACGTAATAAATTATTTCAATTTATGGGATAATTCTTTCATTATACTTAACAAGTCTCTTATTTTATTCATAGACCAAATACAATTTTAAACTGTTTTGCACCTTTATTGCTTTTAAAAAAATTTATTTACAATACGTTTAAACCAACACACTAACTACAACTAATAAATATGTCTACTGCCCAAGTTATATTATGTCATCTACTTTTAATCATGTTAGAAGATGGATCTTCACTAAGGATGATCTTGGTAAGAAATATAATAGTTATTGCTGATTTGAGTTGTGAGATGAGATGAAAATTTTATGAATAATAGTAAGATAATTTGTGAATAATAGTGATATAGTTTGAGTTGAGTATTTTTTGAGTTTTAGAAAATGAGAGAAAAAGTTGAATAAAAAAGATTATAAATTTAAAATATTGTAAGAATATAGTTTTATAATATTATTTTTGTTTGAAAATTTGAAAAAGTTGAAATTATTTTTTATTTTTTTAGTTGAAAGTTTGAAAAAGTTGTATGATTAATTTGAAAATTTTATATTTGAATTATGTTTAAAAATAAGATGAAATGAGATAAAATAAGATCAGTATTTATATTTTAAACATAGAGATTGTGTTTAAATGCTAAAAACAAGAAAGCAGACTCGAATAGGTTGTGGATGTTTCAGAACAGTGGTTGGAGTTGGAGCATGCAACTCCCTACCTCAAGTGTAAATATATCATTTGTATCCTTTCCGAATAAATATACACTTTTTTTCTCAATCAAATCTACAATCTGGCCCAAGGGCTTGTTTACTTCATCCCCGGAAATGAATATTCACTACTGATGGCTGCAAGAACAAAGTCTGCTGAACAGAGAGTGCCAGAGGTAAAAATGGATGGAACAAGAATGATGCGATCTTTTTTGTCCGACCATCCGCATTGCCTGCTTCAGGACCTATTTAGAAAAGAAAGCCAGCCAGGGCATCATTATCCAAATTTCGATTACAGAACAGAAATATGATAAATAAACAAATGATGCCCTGTATGAAAAAAAATATGATTAGTGAAAAAGCTTTGCATTTTGATTCAAACACCACTCTCTAAAGCTTTGTATTTTGGACTTTTTTATAATTGCCGTAGTCCCACAGTAAGCTGTGTGTTTACACACTGACTTGTAATTATACAACTTTTTTATGAAACTAGTGCAAAGCAAAGATATATACCTAGTTTGATCTTAAATTTGAGGGAACATGGTTGCCTTCTTAAAATGAACTTGATGGGATGGTCTGTTGACTGTCTAGGCCGGTCGCTTGCAGAAATCAGCTGAAAAAGCATATCAAATAAAATGGAGAAAAGCATGGTAAAGGGTTTCAGATGGCATAACCAAAGATTGCATGATCGCAACTTAGAGAGAGAAACAGAAAATATGTTGGTAGCTTTGCGTTCAGCTTTCAGTTACTGTTTATCTTGTCATAATGCAAGCCACAAGAACATGCCAATACAACAGATATACTGGGTACTAAAGAGCACGTTGAAAGGGAAAAAATTTGCAATATGTTTTGATCTAACCTTTTCGTCAAACCGAAAGAGAGATTGGTCAAAGTAGGGAGAAGGACTCAGTGACTGACAACTGTAAGGCAAAGATCCCAGCATCTTCTTCATAAACTGCAGAATTAATTAGCTGATGAGATATGGAAGTTATGGGATAAAGCAACATTGACTCTGAGGCCAAAAAAGCCACAGATCAAACTAGTTCTCATATCCTATACAAAGAAGAAAAAAGTTTCCTGAAGTCTACAGAATAAGATAAGAACATTTTTACATGTAGCAAGTGCTAATAATAAAACTTCACCTGTGAACTTGCTTTATTTTTTACGGATCTTATTTGCTCCAGAGCATGAATGTTATTTGAGTGAGATGATATGAAATTCATAGACACAGAATTTTTTGATGCCGTGTGGAAGTGGTCACAGAAACGCTCAAACAAGAGATAAAGCTCCTCTGCAGAATTCTGTAAAAAGTAAAATATTACAGAGAGAGAAAAAAGGGGGAAATAAGTTTTGCACCCTCTAATTAATTACAAGCGCCTCGTAAAACACACTCTAAACTCTCAAAACTGACACATTGCATATTCCAACCAACGCCGTTTCTCAAATAACACCCTTTGTTCAAAGAAAAATGCTAGGTAGACCGAATGGTGTACCGATGAAATGCACTGAATCTTCATTACACCATTCGGTACCCGTAGAAGGCCCCTTGTTCAAATATAACAGTTTTCTTTTTTATAAGTAAATAAAGGGGGAAAGTTCAAATATAACAGTTAAGATGAAGAAAAAAGGTGATGTGACACAATTTTGACAGTCTGATCTTAAAGCATAGTGCTATTGGACAATCAACGGTAGTTAGAGGATACAATGTGTTGATTTTGGTAGTTTAGGGTGCATATTACAAACCACATGTTAGTTAGATGGTGGAAAGGGTATTTCCCAAAAAACAGAAAGCAACTTTTACTTGATAAGCACTAGACTCGGTCATAGAGTTTTATTATTATTATTATTATTATTATTGGACAATGTATTAGTCGGTCAAAGAGTTAACCTGATAAAATGCAACAATTTCAGTTGTCTCCATGTTATATACCGCAAAAAAAACTGGGTGTTGATCGGCATTTCGTGACACCTGAAGGTTCAGACAAGTACAATCACGATCAATTAACAGTTTCCAATAAAGAAAAAAATGCTAATTCTTATCAAGAAAGAATTCAATAACCCAATTTAAATATTATGAATCCGCAACAAGATAATAAGCTTCACCACCCTTCAATTTAAGTAGGTATCACTTGAAATCTCCTAGAACCACCACAAACATCATAAGCTAAACTGACCGGTGATTAGGCTAAAGACTGTGGATGACTCGGGAACCAAAAGAAACTGATAGGCATTCCTTGAATCAATATCAACTTTTCCACAAAATCCAAAAATTCTTTGGGTGGTGCTATAAGTCATTTGATATATGGTTTGACTTGAGATGGTAAAAAGCATCCACAAGCAGAGATTTGACGTGAAATCAGCAACAAAAGCTTGAAGTGAACTACTTACTCATAAAGAAATTGCCGGTACAAATTTAAGTAGCAGGCAAAACGTTAATTTTCAAATAATTTAGATGCACCCAAACTACCAATAAAGAAAAGGCAGGAATTGATATGTTAAAACCGAACTTTCAACAAAAATCAAAATACCAAACATCAATAAGATCAAACATACACTTAACAGTAAATTCCCAAATGCCATATATAGTTATATACTCAAACTCCTTCAATTATCAAAGTCAGCTTTGAAAAGCATTTATCTGTACATACTGCACAGGATTGATGCTAAGGATGGCATGCATGTAGTAAGAAACTTTAATTACTTGGGAATCATGCACTCTGCTATATTTCTCAGTCACAGCCTTCTACATATAATCCATGGTACTCAGTTTCTGAGATCTGGGACAAAGGCACTGATACCAAATGGACGCAGGAACTGCAGCAACAGAGGACTCTTGGGCTAATTTCTTGATATATTTTGGTGGCCCAAAGGTCAGAAAAGATATGATGATTAGTTTTAGAGATTGGAAACATTGATTTGAACTTGAAAAGATCAATCTTGGTAGGTTTTAAGTTGCTGGAGAAAAATGAATTGATGAACAATTATCTTGCGGCAGTTTATCATAGGGCTTAGGGATTCTAGGGTTATGTTTTTATGGTAACAAAGGCTGGAAAGAAAGTAGGCCAAAGGCTCGTTGATGGTGACCAAAAAAGCATATGGTTGCAGAGGTATAAAGTTGCTGAAGAGATCAAGGCATGATCAGCGACCCACTACTACATATTAAAAATCCAAGGACTTCCAAATGCCAAGAATGATGTGAATTAGCATCACAGAAACACATCTCAAAAGTAATATATTATATCTGTGATGTGATCAGATCTAGTGAATTCACGGTAGCATCCAACTAAAAGGTTCAAACCCCAGAGCAGTCATGTTTTGTATTCCAAAGTGAGTAGTCATCAGTGTTTAAAGCCCCATAAGGGAAAGGCAGGGGGTTAATGTGATATGAACCAGAATACTAGAAGGAAGAAACCTCACCCCTCCATCCACACTACCAAACTTGATCAGCAGGTGCTGCCGGTCCAAGAATTGTACCTGTCAGAGAGTTGTGTAGAAATGACTTGTTATGTTACATAATTGGTGTGAAATGTGCAAGTGATGTTCACATTTAATTAATGCTGCAAATGACCCAAACAGCCATGTGTACCATAACCCTTAAGGACCTACCTTCCAGATAATCAAGTCCACATAATCTTGAAAACGAAAGTAAAACTTCTTCTTCAACCCTGGGCTCTCTGTGGAAGCCAAGAGACAGTGCAATCAAAGCAATGACATAGACATACAAATATGAGTAAAACTGTAGAATTATTGGATATCTGTCAGTCTTTATTAGGGGCTGATCTTTAGGAGATTTACAGCAGTTGATTTGTTAGCCATTTTGGTTCCATGACTTTAGGGGATTCGGGTAGCATGTTACTTGATCCTTTAGATGGTATTTTCCTATTTTACTGTTTTCTGTTTTAAATCAGATTGATTCTATTTTCAGTAAGTTGTAAATATCCCGAGTAACAGTATATTTTTTCTTCTTAGCTACTCTCTCTCTCTCTTAAGTTTTTCTCTCTCCGTACACTTGAAAAAAAAAATAAAAAATGGTGTGTCTCTCCGTCGGTTTGCCAACGGTGGTTGGAGATTAGTGTTGCTTAGCTAGTGGTAGATTAGCTCAGTTTATTCAGTTTCATTATGAGTAGCTGTGCTGCGATGGGGTCTAGTAGGAATGTTATTATTGATAAAAAATGTTTTGAGTTTAAGAAGATGAATGCAAGGTGGTGGAGAATCACTGAGAGCAGTTGTCGTGTTGTGAATCATATTTTCATTGATCAGGCCTCGCTGGGATGGCTGAATGTCATGGTGAAGGAAGGTATTGCCTGTGAGGGGAACTCTGGTTTTCTCAGAACCCGAAGAAATGGTGCTCAGGTATTGGTGGTGCAACGGCAGCGTAACTCCTATGGGAGTTTTTTCACCCTATCGGAATTTGGTCAAGAGAAACGGCGCGGCCTACTAATGATATCGGAAGGGAGGAAAGGGGTAGGTTGGAGAAATTTTGGAGAGCTGTTAGAAGAAACTTCTGTAACTTCCTCTGTTCTGGGAGGGAAGAACAGAGGGAGCTGTCCATGGATGGCTCTTCCTCTGCCGTTGGGGAGACAAGTTGGTACTTCGTACGGTGAGGCCGTGTCTCAACCTGCAAAGGGGACATGCGTTACTTCCACATTGGTGAAGGTACAGTTCTGTGAAGATGCAAGTCTGGGCAGGAACTTGTCGGGGCCAAGTATGGTAACTATACTACAAGCTTTGGCTGAGATGGAGACGCAAGTGGGGCAGTTAAACCTGAATATGGAAATTTTAAAATGCTTCGTTGAGGGAGGCTTGCAGATGGAGAAGGAGCCCGTAATGGGACAGGGAGAAGACTCTCTATTCGGGCTCAAAAGCTGTTTCTGCAAAAAGTGGTATTAAAGGAAAGAATGTAGCTTTTGGTGGGCCTCAACCGCAGGCCTGTTTTCAGCCCAACACGCAGGCCCAACCCCTCTCTGAGGCCCAGAAGGTTGCTTGGAGACGTAGGGGGTTTCTGAAATTCCGAGGTCGTCCAGTGGGCCGCAACCTTCACCGTTGGCGGTGGATCAAGGGCTGACGCCGATGGTGGTGGTTCCGTCGGAGGTGATGGTTCCGTCAGAGGTGGTGGTGGGTTCACCGACGAGGGCTGGGGTGCCAGAGTTGTCGTCGGTACAGATTGAGCTGAAATTTTGTTTTTTGTCGCCGGAATCTTCACAGACTTAGCCGTGTGATAAAGGGTTGATGGGAATGGGTTTATTGGTGAGGTCTGGGTGTGTTGGGAGTGAATCGGCAGCCTCTACAAAGAATTTCGACAACGTTGAGAAGTGCATTTCGGGACTGATAACTGTCTTGCAGGACCCCATTTTGACACAGAATGGATCGTCGGCAGTACTCGACCATTACGGTGAGCAGCTACAATCACCTCGACGTGAGGATGTTGAGGACGGCGAGTTGGTAGAGGTGTCGGCAGAGGCTGGGTTGTGTGGGTTGTCGATGCTGTGTGGGTTGTCGCTGTCGCCGTCGTGCGTGGTGGTCGGAGACCCAGATGAGCTTCCTGTGCAATCAGAGGGAGCTCCGTTAGTCATTTTACCACTGGAGATGGGTCTGGTTGATGTGCATAAGTCTGGAGATGGGTTCGAAGTCATGAAAAATTCTAAAAATGTGGTGGCATCCAATGGTGAACCTGATTTAGCATGTGGATCGGAACTGGCCTTATTAGCTCCTGGTAGTTCTGGGGAGGAGGGGGCTGTTCTCACTCCTCTATGTACACTACCTCCTAGCTCTAAATTTGGGAGTTGTCCATCAAATTGGGTTTTTAAGAAGGTAGAGGAGATCCAAGATGTTATTGGGATTTCTTTTGGAGGGTATGAAGAACAATTTAAGGCTCTTCTCGTAGCTCTTGAAGCTAGTCATTTAAAATCAGCCACAAAGCAAGATAGGGAACTTAGAAGGCTAATTTGCTCCATTAATTATGATGTAAAGGAAGGGAGTGCTGGAAGGGATAGATCGAAAGGAAGGGGTAACACTTTGTTCTTATGAAGCCTAAGATTTTATCATGGAATGTTCGGGGGCTCAATGATCGCAATAAATGCCTTCGTATCAAATCATTATTGCAGATGTGGAAGGGTGATGTGGTATGTTTCCAAGAAACGAAGTTGCAATTCATTGATAGAAGAATGGTGTGAAGTTTGTGGGGGTGCTCACACGTGGGTTAGATTTATTTGGCTTCTTTGGGAGCCTCAGGTGGAGTCTTACTAATGTGGGATAAAAGAGTGGTTGAGGCGATTGAGGAGTGTATTGGAGATTACTCGGTTGTGACTTTATTTAAAAATGTGGATGATGGATGGGAATGGGCATTTGCAGGTTCCTATGGTCCTAACGTAGATAGGGATAGGAGAAGGTTGTGGGAGGAGTTGGCAGGTTTATACTCCTTATGGGACGTGCCGTGGTGTATGGGGGGTGACTATAACATTACTCACTTTCCTAGTGAACGTTCAGGGCATTATAGAAATTCTGTGGCCATGGAGGATTTCTCCAAGTTCATTTTTGAACTGGACCTCATGGATCTTCCCCTAGTAGGAGGCGAGTACACTTGGTCAAACGGACGGGCTTGGTCGAGATTGGATAGATTTCTTGTTTCTCCTTCATGGGAAGCACATTATCCGGAAGTAAGTCAGAAACGGTTAGCTCAAGTCAGCTCAGACCATTTTCCTATCTTTTTAGATTGTGAGGGTATTCACAGGGGTCGTCGGTACTTTAAGTTTAAAAATATGTGGCTAACGGCAGACGGGTTTGTAGAGATGGTGAGTGCTTGGTGGTCATCATATCAGTTTAATGGTACTCCCAGTTTCATTCTTGCAAGCAAGTTGAAGGCTCTGAAACAGGATCTAAAGAAGTGGAATTTGGAAGTATTTGGTCACATTGACAATCAGAAGTCTACACTGTTGGAGGAACTGCAGGAGTTAGAGGGTAAAGAATTATTGGGGGATACTTTGGAGGAGGTGTTATTGAGGAAGGGCACGGTTATGGCAAACTTGGAGAGGGTTCTGTCTTCAGAGGAGATTTCATGGCGTCAAAAATCCAGGGCACTTTGGTTGAAAAAAGGGGATAGGTGCACAAAGTTCTTTCACAAAGTGGCTAATTCACATCGGCGTAACAATGCCATTGAGTCGCTCCAATTCGGCTCTCAGGTGGTCTTCTTCTCCGGAACTAGAAAACCATATTGTACATTACTATGAGACCCTTCTCACAGAATCGGATTATTGGAGGCCGAAGCTTGATACATTGCCCTTTGAGGCAATTGACTCGTAGAGTGTAAGTGTTTTGGAGAGACCTTTTGTTGAAGAAGAAATTTACAAGGTCATTTCTGGTATGGCTAAGGATTAAGCACCGGGTCCGGATGGTTTCTCAATGGGGTTCTTTCAAACTTGTTGGGACATAGTCAAAGGAGATGTTTTGCAGGTTTTTAATGAATTTCACTCTTGTCAAAAGTTTGAAAAATCCCTTAATGCGACCTTCATTGCTCTCATTCCTAAGAAACAAGGGGCTTCAACTATTGAGGACTTTCGTCCAATAAGTCTCATTAGTAGCATTTATAAGATCATTTCAAAGGTTCTTGCCAACCGGCTTAGTATGGTGCTGGAACCCATTATTTCCAAGTCTCAAAATGCATTTATTCGGGGGAGACAAATTCTTGATTCGGTACTCATTGCAAATGAATGTTTGGATCACAGACTACGGGAGGGAGGTTCAGGTGTTCTTTGCAAGCTTGAAATGGAAAATGCATATGATCATGTGAACTGGGAATTCCTCTTATATCTACTTAAGAGGTGTGGCTTTGGGGATAGGTGGATTTCATGGATGAGGCACTGTATTTCAACCGGCCGGTTCTCAGTTCTAGTTAACGGCACACCTGCTGGTTTTTTTGATAGTTCGCGGGGTTTGCGGCAGGGAGATCCTCTCTCCTCTTTTATTTGTTATAGTTATGGAGGCGTTAAGCAGGATGGTGCAGGCTGCTGTTGGGGGAGGATTCTTATCTGGTTTTCAGGTGGGTAATGACTCTAGTGGCTCTGTTATTATCTCACATCTTCTTTTTGCAGATGACACTTTAGTCTTCTGCGAAGCGGATAATAGCCAAATCCAAACTTTGCGAGCACTGTTACTTTGCTTTGAAGCAGTGTCAGGGCTTAAGGTGAACCTTAGCAAGTCTGAGATGGTTCCTGCGGGTGTGGTTTCTAATATCCACAGTTTAGCAAGCCTTCTGGATTGTAAGGTGTCCTCTTTCCCAATGAAATATTTGGGGCTTCTGCTAGGTGCAACTTTCAAGAATAGAGCTATATGGGACGGAGTGGTGGAGAAGGTAGAGAAAAGGTTGGCTGGTTGGAAATGTGTGTATTTATCAAAAGGGGGCCGCCTCACTCTTATTAAGAGTACTCTCACTAACCTCCCCACATATTTTTTATCTTTGTTTCCTATGCCTGTAGGGGTGATGAACAGATTGGAAAAACTCTTTAGGGCGTTTTTATGGGGAGGCTTGGGGGAGGAAAAGAAACTTCATCTAGTTAGATGGAGAACAGTTTGTGCCTCAGTTGTGAATAGGGGGTTGGGAGTGTGTAACTTGAAAACTTTTAATAGAGCTCTTTTGGGGAAATGGCTTTGGAGATATCACTTAGAGGGGGATCATTGTGGAAGGAAATTATTGATGCTAGATATAGTGTTGCTGGGGGTGGTTGATGTTCCAACGAAGTGAGAGGGGGTTATGGTGTGGGTTTATGGAAGTTTATAAGGAAATGGTGGCCATGCTTTGCAAATCACATACGCTTTGTAGTTGGTGAGGGCAATCGAATCAATTTCTGGCGGGATGTGTGGTGTGGAGATCGAGCATTGGAAAGGGCTTTTCCGGGCCTATATCGTATTGCAGTTAACAGGGAGATTTCAGTGGCGGATGTGCGGCTACTTTCTCATGGCTCGCATCAATGGAATATTCTTTTCATTAGGAATTTCATGATTGGAAATTACCTATTGTTTCAAACTTTTTCAGCCTACTATATTCCATGGGGACTCCTATAGCACAGCGAGATAGATTGAAGTGGAGGTCTAATAATCACAAGATATGTACAATTAAGGCGTATTATAACATCTTGACATCACAAGAGCATACTCCATTCCCTTGGAAGAAGATTTGGAGGTCCCGTGCGCCTTCTAAAGTAACTTTTTTTGTTTGGACTGCCGCTCTTGGGAAGATATTGACTACGGACAACTTGAGGAAGAGAGGATGTGTAGTAATGGATTGGTGTTACATGTGTAAAAAGAATGGAGAATCTGTGGACCATCTCTTACTACATTGTGAGGTAACAAGGGTGTTGTGGGATGAGATCTTTCAAAGGGTTGATATTGCTTGGGTTATGCCTATGAGGGTGGTGGATTTGTTGGGTTGTTGTAGAAAGTTGCAAGGCTATCATCAAATGGCAGCGCTATGGAAGATGATTCCGTCGTGCATCATGTGGTGCATTTGGACGGAAAGGAATGCGCGTTGCTTTGAAGACAAGGAACGCACAATGGCCGAGATGAAGAATTTTTTGTTACACACTTTAATGTGCTGGTTTTCTGCTATTGTATTGTATGGGGACAATGTTCATGATTTTTTGTCTTTAATTTATCGCTTTTAGAATGTATTTAGGTGTTCTTCTGTATACTCCCTGTATACATAGGCTATGCCTCTTACATTCATATATATAATATTGATCTCTTACTTATAAAAAAAAAAAAAAAATATATCCCAAGTAATTAGATGAGAATTATCATATATTTAAAGGGAATGTAATCTTTTTCATAGGCAAGTGGAATATTCAGTTTTTCCTTCCACAATTCCACATGGTATTAGAGCATTCTCTTAACTCTAATTCTCCCATATGACCAAATACGGTATGGCAACCGAGAGACGCGACTCCACCTCTTCAGTCTCTGAAGTCACCACCAGTCAGGAAGCCATGGTTTCAGACAACAGCAGCAGTTCAGACAGCAGCCTCATGCCCATTACAGGACACAAAGTTAATGGGAATAACTATCTCCAATGGTGCCATTCCATGATGATGTTTATATGCGGGAAGGGAAAGGATGATTATCTCTCAGGAGTTGCAGCCCAACCAAGCAAGGATGATGCGAAGTTCAAAACATGGAATTCGGAAAATAACATGGTCATGTCATGGCTCATTAATTCCATGACAAATGACATTGGAGAAAATTTTCTTCTCTACGGAATAGCGAAGGAGATTTAGGAAGCTGCCAAGGAAATGTATTCTAACAATGAGAATACATCTGAATTATTCGAGGTGGAAAGTGTTCTCCATGACTTACGTCAGAGAGATTTGACAATGACCCAATACTTCAACACACTCAGCCGCTATTGGCAACATCTGGACTTATTCGAGGAGCACAATTGGAGCTGTCCCGAAGATGGAATCAGGTATAAACAAATTGTTGAAAAGAAAAGAATATACAACTTTCTGATCGGATTAAATAAAAATCTCGATGAAGTACGAGGAGGAATCCTAGGATCCAAACCACTGCCAAACATCCGAGAAGCATTTTCAGAAGTTTGCAGAGAGGAGGGTCAAAAGAAGATAATGATGGGCCCTCAAGATTCTACAACAAACCTAGATAGTTCAGCCCTTCCGGTTCAAGGAAATCCATACAACAACAGTGACAGTAGACCAAAGAAAGGGCGGCCATGGTGTGACCATTGTTGACATCCTGGTCACTCCAAGGACACTTGCTGGAAAATCCACGGTAAACCCGCAGATGGGGAAGCCTTCCCGCTTTGCCAACAACAGAGAAGGACGGGTCAATTTCGTCTCAGTAGATGAAAAACCGACACCAACCGAGCCCAGTCTCTTCAGCAAGGAGCAACTAGAATTATTGCAAAAAATGTTCAGCCAATCTTCAGCAGCCCCTGCCACCACTGTGGTTGGTACCGGTTCTTTGGCACACAAAGGTAATTTTTTAAGCGCTCTTAATGTTAAAAAGGAGAAGCTAAGTCCATGGATTGTAGACTCATGAGCATCGGACCATATGACTGGAGATGGAAATTTTTTTTCTACTTTCCTATTATGAAAATTTAACAGTTAGGACAGCAGATGGTTCACTCTCAAAGGTGGCTGATACAGGTTCTATTAAAATTTCAGAGAACCTAACACTCAACTCAGTTCTCTTAGTGCCAAATTTGGATTGCAATTTATTGTCTATTAGTAAACTCACTCGGGATCTCAATTGTGCTACTAATTTTTTTCCAAATATGTGTGAATTTCAGGTCTTGGATTCAGGGAAGACGATTGGCAGTGCTAAGATGTGTTCGGGGCTCTATCTTCTCGAGGTTAATGATCCTCCTCAAGGAACAACTCATAAATTCGAGTGTTTAGTGTCTAGAAGTCAAAGTTCCTTTTCTGTCATTCGTTCTAATAATGATAGTGCAATTATGTTGTGGCACTATAGGTTAGGACATCCAAATTTCTTGTATCTCGAGAAGCTTTTTCCTTCATTATTCAATAATAAAAATCCAAATGATTTTTAGTGTAAGATTTGTCAATTTTCAAAACATGTTTGCAACTCTTATCCCAACCGACCCTACAAAGCATCCCAACCCTTTTCAATGATCCATAGCGATGTGTGGGGGCCATCGAGGATCAAGAATATTACTGGATCTTGCTGGTTTATATCTTTTCTAGATGATCACACTAGACTTACTTGGGTATTCCTCATGAAAGAAAAGTCAGAGGCAGGTCAAAAATACAGATTGTGAAAACTGATAATGCCAAAGAATATTTCAAATCCATTCTTGATGATTATCTCTTGGTGCCAAAGAATATTTCAAATCCATTCTTGATGATTATCTCTTGGGTCAAGGTATAGTACACCAAAGTTCCTGTGTCGACACTCCTTAGCAAAATGGAATTGCCGAAAGAAAAAACGGCACCTACTAGATGTTGTCCGCTCCCTCATGTTCCTACACATGTACCAAAACACTTTTGGGGTGAAGCCATTCTCACTGCAGCCTACCTCATAAACAGGATGCCCTCTCGCGTTCTCAAATTCCAAACTCCCTGTCAAACTCTACTTCGGTCCTTTCCCAATACTCGACTCATTTCCACTATTCCCTTCAAAGTATTCGGGTGCTCAACTTTTGTTCATGTTCATCATCAACACCAAGGTAAACTTGATCCTAGAGCCCTTAAGTGCATTTTTCTCGGGTACTCTCCAAACCAAAAGGGGTATACATGCTATTCACCAGCCACCAAAAGATATTCACTCCATGGATGTCACATTTTTTGAGCAACAATCATATTACCCCAAATATGATATTCAAGGGGAGAGTAATCTTACACAGGAATACCAGCTTTGGGATATTGAAGAGTTATCTCACCCTTCTTCTGATTCTAGTCCATTTCACCCATCACAAACTCCTAAATCCATTCTCCTACTGAATCCATTCCTCCTTCACATCTCTTCTTAGAATCTCCTGTGAGACATCAAACACCGATTTGCCAGTTCCTACAAATCCACCTCAGCATCTGGACACTATTCAACCAACAAACAATGATGAGTTGATTACCTATTCACGGAGGAGAAGGAACCAAAAGGAGATAAAACAACGAGCATCTCTCGAGCAAATCCAAGAGACTGATCCGAGTCCTAGATCAAGTGAAGATCCACTAGGTAACTCTAATCCTCAGACTTTCCATCATGAGTTAACTAATGATGATAGTGATTGTCCTATTGTTGTGAGAAAATGTGTGAGATCATGCACAAAACACCCAATATACACATTTGTGTCATATCAGGGACTGTCATCGAATTTCAGAACCTTTGTTGCCAACCTTGACAAAATACAGGTCCCTAATAACATACAAGAAGCTCTCGATACACCTGAATGGAAGTTTGCAGTTTGTGAAGAAATCTGTGCACTAGAAAAGAATGGAACATGGGAGATCACAGAATTACCAATTGGAAAACATCCAGTAGCTTGCAAATGGATATTCACAGTGAAATACAATGAAGATGGAAGTGTTAACCGATTCAAGGCTCGGCTGGTAGCAAAGGGATTGACTCAATCATATGGAATCGACTACGAGGAGACGTTTGCCCCTGTAGCCAAGTTAGACACAATGCGGGTCCTCCTACCTTTGGCTACAAATTTAGACTGGCCTCTTCACCGACTAGATGTCAAGAATGCCTTCCTCAATGGAGACCTAGCTGAAAAAGTTTACATGGAAATTCCTCCTGGATTTGAGACACAAGCTACACACAACAAAGTCTGCAAACTTAGAAGATCCTCATATGGGCTCAAGCAATCCCCAAGAGCCTAGTTTGAGAGTTTCACAAAGGTAGTCAAGAGGCATGGCTATTCTCAATGTCAAACAAATCATACACTATTTGTTAAATACTCTCTTAAAGGAAAACTTGTTATCCTCATTGTATATGTGGACGACAACATTCTAACGGGAGATTATGAGGAGGAAATGAGTAGTCTCAAAAGTCTTCTAGCTAAAGAATTCGAAATCAAGGACCTTGGGAATCTCAAATACTTCCTAGGCATGGAAGTAGCACGGTCAAAAAAGGGAATCCTTGTCTCCCAAAGCAAAAACGTTTTGGATCTCTTAAAAGAGACTGGGATGCTCGGATGCAAGCCGACAGACACTCCTATGGATTCAACAACCAAACTAGGAGTCAAGGAAGAAGGTGCGCCAATGGATAAAGGCAGATATCAAATACTAGTTGGGAAACTTGTATACTTGTCTCACACCCGACCTGATATTGGCTTCTCTGTCAGTATGGTGAGTCAATTCATGAACAAGCCCAATGACGAACATATGGAGGCAGTTTATAGAATCCTACAATACCTAAAGCTAACACCAGGTAAATGATTATTTTTCGAGAAGACTCAAAGAAGAGATATTGAGGTATTTAGTGATGCAGATTGGGCAGGATCAATACATGATCGAAGGTCAACTTCTGGGTACTGCACATATGCATGGGGAAGCCTAGTTACATGGCAAAGTAAGAAGCAATCAGTTGTGTCAAGAAGCAGTGCAGAAGCTGAAATCAGGGCAATGGCACACGACATTTGTGAAGGAATATGGCTAAGAAGGCTTATAAAGGAATTAAAGATTTCAGGTGAAGAACCTATGAAGATGTTCTGTGACAATCAATCAGCCATCAGCATTGCAAAGAACCCAGTGCATCATGACAGAACAAAACAATTGGAGATTGATCGACATTTCATAAAGGAAAAAATAGAGGAAGGGATAATCAAGATGTTGTATGTTATGTGTCTCCAAACAGCCGATATCCTTACCAAGGCTCTGCCAAGAAAGAATTTTGATGATTTGAGTTCAAAGCTGGGCCTAATCAATATTTACTGCCAGCTTGAGGGGGAGTGTAGAATTATTGGATATCTGTCAGTCTTTATTAGGGTCTGATCTTTAGGAGATTTACAGCTGATTTGTTAGCCATTTTGGTTCCACGATTTTAGGGGATTCAGGTAGCATGTTACCCGATCCTTTAGATAGTATTTTCCTATTTTACTGTTTTCTGTTTTAAATATGATTGATTCTATTTTCAATAAGTTGTAAATATCCCGAGTAATTAGATGAGAATTATCATCTATTTAAAGGGAATGTAATCTTTTTCATAGGCAAGTGGAATATTCAGTTTTTCCTTCCACAATTCACAATAACTTTTAAAGTTTTTAACATGGAACATTGACTATTATCTTGCAAAAAAAAAAATGTACTAAAACAATTGGGCTTTAAACTATAAATACCTGATAATAGAGCCAAAAGCCCCAGCTTTCCCCAGATAATATCATAATATCCATAACAAAACAGTCTGACTTCTATGAGATCCACTCTCACCCTTTCATAATCATAAGCCTGCCCTAGAATTCCAGTGAACCTAACTGGCCATAAACTCACTCATTAATCAAGTACACTTGGATCCAGATTCTTAACTTTTTACCTTTCTGCTTATTTATACTACCAGAACAACACACTAATAGACCCTAAACAGCATATCATACCCCATACTGCCTTTAAATGACTTTCTTAGATCTTTTCTAACAATTGTCATGATTTTCTACATCAAGCCTCATACAAGAAGTTTGGTAAAAAACCTCACCCTTGAGCTTCAGCACTAGTCTGCACAGCAAATACACAACTGGCTCTTTCCTTTGAAACAGCAAAAAGTGCATTTAATGACATTCCTGAACCTTTCTCTTCTCAGTTTTTTTTTTTCCTTTTTCCCCTACAGTGTTGCTTCTCAGCTGGCTCTTGTGGCATTGCAAGGTTATCCCAACATACAGTTGGAACCAGCTGGCTTTTCTTCTTGTTTTTTTTCAAATCTAAGCTATGCCCTCTTTCTAGGTGAAACATCTCTTTGAATCTTACAGTCAGTCTAATAGCAAATGGCATGCATTCCTACTTCAAAGGAAGATCATCACATCAGAGTAGGTCATGATAGTGTTTGCCAATTGTAACTCAGTCAAACATTTATGAGGAATCTTTATACATGTCCTTATCAAAACAGCCCACATAATAAGGTTTAAAATGAAAACCAGGTGAACAACTATTAAGAAACAAAAATAACGCTGCTATCAAAATCAATGATTATGAAAAGAAAAATGGCCGAATTGTCAGTAGGATAAGATATGATTTTTTTACACTGCATGGTCAGATGAAAAAAAGAAATAAAAATAGAGAAGATTTCGAAATAGCCTTTCTTGTTCACAGATAACTGAAACGATGCCAAAAGAGAGATTATCCAAATAAGATATTCTGAAAAATGAAGAATAAAAAGACACAAAGTTAGAAAACCAACCAAGGCTGGGTTTTTTTCTTCATTTGATATTCCTTGGAATATGAATGAAAGAAGGCGTTGTTTGATGCCACTCAGGAGAGAATCTTCTTGATTAGGCTGGCTAAGATGTGTACCATTCTGAACATTATTCCCAGGTAACTGATGCAGTTTACTTTTTCAATAGCTGAATTGTCAATTCAACAATCAGAACATAACATGTGAGAAAAATTCTTATTCACCAAACTGTGTTGATCGAAATAACAATGATATGGAGGACAATACCTAGAAACTAATAAATGTCCAGATGAATAAATGACTATATTAATATTTGTAAACCATTATAGAAAGCATGTTGATGAAACCAACCCACCATGATATGATACAACTACTGAGAACAAAGACATAATAAAACAAAATAGACCACTGTAGGCATAATATGAAATAGTAGTTGTTGTGCAAGGGTATCATTCTATCTGTCCTACTGCCATCAAATTATCTTTACGCTCAACAAAAACTAACTAAACATTCTTGTTTCTGGTATAACATGACGAATGGAACAAGCAGAGAACAAGATTTTATGATGAGCTGACAATAGTAAACATTGAAGGACATTTATGATCATTCTTTTAAAATCAGTCAATTTGGTACCCTTCTTTCTCTAACAAACAACATTAAAAGAACTTGGCATAAAGATTTAGCAGAAGAAAAAACTTGTTTGCCCTATTTTTCTAAAGATAACACAAAATTTTATGTTAAAAACTTATCAAAAAAAGTTTTTGTTAGTCTATCCAATCAGAAGAAAAAAAAGAAAAGAATATTTCTTTTTTTATTAATCAGACAAACTGAAGTAGAGATTTGTCATTTTTTACCCTACCAAAGGTAATGATGCTTTTCCAATTTTCTAGGAAGTCTGAATTGTCAAGCTAAAGCCAATCATTAGAATTCTAATTGAACTTTAGGGAAGTCACATCAAAAGCTTAAAAATAAATGCCACTTGCCTGAGCATTTGAATTAAGAAAAAGTTCATCATCTTCACGACAAAATGCCCCAATAGCTCGTACATCTACAAGGTTCCCAGAGTCTCTAATTTGGATAATATGTATTGTTTGATTGCGAAGTGACGCAATTGCCAATAAATCATCATACAAGAAGACGCCCATGTTATGGGTTAGATTAACAAAATCATTGTGAAAGACCTTCACGTCCAGTATGACTCCATCTTCCAACCTATTTGTATAAAAAATATAGAACAAAAAACAAGGCATAAAGCAACCTCCACAAATGAATTAGAACTTTTACAAAGAAATCTCTTGAAAATTTTCAAACCAGTAATTAGAAATCAAGAGCACGTACCTTATTAAATGGAATGTCAACTTTTCTATATACGGGACACCCTGAGTGGCACCACCATCAGCAGCTGCATCATGAATTGGTGGCGTAGAAGTAGCAAATATTCCATATTGGTTACTCTCCATGTAAAGGAAGAAGTCTTTGCATATGAGCTCATTGCAGGAAGCAGCGATACACTATATAAATGAGTGAAGAAACTTTCAAATCTCTTTGCTTTTGGAGGGAGATCATGAGCATCACAATCTTCTTCTTTGCATGAAAATGAAAGCCATGTTGGTCTGTAAACAACCAGATCTTGTTGATTTCTGCTGAAACTTATTAGGTATTGCCCATCATCGGTAAATTTGCGGAATGATTGGTCTGGGCATTCAACATCATAAATGGTACAACTTGGGACTAAATTTTCATAAAATCGCCTAGCGCAATAAACCTGCAAGAAGTATGACTTGGTTTTCTTAGTAGTGTAATTGAAATAATTTCCCAGCTATCTCTTTCATTGCAAATAACAAATACAATTCTAAAAAATGACACAACATATATGTTTCTGGCCTGAAATGCAGGACTAGAAGAGTTTTTTTTCCTCTTCCAGACATTTTTTTTCCTTCAGAAATCATGTTTATTTTATGTTCTGATTAACATATGTAGAACAAGATGAGAAGGAGATGGAAAATAAAAGAAAAGCAAGGGATCTTCTTCAAGAAGAAAAAACACATGTTGATGTTTAATGTCTCAATGAGCTTGATAGACATTACTTGTAGAGACCCAAGGAAAAGCCCAAGTTATGTATAAGCTTATACTTCGAAAAAGCCATTCAAGGTAACAATTAGACCTTATTGGAATCATTATAAAGTCCAGTTCCACCTAGTAAGGAACCGGTGTGGAACTTGACATTCACTACAACTTTATCATACTCATTTATCTCTATCATACTTCTTCCACCCAATTTGGGATTTAGCGAAGCAGTACAGTCTCCCAACTCAAATCCCTAACATTCTCATCAGGGTCAACATTGCACTGAGTGTCCAATGACACGTGGAATTATTAGTCTGGCTCTAATACCACTAGTAACAAACAAAAGAGAAGGTCAAACCACATTTAGGTTTACACTCCAAAAGGACAAGTCAATAGTACAATTGGAACTGCTTAGTATTATTATAAAACCCAGTTCTACCTAGTAAGGAACTAACATGGGACTTGACACGTAATACGACTTTACCAAACTCAATCACACTTCTCCCACACGATGTGAGACTTATTGAGGCATCATATCGCTGGCCTATATTCTAATAGGTTAAGGTTTTGATTGGATGCTTAATTGGTATAGTCTCACTCATTTTTTCTTGAACTCCACGGGCCAGGCATAATTTTCCTCCGTATTGGTTGCATTTTCTAAAGCAAAAAAAGATTGTAAGTTCACAGGAGATCATCTTTAATCCTCCATTATGCATCCCAATCATTAAGTAGTCACTTCAGCTAGTTGATTATAGTAAGAACACATAAGGATCATGATGATCAAAGTAGTAGAAGTTCACAAAACAGAACTACACAAAATAGCAAATGGCCAAGTAAGAAGAAAATACACTAGTTCCGGGAGCAGGAGTGTAGATTTGGCGCTGAAAAATCCTTGAAGCAATGTTGTTTCTTCTAAACATTACTGCTGATGTACAATTGATATCTCCCCTGGAAACCAGATTATGAAAGTGCTATAAGATAACCATCAATAGGAACCATCATCTTGAGAGTAGATATGGATAGTCGGGATCCACTGTCGATATACATTTCTTTTTTAGGGACTGAACTCAGTTTGCAGTCCAATTATTGGATTTGGATAGGAAATGAGGATTCTAATGAATTTTCTCAACTGTGAGATGATACCAAGATTTATCATAATATGAATCACAAAACAAACATTTGTTCATATACAGCATGGAAGAAATATACCCTACTTAATAGAAAAAAGGCCACTTAATGGCATCCTTCTGAGAAATAGATTAAAAAAAAAATTGAAATTGACTAGATTTAAATTCAATTGAACGAATCAAATTCCTACTAAAAAACAAGTACTTGATTCAAAGAAGTAGCCTCACAAACAGCCATCCAATGGCTCCATTAGTACTTAAACATACCGGATGCTTGAGTTTTCTTTCTTTTCAGAGCACGAGAGAACCGCTTGATTGTTGCCGCCATCTGGACAATAAATAAACAGCTAAAGCAAGGGAAGTGGTGCCCGCCGTGATCCAGTGGTAACCATGTGAAGAAAACATTTACAAAAAAAAAAAAAAAAAAAAAAAAAAAGGATTTACATTAAAGGATAAGTGGGTTACAAGAATGTAAATCAAAAGGGTAAAGGGACAAAACGGATAACCCTCTTCGACACCAGAGAATTATTACATCGACAAGAATGCCGGATTCTTTTCTTTTTTGTTTCTTTTATGAAAATACTAGATAAAACAAATAACAACGAAGTCTTCCAAGAAAAAAATTTGATCTTCACCGCACAGGTATACTCTTTCTCATTCTAGTCTTCTTTCTCCTTTCCCAAGGGGCTCGAAACGTCGCAACAAATTCCTTATGTTAAACAAAAAGTGAATGAGCACAGACCCAGTACGAAAACCAAACTGTACTGAGTGAGCAAAGGAAAGCAAAAGACGAGCGTTGTGTGCATGAAGGGCTCCAAGCTTATGCCATTGCTTTCCAATGCGCGTGTACGAGTAATTAACATGATAACATGATAAAAGGGTTTGAAAGTCTAATCCTCGGCTGACTCATAAAAGTTATTGTGCGAGAGAGAGGGTTCCTCACCCGTCGGAGGCAGCGAGGAAGTGAGGGAGAACGCAGGGGGGTGAAGAGAGAAGAGGCGGAGGGGAAGGTTGTGCCTTCGCAAACGCAGAGTGTGTGTAGACCACAAGGCTGGCAACTGACGTGGGACTTCAGGAAGCCATCACCTTATTTGTTATGTTCAATTAAATAAGGGAAAGAGTAATTCAACTTATAAAGAGGTCGAGAATCGACGATATTTAATTTGTAAAAAATTTAAATTATAAAGGTCTTATGTAAATCAAGCTTAACCATATCAACAGTTTCAAAGTATACTCACAAATAGAATTTTTCAAAAGGAAAATTTTATAGGTACAAGACTTTTACTCGCTATTTCTTACCCAAAAGATACCATTGTATTTTTTTCTTTTTCAACTAATATTAAATATAGTCTTAAAGATTTCGTGTACTTTTTTAAAAAATAAAAAATAAAATCTATTATTAAAAAATTATTTTTTCATCTAAATCTCACTTTTGTCCACTTTTTTTAAACGAGAAAATAAATACAGAGCAAAACTATAATTATCGCATATCCTATTTGTAATGAGTAAAAAAAAAAAGAAATAATATTTGTAGTCTTAAAATGTATAATATTCGTATATTCTCTTTGAAAAAAATGAATAAATATGATATGCATATGACAAAATTAATTTTTTAAAAATAGATTTTACTTATTTTTTAAAAGAGTACACGAGACTTGTTAACCTTAAAATTATATCTAATATTAATATAAAAAAATTATATAACTTGAAAAATTACAAAATAAATAATAAATTTTTTTTATTTTTTGATTGAGAGAGGGAGGTTTTGGAAGCTGAGGTTATATCAATCAGATTACGCTAAATAATAAATTTTATACATTACAAATCGGAGAGATTTAGATTGTTAAAACGAAAATGGGTTGCAAATCACAAAGTGCCATGTCAGAGCGTAAAAAGCAACACGTAGAAGTCTTCGTCCATGTAGCAGCGCTCTTTTTCAAAAGAGAAATGCGTAATTTTTTTAAATCAATGAATGAGTAATTTAAAATTTAAATTCAATATTAAA
Organism: Juglans microcarpa x Juglans regia; assembly: GCF_004785595.1. NCBI lineage: Eukaryota > Viridiplantae > Streptophyta > Magnoliopsida > Fagales > Juglandaceae > Juglans > Juglans microcarpa x Juglans regia. The sequence goes on from NC_054595.1 coordinate 23,741,306, forward strand.
AGAAGGACAAATGTAAGTACAACTTGGTTCCTTGGGCTTGCCCTCGGGTGATAAAATTACAAAAGGGGATACTAAATTTAAGATGAGAATTGATATTTATAATTTTAAAATGTTCAAACTTCACGTGTTTTTTTTAAAAAAATAAATGTATAATTCAGATATCCACAAGAAAAATTTATTTGTTAATAGTAAATTATATTTTTTTCAAAATGAACGTGCGAAACTTACACACTATAGAACTATATTTAACATTACTCAATTTAAAATTTATATAAACCGAAAATTATTCTATAAATATCGTGAGTGTAGTTTAAATCGGACGTTTCATGTTAAACAAGTAACAGCTCGAGATTAATTATAGTAAAAAATAAAAAGATCGTATCAATTCACTTCTTAATAGATAACAATCCAATAATCATCTCTGTTAGGGGATTCTCTGTTCTTTGCACTGTGACCACTTGATTTACATGTATTATAGTAATGCTACATATTACGCCATTATCTCATATTTAATCTGTAAATATGATCATGCGGGTGGCTGATCATCTCTTGATTTTTGAAAAATAAAATAAAAAATTGACAGACAACGACAGCTCATTATAGTAAGATAAGAACGAGATTATGCTATGATAACATGTTTAAATAAGAAAAATTCTTTTCATCAGCTACTAATCACCATCTCACACCATATGAAAAATACTTCACTATGAAAAAACTATAAATGTGAAGTGTTAGATGTCTATAGTGACTGATATGTAGGATTACTCTCTAGATAATAAGATTTATAACTTATTTCATTAAGTAAGCTAGTTTAAGATCTGAAGGCTGAAGCCAACAAGTTAGGTTAATTATGGGCTATCAGAGTAAATATAGACCATTCATGGTTGTTTAACGCAGAATAGATGTCCCACCCCGTTTGGATACAGGTATTTCATCTCATCTTTTTATTACAACTTTCTCAAATCTCCACACAAAATATAATAAACAATTCAAATTTCAAAAAAATAATAATATTAAAAAATAATATTTTAACAATATTTTATTCAATTTTTAACTTTCATTTCAACTCATCTCATATCTATTCAACTCAATATCCAAACCGCACCTAAAAACCCTGAAATTGTGTCATTATGTCATGGAAATATGGTTGTTTCCGGTGGCGATACAAAAATCTGACTTTTTTTTTTTTTTTGGAGCACCTAAAACATATAAAACTGAGAAGGCTGTCCTTGAATATCAAACAATTATCTTCCAAAAACTGTTCAAACTATCTACCAAATAACATTTGCCAACAAAAGGTGAACTGGAAAATTAAAATCATCCCATATTTGGCACGAACCGTCGAAAGTTCTCCATTAGTGACTAGAACTCAAAGCCAGCTTTGAGAGGGTACAAATAATTCAACATTAATTTCTACAACCAATGAGAACAAAAAAAGCTGCTACCAGGTGTTGGGCAAGACGAAACTCTCAAGTCTCCAGTCTCCCGAAAAAAAATCCTAGCCCCCATTCCTTTTTTAAATCCTCAAGACAGCCATGAAGGCAATAAAAAATGCAATGACCCACAGGTAGATTTTCTCTCATCATATGGGTTTGTCACCAACATAAGGGGCAGCGATGCCTTCAACTCTTCCACAATATTCACATAATTAGGCCTTTTCTACCGATTCTGCAACGAGGCCAAGATGTATCCGTTGCTCCGCTAACAATAATAGCAATAAATAAACCCACAGACGCCCTCTATGAAGGAAACTGGTGCGAATTTATGCATTCAGAAAATGAGACTTGCCTTCAACCGGGCACTGAGTGTCAGCATGCATCCTTTGCTCCCTAACGTCCAATTTTTTAGCGTGTCCAGATAGTCACCAAAATTGGCCGCAACTTTTTAGTGGGCAGCAGAAGGCACATCATCTGAATCCATCCTTAGCTGAAAAGACCAAAAAAAATAAAAAAAAAAGACAGAAAATGGTGACAGGCAAATCACAAAGAGGAGGAATTTATACAATGAAAAACTGGATATTGAGCATACCATCTGAAGATGCTTCAGCAATGCTCCATGTAAGAGCCTTCTGAGCTTATCACAATGGTCTACCATGCGACCAGAACTAATGAATTCCTCAAGTTTGCACCATAGGTGCTCAATTGCTGTGTATGGAAACCAAACTGCAAGAGGTTTTTTCCGATTGATTATGTCTGCCGGCCTCTGCAGAAGGGAAGAAAGTAATTAATGTTAATATCCTCGATAAACACCTAGCAGAAGGCTAAGAAAAGTATTCCACAGGTTGGTGGTAAGAGAGGTCCAGATGTCAGTGTTCTCCATATTTGGCATCTAACGGGTGATGCCAAGCATGTGATTCAGGTGCTTGAAAGTTAGCAAGGGCTATTTGGTTTTAGTGAGTATAATAATCTGAATGATATTCTTCTTCTGTGTGACGTGGAAAAAAAATCTGCAGAGGAACAGTATGACATTTGATGATGGGCTTTCCTTGTCATGTTAGTCTTCACTTCCGAAAATTGTTGCCTGGTTGCTTTCACCGGCATCCATTCCCCATTTATTTTTAAAGGTCTAGGCATTACATTTTAATTCTTTTAGAAGTACCTTTCCTATACTCCTTGTGTGATTGAGCTTTCTGCCTTATCTAATAAAGTTAATTGGCTCATGTTTGGGATTGCGGTGAGTAATAAAGCTTATAGTTGTAGAGCTTAAGCAAGAAGCTCCACTACTAAAAAGCTATTTCCTGTTTGGTAACCATATGTCTAAAATACAAACATGTTACATTTGCTTAGAAACGATATAAAAGTGTTTTTTGAGGTAGAAATGACATAAAGGTCATTTGAAAGTTGTAGTGTTGTACATGTGATAAGATCAAAGGGCAAAGCTGTAATTATCTGAAAATTGTATGGATATTTTTCCCATAAACAGTCTTTTTTAAAATTGGAACTACGGTCCTCATTATCCGAAAAAGCACATTTGAGGAAAAGTATCATTTAACCATCAAAATTATGTTTTTTCTCAAACGTACTTTAATCTCATATGTAATACCCAAACAATCTAATGTTATCATTAAAGAGATTTTAAGGATATTTAATCACTTTTTAAGACCCCTAACGCAACCCCAAACAGGCCCTTATTATCAAAAGAAGAGAATAAGCAAACTGATAGGCTGATTCAGCAATTTATGGTTCACCAAGCGATATGTAAATTTCATCACCGTATAATTTTTCTCTCTGTAAACTCGTTCCGATGGTGATCGTGGGCATTTGATAGTGAGATTTTGCTCGTACGGGAAGGAATATGGGTCTTTCAAAAGCTGTTGTTATAGAATTGAAGTCATTTGAGGTGTCAAGGGATGGTCGTAGGGTGTTCCTTATTGAGAGAGGGTGGAAGTTTGTGAAAAATATGAGTTTGGAGTTGGCCACAACACACTAGTTCACTAAAACTTTGGAAGATTGTTTGAAGGTTGGGAGAAAGGAGTTCTATACAGCGCATCGGGAAGGTGATAGGGGCATCATAGCACAAAGGTGCTCAAACTTCCAGGGCGCTTTCATGGCACTGTTGGTATGGAATGGGTGGTCACCGTAACTGCATCTTTTTACCTAAAGATAGGGACGGAATGGGATGGAGGAAGCTGGCGGAGGTTTTGAGGGAGGCTGGACGAGAAGGTTGCTCCTTTGGGCCGGCACCGCCAGAGACGACAGTAGCTCATTCTTCTACCAGGTCGTACAAGAGGCTCTCCAACAACCAAGGACTTTAGACATGTCTCGTCAACCTGCCAAACTGAATGCCAGGTTTGACACTTCGGCTCGGTTGAGAGGAGTTGCACCACTGCAATAGTCAAGAAGCGCCGCCGCTTTTGTAAGGGTCCAAAGACTTGAGGGTGGTTGCAGGGACCTGTCGGTCTAAATAAGGAATTGGTCCTTCGGGCTGTGATGGAGATGCAGAGTCAAGTGAGGGAATTACAGCGTAATATAAGCTGGTTGATACGGTGCGTTGAGGAGGAAAAATGGGTGGGGGTGGGCTTGGGTCTGGGTGACGGGCCAATTAAAGATAAAAACAGGGGAGCCCCTTCAGGTGCTAGCTGTGGTAAGCCGTATGGGCCGTCTGTTCTAATGGGCCAGGATAAGCCAAATGGACTGTCTGTGGTGAGTAAAGGGAAAGAAAAGATAGAGATGGGCCCAGGCGCTGAGCCTCAACTCATGTGCAAACAGAACACCCATCATCTGCTAGGGCCTGTTTGGAGGAGACGCAACCCGAATGCCTCAGGCCCATCGACGGGTGGGTCTTAGCCACCATTGCCAGCAAAGAGCTAGGGGGCCCTAGCGAAGGCTGCGGAACCACCAACGGGGCTATCCAGCCTGAGACTGCACCCGCAGAACATCAAGGCACGGGATCTAACCCTTTTCGAACCCCTCTTGCCTCTGACGTGCCGGGTCCATCACAGATCAGTTTGAGGGAGGATGTCGATGCTTCGACTGCAACATCACCACTGTCTAGACCGCAGGCGATCGCACTCCCAACAGTGGGGGTACCGAGAATCGAGGTCTCTCCCATCTCCTTGGTCAAAGAGATGCTTGGGATGGGTGGGCTCCCAAGAAACACATGGGAAAAGGATATGGTGGGCTCTCAGGGCAATCTGGTGGAGATGGTGATGATTGAGAGTGAAACTTTGACCAGCGAGGGATCCATTCAAGCTCCCGTTTCAGACTCGAATACGAGGGAGTCAGACTCAAATTTGCTATTGGCTATCTGTGACAGTGAGTGCTCTGTTTTGGGGGGAGAGGGGGGGGGGCAGAGTGGGTGTTCAAGAAGGTAGAGGAGTTACAAGCTTGTATTGGGATTTCTTGTGTAGGCTTTGAAGAACAGTTTAGGGTCATTCTTTGTAGCCATTGGAGATGGTCGAGCGAAGTCAACTACAAAGCAAGATAGGGAACTCAAAAGGCTCACATGTACTATTAATTATGAAGCGAAGGAAATGAGTGGCAGAAGGGATAGACTGAAAGGGAGGGGCACTCTTTGTACTCATGAAGCCTAAGATTCTTTCTTGGAATGTGCAAGGGCTTAATGATTGCAATAAGCATCTTCACATAAAATCTTTATTACGGACATGGAAGGTTGATGTGGCGTGTCTTCAAGAAACAAAATTGCGGGTCATTGATAGAAGAATCATCCGTAGTTTGTGGGAGTGTTTGTATGTGGGTTGGTCCTACTTGGCCTCTTTGGGAGATTCAGGTGGCATTCTTTTAATGTGGGATAAAAGAGTGGTGGAGGTGGTAGAGGAGTGTGTTGGAAATTTCTCAATCGCTAGTTTATTTAAAAATACGGTTGATGGATGGGAATGGGCTTATGTAGGCACATATGTGCCTAACTTGGATAGAGATAGGAGAAGGCTATGGGAAGAGTTGGCGGGTTTATATTATTTATGGGATGTGCCGTGGTGTATGGGTGGAGATTTCAATATTACTCGCTTTCCTAATGAGCGATCGGGGAATTGTCGCAACTCCTTGGCCATGGAGTTCTTTAAGTTCATTTTTGAGTTGGACCTCATGGATCTCCCTCTTGTCGAGGGCGAGTTCACATGGTCAAATAGCCGGGGCTGGTCTAGATTGGATAGGTTCCTTGTCTCTCCTTCATGGGAGGCCCACTTTCCAGAGCTGTGTCAGAAGCGGTTGTCCCAAGTTTGCTTGGATCATTTCCCTATTTTGTTAGACTGTGGAGGTATTCATGGGGGACACTGGTATTTCAAGTTTGAAAATATGTGGTTAGCCGCTGATGGTTTTGTAGAGAAGGTGTGTTCTTGGTGGTCTTCTTATCAGTTCTCAGGCACGCCCAGTTTCATTCTTGCAGGTAAGCTTAAGGCTTTGAAAAATTATCTAAAGAGGTGGAACTTGGAAGTTTTTGGCAACATTGACAACCAGAAGACTACCAAGGGGAGGGAATTGATGGGAGACACCTCGGAGGAGGAATTATTGAGGAAGAGTTCGGTTGTGACTGAGTTGGAGAGGGTGTTGTTGATGGAGGAGACTTCGTGGCGACAAAAATCCAGGGCCCTTTGGCTAAAAGAAGGTGATAAATGTACGAAGTTCTTCCATAAAGTAGCTAATTCGCATGGGCGCAACAATGCTATTGAGGCACTTCACTCAGGTACTCAAGTGCTCTCTTCCCCCTCTGAATTAGAAAACCATATTGTGCATTATTCTGAGAACTTCTTCACGAAACCGGCCTGGTGGAGGCCGAAGCTAGATGATTTGTTGTTTTGAGTCTATTGATTCGCAGAGTGCGAGTTGGTTGGAAAGACCCTTTGACGAAGACGAGATTTATAAAGGTCATTTGTGGTATGGCCAAAGATAAAGCGCGAAGTCTGGATGGCTTTTCGATGGGTTTCTTTCAAGCTTGTTTGGATATTGTGAAATATGATGTTATGCAGGTTTTCCTTGAATTACACTCTTTCAGGAAGTTTGAGAAATGCCTCAATACGACATTCATTGCTCTCATACCGAAGAAACAGGGGGCTATGGTAGTTGAAGATTTCTGCCCTTAAGCCTTGTGAGTGGAGTATACAAGATCATTTTGAAGGTTCTTGCTAATTGGCTAAGCCCGGTATTGGAAATAATTATTTCTAAGCCTTAAAATGCATTTGTTCGTGGGAGACAAGACAAATCCTTATTCGGTTCTCATTGCCAATGAGTGCTTGGATCATAGGTTGCGGGAGAGAGTTATATGCAAGCTTGATATGGAAAAGGCATATAATCATGTAAATTGAAAATTTCTTTTATACTTGCTCAGGAGGTGTGGCTTTGGTGATAGGTGGATTTCATGGATTCGACATTATCTCCACCACTCACTTCTCGATGCTAGTTAATGGCACCCCAGTTGGATTTTTTAATAGTTCTCGCGAATTGAAGCAAGGGAATCCATTGTCTCCTGTTCTCTTTGTTATTGTTATGGAGGCACTTGCCCGAATGGTGAAGGTTGCTGTTGGAGGAGGTTTTCTATCAGGATTTTCGGTGGGTAATGGTACTGATGGCTCTATCATAATCTCGCATCTCTTATTTGCAGATGATACTCTCCTTTTTGTGAAGCGGATCATGGCCAGATTCAAACTTTAAGTGCACTCTTGTTATGTTTCGAAGCTACATCGGTGCTTAAGGTGAACCTTGGTAAGTTCGAAATAGTTGCAGTGGGCGTGGTGCCTAGTATCATCAGCCTGGCGAGCCTCCTGGATTGTAAAGTGTCTTCTTTGCCTATGAAATATTTAGGCCTCCCGTTGGAGGCGACTTTTAAGGCTAGAGCTATTTGCGATGGGATTGTGGAGAAAGTAGAGAAAAGGTTGGCCGGTTGGAAATGGTTGTATTTATCGAAAGGGGGTCGACTCACATTGATTAAGAGCATGTTAACTAACCTCCCCACCTTTTTTTATCTCTATTCCTTTTGCCTGCAGGGGTGGTGAATAGGATTGAGAAATTATTTCGGACTTTTTTGTAGGGGTGGGGATGGGGGAGGAAACAAAAGTCCATCTTGTTAACTGGAATAAAGTTTGTTCTCCAATTGCTAATGGTGGCTTGGGAGTGTGCAACTTGAGGACTTTCAATAAAGCTTTGTATGGAGGTACCACTTAGAGGGGACTCGCTATGGAAGGAAATTATTGACTCTAGACACGGAAGTGTTTGGGAGGGTGTGGAGTGGGCTTATTAAAATTTATTAGGAGGGGATGGCCGAGTTTTGAAAATCATATCCGTTTTGTGGCTGGAGAGGGTACCAGAATCAAGTTTTGGCATGATGTTTGATGTGGAGATCGTGCTCTTGATAGGGCATTTCCAGCTCTCTATCGTATTGCAGCTAACAGGGATGCTACTGTAGCAGATCTGCAGGTATTTTCTCTTGGTTCTCAATAGTGGAATGTCATGTTTAGTAGGGATATTCATGATTTGGAATTGCACACTGCTTCAGAATTTTTCAGGTTGACATACTCCACGGGAAACACTACGGCACAGGGGGATAGGATGCAGGGGAAGTCCAATGGCAGAAAGAAGTGTACAGTCAGGGCATACTACAAAGTATTGGCATCACAAGGTAATGTTCCCTTCCCTTGGAAGAATATTTGGAGGTCTCGTGTGCCTTCTAAAGTAACTTTCTTCATAAGGACTGCTGCTCTTAGGAAGATTTTGACCACGGACAACTTGAAGAAGAGGGGGCTTATTATGATGGATTGGTGCTATTTGTGTAAAAAGCATGCAGAATCAGTGGATTACATATTATTGCATTGTGAGGTGACAAAAGGTGTTGTGTGATGAGATCTTTAGAAGAGTTGATGTCGCTTGGGTAATGCCATTGAGGGTGATTGATTTACTAGCTTGTTGGAAGGAGATTCAAGGCTATCCTCAGTGGCAGCAGTGTGGAAGATAATTCCGTTGTGCATTATGCGGTGTATTTGGTCGGAAATGAATGAGAGATGCTTTGAAGATAGGGAGCACACAATGGCGGAGCTTCAGAATTTTTTTGTACACGCTTTACTATTTTGGTTTTCAGCAAGGAATGAGAGATGTGCTTTGAAAATAGAGAGTGCACAATGGTGGAGCTTCAGAATTTTTTATAAACCCTTTACTGTTTTGGTTTTCAGCCATTGACCTTAATGGAAACAATGCTCATGACTTCCTGTCCTTAATCTATCGATCCTAGAATGTATTTAGGTGTTCTTTTGTATACTTCCTGTGTACGGGCTATACCCATTTCATTTGTATCAATAAAATTTACCTCTTACTTATCAGGAAAAAAAAAAAAGCAAACTGATAGACTATCATTTATTTGAACTTGCAGGATGAACACACTTAATATTAAATTCAGTGATAGATTTGAGATAAAAATCACTTATAAAAAAAAAAAAGATTTGAGATAAATATGGCTTTGCATGTCGGAACATTGACGTCAGTTATTGCCATTTCTCAATAAGCTTAACATGATAGGCAGATAAACTTAATATTTTAGATTTGTAGTGATATGTGCACATCAGCCACTGACATATAGAGTTACCGACACATTCATAAACACACGTGCATGCCATATATAAAGTTATGTTCATATACAGGTTTTCTTTAACTAATGTTAACAGTCATCCAAAGTAATTACTGCAGAGCAATTGCATCTTAATTTTTCTCCTAAAATGTTTTCAACCTTTTGCCATTCAACTCTCCATCAGCATTGGTAGTGTTAATGGCTTTGTCTGATGGACCATTTTTATTTCTTAGTTTCATTTTTTATCCTTTTGATTTTTCTGTAAAACATGCTACAGCTTGATTTGATATAAAAAAAAATGAAGAAATTACTCAAATATGGTATATTGAAGTTGTAACAAACTTCTGACATAGCTTACTTTTTTATGTTATTACTAGGTATTAACAAAGGTGTCTTGGTTTATTAATTTTTTTAGTTGTTGAAAAAAGAAAATTAATTGAGTTTGTAATGAAATGTAATGCAATAAAAATTCTACAGAACTTCAGAGATGAATATCCGGGAAAAATGCAATAGACCAGCAAGAATGCATAAAAAGTAGTTTAAACATAATAGAAGTAATGAATAGTAGGAGAATGTTGAGAATACTTGAGTACTTTTGTACCAAACCTAGCCACAAGCAATGAAAAGAAATAGAATTTACCACTGATGCAAATGATTCTATGTAATCAAGCAAAAGATTTGTAGCCTCTGTATATCGACCATAATCAACATAGAGCCGAAACAAGGATGCAGGATTTGATTCTTTACGAGTCATCCCCCATGTCCTCTCTCGTCGACCATCCTGTCACAGCTCATGTGAATGTAATTAGGGGGTGTAAATAAATTCATATCTAATCTAGGATCCCCATCCATCTGATTAAAAAGTGAAAGAAAATAGCACTAACACAAAAAATTGTGCTCCATAGTGCATGAAAAAAGGTGAGTTAGATCCGCATATGATAGAGGTCCAGAATAATCTCCCAAGAATGCAATCTATTACAAATTTCTAGAGGTTTTCAACATATTCAACATACATTTAGAAGAAACATATACAGAGGAAAAAGAGTGCCTTAATCAAGTCTTATGTGATGCTGATGTGAAGCAGAGAACTGTTTCTGTTTGAATATATATAATAAGGTTGATATTCGAACAATAATCTCAGCCTGAATATATCAACTCTATAAACTAATTGCCAAAAAAAGGGACAAATAGACTATGGAAAACATCTTTGAGATGAAACGTAACATGTACTTTCGTCAGACCAACGATTGGGAAAACGATAGGCCACTCAATGAAATAGGACTTTTTGACTTCTCATCCGATACACACTAGTGTACTAGCGATAAGGCTATTTATGATGTACCATGCTTTTTAATCCATATTTAACTTCTAAGCTCATCAAATCATGCTCCTAAAAAGTTGGCCCTTCAGAAACATGTTAAAAAGGAGAAACTAAAGACAACCCCATATAATTTGTCTAATGGAAAAGGTAAAACAAGTTTAAAGCTACAAGATGGTTCCACTTATTCTAAAATTATTCTGGCTAGAGAAAGTACCTTAAACATTTGAACCAGCCAAAGAGGCAATTCAATCTCAGGATCTGCAGAAAGAAGAGTTTCAGCAACAATTACTGGTAACTTGGCATGAAAACCCCTATATTTTTCCTGCAATTTATAAGTATTTCACAAGGTTAAATAAGGTGGAGACCAATATAAAAATTGAAGGATCAAGAGGATATAAAAATGAAAAGATCAAGAAAATATATACCAGATAAATCTCAAGAGTTTCCCATTCACTATTCCCCTTATATTGTTGAGCTGCCGGAACCAGATTGGCTGAACCATGAATAACCACTTCATTCTTTGATGACGTCAACAAAAGACCCTGTGTCCTGAGATCATCCCTGAAAGTCATATCACATACTGTTACATCACTCTCATAACAAGGAGATTAAATTTACATTCACTTTCACCTATGTGTAACTCAAAGTATACAAAGTGAATCCATAACAAGGAGATCAATTGTACCGAATAGATGAAGAATCTACTTTATTTGGACAGCATTTCAATGACATAGCACAAAAAAGCTCTTTCCAATTCCCTGTGCAAGAAAGATCCCAAGTCAAATTTACAGGCATCCCAAAGGAAAACTTCATAATGGTAGTGATATTAAACTTCAACATATGCCAGTAAGTACACCTTTTTAACGCTGAACCCCTGAAGAATCTTAAGAGAACCGTAAAAGACATGTCATATAAATTTCTCTGGACTAGAAGATCAACCAAATCCGATGGAGCTCTATGAACTTCTGGAAGTAAATAGAAATGCAAACAACTTATGAATATAACGAAAATACAAGAAAGCTAACACTGAAACTTCTTTAGATCAATTCCCAGAAAATCATTTCACATGAGTATTCAAACATATCATTCATAATGTAAGAACTTTCTAATTTTTTTATTTTTTTTTATAAGTAAACGATTATATGATATGAATAAGCATAGCCAAGTAACAAGATGCATACAAAAGGTCACATCTAGTAAAAGAAGTAATAGAAAAAGAAAATCATGAAAATCAAGCACAACAATCTATACTGTGCAAAGAAAAAAGTCTAACAAAAAAATCCAAGTTCTTCTAGTGAGTGCTCCTTGTCTTCAAATGTGTCATTTATCCAGCTGGCATGAGCTCTGTCACTGTGCAGCATAACCAAGTAATTCCATTCTATAAACACTTCATTCCATAACATTCAGCACCTCACAATGCAACAATAAGTATCCACATTCACCATTTTCCTACACATACAACACAATCTACTATGATCACCACATCTCCATAATATCTGCGTCAAATCTACCAAACTTCTAAATTGTGAAAGATTTAACTTTAGGAATATAAGGCAAGCAGATGAAAACAAGATGAAAATAATATTCATATCAGAAATGTGGAATGAGAGTATTTGTGATACTAATCGACAGGTCAATTGCTTCAATGAGATTCTAAACAATATATCTAAGCTTACAGTAAACATCCATTTGACAAAAATCACAAACCTTTACTAGTAAATGTCCATCTGATGTTTGCCAATGAAAGCAAATATTCTGCTGACGTTAGCACAAACTCATTCTCAAGTTTCTCGATATCAATATAGTACTGCTGCTTTGAGGCATAACATCATTGCCGGCTGCTGCTGCAAAGAAAAAACATTTATTGACTCAAAGTAGTATAACTAACAAGTTTAAAGTTCTATATCCAATATAAATATTAAACACAGACAAATCTCTTAGGTGTATTATTTACTCTGTTCCTCCATTGTTCTAGCCTTTTTACGAGGAAAATGCTCGTTTTGAAGAGAGTTTCCGTCAAGCAAAGGATCAATCCAAGCATATGAAGGATGAACAAGATGCAACGCGTTATAGCAGCAGAGAGCCCATTCAGCCTCTCTTGCAGCACCAGGGAAGTGTTCAGGTAATCTTTCAGAACTGCTTCATTTCTCAAACGAGCTGAATATAGGTACATGTAGCCGGCTGCTCTTCGCCAGTTATGTCGATGCATTTCAAATGCATATAGCAACTTAAATAAGTTCGGCTTCACCAAAATATCAGAACGCTCTGCCTACATATTTCGGGAAAAAAAAATGCCATCAAAGTTAATCTGCAGATTACTACATTGAGAAAAAAGAAGAGTGTGTTTCCAACTAGGACATACCTTCCAGGCAAGCTCTTGTTCCACTTTATCGCTTAAGCCAATGAAGGGTAGTTGACCACCACAAAGAATCTGCAATCAATAAAGAATAAATGAAAATTTTCTAGGAACAGTGGTTGGAAAACTAACTTCATAATTATCCATATGTATCCACCGCTCGCAACCACATACAACAAATCAGCTTCTTATATACCTCCCCCACCCCCGCGCGCGCGCTCAAGGCTTCCTAAACTTCTAATGGCATAAAGTAGAAAATAATATCAGAAACAAATGCAAAGGGAACCTTCATGGCACCGCATTCATAAAGAACGATTATGAAACGCCTCAGGCAGATGTATTTGCTCTCCTCGTCTGGATTTGTAATTATTGCACAGTATGCATCATAAAAGCGATTGAGATCTAAAGTAAACTTAAAGACATTAGCCCAAAGTCGTCCTTTAATAGTGGCAGCCGATTCACACAATGGATCTCTATCATAATTGCAATCTTTAGTAATTAGAGATTCATCAACTTGTTCAAGTGCAGCAAGTGCAAACTGGCAAGCCCCTTCACCAATATTATACTGCTCAAATATCTGCATTGCCCACTGGTAGTAATGTAACTTCCATGCAGCATCTGATGCACCAGCTGGAACAGAAAAGGAAGAAAGATCAAGGAATATTTTTTATGACAAAAATAATAATAAAAATTATGACAAAAGCTGGACAAAACATACATTACAAATAACTAGTAAGTAGAAAAAAGCAGAAAATCAGAACAAAAGCTGGAGACATAAATTGGATGTCATCCAATGGTAGTGTATTAAAGAAGAAAATTACTTATGTAACTATAAAGAGTCACAATTATTTCTGAATAAACTTACAGAAACCAAGATGTGGAAATCCTAGTTCATCAGACAGACTCTGCAAAGCCTGGGAAGCGCCTTTTCCAGATGAAGCGCTAAACAGAACAACCCCAATGACAATCAGAACCTCCAGAGAGGCATAAGGAAACAAGCATTTAAAACCATAGAATTTGAGCACTATTAAATAAAAGATTCATGTCCAAGTCTAATTAGACTAAAAAACAGAGCTTTTATCCAAAAAAAAACATGATTGTCTAACATTTATGTAGAAGAGATTTCACCTATTAATGATATTTTTTTTTTTTTTTATGTTATCTTCAGCAGTTCGACCTTGCAGAGTAAATCCATGCACGATCGAAGTTTCCTACACGAATAGATAATGCTGCTTTTTACGATTGAAAATTTTAATGATATTTTTTTTATCAGTGCAATTCTCTTTCTATCGATAATATTACGAATTTGGTATTCTATATCAGCTCTGGACTTGGCCATCTTGGCAAAAGGAGATAAATACAGTGAAAGACTACTTTTAAATGCATTGGATAAGGTCACAAATATTTTACATTTTCACTTGATTGAAAATGTGATATATTAGATCTTCACATGCATATTTCTTCTCTTTCCAGGTCTTAGAAGTAAACAGTTTTTAATTTGTACAGAGCACTGAGAAAATAAAATAATTCAATACAGGTTGCTAATTGGATCAGGAACAGTCAATCAAATGGGTAAATTATGCATTCTAGAGTAAGAGCAAAAATTTGATCTATATTAGCTAAGTACCTGCTTAAGTTACGTTTGGAAATCACTATTCTGCTCTTATCAAATCATGAGGAACTAGTGAAACATCAATAGAAAGTCATGATTAATATGGATATTTTAAGTCAGAGCCTAAGACTCCATAGTGTGTACTGTCCAAAATAGTGGAAAATTGATTATCCTTTTCTTTCTGATTGGTAAGTTAAACATGCATTACAGTGGGTGTTGAACGCATGATTTAAATCTTTTGCATCTCTAAAACGTTCAACTATGCCATTAGAAGAGTATTGGTCCAGGAGGAGCACCAAAACCTAAATTATTATCCAAACGACATTCTTTTAAGAGTAAAAGCATAAAGAAGTTTCAAACTTTTGAATCTTGGACGAGTATTGAGATTCCTTCGGACGAGTTTTAGAGATATTGAGTACCAGAAGAAACATCGAACAGCTTCATTGACTTTCTTCTCTTTCACCACCCCATGTGCCACAGATTGTGCCTGAGCAAGGAGGCAACATCCTAGAAGATGATGAAGTATGCACCATCGGCCATCGGTGTCTTGAATACTTTGAGATGTCTTCTCTTTTCTTAAATGTGATTCCACAGTTGTGAGTAGATACTTAACGAAAATTTAGGGGAGCAAAAACAGAAAAGGTTCAGCCAAAATTTTCCCGAAATATAGCACAAATGCTTTCATCATAGAAAAGGCAGTTCTTAACTACTTAAAAAAATCATAGAAAAGATGGAGGAATGACCTCAACAGCATCATATTGGCCATGCCTAAGCAGGATCAGTGCAAGCTCAGTGGAATGGCTCAAGAAAGCAGAAGATTCTCCAGACTTGCCCCAAATGATCCAGCTACTAAAGTCTCGCATTGAATTCATAATATCAAGCGAATTAGGGAGACTTTTTGAAGAAAGGTGATTATGCTGTACTGAGGAACTTTGAATACTTAGTACGAGTATAAAAGCCAAGGTGAAGTGACATTTTCCAAGCTTCTCATCCCATGATCTTCTACACACGTTGCTGTCTGGACAAGGAAAAAACAGGACGATTACTTACAAATCCAAGTAACACGACCTACATAGCATACAACTCACTGAATCCAAACACACCTATTGCTATGTAAAACAGGGAGACTTGTGTGTCATTTGTCAACAAGGATCAATAATGCAGAGAAGGCTAAACTCACTGTACGTTCATGTTACCAAGTAACCAGTGGTTTGCTAAGCATTTAAATTTTGCAAAAATATATGCGATACAGCTATTACAACTAAATCTCAACTCTTTAAAATGAAAGTGTGACGTCCCAATGGAAGGCCCAAACCACATGGTGCATATTCCAAAGGGACTAGTCAATGATACAATTGAAGCCTCATTGAAACATAATAAAGAGCAAGAACTTCTTCCCAAGCAATGTGGGATCCCATACACCACCTACCTTATCCTCTCATCATATATCACAGAAAGGAACAAAAGATCTTTCCTCTAAAATTAATAGTGTTATTCCATGTCTTGAGAGAACTGGATATCAATAACAAAGCTATAGAAACCATAGCATAAACTTACCAATTTGTAGTGATGAAAGCTGAGAACTGAAGTCTTCAATTGCAGCAAGTTGAGATGGTGTGGTAGCAAAGAAATGAATGATGACCCATTCAGAAACAATTTCCTCTATCATTGGGACCAGCTCATGTTGTATTCTAGATATATCATCATGCGGCATATGGATCTGCATGCAGATTAAAAGAACTTTCTAGATATAAATGATACTTAATTTTTATGGATCAGAAATTCTTAAAAGATAATTAAAAAATCTTATCCTGGGAATAAGGTTGTAAGAATAGTTTGCATGTGCCAAAAAGAGAAAGAAATGCAATAACTAACAGGTAAAATTAAAGAAACTAAGTATCAAAGCAAATGTTTACAATAATAACAAATTATTTCTTTTATAAGTGCAATAATAACCAATTATCCTATAACCAAAAGCATAATACAAGCAATTCCTTTTTCTGAGTATATTGTCACATGTTTTGCTTTATTAAACATAGCCATGCTGTATTAAAAATTAAAGGTAAAGACAAACTTTGCAACTCATGCACTGGTATGAGATTCAGCTGATAAATGTCACATTCCACCTTTGTTTAAGAAAAGGGGGAGGGGGGATGCCATTTGATCCAAAGGTACGGAGAATTAGAAAACAGGTCCAAAAAAAGGATATAAAGCAGGAAAACTGCTGCTGTATGCCAACCCAGTTTCTCAGGTCTCGCCATAGGCTGTGAAGTAAAAGTTAAAAAAACATGTAACTTTTAAGAAATATTTTCACAAGAACCAAAGTTTTTAGAAAACTGGACTGTTCATGGATCCATAAACATATATTTAAAGTACTAATCATAACACTACATTATAGAACAGAGTACCTGCAAACAAAAGTTTAAAACCAGAAACATAGAGAAATTGAATCGCAACATCATGGCTATATCTATATATCAGAGCAATTTTCTTGTCTTATTTTCTCCAATTTTTGACATGTAACGTCTCAAAGAAGGCCCAAGCCACATTTGGCCTATTTTCCAAAAGGACTAGTTAATGATACAATTGAAGCCCATTGAACCCATTATAAAGAGTAAGAACTTCTCATTCACAAGCAATATGGGATCTCATACACCACCTACCCTTATCACTCAATATGGGTATCACAATCTCCCCCCTCAAATTCCAATATCCTCGTCAGGCAATCCATTGTAGATGGCATGGCTCAAGTCCCACATTTCCGGTTGGAATATGCTCTGATACCATTGTAACGTTCCATGGGAGGCCCAAGCCACATCTGGGACTATATTTCAAAAGACAAGTCAATGATACAATTGGAGCCCCATTGAACCATTATAAAGAGCAAGAACTACTCATTCTCAAGCAATGTATGATCTCATATGCCACCTATACACCACCTACCCTTATCACTCAAATGGGGTATCACACATAACCTCACACAAGCAAGGATGGCATAAAGATGTGGGGATAGCAATCTAAGAATTGCAACCTCAGTGGAGTTTGAATCATGAATAGCCTATTAAAGCCCAAACCTTTTGTATAGTATGATAAGAACTATGACAGAACAATTTTCCCTTTTAACATTGTCAAAACTCCAGGGACATTTTCCCAGATTGCCTAGTCACGGTTTACTACCCTTTTTTAAACGACACATTTGAGACCTACTTCACAAATCGTTCCTAGGCTCCTCTCTAATCCTCTTCATCCTCACAAGAGATTTCATTTGTTCCAGGTTTATGGAAAAGGTGTACTGATAGTAAGAAGGCACCAAGTGCTGAGAGGCTTCTATATAAAAGTAAAAAATAATAACTAAAAAAAAAAACCTTACCAGTTAGAGCTTTATCATGTTTTCTGAGCACCGAAAGCCACATTGGACATCCAAATTCAATATCATTACTGCTGTTTATATATAATCAAATCTAATAATAGGTCAATGGCACCCCTCATGTATCATATTAAGGAAAGATGAACTGATTTTGAGTAAATCCGCCATCTATATCACATATTTAGCAGAAAATAAGTAAAAAGAAATTCCAAGCATGCATAGATTGATTAAGACAAAATAATTACACTTGCTTTTTTTTTAGGCCTTGAGTTTTCTGGATTAAGTCCTCAAGAGATCATGTAAATAATTCAGCTGTTAGAGTGACAATGTATCTTTGGGTCATTTTATGATTTTAATATTGGAGGAAATTTATACACTCACACTATCAGGCACTTATAAATAATAAATGAACAGGAGAACCCTAGTTTTATTGTTCTCTTCTCACTCATGCCATCCTTTCTGTCTTCTTCTTCTTCCCCTCTCTCTAGCTCTCTCTCCATCTCATTTTATTATATCTCAAACCTTATCTTTGGAAAAACGAAAAATTCAAAATACAGACGCACAAACACAGACATAGTAGGCATTGATTATGCTCTTTATACAAAAACTTTTGAGCAGAGCAAAGACTACTGGCAAAAGAAAAATTAATTTTGCTTTTGGACTACAAAGCAGATGAGAATGCATGACAAAATCAGTATATGAGATACCAAATTGCTATTAAATTTCATTAAACCTCTATCGCTAGAACCAAAAGAAAGCTGCTGATAACAAAAACTAAAAGGAGAAAAAACAGACCTGCCCACTGATTTTCACCAGATAATTTAGAAACAGAAGCATATCCAGTGCAGACTCAAACATCACCTTCGAAATTTGAGTAGTAGCCTGGACCAAGACGGAGGCATTTACACTTGATAATATTTCAGCATCAAAATTATGTGTGATCTTGTGAGGTACAAGAAATTTTAGAAAGCTCTCTATGACATTCAAAACTTTGCCCCAAGTGGCAGCTTTATTGCACAATGTATGAAGTGATACCAGCATGTCAATAGAGAATTTCCGAAGAGTTTTGTGGTCTGCCAGTTTCTTCTCCCAAGCAATATCAGCTCCAATATCTGACATATGGAGCTTCGATACTGATGAACCATATCCAGTCACAAGCATCTTCAGCAGGCAAGGAAGAACTTCTTCAGACGATATAAGTGATGTACTAACAAGCGACTCAAAAAATACAGCAGAAGCGGTTTTGCTCAATCGTCGACTGATGCTAATAACACATCTGAGCATGTCACTAAGAATCACATATTCAAGATCATCATCAAATAAATCCAACCCAAAGCTTGCAAGATCACCAAGCTCATCAGAAGAACCTAGCAGGATAAAAAAATGAAAAAATACACACTTAGGGGAGACGGGGAATGACTAAAAGTTGTTATTTCTAATCGTTACTCGTAACTGTCAAAAAGAAAGAAGAAATTCGGATTTAATTCTACTTCATATTAAGCTATGACCTCTGGCATACCATTGATAAGCCGCTCAATATCCTCCAGACCACGAAAAAGAGAGAATGAATTCTTTCTGATTAAACCAACAGCACCTGATAAAGAGTCAAGATGCAAACTGCATGGTGCATTGTAATTGCACCAGTTATGGAAGTATCGTGTACAGAAATTTTTCCAGCAGTAAGATATTGTCAGACTTTCTGTCGAACCCTAGCATACAGTGCTTAGTTTATCAGTTTTCACATAAAACCATTACTTCCAACTCATGAACAAAAGGAAAGAGAATTATATGGAACAAAAAAAAGTGAACCTCATATTCAATAAGTGAAAGAATTTCCTTTCTCAATCCATCAGCAGTTAAGGACTGGAATTCTGAATCAGTCCAGTGCCTATTGTAATCCAGCAAAGTTGCACGCAAAGAAATATTATGATAAATCCCAGGGCAAAGCAGCTTGCGTAAGAAAATTGAAGACACAAATGGCACCATATGATCCTGCAAAAGTTTACATGGAGGAAAGCACTGTGAGCAACACATTTAACATATGAGAACTTCCTGCAAGGCACTGGTGAGCATTTCATACATAAAATACAGCCAAAATAATACAGGGAGACCAAGGATTTTTCTTTTTCATTAGGAGTGGTAGTTTGGAGAGAGATGAAATTTAGGGAGCGGGGGGGGTAAAGTTGTAGCAACTTGAACTTAACAACTTAATTCTAGAGTAGGGATTTTTTGTAGAGCCGAAAAGTTAGTTGAAAATAACAGATAATGCGAGAATAAAAAGTTCAGATTTTAGAGATCTTTGTTTTTATTTTTCTTTTCTTTTTTTTATATGATCTTTGTTAATTAGTGAAAAAGCGCAACCGAGTACCCAAGAATTATACAAGAGAGACACCTAACTAGCATAAGAAAAAGATTATAGAAAATCGTGTAAACCTTTCTTTTGATGAGTAAGATAAATTTTATCACTGCATAAGATAACCCAAGTCCATTAAAGTTTATGGATGCAGTCCATGGAGAATATTATATATAAGTCTTGAGTTCCTTAGTCATCTGTTAGCGGTCCTGAAATATTCTATCATTTCGTTCATTCCATACACACAAAACAAAGCATATAGGGACCATCTTCCACACTGCTACAACTTGTGGACTGCCAACGATCCTTTGTCTGCCAAAGGCCCTTTCACGGAATGGGTAGTTATCACAAGGGTAGAGAATATTCTAGAAAGAATGTTACTTTGAACAACCCCTTCTTTGATTGACCTTAACAAATCTTATCCTCTCTTTCTTCTCAATCTAGTAGAGCATATCAGATGACAGAACTCACTAGAAGCATCCATCTCCGAATCTTGTGCTCTCTTATGAAGCTAACACGCCAATGAGTAGCATTACCCAAAATCTCCAAATGGTCCCCCATAGAAGCCTCCTTTGCACGAGAAACACTATACACATACAGCAACACTTCCTTGATCCATCTCCCACCTCTAGTTCTAATGAACCAGTTGTTCGATACCACACTCGTACTCGCCGTTAAACTCGAATGAACTTGACTCGTGAAAAAAAAAAGTTCGTCCGTAAAAACAGATACTTGCTCGATTAGTAAATAACACATACCGACAAAACTCGACTCGATTCAGCTAAGACTAGTTAAGGCCCACTCGTTTATGCTCGAGTCGACTCGTTAGCTCGACTCGACTCAGCTAAGGCTACTAAGCCCACTCGTTATGCTCGAGTTGACTCGTAGCTCGACTCGACTCACTCACTAAGGCTATTAAGTCCACTTTTTATGCTCGAGTTGACTCGATTAAAGCTCATCAATATGATAAGTAATACATACACCTATGTATATATACATATATATATTAGCTAATAATATAAGCATGGCACTTTTATAATTAAATATATAATATGTAACCTAATTACTCATGTTTACATATTGAATATACTTCATAGCTATATTTTATAATTTATACAATAATTAGTCGATAAGATTTAATAATTTCATATACTAGTATATGAAAACCACACGAAATAAATATATGTTATCATATTATGTATATGGATTAATAATATATGTAGCATATAATATATTGTTATTATGGATAAATATCAACTAGTTAGATATTAATTATTTATAAATTTTTAAAATCTTATAATTCAATTGAGATTCTATTTGTTAGTTGTACAAATTCAATATTAGATTTTTTATTTTTTTATTTATCTAATTTATTAATTATTAAATCTTATTCAAAAAATTAAAAAAATAAACAATTCGAGCTTGAGCTCGATCGAGCTCATTTGTGGGATGAGCTCGAGCTCGAGCTCGAGTTGAGAGTTTAGCTTACCGAGTTGAGCTCGAACAAAGAATAAATAAATCTCGATTCAGCTTAGCTCAATATTGATCGACGAGCTCGGCCAAGACCGCTGCTCGCTCGATTACACACACCTCAAGTCTGATATAAGCAAAGAACTTCCCCCAACCTGTCCTTATGAAGCTAGCACGCCAATGAGTAGAGCATTACCCAAAATCTCCAAATCTTCCCCCATAGAATGCTCTGCATGAGCAACAGGATACACATCCAAAAACACTTCCTTGTGCACCCCATCCCCACACCAATATCATGCCACAATCTAATCTTAGATCCATCTCCCACCTCAAATCTGATACGAGCAAAGAACTTCCCCCAACCTCTCCTTATATTCTTCATAGACCTACCCCATACAGCCCTTGTACCTCATTTGTACTCCATTTACCCAACAACCATCCATATTTGGAATCTACTATCTTCCTCCACAGAGCATTGTCTCATTTTGATATCGCCACAACCACTTCCCATAAATGCACGGTTGAACAGCAGCACATTACAAAACCCCAACCCACCCTCCTAAATTGGAGCACAAATCTTGGCCCAACAAGCCAACGAATCTGCTTCTTCCCAATCCACCAAATAGGAAGTCTCGATGTATTTTCTCAATGTGCATAGCAACACTAGAAGGAAGTGAAAAAGAGAAATGAAATATGTAGGTAGACTAGAAAGGGTGCTCTTAAACAAAGCGACCCTACCACCTTTAGAGAGCTTTGCTACTGTATAAGTCTTTCAAATTTATGTACCTAAAAACTTCAAATGTCAAATGAAAAAACTTTGTAAATCATGCTAAATGCCAAAATTCAAATTCAATTGTAAATAAATCATAAATGTTGCTTCTAAAGCAATGAAGTTGGTTTTGTTGAAAACAACAGCAGCAACTGTACACATTTGTCCACTCGTGTGAGAATGTGTTGCTTCTAAAAGCAACAATGTGTTCATCCAAAAAAAACTCTACCAAGAAAAATTATTTTTCGTCATTATGCAACCAGGAAAGGTGATCTCATTCTGGTTTAAAACCTTTACTTGTCCATTAGAAACTTAAAAGTCACGCAAATAACAGCCAGTTAAGAAAAATAGGATTAAAAATGGCAGATGCAGTACCTTTGCAGATGAAAATACTGAATGCGTTATCCAAAGAAGGTCATCCAAAGATTGTTCAGGACTTTGAAATAGCTGATCAGCAACAAATTCTTCCTGCAAAGCAAAACATTGCTCTTCTTCCCTACCAACAGAGTTTCAGAACAAATTAAGCTTGAATAGTCATATATAAGCACAGGTTACATACAAAAAAGAAACAAATACAATATTAGATAAGTAAATGAACATCAAAATTAAATATCATTGATATGCATGAAAAAATTTACAAAAAGATATGTATGCACAAAGAAACAATGCTGCCTATGAAACCCAAGAAACTCTGGTTTAACTCATCACTTTACTGCAGTTTTGAGAACAAAAATATACTTAGTGCTTCCTTTTGTAAAAGCAAAAACACATGCATGTAAGACTAAAATATTAACAGGAACAGAAAAGGTTTGTTTTATGAGTAGGACTAGAAAGGATGCGTTTTAAAGAAATCATCAGTTCTAAAAGGACGAGAAGAGGTAGCATAGAAGTATTTGTCTAATTTTCAATGGGACAGAATAAGCCTAAAGCATCAAGATAGCCATAATGATTTGCAAATCTATGGCATATGTTAGCATTAGAAAGAAACATGGCCAAATTGTGAAATACAAACAAATAATAGGCCAAATTGACTTACACATTAACAGTTGGAAACAAACTTTGAAACACCAATCCAGTATCTTTCAGTATCCATATCTTGTCTGAGGTAAGTTTGACATCAATGCATCTCCCCTTGACAAAATCAGAACAGTACCAAATTTCATGTGACTGATCTCTTCAGGTTAGATAGATAGAAAAAGCAATGTATGCAAGACCAATTGTTTACCTCCTCCAAACGCATATGTTGAACAGAAGGCTCTAGTGATATTACAGTCCTGTCACCGAAATTACAATGCAGACCATATACATCAATCATCTCCGAGCTGACTTCCTAGGTAGCAGAGCCATCAAAACCATTAACATTATGACTAATAGGCACTGTAGGCAAAATATAAATCCAAGCTTGTATCACTAATTATTTATAAAAAAAAATTGTGACTTATGCTAGCAATCAGTCTACAGTCTTTTAAGTGTTGCATAGGATTGTTACTCCTGCAAGCTTGAGTGCTGGTAAACCATAATACAAGACTGCCTCCTTTTTTTGATAAGTAAAAAAAAAAAAAAAAAAAAAAAGATTACAAGCTACAGATTTATCTCAGAAACAAAGATAATCAGTTATAAGGACTTGCCGCAAAAATGGTCCAAATGAATGGACTTGCTTGCACATCATCAATTGCAGTTTAAAAAAAGTCATGATGCTAAAAGATCTAATTCAATTCCACCAGATGTATCTTTCTCTGACTTCACTCTTATGAAGGCAAGATTATGGATTAGATATGGAAGAATACTTTAGCAAATCTGTTTCTCTAACTCAACCCAGAGCAGCAAATCAAATAGGAAATCAGTCATATGATTGTATACATAAATAAAAGATAGCATCGCTTCATAAAATAATTAAAAACATGTGTCAATCTAAAACTTAAACTTGATGGTGAAGATTTTGATAAGAAAGACAATCCTATCAAAGCATGAAGGGGCATGATCCAAGTATGCATGGAGAATACATGAGAGAGCACCCATTAGGGGTAAGAAGGAAAACAAATAGACATGATTTCTAGATAATTTGAGAAGCAAGAATTGTTATGGCCCTTCATTCAAGTGAATAGGGTGTGAGCATAACAAAACCACCCTTAGTTCACTTCATCCTCTCACAATCTTAAAACTTTCGAGCGCTGCAAACTTTTTACATACACCGCAAAAAAAATTATAATTTGTATGTTAATGATCCCACATACGAGCAACAATATATTGTAGTCTACTTTGTTAGGATACTCAACTCTCACCCGAGAGACCCAGATTTGATTCTTGAAAATGAATAGTTTCTTTTTGTTTGTTAAAATATTTTTCATAGATTGACTCATTGCCTGTTTTGTGATAGCTAGCTAGATCCATTGTCAAATTAAATGCATGACCCATGCTATCCCAAACACGTGAAATACTGATGCCCACAAAGCTCTAGCCACTTCATGGTGCAACAAACAAACCTCTTTCAAAAAATATCCGTAGTTAGAAACTTCCTTAATGTCGATGTCGATACAAAGAAAGTCAACCTCTGTGGAGCAGTTTCCCCAAATACCTTTCCAAGGGAAAGGAGGCCTTGAGAGGAACGTAAGTCAGGGTGTGATAAAAAATTTAAAGATCAAACTCCCCTCTTTTGGAGGGGGTTCACTATATTTTATCCTCCCACCTCCTCCTACCATGAGGAGTACAAGAGGTTGAAATTGAAGAAACCAACTCAAATCCCCACTCATGTACTGATCTAATGAAAGTGGTGTTCCATTGTTTTTTTTTATGAGTAAAAAGAGATTTTATTAATCCACGTAATTAGGCAATGCTCAAGTACACAAGAAGTATACAAGAATGAGCCTAATTACAAACTACGTGCTACGGAAAATAGCATAAAAGTCATTAAAACTCATTCCATTCAATACAATAGATGAAGCCCAAAGCAACAATGTATGAAAGAAAAAGGCCCTAAAACCATCCGGAGAGCATTCCCTACTGTCAAAACAACGACCATTTCTTTCATTCCATGTGCACCACATTAAGCATAGAGCACCAACTTCCATACGGCTGCAATGTGACAATTTCCCGAATCCCTCTCCAACATAACAATAAATCTATCACCCTCCTAGGCATTACCCATGCGATACCGAGCCTAGTGAAGATTTCATCCACAAAGCCTTGACTACTTCACAATGAAGAAGTAGGTGGTCTGTGATTCACTATTGTGTTTGCACATGAAGCACCAATCTATTATGTAGATACCACGCTTTTTCAGCTTGTCAATAGTCAATATTTTCCCATGGGATGCCAACCAGCCGAAGAAGGCAACCTTGAGGGGAACATTGCTCCTCCAAATGTTCTTCCAAGGGAAGGCATTGGCAGAGTGAGTCGTCAATGCCTTGTAATATGATCGGACTGAAAATTTCTTTTTCCCTACAAGTGTCCAAAGTAATATGTCCTCCCCTCCTGCCTGTAGTTTCAGCGCATATAACACACTATAAAATTCAGCAATGTCTCTCACCTCCCAATCTTGTACAGCTCTAGTAAATCTCAGGACCATTGAAGGGAATAATGGAGATGCTCATATTATCGGCGACAAAGGCAACCTTTTCTGACGCAATCCTATAAGGAGAGGGAAAGCGTTTTTCAAAGCAACGTCACCACATCAAATATCATGCCAAAACCTGATTTGCGTGCCCTTCTCACCTCAAATCTGAAATTACTGAGTAAATCTTCTCATCCATTCCAGATAAATTTCCAAACTCCCACATCGTAAGCTCCTCTTACTTCATTAGAGCACCAATCTCCCCAAATGCTCTCATATTTAACATCAATGATGTTCCTCCAAAGAGCATCCCCTCCTTGATGATACCGCCATAACCATTTTCCAGAAGGGCCTGTTGAAGGTCTCAATTTCTTACTCCCAACCCACCACAAGACAAAGGGTGCAAACTTTATCCGATTTAATCAAATGGAATTTTTATCTTTATTTCCTTTGCCATCCCTGCAAGCAAAGGAAATAAAGATAAAAAGTACGTTGGGAGATTAGATAACGTACGCTTGATTAGTGTGATTCTACCGCCTTTAGACAAGTAAATTCTCTTCCAACCCGCCAGTTTGCGTTTGATTTTCTCAACAATCCACCCACATTGCCTTGGATTTATGAGGAGCCCCAAAGGAAGTCCAAGGTACTTCATAAGCAAAGATGACACCTAGCAGCCCAAGATGGCAGCCACTTCGCTTAAATTATTAACTAAGCCAACGGGAACTATTTCAGATTTTGATAAATTCACCTTAAGATCGGAGACAACTTCGAAGCAAAGTAGAAAGGCTTTCAAGGAGCAAATCTAATCGGGATCCGAATCACAAAAAATTAACGTATCATCAGCGAAAAGGAGATGAGAAACTGATAAGCTACCATGCGGAGAACCACCCACCGAGAACCTGAGATGAAACCCTTGTCCACCACCCCCTCCAACTCTACTCGCACATCCATCTAAAATGAATAAAAGTGGGGATAATGGATCCCCTTGTCTCAAGTCCTGAGAACTATTGAAGAAGCCTTGGAGTGTCATTAACCAAAATTGAGAATCTGACGGTTGTATGCAATATTTTATCCACTAACACATCTTTCCCAAACCTTACAATAAACAAAAAAAAAAAAAAAAAAAAAAAAAAAAAAAAAAAAAAAAAAAAAAAAAAAAAAAAAAAAAAAAAAAAAAAAAAAAAAAAAAAAAAAAAAAAAAAAAAAAAAAAAAAAAAAAAAAAAAAAAAAAAAAAAAAAAAAAAAAAAAAAAAAAAAAAAAAAAAAAAAAAAAAAAAAAAAAAAAAAAAAAAACCTTCATGAGATCCTCCTTGACAATGTCCCAACAAGCCAGAAAGAAAGCCATTGTAAAGCCATCTGGCCCTGTGCTTTGTTTTGTCCAGCCCTTTTAGAACGCTAAGCACCTCATCCTCTTCAAATGGCCTCTCCAACCAAGCGCACTTGATTGGTCAATCGAATCAAAAACCATCCGTCTACCTTGGGCCTCCATTGGTGTTGCTCCGTCAGAAGCTTGTCATAAAAGTGGACAATGTGATCCTCCATAAGAGTGATTTTTTCCAGCTCAGCTACTTACAATTATTTTCCTTGCCTATCATTTTTTTAAAGTTTTAAGTTTCCCGGCTAAAACAAAGCTAGGAGTGCCTTATTTATATGCCTTGATTGTTTTATATGAGACCACCACAATCTAACTTTATCTATAAACCCGTCAACCTTCAACCACATGTTCTCGAATTTAAAGTATCTTCGTCCCTCATGAAGACCCCCACAATTAAATAAGAGGGGAAAGTGATCAGAGCAAAACCTAGGGAGTCGTTTTGGCATAGGTTGGGAAAGTGGGCCTCCAAAGAATGAGAGACAATGAACTTGTCCAACCTACACCAAGCCCTCCCGTTAGACCAAGTGAAGTCTCCCCCCACTAAATGAAGATCAACCAAGTTCAGCTCGAAAATTAAAGCTAAGAAGTCAGCCATGGCTAAACCCATGCTAGAATCCTCCGACCTTTCGCTTAGAAACCGAGTGATGTTGAAATCTCCTCCAATACACCACAGGACATCCCACCAACTACACAGGCCAGCGATCTCATCCCAAAGAAGTTTTCTATTGTTGTCATCATTAGGCCTGTAAACTCCTATGAACCCCTAACGAAAACCATCTTCCACATTCGAGAAAGAACAAGCTACTGAAAATTCGCCGACGTATTCCTCCACCAAATTAACTGATCTCTTATCCCACATTACTATAAAATGCCCCTGAAGCACCCTTGGAAGCAAGGGTGGTTCATCCCGCGTAAGAGCAATTCCACAAACTTCTTATTGAGTGTCTGTCAATAGACTTCAGCTTAGTCTCCTGCAAACAAATCACGTCTACCTTCCATTCACGTATTAAATTCTTCACTCTAAGGAGCTTGCTCGGGTCATTCAATCCCGAACATTCCATGAAAGAATCTTGGGTTCATGGAACGCCAAGGTTCACCCTATCATTGTGTCTCCCCCTACTCGCACTTCATCCCTTACATCATAGTTTATGTAGCAAGCAAGCCTCTTAAGCTCCCTATCTTTTTTAGCGGCAGACTTGGCTAGGAGGGGTTGTCCTACTTCTATGGCGGTGAGTAGAGCTTTAAACGGTCCTCAAATCCTTCACAAGAAATCCTGATGCAATAACAAATTTCGTTTACCTTTTGTAGGACCCAACTTGATTGTAAGTCATCCCATGAAGGCGATGGCGGCAAGGAACAAATAGGACAAGGCACGTCCGGAATCCCTAGTTCATTTAACTGAGGACTAGGCACGGAATCCCTAGTTCATTAACTGCGGACTAGGCACATCCCTGGAATCCCCTAGTTCATTTAACTGAGCATTTCCATTGTTATTGCATTGTTGAGAGTTATTGACATATACAAGTAAATAAAATTTTGTTTACCTATCAAAAAAAGGTAATTTGCCCACCATGGCCTCCTTTATTATAACTAACCTAAAATTACACCATGGATCTTCATGGTAGTTCTTTTTTCCCTTGGAAGACAATTTGGAGGAATACACTCTGTTGAGAGTCATGCTCTTTGTTTGCACTATAGCTCTTGGAAGGTCCTCACCTATGAGAATATTAAGAAGAGGCACATTATTGTGGCAGATTCGTGTTGCTTCAGTAAGAAGAGTGGGGAGACAGCTATTTATTGCTTTATTGCGAGGTAGCAATGCCTTGCAGAACCCAACTTCCAGTTTGTTTAGGCTTAATTGGGTTGGCATATAGAATGGTAGATCTTTTGGCATGTTGAAGAGACTGTCTGTTCGCTTTGAAAGGGCTGCTTTATAAAAGCTAATCCCATCTCGTGTTATGCGATACATTTGGAGGGAAAGGAATGATCAAACTTTTGAAGATTGCAAGAAGAGGTATGTAACATCCAGACCCAAATTTTTTTAGCTTTTATAAGTTTGGACACGGGCCCAATTGTTTTAGGCTTTATTATTTGAGGATCTAGTATTGCGGAGATAGGATTGGATATGAAATTATCAACCTAGATTAAAAATGGAGTAGGTTCGGCCTATATGGATGGATAAGCCCAAATATTTTTTATCCAAAGCCCATTAGATTTTTGGCTGTTAAATTCGTGATAATTGGAAACTAGCCCATTTATGACTCCTAAATGGATCCGAAGAAAAACATATTTACCCTAGAACTCCTAGCCATTAGTATTCCTAGAACCCCTTCTCAAAACAAACTGAGTTAAATTCGTACAGCCCTATTAGTAGGTTTTTCATGTCTCACTAAAAGGATTGTATGGCTTGAAAACTAGAAAAAATAGAGGCTGCTGTGAGTCTGAAAAGTTTTTATAGCAATCCCATGTGATGTTCTTCAAGAAAAACAATCCCTAACCCTAGATAACTGCTGCAATTTCAGGAGATTGAAAAAAGAACCAGCCTCACCCTATCAAGTCCAACCCTTTTCTAGCAACTTCAAGTATGTGATTATTCACACGTTTAAGGCAAAGAGGTAAAGTAGCATAAACATGCCCTTACATGTATGGTAAACATTTTTTTAAAATATTGTGTGTATGGCCCTTTATTGAAAGCTCCTTTTTACGTGCCAAGTTATTATATGATGAAAGTGAGTTTCAATGTCATGCTATTATATGTTTACATGCATTGATATGTTTTCATTTATGATTACGATCAGCTGTCATTATGTCTTCTACATGCATCATGGTAAGAAAGATAAAAGACAAAAAAACTTTAAGAATGGTTATAAGAGATGCATGGTACCAATGCAATTATGGGTGGATGTGCAAGCCACAAACCTAAACATGGTCCAACATAGTATGTTATGATAAGTTAAGCAATTCCCCGTGTGGCACAAGCAATGGAACCAGTACACAACTCTGCACACGGGAGTTATGGTTGTACTAGCCATTAAAGAAAGGGAAAGGCAAGTTTAATGAGTTATGCATTGTACATTACAAGTTTATGTTACATGTTTATGTTAGTATAAGTATTAAGTATGCAGTATCGCGTAAAGAACCTAAGAAACTTTCTGAATACATTTGATTATTCCTCTTGTTAGCCTTCAACCCTTCAAGCTTCCACCACCGTTCTTTCGACGGTCTTGCTCAGGTAAGATAGTTGCAGATCCCGCCACTGCCATAGACAAGACCAACGGGCTCCGGCGACTCCTCTAAGGGCACTCGGCTGTGGTCCTCCCTCCAGCGACCGAGATTCTCTCAGGAAACCTTTCTCTTGGTTTCGTCGACGCAAATCTGGTGTAGTTTAAGCTTAATAAGCATCAAACCTAGACACCTCTCTCTCGCCCTAGCCTTCGACCCTTCAAGCTTCCACAGCCGTTCTTTCAGCGGTTTTGCTCAGGTAAGACAACTGCATATCTCCACCACCGCCATAGACAAGACCGATGGGCTCCGGCACTCCTCTGAGGGAACTCCGGAACTAGTGCTCCCTCCGACGACTGGGATTTTCTCAAGAAACCATTCCTTTGGTTTTGTCGACACAAATCTGGTGTAATTTAAGCTTAATAAGCATCAAACCTACATCAGATCTGCATTTTATTCCCGCATAAAAATTTTTCTCCTTGAGATGACGACGCGAGATGGTTCTGGGAGATGATCCGGTGATTTGCGATCAAAAAATGACGACGCGCGACACAAAATCATCTCAAATGGAAGGTGAGAGGTGGTTGAAGGTGGAATAAAAAACTTTTGGTTTTACAAAAGGGTGAGGACATAGATTTCGCATCTTTGGACATAGCAAAAGGATGGCTAAGTTCACGTGTATGTGGGTCGTCAGCTTTATGGGTTGCTAAGGGATAGAGGATTGCTTAGAACTCTCTATCATGACGAATTCTTCAAGGAGCCAAGGATGGGCAATGGAGTTCTAACTTCTCATCATTTAACACCATATTAACGCAAGAGGCAGTTTTCTACAACTCTCAGAATTTCGGAATGGAAGGAGGACAAGTTTGTTGGAATTCCCTAAAGGCACAAATAGCATTGGATGGAAAGGTTTTATGCATTCCATTCAAAGCATCACTGGGTCCAAAGCCCCTATTCTGGAGCATGCAAACAGAAGGGAGTTCGTTGATGGAAAGGCAGTGGGAAGGCCTTTCTCGATCAAAGGTGCCTTGTACGCCTCGGTGTTGAGGTCACCAGCACATATTCCGGCCAAGAATAGCTATGCAACGGAAGGAAAGGTTAAGGCACTTGTAGGAGACAAAGGTGTCAAGTGACATTGGGAGAAGTGGAGGGTAAGCACGTTCCTCATGTGTTACATGGTGGAATGGGTGCCTCTGTCGGGTGTTTAAGGGTGGGAGAAATGGAGGGGGTCTTGTGGGTGTCAGAGCTCAATCAACAGGAGTTATGGAGTATTTGAGAGATCTTATGATTAAAGTGGATAAGGGACTAGACCTGGTCATGGGTTGTGGTGGTGGGTCGAAAGCAGACGAGGGGGGGCAAGGGCTCGATCCTACGGGTTTGAAGGCCTCAAGTTCGCTGGCCAAGGGCACCTCGACCCATCACATATAGGATCGTTGGATGCCGGTGTCACTCAAGTCATCGGCAGCTTGTCGTCTGACTGCCCTTAGTCACCAGTTGCAAATGGGGTCGGTACTTTTGTCCAGGGTTCACTTTCAATTGAAGATGGGATCCATTCAGGGTTTTGAGTACTTCAGAAGCAGCAAACAAGTCTCTTTTAGAAGATGAAAATGGTGTAACAAAGGTAGTGTTTCCCCTATCTGTTTTATGTCTCTTGAGGGAGCAGTAGGGTCTGATGAAGTGGCACATAAAAGGGGGGCGAACCTACAAGCAATGTTCTCATTGATGGAACGGCGACACCTACATCGGAGGTGAAGGAATCTCCAATGGTGACAACAACAATATAACTGTTGAGGAGGTTCGGGATTTGAATGTAAGAGATGGTGGAGAGGAAATTATGGGTTTGCATTGGTGCCTTGTGAGAAGGAATGTTTAGGGTCGGGAGTGCAGTTGGGAGCAGTGTTTGGGGAAAATGTTGTTCCACTGGTATCTCTTCCTCCGATAAACAATATAGTGGGTTCATCATCGGATTGGGTTCTGCATAAGGTTAACAAGGTTTAGCAATGTGTGGGGATTTCACATGAAGGATGTGACGACCAATTTACAGCACTACTCATTGCGATTGAGGCAGGCCACTCGCTTGAAACCAAATCAAGATTTAAGGAAATCAGAAATTAAAGCGTCTTTCTTGGGCAATCAACTACGACACCAAGGGAGGTAGTTCAAGTCGAGAGAAGTCTAAAGGGAGGGCATTATGAAGTCGTCCTCGTAGAGGGAGTTTTGGTTGGAGCATTAGTTTTATGGGAAACAAGGGGTTGAGGTTGGGATTGGGGTTGGGGTTGGGGAGGTGTGTTATATTCCCATTCGGGCTTGCTGTATTTTGGATAGATTTCTAATTTTCACGGGCTTATTGGTCACTAAGGGCTCTCTAGTATGGGCTAGCTGTTTCTTGTATATGCCCAGTGTACTTGGTTATTCCTATTGATATTAATATATATAATATTTTTACTTCTAAAAAAAGTATTAAGTATGCACGCTTTCTTTTTTTAAGTATTAAGTATGCACGCTTTCAAGAAAACCCTATCTTTGTTATGTGATGTACTATTTATTGAATATTCGACTCATTTTGGTCGTTTGTTCGTTTGTTTATGTTTTTAAAATGTCCAAGTAAAGAAGATAGTGTTGACGAGCTGAAGGCCAGGCATAGATCATGTGTCAAGGGATTTTCAGACTTAGTTAATTAGTGTCTTTTCTTTTTATTTTTTTTTTATAAGTAAAATAAGACTTTATTAAATCACCAAAGTAACACGATACAAAGAAAATGCCCTGTTTATGTAGGCATGTTAGAAACTAGGAATTCATGAAGGTCCATGCCATTTAAGTCTACAGCAATGGCCCAAGTACAAAGAGTTCTAAAAAATAACAATATTAACTCCTCCACATATCTCTCTTTGTCTTCAAAAATCCTCTCATTTCGTTCCTGCCATAGACACCACATAATACAGATAGGGATCATCTTTCACACTGCTTTAATCTGTCTCACCCCACGGATAGAATTCCAGCAAGCCAATACATCCAAAACTGTTTCCGGCATCACCCACGCCATATCCATCCTTTTAAACACCGCGTCCCAAATAGCCTTAGCTATCTCACAGTGTAGAAGTAAATGATTTACCGACTCACTCCCGTTTTTACACATACAACACCAATCTGCAATAATTATCCTCCTCTTTCTTAGATTATCCGTAGTGAGGATCTTACCCAAAGACGCTGTCCACACAAAGAAAGAGGCTTTGGGAGGAGCCTTATGACGCCAAAGCTTTCTCCAAGGAAACTGTATCTCTGGCTCTTGTGTGAGAACCTTATAGAAAGAGCGAGCTGAGAATACCCCTTTCCCTGCAGGATGCCACCACAACTCATCTTCCTGCTGAATGTTCGGTCGAACAGAATATAAGAGGCTATAAAATTCTACAAAACTTTCCATCTCCCAATCCTGTGCCGCCCGGTTGAAATTGATGTTCCAGTGAATGTTTCTACCTGAGACGGAGACTTCCATAACCTCCGCCACTGTGGCATCTTTGTTACTTGCAATCAAGAAAAGAGACGGAAACAGATCTAGTAAAACACTGGTACTACACCATGCATCCTTCCAAAATCTGATCTTGACACCTGTCCCCAAGTGCAATCTAGTGTATCGCTGGAAAACCTCCCATCCTCTTCTAATGTATTTCCATAACCCTTACCCGTTGTTCCTCTAACTTCTCTGGTACACCACCCTCCCCTAGATCACCATATTTGCTTTCAATCACAGTCTTCCATAAGGCCTCTGGTTCCTTGGTATATCTCCACAACCATTTGCCTAGTAAAGCCCGATTAAAAACTCTCAAATTTCTGACACCCAAACCGCCATTGGAGATAGGCCGACATACCATCTCCCACTTAACTAAGTGGAATTTAAACTCATCTCCCAAGCCCCCCCACAGAAAGTCTCTCTGTAACTTCTCAAGTCTACCCGCCACACTTGCCGGTACAGGGAATAGGGATAAAAAGTAGGTGGGAAGGTTGGAAAGTGTACTTTTGATTAAAGTAGTCCGACCCCCTTTCAACAAATACATTCTCTTCCACCCTGCTAATCTTCTCTCTACTTTTTCAATCACTGTATCCCATATCATACGAGACTTCGGTGCTATACACAACGGCAATCCCAAGTAAGTCATAGGTAAAGACGCAATTTTACACCCCAGAATGCCCGTCAAATCCCTTATATCTTGAACTTCTCCAATCGGTACCAACTCGGATTTATCATAATTCACTTTCAAGCCAGATACTGCTTCAAAACACAGCAGCAATGCCTTCACCGCCCTCAACTGAGCATGATCAGTCTCACACATGATAAGCGTATCATCTGCAAACAACAGGTGAGAAACAGTTGTAATACCCTACTCGGTGATCCAATCTGGAAACCACTGATGGAACCATTAGTCACTAAGGCTGAGATCATCCTACTCAATGCCTCCATAACAATGACAAAAAGTAAAGGAGATAATGGATCCCTTGTCTCAAGCCACGAGAGCTTGGGAAGAAACCCTCTGGGCTACCATTAATCAACACCGAGAACCGTACCGTAGAAATACACCATCTGATCCATGACCTCCACCTCTCACCAAACCCACACCTACCCAGTAAATAAAGAAGGAAATCCAATTAACATGATCGTACGCCTTTTCCATATCTAATTTGCACATAATCCCTGCTTTGCCCATCTTCAATCTACTGTCGAAGCATTCATTAGCAATAAGAGCCGCATCAAGGATCTGTCTACCCTTAACAAAAGCATTTTGTGGTTTGGAAACAATCTTCCCCAATATCTCACTTAATCGATTTGCAAGCACTTTTGCAATGATCTTAAAAGCACCATTCACTAAGCTTATAGGCCGAAAATCTGTGATCTCAATGGCCCCTACCTTTTTAGGGATTAGTGCAAGAAAAGTAGTGTTAAGACTTTTCTCAAACTTTCCTAACAAGAAAAACTCTTGAAATACCTTCAAAAGATCCGCTTTAATCACCTCTCAACACTCTTGGAAAAAACCCATAGAGAAACCATCTGGTCCGAGAGCCTTATCTTTTGCCATCTTTCTTACCACTTCAAATACCTCTTCCTCTTCAAAAGCCCTCTCCAATCTGGTGACATCCCCTGGTTCAATAGTGTCAAAAGCCAAACCATCTAACGTAGGCCTCCAACCCACCTCTTCCGTGAGAAGCTTTTTAAAGAAAACAACCACATGGTCTTGGATAACCTCTTCTTCTCTATTCTCAACCCCTTCAATTCTCAGCACTTCAATTTTATTATTTCTTCTATGTGAGTTTGCAATTCTATGGAAAAACTTCATACTCCGGTCCCCTTCCTTCAACCAAAGAGCTCTTGATTTTTGGCGCCATGAGATTTCTTCCTGTAAGATTAACCTCTCAAGATCAGCAACCAACAAAACTTTTTGTGCTTGTTCGTCTTCATTTAGTGACCTCCCTTCTTGTAGCCTTTCGAAATACTGAATTTCCATCAACTTGGAATTTTTGTTCTCCTCCACATTTCCAAAAGCTTGTTTATTCCACTCCTTTAGATC
Source organism: Juglans microcarpa x Juglans regia (assembly GCF_004785595.1). Lineage (NCBI taxonomy): Eukaryota > Viridiplantae > Streptophyta > Magnoliopsida > Fagales > Juglandaceae > Juglans > Juglans microcarpa x Juglans regia. The sequence goes on from NC_054595.1 coordinate 23,777,268, forward strand.
CTTTTTAAGGCTTTCAGTTTGTTTGCAAAAATGAAACTGGATGTACCTTCAAATTGATACGAAGTCCACCATCTTTTAACCCTTTCCACAAAACCTTCTGACTTCAACCACATATTATCAAACTTAAAATACCTTCTGCTGTTACGAACACCTCCACAATCCAGTAGAATAGGCCAATGATCCGAAGTTATACGACTCAAACGCTTTTGCCATACATCCGAAAAATGGCTTTCAAACTCAGGAGAAATCAGAAAACGATCCAAGCGGGACCACGTCTGATTATTTGACCAAGTAGCTGGACCCCCTGCTAATGGAAGATCTACCAAGTTTAAATCAAAGATAAACTCTGAGAACGCCAGGCTTGCTGGTCTCAATCTTCTACTTCCCAGACTTTCACTCTGGAAGCGCACCACATTGAAATCCCCCCAATACACCAAGGGAGGTCCCACCAACTTTGTACCCCTGCAAGTTCATCCCATAATATACTTCTATTGGCATCTAAGTTAGGCCCATACACTCCTGCAAATGCCCACAAAAAATCATCTGATACACTTTTAAAAGAACAAGCTACCATATATCTCCCTATGTACTCCTCCACTTTCTCTACTACCCGTCTATCCCACATTATCACTACTCCTCCAAAGCCCTGAAGAGGCCAAATATACCCAATCCACATAAATATTACTCCACAAACTCCGAATAATCCTCCTACTAATCAACTTCAGCTTTGTCTCTTGTAAACATACTATGTCCGCTTTCCATTCACGAAGTAGACGACGAATCCGAAGACGCTTCTCTACCTCGTTTAGACCCCGGACATTCCAAGATAAAACCTTAGGCTTCATTGGAGAACATTCAGCCCCTTCCCATTTGCCTTATTCCTACTAGAACTTGCTTCCGAGTTCATCGACCACATTAATCTTTTTAATTCCCGACTCTTCTTTGTGCTCCCCTCTTTTCTTGATGATGGCCAGTTTCCATAGCAGTTAACAAGGCTATAAACTTCTCCTCATACCCAACACACTCAATTCCCACAACATGTTGAATTTCTTTAGCTTTATGTATAACCCAATCTGATGCTTGATTTGGAAAATAATAATTTAATGGGGTAGGATTCCCCATCTTATTATTCTGGTTCTGAAATTCACTTTCCATAGAAAAATCCTCCAAACCACATGGGATGAAAAGTTCATCTTCCACAGAATGCATGAAGTCATCCGAGTCTTCTTCAACCTCAGCCAACTTGAGGTCCTCTACTGGTCTCCCCGACCCTGCCGCTGGAATCAGAGACACCCTAGCCTCCCTCATCCGCGAGCTCTGATTCTCCAGAGCCGAAGGAACCCTAGCTTCTACGCCTAACAGGGGATTTTGAGCACAAGACTCCGGTGAGACCACACCGGCGACCCCCACTACCTCCGTCGGCGCCGTCTGTAGCCCCTCAACCTCTATCGGCGCCGTCTGTATGCTGTCCGGCACGAACCCGAGCCCGTGAAGTTCGATGGAATGTATCGGGCTAGAACTCGGTTTCGCGAGTTCTGTTGACCTGGATCCAGACCCGTTTAATTGGGTCCTGGATAACGACCAGCCTGAATGGGCCTTAGGCTGTGGTCCGATACCATGGGCCTTAACATCAGACGGCCCAGCCCCAAAATGTTCTTGTGATTTAGCCCGGCACCAAACGTTCCATCCTTTGTTATATTTGCCCTTCTGTTGAGCCTTCTTCCGAGTGAAACTCAGCCCATCATCCTTCAGCTTATCTGCTCCCTCACTTTCCTTTAATGAACCGACAAATGCTACTATAGTAGCCATATCCTTCTGCAATGCACGTAGCTGCCCCTGCATTTCCAACAACTTCCTTTGCATTTCCCATGACTGACACTCGACAGAGGCCCTGCCATGGGCATGGTTCACCGTACCATCACGTTGCCAACGTCCCTTACCTCTATCCAAAACCTTCGCACCAGCCACCTTCTCCTTCGCAGCTCTCGGTATCAACGTCGCAAGGACCTCCTTATACGATCTCTCATAGTGTTTCAGTTTCCCTCTTCCATCACTCGGTTTGGCTCCTCCATGCAGACCACCTTCCTTGGTTTTTTCTTTCCCTTGCTCTACCAAAGCCTCCCTCATCTTCCTCCATCCCCAACCATTCTCACCTTCTGGAATACATAGCATATTTCTTCTTCCCCCTGACTATACTCTGATATTTCAACGTATCTTCCTTTCCTATTTTCACAATGTTGAGCAATAAAACTACAATACCCCTCACATGTTGCCGAGTATACCTCCTTTTTTCTGCTCAAGCTCTCCTCTAACACCTTCCCAAGCCAATGAATAGAGGAAAAGCCCAGCAACACCGAGTTTTCTGTCTTCCAGCTTCTCTCAGTAATTCTCAGACCACCACCTCCACATAATGCTATAGTGAAGCACTTAGACTCAATAACTAGTTCTATAACACGACCCATCTAACTATCACCAATCAACCCACGTCGGTGAAGCAAAATGAATCAAGAACCAGACCAAGAATCAAGAACCAGACCAAGGAAAAAATGCATGTGTACGGAGAGAAAATTTTGTAGGAGAGAGAAAATTTTCTAGGAGAGAGAGCCTTTTCTTTTTATTAAAAGATTAGTTTTAAATTTTCTTGCTATAAGACTATTTTTGTTATTTTTTTGGGGAATTTATGAGATAATTACAGAAGTACGTAACACTCCTAACCTATGGGAAGGGGTTCTTACAGGGTGTTAGAAGTTAAGGATGTTTTCTTTATAACCGATCAAAAAAGAAGTCATGGATATTTTCTCTATAACTCTTTTCCACTAGATTGTTGCCCAATCTTGTTCTTCAATTTCTAGTTATTCAGATTTTTTACTTCTTTTCCCTTTTTTTCTAGGTATATTGTTTATCTATGTACTTGGATTACATCATTTGATTATCAATAAAGTTTAACTTACATTTTAAATAAATTGCATCAAAACCTCCCTACAACACAAGATATGTTGAATAACTCTAGGCATGCTACCTTCATTGGTTGGTCTCCAAACCATATATCATGTCAAAATATGAGTTTAGACACATCACCCAACCCGTTCGTTATATTTTTCTATACCCCAGTCCCGTAAGGTCCACTTCATTAAAAACCATCTTCCCCGCATGTGGAGATCCTTAATTTCCATGATCGATTGCCAAAAATTCTCCCTTTACGCTGCATACCACAAACAATTTTTCTAGGACGGGTCAGTTAAACATGTTTCTGACCCTTAGCCATCTTGAAGAAACCAGAGTGCATATTTTGGACCACCCAACTAGGAGGAACTTCATCTCATCAACTCCACATCTCCACCACATAGGAAATCCCTCATATGATTTTTTATGCAAAGCCAACCCAACTAGAATAGGGAAAAGTGACACCTAGATTCTAGAGTAGATTGACAAATAAATGGAATCTTCTTGATTGACAGAATAACACCTCATAGAAAATGTAGCATACATTAGAAATGAAGCATAAAGTTGAGGAAAAAAGCCAAAAACATCTTCAACTTTCTGAACCAATGTTTTTAACATGGTATCAACCTGGTTGTTATGAGGTCCCAGGTTCAGGTCTAGGTGACTTATTGGCCCCTTATATTGTTGTTTTTTTCTAGTGCTTGTTTTTGTTTTGTCTAAAATCATGATCGTCATTTCACCCCCATTAAATCAGTGGTTGTTAATGTATGATATGTTTGATGTATATTGATATCCGCTTCCTAATAGCTTTAAGAATGTAAGTGATGTTTTCAAACAGTTCGGATATCACATAGATTCTAAAATTAAAAATGATATACATTCCATCATAGATTCATAATTAAATCGTAAGATCAAAACACACCCCCCCCCCCCCCAAAAAAAAAAAAAAAACTCCAACCCTCAACAAAAATGATAAAATTAGCCAGATCCCAGCATCTGCATGCTCCTAGTTCACGAATGGCATGATAAATCATAAATACTACTACAGATCATAATAGTCAGCGACTGTAGTTTTATATCACGACATTCATAATCCATTAATATTTTTCCAGTTTTAAGGCCAAAATCATGATCAGTACAGGAATACAAGTTCAATAATTAAGATCAGCAAGTTCATATTCCCACAAATGAAAAACTAGGAAAAAAGAATATATACACGACATCAAAGTGGCCATAAGAACCAGAAAACATGCATCATATATAGATTAACTCAAAGCAAGAACTATTAGAGTTTGGCCACATACTTTAATCATAAAACTAGTAAGATAATTATCAACCATTGGATTTAATGAGGATCTGTATATGCCTAACGGGACTTGGTCTAATATTTATGGAAAGAACTTGTCTTGCAAATGCAAAATAAATGAAATCCTATTAGAGTTTTCAACATCCAATCATTGAAATTATTATCCCATGAATCGAATCTAAATGCTTGGTTAATATTGTTGGCCAACTTTTTAAAACTAGAATTGATAGCCTTCACCATGATATCAATCAGGGTAGGTTTGACAAACAGGTCTCCAGTTTGAATTATGGAAACTGTACTTCTCTATCATGGTCATTCAAAAAACAATTTCAACACTTGAGATCATTTTGTGTTACATACCGAAGTTTGATTGAATAAAATTGCCAATGGAATTACACTCGTCTTATTGTCAGCTTGGCCCATCCATAACCTTCTAAAAGTAGCTCCTGAAACTACAAGATAGGAGAAAATATTGTAGACATATATAAGTACCCAAGCAACAGAAGACATTCCCCCAATATATAGCAAAAACGTATATAACAATCTCAAAGAAGAAACATGTGCAAATAGTTTTCATAAACGATGTCATCTCAATAAGACAATCTAAACGCTTGCAAAATTAGTGAACAAAATATCCATTGTTACAGGCAGCATGAATAATAATGATGCCTATCAAAAACATTTTTCATTTATTCTGGGAAAGAGTATCCATTGCAAATCTTTGATACAGTTTTGAGAGGCTTTGGTCATGTGCTAGAGATGTGCTTGTTTCATGTGTTTCATTGTTCAATTTAGAAGGAAAGAAATGCTGGAGAATGAGATGCTCAATTATGTAAGAAAAGATAGGAAAAACTTAATCCATGATCCAATCACTGGAAGGATCACTTAATGCTGGGAAGAACAGAAATAAAATACACAATTACAGAAAGAAAAAATGAAAGGGTGAAACTAGTATAGAAATTGCCTGCCAATCCTGGATTGCTCATTGTATGACTAAAGATCTTGCTATAACTTTTACAATCCCAAACTCTTAAGATCCCATCGGAATGAAGTACAAATAGAAGTTGTTTTCCATGCACCTCAGATATAAGTAAGTCCTGCACTGCCCCAACAATCCTACCTCTGCATGACAAATATAATTATCACCTAATAAGTAGATTGCAAATCTATATGTCAACACCCACATAAGTACACATGTATGTATGGATGTAAGGGCATATTGGCAATATGGAAATATACAAGAGATCCACCTAACTGGCAAAAGGAAAGATCTCTATTAGACAAAAATCAATTATCAAAAGTATGAAATGGAATTTCTTATTGTTGTGATATCTGAACATTGTTTTTTATATAAGTGTGATATCTGAACATAAATTGGCATAAACCAACAAAAGTGCGTTTAGTCAGATTCTTTAAGTGGATACAACAAGTGTTTCATCTCATTTCATCACATCTCATCATTATAACTTTTTCAAATTTTCCCACAAAATATAATAAACAATTCAATTTTTTCAAATCTCAAAACAATAATAATATTGAAAAATAATATTCTAATAATATTTTATTCAAATTTCATCTCAACTCATCTCATCTCATCTCAACTCACTATCCAAAAGACACACCTAAATCTATCCTACTCACGTAAATTTCCAATATCAAGGAATCAAGAGGACAAAGCATTTAAAGCACCACATCTACTCCCCCAAAGGCTAACAATCACCCTCGTTGAATCACTAGCCAAAATTCTACTACAAGAAGGGAAATCTTGATATAAGCATCTCACACTGGAAATAAACAGTTAGAAATATAATGGACACACACCGCCTAGATTCCTTATACAGATGAGGGGATCATCTTAAGAGTAAATGATTAGCTAAAGGCACTTTAGTTCGGTGATTCCACCTGTCATTGCCATTCTTCAACAGAGGTAGATATATTTTTCACAAATGCTTCTCAAAATAAGACTCTCCAAGGTTAAGACAGACATTAATGTATGAAGTCATCTAAACAAGTATAAATCACACAAAATTTGTAAAATATCTGAAACTTCTGCCACAGCATTTTCTAGAAAATCTTATCAACATTAGAAACTATCTTGAATTTTTTTTTTTTTATAAGTAATAAAATTTTATTCATCGAATGAAATAGGTGAAGCCCATGTACACAGGAAATATACAAAAGAAACACCTAATTACATTCTAGAATTATGAAATGAAAACAAAAACTCATGAACAGTCCCTCCATTTAAAATGGATACCTCGAGATGATACCCCACAAACGGCCAATTCCTGAATCATCCTGCAGCTCATGTACAAAGCCTATGGGGAAAAAATTAGGAACGATGAAAAACTGCAGATAACATCATAAAATTACAGAAACCAGGATTATAAATAAAATTATCCCACTGTCAAAGCCAAGATCTGCATCCATTCAGCTAAATCAAAGCATTTGAAATAAAATGATTAAGAGGTCAGACAAGAAGCAAGAAGGGAAGATGAGTATCATAATATGGCTTACAAAGAACTTTCTCATGAGTTGCATGAGCCCAAACAAATTGCTATGTCTTACAAAGAACAATAATATTTTTTTATACAAGCGATTAAATCTTATTAATAAAAAAAAGAGGTGTGGCCCTAGCACACAAAAAGTATGCAAGAGATTCACCCACCTAGGAAAAGGAAAAAGTCCTATAATTTAAGAAAGGTGGAAATAGAAGACTACACTATTGTGGACCACTATCCAATAATTGAGAGTATTAAGAAAGAAGGACTTGAGTTCCAACGCCCTTTTTCAGTCTTTGAGATTACGCTCATTTCCTTCCCTCCAAATACACTACAACAAAGAAGCCAATGTCATCTTCCAAAATGGTGCACATTGATGGCATCTTCCAGAACGAACAATAATATGAATATCATTGCAATCAATCATCAAAAAATGATTTGAGAAGCAAATCCATATGAAATGCATTAAAAATGGATATTTTACACCTCCCCCCCCCCCCCCCCCCCCCCGAAAAAAAAAAAAAAGGTAGGAAGTAATAGAGCAGGAAAACACAGGTTAGCTGCTGTAGATACAGCCACGTAGGTAGGGCGTGAAAGTTTAATGATACCAGGAGCACTCTGGTCAAGTATGCCAAGTTGGAAGCAACTAACAGATCCATCGCTGAAACCAACTACAAGACATCCTGCTATTGCTGCTACAGTTGTTATCGCTCCATGATTGGCAAAGGCGTGAATATTAAACTCTAAGAGCTCATCTGGTGGGAAGACGGAGCTGGACGCATAAGTAGAAATGTTTCCGAGTTTGAGAAGGTAAGCGACTCCCGTGATGGTCAATGCATAGACCGCGTAAGGGTGTTTGGGAGAGTCAGAAATCTGCATGTATACAAAGTAAAATACACTTATTTTTTGGATAGACAACAGAATATTCACGCTACGCAAGAAATTATCAGGAAAAAGCCAAAACCACCATAGGAAACACAAAATGACCAGAGAGAGAGAACGTGTATTGTAGTGGGCAAATTAACCTGATTTCTGCAGACAAAAGCAAAGGGAGAGAGCGGTGCTGGGAAAGTTATTCGCAGTCCAATCGTGGGAAAGTCTTTATTAGCAGAGAGCTCCAGTAATTCGAGAGCATGAGGAAGGGTCTTGTGAATTCTCCTGTCGCAATAGCAGGGGTAGTGAGTAGAAACAGTTGGGTGAACGTGTTAAAAAAATGATATGCAATTTGGGATATTCTACAAACGAACGCGCGCTCGCAGAGAGAGAGAGAGAGTACCAAATGTGATGGATAGGAGGATCTTTAATGACAGAGGAATAGGCGTAATCCTCGGTGAGAGGAGCGAAAGGCGGTGACGCAGCAGTGCCGTAGGAGGAAGAAGAAGAAGGGACAGACAGCTCAACCCACCTAACGGAGTCGCTGCCGATGATCGGAACTTCCATTCCCGCCAACGTCGAACGACCTCCCATCTCCGACTTCAAAAACCCTAGAACCCCAGTTTTATTGAATCAGTCCATTCTCAGCTCAGTCATTTTTGTTTGAGCAGTGCTGGCACAAGACCCGTCCGATACGAAGAAAAATGTTTTTTTTTTTTCATTCATTTTTTTAAAATTCTCAAACATTTTTTTTAAATTCTTAAATATCATTAAAAAAAAATTTAATCATTAAATAAAAAACAATTATCAGGACCCAACATTTGGTGGCTTTAACATTTTTGTTTTTATTTTTCCTTTTTGTCTGTTTTTTCAATTCAATCCTTTATTTGAACCGGAGCTAAAACTCAACCTCTCTAGTTATACGATACGTCGCTCAAAGTCTAATATTTTATTATGGTCGTAAATAATTCAGTCTAGACTGATAAAATTGACCGGACCGAATTTTAGACCGGTCGGTCTTGACCTCAAAATATATAAACTGATGAAATTTGGTTCAATTTTGTGGTCTACAAATTTTGTACCAAATCGGATCGAACTCCTATATATATATATATTTTTAATAATTTAATATATTATTTTTATATAGCAATTATATAAGTTAGTAATGTAATTTTCATTTAATTTATTATCATTGACAAAATAAACTAATATATATTATCAATTAATAATAAATGATAAATCATATGATAATTTATGTCATTATATATAAATAGTTAATATATCATACATTCATACATACTCTACTATTTATATTTAATTAAAATAATTAAGTTTTTTTTTTAAATACCTGGATAGCAATCAAGCATGAATAATGAATAATCTATGTACAATGAAATTATTTGATATCATTAACTATATATAAAATATATGATATTATTAATAATTATACATACTAAAGAATAAAATCTAAATTAATAAGTAGTAAATATCAACATTATAAATATAATTATAGTAAAATAATTTTTTTTAATAAGTTAGTTATATAATCCACATTAATAAATCACTTAATTTTAATTTAGAAATTTAAATAATTTTTTATTAATTTATTTAAAAAAATGAGAAAAATAATTAGGCTAGACCAACTGGACAGATAGTTACCGGTCCGATTCAGTCTCTATAAATATTCAATCCAGTCCAATTTAAAAAAAAAATGATAGACCAAAAATTTTGATTCATCACCAAATCAAATTGATTTACACCCCTATATTTTATTATGTTTTTGGCTGTAAACAGATACCCGCAATGTAATAATTAGTAAGAAATGAGAAAGGTTGTATGTTACATTTCTATTTCAATTTTATAGAGATGGCATTTTTAATTCAAAGGATTGAGAATATGAAAGTTTATAAAAACAAAAATGTTATTCATCCTATTTTTATTATCTCTTAATAAGATATCAAATAATAAATATTTTGTTAACAATACGATGCCACATTGCTATTGGATGCAAATAATTGTTATGGTCCATCAAATTAAAAAAGCTCTCTCTTAAATTATTCGATGTACAATTATAAAAAATTATTTGTCAAGAACTTGTGCATTCCTAACATTAGTCGGGACTTTATTCTCAAACACACGGTAGCCGATACCAATTAAAAAAAGAACAACTCTATATGCAACCAGCTAGGAAAACTACGGGAAAACCACTCCCACGTAGCAAAATATCGAACGACGTCGTTTGCTCTTTTCACCTTCATCTTCTCCTTTTCTCCCAATTCAGAATTCTTTTCGGCTTCCACCTTCCCACTCAAATCCCCCTTTCCCCCATTTTCAAAGCTCCCTTCTATCTTTCCTTTCCCCTTCCATCTTCATCTTTTTGAGAATATTCTACTATCTCATTGCTTTTATTTCATGAGAACGCTTCCAAGCGGTCGAGCTGAGAATCCCACTAAATCAGCCCTCTACTCAACTGAAGCCACATAGGAAAATACATGGTAATTTGAATACACTTACCCATAGAGAATCAAAGAGTCGTATGCCCTCTCAGCCCTTTCCCTTCGAGACCGACCCTCTCTGCCCCTCTCTTCCTCGCTGCCTCTCGTTGCACCACTTCAGTCCGACGCCGACACCGAGTAAGTGCCCCTTTGTAAATCGCCACCGCCATCTTTTCCTTGCTGCCCCTCTCTTCGTCGCTGCCTCTCTTTGCACCGCCCCAATCTCAATCCGATGCCGACGCAGCTCAGAGAGTCCGACGCCGACGCCGACGCAACCAATTGCCCACACAGATTTCATGGCTAACACTCAGGTATATGTTTGATTAAATGTCACAATGGTGGTGGGTGGAAGCTGATTTCTTTGAAAAACCTAAACAAACTATAAATTACACTCATTCATACATCTTATTCCACACTCTTTGTTTAATACATTTGCAAATTCACTACAAACAAATCATACATTGCAGGGCTCTTGGTTGTAATTATTAAGACTACTATGCAGCTATTACAAACTTTCTTCGTAAATTGTAATCCAGAATGCTAGACAACAACAGCCCATGAACAAACTCGCAATCAATTTCATTTCTTACGGACAGGCTTCAATTTCATTTCTTAGGTGCGAAGGGGCTAAGACGCGGCATTGGTTGAGCTTCGAAAGGGTGCGAGGGGACTGAGATGCGACAGAAAGGGCTTCAGACGCGACAAAAAGGGCTTCGAGGGGGTGCGATTCGTGGGACTCAGATCAGCTTTGAGAAATCGTGAAGAGATTGTAGGCGTGCGAGGGCTCTGAACCTTGAAATCGCAAAGAGAGATAGAGTTTCGATGTAGTGCTGGTCCAGGATAAGTGTGGTGGAAGTTCTACGTGTTGCTATGTGATTGGGAGGCTGTTATTTGACTAAAACCAGCCCGACCGGTTCTAAGGAATTCTCTTATTTCATCCAATTTTTTTCCAACTGCACACGGAAGCACCCACACGAAGTCGACGATCAGAGATGCACGACTGTCTTGAATCTCATATTTGTAGGATATTCGATTGTGATTTTTCTTTGTTTTCTAGGCAACTAAACAGACTGTTGCGGACCATTGCGTGATTTTTTCCTATTTTATCGACAACCAAACTGTTACAGACTATTGCATGATTTTGTCCTATTTTCTCGACAACCAAACTAACTGTTATGGAAACTTGTTCTTGTCCAGATGGAGGAGCATCGCAAGCCTGCGGTACTGTTTCTTGATGTGATCCTGGTGGTCATATCAAAGATCAACCTGGAGGATAGCATACCAATTATGGTGATTGTTTATGTGCTTCTCCGTCGTAAGAAAGACGTCCACCATGGCCAAGATTTGATCGGACCCATCAAGAAGGGGCTATGTCTCCTAAGCCAAGGTGGATAAGTCCCTGGACCCGCCTAAATCTGGTTTGTGTAGGAGCTTCGTCTATTTATTTTTTTTAATATATCGGTTGACGTGGCATAATGCCATGTCAGCCGATTCCCTCACAGTTTTGCTGCTTAGTTGCCTATAGCAAAATTCTTAAAAAAAATCATTCAAAAATCTTAAAACTCGATTACTTTCATTATAACGGGTCAACCAAAATTAACATTGGGCTCCCTTTTTTATTGTTTTTGCGTGAAAATCAATGGATCATCCATAATTTGCTTAATATAAATAAATGGTTGAAAATAGCGTAGTCCAACAATTAGCACTAGAATTATTATTATTATTTAAAAAAAAAAAAAACACCAGAACTTATATCCACGAGTTCTTGGTATAAAATCCACTACAAATAAGATTAAATACAGGGTCTATAATCCTCTTTAATACATCTACGATCACTCCTTAATTGGAAACGGCAAGAAAGGATAAAAGAAGTGGTCATCTGATTAATTTTCCTTTATTTTCGGAAGTTCAACCGCCCTCTCAAGAGTCTCACGTTGCCTCCCTTCCCCTTTTCAAAGCCAATTGCTTAAGCTTGCCTCACGCATGTCCTCTCTTGATCAACTTTGTCCTTTCTCTGATTTTAAGGCTCCGTTTGGGTAGTGGTGTGTTTTTAAAGCTCAACACTCCACTATTATTCATTATTTTAATATTATTTTTAACTTACTTTTCATTTATTTTTATTATTATTCACTACTATTTAATATTTTATCATTATTTTTTTACGATTTTTTCATTATTATTCACAAAATATCTAGTATCACCTTACTATCCAAACACAACCTAAGTGATTTGATTCTTTTATACCGATTCATTGGCACGTCTTTTCTACCTTTCTCTCTCTAGCTTCCATCCTTGCTTGCATCATGTCCATCAATACAAGATAATTGGATGAGCTTGCCACCTTTACATGTTTAATTTACATCCAAAAGACCAAAAGTAAGGGTGCAAATCGGTCGGTCCAGTTCGGTAATGAAATTTTTGATTCATCATTTTTTCCAGACCGAACATCCATAGAGACTGGACTCGGTCTTGTCCGATGTGATCGGTCCATTCGATCCGGCCTAAATTTTTCATTATATATCTTTTTTTTTCTCTATTTAAATTAATTAATAAAAAAATTATTTAAAATATTAAATTAAACTAAGTGACTTATTAATGTAGATTATGCAACAAACTCAATAAAAAATATTTTATATGGTCAATAATAATAAATTTGATGAAAATTACATTATTAATTTATATAATTACTATATAATTAACTAATTGATATTATATATTATTTAATTGATAGAATATTAACAAGTGTGAATATTATATATAAAATTTTATATTATTAATAGTGATAGGTTAGACGAAGATATATATAAAATATTGTTAATTTATAGAATATTAACAAGTATTAATAACATATTTAAAATTTTATATTGTTAATTGTGTAATTATTATATAAATAATATATATAAAATATATTTTTTTTTAATTTTTCATTTGGCCCGGTCCGGGTTAGAAAAATCATGGACCGTGGACCGGACTGAAACTTTTCGATCATCTAAAACATAGACCGGTCTCAGTCTCAGTCCAAACCGACTGGCCGTTTATCACCCTTATTCAAAAGTCACAAAGTTATAAAGCTTCAAAAGATTTATCAAATATCCAAATGCTGAGCAAATATTCCTAATATACTTGGAGAGGAAGCCAGACAGAGAACTGGACCAGATTTTAAGCCTACACGAGTCGATCGATCTGGATTAATATTGAAATTAAAAGAAAAAAACTTGCAATAATGAGACAACAATATTTATAGATTGTCTTCGTTTTAGGCGTGTTTCGTATTCCCTTTTGAGTGAACTCTTAACAACCTACAACCAAATGGTAATTAAGAGAGACAGATTGCGCGGTGTGTTGGGGATTCAAAAGTTACAATTGATATGTATTTCATCTTTTATTTATATGAATCAGGCATTCAAATGGTAAGACTTGCCTTGCGGCCTAATTCCCTCTAGCCCTTGTTGGGTTATGGATCATTAGGGCTTTGCATGGTGAATGTTGTGTTGGGAGAAATTAATGTAGCAGGCGAGTATCGTGGTGAATATTGCGTTGGAGGTCAAAAACTTTACATGACGTCGTCATTGACTCACCAATATTACAGTCGAATTTGAATTCCACACCTCACAGCTCGGCTGTTGCGACCTCGGCCTTTATTGGGCAGGCTTATGGCTCTGGGTCCATGGCCCCTGCGGTGTGAGCTTAGGCCCAACTTCTTAATCCGGAGAAAATAGAAATATTCGTCCTGCCAGTTTTACTCGAAAAATCTCCCAATTATAAATTAGAAAGAAAAACTCATGATACGAATCATATCCGAGGTTCAATGATGGAACTAGATTTTATGCATTAAAATCGATTGATAAAAATTACTTTTTTCATTGCTGTGAAAAAATATCACAAATTTAGTTTATTGAATTTTTCCAATTATATATTAATTATCTTATAAATTCAAATTAAAAAAGCACATCAATATAATGTGAAAAAATTATATAAAATTCAAATTTATATGCTTATAATGATTATGTTAAAACACTATAAAAAAATTGGATCATGTTCAAACATTAATCAATGATTCAAGGATGGAATTGAAAGATTCTGGCATGCATGCATGTATTATATTATATTATGCATGGGTCGGTCAGAAAAAAAAAAGAAAATATATTTGTAATCGTGAATTGTGTAATCGCTACATAATCGTTTTGAAAAAGAGTGGGGTTCACTATTATACTATTTAATTTTTTAGTAGTAGACTCCGTTCTTTTTCAAAACGATTACACGACAATTACGCATTTCACGATTATATATATATATATATATATATATATGTAGAATTACTTGAAAAAAAATTAAAGTGTCAAACAAAATTAATCTAGGATAAATAATGAAATTAAAGGTACATACGTACAAGAAAACAATTATGCGTGAATTTAATTAAGCAATAATAATTTAGATGTATATAGGGTTTTAGATCAAGGCTTCACATGTTGTTGATCACGATAATGCTCCAATATTAATTAGTCCTTGTCCAGAACTTTGTCCTTGATAATCTCGGCGGCATTCTTGGCTGTTCCCCATACGCCGGAGACCGTGCCCTTTGTCTTCTCTGTGATGTTTTCCGCTGTTTCAGATACTTTTTCGGTCATTTTGGTGGCCTGAGATCATCCACATGGCGTGCACATGAATTAAGTTACGTAGTATCAATTAAGTTACATAGTCCGCTAAATGAATCATATAATATAAAATTTTAGATTTAAGTATTTCTGTTGTTGATCAGTAGTCGATCAAAAGGAGGCGAGCAGATCATGATGACTGTTAAGCATAAAATGTTAATATTCTTTTTGGTAAAAAATAAAAATAATACTAATTCACTGCAAAAAAAAAAAAAAAGAGGACTTTTTGGGATCAAACACTCATCATAACGATGGTCTAATTTTGTAGAGAAATAATATATATATATATATATATATATATATATATATATATTCCAAACACTCATCATCCTGCATATGCATAACTTTAAAAAGAAACGTTTGTACTGATCTACCAGCTAGGACGTTCAAGTCTCATGCAATCTCTTTTTTAAAAATTGATAAATTTAAACCACTTAAAGAGAAATGATATTTACAATCTTAAGATGTGTAAGTATTACACACTTATTTTAAAAAAAGAGAATACATCAAAAATCTATAAAAAAAATTAATTTTTTAATAGTAGACTTAATTTTTTCAAAGGAATTGAGCGAGACTTATATACCCTATAATTATATCTAGCAATACTTTTTAAAAAAAATTAAACAATACACCTTACTTTTTTTAAAAAAAGAGATTGTACAAGACTTGTACATCCTATCTAGCATCAATCCAGTACTTTAAAAAACTAATGAGTATTGTTGCATCCACAAAATAATCACAGAAACACAATCTCATAAGTTGATGTGCCTTCATTTGATCTGTTAAATCTGATTTATAATAAAAGTAACTTTACAATCTGATGAACCACATTAAACCATGTCATTTTGTGAGATTATTTTTATATAATCTCTTTGTAGCTAGAGTATTTCTCAAAACTAATATAATATTCCCAACGCTCAATTTTCACATCATACGAGTAATTAAGTTCAATATATATATGGATGTAAATTATAGAAAAGAAAATCAAAGTCCTACCAGATTTATACTGCACGATCGATATCGGAACTACTTTCTTAAAAATTATTTTAAGTTACCCTACGTACGTATATATACTCATATAAATGTAACGGGCTTCTTGTCCAGCATGCGCGCATGCATGGTTTTAGGTCTTACACTTTTGGCAGTAGAACTGGCGGTGTCCCTTAAGAATTCGCAGGTCTGCCTCACTTCTCTTGCCCCTTTTGTGACTGCCTCCGCAGCTTCTATCGTCCTCTCATGTGCATCTGCATCCTGATCTTTATCCTTCTCAGAGTACTGCATGCGATATATATCACAATATCATCACATATATATACCCTATATACTATATATTCAGAAACCTAACGATGTCATGATTCCTAAAGCTGTAGCCTAGCTGGCCGTATATACGATCTTTGCCCAGATCAAGAATTCAAGAAGAAGGAACATTAAACATAAACAGTTTAACGTACGGGGTCCATTATATTCTAGCTAGAAACTTCGGGAGCGAGCAACTTTTCGTAAAATAATTTCTTCACTCTAAACTCTCTTTTTACGTATATATCTTGCATCAACATCACGATGAAATGCAATCAGGGAAAGGCAGATTACGCATTTTCATGCATGACAGTTTAAAGTTTCGAGCACACGAGATTTGCATGCAATGGATTGCAACTCACTTGCAATGGTCTTGGGGCAGCACTGACAAAATTACCCCTAGCGATCCAAGTACTCCTTCTGGCTGTGGCCGCTCCGGCGGAGATCAGATATTCAGGAAGCTTTGCAGTAAACCTTAAGGTTGACATTTTCTTAATTAGCTTAGCTTTATTCTTTCCTAGTGGATGCGCGTTCTGTTCCTCATGCAAATTAATGCTAGCAGTCAGAATCATTTTAATAAGGGTCTAATCTTAATTATGCATAAAAACAGGTGCAAAGCAATATGTGTTAATCGTGGAGCATTTTTCTGCTGCAGTTGCATTATATGATCTGACTCAAACTGGGTCATCCATTCCGGGTCTGGTGGTAGATTAATTTTCAGGGATAATTGTTCGAATTTACTGAAATTAATAAATTAATAAATTAATAAATCTGAACATAGATCTTCGAGATATTATATTTAATATTTAATATGTTTATTATTTTATTAAAATTATAAAAAAACCTAGTTTAGATCTATCGTATTACAGATTAAATTTAGACTACTGCTACATCTATAAATGAATTACACAAAAGTAATTTCATAAATTGATGTAGTTTTATCTGATCCGTTAGATCTATTTTAAAATAAAAGTAACTTTATAATCTGACGAACCACATTAAGCCACATCAGTTTGTTGGATTATTTTGTGTAATTATTTTGTGGCTAGAATATTTCCCTAAATTTATGCAGGACCCCCATTTTGGTTATATATATATATATATATATATATTTAACAAATTCGATCCGATAATGTTCGTAAAGATCGAAGCATGCATGTTATGCTGCATGAGTTAATTATAATTATATATAAAGAAGCATGCTAGCTAGCACTACAAGAAAAATGGTCAATTGCGGTGATTTTTCATGTGTTGCAATTAAAATCGCCGTAATTAATCTTTTTAGCAGCGATTTTATTTTTCGTCGCATAGAGTAAACAACACTTTTCGATTTTCTAAGAGTGGATCATTGTGCATCTCAATTGCATCGATTTTGGTACATATTGCAACAATTTATTTCACTGAAAAGTTAAAAAATTATTGCGACGGGCAAACAATTACTGCAATTGATCTCTGGGGCGCTATAACATACAGATTGTTTAATTTTCCCCCCGAAACGTAAACACATTCCCTCTCATTTTTTTTTTACTTTGTTCTTCCCCATCCCTGAGTACCTACGATCGCTGTGATACCCACCCTCTCATCAGTGGCCATTGTTTGCAGCCCAAAATGGGAGATCACTTCGCCCGTTTCCTTCGCACGAAAGCCACTCAAGCCTTCTGCTCCCATTTTTCTGCCCTAGAGTATCTGTTTCCTACGCACAAAAGCCATATAGGTCGTTTCTCGTCGACGCAACACCACTCAAGGCAGACAAAGAGTAGCCATTGAAGCAGCTCAGAGATGGAGGCGCCTTAATGCAGTTGAGGCCCAACTCAAGGTCCCTCCTCCTTACCTACCTATCTAATTTGACCAAATCGTGGCCCTCTTTATGTGTTTTAACTTTTATTTTACTTTTTTTCTGTTCGGATTCTCTAATTGGTTTATGATTAATTTTTTGTTAGAATACTCATTTTTTATCTGATTTATTAATAAATTATTAGTTAGGCTATGTTATCATACTATAGTACTCTTTCGGATTCGGTTAATTACAGGTACCCGATCCACGAAGGCCGGTCATAAACAACGATTTAGTACAAGAATTATATGCATGCGTTGGGTCGTACGTCTTAGGTACGTGTACAGTATACTGTCACCTTGAAACGATATTGTTGGAAACAGTACACAATTAGACAGGCGTGATAGCTGAGTTCCTTAAATTTTCTCTTCTTTTGATACCACCTAACTGTCTGATTCGAATTCAAAGAATCTCTCTTCTCGAGATTGCTTGCAAGAGAGATCGAGGCTTCGAGCAATGTCTCATTAATCCCATTTACTCCAACCCTAATTACTCTCAACTGTCCCCCACCGTTTAATCTCTTATTTAAAGGCCCCCCCGTACAACACAAGTAGTCAGATGTCCTTTCGAGAGAGACAAGAGAAACAGAGCGGGAGAGAGATGCAGAAGTACTGGTGCGTGATTTTTGTTCTTTTTTCAGTGGTTGTCCATGCAAATGCACGGGAAATTCCTAGTAATGGTGGTTATGACGACCAAACACTACTTGTGCATGCTAGTGTGCCAGAGGCGGCAGAGTCATCTAGTGTCACTGGCGTTGGCGACAAGAAGAATTTTATATACGGAGGTGTTGGTGGCTTTGCGGGGATGGGTGGTTTTGCGGGAGTTGGGCCGGGTGTGCTGCCAATCCTTGGTGGCGGCGTTGGGGGTGCAGCTGGTCTCGGTGGTGCCGGCGGTCTCGGAGGTCTCGGAGGTGCTGGCGGTCTAGGTGGTCCTGGTGGCGGAGTTGGAGGTGCCGGTGGGCAAGGTGCTGCAGCTGGCGGTACTGGACTTGGCGGTGGCCATGGTGGAGTTCTCCCACTTCCTTGAGTTACCTACGGCAGTTGATTTTCCAATAATTTGATAACGATCCGTACGTAGGGTACTGGTCTTTGTAGGCCAGCTTGTGTGTTTATTTTATGTTGGTTTTTAATTAGCACCTCTAAGTGTGTTCATTTTGACTGCTTCTCATGAGATGATCGGTTGCCGATGATGACAGTTCACAGTAGTAGTGTCTGGTTCTGTCCTATTTCATGTTTTAATCCCAATCGTAGCTGCAATTTTCTTTTGAGTATTGTGCTTCAAGCATCGCCAAAGGCCCAAATTAAAGCATTAAAATATGCGAGTATATTATATGTATATATATATATATTTCTTTTAACACAAAGGTAATTTATTTACCATAAATCGAGAATTGGAATCTTTATACAAACGTGCATGCATGGAACGTTCAACTTATTCTCAAATTAAAATGTTCATGAAATTACAAATATCCTCCCCCTGTCTACGTACCTTAATGGCCGGAGGAAAGTACAAGTACCGAATGCGTCTGATACTGATCAACTTCTTGCGCCGGCGTTTAATCTGTGTGATCAGTTTCTAATTTTTGCATGCATGGTGACCACCTGTACGGATTTCACTGTGCTAGCTGGTGTATCTTTGTTTTTAGTGCCTGACTAAGCAGCCATGTCTGTTTATTAAATGCATGCATTTGTCAAAAAACAAAATAGGAAAAACATAGATAATTAATTAAAGAGAGACTCGCAACGAATATTTTACAGATCTACGTGCGTACAATGATTAGACATGGTTTATTATCCGACCTCTCGATCGGCCGTAGCTAGGACGTATCCTCTGCCAAATTCACTTTCTAAGAAAAAGTCTCCCGCTCCATCTCCTTCAGCTGGTGGTGAAGGTGGGGGCTCGAGGCAGAGGTCCTATGGCTCTGGGTTCGGAATGGATTCGGGCAGCGGCTCTGTCCGAGGTAGCAGTGGCCGAGGTGGTGGTGAAGGAGGAGGATGTGGAGGTGGTGTGAGTGGTGGCAGAAGTAGTGGTAGTGACTGTGGCTACATACATATAGTCGTGGCACATACATATATATATATATATACACACACATACATGCTAATAAAGGGCAAACACGTGCATTGCACGTGTGCCCAATTGTAAAAATATAAAATATATTTTAAAACATAACATTTATGAAATCTAAAAATATGTAATAATAAAAAATAAGTTAATATATATAATTATAAAATGCAATAGTTTTGTCAATATTTTAAAATTCTCGTTGATCATAAAAATAATCACATATATTATTTGTAGAATATCTATGATTATAACATAGGAATTTATAAGAACATATTTATAATTACACAATTTTCTATTGTAGATAAAAAAAAATGACTATTGAAATTAATGCGTTATGATCATAATTACAAATAAAAAGCAAGAGCTATCTCATAATTATAAGATACAAAATTATATAAATACATTTATAATTACATACAAATTTCTTATAGCTATACATATTTATTCTTTCTTCTCCTCCGATTGAGTACTATACCAATATTTTTTTGTAGCATTTTCTCCATATTCTTGATAATTTAATTTTAAAGAATGTTATATACAAATTAGTTAGGAAAGTTTTAATAAAAATTGAATTATTTTTAAATAAGATCAGCCTACCAATTGGCATTCTTACGACAGGATAGGAATGTCGCAGCGATCTTACAAACTAATAAGAAATCAATAACAATCTGTCAAACACATAAAATACAAAGCACATAAACGAGATAATAAAAAATAAACAATAGTATAGTTATCTACATTTAAAGCATAAATAAAAATATCCAATCAATAAAACATGCTTAATATTAAAACCAAATTATTTAATATGATATTGAACTATTTACAATTAAAAATCTTAATACAGATACAACGAATATTGAGCAATTCTAATTAATAATCACAATTCCTTATATTTGCAAGATGCCTTGTAGAAATAAATGCATTAAATATTATAAAATATAAATAACAACATCTATTTGTATAAATAATATAATAATACATACCTAGAGATAGGAGCAAATAAAAAATCAGTGGAATTAGAGCCAAACAACGAACAGGAAGACAAGCACAAAGTAACAAAACCAAAACGCCTGTTATAAAGAAATATATTATATAAGATCATATGATTATTCTAATAATACATTGTCGTTTGTTAAATAAAGCTACACTAACATATTAAAATATAATTTGTTAATATTTTTTATTTAAATTCAATTATAATAAGTGGCTATCTAACTGTCAGAAATAAAAATAACTATATAATAAGAATAAAATTTGTGAGATTGCAAATAAAAGTTGTGTAATATTCTAAATTTTTTTTCTTTTGTTTCTATATATATTTTTTTCTATAGTTTTCAATCGTATAGCAATAATTGTTAAATAAGTGTTAAATAATTTAATCATATAATTATTTAACACATGAAAATATATGAAAAATTGATTACTTGCCAATCCACAATAAACAACAAAACGATAATTTAGATTTATACAATTTCTTAATTTTAAATATTAATGAATAGAGTTTCATCTATATTTTAAGTTTTTATTTTTTATCATAAAAAAATCACATTTGTTATGTGCAAAATATTGATAATCATAACATAGAAATCTTAACTACAAATGGAGTACATATTTATGTTTATATTTTCAGAATTTATTTTCTTGTTTACAATACATATTATACACATGATTTACGTAATGTTTATAACTATAATATAACAGTAATAAAGAACAATAAATGAAGAACAGGACAACAAACCTGTAAAAAAAAATTGTAATAGAATATATATTTTTACATCTGAAGTTTTATAATTATATTAGGGAAATTAATATTGTTAATTTTATTAATAGTTTTTATTTTATTAGTTTTTTTTTCCTCACTTGAAGCCCAAAAGAAAACAAAAAAGGAAAATCAGCCCTACAAACCCAGTCCAATCATTAGCCCAAGTCACCTAAACGGTGCCCTTTTTAGCACAGTCGTGTAACAGCCCTCAATGACATATACGTGACAGAAAATGGCACCGTTTTGAGCAGAAATTCATCCACCCGCCCCATCACAGACTTAGAACGGCGCCGTTTTCATTAAAAAAAAAACCCTAACTCTACGAGCAGCCTTATAAATACATCCTTATGAGATTGGCTGCCTTCATTTCGCCGCCTCTTTCTAGATTATTCTTCCCTCTCTCTCCCTCTCTTTCTTTTTATCACATTTCTTCTTCTCCTTCTCTCGTCTCTTGTCTTTTCGTCTGCACTGACTCTCTTTTCTTATCTTGTTCTCAACAAAGAAATAAGATATAGAAAAAAATTTTAATTTCTTCCGTCTGTGTATCTCATTTTGGTTTTTATTTTTTTTTCTTTCTTGCATGTCACTGCAATATGTTTCATGGGCCTATTCCGGATTTCCAAAATAAGGCAAGGCTGCAAGCAAAAAAAGGAATTTGATCACGACATGGTCTGTAGGTTTTTTTTTCTTGCGAATGGTTTTATTTCTTTGGTTTTCCTGTTTTGTTTGTGTTTTGTACATACAGATCGGAGTCGATGTATATATATATTTTTTGAAGTTGGTCCATCTCTGTATTTTTTTTCTCTATAGATCTGAACAGGTCTTCATATATTTGAGGACATCGTGTTCAGATCTGAGTGGCGTCATTCGTTGATCTCTAAGTTTTTTTTTCTGCTTCCATTTTCTGTTATTTCACCTTTTTGTTTTGGTTTTTTATCCTTCCATCCTCCTAAGTAAATGAACAAAGAAGTGGAATTTTTTATTTTTTATTTTTTTTCTGATTTTACCTAAATTTTTATGTTGTTTGTTCTGTTCCTTTACGATCATTCTGTTCTTCTCTATTTTTTCTTTGTTCTGTTTGACCTTTATTTTGTTTATTTTTTCTATGTTTTTTGTTGTGTTTGTAAAAGTTTTGATTTTTTTTGTTCAATTTTGTAAGTCTCTGCATCTGTTATTTATTTATTACAGTTGTTATTATCTGCAATCTAAGATGTTTGAAGTCTTAGATGTTAATAGCTTTGAAGTTTTGATTCTTTAGATGTTTGAAGTCTGAAATCTAAAGATCTAAATAGATCCTTGTATATTTAAAGATATTTTGTTGAGATCTGAATGATGGTTTTTTTTTTAATTTTTCTACAGATCTAGAAATCTTCAGATTGTAGTCAATGTTTATAGCTTTTTCATATATTTTTTTGTATTAAATTACTTTCTTACAGGTCCGATTCGATGTATATTTTTTTAGGGCGCTTTATTTGTTTTTTTTCTCTCTATATGCATGTTATGAATGTAAAAGTAATTCTGTCATGATGTTATGAGTCTACAATATAATTTTTCTAAACTGTAATTAATGGTTTCCGTAATCATAAAAAACGTAAAAAAAATTTCACATCTATAAGTATTTACTATTTAATGAAAGCAAAGGAAGTTTCATAATTAATAGAGCATAAAACCAAACGGAAAGCATACCGAATTTAATCTGAAATTCGAAAGCAAAGTAGAAAAATCTGACAGCAAATTTTAAACGCTGAAGCAAGGAAATAGATTTCAAAAATTTAGAGCAACAAAAACAGTAGAGAATGAGACGGTGACAATTTCTTTTATAGAAAACCGGAAGTGGTGGAAAAAAATTAAAAATAGAATCTGATAACAGCTGCAAAAGCGATGGGAAACTTGAAGGAGTAAAAATCTGAGTAGAACAATATTTTCCTACAACAGGATAAGAATTGGAAAATAATTCGGCAGAACGGTGGAATCCAGAACATACGAGAGTAGAGGACAAAATGGGAAAGAAATGTTGACATATTCAGAACAGGATAACAACGTAAATAATTCGGCAAAATCCATTCAACAAAACTGACGACAGACAGAGCAGGAAGGTAAAGTACATAGATGGTGGAGGGTAAAATTAGAAAAAATAGTGGACGACAGCTGTTTATTGACACTTATTACATATAAGATATATATGGCTCCAGCGGTACTGGTGAACTTGGGGCCGTGTTTTCCTTCCGCTCGTGTCCCAATTAATTTTCATAAAATATATCATATTATTTATAGAATAATGATACGTATAGTTGTGGAGTACATAAATATCATATAATCGTTTTGAAAAATAGTAAAATTTATTTTTAAAAAATTAATTTTATTTCATATAAATCTTATATTTATTATTATTTTTTAAATAATTACGTCATATTTACACACGACTGTTTATTTCATTTTTGATTCTCGATTCAAATCAACGCTGTGGACATGCATGCAGACTTTATTGTCCTATGTATTTATATATATAATAATCAGGAGAAAATTACGTTCACGGAAAGATACGTTCGTAATGGCCGGAGCCCGGAGGGAAAAGGAAATAACTAACACACGTACCCTAATTATTATTTTTTTTGAAAAGCTACACACGTCCTAATTATGTACCATTTATAAATGTTAAGTTCAGTTGTAAAATGTATGAATATTAGGTAATTATTTTGAAAAAAAATATAAGATTTATTATTAAAAAATTAATTTTTTTATGTAAATCTTATATTTACTCAATTTTTTTAAAAAAATTGTGACACTTTTGAACTACACGATTGTAAATCCCATATATTTTGCTTCGATCCTTAAATAATATATTTATATATATATATTTATATATATACACACACATGCACGCACACAAATTTTCAATTATGTTATGATCCTTATATGCATTAATTTTCCTTGTATATATAATGCATAAACAGCCGAGCTGATAAATCGGTGAACCTTTCACCCTTTTTTTGACAGATGACATTCGATCAGATTCACTTTGACATAATGGAGTACTATAAAACAAGGAAAATTAACGAGATAACGAATTAAAACTTTTTGTGAAAAAAAATAATGCTAGCTACAGTAATTGAATGTGTAGGCCCATTTTAATTAAAAAAAAAAAAAAGTAAGATCTACTATTAAAAAAATA
The DNA here is from genome assembly GCF_004785595.1 of Juglans microcarpa x Juglans regia. Taxonomy (NCBI): domain Eukaryota; kingdom Viridiplantae; phylum Streptophyta; class Magnoliopsida; order Fagales; family Juglandaceae; genus Juglans; species Juglans microcarpa x Juglans regia. The sequence goes on from NC_054595.1 coordinate 23,802,172, forward strand.
ATTTATTTTACGTGAATCAATTTTTTAAAAGTAGTGTGCGAAACTTGTCTATCCTATAATTACAAATATCATTTCTCATACTATATATTTATATATATATATAATATAAAAGATAAAAAGTGTTCCAATTGATTAGCGGGATATATATTTGATAACCGTTAAACCAATAATAGTAATGTTATATACCATACTATCATCTTATTTTCATATCACTTATATATAATTTATTATTATTGGATGATATTTTATTGATTATTTAATAGTAATAAATATGTCATATCTTATTTATATAGTGATATAAAAATAAAATAATACATAATATGATGCATAAAATTTTCCGACAAATAATATAAGAAAAATTAGGATAAGGACGGAGGAGGCTGATAAATGGAGCTGATCGTTAATGCACTTTATTCTTGGGGTGCGTTGTGTCGGGATCGAGATGGAAGTCTTGCGAAAAGATAGGGCTATCACAGATTGTCGGATCAATTATACAGTTTAGGATTCCTACATGATACTACCGACAGTTTTGTTGAAAATGATCGATGATCAATGGCAGAGATTAGATCTAATTAGGAGTTAGTATGGTAGAAATCTGTCCTCATCATCCAACATGCATTATGGTATGGTATGGTATGGTATGGTGTATATGGGAAATCTGCTCACTTCAAGTACTAATTTTTACGTACCTCCTTAATCACTCATATCAATTACAAGTTTGTTACCATGCATGCATTATTTATTTCCCTAATTAATAAAAATGAAATGGGTTTCCAATTCACAAAAACCCTTAATAATGCGCGTTTTCTAGTCTCTAAATTAGATAATCCAACATAAGCAAAGAATTCGCGCGAGATGATATTATATATAGTTCATTTTCTTCTAAAGGTAGGAAGGGGCCGGGCAACCATGCAGATTGGAGTTTTCTATCAGGACGTAACTTTGGTAGCACTGTACTTACTGAAAACTAGATAAAAAGGACCTCGATCTATAATTAATATTAGGCCGATTTGGATACATAAAATCATCTCATCTCATCACATACAATCATTATAACTTTCACAAACTCTCACACAAAATATAATAAATAAATCTTGAGGGATAGCTCAGCTGGTCCGGTCTTGGATTTGCTCCCCAATAGTCACCAGTATAAGATGAATCCATACGAATTTAAAACTTGATACATGTTAAGTTATAATTTGGAAATAATTGAATGACCATCGAGCCATTGTCATTGATGGTGATGAAATGGTTCATTTGCTAATAATGGTAGTTTAAACGTAAAAAGGGACTGATCAAGCAAAAAGGAAAGAAAATTGAGGAGATTTGTTAAAAGAAAGAAAAAAGAAAAAAAAAAACCAAATTGAGGAGAACAATAAATGAGACCCCATTTAAGTAATTTCCGGTGACAACTCTGCCGACATTAATTCCTGGAATTTCCATATCTTAAAGCATTTACCCATCTTTTTCTGGGTATCAAGAAATTAAGGCAGCATTGCATTCGTGAAATGCAAATAATTCGATCTATAAAGGCAAGGCTATTTATTTCTTGAAAGACAAAAATATTCGGGCCACCATGTGTTTGTGTTTAAACTTCCAAGAATTGAAAACGCATGATCCTGTCCTGAAAATCTGCAGTACTCCGCAATTATGCATGCAAATTGCAAATCTCACTGTTGCTTCACGTTTTTTTTTTTTTCCTTTTACCGTGAAAGGTTCCTATACTTTGGCCTTAGAATTGTATGGCAAACTCCTTAAACCGCGGGTCACAGCCTGCATGTATCGACTTTTATTCAATAAATTTGTGGACTAAAAAGTCTCGTGTTACATATATAGAATTTTCGAGTATTGTGAATTGAATCTCACGCTAGGATTAAAAGTTTATTTCTTGACATTACCAAATACACTGTATTGATATAAATGGTATTGTTATATATAGTTTAGAGTGTGTAAACTCTTGCACTCTTTTTGAAAATAGTGAGGTTACTATTAAAAAGTGATTTTTTTATTTTTTTTATGTAAATTTCAGATTTATTCAATTTTTTAAAAGAGAGTGCACGAGATTGGAATACTGCAGGACTGCACAAATCATTTTTCCGACCTAAAAATCTTTCTCATCAGTTTAACTAAAAAAATATTAGTAATTCAACTCTTTTTATGAATATTATGAGCCACACGGTAAGTATTGTGTTTGCACATCAAACTTATAAGCTCTCATTTGTATATAAAAATAGTTTCATTTCATCTCATTATTATAATTTTTAAAAATTTTACACAAAATATAATAAATAAATAATTATTTTAAATTTTAAAATAATATTTTATTCAAATTTCATTTAAAATTATCTAATCTCATCTTATACAACAGGTTAACAACTCTTCCTTTTAAGATGCCATTTGAAGATTCCTCATACTTCTGCTTTTGGGGACCCCTCCACGAAAGTTTGTCTACAAGTGTACCAGAAATCAATGATAGAAAGAATTCTTATCTAAAACTAATAAAAAAAAAAAAAAAAAAAAAAAAAAAAAAAAGGGCCTACTTTGAGTGCATCTCCCACAAAGCTTGCCTTAATGGTTTCCGTGAATGATAAAATAAAATCAGCATTGATGGTCATTATCTTAAAAGCTATTACCATTTAGTCCACTGATTATGCACCCACTTTCCACGAGATATGGTCACTGATAATCCCTGAGTATCTGCAACAATTACTGTCAAGTAATTGACTATAAATTGAAGACCAAACGACAAGGAGACCTCAAAATTAGGAAACAAAATAATATACAAATTTAAATCCAGAACTTCACTATTTATACACACACCTTTGGCATTCCTTGTGTGCACCATATTTCACAAAATGACAAACAGGGGAGTCTCTCTCTTCCTAGTTCTTGCATGCATTTTCGTCAGTACAATAGCATCTGCAAAAGAGAGAGGCAATCATCATTTGCCAACTGTTCATGTGATCAATGCTTTGCCAAAGAACTCAGAGCCGATGGATCTCCAATGCGATGGAGAGAAGATAATAAACGCTGGGGAAGATTACCAGTGGACTGTAGAAGAAAACAAGTTAGTTTACTGTGAAGCTTTTTGGGGAAAATTATTTGCTTCCTGGCATGGTTTTCAGCCCAGTAGAGATGTGGGTCATGGGGCAGTCTATTGGCTGGTAAAGGATACTGGGTTCTTTCTTAGCTGGGATAATCGTAGTTGGGTGAGAAAACATTTGTGGGAAACTGAGTGATTCCTTCATTTGGATCTTTAATCATGATCCATACATTCTGTTCTATCTGCAAGTGTTTTTACATTTGTTATCTGATTTTGAGAAAATAAACGAACAGGAGGAGTTTGGTTGTTTTATTAAGTCTTTTTTTTTTTTTTTTAATTCTTGTTTCTCTTATCTTTTTCCTTGCCATGCTTAGTATTGTTAAATTCCATGAAATAAATCATCATCTTACATATTTTCATCTCCCAATTCCATTGCTATCTTTGTTCATAAGCTCCATGGCTGTGCATCATCTTGCACCTTCATCCATACTACCTGTCTAATCCCTACAAAGAGATTTTCCATGGCTCTCTTCTGTCATGGTCACAAACTGTATTGAAGGCCTAGCTTCCTCGATTCTTTCTTCTTGGTTCCCGGTTTCCCGGGTCTAATTTCATTCTTATTCTTTGTCACAGTTTGACTTTGAAGTCGTGCCGAATAAAACAACCCCCCAAAATCAGCATAATCACAAACATCACGCAATTCCTTTCACGTTTCATCTCTGTCCCAACTCCAGGCCCTTCCATCGTAGCACTCGCGCTTTGGCAGTCGACTAATGGTGAAAACAAGTTGAAGGCTCGTTATTCAGGCGCCTAGGAAGGATAGGGCCGATAGGCCGTCTAAGCATGCCACCACTTATTGCATGGGTTCGTAAACTCCATAAAAGACAAGCACGACTTCAAGGAAATTGCATCCAGAGAACTTGGTAGTTTTTTCTTTTGTGTTGGGGGGGGGGGGGGGGGGGGTTTCCATAACTCCCCTATAATAACGCAATACGGCGGAAAAGGTTAAAACGATTCAATAATACAACTCTCGGGCCTCAGCAAAGTATTGCAGGTGGCCGGGAGATGAGAAAAGCACTACAAGAGAGGCGTTGTACCGCCATTATTGATGGCTGTGTACAAGATCAACCAGTTTGGAATCGTACAGAGATTGATTATCAAATACGTTTTAGTTAAATGTCGACTCAAAATCGCTATTGTTTGAATAAAGCAGTTTTTCATTCTCTTTATCCCCACTGTTAAGTCTTTCCTTCATACAGACCAAACGTGATAGCTATACATAAAAGTATGGGTTTTAAGCATATGAATGATGTCTATGGCGATCCTTCTCCCTTGAAGAATAAGAGGAACTGTGGTAGTCACGATCTGAAAACGAAAATAGAGATTCAGATAACGGAATTCCGGTTAAAAAAGAACCATACCATCATAAAATAACAAAGGCGAACAAGAGCATACCTCGTGATGAGTGATGTCTCGACTTCCCCGAATGCCCCCCTGAATCGACAAGATAAAGATTACAAATCAGAGAATACTCCAAAAATCAAGGACCTCCACAAAGCACAATAAAGATGGCATGAGGTTCATGAACAAAATTGGCTGCAAACATACCTGCGTCCTTTCCTCTATCCTTGGATCGATGACTGCGGTCCTTGACTTTATCTTTGTCCCTGTCACTTTCCTCTCGGTCACGTTCCCGGTCAGAATCTCTGCCCCTATCACGATCACGGACCTTTATTCTGTCCTCCCTCTCCCTCTCTCTCTCCCTGTCCCTGTCCCTCTCCTTGTTCCGTTCCCTACTTGCCTCTGCTCTGTGCTCAGGATTGGATTTTAGCATTGGCTCTTCTCTTGCATCTCCCTCAACAGGCATATTCTTTGGCTCATCCTCACTTTTCTTAGACTCCTTCAGCTTGTCAATGGCTGCTCTTACCAGTACATCCTTGGATCCACCAGATTCAAGGTTAACTGCTGCTGAAGCTGGCTTGGTATTAGCTGTAGGGCTAGTCTGCAGAACTTCCTACAGTGAAGCATCGAGAGAAAAATCTGACCTTACTAAATTGTTCTTTCTCCTCGGAAGATAATATTTCCACTGAGTAACATTATATGGTCAAACAAATTTTCTTCAGACCAAACAATTGCGATCCTTTCTTTCACCAAAAATCAAGTGGTCCAAAAGCCAACTATACAGTAAGAATCTCCCGGAAAAAAGATGCAGTACTTGCTAAACAATTATCCAACACTAATTAATAAATTGTTAATTGCAAATATCATAGAAAGAATATTAGAAAAGGCTATATGTTTCCCATGCAAGAATGAGACAGTACTACCTTAGGAATGGGCTGAGACTGGGAATCTTTTGACTTGTTAGAAAATGTGAACGAGTCTCCATCCTTGCAGACTGGAATGTACTGTGCCTTAGGAAGGCTGTAAAGGTGAGCCAAAACCTTACAAACTTCATCAATCCCAGACTTGTCTGCATCAAATGCCTTCCACCATGGAGGATTCTCAGGAAGGGGTACATGGAAGCGACGAGCAGCAGCATAGATAACCCCGCAAGCCACAACCTCGCTCTTAAACCGAACACACAAAGTTGAACGCAAACTGCTCACATTTCAATGCCGAAACAAAAGTAAACAATAAAAAGGTCAATGGAAGTGTAAAACGTAGTGGAAAACAGAGAAAAATTGTGCAACAATCAGAGAGCACTGAGTGCCACATACAATTGGGGAAAGTCAACAAAATTATGCTGCATCATTCTATTATTTTCAAATACTGGTCAGTATCTCTCTCTCTCTCTCTTCTCTGATCAGTGATATCCTTCACCAGCAGCTTCATAGAGTATCATAGCTACAATGTGAGGAACAAACTCCAATACTCAAAACAAGGGGAAGAAGGCTCACACATATCAAAGTATACATAAACTGACTCAATTCTTAAACTCAAAGCACGCGAATTGCAGATGGAAAAAGTTTTCATGTTCAATGGATGACAAAATGATAAGAAATCATGGCATGGGTTGTGTAGTAAGTACTAGGAAATATATCCATAAGGAGTTAATTGCAGAAGTTACCTATCATTTGCTAGATTCCAAGCTTCTTGCCTCAGTTCTGGAGGTGTTTCAAGGGTGGCAAGGTAGTTGGATATGAATTTATGAGGATGTTCAACATGACAAATGAATCCCATCTCTTTCAATATATGCCTTTCTGTTCGGCTCAGATCAGTCTTGAGGACATGATATTTCTGTTAGAGAAGAAACACAAAAACCATGATTTTAAAATAAATAAAAAAAACAAGAGGGCTTTTCCAGGCTCACAAACACTTAAGCAGCTAAACTAAACCAACGATGTAGAAAAAAGTCGCCATAATTGGAATATGCCAGAAAGGAAAGGAAGACTAAGTAATGAAAAATTCACTTCCAGTGCCAAAGAAAGACAACAATAAACAATAAAAAACATAATTCAAAGCATAAAAGAAGGTGGATGCTTAACCTGCGATCCAACCTCCAAATGCTCTATGGGTAAGTTCTCCCTCCTACATTCCATTCTATGGAAAACAATGAGCACTTGTCTTGCTTTCCTTGGGCTTTCCTCCAACTTTGACGCAAGCCACACACAGCTTGCAGCAACTTTCTGCAAGACATTATCAGATAGCAGATAAGTTCAAGATGAAAAACATGGGCACCAAGATCTTGCGTTGGTTAAAGTCAACAAAACAATCATTTGTTTCCAAGAAAATGTAGGAAAATGAAAAGCCATTCTAGAAAACAAGAACCTTGTTCCGATAAAACTACTTGGCTAGCATAATATGTGGCGTTATCAATATGAGATTAAAACATCATTTATGTACTTCAAAAGACCCTTTATTTTCCTTACTCATTCTCTATGTCTGAGCAAGGAAAGAGAGAATAATGGGCGAACAAAGCTTAACCTTCACATTGAAGCGGGCGAATGATTTCTTGCAATAGAAACGATGGAATAGAACCTGGCCAGTGGCCATTACAGCTTGAGGCCTGTAAGTAATACGATCAAGGAAACGCTGAAATAACAAACAATGGCAAAAAAGAAAGCATTTATTCCCCTTCTATATCTTACATTTGTAGAATCTTTGCCCTGGTGCTTCTCTCATGAATAATTCTTCTCATCAGCTACTATTCACTACCCCACACCCCACACCCCACACTCTATGAAAAAAAAAAACTGTTAGGTGTGGGGTGTGAGGGTGAATAGTGGCTGATGTATAGCAAAACCCGTCTCTCATTTACTAAAAGTCTGAAATCTTGGATTACTAATTGGTGGGATACTATGGAATCCGAAATCTTCTTGAACGATATTCAAGATATGAGTATGGAATTCCAGAAACCAACATATATTCGACAAAGAAATCAGCAAAGGATACAGTTTAAGCAAGATGCCACTTTCTTGGACGAGATCACAACCATAGATTCGCAGAGTAGTTTCTGTCGCTTCATCTATACCGTCTTTCCTAGAAGGCAAGTCCTTTAGCTGCTCATCGGTTAAGTAGAAATTGTCCATTGCTGTGTAAATCATCCTTACGCAAAGAGCTCAACTACCTTCAATAACCTGCCACAAAATAACAAATCGAACTTTCAGACTCCTAAATGAACATGCAGAAATCTTTTTTCTTTTTTTAGAAATGTTTTACCTACAAAGAGATTCCACAAAAGTAAACCTACATACTAACAAGTGACATGGCTTCATATGATACGTTAGATCTACTTTACAATAAAAGTAGTTTTACAATTTAACGTATTGTATCAAGCCACGTCAGTCTGTGGGTTTACTTTTGTAGAATTTCTTAGTGGCTGTAGCACTTCTCTCTTCTTTTTTTTTTTGCTGGAAGGAGGGTGGGTAGGGTGGGGAGGAGGAACTTTTTGACACGCAGTTACAACTAGAGTGAAACCCAAGATTAAGGCTACGTTTGGGTACCAAGAGTACCTCAAGTACTCTCACTACTATTCTTTACTTTATTATTACTTTTCACCTACTTTTTTACTATTCATTATTTTTTACCTACTATTCATTATTCTATTATTACTTTTTCACTACTATTCACAAACATTCTCAACACTTCTCAGGTATTCTTCCTATCCAAACGTAGCCTAAGTTTATTTATGTAAAATCCAAAAGGGATTCGCTTATTAAACTGTCTTTCTTTCAATGTTGTGAATTAATGAACTATATTGAAACCAAGAAAACAAAATCAGAACTGCTTTAACTGCATTCGTATAGGCAACACACGCATTCATTTGAGCATACACGTCAAAACATAAATGGAAAAGACGAAGCTAATTTAGTTTATGTGTCTTAACGTTATGGGCCAATCATAAAAATCCTCCCTGAGTTTTAGCGTGGTTTCAAATAAAGCCTAGGGTTCCTTATCAGCACCCATTGCATAAGCTCAAATATAATACACATGATGTATTTCAACTCGCTCACATCAAATCATATTGTACTTCAAGGTGTTTAAAGTATGCGATCCGTCCTTCATAGCAACTATAGCGGTTTCCAAGTCCCACTCTGGGATTCATCGTGTAGAATAGGAATCCGGCATTTAGATAGAGGAATTTAGGAAAATTACCTTAAGTTTTTTACGACTTGGCGAACCGAAAGAGACTAGTTCCTGGCTCCGAAAGCGAGCTCTCCGTAATTGCGGAGCTGGGGAGGGTGATGGTGGTGGGTAGTGGGCGATCCAAAAGGTGTCGCGTGGACGTCAAGTTAAGAGAGGGAGGAGAATGAGAGAGAGTCGAGATAGACCGCCTGTTGCGACGAATTTTGGCTGCGTTCTATTTGCTTCTTGCGACGAAATTAGTCCCTGGTACTTTTTAAAAAATTTTATTAAAAAAAAATAAAATGCTATAAGTCGTGAAAATAAACTAATATTAAGGCCAAAAAAAAAAAAACTATATAACCAAAAAAACTAAATGATATTAAAATTAAAAAAAAAATAAATTAAAAAAATAAAATTAAGGGAAATTCTATTTGCAAATATGCTTACTAACACCCCCAAACACATTTTTGATATGGTAACTTGCCATATCGGTTAGCATAAAAAATAAATGTATTTTAAATTTCTAATTACTAAAGTAGTTTGACATTGAGTGGTGTGCTTAGACAATTTTTTTATTTTTATTTTTTATAAAGGAGGTGGGGGGTTTTGAACCCAAATATTCTATTTGAAGAATTAGATCATATGCCATCAGATCATCAGACTCTTGATGTATGCTTAGATATTGATTGATTTGCCAATAGCATAATTTTAAAATTAAAAAATAAAATATAAACTTGAAATATAAAAAACCTCCCACCAAAGGTACCCTTTGTGGTGGCCATCGCTTAGAGCCTTAGGCTCCTTTTCACAACACAATATTTATATATATATATATATATAATATTTATATATATTTCATTCCTAAACATTTTTCAAATATAAAACAATTTTTAATTTCAAATTTTTAACTTTTCATCTAATCATCATAATTTTTCCAAATTTCAAAACAAAACACAAAGAATAATAAGTTTTTTTTCAAATTTCAAAATAAAAATTATATTAAAAAATATATTCAAATAGTTTTTTGATTTTATAATATTATCCAAGCTTTTATCTCTCATTTTCAAACCTGATAAAATATCTTAATTCAAACTATTTAACTACTATTTGCAAATATATTGAAATATTCTAAATATTTAATATGCACTCAGAATATTCTACTATTATTTATTATTTTATTATTATTTTTCACTACTATTCAATATTCTATAATTATTTTTTCATTACTATTCAAATAACATTTGAGATCATCTCACTACCCAAATGCAACTTTAGAGACCCTAGATCTGGTTTCTCTAGAGTCTAGAAGTGGTTAGTATCCAAGCACACGAGGCCAACCAGGGATCCAGGTATGGCATATTTCAATTTATAATTTTTTCTAAAAAATATATTTAATTGTTTACTTGTTTTTTGAAGTTTTATTTTCCATTTTTTATTGATTCGTATTATTTTTCTTGTTTTGTTGTTGGTTTTTTTTTTTTTAAAAAAATTGGTGATTAAAAAAAAATTATTCACTGTTAAAAAGAATTGTTTTCATTTTACTTTTATTACGTTTACAAGAGATGAATGTGTATTTCTGGCTGTGTATGTACATAATTGATCATATGAAGTGATAAAAGACTGCCACGTCAATTATTTTCGTCATAAAATTAATAAAATTTGGATGAAGCGGCCTCTCTAGCTAGCATAGTGTGTAACCTTAGAAATCGTTTTGTAGTTTTTTATCCACCAGTTTGAAAAAGAGGCTGATTCAATTAGTTGGCTTTCTAAGCTTTGTGCTTTGATCTGCCCTTATGTGCACATACATCTCATGGAGTTGGAGGCAACCATATTGCAAACTGGAAACCTTACATATGGGATCCCATTGAAATAAATCCATTTTTTCCAAGGGTGATGGCATGCATCAGAGTTTGTATCTAAATGTCATGCATACAAGCAGTTTGTAGCTAATCTCAACTCAAGTCAAAACTTATGAGGGCATTTATACTGTCTGTAATATATAAATTTAAGATGTGCAAGTCTGGCATAAACCTCTTATAAAACGTAAGACCCAATTCTACTTTTTCTAGCGAGTTCCAATTATTATAAAAAGGATAGCGTCATACTTGCACGACTTAAGCCTACACAAATGACGATTTCACAGAGAAGGCTTTGCTTCTCACAAATGGCGATTTCAAAAGTTTATGATTTAGACCATTATATAAGAAGCAAAAGTATTTTTTATGAAAATTATCACTTGTTTAAAAAACTTAAGCTGATGAAAATATGTAGATTTTATTATTTATTTTATATCTTAACATTCTTCACCATAATGAGCGAGAAATTATTCACATCTTTGGGAAATAATATACACATGAAGATAAAAAGACAATCATCTCTCAACCAATTTCATTAACTCGAGGACCTTTAAGATACATATAGAATAGTACCGCAGCTGTACACCAGAGTGATAATGTTGTAGCAATTGCAAAAGGACTTGCGGTATTTTGAGAGAAATATCAGTCCCCCCATAAACTAAAATCAGAAGCCAAGTAATGATATTCTTTCATGAGAAATGTACAAGAGATTGTCATTTTTGCTGTCTGTGAAAATACCAGGAAGAATCAGCATCAAGAAATAATCTCAGTTAATAGATATTGGAAATGGTCACATACTTGCAGGAGGCATCAACTTTAAGCAGAAGATCATAAGCTGGAAATAGTAAAGTTCCATTCTCACTCATTAGACTCTATAAGCATCAAGACGACTTCTCGCATTGATGGTCGGTCCAAAGGGGACATACTCGTGCACATCAAAGCAATTTTTAAGACAGTAAGCATGTGAGAGACTGTACTCTTGTCTTCAAGGTTCAATCTGGGGTCAAGTATCTCAGATATCAATGAATGATCCCGAATATACTTTCTCACCCACGAGACAAGATCACCACCTTGATCTAGTGGCTGTACAGGGGTTTTCCCTGTCAGCAACTCCAATAGAACAACCCCATAGCTATAGACGTCACATTTTTCTGTAACCTTCATAGTGTATGCATATTCTGCATGCAGAAGCATAAATATCTTAATCATTATAAATAAACTTACTCTCAATTGTAATATCCAAAACGCATGACTCTCAGTTGTCATATTGATAAATCAAAGATGCCCATGATGACTAGAACAAATAACTATTATAAACATTTCCTTTTGACCTTAAAAAAGACTCTTTGTATTAGCAGTATTCTTACAGAATAATGATAACATAATCTTTGTGAGTCTAAAATGGAGTCTGAAAAACTTAAAAGGATGCTTACCTGGTGCAATGTACCCATATGATCCTGCAACTGCAGACATTGATTTAGATTGAGGCATGTCAACTACTTTGGCCAAACCGAAGTCACCAACATGGGCTTCGAAGCTATCATCAATTAGAATATTATTGGACTTTATATCACGGTGAATAATCCTTGGTTTGCAATCATGATGCAAATAAGAAAGACCTTCAGCTGCTCCAAGAGCAATTGTGAACCGAGTTGGCCATTCCAAACTACAATAGGCCCCATGAAGGATTTCACCCAAGCTGCCCCTAGCCATGTACTCATATAGAAGCAGATTGGAACCATGATGATGGCAGAAACCGTATAGCTTTACAATGTTACGATGCCTAATCTTTCCAAGAGTTAAAATCTCAGCCCGAAAACTGTTCTCAATGTTGTTCCCCTCCCTGTTAGATGCTAGTTTCTTAACAGCAATAATCTGTCCAGAATGCATAACTGCTTTATAAACTGTTCCACAAGCTCCCTTTCCAACAGCATAACTGTCATGGAAATTTTCTGTGGCCTCAACCAGATCTTGGAAGGTGAACCCCTCTTTTGGGGGGAAATAGATGTCTGAATCTGGAAATGGAATGTCCTTATCTTGCAAGGAAGGAATCGTCTCAGCTGGACGCCTCATGAAATACAAAAGAATTACAATTAGAATGAGAGAAATGCCACCCACAGCAGCTGCGGTTGCCGTAATAATTTTACCCCGAGGAGCATCAACACTTTCCAGAGATGGAACTGACGGCGAGGATAGAAGTTCACCGCAATCTACAAGAAGGCCGCCACAAAGCCCTTTGTTCCCAATGAAGCTGCTGATGGCCATGTTACGAAACAGTGATCCAGAAGGTAAAGGTCCAGCAAGGTTATTGTATGAGAAATTGCAACCCAATAAACTAGACAGATTTTTAAATGTGTCTGGAATTTCACCACTCAATTGATTATTATTGAGGAATAGGTATATCAGTAAACTAAGATTGCCAAGCTCTGCCGGTATTCTCCCAGTGAGATTGTTATTACTGAGATCCAATGCAATCTGCAAGCTTGAAAGGGAGCCCAACTCAGGAGGTATTTCGCCAGAAAATGAGTTTCCACCCATCTGCAACTCTGTCAAACGGGAGAGGTTTCCCAATGCCAAAGGTATATCTCCGGAGAAATGATTTTCAGATAATCTGAGAATCTCCAACTGCGAAAGGATTCCAAGCTCATTTGGTAATGCATCTATAAAACTATTGTTGCTGAGATCAAGCCGTTGAAGCATCTTGCAATTAACAATTTCAGGCGGAATCCTTCCCACAAGCAAGTTCGAGGAAATATTAAAAGTCACCAATCGAGACAGATTTCCTATTTGCTTAGGCAACTCTGATGTAAAGTAATTGTTGGCAATATGAAGCCTCTGCAACTTTTTGCAGTTCCCAACAGCTGGGGGAATTGGACCACTGAACCCGTTTTGATCCAATTCAACAGCTGAAAGGTTCGCTAATTTGCACAAGTCCGATGGAAAGCTCCCAGTAAGTCTGTTTCTGACCAGACGAAGTTGCACCAAAGATTGGCAATTGATGATCCCAGTAGGGATATTTCCATATAGTTTATTGGACTCCAGATTCAACAACATCAGGTTAGAATGCCGGCAAAGATGAGGAGGTATCCTTCCTGTTAGTTGGTTCTTAGAGAAATCAACCACCCAAAGTCGGCTGTAAAGACCAAGCCCTTGAGGAATGCTACCAGTAAGAGAGTTGTCAAAAAGCTGTAACTGGGTCATGTTAGTCAAATACTGAAACCCAAAAGGAATAGGACCTGTGAGGTTATTGATTGAGAGGTCAACTTTTGTCAAGTTCCTCAAGCTACTGAGCTCATTTGGTATAACACCCTTAAGCTGGTTCTGGAAAAGGTATAGTAAGCTTAGGTTTGTGATCTTACTGAACTCAGAGGGAATCTCACCAGTCAAATAGTTTTCCGAGAAATCAATTTCTAATGCCAGAGAAAGATTCCCAATCTCCCTTGGAATTGTTCCATTCAGCTTATTTCTATAGAGGTACAACATCCTCAAAGATTTGAGGTTCCCAATCTCCTTAGGTATAGATCCCACAAGAGCATTCTCATACAAAGCAAGGGTAACAAGCCTTGTACAGTTCCCAAGTTCTTTTGGGATAAACCCTGAAAGCTGATTAGACTGTAGAATCAGATCTTTCAACTTCCCGAGCATCCCAATTTCTTTTGGTATTTCCCCTCCTATCTTATTTTGGGTAAGGCCAAGTAATTTTAAGCTCACACATCCACTTATTTCAGCTGGTATGCTACCAGAAATAGCATTTTGCCCAGCTCTAATTGAAGTTAGATGCTTAAGATTCCCAATAGAACGAGGCAATTGGCCTGTGAGATTATTGGTGTATGCCACCAAATCAACCAATAAAGACAAGTTTCCAATCTCCTCTGGAATAGGGCCGGATAGTTTATTGTTGCATACATTCAATTTTTTCAAATTAGACAGCAACCCCAACTCAGCAGGAAGTTGCCCCTCAAAATGATTATTATTCAAATAGAGGTATTCCAACATGGAACAGTTTCCAATCTCCCTAGGTATATCTCCAGTGAACCCATTATCAGAAATATTAAGCACAGTTAGATGGACCAAACCACCAATGCTAGGGCTCAGGGTTTTAGAAAGGTTCATTGAATTCAAGTGAAGCATGTTGACAACAGGATCCTTGTCAGGAGTGCAACTCACACCAACCCATCCACATGGTGTTTGATCAGAGGGATTCCAATTTCCCAAAACGTTCAATTTATCATGAAGACTATTTTTCAGCACTAGAAGGTGCAGCCCCTCCAAATTTAACCCCTCTGCAATACAAAAAAGTACGGCAGTAACAAACAAGGACCCCACAAACCTCAATCCCCGAATGCTTCTTGAATTGGAATGCCCTGACATTTTAATAGCACCCGGCATGATAACAACTATGGCATACTAGATTGTATGACACCTGCACTGCTGCACATACATAACTGCTTCAGATTGCAAACCATGGTATTAAACACAAAAACAATCATATTTCATACTTGCAAGAAGGAAATTGTATTTTGAAAGAGTTAGTCTACATACAGGGGACTGCTCATGCAAGACCATACAGTTATCTTTAAAAAAAATTTAAAATTACAAAATAATATCCTTTTTAAAATGATGCTTTTTCTCCTCTTATCCCCATTCATCAATGGGACTGCACATGCAGTCCCCGCTAGGACTGCAAATAGAATTTCTCATTTTGAAAATGACGAGATACTCTGGAAAAAAAAGGGATGAATCGATCACAGGAAAGTGTATTCAAAATCAGTATTCAAATAACTAAACAAACCAAAGTGGATCCTTGAGAAATGAATCTCACAATTCAATTCAACCGCCTAAAAGAATCAAAAGACTAGCCTAAGAGAAATTAAAATACAAAACAAAACTGTGATAAACCCATCAACTGAAAGTACCCAACAACTCAAAAATATAGACAGTTGACAAACCAAATAACCATTTCCACTTTTCAGCAACCACCCAGGAATTCAATAATCAAAAGAAGTCATCTTGTTACCGAACCAATGACAAATATGTCAAGCCAACAATTCTATAAATTAAAAAATTCCAGCAGATATCACAGAGACTATAAAACACACCTCTCAAAGCCCGTGATCACTCATCAAAGAGAGAAGATTGAAGCTGCAAGACCACCACTGCCAATAGACTTCTCCTTGCGATGACAAACTGAAATCCGTGTAATTCATCGATCAAAGGGCGAAAAAAGAAACCCAGGTTCGCCTTTCTCGCAAATGGTGAGATCCTCGAACTATGGGCCAAGATATAGTTCCAAATGGAAAAGAAGAAGAACAGTTACAAAAAAGAATCTGAAAAACTATCCTCCTTTCTGCCCATTTTCAACAAGGAAGCTCAAAGTGCAATGAATCCAAGAGAGATTTTCTGTATAATACTTTATCGAAAAAGATGGCAAAGCGGAGACTTTGTGCTACAGTCACGGTTGCTGTCGTGACTCGTGAGGGATCTTGAGGTGGATTAAGGGGCGGGCAAGAGCTCTCGGGGTCGAAGCTCTAATGGCCGACAGGGCATGCTCTCATTTCCTCCGCAACTCGATGGCCATGGCTGAGTCTCTCTTGGAGTGAGCCTATCTGTGTACAAGTTTCTCTCCCCATTCTAGTGCTTGATAAAAGTAAAAGGAAACTGTATTTCATTTTGTAAAGAACCTCGGGATTTTGCTGATTGGGACGGCTGCTGGGTTGGGTAGGTACACTTCAATTTGTTCCTCTAGTTTTGCAGAGTCCTCTGCCCTGCTCTCTAATCTTCCTGCAAAGTTATCCATGAATAAATATCATTTTTTTTCGTCTGTATAATTAAAAGGAACTAACGTATTAATTTATTCTCCTTGGAAAAAAAAACCAATCATGCAGATTATCAAAAAAAAATATTCAAAAACAGAGGAATCTGAGAATCTAACGTGCGCCAAGTTGGAAAAGAGAGAACGAAAACCCAGATGAATTTACTCAGTCATCCAAAGTTAGACATGCAACTCTTTACTTTCAATGGATAGAATTTGGGGAGTTAACTTGTCTACCAGACCAGGTCAGTTCGTATTCTTTATATACTTCACATATTTTATGCCCCCGTGTGCATGAAGAAATGATAAAGAAATAAAATTATATATTTTTAAATAATGTATAGAGTATGAACTTCTGCCTAATTCTAATTTTATATTAAAAAGAACAGAATTTATTATCTAATAAATAAGTAATTTCTCTTTTTACAAAAAAAAAAAAAATGGAGTTTGGTTGACCAAAAAAAATATATTTTTTTTAATTTTTCCTTGGAACTTGAAAATGAAAATGACTTACTGATAGATAAAAAAAACATGATTCAAACTTAAAGCGATAAAAAAAAAAAAAAAAAAAAACATGATTCAAAACTCCCATCAACGTTGGGGGACTCAGAAGGAAGGAAGTGGGGCATTAAGATCAAAGTCATGCCCCACCAATCTAATTTTCAGCGACCGTAACAATATTCACATAATTATTTTTATCTTTAATATATATTATTTTATTAAATAAATATCTTATATTTAATATTGGCGTGCGATTTGACGCGCAAAATCACTTTTTCTTTTTCTATGAGTACTGTAGGAGGGATGGGGCCAAGAAAGCTCCCCAAGCTGTGCAGCCACTTGCGTTTATGTCCCTATTGGACGGTCCACGTTTGGGAAGGAGATGGGTCGGACAACAAATGATGCAATCTTTGAAAAGGAAGAACTGGTGAGGTCCCACCTTGAAGATTGTGGAGATTTAGGAGCAGGAAAATGTGGAAATCCGTTGGTTGGAGGGCGCATCCTTGGACTGTGCAGCTGTGCTTGTTTGAACTGTAAAAACTGAACACATTTTTTTTCCATCCTTGTTGCTTTTCTTCTTTTCTGGGTTGGCTCATCTCCACTACGGAAAAAAAAAACATCATTTTTCCAAGGCCTAGGTGTCTTTGGATATTCATCCATGCATTTTGGCAATCCCGTGGACTAAAACAACTTTCAATTCTTGTTCTTCTCCCAAGTATCACCACTCACGTCTGCACACCTCTTTTTTCAGCTTTTGTTTATGAGATTCCTAGAAAAAGTTATCCATCTTGATCTTACCTTATTTCATTTTTTTTTTTTCAATGATATAAAGTGATAACCTAACTTTTGATTTTTTCTGGGATATGATATGATATAAGGTTTGTCTTTCTTTCTTGATGTAACATTTAAGTTATTGATATATATAAGTAAAAATACTCGTTTTAGTTATTTAGCGTTCTTGTAAGTAATATACAAATTATATTTTAAATCAAATTATGTCACGTAAATGATGTGTGATATAAAAACTTTTAAATAAAATTATTCATATACGGATATAATTAAAGTATTTGCGATTTACATTTTTCATGCATATACGAGACGTTAATAATACGATTCATTTTAGAGTAAAGAAATAACATTTAAGCTTGATTTGATCCCACGCTTCTATCTATGGGTGGGAGTGCAATCACTGACTCTTAATTATAAAGAATTAGCTTTCTTTAATAGCTTAATATTAATTAATTAACTTTGACCCGTTAGATTAAGAAGTATATCTGCCAAGCTTGAGTACGGTCCAGATTTTTTTAAATTCATTCAAATTTATAATCCTTTTCTTTTTATCTTTAACTTCAAGTGGGTCTGATCACATTTTTATCTCTATTTCATGAAAGATATTTGGACATAGAATTCCCACGAGTTTAGCTTCTATTATGTTAAAATTTTATTGGATATATTCCGGTTGAAAAATGAATAGACAATGTTATTTTAAGTACAAAAATAAGTTAATTTTATTTTTTATTAATCTTCTAATATTGTCCATTTACTTTAAAACAAGATTTATCGAGTAAAATCTTAACAGAATGCAAGCCAAACTATATACCCATACCCATAGTCTTCTTGTATTTTTTTTTCCTCCCAAGTTGTTCTATTTTGCAGTGAAATTATAGTAACGTTTAGGTCTCATTTAGATATAGAAACGGTTTCATCTCATCTTATCTCATTATTACAATTTTTTTAAATTTCTATAGAAAATATAATAAACAATTCAACTTTTTCAAATCTCAAAATAATAATAATATTAAAAAAAATAATATTCTAACAATATTTTATTCAACTTTTAATTTTTATATAAAATTATCTTATCTCATCTCAATGGTCAAATGAAACCTTATTCTATGACCTTGCTGTTAAAACTCACAAATTTAAGTGTTTAATTAGAATTGAACTTCAAATTATTCAAAGAAAATAAGTTTTTTTTTTATTAACCGGACTTAATTTCTTAAAAAGTCTTAATTAGGCCACAATTATTTTATACAGCTTTTTTATTTTTCTAAACGGGACCACACTCACAAAACCTCATGAAACACATCATTGAGCTAAAATGTCCAATTAAATGGACCCACAAACCTAAAACTTCCGGATAATTGTTGAATATAATTATTTTTGATATTATTATTATTATTTATATTTTATCTAATTGTTGTCCTGTGCTGTCCTGGTCGCTTACCCAATTCTCAATTACTTTAATTTGGGTAATTAAAGTCATTTTGCAAGTAGAAAAGAAAGAAGTTGGGGCGTGCATGATTCATGATTGCCAAACCTGACTGCCAAGTCCATGGTGGGGCTCTTTTTATCCTTCTTCTTCCTTTCACGCGTTGCTAATTGACTTTAGTTGGCACCCCTTAACAAGCCAAACCTAAAATAGATGCAAGCCCATTGAATAATATTCTTTCAAATAAAGTTTTAAAATTTAGTTATTTTAGAAGTAAAAATAACTATAAATTAAATTATATTATGTCAGTAGTGTGAAAAGTATATCTTTTACACCGACTTGTAAATTAGACAACTTCATTCATCTCATATTCTTAGATATGGTCGGGAATGTATGAAAGAGTAGACAATCATGTCATGTCAATAGTATGAAGAGTAAATTCTCTATGCTGACTCATCATTTAACATTCTTAGATATGGTCGGGAGAGTGTGAAAGATTAGGCATAATGGAGGTTAGAACCAGTTAGGTTAGACCAACAAGGCCACCTCATGCATTAATTATTTAATGCTTGTTTGGAACTTGATGAATTTAGTCTAATTTTAAATTGAGTCTAACATCTAAATATTCAAATCTCAAATCATTAAACTCATCTTAACTCAAAATCTCTTTATACGTGAAACCCACAACTTTTTTTCAACTCAATACATATTTACACGTGAGACCCATAATCTTTTTCAATTTTTCATAAATACATCTGAACTCATATTAACATTCAAATACATTTAAACTCATATTAGGTGGGCTTCACAAAACTCACTCTACCATCTTAACCTACTACTATTCATAAAAAATTCAACTCATCTCAACATTCAAAAGTGGCCTTACTGTATAGTAGTTCACATTCATTGTTTTCCTGTGATTTTAATATCTCATTCTGGGACCAGGTGTGCCACATATATGTATCAACCTAGCCCGACCATATATAGCTTAATTGTTCACGGACAAGTAGTACTTACGGTTGAGACTTCTTTTTATTTTTTAATTAAAAAAAATAGAAGAAAATGTTGGGCTCTGAGTGAGAGAAAAAAAGGTATGGATTTTGAATTGAGCCTAAGTTAAAAAAGGTTAGCCCAACACTAAACATAGATTAATTAACATGATCTATCTCTATGCCATTTAACCTCAGCCAACAATCTAGAGATCATCAGCAGCATATTCACTTGTTTCCCTAAGAATATCCAAAAAAATTATGGTAAAAAAAAAAAATTGATAATTTTTCTTCGGATGGGGAGTTATAAATCTTTTGATATATTGAGCCTGATCACCACCAGAGTCAACCAAGCACATGAGAATTGCGACTACACTTCTCCTTTTCCCAATAGTCAATTTGTGTCATTATTAAAACCCATAAAGTGTACCAATTTTTGGTGATAACTTTGAAGATCCTTATGGATATATATAGCTACAAATCAACTTCTTGAAACTTCTCTTTGGGCAGAAGAGCACTCACAATAGATTTATTATCCTATCCTTTAAAATACATTACTAAAACTTAATTTTTTTTATTTTTAATACTAACTTTTATAATATATCTTACATTAGCTTATTTTTTTTATATCATTTAAATATTATACTTTTTAATATATTTTATTCATTTCAAGTAAAGTAAAAAGTAGAAATTAGATAAAAAAAAATGAATAAAGAGTAAAAGGTAAAAAGATAAATGAATTAAATATTTATACAAGTGTGAACAATATTCCATAGACGTAGACATGGTACTGTAGCAAACTGGATATTAGTTATAAAATACATAATCCATTGGATGGGTTATATTTAACTATTTCTTTCAAATTTTACAAAAATATAGATTTTACATAATCCATTGAGAATGCTGTTGAGGAATATTGATTTGCTGAAGCATTATTACTTTGAAAACATGCCATGGCTGAGGCTGAGGCTGAGGCTGAGGCTGAGGCATCAAATTAGGCAGAACACACTGCTGTTTGAGGCACAAGTTTGAATAATTCCTATAAATCGTTGACAAAATCTACACAATCGAGGAGGTTTCATCGATTACCAAAATGAAAGCTGTAACGTAAAGTTACAAACAAAGACTGTGAAACCATGTAGATACCACCTTCACCACAGGGAGAAACAGACAAAATAAACACAGCTTTTTTTCTTTTTCCATTAAGGTTTGCGCACAAAGTAAGAGAGCCCTTGGTGGAATTGTACAAATGGCACTGTACGTGAAATTGGGGTTCATAATATTGTCTTCCACTCTCATGCAATAATGCAAAGCTAGTCTTTTGTCTGCAGCTCTTGAACTATATATGAAGTGGTTCTATTCATTGTTTCTTATCCCTTTGACATCACACGAGTGCCAATACTATTTATTATTATTTTTTTTACCTACTTATTACTAATATTTATTATTATTTACTATCCTATTATTATTTTTTCATTATTTTTTTACTATTATTTACAGAATATTTTGAGATCACCTCATTAACCAAACGTAACTTTATAATTTAACATTAAGGATGTGCATGGCTTGGTCTTTCAAGGAAAGGTCAGTATCCCCTATTATTCACTTCACTATCACGCATATTGCCTCAAGCTCTGACCTTTTTGTTTTTTTTGGGTCATGGAGTTGTTGTGAAGGGGTAGAATTAAACATGTACCGCCATCGTCAAATGAGGACTAACAAAAATCACCTTCAATTGTTTGATCCAATTAGATAGTTTACGTTTAAAAAGCAATAGACATATCATGTGGAATGCTGTTTATGTAAGATTTTTTAACAGTGTAGACTTTACATAAAAGTCTATCTCTTTTTGTATTAGACCGACATTTGGAGATGACCTCAATGGAATAAAAAAGTGTTCATTTACTTTTTTTCCAGCAAAAGAGTGTAGAGGGGTGGCCAAGTGTAGCTTTCATTTCTGGGTGTAACCATACAAGCTCCCACTCTCTGCAAGATGTTTGGATTGAGCCGTAGCTACTGATCCCATGAGGGAAAACCCGTCACCGCAACCCACCAAAATGATAGCTAGGATGCAAAAGCTCCCAAGGGCCAAGACTTTGGTTCACAAGTTTTATTAAGATAAGTCGTTTCGAACGGATGACCTCAGACAAGAGAGAGAAGAACAATCTCCTAACCTTTGTCAACTGGTGCCACCTTGATGGTAAGTGCCCATTTACTTATTCGGCAAGGCAATCTTATCTACCCCCAACTACGAATCTAGCTAGCAGGGCTATCTCCAACACATGACATGAAAGAAAGTGGAATACACATATAACGTTGACATAGCACATACCAGCTTGTCTAGAAAAGGATCCCCAAATTTTATGCATGGGACTGAGCCAATTGGGAAAAGTAGACAAAGCATGAGTCCACAATGTAGGCCAATGAATATGCCACCCCTTCACAAAGAAAAAAAAAAATCAAAAATAAAAAACAAGATTCTATCACCAATGAACAAGATTCCCTTTAATTTTAAGAAAATATTTTAGACACAAAGATATTACATAAAAATGAATTTACAAACTGATATAACTTGATCGACACACTTAAGCTAAATTTATTTGAGTCTTTTTTACAAACACTTGCTATCCAAAGTCTTAGTAGATGTAATGATCGACACAATACCAACATATTGCTCAGATTACAAGCATACTATAACAATTATAAAGTGAAAAAATCAACTATTGAGTGGGCAACGAGAATTGTGGTGGATGATGTTGAGTGCATAGAAAAGATGGAGACAACTTGTGGTGGGCTACGGCTTGGTGGGCAACGGCTTGGTGGACAACGGAGCTGGGTGGCGGGGCGACAGCTACTGTGGTGGACAACGGCAGTGTTCTGCTTTGGTATGGATGAGAGAAGTTTTTTCATCTTAAATGGTTTAATCAGGTGAGGTCTTCTTAGTCTGTATGTCATAAAATTTTCTACGTGTCTAATTTTCGTTAGAAGGCAGTTAAGCTCATAACGGATGAACTGCCGTAAAATGAATGAACTTAACGATGCACTCGCCTACCCAATAGGCTTCAACGTATATGTCATAGAACCAATGGGAGTAAGACGCCTGGACATGTAGACTCTGTGAGCATCTGAATTTCGAAATCTTTGACCCGACCCCACCTATAGACACCGCACGTGGCGGCGAGTGTAGTGTTGTTTGGGCTGTATGATTGGATTGACAATCATTTTAAAATTAATAGAATTACTCAAATTAATAAATTAGAACAAATTTAAATATTTCTCATTTAAATAATTAACGCATAAATAATTTATAACAGAAAACTTTTGCCAAGTCCATAGCATAGCATGAGCGTAAAATATCCCATTCTTAGTTCACTGTGAGGTGGTATATTCCAACAATTTTTAAGATTTTTATTTTAAATATGGTGTACAAGACTTAACATATTTTTTTAAAAAAATATGAAGTTTATTATTAAAAAATAATATTTTCATATAAGTATCAAATTTATCTTTTCTTTTTAAGTATATGAGTTTTGCATGTTCTAAAATTTTATAAATATCATTTATCTTTTTAGACACGTGGATAAGTCTAAATTTTTATCATTTTTCTACAAAGGATATCCCTTAAAAGGAAGTGTCATTAAGGGGGATAGGATTTTAGGTACACAAAAAAAAAAGGTTTATCAAATGTTTAAAAATATTAAAAGAAATTTTTTTTATATAATTATTTATATTTTATTTATATTTTATGTGTAAATTAAAAGTGCATGAGATATCTCCACCGTCACCTTTAATTTTTAAATATATGTAAGATATGATTGGTGTGCTGAAATTGGGAATTAGGTTGGGTAGACTAATTAGGGTGGTGGGACGGTGCATGCTCTAATTGCCATGTGTAAAAGGGTCCCACCCACGTTACCCATTCAAGACTATTTACTATTTACAATGCCATGTGTAAAAGGGTCCCCACCCACGTTACCCATTCAAGGCTATTTACTATAGAAAATATTAGTACGTCGTCTCAATTTGATTGTTCTTTTTTATCGCTTAGTAAAAATTTTTTTTTACTTAGTGTTTATGTAAGTATTTTTAAATATATTGGTGTATTTTTTTTATTTTTTAAAAATATTTAAATATATTAAAAAAATATAAAATGAAAAAAGCAAAAAAAAAAAAAAAAAAAACAGACTGGGCGGCATGCCCAGTGATAAATGGTGGGTGGCAGAGTAGCATTGCCCCCATTTACTATCTACAATGTCATGTGTAAATGGGTCCCACCCGTGCTCGAATTGGAATGCCATTCTCACATCTCACATGCTTCGAAAATAATGAACATTCTTCTCCATATAAAGCTTTTCAAAAGAGCAACTGCAGACAAGTCGGGTGATTAGTGTCAATTTATACTAACAAATCACAATTTGTCAGGTAGGAGATGCAATAAATTACAAAATAGATTCATATACAAGTGATTTCTTTTTTACAGTTCTATCTTACCCCCACCCTCCGTCACTCTCTCTCTCCCTCTCTCCGTTCCTCCACCCTATGACTTGCTCAAATCTCTGATTGTTACTCCCCTCTCAAGGACAGAGAGAGATGTGGCCATCGACGAGAGGTGAGCCTGGTCACCTTTCCTGCTATTGTTGCTTCTCAGTCTTCGGCTCAGAGAGGAAGAAAGAGAGATTTGAGATGGTTCTTTGGTACGACCTGGTCTGAGAATTGATTTGGAAAGTTTCATGGAAGAATAGGAAAGGCGCGAGGTGAAACAAATGAAGAGTTGCTAGTGCTACTGTCGTTTGTTCTTGTCATGCGATGGGGTCTCTCTGACTCCATTCTCTCTCTCTCTCTCTCTCTCTGTATTTGTTCGATTTGTGTGAGCCATTGACGGTGGAAAATGTGAGACTTTGTGTTGGGATAGTCAATATAAACTAGAGAGTATTGGGTGGAGAAGATCTTTGTGTGTGGGTGGGTGGTATGTTTTGGGGCCGTGGTCGCAGAGGTATAGACTGCAGAGAGAGTGAGGGTGACGAAATGCTCTTTGTCCTTTGCAAAATTTAACCCAGTGATTGTAGGGTCAGGCTCTTTATTCTTCTATGATTTGCATCAGTTTCCTCCATTCTGCACAATACTTACCCCCAAGATCACATTAGTCTCATCTTTACTTAATGGCCCAGAAGCCTTCTTCATGCTCTTGATTTGAACATGGTTTAAGCATTAAAGGCCCTCTGAATTTCTTCAACATGTCTTGTTTAATGTGGACGAAAATGGCTTAAGGGGAGAATAGTGACTTCGGTGGGAGAAGAGGAAAGAGAGAAGGGAGAAGGAAAAAGGGAGAGGGGGTTTAACTGGATGCACACCCACGGATGTACTATAAGTCTACTATGTGTTGGGGTTTTACTACTGGGTATAAATGAGAAATACGCACCCGACCGTATTGAAGGTTTTTCCTTTCAAAAATTATATTTTATCATCTTTTAGATAATCATCTTTTTATTTGACATCGAATAATTAATAAATACACAAAAACCAATTGTTTTAATTATTTAATATCACAAAATGAGGTCATAAAATGATGATGTTTAGTATTATTATAAAAATTAAAATTAAAATTAAAATTATTATAAACTCTAGATAATTCAAGGCAAGAAATATGTCATCCTTTCACCTTTGACATTTCTACTCTTAAAATTAAAATTGAAAACGATTTGATCTACAAAAAGTTTTTATATAAAGTTTTAAATAATGTCGGATCAATTATTTTTATTCTAAATTTAATATTTTAATTTATATTTTGTTGAGTCAAGACTAACATTGCGATTATAAAATCAGCCTGTAACTTTCCTTTTATAAATTAAAAAACAAAGTTGAAATCACCTTTAATATCCTCTAAGAAAAGAAAAAAACTTAATGATCGAACAACCTCTTTATTCACCCACTATTACGAATTTTGCTCTTCAAAAGATGGGATTCTTGCACAAAAGAGATCCCACACGTTGACAATTCACTCATTGCAATGTGGGAAAAGTGAAAACACCCTCGCGATGGGCCACGTAAGGAATCTCCTCTCATATAGAGTGAATTATGAGATTACTGATTACTCTCTCAGCCCCACAATAAACAATGAGTGACTAGACATTATTAATTTTATTTTTTGTCGTCTTTTCTAAAGGCAATTTTAGATGTAAGAGGTTTTTAAGATCAAAAGTTAAATGATTGTGGTCTCGCATATTTTTTATTTTTTATTAACTTTGGTCTTAAAAGTCTAAATATGTGTAAACTGATAAGGAAATTGTTAGAAATACTAGATTAAAGTATATATCGGAAGTGATATTACCTCTTTGAAAAATTATAGATCTAGTAGAGTTGTTCCATGAATTCTCCATTGTCGTTGTTCATCCGAGATCTTTATATCGATGGTGGAGTGTGCTATGTGATAGAAAATTAGAGCAACACCTACATTTTTCACAGCCTAAATGCTGGGACTAAAGAGAACTTTTTTGAGAGAAATTTTCTGTTTTGCCACACACGTATATCATCCAAAGGGGGAGGGGCTATTTATATAGCTCTTCTAAGTGTAACCCTCGGTTGACCATTAAGGGCAAGCCATCAAGGCTCATGAAGTAGCTATTAAACCACTTCATAACTCCCAAGAGAAGGGGAATGAGTGCCTACTATGGGTGCCCATTTATTATATCTCTTACTCGCACATAGTGGGCGGGACCCTAAGTTTACATCTCTCAATATATTCTCAATCTTGTTCATACTGGTAAATAGGTTGTGCGACCTTTGAGCACATTTGTAAAAGAAAAATGGAAGCATTATACCAAATCTTTCTGAGAAAAGACCAGCATAGCAACATCCCTAAAAGTGTCTCATTATGCTCTGACTCATTTGGTCACATCAGACTAAGCATCCCTAATCTCTCTCAAGTCCAAATAACTCAACAATCTCCATAAAACATGATGTACTTACATTTATGTTGCAAATCCCAATAAGCAACATAACTTGTCGGCAGTGAGTACACACCATTATTGATATGTTATCAAATAATCTTCCATTCGTTCTCGTGTCATTTACTTTTAGTCCAGTCGTTTTTCTAGTAATGTCATTTTAGGCCGCATTATTCATGGTCATAAATAAAATGCTAAAGCAGCATATATTAAAATATAAACCTTGTGACATAGTCAAAGGTTTCCTAAGAGCATAAATAATTAAGGTCATCAATTATGACATACAGACCTCACATAGTGAGGAAGAAGGGATCCATTTACTCACCTGTAGGGTTTGTCTCAAAAGGACATGTAGTATAAAATACATACTACGGTAGAGTTCTCTTTCCAAAGAAAGAACGTATATCTAATCTCAACACACCGTAGAGATTTAAGTCTAATCGCTATCTCAGCCCCTAACCCGAGTCCCTCAATTTATTGTTATCTAAAGCGCTAAAGAGGATCTTGCATTTGGCTAAACCATAGGCTACATGGATTGTGAGTAACCATACACGGTCATTTTAAATATGATGGACCTCATCTTAACTTCCACTAAGGCGAAATATCTTTTGTGTCTTACAACTTATCCCTCTTTGGACAAGTACTGAGTGACACATTATCTCATCTTTGTTTGCTACCCCTTCGTAATGCCCTTTGTAGTGCCAAAGGCGACCGCTCGTGTGAGTGAGCAGATCTATGCCTGTCGAGTGCCGACATACTTTTTTCACCATAACTCCCAAATTTATGGTGAATGTGTGTGCTTATAAAAAAAAAAAAACTTCCAGTCATGCCACATGATCATAGAATACATTAGTATCATGTGCACGACAAGTAATACCATGACAGAGAAAAATCACATGATCAACTAAAAATAATCTGACCACAACTCTCAAATAGTGTTTAATGACCATATCTCTCCATGCGCAATCTCATTTGTAGTAACTTTTCAAAATATGCTTCTACCAAGAGACTCTGCTTTTATATATAAAAGATTTTTACACAACCATGAAGGCAACGATTCATTGCGAATTTTACTAAGGGTCAAAACAATAAACAATATAAATCTTAGATTCTAGTCATTAATTCCTATTGAAACTTTTAAGAATCTACAAGATGACCACAAATGTTATTTCAACAAACTCAATTTGCGACTTCAGTGTTTTATATGAATCTCTTGTATTCAACAAAAACATGTGAGATAACCCTCATTTATTTTTCTTTAAGGGTTAAATGATTAAGGCCTTTGCCCCAAGGACAATCACAATTATGTAGCCATTACTTTTAATGACTTGCCCAAATCATATCACAAACTCATTTTATCAAGTAAGTCATATTTACCCCCTAACAAAATCACACTCTCTAACTCCCAAGAGCAAAGCATAATGGAAACACCGAATAGTATAGGCAAAACTAGATTTTTTGGTATTTTCCAACTCATTAGTTGTTTATAGATTTTAAACAAGAGCTCATAGAAACTATTTTTCTTGTAAACAGCCTCACAAGACATAAAGTATGAGTTACTTTTTATAAACCCATGTCCACTATCTCGTAGTATCGAAAATCATTCATTAGGCGACAATTAATTATCTAAAGCAACTAGATCATCATCAATATCGTTTAAAAAATCTCATTTTATTCAATAAGTCGTTAATAAAAAATTACTATGTACATTGGGTATCTTTGAATAGATTGGTCATTTTGGCGGCATATAAATAGTACTAGCAGTATTCATTTGCTTTTTGTACCAAACAATACAAGCAACAATTATGCGCTCACAGTACTTTGTGCCTAAACATCACAAAAAGCTAACCATCTAATTCTCCAGCGAGAATCAACTATTTGACTCTTTAAAAAAAAAAAATTCAATAAATGTGCAATTAATGGTTATCCAAATGCAACTAAATTAGTGCCAATAGATGGATTTATATCTCTATCAACTTCATTTTTCCTTTGTCAATTAGATCAACAACCCCAGATTGAATCATATAAGTAAAGTGAATCTAAGATTCTATATTCGAATTCCTATTATGTGAATTCAATACCTTTAGCAGAGTTAAATTACAAATATTCTCTTCTAGTCTCTAAACCATGAGAGAATACTGATATATATAGCTACTACGCTATTTATGAGGATTTTATATTCTATAACTTTTGAGAGTCACTATCACTAGTGGTACACCATCACTCAAAGATATACTCACACTACTTGTTGAATCACTCCCACTATTTTCGATGATCTTTTGTAAAAAAAAAATTTGAAAATATTAATATTAAGGTATGTGGAATGAAACGTAATGAAACTATCTTTCCAAAAAATAAGTTACAAAAATTCACAATACCCCACCCTCGCCAAAAATACAAGTAGTTTTCTTGACTCAAAACACACAACCACACGTGTGTCACTCGTGCTTTTAAAATTCCTTAAAGAGCACGGCTATATATCAACCGCACTCTCTGCACACCTTACATGGTGTTTTTTTTTTTTTTTTTTCCTTCCTCAACACGGTGTGCTGCGACTACAGCGGTTGATGTAAATAATTTTTCTTCCTTAAAACATCTCTCTCTGTATCGGTATGTGGTTGTGTTTTGTGTACAACTGATAATTAAAGAAAAAGAAAAAGATCAAGAGCCTCTACCTCCCACATAAGTTCTACACAAAATAATACAAGAATCATTCAATAAAACAAGGCTAAAAGCACTGACACACATAGAATACGCAATAATTACAAAGATAAATTAGAAACCAAGTTGAAAATACATGAAGTTGGTATTATATTTCACATTAGGGCAGCAAAATTCCCAACAACAGCGTTTCCTGCAACAGCAGTCCAGTTTTATCTACCTTTACGGCGATTTTTCACCACAGCACAGTCCGAACAATACCATTTTCCTTTCGGTTGTTCTTTCAGACCAACACAACCAAAATGGAACCACTCTATTTTGCACTGTTGAAAGAGGAACGGGGCTTTCATCAGATCATAGGTAGATAATGTAAAAGAGAAATTTAAACCCAAAAAAATTATGGAGAAGAAAAAGGAATTACGTACATCTGGATTATCGCAAGCAACCATCTCACCATAGCTAACTTGGTTACAGAAACAATATGTGGGTTCATTTGGATCCACAGGTAGATCTAAATCCATACCAGTAGGATTTGCCGCTGTAGCTGCTGTATCCGTTGCTGTTGCCTGGCGGGTTCTGACCAAGTTATTTAAATCGGTATATCATGTCTTCTGCCAAGTAGGTCGAATAAATATGCCACTACACTTCACATTTTCAAATTTGGCATAGGAAACTACCATATTTTGAATTTGAAAATTATGAATTTGTCACATGAAAGGGTTCCAGAAAGAATACTTCTCCTTCTCAGTTCTCTTTCTTGCTTTATTTGAATGTCCTCGCAACTCCTTCTATAGCCAGAGGAAAACCCCTCCATCCTTTCCAAAATATTTTTCCATATCCAATTGTATTTCAAAGCCAATGTTCTACTCATCTTTGACGGGACAAGAATCTATAGTTCTCATTCCCCTTAATCCCATACAAATAAAGCAATATGGCAAAAGATATTAAATACAAAATTAATTCAAAAGACATTAAAAAAAAGCTTCAAGAGAAGAAATTAAAAACAACAATAGAATAAGCCAAATTAATAAGCATAAGTGGAGTAATCTAACTGAAACTGACTATGAATGAACATATATTGGCAAGATAGATACTTCTTACGCCCTCTGCCACTTTCACTTGTCCTTCCAGCTTTCATGTTACCATCATGGCTTGGAGCAGCAACTGCACTTGCAGCAGCGCTCTCTCTCTCTGTCACACACACAATTAGAAAACCTAAGGTATTCACAAAACCTTAAACCCGTGACAAGGTAAAAACGTTGATCAAAAAGGAAAATAGTGGAGTACCACGTCGAAGTTCTTCGTCAAGTTTTTTCAAATATTGATCAAGTTGCTGTATGTGTGTATCTACCTGAAGAATTATTATGAACAGACGCAATCAACAAAGCCAAGTTATTTCCTTAAATAAAATGGAAAGATTATATCAGAGTAGGTGCTGTAATAAGAATTACCTAGAATTAAGGCATGCACATTTTAACTCCATCAATGAGGTCACAAAATCAGAATATAGAAGAAACTCCTGTCACTACCCCATTAGCAACTAATAGCTAATTAATCCAGGAAAGCTACCAATTTTTGTTGTATGGTATTGATTCCTGGATCTAGTTCAAGTGGCTAATAAATTGATTAGAAAGGTTCAACCTTTGAGGCTTCAAGGGTATTATTCTAAGACTATAAAACACTTTACTTTTTGATTGGTAAGACTATAAAACACTTTATAAAGTAATTAAACGTATTAAATATCAATTTTCAATAGAAATAATGACATAATATAGAACTGATAAGAAACATGGATAAAACAATGAAGCTTGGAACCATAAGTTTGATAAAAATATCACAGAAATTTCTCATGTTTCATTTATATTACCGTGCAGCAAAGTGAGAGAAAACACCAAATAGAT
Source organism: Juglans microcarpa x Juglans regia (assembly GCF_004785595.1). Taxonomy (NCBI): domain Eukaryota; kingdom Viridiplantae; phylum Streptophyta; class Magnoliopsida; order Fagales; family Juglandaceae; genus Juglans; species Juglans microcarpa x Juglans regia. The sequence continues at coordinate 23,833,656 of NC_054595.1, forward strand.
ATTGCTATCTTAACCATTATTCTGAGCATATGTCCAATAGACTCTTTCAAGCCACACTCAGTCCCGGTAGGTCTAGTTCATGACCCAAAACAGATTATCAGAATATAAATGAATCAAACGGGTACATGCAATGTCTCCTCTACAAGAAATGCGGAGACTTTGATTATACTAAAGATTGTATTGATAGGTAAGATTATATTAAAGATAAAGAAAGTACAGAATTAACATCAAATGCAAGACCCATCTGAATTCAAATATGCATTAAACCGTATGTAAGTCCACACATAAGATTTATTTTGTTAGCGTGCAGGCATGCCCAGAAAAAAAATAAAAAAACAAACACACAGAGATATCATAATACAGATAAGCTAAAGTATAAAGAGTTGGTTGTCACAAACACACAGAGATATCATAATACAGATAAGCTAAGTATAAAATTAAAAATCAAAGGCAAGACCCATTTGAATCCAAAATCATTAAGCCAAATATTGGTCCTTCTTTTTTTATCTGCGCACACGCACACAGGTCCTACAGAAGTTCATTTTTTTTTGTGCGTGCACACATAGGTCCATACATAGGTTCATTTTTTAAGCATGCGTGCTTGTCATCGGGCATAAACTTCCCTTCAGAAGTACATTCCGGATACCTTAAAAACAAACTAATAGCATATTCATACTTATAACTTAACCTAATAAAATATATAAAAATGAATTAATAAAATATTTCCTAAGGGAACTCACAAATTCACAAACAAATTATTTTGGCAGCAAGCAATTTGACATAAAAAAGATTGAAATTCCACCTACCAAATCATATGCCTGAACAGCCAAGGCAACCTTTTCATCTGCAATCCTGATGCTATGCTTTTGCTCATCAAGTGCATCATCTGAGAATCTGATAAGTGAAGCATTGAGTGTAATATTTCCAGACCTAACTCCTTTCCTAATTTCCTCTATTTCTTGTTCACAATGCTGTTCATTTTGTCTTTGAATATCTGTTCAAATCCATAAGAACTGTACACAGTCAATATATACGTGCACAAACTTTAGGCGTTTCTTTAAACAAGAAGGTGCACATAACTACTAAATATGAAAGAAAATTATTAAATTTAGCTAATTGGGTCAACACAATCATAATTAATATCTAACGACTTGAACCCACAAGTTCTAACTCATAAAACCAATAATGGTATCATTACTTGTCAAATTACAATTCCAGCACTAACATATATAAAAAAGATCCAGCACTAACTTGCGCTAATAATGGAATCGTTTGCATCTCCCCTTTTTGTGTTGTAATTAGTAGTTTGGTTGAAACAACAGAGAATTGCCATATGACTACCTTACAATTCCTAAAAATAAGTACATAACCATGACCATGGTTATAACAAGAATGGTCAAGTAGCATAGCGCTATTTTCTCCTTGTGAAGGTGGATTTATGAGGTTCAATCCACTGTGCATATAACACATTTGTAGGATTACGTTCTTCCATCTTTTGAACCTAATCAGGGTAAATGCCACCAAATTGATGGTGACCGAATTATCCCATCCATAGAGAAACCAAATCATATTTAAATTTTAGCACACCAATACATGCTATATAATTATAACTATAAAAAGACAATAAAGGTTATGACGATAATGATAACAATGATAATGATATTGCTGTAGTTACGAGCCAACCTTGCAGACTTTTATCCAGGTCACGCAACAATGCATACTTCTTTTGTAGAATGCCGGGAAGTGAATCCAAATCTGTGTAAAATACACGTTATTAAATCATTCAACATGGAAAAAAATATTCTTTGTATAATATTAACATTTTTTTATATAAAGTTCATTAGAAGCAAAAAAGGGCGTCACCCAAGTACACTCTTGAAGCATTCTTAGGAGAACACCGATCTATCGCACACGAGTTGACACAATAAACACCCACAACCAAAGGTAGAAACTTATTAAGTCAATTTAGAATAAAACTGTTATGATCCTGAGGGTTAAAAGTTTAACTAAATTAGTATTCAATGGTCCTAGGGTTTTTTGATCAATGGTTGGGTCTTTAACAATTGGTATCAGAGCAGGGACCACGTCATGAGTTCAAGTCATAGAGGTGGCGACCTATAGGCTGAATTAAAATGCCTTGGTACTATGTATGGGCATAGTGTTAAGTCATTGAATACTAATAGATAAGTGAAACCGCCAAAAGGGAAAAGACTACTACCGGGTTAGTGTCGGTAGAGTGGGCCGCCATTGATGTCGGATTCGGAAGCGTGGTGGAATGTTATGATCCTGAGGGGTTAAAGGTTTAAGTTTTAACCAAATTAGTATCCAAAAGTTGGATCAATGGTTGGGTTTTTAACAAAAACTGCCAAAGTTATGGTAATATGAAAAACAGAGATTAGCCATGAATTATGTTTTCCAAACAAGAAAAATAGCATTGATATCGAAACAGAAAAACACGTTAATGAATGAACACAAGTGTAACAAATTAACGCAGAATTATGTAAGATATATGCTGTTATGATCCTAACTGTTGGATGTTAATTTGGTTAAGTAACCCTTAGGATCATAACATATATATATATATATAATTTTAATTTTCAAAAACTTAAACAGAGCATTTCGTTTAATGAAAGAGAAATTTATAAATTAAAACAGACCAAATGCTACAAGATGTGATTTTATAAACATAAGAATTGCAATTAGAAAAATAACCTCAGTGAAGAGAAGAAATAGTGAAGTATTAGCATCCCGTGATTACAAGATGGAATTTTAGGGTTTATCGCGATCATGCAACAATAATAATAATAATAAACAGAGCATTTCGTTTAATGAAAGAGAAATTTATAAATTAAAACAGACCAAATGCTACAAGATGTGATTTTATAAACATAAGAATTGCAATTAGAAAAATAACCTCAGTGAAGAGAAGAAATAGTGAAGTATTAGCATCCCGTGATTACAAGATGGAATTTTAGGGTTTATCGCGATCATGCAACAATAATAATAATAATACTCATAATCTCGGGGGGGGGGGGGGGGGGGGTGCTTACTGGCTTGAAACTCGTCGAGGAAGGACATGATGGGGATTTGAAGGATTGTTTAATCGTCAACTGCGGGTATTTTGGTCGATTCAGGCGGAATTTTGTGGTGTTGTGGCGTCGGAATACTCTTCCCGCCACTGATTGGTACTGATATAAACGATCTTCCTGCCCTGAAAAATCGTCATGCAATTAGGGGGAATTCGTAAAGTGAAAAGATAGATGTGGCCTTCAGAATTCCCAATAATTCCAATGCTTGTTGAGTCATGAGTTGAGTGCCATAACTAACCCGGTTCGCCCTTGGCGGTGCCTGGTGCCAACTGCCAAGAAACGCAATGACGCCGTTCGAATGATTACCCTTTTTGTAACTCCTACGTACCACCGTCGTAAATGCAAGCGTCGCCCATTTATTTGAAAAAATAGCAGGTTTATTATTAAAAGATTATTTTTTTTTTTAATATAGATTTTATATTTACTCATATTTTTTTAAAAGAGTTGTACGACATTTACCCCTCTACAATGACAAATATCATTTTCTCATCTTAATTAATGAATATGCCATAAACCATGCCCCATATTAGGAGATCAAACTTACAATGTTGATAGTTTATTTAATAAGAGTGTGATTCTCCCACATTTATTCTATTTTTTATTTTATTTTTTTGACATCCACATTTATTCTTGTAGTAGAGCATTCTTTAAAAAGAAATTATATTTGTAGTTTAAGAATGTGCAAATTTCAGTCCCTTTAAAAAAATGAAAAAAAATCTAAGACCCATATGAAAAAATAATTTTTTAATAATAATCCCTACTTTTTGTTTTCTAAGAAAGTATATGAAAGTTGCATATCTTAAGATTGTATCTAACATTATTCTTTCTTTAAAATCCCGTATCAAACATTTTTTACTACAAATTGTTAAATACGATAAAAGTATTTCTAGTGTCAAGGCGGCTTGCAACACCTGTTGCTGCAGTGCCCAAGTTACTTTTTTATTCATGGTTGTATGGTATGTCTTATGCCCTTTTACCTATTATATCAAAATAGGTAAACTGGGAGGTTGAAATCTATATACACTGAGAATGCAATGCATGCGCAATTTACAACATGCTACTATGAATTACCCCTTCACGAGACATTTCAAGCGTCAACTGGGAGTAATGTACCTCTACAGGGCGGGAAAAAAAGATCCCAGAAAGCTAAAACATCATTTTTTTTCCTTGCTGGAGAGAGAGAGAGAGAGAGAGAGAGAGAGAGAGAGTTCCTTCATTAACTGATCCCAGAATTTATGTATTGGACTAACATCTGTTTTACATGTTTCTTATTTGATCAGCAAATTACAAGTTACCATCTGCAATCAACAACAAAAAACCGTTCAAACTCTTTCCCATACGCCCCCTTTTGGATGGGGCAGGCGATCAAAATAGTGACAAATACACAACTGTAACCTTAATTTGTACCGCCTACCACCAATGTTCACAAAATATACCTAATCTAACAAACCTCTTGTAGCAAAAGTCATCTCTGATTACTTTTAACAAATTGATAATACTCGGGAGATGGCCGATATATAAATAGCAAATTGGAGTTCCTGTTTTTTTTCTTCACAAGTGCCATGGCCGGAGGTGATCAGAACTTTTATATCACACGGAAGAAGCGTGAACATAATCAAGATGTCATTTTAATTTGGATTTCCCGGTGGACATGGACTAGAAACTCGACATATGAGGGGCCAATTGGATTCTTATCTTCTACCATATGGGAGAGGAATGATGCTCCTGGGGACAAGAAACAGTAAAAAGCTTTTGAGTAAACCAAAAAAAAAAAAAAAATTGCCGTTAAACAATTTAGAGAAATTTCATTTGATGCATTTAATAATGACAATACAAGGGACCATAATTTGACCACACGACAAACCGAAGATAATATATAGCCCCCATTCTGTGTCTTGTACCAGCCCTAGAATGAGAATAATGTATGTACTACGAACAGTGATGTGATTCCATGCAACAAATAACAACATACTCCAATTGTGATCAAGAAGTATCCCAAATTATTTTAATATGTACATGGTGGGTGAAAATGTGTCTGAAATTCAGATTCAATGTGTCTGAAATTCTGTTGCTGTATCAGGACAGCCACATGCAAGGCATACTTTTTTTTTTTTTTATATAAGTAAAAAATTATATATATCAAAAGGAGAAACCAAATACACTGAATGTATACAAGAAAACACCTTGCCCAAAATGACCCAAAAAGCCATGGAAAAACAACCCAAAATAAACCAGACCCGATCCCAACCCCTTGTTTCCCATAGAACTAAAACTCTACCTGAACACCTAACCCCAACCCCTTGATTCTTGTCTTCACAATGCCCTCCCTTTAGATTTCCCTCTAGATGAGCTACCACCCTTAGCGTCGTAGTTGATTGCCCAGGAAAGACGTTGTAAATCCCTGCTTTTCTTGAAATTTGATTTGGTTTCAAGCACGTGGCTTGCCTCAATCGCAATAATTAGTTCTTTAAATTGATCTTCACATCCTCCATGTGAGATTCTCACAAACTGTTGAATCTCGTTAACTTTAGGCAGAATCCAGTCTACTATTGGAGGAAGAAAGACCAGGGGAGCAATGTTATCCCCAGACATAATATCCAACTGCACTCCTGACTCTACACAAGGCGCCAACGCAAAGCCCATAGGTTATCTAGCAACTCCATTGGTTCTTTCCATTGGAGATTCTGGGGTGACAGCAAGTCCCTTCACCTCTGGGGTGAAAGCGGATCCTACATCTCCTTCAAACCTCGGGAGTATACTCAACTCTGACGAGAGAGCCATAGTTTCTTCGGGGACCAAGGGTGTAATACCGACTATTGGTCTATCCTGTGTTACATGAGGCGAATGACATTCCACTGATGTTTCTAAACCGATACCCGATGTAGACCCCACTTCAAATAACCTAGATTTCCTTTTGATCCACCATACTCTCATTGATCTGGTTATAGGGACAAAGCCGAATCCGATCTTCCGTTTTCCTTTTTCTGAGTTTAAAGGATTCAGCCCTATCTTGTTACTTACAACCCTGTTGCCTCCAATTGAAAGTCGGTCTATTTTTGTAGACAATATAGTTATCGTTGCCTTCAACTCGCCAAATTGGGTTTCTATCTCTTTTAAAGAATTGTGCATCTCGACAAGCTGGTCTTGAGACATAATTTGCAGACCCTCCTCACTCTGAATCCCTGAAGCCTGACCCATCTTTAGAGCTAATGCATAGGATCGCCTCGCCACATGTTTGCTACGTGGCTCCCTGACAGAGCCATGTCCTACAACACCTTGTTCTTCCAAACCGTCACTCCCTCTCTTGCCGAAGGAAAAATCATGCAGCACCTCCCCCATCCTTCTCCAGCCACTGCTCCCTTCCTCAGGAATGAAAATAAAATTCCTCCTCCCTCCACCTCCATATTCCTCCACGGCCATATAGCATCCACGAGCATTCGAGCAATGATGCGCCGTGAAACTGCGTCTACCTTCTCGGACAGTAGAGAAAAAATCTTGTTTCTCATCTTTTGTGCACGCTTCCATGGCCTTGGCCAGCCACTATACTGTTGTTAAACCCAGAACCAGCTTAGATATCACCCTTCGACTCCTTTTAGTGATGACCAACATGCTCCCTCCTTCATCAATGTAAAGGATTTAGATTCTATGACCAACTCCATAGAAGAACCCATGCTGACCAACTCCCCTCCTTCAACAACCATTCGTCATCTCAAAGAATCTAAATCTGCGACACAGGGACACGGCTGAAGACCACTGCTTGATGCCGGAGTACTCCTAGAAGACTCACTGGAAAGCGTCGACTCATTCTGTGTCGACGGCAAGACCAATGGAGTCGTCGTGGGGGTTGCCGGAGTACTCTGAGAGACGACACAGAGAAATCGAGGTTGCCGGAGGGTGGACCAACGCCAGACAGCCCTCAGTGAAGTCGCCGGGGTCCGTTGGCTTTATCTGTGACTAAACGGTGTGGTATCTCTCGCCGGCAAGGGTGGGTGGCGGCAAATCTAGGGTTTTCTCACTTCATAAGGATTTCTCTCTCCTCAGGACCGACGCCGGACGGCAATCAGCGAAGTTGCCGGGGCCTGTCGGCTTTGTCTGTGACGGCGGTGAGGGGTCACTTGCCCGATAGTGGATGGCGGCAGTCTCCTTGGGGTTTTCTTGGATGTACGGGGAGAGAGAATACGGCGCTTGTTTTTCTAGAGCCAAAAAATGCAAGGCATACTATGAATGGTGATTTGTCTTTTAGTGTTCTTGGTACTGATTGCATTTTCCCCAACAGATTAGTGCATTTTAATGCTGATTTATAGCTTTGGTAGATCTCCTCTGCAATACACAGAAATTCCATGAATTCCTTGGTGGATGTGGGTTCATGTTGTCAGCTTAAAGAATTCAGTCTGGAAATCTGTGTAGTGACTGTAAAATTGTTTAGCTAGGAGAGCTGATGTGGGCGTTAGTATTATATCCAAATCCCACTTAATCTCCCTTCCCAAAACAAACAAAATTAAACTGACAAAACTGAATGTGACTATGGACAATGTAGCTACACGAGAAAATTCTGATGCTGTTTATTTTAATACATAGTAGCTGGCTAGCAGCACAAAGAGGGGATCAGGGCTGTACTGACCTGATGGATCTCCTTTCCTGCACAATTTTAAGCTGCAAAAAGAATAAAAAAAATATTATTGAATATTGACTGCATAACATATCATAGATTGAATTAGATAGATAATCTAAAGATACTGTTATAATTTTACTCAGGAATAAGAAAAAGTAATCTCACCGGAGGTAGGAACATCTTTGCCGCCGTATTTCGTTTACCAAATCATTTACCTTCCGTGATAGTGGATTGTCATATTGCTGCAACACAAACTGTGCACAAAATCATAGGTTATAAGATGCCGAGTTGCATAGCTGGGAACATATCCAGCAAATGGATTCTGGAGATGCGCCACAGATATAATATTCTCATTTTCACAATACAACCCTAATATCACCTTGAAGAATCAGGTTCGGGTGCTTAGCACTTTGGATCTGAGTCACTAAGACAAGTTGTTTCCATGTATATGGTTTTTTTTTTTTATAAGTAAGTTTCCATGTATATGGTAGACATTATATATTCCAAAAGGATCAGAAAAACTACCTGAGTAGAGATTTCTTCAGCTGAGGAGATGCCAAACAGTTGTTGCAAGATATTTGAATCCACGGCGTTCCCAACATATATCAAACAGTCCACACCATTCTCAAGAAGATATATTCCCTGATCGTTAATATACTCACTAGAAAGTGGAATCACAGGAGGAACCAGAGATTCATCCTCATCCTATTAATTAAGAGAAAGTTAACAGGTAGTGGTTTTAAAAGCATAATAGAAAAGCATCATGAAACTTTGTGGCATTATTCACACCTTTGAGTTAAGGTCATGGATAGCCACCATCCTGGGATACACCAGTGGAATTGCCAAAGGAGTAGAAAGGTAGGATACACAGTTGATCCAAATAGACCTATCATCTATTCTCACATCATTTCGCAGTCCTGTGCTTTTCATTAATGCTGACCCAAAAAACAAAGAACAAGATATATGGACCAATGTACAATAGTTAGCCCAAAAAGATCACTGACATCATGCATTATATGTGGCAAGATGTTTCATGAAAACTATGTTTAACTATAAATAAGATCAGGGACAGCCAAAAACAACAAGAAACACAAACGTACTAATCAAATGTTAAAAAAAAAAAAAAAAAACAGTACAAGTGATATGGTACATGAGTGTAAAAGAAAAGGCAAAACTTCACAGAAATTTACTAATCAGCATTCGCAATGCCTGGGTACACAAGTACAGCAATAAAGAATTTGATAGGTACTTGAGAAGTTTTATTCATAATAATAGGCATAGCCACTGATTAAAAAAAAATAGGCATGGCCAAGTGCATGGGACGTATACATGAGTAATAGAATACATCTGGAGCGGTTATCCAAGTTCATTTCTCTTAATGTTTGGATGGTGGCCTACAATAACTTCCACTCCCCTACCTTTCGAGATTTCATGAAATTGTGTTATTTTTCTTCATCCCTTTAGTTGGGTGTTTCCTAATATATACTTCTTTGTACTTTGGTTGTTGGCTGTATGAACTTCTACCAAAATTTGGCAGCTTAAACTGAATACATTCGTGTAACACAGCACATATATATCAGGAAAAAGGAATATACCAATGGTGTATAGAGGCAGGAGTTTAAGTGCCTCAGGAAGAATAAGCTGTCCAGACGATGTTACTGTAGCACAAAATTTACGATATGAAAGCAGAACGTTGATGCAAAGATTTGTCACTTGTTCCCGGACTTGCAAGAGTGGAGTGGAAGGAATTTTACTTGCCGCTACAGGAATGAAATCAAATTAATAATTAATACTGTCATTTCACATGGAACTAATACATTTACAAAATAATAATAATAATGAAGTCATGAAACATAACATTTCAAGAATACATAAAGCAAATGTACCAACAAGGAGCCAAAGTAAGACCCCTTAAGAGGGAGAAAAGAGCCTTTTACATTCACACACATCTATGATGATGACTAACATGAATTACAAATAATAATAGCTCTAATTACATATAAACTTCTTACACAAAAAAAAAAAAAATACAAATAAAGCTGCTGGGAATAAAAGGATTGTTACAGACTTAACAAAATGCATAGAATGCAGAAGACACAAGATCAAATACCTTGTTTCAAGAGACACACACACGCATGCACACATCTATGATGATGAGTAACATGAGTTACAAATAATGATAGCCCTAAACGCATATAAACTTCTTACTTGCAAAAATAATACATATAAAGCTGCTGGGAATAAAAGAATTGTTACAAACTTAACAAAATGCATAGAATGCAGTAGACACAAGATCAAATACCTTGTTTCAAGAAACATGCAAATTGAGTGTCCAAGTCAGCTGAGCGGAAAAGATTACTTAGCATATTGGTGCAAGGGAGAGATAAAGTTGTGACTCGAATTCGTCTTTGGCCATACACAGTGGTGTAAAGAAGGGCACACTGCACAAAAAATCAAGTCTACAAATAATACTAGTAGCACTACTAATGGTAGAAGCTCTGCCCAAACAGATAGCAGAAACCCATAATTAATAAAATAACAGCATAATTATTTCAAACTCTACAAAGACTGCAGAGAAATTTGTTGGTACCTGAAAAGAGCATTCTGAGCCATCCTGCAGCTTATCATCATGTTTTAATGTTACCATTATAGTTTTGTCACAGTCAATCTGCAAAGCAAAAATGTATTTGGCTTACATACAGAATTCCGAAACACAATTGAACCACAATAGGAGAGAGAAAACCAGAAAATAGACCATAGACCAAGGGCAAAGGAAGAATATTTTTTTACTAAGGGCAAAATATGTCTATTTATGTACATATTTATTATATGGCTCTCTCCATTAGCTTGCGATGGGGAAGAGAATTCCAAGACCTTATTTTTCTTCTTTGTTTAAAGCAGAAAGTTGCATCGTTGATATGACTTTTATTCAGCCTGATGTCTGAGTTCACTAAAATTAGAATTATTTTTTTATAGGTAACTAAAATTATAATTATAAAACCATCTCCGGAGGATACTTGTTTGGACACTCAAACATTCTCAGATATTCTCAAAACTTTTCATAATTTCCTTCCCAAGCATCACTCAAACACAAAACACTTTTTAATTTCAAATCTTCAACTTTTTCATCTAATCATTATCTAATCATTATCCAAATACAAAACCTAATACAACTTTCCCAAACTTCCAAACAAAACACAAAAAACAATACAACTTTTTCAAATTTGAGAACAAAAAAATATTAAAAAATTATATTCAAACAATTTTTTAACTTTATAATATTTTTATTCAACTTTTTCTCTCTCCTTTTCCAAAACCCAATAAAGAAATATTATTGGGAGAAGCTACTATTTATAGCAGCCATTTTTGTACACATTATGTGGCAAAATCTACACCACACATTTCTTAAATTTAAAATTAGAGATGGATGAGAGAGCGGAAATGAGAGAGAGAGAGAGAGAGCAGAGATGAGAGAGAGAGAGAGACCGAGATGAGAGAGAGAGAGAGAGAGAGAGAGAGCAGAGATGAGAGAGAGAGCGAAGATGAGAGAGAGAGAGAGTGGAGATGAGAGAGAGATCGAGATGAGAGAGAGAGCGGAGATGAGAGAGAGGACAACGAGGGAGAGATGATGAGACAGAAGCCGAGATGAGAGAGAGTCGAGAAGAGAGAGAGAGAGAGAGTCGGTGAGAGAGAGAACTGAGATGAGAGAGAGACGATGAGGGATGAGAGAGATAGTCGATAAGAGAGAGAATTGAGATGAGAGAGAGACGATGAGGGATGAGAGAGAGACGCTGATGAGAGAGAGAGTTGATGAGAGAGAGAGAGACAGGAGAGAGAGACGCTGATGAGAGAGAGAGAAGCCGTCTACGTTTGAAGGAAAAAAAAAAAAACAAGTGGATGAGAGGCATCCACGTAGTGTGTGCATTGTGTGCACCACTACAGTGGATGCTCTCTAGCACTACTCCCTAATAAAACATCTTAACTCAAACCATTTCATTACTATTCACAAACCATTTCACTATTATTCACAGAATTCTGAGATATTCCAAGTGTCCAAACGAGCCTATATCTCACTCACACAATTCAAAGATACAATCCAACGTATCTTTCAGATTATTACAAAAATTAAAACTTCAAATTTCAGTGTTTCTGCTGGACAACATAATCTGTCTTCAGTGACATTAAAGTTATGTGGAAGACACTATATAACTAGTAGGACCAACATAATCAAGCATTCTGTAAATATACAAACCCCAGGTAGGTCAACATCTGTCGGGATGCGTCTGCAAAAGTTTCCATGGTATTCTTGAACTTGAATACCCTATAAATGATGAAAAGAAAATATCAACTCACTAGAATAGACCAACTATCAAGAACATAGAAGCTATAATTACTTACACGAACTCCAGTATTACAAAAAGCTTACCTGGCTGCATCTCACACGCATCACTGCCTCAAAACCTTGAGGCCTTGTGATATTCCATCTAAGATCATTGTAAAGCTTTGCAGGATCAGAAACAGCTGAGAATGGGTAATAATAATAAACCTGTAAGATGGTAGACAGAATTTAAAGCTTTATCATGAAACATCCATTACACAAGGCAAAACATAGAGTACATATATATTAGATGTCCATATGAATAAATAGTCAACAATTACATAAACTGCATGATTAAATTTTCGGCATCTGCTTCGCTAGTTCATTTTAGCTCAAGGAGTTAAAACATCCTTCAAATGGGCACTTACTTTTTGGCATTAAGGTAGTAGCTTTCAACAGACAAATTGCAATTTTAACACTAAGTATAAAGGCCATAGCTAATAATGTCTGCCACATAAAGCTTTTTAGAATATAGATGACTGCTTAGTGACATTTGGTTGGGGAACAGAGTACACCTTCAAGCATCCAAATCCCTAAGAATGTGATGCAAAGGAATCTATAGGCTGGATATGTAACAAAGCCTACTTTTGGTTTGATAAGAAAGTTGAAACAATCTAGAGGATATGAGATTCCTATGGTTAGCTTATTCCTAACCTGGAGGAGTTACTCTTTTTCCAACCTAGCATAAACTCAAATAAAAGTACATTGCAAAAGCACCTTGAGATTTTAGTCTACAAAACCATTATCATGCTGAAATAAAAAATAAAAAAAATATAAAAAAAGTTCAATAAGAAATGATGCCCCCCAATACATGTACAAAAGTCAGGTGAAGGAGAGAGAGAAGAGGTCGGGTGACGAAAGGAGAATTAAGGAAGAGAGGATTCGAAAACGGGGATAAATCCATCATATTAATAGAAAAGGAAAAAGAACTTTTCCAAGCCTAGGGAATTTGGACAGCCCAGCAGTTTCAAAGGGAGTCTGTCATTCTCACGTATATGAAATCTTAAATGGAATCTAGATACACATGAACATCTAAATTCCCTTGAGCAATCAGCAACTGAGTAAAAGAATATATGGATTAGGATTGCTAGGAAATTTAAAACTAGTCTGAAACCAAACAACACCTGAGGTAAACGTCCATTTAAAAATTTACTAGTCACCCTTGCCACACAGGCGAGCTCTCTTCAACGCAAGGGATAAAAAATGGAAAACAGAAACACTTCGACTGTCATGTTTTTGTCAATATAGACATTGCTGCAAAAGGATCACAGGCAATAATCATAATATGCAACAGAAAGTGTTCTTCTGTTAGGACAGATTCGTGAAACTTCAAGGGGCTTATTGTTAACAAGAAGTTCATACACAAATATGCATCCACGCAAGCACACACAGAGTGATCAGTGATCAGAAAGCCATGATACCTGTCCTCCAGTAGTTCTTGGTATGACAGAGATAGAAGCGATGTCTATATAAGTCTGGGTAGTAATAAATACATCAACACAGACCTGGAACAAATCATGATAGTAACAATTAGGCCAGACACATTTTGCTCACTAGCAACTCCCCAGAAACAAGTGTCAGTTGCAATAATTTATAATCAAAATCTTTATCGCACTCGAGTGAAAACGAATTAAAGTTAACCTGATACTCAGCAAATTCAATTGCCATTGTCTTTAAAGTTTTGTCTGCTGGTTGGAGTAATTTGTGGAACTCCTGAAATGGGGAAAAACTTTCAATTAAAAAAAAACTAAATTATTCTCTTGTATCGATCAGTACTAGCACTTACACAATGAATATTAAGTGTAAGTATTACAAATAATTATCAAAAGAACACACAGGAAAAGGCAAGAACAAGCCAAAGGACACACGATGGTGGGATAAAACATGATACAAGGTATTTATACCTTCTCCCCTGCAGAAATATTAGTCCGCCCTTCAGCCTCTCTAGCAGAAAGCGATCCAATGCCAGTTGATGGCAAGACTGCATACAAAAAAACAAGCATCAGCATTCTCTGATGCAATAAGTTTTTTGTAAGTTTTTACAGATTTCAAGGGAGCCGCATCTTTAGATTTGATACTGAGAGCCATTTATGTATTTGGCTATGGTCATTTCTGCTTTCATAAGTCTAACATTGGCTGTGGACTTGTGCCCAAGGGGTTGTGTTTGACTTTTAACTATGCTCAGGGCTACTTATCGGGAAAAAAACAAATATGCTCAGGGCTCCCTATTTAGCAAGACAAACAAAAAAATAAGGAAATTTCAATTTAATGGTATCATGAAACCATTCACACAGACTACTTTTCCATTAGCACCAACAGAGGCAACTTAACAACTTTTGCAGACAATTAGATCATTAACATGTGCTACCATTGCTGTGAAGAAAAAAAACCAATAATTTCAAGTTTTCCAGCTACAAGCTATTAAGACACCAACTAATCAGATTGCATAGAAATCTTCAAGAACTGATATCCAGTTCCAAACTCCATATTACACATACATTATCATCTCCCACTTAAATATATTGTTAACACACTGCAAAATGCAAAACAAATCTGCCCCTATAATCTGCTCAATGAACCACATGGCCTAGTTACTACAACTCAAAACCATTCAATTAGAATACACGTCCATTTGTCTGACTTCAAGTTACTCACCATTTGCTTTGACCTTTTCTGATAGGTGGCTTCTTTTTTTTTTTAATAAGTAAACGATTGTATTAATAAGAATAGGCATAGCCCAAGTACACAAGGGGGTATACAAGAATTTAGGAAGAAGAAAAGGAAACAAGAAAATTATGAAAATCTAGGTCATTGAAATCTACAGCTTTAGCCCATAGGAATAAAGTTTTAACAAAGAGTAAACTAATCTCCTTCACTGATCGCTCCTTGTCTTCAAAAGTCCGATCATTTTGTTCCTACCACAGGCACCATAGAATACAAATAGGAACCATCTTCCACACATCTGTGATTTGTGGAATACTGCTCAGTCCGTCCAACTGGCCAGAAGCTCGACCACAATTGCAGGCATAACCTAGGCAAGCTTTAAACTTCTAAAAATATCATCCCATAATGCTCTAGGAACCTCACAACGCAAGAGAAAATGATCCACAATCTTACCACTTGTTTTGCACATACAACACCAATCCACTATAATCACTCCGTGTTTATGTAAATTATCCATCGTCAAAATCTTAACCAAAGATGTAGTCCACGCAAAAAATGTTGCCTTGGGAGGCGCCTTGTTCCTCCAAATCCTTCTCCATGGAAAGTGATTGTTCTGCAGCTGTGTGAGGGACTTATAGAAGGAACGAACAGTAAATGTATCTTTTCTTGCCGCCACAAAGTGTTAGTTTCTTAAGTGCTCAGTCTCATGAGTACAAGAGTCTGAAAAAATCCGAAAAGCTACCAACTTCTCAATCTTGCGCCACCCTAATGAAACTCACATTCCATTGAACCAAGTCACCAGACATCCCTATGAGGTCAGCCACTGATGCTTCTTTCTCATATGCAATCTTGAAAACTATAGGGAATGAGTCCTTAAGGGCGCTGCTATCTCCACACCATAAGTCATACCAGTAATTTATTCTAGATCCATCTCCCATCACAATTCTAGTGTGGCGAGTAAAAACCTTCCACCCTCGTCTAATGTGCTTCCATACTCCCACTCCATAAACCCCACGCACCTCTCTAGTGCTCCCCTTCCCTCTTCCCCCCCCCCCCCCCCCCCCCCCCCCCCCCCCCCCCCCCCCCCAAAAAAAAAAAAAAAAAAAAAAAATCCTCCATACTTGAAGTCAATCACCAACTTCATGTTCCATATTATACCGCCACAACCATTTCCCAAGAAGAGCCCGATTGAGTACTCTTATATTTCTAATTCCAACCCACCAGAAGAGATTGGGGAGCATACCTTGTCCCACTTGACCAGATGGAATTTGAATTCATCACCCAGCTCACTCCAAAGGACCCCTTCCCTTTCACAACCTTAGGAAACAATTCTGAATTTTAACACAAATTCTAACTTAGTAAGAACAACCTTTGAATTTTTGGCTCTCTTCCCTTTCACAACTACAATTTAACATAACCAATTCTAAAAGAGTTATTTTATTCTTAAGCCAGTGTGTAGAGCACACCATCCACACCACTTTAATGATAAGATTTGATTTGTAAAATTCAAATTTTAAAATTTATCTTCCAAATCAAATTATGCCATGTAAGAACTTTACTAGATGTGCTCTACACACCCGGTGGAGAATAGAATTTTTCATTCTAAAATTATCTGCTTAGAAAGAAAAGTTCTAAAAATTATACCCTTTCCATTTTTTCCATCTTGGTATAAGCCTAAATATACCAATTCTCTAGCTATAAGCTAATTTCCTAATATCTTCAACATCGAGTTTCCCCATTGACTTGGTTGTAGATAAACAAGCAACTGTCATAGTTAGTAATGATTATACACATATCTCCACGATTTGCTTATGTGCAACATACAATATGCAACATTAGAATGCCACGGTTAAGGCTGGGCAGCGGAGCACCACCACCCGCCCCACCCAGTCCAGCATCCACCCGCACGCAGCTGGGAGCCAGGGCAGGGTCCAAGCATGCCCGATGTTTACCCCTCCTGAGTCTCCTCTCCTCTTCTTATCCTCCTCCTCCTCGGCTCCTCCTTCACTTTTTCTTCTCCTCCTTGAAGCACCAATGGCCCACGGCCATTCAGGGGCCGTGGTTCTATGCTTAGATATGTTGTTGTTTTGGATTTTTTTTGTTGTGGATAGATCTGTAATCTCGCCACGGTATCAAAAGCACATGAATAAAAATAGAAGCAGTGTTTGTTTTGTATTCCATCAGACTTATTGAAAAAGAAAACTGCAGCAAGGGCACCAAATAACTGACTGCACACACCAATCAAACCAAGTATTATATAATATTTTCACTAACAAACATTATATAATATCAGACCATAAAGAGAAATACTATTGTATGGGATTCTGAGCTTACCTGATTGAAATACCAAAAGTTTTCCTCCGCTACTCTTTATTGCCAAGAAAGCAGCCTGAATAGGGACCAAAACTTGAAAATCTTGCAATGGAGAATAATCAAATATATTTTTTCATTGAATGGGGTAATTTTTATCACTAAAAAGTATAATGTGCCATGATTAAGTATCAGTTCATGGAGATACATAAGTGTCTCACTAAATTATAGAAAATTCAATGTTCTTGCAATCTGCTGACACTTGTTAACAGCAAAAGGAATAATTTTATTGTCTATCTTACTGACACTAGAATAAAATAGAATAAAAGCAACAAGCTTCTAGTGTCATGAAGAAAATTATTATTTCCTTTTCTTTAATTATTGTTCTCAGAACCAGCAACTGAGATCATGTCCCAAGTTCAAGAGCTCCTAACATTATTTCGTAAATACGCAATCGATATGTGTACCGCAAATTATCGTAAGTACTCATATGGTGACAAATGATTAACAAGAAATACATTTTGAAGATTGGTAGCCATCATTGTGTAAATTGGTTTTGTTTAATGTGGTGTATTTGGAGAGAGAAATAAAAAACTGGGCTATGAAGATTGTGAAAATCTGTAGGACAAAGCCCTTTCTATTTGGGTGGCTGCTAATGTTTTTGCCGGTTTACCCAGTTTTGAGGGTTTTTTTCTTCTTTATACTTTTTCTGATTAAGTGTCTCTCTTGTGTACTTCCAGTGTACTTAGTTTGCACCTTTTCTTGAGTTTCAACAAAATCTTATTCGAGAGAGAGAGAGAGGGGGGGGGGGGGGGAATAAAATAAAGAAATACATGCTAAATGCATTTTAATTGGAATCAAAACTAGAATTGGGGTCACAATCATGACAGAATCCATACACAAATTTGTACACCACAAAACTGTTAACAAAGTTTCATAGTATCAATGGAAACTGGATAGACACCATGAATGGACAGAACTGCCTTTTATAGAAAGCCATACCTGGACTGCAGCACCAAAGGCTGATTCAGCTGTTCTATTGTTATGAAACATGGTTGGGATGCTTTCCAGCAATAGCTCTAAATGTTGACGGCTCTAAAACACAGAACAAACGGGTAATTATTATATTAAGGCATTCGAAAATTAGTTAAATTAATACAGATAAATGAAAATGCTAGAGATTCACTTATTATTAGAACCATCGAAAACATAAATGGAGAAGACATTTAACAGTTCAAATCCAACCTCAGAGAGCGGAACAACGACATCAGTATGCAGAGGAGTATAAACATCTTGGATATCAGGAACAATTAGCATTAGTGGCTGCAAACATATGTTGAAAACTGAAATCAGCATGGAACATTTTCATATTATAAAGAAAAAGGGGCTAGAGTTGCCACACTTCAATTGTTAAAGCATAATAAATTATTAATATTCACCCTTCCCATCAACATAAGCTTTTGGGCAGAGTTTGACAAACTCTCATAATGTCTTCTCTCACCAACTCATTGTGTGTCAATTCCAACATTTAATTATGTAAAAATAAAAAAAATCAGAAAATCTTTTCACACTGCTGCTTTCAAATGCTACACCTTTTTCACTCAAAATCCAATACTTCACATAACACTAAATTCCCATTTCATTGAGTGTTTTTACTGAAAAAGGATGCTATCTTGGCATTTGAGATGTTACCTATCTAAGAAGTTGCTTAAAGTTAAAAAAAAAAAAAAAAAAAAAACAAAAAATAGTTTTTGCATCTCTAAACGTAGTAAAAGGATAGCTAAGTTCATATGTCTGTGGGATGACAGCTTTATGGGTGGATAAGGGGATAGAGGATTGCTTAGAACTCATCTATCATGAGGGATTCTTCAGGGAGCTAAGGATGGGTAATGGAGTTATCATCGTTCAACATCATATTAACGTATGGGTCAGTTTTTTGCAACTCTCAGATTTTTGGAATGGAATGAGGAAATGTTTGTTGGTGATCCCGAAAGGCGCAAAGGGCATCGGATGGAAAGGTTTTCTGCATTCCATTCGAAGCATCACTGGGTCCAAAGCCGTTGTTCTGAAGCATGCAAACAAATAAGAGTTTGTTGATGGAAAGATAGTGAGAAGGCCTCCCTCGATCAAAGGTGTCTCGTATGCCTCGGTGTTGAAGTCACCGATGGGTAGTAAGGCAGAGAATAGCTCCGCAGCAGAAGGAAAAAAGTAAGGCACTCGGAGGAGACAAAGGCTATCAGGTGGCATTGGAAGAAGTGGAAGGTAAGCACCATGTGTTGCAGGGTGGAATGGCTGCTTCTGTCGAGTGTTTGAGGGTGGGAGAAGTGGAGGGGGTCTTGTGGGCTATAAGAGTTCAATTGTCGGGAGTTATGGAGTATGTGAGAGATCTTATGATTAAAGTGGGTAAGGGGTTGGACCTGGTCACAGGTTTGGGTGGTGGGTCGAAAACGGACAAGGGGGGTGGGGGGTAGATCCTACGGGTTTGAAGGCCTCAAGTGCATCGACACAGGGCATTTCGACGCCGTCACAGATAGGGTCGTCGGACACCGGCATCATAGTTCACGCCGGTATTAGTCAGGACATCGGCATCTTGTCGTCTGATTGCCCTCAGTCACCAGTTGCAAATGGGGTTGGTACCTTTTTCCAAGGTTCACTTTCAGTTGAAGATGGGGGTCCTTCCAGGGTTTTGAGTACTTTGGAAGAAGCATACAAGCCTCTTTCAGAAGATGAAAATGAGGTAACAGCAGAAGGTAGTGCTTCCCCTACCTGTTCTATGCCTCCTGAGGGAGCAGTAGGGTCTGACAAAGGGGCACAGAAAGGATCGTCGAAGGGTGGGGCAAGTACAAGCAATGGCCTCGTCGATGGAACGATTACACTTATGCCGGAGGTGAAGGAACCTTTAATGGTGACAGCAACATTGGACAGCAACAATATAGCTGTTGAGGAGGTTCGGGATTTCAATGTAGGATATAAGGGGAGGAAATTATGGGTTTGTCGTTGGTGCCTTGTGAGAAGGAATGTCTAGGGTCGGGAGTGCAGTTGGGAATTGTGTATGAGGATAATGTTGTTCCTCTAGTTTCTCTCCCTCCGATAAACAATATAGCGGGTTCACCATCGGATTGGGTTCTAATTAACGAGATTCATCATATTGTGGGGCTTTCATATGGAGGATGTGAAAATCAATTTGAAGCACTACTCACTGCGATTGAGGCAGGCCACTCGCTTGAAACTAAATCAAATTTTAAGAAAAGTAGGGAGTTAAAACGTATTTCTTGGGCAATCAACTACGACATTAAGGAAGGTAGCTATAGTCAAAAGAAGACTAAGACCTCATTAATTTTCGCAGATGAGATAAGATGAGTTGAAATAAAAGTTGAAAGTTGCATAAAATATTAGTATAATATATTTTTTTAATATTATTTTTCTTTTGAAATTTGAAAAAATTGAATTGTTTATTTTATTTTATATGAAAATTTGAAAAATTTATGATGATTAGATGAGATGAGATGAGAAGAGAATAGTTGTGAAAACAAACAAGGCCTAAATGGAGGGCTTTATGAAGACGTCCTCGTAGAGGGAGTTTCCGAAGGAGTATTAGTCTTAAGGGATCTTTCTTGAGCAATCAACTACGACGCTAATGAAGGTAGCTCAAGTCGAGGGAAGGCTAAGGCCTCGTTTGTTTTCGCAGATGAGATGAGATGAGTTCAGATAAAAGTTGAAAGTTGAATAAAATATTATTTAGAATTTTTTTTTTAATATTATTTTTGTTTTGAAATTTGAAAAGGTTTAATTGTTTATTTTATTTTGTGTGAAAATTTGAGAAAATTATAATGATTAGATGAGATGAGAATGGTTGTGAAAACAAACGAGGCCTAAATGGAGGGCTTTATGAAGACGATCTCGTAGAGGGAGTTTCAGGAAGAGTATTAGTAGTCTTAAGGGAAACAAGGGGTTGGGGATGGGGAGGCATGTTCTATTCCAATTTGGGCTTGGTGTATTTCGGATAGATTTCTAATTTTCGTGGGCTTTTTGGGTCATTGGGAGCTTTCTAGTATGGGCTAGGTGTTTTCTTGTATACGTCCATTGTATTTGGTTACTCCTATTGATATATATATATATATATAATATTTACTTATAAAAAAAAAGTTTAAAATTTTGGGTTAATTGCAAAATCAGTACCTGAGTTTTCACGCTTGTGCAATTTGAGGCCCCAGTTTTCAACTTTAGCAAAATTGATACCCGAATTTCAAAAAACTCACAATTAGATACCTTTGTCAATCTACCATTTGAAAATTAATGGGAGAATTGCTACATGGCATCAGTATGCAATGTGTCAGCCTTTGATCGGCTAATGAGGATATTGATGCCATGTGTTAGCCAATCAAAGACTAATGCATGGCCTTCCGTTAGTTTTCTAACAGGAGATTGATGGAGGTACCTAATTGTAAGTTTCTTAAAGTTCAGGTATCAATTTTGCAAAAGTTTAAAACTGAAGTCTCGAATTGCAAAAACGTGAAAACCAGGTATTGGCTTTGCAATTAACACTAAAACTTTCACCTTTTGCAAGTAATCAATTAAACCAAAAAAAGTTGATTTGATAAAGTTTTATGGTTATAATGTATCACATACATACTGGCGAGTGCTTGATGATTTTTTGTATGGACAAAATCATATGGCACTCCTTCAGACGGATCTCTACTACATAGCAGAAATGCCTACACAGTACTTTATTTCCTCCAACTGAGCAACAGACAGACCCTGTACAACTTTTCCCCAACATTCAAATGGCATACCAAGCCCATAAATGAATCTACTATCCAACCAGTGCCAATGCAAATGTTATACACAACCAAAATTCAAGGTTCTGAATGATGCCCTAATCAAACAAAGTGAGCACTTCCTTGTTCTTTTTCCCACCTTAACAATCGCTTGTTTCAAATGATCTACCATTATCACAAAAGACATGACAAGTTCGCAAAAACCAGTCTAGAGTTACTGCTATCCTTTTCCCAAGCACCCATCCATTAAAAAGATATTTCTAAGCTTCCAATAGTCTCAAGTTCTTCTTCGGATGACAACCATACATGATATATCAAATTATCAAATTATATACATTAAAGCAGAAAGGTACTGCAAGACATAAGAACAAAGAGGCCTGGCTAATCCATTACCATTGTTTATTTTTTTTAAATTTAAGTAGGATCATTTTATTAATGAGAATTAAGGCAAGCTAAGTACACAAGGTGTATACAATAGATATATCTAGTTAGCAAGAGTAAAAAGGTTCGAAAATTCATGAAAATTAAAGCTGGAAGAACATAGGTATGACATGCAATGATAAAATTTTCTAGAAAATAAATTATTTAGCTCCTCTGCAATCTTCTCACAATACTCAAAGCATCTATTATTCCTCTCTCCATATGCACCACATTAGGCAGGATCATTCTCTGCGAAGCTTCACTTTGATAATTATAAACCGACATTTCTGACATAAGAAAAAGTCCATTATCTGTTGTGGCATTACCCAATTCAATCTTAAAAAGCTATATACAGCTTGTTACAAAGCACTGACAACATCAAGATGTAGTAACAAGTGATCTAAGGTTTTCCCATCCCTCCTACACATGCAGCATCAATTTATCATTATCGCCTGTCGCCTCCTCAAATTGTCCAGCATTAAGGTTTTTCTAATGCTGCCACCCAAACAAAAAGAACCACACTTGTGGGAGTCTTACTACATATATTCTTCCAAGGGAAATGAGAACCTTTGTGTGGAGTTGGCAGACAATAAAGTGATTTTACTTCAAAAACTCCCTTGGAAGGGAGCCATCACACCGGTCTTCTCGCCCCAATCTTAAGCTAACCGGGTACAATTAGAATGTGGAAAAGAGATCTAACTCCAAATCATGTACTCCAATAATAAATTCCAGTTTCCATCAAATAGAGCTGTTTGAGATTTGTACTTTGTCCACCACCAATGCATCCTTGACCAGTGCAATAGTGAAGAGAACCAAAAAGACACCATTAAGACCTCGTTTGGGGAATGAGATGAGATGAGATGAGATGAGATGAGATGAGATGAGAAATCAGTCAATAGTGGTGAAACAGTTTGTGAATAGTAATAAAATGGTTTGAGTTAAGATGTTTTATTGGATTTTGGGAAAGAAGAGAAAAAAATTGAATAAAAATATTATAAAGTTAAAATATGGTTATAATATAATTTTTCAATATAATTTTTGTTTTGGAATTTGAAAATGTTGAATTATTTTTTGTGTTTTATTTGGAAGTTTGGGAAAGTTGTAATGATTAGGTAATGATTAGATAAAAAAGTTTGAGAGATGTTTGAGAAAGAATTTTTTTTTTTTTTTTTTAATAAGTAAAACAAGTTTATTAATCCACCAACTGTCAAAATACAAAGTTTGAAATGCCCTAATTATGTAGGAGCATTAGAAGCTAAGAAGTCATGAAGGTCCATGCCATTAAAGTCCACAACAATGGCCCAAGTACAAAGAGTCCTAAAAAATAACAGTTTTAGCTCCTCCAAAGATCTCTCTATCTTCGAAAATCCTCTCGTTGCGCTCCTGCCATAAGCACCACATAATACAGGTAGGGATCATCTTCCAGACCTCTATGATTTGTCTCACCACTCGAATTGAGGTTTAGCAAGCCAATACATCCAAAACGGTTTCCGCCATAACCCACGCCAAGTCCATTCTTTTAAACACCTCATCCCAAAGAGTCCTGGCTACCTTGCAATGTAAAAGTAAATGATTCACCGACTCTCCCCCATTTTTACACATGCAACACCAATCTGCAATGATTATCCTCCTCTTTCTTGAGAAAGAAATTTTGAGAAATTTTGAGATGAATTGAGATGTTTGTGTTCTCAAACGAGGCCTAAAAGGCCGATCCCTGCATTAGATGCTGTGCCAAAATTTTATCTTGGAGCCACCTCAAATCTAGTGAATCCAGGAAACTAAACCCAACCCCTTTGAATAATCTTCCACACCCAACCCCAAAGGTCCCGTTAACCTTGTTCCTATGTACACAAG
Source organism: Juglans microcarpa x Juglans regia (assembly GCF_004785595.1). Classification (NCBI taxonomy): domain Eukaryota; kingdom Viridiplantae; phylum Streptophyta; class Magnoliopsida; order Fagales; family Juglandaceae; genus Juglans; species Juglans microcarpa x Juglans regia. The sequence continues at coordinate 23,857,761 of NC_054595.1, forward strand.
CTTCGCCTACTTCATTCATATCAATAAAATTTTCATCCTACTTATAAAAAAAGGTCCTGTTAACCTTGTTAGAGAACTAATCCCCCCATGACCTACCATATTTCATTCTTATCACCTTCTTTCAAAGGTTTTCCTTCTCATTGACATAGCATCATAGACACTTCCCCAATAAAGCCCGATTAAAAGGAATCATAGACACTTCCCCAACCCACCTTCCCAAATGCGGAGCAAACCTTAGACCACCTCTCAGATTGTGAAGAGACCTAGTCATGTGAAGCTATGAAAAGAATTCATTCCCATCCCTTCCATTCCTGAAAGAGACCCATTCTTTTACAAGAATGAACCATTCGCCTCTCCTTTCCTTTTTGAAAAGATAAAAAAAGTTGTTGCCCGAGAACACAGCGTGTAGACATAAGAAATAACAAAAAAAAAATTGAGTAAACAAGTCTCGAAAACTAGCAATAGAAAACAAAACGATTATTCATCCAATGATAAGGGGTTTTAAAAAAGCAATTCTTAATGTTTGCCAGTGTCTTTTTTTATTCTTAAACCTCTGGTTGTTTCTCTCTCCATATGCACCACGATAAACAACCCAAAATCATCTTACACAATGCTTCATTCCATGGACAACAAAACCTCCCCTTCCAATAAGCCAAAAGTTCCACCACGCGCAATCTAATCTGAACAAACCGAAAATAGAATGCCAAAAATTACTAGCTACCATACAAGCCAATATAGATGATTTGTAGTTTCCCCACCCCTACATATGCAACACCATTGCATCACCATAAAATTCCCCTTTCTTAGGTGCTGATTACATCCATCCCCAAAATTTTTTTTTTCCTCAAGTGATAAAATCCCGTTTAAAAAAATAAAAAGAGGTGTAGCCTTAGTACATTGGAAATATACAAACGAGACAAGGGTTTAACGAAATGAACACCTATGATTAAGGAGTACAAGATTCTAGAAACAAAAGGAAAGATAGCGATGCAAAACCACATTGGTCCTCATCCCAGCGAAAAGAGAACTAAGAAATAAAGACTTTTCAATCCCATCATTGTGAATTCATTTCTTTTGAACATACAAGCATTTATCTCCCCCAAATACACCATATAAGACAATGTTAGATATCATTCCAAATAATATGACTCAGATCCCCACAAAACGATTTTCACAACACCACAATGGACCCACCACCAACTCTGGCAATACCATGAAATCCCAACCAAAGTGAACCATCAACCAAAACTCCCTAGAAATCGCACAATGAAGAGATAATGATCAACTGTCCCATAGCTCCCTTTTCGCATACAACACCAATTGGTTATTATCTTTCCTCTTTCTAAAACTATCAACAGTTAATTTTAGTGTGAGTTGCTGTCCAAACCAAGAAACCCACCTTTGCTGGAACTTCCACCCTCCAATTGGAATGTGAAGGAAGCTCAACCCACACACCTCTCAAAACAAAATAAAATGGTTTTCATTACTGGGTTTAGCAAAGGCCCACACCAATCAGTAAAAAGGGCCTCAAGAGCCAACCCCCAACTCCCCACAACAATCCCTACTCACTCCACAGACAAAAGTAAACACATATTCTCCATAATATTAACACCATCATTGACAATTTCTTCGACGATTTTTTCTCTCTGTCCATTACATAAATTATCTCCAAAAAAACTTTTCTGGTGGGTGAGGTTGTGTAGCCAGGGTTTACCACCCAAGGACTATAACTTGATGAGGTTCCACATTATCAAAATGATGATGATAATAATAATAATAATAATAACAACAACAACAACTAGTCTCCAAGCCCTAACAAAGCTTCAACCAATGGAACCAACGGCCAAGCCCAGTAGAAGATGGATCTACTTTTATATCCGTCTCTAAATATGATTGTAATTTCAGCTCTCTTTTCAATGTAGATTGAGCCACAACTAGAAGGCAGGATATGTATGAATTTGCCTTTTCCTCTTTAACTAATTATCCCACATTCATCCCAAAAAATTAGCTCATGAACATTTCCATACCCCAAAAGTATTGACATCTTGAACTAGAATAAAATTTATGGTGAATACAGTTCTTAAAATATTTGAAGAACGAAAGTTTTTTTGCAATTAGTAGAGACCTGTTGCAGTGCACGTTTCAAATTGTAAAAATGGATAGTGGAGTCAAATGTTGCAATTCCAACCATCGTTCGAGGACCTTCCTGCAATTATAAAATCATTAATATACCATCCACAACGTGTACAAATGAACGCACATATTGGCTCAGCCTAAAGAGACAACAAACCAAAATATTAAAAAAATATGTTCTTGTACAACTAAAGATCTCAAATCAGGAAAAAACCTTAGATGATCAGTAAATTAATGTAGGAAGAAAAAACAATAATGGGTTCATTTTTATAAACAGGCATCTTATAAAAAAATGAGTACATTGTTGTCTGACTTATAAAAAAAAGAGCCATAATGGACAATATACAGATTAGACATTAACTTACTGGAAGATCAGAAATAACTTGACTGATTGCGCTGCAAGCAGCAGCAGTTGCACCAGTTTGTATGGCATTCATGGATACATCAATGAGAAAGAAATAAACGGCTGGCATGGGATCACGCACCTGAAATAAGTCAATTGGAGCAAAAAATCAATTGGCATATCAATCCAGAGAAGACAATAACAGGGAGTTATAGTATTGAATTACTATCAGGCCCCAGCCAATTACAAAACTTAACAATGAATTTATATATGATGTGTGAGTAAACAAAAGATGTGGATTTTCATAGAGAAACATTAGCTTATGCATTCACTCTGTTTTGTCATAAGTTTGTGAAATGCATTACCATAACTCAAAGTTACATACTTGCAAACCACCAAAAATAACATCCAAACAGCATCATAAAGCTGTTCCAACCACAAACTACACAATAATATTTGCAACGCCTATATAGTGAGATACTAAATGCTTCTACCATATTTTAAATTCCTCTCATATCACACCCTAGAAACATATAATAGAACGAGACCCACAATTAGACAGATCCCAGAAGATAAATAAGGTGTGCCAGAAGAACCATTCTTTTAACAATCCAATCCAGCTCAAGATTTCCTAGTCAATTATAATTGGTGATAAATTCTTCATCAGAAAAATGATAACTTGCATGAATAAAACTCATGTCAAGCTGACTTTTACATATTTGATTGCCAGATGGAGCTCATCTGCTGGCCATCCAGAACCTTAATGGATGAGAAAGTAAAACTTTAACACGGATTTCCTTTGTGAAGGAGAAAAAAATAATTTCATTATTCACAAATGGAAATTTTCCGTCTAGAATAAGGTCAACTCTTTGTAAAAGTCCAATAAGTAATACGAGGAGGACTTTTACATAAGTGATACAAAGTGGGCTTCTACACAAGTGTCCTAGATAGTTATACATGATTTGTGCCATGATCGTGAGTACCCAATGAGCTAAGGAAATATCCTAGATGGCATTAAATACAACTAAACTAGTCAAAAGAAGAAATAAACAAATTTCAATTCACGGCAGATCTTATGAATTGACAACCATGTATTCCTTGGTAGCAACAAATTCAACTGTTCCTCTACATAGCTCAGGCCTTTCATCAGCATCTCTACGCCTACCATCTGGACCCAGGTTGCAGTGGTAGTCACGGGGAGTCTCATCAGTATATCCTGCAAAAGAAATAGCCTATTGTGTAAAGCAACCACGATATAGTAAATGTACAGCCAAATCCTCAAGATACTGATGCCAATGAATACCGAGATATAAGTAGAATCTATTTTGTGTACCTATAAGGCTATAACTACAGCAGAAATGTTAAGTTACACAACTTCCAAGAATGTATCATTAACAGCGCACTGTCATATACCCGAGAATCTAGGTGGGTTTTGTTTTCATATTTCCTTTAATTGGTAGGACAGGTATATATTGGGTGATGCCTAAGGAAGTTGTGGATATTCTTGCATGTTGGCGAGGCTTTGAGGGAAGGCAAAGTGTAGCTGCCAGATGGAAATGATTCCTTTGTGTTTAATGTGGTGTCTTTGGCTAGAAAGGAATGGAAGTTGTTTTGAAGACAGATTTATCAAAAAAAAATGTTTTGAAGACAGAGAGTTCTTTGGGTGAACTTGGGAATTTTTTCTTTTCTACTTTGTGTTTGTGGGCTAAGATTTTTGTAAAGAATGATGATAATGTACTGAATCTATATTAGCCTTTTTCCTGTTTTCTAGAGTGTAGTAGGTATTTCCTTTGTATACATCTTGTGTACTTGGGTTGTGCCTATTCTTGGTAATAAAATTTCTTATTAATTATCAAAAAAAAATTTCCTTTAATTTGTGTAATTTCGCATGTCTGAAAATTTATAGAAATTCAGTTGCCCTTTGACTGTTTTCAGGTGTTAAGTTATTGTATTAATTGCTAATTGTGATATATGGAAAAGCAGGAGTCTTTTTCCAAAGGAAATTGACTCCTATTAGGACTGGTATACGAATATGAAAGTTGTCTTAACTGACTGGAACAGCTTTTAGACTGGAATTTAAGGGCTCTAAGAGCCCTAAAATCAGTTCTTCCGAGCCCCCCTTTAAGCACAGAAAAGTTTTCCTCACTAAATTTGAAGAAGAGGAAGCTTCAAGGAATCCCAGAGTGATTAAATTCCAGAGCCAATTAGGGTTGGCTGCCACGCCAGTCTGTCCTTTTTTACCTCCACAAGTGTTGCCAAAAGCACTCACCTTTCTTGCTCCCAAGTGTTCCGCCCCTCTTAGCCTATTTTACACTAGGTTCTTCATCAAGAAACTCAAGGAAAGGCTAAAGAAAAGTTTTAAGCGTTAGAAACAAATATGCAATGAATAATAGTAGTGACTATGGGTATGTGACACCCCATATGATAAGGCTAAGTGTAGGTGGTGTATGGGATTCCACATTGCTTGGGAATGAGAAGTTCTTGCTCTTTATAAGGTTCCAATGGGGCTCCAATTGTATCATTGACTAGTTCTTTTGGAGTATAAGCCATGTGGTTTGGGTCTTCTATTGGGGCGTTACAGGGTATGTTTCTCTAGGTTGCTAAAGAAAACGTGTTATGGCGCAAGCTAAGGAGACAAGGTAAGTAGAGATGATCACACCCTTACTTTCTTCAAAATGTCAATGTATATTTTCCTAAAAAAATTTCGAGTAAATCATGTAATGTAGTCTTTCATTGATGGCCCTCCTTATGCATCCAAATGTATTTATGTGAAAAGAGTTTGGATGCAAATGATTTTTTGTGCATGCTCCCGCTATGTGATTTTTAATGAAAATTTATAAATAATTTATGTTACTTGATGAAAAGTAAAGGAAAGCAAAAGGAATTGACAGTAAATTATGTAGAAAGGTTTTGGAACGCTTTCTTGCCTTTATGACTAATGTGGCACTGGAACAAAAATGCACGCCGGGGGGGGGGGGGGGGGGGGGGGGGGGGGGGGGGGGAGCTCTTGCATGGTTTTTTCAAGGATGGCTCATCTGAGTGCACCCTAATTAGGAGTGATTTCCATATCCTAAACACGGTTCCACCGATGGTCACGAGAATGGAAACGGGATTCTTGAGATTGTCAACCCTTACACACCAGACAATAAATGTGCATTGGTCACCAAGAGATTAAAGGAAAAAGGATTATGATATGTGTAAATGCTAAGTTGAGTATTTGAATTTTTTTTATTGGCACCTGATGTCCGGGAACAGCGCTCTGACTAATCTCGGGGGTGCAGAGGCTCTCGGCAAAGAGTTTCCCGCAAATGCACCTCGAGTAATTCAAGGGGAAAACCCCCAACCCGATGGCCCCAAGAGATTGTTTCAACGTTTTTAAAATAAACTTTTTTCTGCCTTTGTTTTAAGTTTGATGCTTTTATCCCAAACACATCCGTCCTCGCTAAGGGCCGTCCGACGTTGGCCTTCTCTGGCAAACTAGTTCTTTCGCTATTTCTATTTGTCGGAGGTGTCAACGACTGTCACCGTGCATCTGCTTTTGCCACCGCCACAGACTTGACCGACGGACTCCGGTGACTCTATTGAGGGGCCTCCTACGTCGGTCCTCCTCCGGCAACCTACGACCTGAGCCTTTGCCTCCGCCACCGCTACAGACTTGTTTGACGAACTCCGGCGACTCCATTGTGGGGCCTCTGACGTCAGTTCTCCTCCAATGACTGGGAGTTTTCTTCTGTTTTTCCGTTAACACAGTAGGGGTACTGTGATCTAAGCCTTTGCCTCCGCATCTGAAGTTTTTGCAGATTTTTAACTGCCTCTCGTAGCTTTATACTCGACAGAATGAAGCCCTTCAACTTGGGAAGCCCCTGCATCTGAAGTCGAGGTTTGATATCATTATGAGTCAACTGGTGTGCTTTTGGGTGGAATCAAAGGCCTTTGAGTTTTTGCAAGAAACATGGAGGTCTTCATTAAAAATTATGGAGAGAAGCAGAAAGGTTTGGAGATTTGTAGTGATTGGTCGTAGTGGAATAGAATGGCTTATGGCTACAATGGAAGCAGTATTATAGGTGGGAAGAAATTTGGATTTCACAAAACACTTGGGCAAAAGAAATAGAACATTCATGGCTCAACAATGCTCCAACGAGCATGGTAGGTATCTAACTGTCACCAAATATGGTGGAGGAGGCCCGCAGAGTGTTGTAATCATTCCTGAAGGGTATGAAAGTCTGGGTTAAGAGAAGTTTGCTGCGGAATTACGCAGAGCTGCAGATATGTTTTTTGTTGATGGGTCAAGGAAGGAAAACCAGAAGAAGAATGAGAACATTAACTTGGAGGTGAATCATAAAGACCCAAGTACATCCACGGTGACGAGGCGATCATATGCGGCAGCTCTGCAGGCAGGTCATGTTTCGAGGGTTCAGAGTGAGGGGAACGGTGAAAGTGATCTGCAAATCACGCCTAAGAACCAGCATGTCACGATGCAGAATTCTTTAAAGGAGATGGAAACCCAACTTGTTGAGTTGAAGGCAGCGATAGCTTTCTTGCCTACGAAAATAGACCTGCTTTTAGCTGGAGACAACAAGGTTGTAAGAAACAAGACTAAGATAGGCCCAAATCCTTTAAACTCAGATAAAGGAAAACGGAAAATTAGATTCAGTCATGTCCCTATAACCAGATCCAGGAGAGTATGGCGGGTCAAAAAGAAATTTGGGTTATTTAAAGTGGGTTCTATGTCAGGTATCGGCGTAGAGACATCAGTAATGGAATGTCATTCGCCTCATGTAACACAGGATAGATTAGTCGATATTACACCCTTGGTCCCCGAAGAAACTATGGCTCCCTCGTCGGAGTTGAAGGAAAATGGTGTACTGTCGAGGTCTAAAGGAGATGTAGGATCCGCTGAAGTTGCACATAAAGGGTCACCAGAGGTGAAGGGAATTGCTGAGGAGGTACAGGATTTGAATATGGGTTTGGCGTTTGTGCCTTGTGTAGAGAAATGTCTAGAGTTGGGAGTGCAGCTGGATGCTATGTTTGGGGATAATGTTGCCCCCTGGTCTCTCTTCCTACACTAGCGGATTGGATTCTGCCTAAAGTTAACGAGATTCAGCAGTTCGTGGGAATTTCACATGGAGGATGTGAAGACCAATTTAAAGAACTAATCACTGTGATTGAGGCAAGTCACGCGCTTGAAACCAAATCAAGTTTCAAAAAAAGTAGGGAGTTACAGCATCTTTCTGGGGCAATCAACTACAACGCTAAGAGTGGTAGCTCAACTAGAGGAAAGTCTAAAGGGAGGGTATTTTGTGAATACTGGAAACAAAGGGTTGGGGTTGGGTTCTCGGGTAGAGTTTTAGTTCTACGGGAAACAGGGGGTTGGGGTCTGGCTTGGTGTATTTTGGGTTATTTTTCACGGGTTTTTTGGGTTATTAGGGGCTTTCTAATATGGGCAAGGTGTTTTCTTGTAGAGTAATCTACATACAGTCGTGGAGTGCACAAGAGTCGTGTAGTGGCTTTGAAAAAGAGTGAGGTCCACTTCTAAAAAATTAATTTATTTTCATGTAAATCTCGTATTTATTTACTTTTTTAAAGTGATTGCACGGTTCTTACGCATTCACGACTGTAACTATCATTTTTCTTTCTTGTATACATTCAGTGTACTTGATTACTCCTATTGATATATATAATATTTTTACTTAAAAAAAAAAAAAAAAAAATCTAATATCAATTCTCAAATAGGCATAGCCCAAGTACATAGGAATCTGGCTTATTTATTATATGATGTGTTTACTTATTGAGTATTTGACTCATTTTATTTTTTATAAGTGTTCAGTACATAATAATATTTAGGATTTGATTTATGACAACATTGAGGAATTTTGTTAGTTTCAGTATATATGAGTTGGCTACATTTGATATTAAAGGGTTTTAATGATACAATTTTCAGTTATGTTTAAGGTAATAAAATTTATGCATCTCTTTTAGTTATGTACTATTATAATGTACCATTCCTGATCCTACAAGAAAGGTGTATGATATGCACAAATGCATGCCACTCTAAAACCTTGACTATATTGAAACCTGCTAGTATCTTCTTCTTTTTCTTTTGATAAGTAATAACTCATCCTATATTAGTATGTGCGAAAGGCGCAACTCAAGTACATGGGAAGAATAACAAAAGAATCGCCTAGCTACTCATTACATAACAGTTTATCCATGCTTTAATTGGGGAGTGTGGAAGAAGGCAAGATGTTCAACCTCGACGACAAACAAGCAGGTTAGCAAACACTAAATAAATAACAAAAATAGACAGCAATTGTTTTTACTGACCACAAATGTTACAGATGAACCGCCTTCCCTGATCAATGAACTTCATGAAAGGATTTATGTAGGCTTTGCAGCGAGAACATCGAACAGGACCAATATCCCCAAAATCTACAATCTATAACAACAAAAACACAGGGCATACTAACATGAAAAAATGGATGCAGTTTTCGATTGATTGATAGAGAAAATGGAATTGTTTGATCTCATCCAAAAGAAAAGTTAGAGAATATAAATGGCAGAGTTACAACCACTACCAAAGATAGGAGATGAAACCAAATTAGCTAGAATTTAAATTCTCATATATTGCCAAATATTTTATAAGAGAGGAAAACTTAAAGTAGAAAATGAGAGTGTAACAGGAAAATGAATAAGGCCCGAGCATACAGAATTAACAATTAGAAACGAAACACTAGAGGAGTTCCTTAATCAAAACAATACTTCAAAAAAATGAGCTCCACTTTGAGCAGGCGTCAAAGCTTGCTGATCTATGCTTCCGAAGCAAGACACAACTTGAAAGGGTTAGGCAGGTCATGAACCATCCACACTATTCAAGTATCCAAAAGGACCTAATGATTCTTCACTAAAACAAACAAATCAAAAGAACACAGAGTCCTTTAGTAAGAACGTATATTATTTCTTGAACTCAATTTGATGATTAGTCATATTTTCCCAACTTAGTTTTTTTCTGATAAGTAATATTATCCCTACTTGTTGCCCCCTATATATTTAAAATGTTTCAATTGTTAGTCCCACCAAAGGAGCTCCAATTGTAAATTTGGCTAGTCATTTTGGAGTATAGGCCCAAATGTAATCTGGCCTTCCTTCATCGTTGCACAAGGACTTTTTATCATATTTACGAATAGGATTGTACCTTTTATTTTATGTTTTCACACGATATATCTCATACAAACTTAATACATTCATCAGACTAAATAATATTCTTTTTTCGTACATTTGCTAGATAAAAACGTTAATTCCATTCAAGATTAAAAGCATAAAAACACTCCATGAAAACCAGTTTCTCCTCATCTGAGTTCCCAAACAATGGCAAAAGGAACAAATTTTGAATTGTATTGTCCAAATTCCCCAAGGCAAGGCCATGTCAACATCCTTTATCATTCAAAATCCTATTTTTTGCATCTTGAATAACTCCAATACCATTAGCAACAACAAAAGTCCATCTATTATAAGAAGTCACTAAAGCTTCTTTATTTCAAGAATTTGCAAAAGAAAAAAATAAAAAAATATATTAAAATATTTTCTTCTAGGGACAACTTAGTTACAAACATAATTTTTACCTAAGATTAAATGAGCTAATACTTAGGCTCTGTGTGGAAGCGATTACGGCATGGTAAAAGAGAGAGCTTTCTCCCAAAATATAGACTGAATAGATTGGAGTATATGGAGTTTTGAGTCGCTAGCATAACCAGGAGCCAAAGAGCATGATAAGGTTGTTTACTTATCAAAAGGAGAAGAAAGAAAAAAAAAAAAAAAAAAACAGCTTGATAAGGTTGTCTTTACAGGAGTCAGGTTCATTCCTCTGAATCCTAATTTAGCTACTACAATTAATGGGTTGAAATAAAAACTCATGATAATTGACTTATCAACTCATAAACAAGAAAATAGCTATGAGAAACAAACAAAACTAAACTAAGTTTATTTATAATAACTGAAAAGTGTAGTTTGCAACAATTAGAGAAGAAATTAATCAGACATTACTTGGACAGGCTCCTCAGATGGATGAGAAAGGGCCAAAGGTTGGATCAACAAGGCCAACTGCATCCCTGATGTTGTCAAAAGGTCAGCAGTACATGGAATCTGTCAAATCACCAAGAGAAATAAATATAATGTCAACAACTGCGAGATATTAAGATCTAAGAGTTCTGAACTTCATTATAAAAACTACTATCAACCAATACATGCTAAATACTTAATCATGACCTGACTGATGGTGCACCTCATGTAACGTGGACTGCAATTCCCTGTGTCTCTGACAATGTAATCACTTGTAGCAGGCTTGATACAGTACAAGAAAGAAGTTAAAAAACAACAAAAAGTATCAGTCCCTTAACTGTCAATTAAATCACTTAGCAGCATTCGCATAAACAATGAAAATAGAAGGGAACTTGAAGGGGACAACAGACGAAAGATGAAAGCTAAGAAGGAAAAGTAAAAAGCCAATATAGCTAAATGTAGAAATTTAGCATTTAGCTAAAGTGTCGTTCAGAATTCAAATTATAGATGAAAAAAACATACTGGAGGAGGATTGGCCTGATTTCCATGACGGGTTTCAAACAAGATAGCGGAGGAACTCGGAATGGGCCTTGGAATTTGATTAGGGTCAATCTTCGATGTCCCTGAGACCGGGGCTCCAGCTTGACCCAGTGCAGGTATGGCAGTCATAGATTGATTTGGAAGAGATGGTGGTGGCATTCCAAACATCCTGGGCGGTTGCACTGACCCAGTAGGTTGAGATGGACCCACCTAGAGCAATTTAAAAATTCAGAATCCAGGTTGCTGATCATACTACGAGAAATGCATATGAGAAATCATGCAGTATTTACTTATAAAAAAAAGAAAAGAAGAACTCATGCAGTATTTCTTTCTAATAAGTAGGATGGATCTTTAAAACAACAATAGTGTTTACTATCAATTAGCGGCATGTTTAGCACCATAAATACTCTGAATCTTTGATAAGGTTCCTGGAATATGGATAATCAACAGCCTATGTGCGCTCAGTCTGCTTTAGAAATTCCCTTCTCTTGCATTCACTTAGGGGATGTTTGTAAACAATTTCCATCTCATCCCATCCCATTTCATTTCATTCCCAAACATCACTCAAACACGAACACTTTCAAACTAATCATTACAACTTTTTCAAATTCATCATTACAAATTTTCCAAATTTCCAAATAAAAAACAATTCAACTTTTTCAAATCCCAAAATAAAAAATTATATTAAAAAATTATATTCTAACAAAATTTTAATTTTATAAAAAATTATATTCAACTTTTTCTCTCTCCTTTTCCAAAACCCAATAAATACTTAACTCAAACTATCTCACTTTTATTCACAAACCATCTTACTACTATGCACAAAATTCTCATTTCATCTCATTCCCCAGGCATCCCCTTGGCACACATGTCAAAGAATTTCATCAGAGGACGGAAAGACGGAACCAACCATGCCCAAAAGAACCGGACCAGTCAAAGTGGCCACACAAATTTTATATACACCCAGTTTTCATGTAAAGGGCAGGGCATAAATAAAATTACTTACAGGTCTTGCGACACAGTGAGCCTGATACCTGGCTACCTGTTCCTAATCCTGTTTACATTTCTCTTTTTATATTATCAATATAACCATTCTTACCAAAAACAAAATTACATACACCCAGTGAAAAACTTAGTTTAAACCATTCTCTCACCAGCATCTCCAAAATCTGACACCATGCATTAAGATTTTGTATAATGTTGACAATTGCTTGCATATTATGGATAGGGGGAAAAAGAATAAACTTGCATCTTAAATAAATAAATCTCAGCATATAAATAAGTGGAAGAAACCAAAGAACATAAAATTTAACACAATTTAAATGCCTAATGCCTTTGCCTGTATCAGTCAGCTTAACAACATTATGACCATCATGCAATATGGCATCACTAGTAATCAATCTTAAAATATTAACAAAATGTACTGTAAAAATACTCATTCCTTACTTGCCCAGTCTGCATCGGCCATGCTGGTGACCCATAAGGACCTGGAGGCTGCGGAACACCCTGCGGAGGTGCTGAAAATAGTGATGTTGGCTGTACAGTAGGACCGGGAGGAGCAACAACAGTTGAACTAGCCAGAAGAGAACGCATGCTTGCAGTCTGAGGAGCAGCCCCAGCCAACCCCAATGTTGGTGGAGGTCCAATAGGTGGTTGTGGTGCATTGCCAGCTGGAGGAAACCGAGGCCCACCCTGCAAAGTCCCTGACATGAATGCTGGTGGCCCATTACTCACATAACCACTTGGTGCACTTGAATGGGGAAATGTCTGACCAGTTGTCAAAGGAGGAGAGCCAGTGATCGGGCGGGTACCCGGTGGTGGTGCTGAAACAACTGGACGGCTTGGCAAACCTGAAGATTGGAAAGCACCAGGACGAGGTGGCACATTAGTGCCCACCGACGATGGGAAAGACCCGGGAAGGGTTCTTGACCCAAAAGGTGAAGGCTGGCCGATGGGTGGCCCTGTGGGTCTTGCTGGTGGGGCCACATTGGGAGGCAATGTAGACTGTGGGGGTCCTGTTGGAGGCACTATGGGTCTTGCAAGCGCACCGGGTGGTGGACCAGGCCGAGCAAATGGTGGGGACGCAACAGGAACCCCAGGTGGAGGAGCTGATGAAGGAAAATGAGGTGGCTGGCCAAAGGGGGAAGCCCTAGGAGCCGAATTCAGCATGGAAGGTGGCCGATTGAGATTCAAACCATTCAAATTATCTGCTAGCGAACTGGGATTTGAATTAGGGTTGTAGTTATGTGGTGAAGGTTGGGATGGGTTATTGTTACCATTGCTGGGCCTAGGTGCCCCGGGAGGCACAAGAGCTGCCATTGATCCCAATCAAATCAAAACCCGTTTCCTCGACAAATCCCTATATACCACTGGAAGGACTCAACAACCCACGATCCAAATCTACACCAAGAATCAAAGAAAACCTATATTACGGGTGATAAATATAAATATGTACGTTGTAACTTTCAGAAATTAGATTCTAATCCAAAAATCGCGGATTCAAATCCTTTTTCTTCTTTATCAAAACTAAATTATACTAATAGATTGATCACCGTATTTTGGAACAAAAAAAAAATCACGTTTATTTGAATTCACCAGTATGTTGTGAATGGATGTCAAGGAAGGTCAAAGATCTGTGAATTGCATTCGCGTGAATTGAACTATGAGGACCGGTAGAATATAAATTAAAAAGGAAGGAAAAAAAAGGGAGAATAAAAGGAAGAGACGGAGCACCTGAAAAGGGAGTGGAGGGGGTTTTCTGGTTCTCACTCTGAGAGCGCAGGAGACGGAGACCGAAATAGAACAAAAATGCGCTTCTACGCATGCAGCTTGTTATGGAACCGTGGCGCATAGGACGCCGGATTTTAAAGCCTTCTTTTTCTCAACGATCTTCTCTCTCTCTTTCTTTTTCTTTTTCTTTTTCTTTTTCTCTCCCCTAATTAGGATGGAATCATTCGTCTAATTGTAAGCATACATGTCAGCATCTATGACAGTGGGTGCCACCCTGGGTAAACTTATTATCTAGGCTTGTTTTAACGTAATAAATCAGATCATATGTTAATTTTGAAGCTTATTTTTGTATTATTATTTATAGAAGAGAAAGTCTATTTTTCCGCTTCACTTTGATCGCTCCATTTAATCATTGGTTAAAATGTTTTTTTCTTACTTGATGATTAATGAAGTGATTTTAAGTGTATTGATATATTTTTTTATCTTTTAAAAATATTTAAATATATTAAAAAAATATTAAAAAAAAAACCGTTAAGCCGTAAGAGTGAAGCAGTATAATAGTCCCACTCTTTATAAAAAATTAACTCAATTATCTTTTTTTTAACCAAATTTGCTGCAAGGAGAGTGAGATTGCTAGAGGATCAAAGGGGTGTCCATTGGAGTATCACCTTGGCGAATTGAACTAGTTTAGCGTACTCAAAATATTTGTAATACACACTCAACACATTTTTACACCATATTTCACAATAATATTATAAAATACGAATATTTTTATAAAATAATATTACTTTTATAAAGTATTTATCTCCAATTAAAAACATAATTATATAAAGTGTTGTGAAAAATATTGTATAAGACCCCTTTTGGATACAAAAAATGTTTTATCTCATCTTATCACATCATTACAACTTTCTCAATTTTCATACAAAATATAATAAACAATTCAACTTTTTCAAATATCAAAATAATAATAATAATAATAAATAATATTCTAATAATATTTTATTCAACTTTCAATTTTAATATAAAATCATCTCATTATTTAAACGGAGCCTAAATCATTTTTCTCGCCAAAACTACTTGTCAGATGTATCTTTAACCTCTCATGGAAACAATGTTAATAATTTTTTATGATCTGCGAGTTCCTAGTTTTTTTTTTTTATATACATAAAGAGAGCAGATTCGATCATTAGTTTTTTTAGTGAAAAACTAAGATGTTACTAATCGATCCAAAGATCTTGGCCTCCTACTTGAAGCAATGTGTATAAGGTCATTATATTAGGCTCAGGATTATGGAGAAGCGAATATATATAATTATTGAATTAATATAAGGTATCATAATTATCTCTTTTTTTTCAATTATTTTAAGCAAGTTTTTATGAGTACACATCACACGTGAACCTGGTCCATTTATTTTTTCTCAACCAACAGCCCTCCAATGGGTGACTTCCACATAGCCAACTCAGTCCCACTATCATGTGCCCCCGCTGCAGGGTATCACGCATGCATTCTCTCCTTCTCTACCCATTCTCTCCCACGACACTTACGGGAATCATTGCTCTCCATTCTCGCCCACGGCCCTCTCCCAATTCTGGTTATTTTCTCTCTCTTTCCATTGCTATTTGCAAATATACTAAGCATTTTTGGGCCTATTTTCTTGGTCACTACATGGGTAAATATCATTCTGCTTTTTTTTTTTTTGTTTTTGCTATTTTTCATGACCAAAGCCAGAAGGAAAACGAAAAAGATTGATACTACAACGTGTAGGAAAAGTGAAATGTACAAGTTTCTTGCCTTTCTTTTTTCTTTTTCTTTTTTTTTTTGTGTTTACAACCGAGCAAATAATCAAAGGTTTTGAAGAAACTATGAGATTGGGCATGAGATTTGAAAACCATGGAAATGAGAATTGTATTTTGTAGTCTGGGCGTTAGGGAAGAGAAAGGGTTTGGCATTCTGGTCGTGAGGGGCTGGAAGAGAATCTGATGACACTGTTCAATAGTTATGTTTTTGCCTGAAACGAGTAAAAAGAACACAAAGGGCATAAGATTAATGGTGCGAAATTAATGGTGGGCGAAGGACTGGTGACGGCAGAACTGATGCACGATGGGACTGGTGTCTTGCGGCGGTGCAAAGCGATGGAGATGGTGCGAATCGGCGGTATGAAATACTGAAGGGGGGCTTTTGGCACAAAGCTTCTCTTCGATTTATTTTCTACTTCTGAGAGTTTACTACAATGTGATGAGGCGATTGTAATTTATGTGAAATTGCTGACGTGGCTGAATATTAGTGGTGGCTGCTAAACCCATAGTTTCAGATTGACCGCTTCAAAGCATAACAGTTTTGTAAATGGAACTTCTCTCTTTGTATAGAAGAAAGTCTGAAATTTAATGTGTGGATAGGAGTCATGAGACTATCGGGCTGGATAGTGAGATGAGATGAGATGATTTTATATAAAAGTTGAATAAAATATTATTAAAATTTTTAATATTATTATTGTTTTAAGATTTAAAAATATTAAATTATTTATTATATTTTATGTAAAAATTTAAAAAAGTTATAATAATAAAATAAAATAAAATCATTTTTATATCTAAACAGACCTCAATCCTGTTGTCCGAACTCGAGATAGGGTTGGCCCAAAGGCCCCAAACTTTGTACAACTCATTCGAAACTTCCAATCTCTAGCTCACCTAATCAAATCCCCCATGGGCTTTTGGGCTGAGATTGCACCTTCTCAATGAATTAAAGAGGGAGTTGAAAAATGGCAAAAAAATCTAAAAATAAAATAAATATATAAATTAAAAACATTTTTTAAGATGGCAGAAAAATCATATTATAACATTAATTTCCATGGTGTTCATTGGCGAGATTATATGTTATGACATGATTTCGGAGCAGTTGTATCCATTAGAACCGGAATGGATATCTGATTAAACAAATGATATCTGATTAAAATGTATATGATGGAATGGTTCACATTCTAACAACTAACACATGATCCCCAACTACTGCAACACTTCAATTACCATGATCCCAACAACTCCAATTTGATCTGATATTCCATCTCTATACAAATAGCATGGTTTGTAGCCCATCTCATATTCATTAAAATTAAAAGCTAGCCGGCCGGCCTTAATCTTCTTTAATATTCATATATAGCAAATCAAGAAATTACACTTTCCCATACACAGATTCAAGATGTCAAAAGGATCACGGCCACCTTCCATTTTCTCCGCAATATTGGTAATTGCTCTTCTGCACGTGGGGATGATCATGGCTGCTGCAGTAGTACTTGACCCCGCAGCAGCCACGGGAAAAGAACCCATTCTGGAGTTATACATGCACGACATTCTCGGGGGCAGTAACCCTACAGCCAGGCCAGTCACTGGCTTGCTAGGCAACATCTACAATGGTCAAGTGCCCTTTGCAAGGCCAATAGGGTTCATTCCCCCACAAGGTGGGCTTGCAATCCCCATTGCCAACGGCGCCGTTCCAACGGTCAACGGTCTCAATGGCATCCCACTGGCAACT
The DNA here is from genome assembly GCF_004785595.1 of Juglans microcarpa x Juglans regia. Lineage (NCBI taxonomy): Eukaryota > Viridiplantae > Streptophyta > Magnoliopsida > Fagales > Juglandaceae > Juglans > Juglans microcarpa x Juglans regia. Next base: position 23,875,093 of record NC_054595.1, read on the forward strand.
GGCCTTATAGGTAACCCAAACAATCAGAACCAACTGGGACCAGATGGGTTGGGACTAGGGTTCGGAACAATCACTGTCATCGATGATGTGCTGAACTCTGCGCCCGAGTTGGGGTCACAGACAGTAGGAAAAGCTCAAGGAGTTTATGTGGCGAGCTCAGCAGATGGAGCTACACAGATGATGACGTTTACGGCCATGATTGAAGGAGGGGAGTATGGGGATAGCCTCAATTTCTATGGCGTATATAGGATAGGAAGCTCCATGTCATACTTATCTGTGACTGGCGGTACTGGGAAGTTCAAGAATGCTTTTGGCTTTGCCGAGGTTCGCTCGCTCATACCACCTGGTCAACATGTCAGAGACGGTGCAGAAACATTGCTGAGGATTACTGTGCATCTGAGCTATTGATGAGGAGGATGGCATGAAGATGATGATGATCTGAGAGATCAATATATATGTATGTGAACGCGCGTTTGGTTTATAGTGGAGGGTTGCTTTTAATCGAAGTTTGTCTATTTGGTTGAAGTGAGTCGACATTAATTTTCAAGTTTCTTGAGTTGTTCATTTATATGTTGGTTACAAAAGCAGAAAACAAAACAAAAAAGTATTCATATTTTTGTTCGAACATCAGTGCATCATGCGCTGCACTGATAGTTATATATATACGTCATGTATATCTTTATTTAATTTTTCTTTTCCTTTTTTTTTCAAAATTAAATAAAAAATTTAACTCAAATTATTTAACTATTATTCATAAATTATCTTATTATTATTTAGAAGAATAATATCAAGTACAAACTTTAAATAAACAAATTTCATTCACGACCTTTCTAAAAAAATAGATTTCACTTATAATAAACAAAAGTTTTTTTTATATTTTTTTTAAAGTAGGATTTATTTTTTTACAAAAGTTGAGTTTTATCTAATTGAAACTTGTATCCATCATTTTTCTATTTATAAATTCTTTATCTTATTCAAACGAGAGCTAATTAATTGATGCCAAATGGCTGGTGAGGTAAATACACATGGTTGGAAGACTAGACAATCTCAATCACGTGGGGAGATACAAGTTTTTTAAATAAAAAAATTTATGTGCAGTACTCATTTTTATGTAGTTTTTGTATATTTTATTAATGTAATCGATTACATCGTCACTTTTTTTTAATATAAAATAATTATTTTAATAAATTATATTAATAAATAGCACAAAAAATATAAAAATAATCGTACGAAGAACTCAGCTTGCTGTTTGCTATAGATAAGCAACGTCTATTTTATAGATCGAGAAGGTTGGTGGCAATTATGGTAATAAATGAATGTTTTGTAATATCCGTAACGGGTAGTATCAAAATTGACGTTGGATTCTTCGTATCGTCGATTTTTGACGGGGAAGTCAAGGTTTGCACATAAATCATCGGCCCTCAGTCCAGTGTTCATTGTAAATCGGAATCCAACGAGGATGATCTCCAACCACGCCACCCTCTTGCACCTTTGAATTTTGCATCCGACCCGCTTTTAGATTTGTTAGGACACTTAAATATTTTTAAATTATATAAATAATAGTAAAATAGTTTGAGTTAAAATATTTTATTAAATTTTAAAAAAGAAAAGATAAAAATTTAAATAAAAATATTATAAAATTTCAAAGTTATTTGAATATAGTTTTTATTTTGAAATTTAAAAAAATTGTATTGATTTTTAAATTTTATTTTGATGCTTGTAAAAGTTATATTGGTTTTTGTACGTAGATAATGATTAAATTAAAAAGTTAAAAATTTGACTTTAAAAAATATTTTGTTTTTGATACTTTTAAGTAAGTTGTGTTTGAAAATGAAATTATAAAAAAATTTAAAAATTTTGTCTCATGCCCAAATCAAAAAATTTATTTCAATTACTTTTGCGTACTCCTTACATACTCCACTAATAAGATTGGTCAATCACGTTAGTAGAGTGCATAATAAACACACAAAAATGACTGTATATAACATAACTCTATCTAAATATTTCTTTTAAAGAGAAGATCACCCCAGTGATATCTCATTACCTGGATATTTACATCACGGACCAAATAAAAACGCATCCCCGTATGTCTCATGGGCAGCACCAAACAAACAGCTAAAAAACAATACTAGAACGCTAACATGAAAAATCACAGTTCTTCTGCATGTAACGTGATCTGTTTCCTCGTGTAACGTAAGGAGTAACATTCGTCTTATGTAGTCCTTAATCTGGAATTTGCCAAAATCTTTGTACTGTAGTCTTTTAAATTTCGATTCTTGTCGAAGAATATATATTCATGCATCGTTTATGTATTGAACTCCCATGAAAGATCGCATTTTCTGTTTTGGTTTGAGCATAGAGATTCTATCGAGTTAATAAGTGAAGCTAATAAGTGAAGCCATCTCCATAGGAAGTATAGTTCTTTCATATTGTTTGTAACAAGATGGTACACTGTTGTTGGAATTTTTGGCGGCATTGTGTCTTTTAATTCGTTTTCTGAAGTGGGTTTTTGTGGGTTTTCAGATCTTCTTCACATTTTGTCATTTCTGCCTAAAGATTTGAACTTTTTGAATCATTCAAGTTCCATTGGCTGGGTTATGTAAATTCTAAGTCTATGTGTTTTTGGTGGTTTATAGATCAAGGAAGTTGAGACCAATAATTGTTGATCCAGGCCTTTATCTTTCTAAGAAAACTGGGATTGCTACTCAGAAGAGGGTGTTGCCAAATGCCTTCCAGTTGTTTATAGGTGTAATTTTTTATGTATATACTGCATGTGTTTGAGTGCTTTCAGTTATTAGTTAGTGATTGTATAGAGAAATGTTGTTGCACTTTGTTGGTCTAATGCCACTAGCTAGTTTTACTTGCATATGCAATTTTGACTTAACTGGAAAGTAGTTGGGTAGCTAATCAGCGATTAGCGACGATAAATAAAGGCAGAAATATGGTTGTTCAAGTAATGTAGATTATTTTCCATAGCTGTCCCAGAAAGATTTTCACAAATGGAGCTTTTCATGCTTTATATTATGAATTTGGCAATGTGAAATCCCAAGGGGTTGGCCCAAGTGATGAAAGTCTTGGTCTTGTGGGTATCACTCCCTTAAAGGTCCAAGGTTTAACACTTCATGGGTGCAAACAATTATTTGGAGCCACATCCTCTGATGAAAAGCCAACAATTTAACCAAATTCGTGTAAGGAAACTTCCAAAGATGCAGTGCATGGGACCGGGGTTTATTCTGCAGGAGCGGGTCCGAAGGGCCCTGCCTTAGAGAGGTTCCCCGACATAAAAAAAAAAAAAAAAACATGGCAATGTGAATTGCAGTATCTAAGCTTAAGTTGATTGAACTACGAGATTCCCTGGTTAATCTGGACCATTTCTTTCTATTTGAGTGTGAAATGAATCAGAAGAGGGAGGCTGCACAGAGATTGGACCTTGATAGTATGATTCTGGAACTATGGAATTCCCTATCTAAAATTCCATGATGTATTGAGAGATAGTAGCACCTCGAAAGCATGATCGGTTAATACATAATCTGCTGTTAAATTGTAAAATTAGGAAATTGGGGTGGGTTTGGCAATCCTAATTTGGTGTTTAATGGGGTTATGCACAAGGAGCTGATATTTTTTTCAAAAGTACACGAGGAAGTGAGAAAAGTATTGCTTGTTTTGTTGATCTGGTAACCATGTCATTTTTTGAGCTCCATGCTCTTGAAACATGCTTTCTGTAGTATGCAGGACATTTGCTCTCTGTTCAGTATTCCTAATAAGGTGTTACTTGAAATTTCAAAGTTGTTTTCAAATATTTTCAGGGGAGAATCTGCTTGTAAGTCTAAAAGGAAGTGGGTTGCCTGGAATGAATCTTGTAGGCCTCTGGATGAAGGGTGTTTTTGAGGGGAAGGCAGACTTGCACGTTTAAGCTGGCTTTGACAATTTGCTATGGTGATTCAGCAATTTGCTGTGCGTAGATTTTTTGGGGCTAAGTACTTATCTCTTGGGCATCTGTTTCACATCACTCCTTCTCACGACTCAAGCCTTTGGATGGCTATTTTACCTCTTCTAAAAGAGATGGTTCAGGGTACTTGCTGAAGGGTGAAGGAAGGTAGTCTAAACTTTCAGTTTGATAATTGGCTCGGCCAAGGGGTTCTTGCTGATAATGTGAAGATTGTCACCAATTCTGGCTTGCTGCTGAAGGATGTGTTTTGGGCTAATGGCTGGAATTCTCATCTCCTTGTGACTTCATTGATGAAGACTTGGCCAGGCAGTTTGTGACTAATCCTCAGTCTTAAATCTGGTCTAGCCATTCATGTTTGAATGGCCTCAAATTATGTTAGTTTTTTTCCTAAATCAGCTCGTGGCTAATTTTGAGTAAAAAAAAGAAAGCTTGTGGCTAATCCTCGTCTTATTTATGCCTATTTAAAGTGCTTTGAGTGAATATAATAAATTGCTAAGCCCATTCATGATCGAACTATTGTTTGTACTTATATAGTTCAAATATGACAATCTTATGTTCTCCAAACTTGAAAAATTCACTGTTCTGTTGGGGAAATCAACACAGTAGAAGAAATAAAAGTGGAAATAAAATAGTACACCCACGTACTCAGTGACACCAAGAATTTAACATGGTTTGGCAACTACCTACATCCATAGAAAAGAGCTTCACTATTAAATAGTGGAACACAATAAAATATTACAGAGGAGGAGGATCACACTCCACTCAACTTAACTCTCTTCTTTTCTTTCAGAGCTCTCCGAGCTCTCTCTCTTTTCTCTTATCCTTAGGTATGTTTGAAGCTCTCGCAGGGAGCTTCAATTTATAGGCACATCACCTATATGAATGCATTTATTTGCATTCAATAGGTAACTGCAAATGCAGTTACTCGCTGAACGTTGAGCAGCAAGCAGTCATTGTTGACTGCTTGCTTGGGCAAGGATTTTAACAATTCTCCCCCTCCATGCCTATTTACCTAGATGTTCTCCATCCCAGCTATGTCTCTGCATAGCTCAAACTTCTCACTTGTAACTACCTTCGTCAGCATGTCCGCTGGATTCTCTTTCGTATGGATCTTCACAAACTTCAACAACTGTTGTTCCATCGCTTCGCATATCCAATGATAGAGGATATCAATATGCTTGGTGCGATAATGGTACATTGAGTTCTTGCTCAAATTTAGAGCACTTTGACTATCATAATGTACCTTGTAGTCTTCTTGACTAACCCCTAGTCCTTGGAGAAAATGCTTCATCCACAACATCTCTTTCCCAACTTCCGTTGCAGCAATGTACTCTACCTCTATTGTAGATAAAGCAACACACTTCTATAATTTGGACTGCCAAGAGACAGCTCCTCCTGCAAAAGTGAAGAGAAATCCGGAAGTAGATTTCCTGCTATCCAGATCTCCTGTCATATCTGAATCCGTATAGCCTTCCAAAACTGGTTTAGCTCCCCAAAAACATAAGAACATCTTCGATGTACCTTTTAGGTACCTGAGAATCTACTTGACTGCTTCTCAATGATCATTTCCTGGATTTGAAAGGAATCTGCTTACAATGCCTATAGCATGAGCAATATCTGGTCTGGTACAAACCATTACATACATCAGGCTTCCTACTGCTGAAGAGTAGAAGACTGCTTCCATTTCTTCAATCTCTTTTTTTGAAGAAGGACACAAGCACTTGCTCAACTTGAAGTGGTTAGCAAATAGAGTATTGACTGGCTTAGCATCTCCCATGTTGAAACATCTGATGACCCATTCAACATATTTTTGTTGTGATAGCCACACCCTTTTTACTTCCCTATCACGAACAATCTTCATGCACAAAAGTTGTTGTTTTGGACCTAAGTCCTTTATGTCAAAGGACTTAGATAGTTCTTTCTTTAGTTTGTTAATCTTGGACCTATCCTCACCGACGATAAATATATCATCTACGTAAAGAAGGAGTATGGCAAACTTGTCATCCTGGAATCTTTGAACATAGATACACCGATCTGCAACAAGTCTCTTGTAACCATGACTCATCATGAATGAGTCGAACTTCTTGTATCATTGCCTCGACGCTTGCTTGAGGCCATAAAGACTCTTCTTTAACTTACAGACTAAGTGATATTTCCCTGGAGTTTCAAACCCTTCTGGTTGCTCCATATAGATTTCCTCCTCCAAATCTCCATAGAGAAAGGCTATCTTTACATCCATCTGTTCGAGTTCTAAATTCAAACTGGCTACCAATCCGAGTATGACTCGGATTGACATCATTTTCACCACCGGAGAAAATATCTCGTCAAAGTCGATTCTCTTCTTCTGTTGGAATCCTTTGATAACCAATCTGGCCTTGTGCTTTATCAGCTTTCCTGGCCATCTTTCTTCAGCTGGAATACCCATTTGTTCTTTAGGGCTTTTTTTCCTTCAGGAAGTTTCACCAACTCATAGGTCTGACTTTCCTACAAAGAACTCATCTCTTCTTGCATTGCCTGCACCCATAGGCTTCTATCAACATGAGTTTGAACTTCCTGGAAGCTCTCTGGCTCCCACTCATCAGTAAGCAGAATATAGTCTGATTTCGGATATCTCCTCGATGGAATCAGTAGGCAGCCTCTTGTCGATCTTCTTGGTCGAGCTTCATCAACCAAAGGAGGTTCATCACCATCTAACCCTTGTGGTAGTACACCAGTTGCTGGTAGAGAGGGTTCTTGCTCCCCCTGCTCGACACCCTGAGCTTCTTCTTCTGCTTCTGGATTTCAATCTTGCATATCTTCATTATCTGTGGCGAACTGTAATGGTGCAGGATGTGGAGTATAGGAACTAAGCTCTACTGACATCGATGAAGCTTTAGTTCCTATATGTTGACTTTCATGGAACACAACGTCCCTACTTCTGAAAATTCTCTTTGTCACTGGATCCCATAACTTGTATTCGAATTCTTCATCTCCTCCATTGTTGTTTGCAGGCACTTCAACTTCTTTCTCGTCTCTCTTTTCACTAGGGTGTGAAAATTCTTGAAGTGCTCGAAGACCTGATCCTTTGATTTCAAAATATATATCCAGACCTTTCGTGAAGCATCATCAATGAATATCACGAAATATCTGTTACCTCCTAATGACACCTTGTCCTTGGGCGACAACCATGACACATTGTGACAGCTTCCAAGTGCCATTGTTGAAGTAGTTGTCATAGTCCTGTCGATCAAGGGATGTTCCCGAAATCAGGTTGAGCCGAAGGTCAGGAATGTGTCGAACATTTTTCAACACCATGGGTGCAACAATCGTTGGTTTTTATCTGCACTTCGCCAACTCCCACGATATTCGAGGAACCGGCGTTCCACATCCTTACCGTACCAAAGTCTCATACTTTGTACGTAGTGAAAAATTCACTATAGGAAGTGGCGTGGTATGATGCTGTTGTGTCTACCACCCACTCAACATCGTGGATTGCAATGTGCAGACACCTCTCATCACTGCTGGAGAGTATTGCCACATCTCCCGAAAGAGTAACAAGAGTTTCACCATCTTCTTTCTTCAGCTTGCTTTGACCTTGCTCCCTTAAAAATTTGCCGCAATTTTTCCTTATGTGGCCTTCTTTGCCACAATGGTAACACTTCATGTTACCCGTCTGTTGGTTCCTGCTACTGCTGGACCTTCCACGTGGTTGAGACTTCCCTCTGTTTCTGCCTCCACTTCTTCCTCTATCATTTACCTTGAGGCCTTTCTCTACTCTTGGTGACAAGAACATGAGTTTGATTCATTCTCCTTTCGTCTAGCCTCCTCATTAAACAAGGTATCATTAACCATCGTCATGGTAAATTTGCCATCTGAAGTAGAGTTACTTAGGGAGACCACCAGTGTCTCCCAATTGTCTGGTAATGAACTGAGAAGTAGCAGGGCTTGATCTTCATCACCAAGATTTAGCTTAACGGACATAAGCTGGTTAACTAGGTTTTGAAACTTGCTAGTGTGCTCCGCAACAGAGGTGTTGCTTTTCAACTTCAAGTTAACAAGCCGTCTCCTCAAAAGGGCATTGTTTCGAGCAGTCTTAGCTTGATACATATCCTCTAACTTTTTTCATAAGTTATATGCATCTGTCTCCTGGGCCACGTGGTGAAAAAGGTCGATCCATTGCCTGATCTGACCAATAGTCTTCTTATACATCTTTTTCCACACTTGATCCATAACTTCATCGGGCTTCTTCCCTTCATCCGAGATCTCCAAAGACTGTAGTTTGAGGCAGTCAGCTTTATCATGGCGCCTGATGCTGAATCCTCCATTAATTTAGACTGATTTCAAATACAAAATGCAAGTACAGATCTTCAAGGTGGATATCGCAAAACGGACAGTACCGTTGTGTCCTGAACACCTGATTTTGTTGGAAACGAATCTTGTTTCGTCAAAATCGGACTCAGATAGCACAAGGTGAGCAAAAGAACCAAAAATAGGAACTCTGTCGTGCGTGTGGCGCGTGAAGTTCATGCGCCAAATCTTCTGGGGCGCGTGCAGCGCATGGGTGATAGTGGTTTTCAAGCGCTAGCACCTCTGGAACGCGTGTGGCGAGTGGGTGGGCATGGTTATCACGCGCTAGGATCCTCTAGGGCACTTGTGGCGCGTCGATGAGAGTGGTTTTCACGCGCTAGCACCTCTGGAACGCGTGTGACGCGTGGGTATCATGAGCGAGACAACTCTGGAGCGCGTGCGGCGCGTGTATGAGCGTGGGATTCACGCGCTATGCACCTCTGGAGTGCGTTTGGCGCGTGTATGAGCGTGGATTTTATGCGCTTGACTCTCCCTGGAGCGCTTGGGCGCGTGTCGAGAGTGGGCTCACTCTCCGATCTTCAAACAGTGCGTGGGGGAGCGTGTTGGGTCTGTACGGCCTCTGATTTTCACTGCTTTTCTTGTCTCGATGAGACGAACACAGTGGTATGCTCAAATTTACAAACTGAGCTACGCACTAAAAACGAGTTTTTTTGTAAAAAAAAAACATTTCCAACAATCGTTCTAATACCACTTATTAGGGAAATCAACACAGTGGAAGTAATAAAAACGGAAATAAAAGAATATACCCACGCACTCAATGACACCAAGAAATGGTTCGACAACTGCCTACATCCATAAAAAAGAGCTTCATTATTAAATAGTGGAACACAAGAAATTATTACAGTGGAGTCACACTCCACTCAACTCAAGTCTTTTCTTTTTTTTCAGAGCTCTCCGGACTCTCTCTCTCTTTTCTCTTCTCCTTGGTGTGTTTTAAAATCTCACAGGAGCTCGTCTCACTTGTATAAATGCATTTATTTGCATTCAATATGTAACTGCAAATGCAGTACCCGCTGAAGGTTGAGCATGACTGCTTGTTGGGACAGGGATTTCAACATGTTCTATACTTCCATCTAAAAATCCGGTCTCAATTTTGGGTCTTTGCCTGATCCTAATGCTTATACCTTTGCATATACAACAAAAGAGAGAACACACAAAATTCGTAGCGTAGCGACTGCTTGCTGTTGGTTAAGAAACAGAAGGAAAAAATGCCAATGTCTTGACGCCATTAACCCACCCCTGAAATGTTTATAATAACTAGCTCATTAAATACTGTTGGCAGGCTAGATGTTACATGGAACTTGTTTATTGACCCTCCTTGTGGCATGTAGCACTGGTTTGTCCCTTTCCAAATTGAAAATTTTGACAGGTTGTCTGACACTAAGGATCCATTTTTATGCAGGTCACTAAGGATCCATTTTTATGCAGGTTCATCTTTCTCCATTTTAAACCGCAACTTTATTGAGTTCTGCATCCTGGGTACAGATAACCTCCCAAGGACTCTGCTGATGTACTTTGCAAACACTCCATCATCCCTTTCCAATTATATTGCTACCGTTCTATGTGGTTCTCTTCAGTTCAAGAAAGCAGTCATAAACCACAACTTACTGTATGCCACCTTGGATAAGCACTTTAATAGCGAGCCCCACCTACTCAGTTCCAGTGACTATGAGGCAATGATTAAAAGTGGAGCAGCCTCTGCGACGCGATTCCAGGTAGATGATCCAGTGCTCAACCGCATTGACCAAGAGATCTTGGGGCGCAGTGCTGGTAAAGTAGTCCCTGGTGGCTGGTGCTTAGGTGAGTCTGGAAATCACAAGTGTTCAGTTTGGGGAGACACCACAAATGGTACATTTCAATCTCATCAATGTATAGTTGAATGATCTAGTGGTCTTGGTTCCTACTAGAAGACACCACAGATAGGTATATATCAAAGAATGACCAGCTCTAATTTTAGCACAAATTTAGTTCAATCTATTCGTTTTAGCAAAATTGAGTTTCTAGCTCGTTCAAGATGAGAAAGTAGTAAAGCGTGCCGAACTAATGATCTTGCATTTGAAGTTGACCCAAAAAGCCTATTTGCAAAAGAAATGTTGTTTCTATGATATATTTAGTTATTGAGAAATGATAGTTGCAGTCGTGAGTATACAAGCGCTGCACAATTATTTTGAAAAAAATGAATAAATACGAGACCCGTATGAAAAATAAAATTAATTTTTTAATAGTAGATCCTACTTTTTTTCAAAACGACTGCACGACGCTTACACACTCTACAACTATATGTAATATTACTCAACATGCATGCTTTTTTGGAAGACAGGTTGAGCATAGTCTGAACAACTCATGACCTCATAGAATTTTGACGTTCCTGAAGTTCAGCGCTTATGCTTGGATTGAAACATTATCAGTATTCACGTAGGTGAGTAAATTGAATTATACCATCCATCGTAGATTTATTCAAGCTTCACATCTCTTTATTATTGTTATTATTATTATTACTACTACTACTATTTAAGCCGAGTGTTTTTCTTCCTTCACCTTGAATTAATAAGAAACATCATAATCATAATAAAATACAAACCATTTCAAATGCTCCCACATGTTGATATATTTGACTTCGTACGGTTTTGTAACCCAAGCAGCAGCACATTGAAATATTAAAATTGCAATTATTTTTGCATACCATTCATACATTCCACTGATGTAATTGACTGCGTTACTTTTTTTTTAATATAAAATAATTATTTTAACCGATCATATCAGTAGAATGTACAAAGAATATGCAAAAATGTTTGTACATGTAATAGAACTCATTAGAGAAAGTCAATAATTTATTTGCAAAAATTCTTGTTCCGATACAATTTTTTTTTTTTTTTGATCGGAAAGCAATTCACTTTGTATTGTTCCGATACAATTTTGAATAATCAGCGCAGCAACAATCGCAAGTTTAATCCCATGTTACCAAACTATCTAAAAGATTTGCTTTCTATGGTTACAGGAATACCTTATGACCAAACCCAATCAAGACAGTCAAAAAAAAAAAAAAAATCCTAATGTTTGCATCAGGTATGGATGTTGGAGTGAAAACATGGACGAGGATCCACAACTAGCCATGACATGATGTTCTTCAATAATCCATGCCACCCATGCCGCCACCCATTGCCGGAGCCTCTTTATCATCCTTTGGAATTTCAGTCACAACAGCTTCAGTTGTTGTCATCAAAGATGACACACTGTATACGGTAGGCGAAAAGCAAAATTAATAATATACCAATAACAGAAAATTAATAACAAAAGCATTACCGTAAACACAAAAACAGGACGATCTTTCAACTTACCTTGCGGCATCGACCAAAGCAGTCCTAATTACTTTCACTGGGTCAATTATTCCAGATTGGACCATATCAACATATTCACCTGGTTATGCAATTGAATAGCAAAACCAAACAAGTTCATATAAATGCATACACTAAATCGTTAGTTAAATAAGAGCATGTGGTTGTAGATGAAGACTCGAGATTGACTAACCTTTGGCTGCATCATATCCTCTATTAGGGTCACTTTCTTCCCATAGCTTTCCGACAACAACAGCCCCCTCAACTCCAGCATTAGAAGCAATCGTGTACACAGGTGTCTGCGTTATTAAAGAATGAGAACAAACGTCTCAGACAACTGGATGACAATAAAATGTTACAACTTTAAGCATGCCAGAAGATGCATTGCACACACAGGTGCTAAAAAGAGATTATGCAATCTTCAACAGAATGTTTTGCAGAACTTGAAGGAAGAAAGAAAAGTTGATATTTCATTAGAAAAAAAGAATTTCATCAACAACATACGTGACAATGTTCACCAAACCTAGGCTAAGTGCCCTTAAACAGAAAGAAAACATAAGGCCTCGTTTGTTTTCGTAGATGAGATGAGATCAATTGAGATTAAAGTTAAAAATTGAATAAAATATTGTTCGAATATATTTTTTTAATATTATTTTTATTTTGAGATTTGAAAAATGTTGAATTGTTTATGTTATTTTGTGTGAAAATTGAAAAAAGTTATAATGATTAGATGAGAATAAATGAGATGAGTTGAGAGGAGTTGTAAAAACAAACGAGGCCTGACAAACCTTGAGAGCATTCTGAATAATCTGAACACCAATCTTCTGATCAAAGTTGGCAGTTTCCAGCTTTTCCAACTCTTTTGATGCATAAAGAAGAGCAACACCACCACCTACAAATGGAAAACTCATGTTAAGTTTCATCCACTGATTAAAATTTCAACCAGATAACTCAGAATAACGGAAAAGCGATTTACCTGGTACTATACCCTCCTCTACAGCTGCCTTTGTGGCATTTAAGGCATCTGTCACTCTATCCTTCTTCTCACTAACTTCAGCTTCACTGGCTCCTCCAATCTGGGGAAAAAAATCAAACTTCAATCATCAGTTGTCCATTAAACCATTCCCAAGAATGTGCAAAGACAACAAAAGTAAAGACCGCTGGCCAAACTGGAAATATTGGTTGTTACGACTTGGTCACAGTACATAAAACGTTAGAATAGGCATCAGTAACAGACCTTCAACACAGCAACACCCCCAGAAAGCTTGGCCAATCTCTCTTGTAATTTCTCTTTGTCATAATCAGATGTGCTATTTTCAATTGCTGACCTTACCTGTTATCAGAGTTATTGGCAACATTAATCAAGATAGGATCTGATTGGATTTGTTTTGGTGTATCTTATATACAATAGACTCACAATTAATCAAGTGTCAAATCAAGTAATACCAAAAGGATAGTTCAAGAGTGTGGAAGGTAGCAAGAAAACCTGTTCACATCTTTCCTCAATGGCCTTCTTGTCCCCAGCACCATCAAGAACAACAGTGTCATCTTTTGATATTGTGGCCTAAAACAAAAACCAAGCCATATACGTGTATAAGGACCGAAATCTATACCAAGGATAAAAAGTCCAATATTCCAAACTTCTCAATCAGAATTTTACACATTAATAAAGGTTACACCAAAGATCCATAGCCAAAGTGCCATTTACACATAAAAAATTAGAGTGATATTTAAGCTTACCTTTTTGCAACTTCCAAGCATATCAAAATCCACTTTTTCAAGATTCAAGCCAAGCTCCTCGGTGATAAGCTAATATAAAAGTAACACATATGAGGCTCATGCAGTATCATAAAATTCTGAAGTTTCAACTTATATAGGAATGAGGATTTACTTGTCCTCCTGTAAGAATGGCAAGATCCTGCAAGAAGGCTTTCCTATTTTCACCAAAACCAGGGGCTTTGATGGCACAAACCTATAGCAATACACAGCTGAATCAGATTAGCAAATACAGCACTCCTATATCATGAGCTAAGAAACAAGAAATACTGCCAACCACCATAAATCAAGACAACCTTGATTCCAGCACGAAGTTTATTCAGAATAAGAGTTGCCAAAGCTTCACTTTCCACGTCCTCGGCTACAATTAGTAAGGGCCTTTGTCTCTGAACAAAAATTAGAGTGAGTAGAGCATATCAATTAGATAAAATGTGAATCCAAAATTCATTGACCAAAATTAGCTCACCTTCAAAGCCAGCTCTAATAATTTAACAACAGCATTTAAACTTGAGATTTTCTTTTCATAAATTAGAATGAGAGGATCTTCCAATTCCTGTCAACAAAGAGACATGGAAATCACCGAGGAGAATCAGCACCAAAGTTTGCACTTTTTTTTTCCCTTTTTGAATTAGAAAGGACTTGGAAAACTGGTTATTGGAATAAGTTGTTTAACACTCTTCAGTCGAGTGCACCAAGGCTTTCAAGTTGTATGAACCAGGCAGTTGTGTCATGAGTAAAGGTAAAAACTTACACACATCTGGTTTTTCTGGTTAGTAATGAAATAAGGGGATATGTAACCCCTATCTAGCTTCATGCCCTCAACAACTTCCAACTCATTATACAATGTCTTCCCATCCTGCAACGGTAAAAGATAGTAAGACCCATGCTTATCGAGAACATTCAGAACCAGAAGAGAAAGAAGAAAAACCGTCGGGCGATAATGATGAAACAGTGAGAAAATAAAAGGTGTAAATTGAAGGTTAGTTACTTGAATTGTGATTACTCCCTCTTTGCCAACTCTCTCCATAGCCCTAGCAATCAACTCACCAATTTCTCTCTCTCCATTTGCAGATATTGTCCCAACCTGTCATATTTTACTTAATAAGTAATTGAAGATTTTATTAAAAATGAAAAAGGCATAGCCCAAGTAGACAAGTCTATATAAGAGGAACTAAGACATATTTTATTATATAGAACATTGGATTTACAAACTTAACAAACATGATGCACCAAGGCGCTCAAGCTGTAAAGAGCTGAGTAACTAGAAAGCATAAACCAGACCTGTGCTATTTCTTCAGATGTGCTAATCATTCGTGCACTGCTTTTCAAATGTGTAACAACAGCGTCGACTGCCATGGAAATACCCCGTCTTAGGTCCATTGCGTTCATCCCAGCAGCAACTGACTTGCACCCTTCGGTAAATATTGCTCGTGTAAGGACCGTAGCACAGGTGGTCCCTGAAAACACGTTTAGAAGTTATCAATGCTCAACTTAACAGGGTGATGGTTTGGTTACGTAGCAATATATTAGGAAGATCAATTTATCCATGAAAATGCATTCCAAGCCAGTCTTAACCACCAAAAACAACACAAAATATGTCCAAATAATTATCAAAGGAAAACAATTTCAGTTTTACTAAACCATTATGTAGAAAGAAGACCTCACCATCCCCTGCTTCATCGTTGGTGGCATTTGCAACCTGTTTCACAAGACTGGCACCAATGTTCTTGACTTTGTCCTTGAATTCAATGCTCTTTGCGACAGTTACGCCATCTTTTGTCACTTTTGGGGCACCCCAACTTTGTTCAATTACCACATTACGCCCCTTCAACAGAAAAGCACCGCGTCACCAATCATTAACCATATACACTGACCCAATAGCAGAAAAATAAAAATGCTTGAGCACAGCAATAAGCTGTATTCAATACTTTTGAAGAAAGCAGATGCAGAGAGTTTATTTCAAAAGTTTCTCCAAAAGTCGCAATCACACGAATCCAAACAAACACCTCCAGCATCGGATCAATTAGTAAACTCAAACCCAGCGATCTAAATATAAAGCTCCAGCGAGGAATATTTTCAGGACAGAACAATTTTTTTGGACCCAAAACAAGCAGAAACGCCATAATAAACTTTTTTAATCTATGAATCACATAGAGATACGAGTTACATGGCAAAAGAAAGAGACGTGAACTAAGGGATGATATCGTTAGCTAGGCATGAAGTACCTTTGGACCCATTGTGACTTTGACGGCATCGGCGAGCTCTTCGACACCCTTAAGCATAAGAGCCCGGGCCTCCACCCCAAATCTAATGTCTTTGGCCGCATAGTTCCTGCTCCAACTCAATCTACTACCAACCTAAATCACACGCGCGCACAACACAGAGAGGTCAATTAAATCAATAACGCGGATAATCGCAGTTTTTAGTCAACATAAATCCAACAACTACTTGTCTCACCTGCTGGCTGCCGTTCCTAGCGACCCTGCAAAACCCATAAAGAAGAGAAAAACAAAAAGGAAGAAGACCCAATAAATTCACGTTCTGTTTGTTCTCCTACGAAGTAGGAGAAAATCAAAGAATGCTAAACTTCAAAACATATAGCTTCCTGCAAGCAAACTAATGCTTCAAAGCTGCTTGCAGGAAGCCTTTATTAAGTCTCAACTCCAAACAAGGAAAAAAAAATCAGAAAAGCCAGATATATGCCTTTCTTCTCTTTCTCTTTTCCAGTCTATTTTTCACATACTTCCTCGGGACGCAAATGAAATAACGTAGAAATGGGGAAACCCGACTGGTTAAAAGAATGAAATGAGATAAAAATGCAGGGGGAAGGGGACGTACCGAACTTTCGAGGCGAGGTTTGTGGAGAAGCGATACATAATTTGAATGTGAAGGCAGAAAATGCACGATGGCAGAGACTAAGCAGAGAGAGAACGGAAGACAGAGGCAGAGAATACAGGAACGGGAGAAGAAGAGAGAAGTCGTGCCTTTTAAAAGGAAATGAAGGGTCTAGAAGTAGAAGGGGTGGACACAGGCGGCTTCTAGTTCTAGTTCTAGGGTTTAAGGGTTTTTGTGTTTTTTTTTTTTCAATATAATATTTTTTTTGTTTGGAACATTTTAATTATAATATTGGAATGGCCAAGGGGAATGCATTTTTACCGCCCCAGTCCACTGACTCGACGTGGTCTAAGGTTTCTCTATGACTTCCAAAACTCTGTTTGGTAGAAGAGAAAAAGAAAATCCCGAATCCGCATTGCTTTTCATCATTATCTTTGCTAATCCAAATGTTGATTGCGCCGGCAAAAGCATAAAAGATATGTGTTGCCTTCCTGCACGAATGAAATAAACACAAATTTCATCGAATTAGTTGTGTCGGCAAAATTTGCATGCTTCTGTAAACGTGTCTTAACACTCGACAAATTCATTCAATTGTGTCTCAACAACCCCTGTTTTCTGGCACCAACGTGAAAGATTATGCCGCTTGATCTTGCGTTTCGAAGACTTCCAGCCGTTTCTCCGTAGAGATCTCAATAAATCATCAGATAAAAAGATGAAATAAAATTTAAAGTTAAATAAAATATTTTTTAATATTATTTTTTTTTTAATTTTAAAAAATTGAATTATTTATTATATTTTATTTAAAAATTTAAAATAATTATAATAATTATATTAGATGATTTTATTATCTAAACGCCTAAAAGAAATTAAACTTTGTTTAGATAAGTGTTTCATCTCATTTGATCTCATTATTATTAATTTTTTTAATTCTTACACAACATATAATAAATAACTCAAATTTTTTAAATTTTAAAATAATAATAATATTTTGTTTAATTTTAAATTTTTATCTTATTTCATTTTAACTAACTATTGAAACCATTCCTACAAATGCAACTTACTAATCCGACCACATGTTTTTCTTGTAGCTAGATTGAAAAGCCACCGTGAAAAGTAATCGGGAGATGAAGAGACACGTGTGAATTTATGTTTAGAAAAATACTTTAGCTACGCAGACAAATATTTTATAAATTGAAGTAATTTAATATGATATATTAGATTATTTTTATTATAAAATAAATTTAATTGTAATCAATTTATATATTTATTTTTGTAAAAAGAATTTGTGGTCCCAAACTTCTCTTTCTAGACTTCTTAGTACATGAATGAACAATAAAATTAGTTTAATTTTTTGTATATTTAAACTTCTGAGGAAAATAATGGATAAAGAGATTCTAAAGAGCATAGCTGAGCACAAACGACAAGTTAAAATGATTTTAAATAAAAATTAAAAATAAAATAAAATATTATTTTTTAATATTATTATTATTTTAAAATTTGAAAATTTTAAATTATTTATTATATTTTATAAAAATTTGAAAAATTTATAATAATAAAATGAGATAAATCAATTTTACTATCCAAACGGAGTCTAAATATGATCCAATTATCAATCAAAGGGTTGAAAACCATGACAAGTGACTGGCACTTGAAAATCAAGTCCCCTAGAGTCCTAGACTAGGGCTGCAAGAAATTCGGTCCGGATCGGACCAGACCAAATTATGGACCGATCAGTCTCAGTTTCAAAATATGTGGACCGATGAATTCGGTCTAGTCTCAGAGTCTACAAATTTTAGAGCGGACAGGACCGAATTGGACTAAACCTCTATATATATTTTTTAATAATTTAATATATTATTTTTATAAAGTATGTAAGTTAATGATATAATATTTATCTAATTTATTATTATTTACCATATAAAATATAAAATAATATATGCTATCAATTAATAATAAATCATAAATCATGTGATAATTTATGTCATTATATGTAAATAGTTAATACATCATTCATTCATACATACTCTACTATCTACACTTAATTAAACTAATTATATAATTTTTTTAAATACCTAAGTTACTAGCAAATATGAATAATTTATGTACAATGAAATTATTTGATATTCATTAATATTGACTCGAGCACCCCTCGAGCGAATATTGGAGTTTGTGTCTCGCTCAAATCCACTATCGCGCAAGACTCGAGCGAACTCACGGATTGAGCTTTGCTCAAGCCCACTATCGAGGGCACATTGAGAGAACCTGTGGTTAGAGTTTTGCTTGAGTGCTAGGTCAAGCAATAGTCGATCGAACTCGCTGTTTCTCAAATTTTCAACTCCAAAACCAGTCTCCACCCCAACAATTAATAATTATGCATACTAAATAATAAAGTATAAGTTAGTAAATAGTAACTATCAATATCATAAATATAATTATAGCAAAATATTTTTTTAATGAGTTAGTTAAATAATCTACATTAATAATTCATTTTATTTTAGTTTAGTAATTTCAATAAATTTTTTATTAATTTATTTGAAAAAAATGAAACAAAATAATAAAATAATCAGGCTTTTCGGACTGATCAGACTGGACCAGACCGATGGCTACCGGTTTGGTCCGGTCCCTATAGATGTTTGGTCAGTTCGATCAAGGAAAAATGACAAAAAATTTATCACCGGACTAGACCGATTTACACATTTATCCTAGACCATGACTTGGGAAAGGAAAATCTTTTTTTGTTGTTATATATTAAAAGCCCAAGTCATTTATAGATACGAAATAATTAGAGAAAGTACAATTTCCATCTAATGCATCGTTTAGATAGTGAGATAAGATGAGATAGTTTTAGATAAAAATTAAAAGTTGAATAAAATATTATTAAAATATTATTTTTTAATTTTATTATTGTTTTAGAATTTGAAAAAGTTGAATTGTTTATTATATTTTATGTGAGAATTTAAAAAAGTTATAATAATGAGATGAGATTAGATAAAATTGTTTCTGTATCATTTGGGCCAGTTTATAATTTAAAAAGTTACCAAATGATACTATTTATTTTCAAATAATTATTTACAGGCAACATAGAATCTAATTCATCAAAATATATCAAGGTGCGTGAATTTATAAAACAATTTGTATAATTTTTATACATTTGTTTCTCAAATTTTAACCAAATGATTATAGGCAAATAGATTAAGAGTGGCAATTCATGTTCGTGGATCGTATTCATATTGTATCAAGTTATAATAGATTATATAAATCAATTCAAACACGACTCGTTTAATTAAATGGATTAAATCCTAAAATCATAACACAAACTGTATAAATAACGAGTGACATGACACAAATCGTTTAATCCGTCTAATAATTAACTTTGATTGGGCTAACATAGACATGATCCATTTAACATACTTTAACCCGTTTCATATAAATATAACTTGTATATTTAATTTTTAACTCAATTAATATAATTTCATATATAATACAATAATGACTATATAAGTTATTCACAATTATAACTAGATTTATGATAAAAACATTTTATTATCAATATTCAAATCAATAAATTATAAGAAAATCAATATTTTCATAAAATAAGATTACATATTAACAAATATTAAATAATTTAAGATATTAAACAGTCAAATACTAATATTAATGTTACATATTCTAAAAAATATATATATGACTAAGATTTTGTTTGGTTACATAATTTAGAGGAGATGTTTTAAATAATAATGAAATGAGATGAGATAGTTTGTAAAAAAATATATATTTGGATGGTAAGATAATATTAGATAGTTTTGATTTTTGATAGTTAATAAAGTGGTTGGTCCCACCAATGATTGTATATGATTTAATAATTATTGATTATATAATAATGGATAAATTAATAAAAAATAATATTGATGAGTAATATTAAAATAATGTATAAAAAATTATATTTAAATCCCAAAATGGACGAAATTATGCTATATATCCCAAAAAAAAATTATCTTGTAAAATATATTAGTGACCTGTTTATTTTTCTAAAATATAGGAAATTTGAAATTTGTGTTTCTAATTATAAATTAGAATATAGGAAATTCGGAGCAATGTTATTTGGACTGGGTCCGAAAATGCCGTTCGGTGTTTTAAAAAATGAGAAGGAAAAAAAAAAACAAAAGAATGCCAGAGGAGAACGACCGACATCAGTTTTTCACTGTTTAGACTTTACTTTTTACTGTTCCTATGTCAGATATTCTTTCCCTTGTTGAAAACGTCTGGGAAGGTTGACGATTCTTCATTTTATCTTTTAAAATAGAAAATAATTTATATATAATATTTTTTTATAAAATTGTATATAATAATATTTTGAATTAGAAATATTTTTATAAAATATCTTATAAAAGTAATATTATTTTATAAAAATATAATATTATTAATATTATACAATATGTTGTGTACATATTATTACTCTTGAAAATCTATCATCAAAACTTATTTTTTTATATTATATACTGACTTTTATAAAATAACACACATCAATTTATCTATTTTTTTATATTATTTAAATATTATATTATTTAATATTTTTTATTCATTTCAAATATTTTCTCTAACTACTAATGATATCTTCATATATTTTGATATTTATAATATCTCCACATATACAATATCATATAATTATGTCTTATTTTAAATTAACTAAATTTATAAGCTAAATCAAAATATAAATTAATTCAAAAAATTAAAAGAAATGATTATATAATGAAAATATTCTCAAAATATATTATGAGAATATTCATTCTCAATGATTATATAATGTGAATAAAGAGAGTTGAAAAAATGAGAAACTTAGCAAGAGGAGGGAAGAGGAATTGATTAAAAATGTTTACAATAATAAATAGTGTTCTCTACATCTAGAAGTTTACTGTATCATAATGTAAAAGTATATTTAAAATAGAAGATATAATGGAGAGTATTTTTGAGATAATTTATTTATATTTTAAAGAAAAATATATTATAAACGATCTAAATGCTATGAAATGAAATAAAAGGACGCTTCTACGCCTACCGCTCCCAGCTTCAGCGGGAACTACTGTTAGTTATTTTGGTGTACATTTTTTTGATTTATTTTTTTATATGTATTTTTTAAATATAAATTTTTTTAAAAAAATTACAATATTATTAAAAATAATTTTTTAATCACAAAGTTAAAAAAAAAAAAATGCCAAAAGTAGCTCCCAAACAGAAGTTGAGAGTGGCGGACGGTGGTACTAGTGTTTGGTTACACAAAACTTACTTCCGTACAGCTTTGGATGACGGTATCCAAACCGGAAATATTTATAAAATTTGAAAGAATTTATTTGTATTATACGGATTGTTTGCGAGTTTCGCATATTGATCCATAACTGACTTGTTTATTAATAGTATATTTTCGATCCGTCCGTTTAAAATAAATCCATTTATATTAAACAATCTGCTTATTTCGTTCGTATAGAATTCACCAATGTGTCATATATGGCCATCCTGGGCAGGTATGTGTGACATGTTAGTGACCTTGCACTCTCCCATCGACAATATCGATTGGTTAGATGAGATAGAAATTTTTAAATAATAATGGAATGATTTTTGTAAGAGTGTGAAATAATTTGAATTAAATTTTTTATTAAATTTTAAAAAGTAAAATTAAATAAAAGTTAAAATATTATCAAAATATAATATTTTAATTTTAAAAAATCAAATTGTTATTAATTTTAAAAAATTGTAAGGAGGAAATAAAAATATATGAAAAATGAAATTACAAAATATTTGTATTTAAATAGTATTTAAATATTAAAATCAGATGAGACGATAGCAAGTGCCTATCCAAACGGACCTACTCTCGTCCGCAGACAGCCAGAGTCCAGACTCCCCACCGCTGCCACACAGGAATTTGCTCGCGGCGTTTTAGATTTCCTCCGAGGCCTCTTTCTCCAATTTCTACCCACCGTAACCCACGCAGCTCCTCAGGACTCCCGTGTTTCCGTTCTACCATATTCCCAGAGAGAGAGAGAGAGAGAGAGAGAGAGAGAGAGACCAAAGATGACGGAGGCAGTGATAAGGAATAAGCCAGGGATGGCGAGCGTGAAGGACATGCCAATCCTCCAAGACGGGCCTCCCCCGGGTGGGTTCCCGCCGGTCCGATACGCTCGTAGAATTCCCAACAAGGGCCCCAGCGCCGTGGCCATCTTCCTCGCCACGTTCGGCGCTTTCTCCTGGGGCATGTACCAGGTCGGCAAGGGCAACAAGATCCGAAGGTCAGCATTTCTCAACTATTATCCTCAGTCTCTTCACTGTCATGACCATTGAAACTAGATATGATTGCTGAGGTCACACCTTAGAGTACCCATTATGTGTGTCCAGATGGTTCCTATAGAATTACGGAATTTCAACATTTTTGGTAGTTTTAGGGTTTTGATTGAAAAAAATTAAAGATTTGAGCGTTTGATTGGTTACCAACCCTAAAGTCTGAGGGGCTTATGTAAGTTCCTCAAAATGAAACATCATATGTTGCAATTCCAACAGAAGCTCCCTAATGAAGAACCCTATGGGAAAGTCCTTATCACAATTATCCGCTATTAATAAACGGCCATATGTTATGATGCATCTGAGGGTCCACTTAGGCTTTAGTTTCAGTAAATCTCCTTGTCTTGCACAAGGGAAAACAAGTGAAGTTCCTCGTAATTTTTTTTTTTTTTTTATCGGTGAACAATTTTTTTTTTTTTTTTTGGTAAGTTCGGTAAACCAGATTTGATTGATCAAAAGAATAGGCAAAAGCCCAAGTGTACGGGACATATACAAGAGCAACGCCTATGCGTGCTTAATTGCTCCATGTATATGTGTGGTGTAATCGATACTTGCAAGAACGTAATCTGAGAACATTGGTGCACTCAATGTCATGATTAGGAGGGAAAATCAGGTCTCATCAAGTGGTAATCTCAGTTACGTGGGTTGATAACGATCCAGTGATTCTCCAATTCTTTCAAGTTTGAGTGACTCATGTTGTGTGAATTAATTTTGTTGATGGTAATGGCATGAATGTTCATGACTTCCTTGTATCCCTAGTCTAAAAACTATAGGTATTGCTCCTGTATACGCTCCGTCTACTTGACTATGCCTATTTTCTATATTCAATAAAATTATTATTTACTGATAAAAAGATTTCCGTTGATGGTAATAATTTATCTACACTTTTTTATCGGTAAACAAAATTGTATTGATCATAAAAATAGACAAAGGCCCAAGTATACGGAAAATATACAGAGCATCGCCTAGCATGCTAGTTTAGTGAATTTTAAATCTACACTTACTATTATTGAATTTTTGTGGAACCAGAGTGGTCATCGTAGTGTTAAAACAATGTCATTGGAACTCCCTGTAAAGTCAACGTTATGACTTTGTGATTTTTTTTTATAAGCAAACCAGAATTTTATTTGTGGGAGCAATAGGAGTAGTCCACGTACACAAGACATATACAAGAGACTTACCTAAGCATGATTAACAACTGGTAAAAGGAAGTAATGGATACACTCGGTTCAATGAAATCTATCACAATTGACTAGTGGAATAAAGTGTTGAAGAGAAAATTCTAAGCTTGTCTGTTGTATGCTTGCGATCTTTAAAGCTTCTTTCGTTCCTTTTCCTCCAAAGACACCACCATTGGCTGTGGGGGCCACTTCCATATTGACTTTTGTGATTTGTTCCAAGAATTCTAATTCAACCCTATCTCTTAAATAGAAGGAAGCATATGAAACTCTATATTAACAAGTTATAAACAAGTAATTATTGTTATGCGTATTCGATGCCCCAATTGTGGGGTCTGCTGCTATTGTATTGCAATAACTAAGTGAAGATTTGGATTGGATGATCATGTTTCCCTGATATTTGTTTTGCCTCTAACTTTTACTTGTGGGGAGTAACAAGCATGTACATTCTTATTGGCTATACATGGAGTTCTAGAGTTTCAACTGATTTTAGGGCATAAGACACATAAAGGAAGGCAAGATGATTTAGGGGATGCTTGAGAAATGAGATCATATGAGAATTTTGTGAATAGTAGTAAGATGGTTTGTGAATAGCAGTGAGATAGTTTGAGTTAAGTATTTTTTGGGTTTTTGAAAAAAGAGAGAGAAAAAGTTGAATAAAAAATATTATGAAGTTAAAATATTGTTAGAATATAATTTTTAAATGTTATTTTTATTTTGAGATTTGAAAATGAAATTTCCTTGAAAACGGTGTTATATTCTTAAAATATATGCCTCTTGTAGGGCACTTAAGGAAGAAAAATATGCTTCCCGGAGAGCAATATTGCCTGTTCTTCAAGCTGAGGAAGACGAAAGGTAATCAAGGAACATCACCCATGACATCTATGTTACACCCCCCAAATTTCAGGATACTAATTCTGTCTGTTGTCTGCCATCTGTAGATTTGTCAAAGAGTGGAAGAAGTATCTTGAGTATGAGGCTGAAGTGATGAAGGACGTGCCTGGTTGGAAAGTTGGTGAAAATGTCTACAACTCTGGGAAATGGGTGCCTCCAGCGACTGGTGAACTCCGACCTGATGTCTGGTGATACTCTTCCAACTGCAGTTATTTTTGTGGTTGATGTTAATCATCGAGACTGGATTGTTTTCTCTTCAAGCAAGTTTCTTTTGTTGCTCAGAGCCCTATCGTGTGAAAATAAAAATATATTTGAAACTTTTTTATTTGTTTACCTGCCTTGCAAACTCTAACAGTTTATGTTTAATAATTATCCCATGTTCGCCTACCCTTTATCTTTGCAATAAAATTAGGACCGGAAGGTATAATAGGGTAGTTTCATCATACCATGGCATTAACGTTGAAAATAGTTGTCACATATTCTTCGGTATTGGAGTGGTGGCAATGAGAGTGAACAAGTAATATGCTGGGTAAAGCTAATTGGTGTGAATGGTGTGATATAATTTCGTTGTTGTATTCAAGTGGCAAGGGATGCTGAAATTAGTTCAGTGGTAAAGCTGGAATGTAAATTTTCATCGACCCTGTTAAGTAAACCAGAGTTTTGTCTCTCATGTAATGGATCATCACGGTGAAACTGGGGGTGGCACTGTGACGATGGAAAAACTCTAATTTTGGTGGATGTAAAGATGGAACTCTAGTCATAGTCAATGGAGGTTTGCCTGTAGTGTTAATCACCGAGTTTGGCAGTGATGGGAGCCGCAAGGAGGCCTAAGCTAGCAGCAGCTGCATGATTGCGTTATGGGTTGAGGTACAAAACCATCAAGATCAGTTCAATCAATGTTTAGAAGTTTAGAATAACCTCCACAGAAATCAGATGGATTCTATCCTCAATGCCACCACCTAATCCAAATTTGACTACTTTTGGAACAAAGGATGTATTCGACTACTCTCGGAATGAAGGACGTTTAGATCAGTTCAATCAATGTGCACACCGAATTCACGTTGTACACAGGATGAGACCAACTTGAGACGTGTGACGATTTCAATGCACGCCCTGAATTGGATTAATATACCATGCTAGATCAAGTTAGGCTACGTTTGGATGTTGAGTTGAGTTAATAATAATATTTTGTGAATCCTATTGAGATGAATTTAATTTTTTTTAGGTTGAGATGGATTTAACTTTTTAGATTGAAATATATGAAGTAAGTAGAGATGAGTTTAATTTTTTTATGGGAAGTTGAAAAAGTAGTGAGTCTTATTACTAATTGTTTTGAGATGAGTTGAGTTTGGTTCAACAACCAAACATAATCTTAATGTACAATTTGGCAACCACAACTTGGAAGAATAAAAGAGGGAGAAATGTGATATTGAACATACCTAAAAAAGCTGTAACCAGCCATAACTGGGTCACTAGAGACACATTTACATTTTGGAATAATTTATTAGCTCTGCCAAACATACATAATATTCCCCAACTCAGATAACCGGCAAGCCCTAAAGGTTAATTTACAAGTAAAAAAAAAAAAAAAAAAAACTACACAAGTCCAGATAGTGGCCCAGTACCACCTTCCCTATCAGCATCGGGGATGCTGGAGTAAGAATAAAGGCAGTTTGATAATTCCCAGCTCCAGTCCTGCTTCCTAGACACAGACATTCGAGGCCATCGGTTTATCCTCACATAGTGTTCCCTGATTTTGTCTTCGCCAACAATGCTAGTGACAGTCAAGTAGCAGCACTCATGACCACCCCATACCTTATCATCAGGATCTGCGCTTTGGCTCCCGTCTGGGTGGAAGTAGCGGCGCATCGGAAGGCCAGTGCCCTTCCAATAAGGATCAAGATTTCGCCAATATTCAGGTGCCCCCTGAGGGAAACGATGGTATTTTTCAGATTAATTGATCAATTAGGCTAATCCAAAACAATGGCAACTGGACTCATATAACCATAGAAGCACAACTCACAGGGTGACAAACATCACATACGAGCCAGAGATACCAAAGTTTGAGAATTAGTGGGGGGAATATCAAATGAAACCAATATAGTAACCCTAAAATTGGTACTAACTATGGGACAAGGAGAAATTAAATTCACAAAAAGCTTACTCAACAGAGTTTGATCTAACTATTTTTTTTTTTTGGATGTTGGGGAATCTCTCCAAGGCAGGGCCCTTCGGACCCACCCCTACAAAATAAACCCCGATTCTGTGCACCGCACCCTCGGAAGTTTCCCTACACAGAATTGGTTAAATCGCTGGCTTTTCACCAGGAGGTGTGACTCCAAAGGGTTGTTTGCGCCCATGAGGTGTTGAAGCTTGGACCTTGAAGGGAGTGATACCCAAAGACCAAGGCCTTTACTGCTTGGGCCAACCCCTTGAGGTTTTGATCTAACTAATTAAAGAGTCAAAGGAGGTAACAAGCACCGAAAAAAAAAAAAAAAAAGAGTTCTCTGGCCTTGCAAAATCATTTGAGAGTAGTCATAATTAATAGAATATGAGTCTAATCCATGCAAATGTTTTGATATGAAATTCTTGTTTATGCTACAGGGAAAACATTAAAAATTCTTTACTTCTTACTTCATGGCATACCCAATACATTCACAAAAGTTGCATTATTAAAATGGTTACCCGGAAAACCATACTTTGATCTATGCACCTAGCAGAACTTTGTATTATTGACATGTTAAATTTTGTTTACCCAAAAAAACAAAAAACAGACACACACACACACACACAAGGACATGTTATGGTCAGTTTCAGCACATAAATCAACACCACAGCATACCCTTCATTAAAAGGTACTGTGTCAATGGCCAGGACCTAATTCGAAAAATCACATACCTTGTTAAAATGAAACTCCCAAACATGATCACACAAATCATCCTTCCTGATACGGTTCTGACAACAAAGGAACAGTCATTCACAAAACACCCCTTAAATAAAATAAAAAATCGGGGATGAGAAATGTGCATTTGTTTTTGTGTGCTTGTGTCAGAGAGAGAGAGAGAGAGAGAGAGAGAGAGTTACACGCTTGCCATCCCTGACAGCTAATGAATAAGCGGTCAGTTTGGATAATCCCCGGATTTGTGACAGGCGAGGTATGTGTGCTTTCCCAACCCACAGTTCCTCCAACTGAAAAAAGATAAAAAGATAAAAGATAAAGCGTAGTTTAGTCTTCCTTACCACGCGAAGTTTCATCACTATGGAAATGAACTTAAGTTGCTTCACTGAAAAATTTACCATTACGAACAATATATTTTGCGTGTGTGCTCGCAGCTAAACTCTCAACAAAAAGCAAATAAACCACAATTTGTACCCCAAAAAAATATTGTATGGTAGAATAGATAATAAGCAGCAAAATGTCACTGTAGAAACCAGTTGGTTCAAACTGACGAGTTGAAGTTTTGCAGACTCATGCCTTGATCAGTTGGCTACACTTCCCAATCATTTCTATTTAGTATGAAGTATACCATTGGAATTGCCAGGTATACATGTCGATAAGTAGCAATAGATGAGAGAATTAGAGAATCTAAGCTCAGCACGATGCTACAGTGATCCTAAAAAGCTAAAATATGGTGCCACCTAGCTCATAAGTAATGATCCTTGGCAGTTATAGCTAGGAAGAAGTCACCCCTTGAGAAAAGTTTTGCAGATTCTTGGGAGGTTGCAGGTAAGTGTTTTTTTAAAAGAGGTGGGATCAAATTGCCCGAAGTCAATGTTTTGGGAGGTTGGACAATCTTGGGAGCATAGAGGGCTACCTTCCTAGGTGTGTACCTTACTAGGTGTATTCCTAAAAAGCTACAATATGGTGCCACCTAGCTCATAAGTAATGATCCTTGGCAGTAATAGCTAGGAAGAAATCCCCCTGAAGCAGAGTTTTGCAGATACTTGGGAGGTTGCGGGTAAGTGTTTTTTACGAAGAGACAGGATCAAATTGCCTGAAGTCAATGTTCTGTGAGGTTGGAGGATCTTGGTAGCATGGACAACTACCTTGCTAGGTGTGTGTACCTAACACACTGAGCTGAAATAGAAAAAAAAAGAAAAAGAAAAAGAAGAAGCTGCTGCAAGCGGTTATTCGCACGGTAAGTGAGTGGGTTGGAATTAAAACGGATAGTAGTAGGTCTAAAACTTTCCTGGACAAAAAATAAGGCTGAGAACTACATCATGCATCATTCAAACTTCAAACTCATTTTCTACAGCATCTTATGGATGTGAAAATGAAACTACTTCCTTAACAGGCAGACATGTTCTTATGGGTGTGATCCGACTCTTAATTTTGTACCTTCAAGTATAGGGAAACTGAATAAGAATCCAACATGACCATCATTCTTCCTATCCTCTACACTTCTGAGGGTACTGCAGTCCTTCTGGATATCTCATTGGTGGGAAAAAAGGATCTTTACTTACAGAGTACACATCCAAGCATAGGATTGTGCAGCCTCAATCCTATTCCAAGATTTCACCATTGTAGAGCGACTTGGATGATTACCATTCGCATCACCTCAACTTTCCCATAATTGCTTACCCCCGTCTTGAAAAATGATAGCATGGGAAAAAAATTCTCCAAAGAAACTTCTATATATAATGTAACTATGGAGGGTAGTGTCCACCCATCAAGCATTGTGGTTCCTGTTTAATGTAGACATATAACAATACAGTTCACACCTCAGTCTGTATCCATTTACTACTATTTATTCTACATTGTTCACAAATACGTTTCTAGTCAGTTGCAGCTTAAATTGTATGGTATAGGAGTAGCTGTCAACCAAGTTAGACAAGGCAGGGCAAAGGAGTCTGTAGCACCCTGCAGTGCGAGCCAATTAAACGGGCCTTGTGCCAAAATCTGATTGCCAATCCGAAGCTTGATATGCTAAAAAGTGCAATTTTTTTTTTAATAAGCTAGATAAGTTTTATTAGCGACCATAATTTGTAAAAGAGGGTACACGGGAGTATACATTAAAAGTTCCTATTTTGAGAAGGAAAAAGGAGCCAGAAAAATCCTAGAAACTTAAGACTAGAAAGACAGAGTGACTGACATCCAATGGTACAGTGCTTTAAAAAAACGCAATAGCCCTTGTGCTGTATTCGAAGCTCCGTTCCTTTCATTCCATATGCACCACATCAAAAAGAATATTGGATCATTTTTTCACGGGGTCTCACTACGATGGTTACCAACCTACCCCTTCCGGCAAGCTAACAACTTACCATGATGTGCTAGCTATTACTCTCACTACAAACACAGAGTTGAAAATGTTATCAAAAACTCATTTTCTAGGGTTAAAGTCCCAATTGTACAGGAAAAAAAAAAACGCCTTCATAAATAAACCAACTCTACAAAAGAACCTCTACCCAATCCCAAGTTCTAACAAACCGAAGTTACCCCCAAAAAATGGATCTCATTGTCTATTCCAACTTCCCAGTTGGGCACAGAGCCGAACACATTAATAACACAAACAAAGGAATCATGACCCAACTCCCAAATTGTACCGAAAAAACAAAAAAAAAGCACCAAAACCCAAGCTTGAACCGAGAAAATTTTAAAGGGCACTGACTGACCTTGGGGCCCCATATGCGATCACTGGAAGCGACCCGTGCCAACCACGGGAGACGAGAAGAGACAGTGCCACGCTGCGTGCGTCGAGGTTACTCAGTATCATCGACATCATGTCCGTACCGAACACCTCGAGTGGGTCCCTTCGCAGAACCCCTTCTTCTTCTCTCTTCTTTTCTTCAACATCTTTGACAATTACTCTCTTTCGCTTCCTCCTCTTTCTCTTCTTCCTATGACTTTCCATTTCCTCCCACACGATGTCGTAATTCTGAGGGGATTCCGGTGCGTTCCTTTGCTTCTCCCGCAGTTCGGTCTGTGCCATCGAAGAGAAAATGTCAGAGAGGAAGGGGGGTGGGGAGGGAGCGAGGGAGAGATAGCGAGAGAGGAAATGAGGAAATCAAAGTGTTTCCGTCGGTGTCGTGCCAAAGAGGAGAAGAAGAGGAGTGACCATATGCGATGTACCATGAATCAGGAGAGTGGGGTGAGAATTCGGGCAGCTTTTGGATTCCATGTCCATGCACCGTCAACGCTCGCAATTGGATGCTTCCCCCAGGCCCCAATTTAGTTTTGGGAAAATATTTATTGCAGCAGCCGCAGCACACCCTGTGCTGCGTTTAAAAAAAAAAAAAAAAAAATTTATACGTAGAGCGTGCGGAGTATAGCCGCACTCTTTAGTTTTATATTAAAGAAATAATAAATCTCTACATCAGCTTATTGTTAATTGTAACTGTAATACATCTTACATGTAGAACGATTGATGTGTTACGGATCTACTCGGTGATGTGATACAGTGAGCTGCTCAATGTGTAGAGAAAAAAAAAGAATAAATCTTTACATCAGTCTACTGTTGATTGCAGCCGCAACACACCTTATGTGTAGAACTGCTAATATGCTACGGACCTGCTTGGTAATGTAGTACAGTGAGCTGCTCGGTGTATAAAGGAAAAAAAACTAGCGTACAGAAGAAAAAAATAAAAAATAAAAGTCACTTCAGGTGTGCTACGGTTAATGTGCTATCGTAGGCAAAAGTAAAGTTAGTTTTTTAAAAATATTTAACATTTTTTTTTAAATTTTAGACAAAAATAAGTATTATTTATATAAAAGGTGTTGTATAATATAAAATATCATTTATGCGAACGAAAATGCTGCACCAACCATATCAACTTTCTCAATAAGTATGAATAGTACTAAGTATGAATAGAGATAGACGAGTGAGGTAGACAATACACATATTACATATTCAGTATAATTGTTGAAAAGCTCATCTGTATAACTGTATATATCTCTTTCATACTCTGAATTTTACTGGAGATCGACAGAGCCATCATTTAGTGGCAGAGCTTCTCACAAATGATGCTACTCAAGAGGAGTTATTAACTTATAACTAGGTTAATATTAGGTTAATGTGTATGCTGTATATTGCTATACAGAGAAATGCTACAGGGAAACTTTACACAACTCTCTTCTATCTATTTAATATATGATTTATTATTTTTGTTATTTTATCTAAACACATACATATTTGACCATTAAGATAGAAAAATAAAAATAAAAAATTACATATTAATTAAGTGGAGATGTGATGTAAAACTGTCTATAAAAGTAATTTTCTTATTGTATCATGTTGTGGCGTTCTTTAGTGAAGAATAATAACAGCGCTCAGATGCGATTCTATTTCCCATAATTCTAAGCGGAATAATTTCTTAAATAATAATTTTAGTATTTTTTTGGTAATTTACACTGACATCATATGATATAAGATGCTGCTAGTTTGGTCAAAACTTATAAAACAGTATTTCCGAATTTTTTGAGGAAGTGAGTGGCAGAGGATTAAGGAAGCGCGGAATTGAGGTCTCGTTTGTTTTCAGAAAATATCTCATCTAATCATTACAATTTTCTCAACTTTCAATACAAAATAAAATAAACAATTCAATTTTTTCAAATCTTAAAATAAAAATAATATTAAAAAATATATTCTAACAATACTTTATTCAATTTTTTAACTTTAATCTCAACTTATTTCATCTCATTTCTGAAAACAAACAAGTCCCAACTAGATTATCAGTAGATCATGCATGATCTGTTCCATCTAATACAATTGGATCTTGTGATTTATTATTTTTATTATTTTATTTAAACACATATTTACACAATATCAATATGTATATATTTAAATAAGAGTAAAAATAACAAATCATGTATTGATGTGTGGTGTGAAAAATGATAAGTAGAGTTTTTCTTAATAAAATGGAATTCTATCATGGTAGAATTGCATCGTAATTAATTAATTCTCTTCTGCAGTAGATCATGAACGTAAACCTTATAAGAGAGTACTGAAAAATCGCTAGATATAATATATGCCTTGTTAAATAATAAATAAATGAGGTCAATTTATTTATTCATCACAGTAATTAATTTGATCTTCCACCATACATTAAAACAGTGAAAAAAATCAGATCATATGTCGTGTTAATTAAGTAATAAACAAACGAGGACAATTTATTTATTCATTCGACAGTTAATTATCATGTACTGAACAAGATCACCATTATTGGAAAGATGACATGGCATTGTCGTACACAGAAAATAATGGTTATTCTATTTAAAAGTGGGCGTGAGAATAGAAAAATTTTATTTATAATCTTCGAATGGAAATTATATGTACAAATTCTTAATAAAATATAAAACAATATTATTTTAATAAAGATATTATTGTAATTTTAAAAAAAATTTTAAAAATAAAATTAATTAGATCACTTATAATGCAGTCTTTATTTAAGAATTGTACGTAACATTATTCGTGAGAATATATTATTTATATTATTAATATTAATACGATTAGATTTAATTTGTAAGATTTAAATTTATAAATATTTAAATATAATATGAAATTGTGTCATCAACACGGGATTATAAATATAATATTTTCACATAAAAAAATTGAGAAAAATAAATTGAAGGCCGTCCTTACATATCTCTCTGCCTCTTCCCAACTGATTAGCTGGCATTCAAATTAAGCAAACCTTATCGAATTAGCTAGCTAGCCAAACCTTTGGCTTTTCTTCTCCCCGGCCATAATTCGTTTACATGAATCATGATTGTAGTACGTACCATCATTTTCTGTTCTTGATCCTAGCTAGCTAGCTTCGTCGATCATATTGATCCTGATATTTCTCCAATGGCATCGATGAGAGAGTAAAAGCTCATGCAATCAAAAGTACTACCTTGCCTTCTACTCATAATTTGTGATCGCACGGCCTCGCCGGGCATCATCTTCAGGCTGCACAAATGCTAACGGGTGCGCGCTGGGCTAGGCTTATGCGCGCACCAAGCCCTCATGCATTATTAATCTTCGCCCTCGCTCATGTCGTGATGCTATCCTTTACGGCCATGAAATCTTTTGGTGCATCAGACACGGAGATCCTCATGAAGTTCAAGGAGTCGTTAGGGCATGCGAAAGCTTTCGACAACTGGGATCCTAATGTCAGCCCTTGTGAAGGAAACAGGGGACGTTGGGTGGGTGTAATTTGTTTGAATGGGAATGTACGTGGTTTGCAGCTCGAAAACGAGGGATTGATGGGTACGATAGACGTGGATTCTCTTGTTTCTTTGCGTCACTTGAGGACATTGAGCTTCATGAACAATACACTTGCAGGTCCAATGCCTGATATCAAGAAACTCAGTGCATTGAAATCTGTGTATTTGTCGTATAACCATTTCTCTGGAGAGATTCCGGATGATGCCTTTGAGGGTATGAGTTACTTGAAGAAAGTGTTTTTGTCAAATAATGAGTTTACGGGTAGGATTCCTTCATCCCTTCTTGACTTGCCTAGGCTTATGGTGCTGACACTTGATGAAAACAAATTTGAAGGCCAAATACCCAGTTTTGAACAGAAGAATTTGAAGAAGTTTAATGTCTCTAACAATGATTTGGAGGGTCCAATCCCTGTCAGCTTAAGCATGATGGACTCGAATTGTTTTTCAGGTAATTATTGCTTTAGCCATCCATCTCATGTATGCATGCTTGCTAGCTTCCATTTAGAATGAAATTAGCAAAAGTTATAGTGAATATAATTTAAACAATATATACGGAATCTTATTCATATTTTAACGAAAATGTAGGTAACCAATATCTTTGCGGGCCTCCTCTGGAATCATGCAAATACCGCAGTACAAGGCTACCA
Source organism: Juglans microcarpa x Juglans regia (assembly GCF_004785595.1). Taxonomy (NCBI): domain Eukaryota; kingdom Viridiplantae; phylum Streptophyta; class Magnoliopsida; order Fagales; family Juglandaceae; genus Juglans; species Juglans microcarpa x Juglans regia. The sequence goes on from NC_054595.1 coordinate 23,909,529, forward strand.
GTTTCAAGATTTGCCCTTATTGTGGTCCTCGCAGGGCTCCTTATAGCAGTGATTATTGGAGTACTAATTTACTTCATATTCTACATGAAAATGCAACCATCACCATTAATAGAGCGAACATCAACGTCGTTAAAAGACCAAAACAGGTTTAACGTTGCTTCCTATCGACACCAAGATCAAGTACTAGTACAGGAAGAAAGACAGCCAGAGATCAGCAGTAGTAGTACTGGGAATACGAGGAAAGTCGAGCATGCGCCGAAGTTGTCGTTTGTTAGGGATGACAGAGAGAGGTTCGATTTGCATGACTTGCTCAGAGCCTCGGCCGAAATTTTGGGTAGCACAACATATGGATCTTCATACAAGGCAAGGATTATGGGCAGGCAATCCTTGGTGGTAAAGAGGTACAAGCAAATGAACAGTGTGGGAAGGGAAGAGTTTCAAGAGCACATGAGAAGGCTGGGAAACTTGAGTCATCCAAACTTGCTGCCTCTTGTGGCATATTATTATAGGAAAGAGGAGAAGCTGTTAATTTCAGACTTTGTTGAGAACGGTAGCTTAGCTAGTGCACTTCATGGTACGTACGTGTGTGTGTATATATATATATATATACATGTATATATGCTTTTAGCAACTCATCTTTTTTCTTAATTTTTCCCAAGGAACCTGAGCATCAGCTCAACTAGATTCACACATTAATTAAGGATCTAGAGAATTTCCTTATAATATTGTGGTTATTTTCATCGATCGTGCTTAGATTCATGACGTACGTGCATGACATTCTTCTTTTGTTTACCCAGGCAATCATAGTGAAGACAAGCCTGCACTTGACTGGCTGACTCGTTTGAGAATAATCAAAGGCGTAGCCAGGGGTTTGGCTTACCTATATGATGCAATCCCAAGTACCCTAGTCTTGCCCAATGGACATCTGAAATCCTCGAACGTGCTTCTAGACAGATCCTTCAATCCTGTCATGACTGATTATGCTCTAGCCCCAGTGATCAGCCTAGATCTTGCCCAACAAACCATGATAGCTTACAAATCACCTGAATACGCGAAACACGGCCGCATAACAAAGAAGACCGACGTATGGAGCTTTGGGATACTAATCCTGGAGATTTTAACGGGAAAATTTCCAGAGAACTATCTCATGCAAGCTCATGATCGTAATGCAGATTTAGCTGGTTGGGTCAACGCAATGATCAAGGAAAAGAAGACGAATGGAGTGTTTGATTCAGACATGGGGGGAGTGAAGAACAGTAAGAGTGAACTTCTAAAGCTTTTGAAGATTGGATTGAGTTGTTGCGAGGAGGATGAGGAGAGAAGGTTGGATATGAAGGAGGCTGTGGAGAGGATTGAACAGTTGGAGGAGAAAGCGCGGGTAAATATGCTTCAAGTGTTGCCACTAATGGTGGGGATGTATGTATATAGCTTGGGTGTGTAAAACATGGAGAGTAGTCCGATCCTTCCTCTTCAACGTACCGGTCATATTTGTACAGATATATATATATATATATATATATATATATATATATAATATATATATATAGACCTACGAAAGTACATAAATCTTGAAGCCCAGTAGGTGGATATATGTATATGTATATTAGGTAAAAGCAACGTTGTTTGTCTAATTTAATTATACGATTATTTTTAAGAATTAACATTGTTTTTATTAAGAAATTTTTTTTGATTAATAATGTAATGATTTTTGAAAAAAAATTGCTTTTACCTAGTATATGCTTTTTGATAATTAATAATGTAATGATCAACACAAAAATTGCTTATGATGATATTTTAAGCAAGTATTGGGTGGAAAAGCATCTTTCGTATAATAGATGATAGAATACAGACTTACTTCCCCAAAACCACAACTTCGCATAGCATTTCCCACTTTAATTACCAATTCATGCACTTCTTTATAAGTTTGTCACACGTATTTACCAGGCTGCAAAGACATATAACACAATATGAAGATTTAGTTCAAAGTCAATACAAGTTATATATAGAACATCAAAGTCAATCCACATAAAATCAAAGGTACAAACTGTACAGAGATTCATTTACCTTCTCATCTAAAATCTCACGAGACTAAGCATCGGATTATCCATACATCTCTCGATAGTCATGTCGTAACGAGTGCACAAAAAGATTTGAGGAACAATCATTTCTCTAAAATTAAATTCATCACTCTATCCATTTTTCATCATTAAAAACAGTTGTTGTAGTATCTAATGGTAAAGCGGAATAAAAAATAGTAAGTTCTAGGACAATAAACATGCACAGTTAAGCAAGATACTGAAAGAAGCAAAACTGAGAAGTACTATATTTATTCATTAAAATAAAGAACTTTGGACAAAATAATCACAAAAGCTAAATCACATGCACAAAAAATAAAAATAAAAAAGAAACTCATTTTAGCATGGTTGTTAAAAAATCTCTTAAAAATAAAATCTAGCAGCATGATCCGATTCGGATTCTCTAGCTCCAAACTTAACAATTCAAAAATTTATGTATCATTTTTTTTTTAATCTTTCCTTGTATTTTCTTATATTTTCTTGGCAACCAAACTGACAACCTATACCCGTATAAAATAATATGAAAAACAACACAAACGTAAAAGAGAAAAAGGGAGAATGACTAACAAAAACTAGAGTCCTCACAACCGATCTCAGAGTCCTCTTCATCTTCACTTAGAAATACAGTATCGGAAACAAACAAACACCACCAAACAGAATCAGAAAAACAAAATGGACTATCATGGTTTTGTATTTCAGAATATGACTTAGATATTTTAATTTGATTAGAGCATATAAAGCCAAGATACACACCACTTTTCATTGGAGAAAATGGGATGCAGAAAACTATTGTAAGTATTAAGATCTGAATTTAATAGATCACTCACTATTAGAGAGCTAGGTGGTTGGGATTGGTTGGGTTTTGTAAAGTTCCCAAGCAACAGTCATATATTTCCCTTTCCCTTCTTTTTACTAAAGTATTTTTTATTTCCATCATGATTAGGGGTGTAAATTTGAACCGAAAAATCAGTCCGGTTCGGACCGAATCGGACCGATTGGTCTGGTCTAGGACCGGTTCCTATATTATGAAAACCGGCCAGATCCGGTCTAGTTTCGGTTCTGTAGTTTCTGGGACTGGACTGGTTGAAAGAAAAAATATATATATAAATTAATTTTATATATTATACAAAATATTTATATATATATATAAGTTTTATATATAATATATAATTATATATTAAATTTTTATATATAATTATATATCATATATGAAATAATTTCATATTACAATTTATAAATTATAACATAAAATGTTAATATTAAATATGAACATTTGTAATTTATTTGATCATATGTTATTAATATAATTATATATAAGATAATGTTATTATAATTTATAAAATAAAAGTTTAATCTTAAAGATAAAAATTTAATTGATCATATGCTTTAAACATAATATATATATATTAAATTATTACTAACATTTTATCATAAGAAGTAACATTTTATTATATGTTTTTTACATTTTAAAAAAACCGAAAAATCGGACCAGACAGAACCGAAAACCGGTAAAATCGGAGATACCGGTTTAGGTGGGCAATGGGGATGTAATCGGTTTTGAAAAATGTAAAATCGATACATACCGGTTCAGTCCTAGATTTTGTCCAAAATCGGACTGAACTGGACCGGTTACACCCTTAATCATGATTAAACACCCAACTTCATGTTCTCACAATAGAAACAAGACAAGATCCTAGCAATGGTACAAATAAATGAGTATATGAGGTCCAATACAAGATAATATAAAATAATAACATAAAGCTCAAATTGATGAGGCATTGTAAACTCATACCCTAATTTTTTTCTTGCAGCTTTTTAGTGTCAAAATGTTCCCCTCTGTAAATATGTCTAGTGAAGCCATTGATGCCATTGCAAGCTGACCTATGTATTCCTTAAAAAGCTCACTGCCAAAAAGTATCACAAAGATTACAGGATCGATAATTGCTTCACTGCAATATTAGGTAACCTTCAATGAATCTTCAAAGCAAATTTGACAACAATTTTATTCCATTCTACCTACATATAGTATAAGAAGACACAAAACACCATCACTCTCAAAATACATATATTGATAAATTAAGAACAAAAAGCTAATGTCGAGATTCTTGATTTCCCAAAAGTGTCATATGCTTCTCGTTGGGCTGGATCACTCAATACTGGTAAGCTTCACCCAAAACCTGAATCCAAATGAATGAAAGAAATATATACATATAAATATTTCCAATGGTTTGGAATCATATGAGAGTAGACGAAACATGGGAATTAGCACTGTCAGCTATGGAATCATCCATTCCATAGCTGACAGTGCCATCGCCAATACCTTTTTCACCACGTTCAAGCTCCTCCAATAATCTGAAGTTCCTAGGGACTGCATGGAACCTCATTCAGTCAACATTAGTAAAACAGAGAGACCGGAATTGGACTTAAATATTCAAATGCCTACAAATTCAATGTAGGAGTTATGGTTTAAATACAGATTTCATGGTAATGAACTCATTTTCCATATGACAGAAAATTAATCAGAAACTCGAGACTGAAATCTCAAGGCAATTACAGATTCTTTAAACATTATTTATTTATAGTCTTAACTTATTAGATCCCTTAGTGGTTTTGCATTGGGTTCTTAAATGCTGCAGTCTGGAAAAAAACCATGACTATTCTCAAAGCTATACTTTCAGGTGTTACTTATGAAACTGCCTCCCAGGCTTCTGTAGATTTGAATGATACGTATAGGATCCTATTTTGTAAATGTATATGGAAGAGATACAAACTTCATATCAGGGCCAACAAACTTCATATTGTTTGCAATAAAAATAAAAGTACTATAGGATGTACTACAACCATAAAGCAAGGTCGAGATGATGAAGACACAAATTTCGCTTGCATACAACTTCGACCGTATGCATTTAGTCATCCTTTGAACTACCTAGGTAACATATGAAGGAGAAAAAATCTGCAAAAATATCCCAAGAAAGCAAGGCTGGTAATATACACTTAAAACATTATTATTTAGTATCTGACAAAATAAAGGAGAAAACACAAACAATCAAAGTATGAAGCCCAAAACTTTTGGCTCAAGCAAAGCACATAAAAACAATCACCATGTCTGCATAAAATGCATTCTACATCAAAGCAATCCAAACCCTGACCATGTTTATACCAAACCCTAGAATCACAGAAGTATAGTTCCAATTATACAACAACTCATAACTGGATCGAACTACACAAGCATGCCATACGAAATCTGGACTAAATTTTAGCATAAATAAGCCGACCCAAAAGTAGTTTTATGCAAAAATCATTAATTGGCCCAAACAAAACGAAAAGTTGTGATAATAAGGAATTTCTCAATATTTCATCATGCAAGGGAGACAAAGTACACGCATATATAAACAAAATAAAGCAACCTAATGTGACTCATGCGAAAATCCATTGTTACACGCTCAAAATGTCTAAGTCTAATAGGGCTACGTAAGTTAGGGAATTATCTTTATTATTCAAGGGTATTTTCGGTTATGCATGTTTTATTGTTCAGTTGGGTCTAGACTAAGTCAATGGGCTGTTACAGTTCATGGGCATGGTTTGTTAAGTGGGTCACGCATTAGTCCATGTGAAGTGGGTCAGTTATTTCCCTTAGTATTTGTAGTTTGTAAACGCCTATTAAAGGCCAGGGTATTATGAATAAAAAATCGTCAATTTGCATTATCATTTGCCGTGAGCAACATTTGGAGTTTCTGGCTACTCAAATTGCTAGAATTAATCCCAAACCATTCCTGGATCATAACAAGTTGGTATTAGAGCAGCGTTCCTGCGACATGGCTGAAGGAACACGACTGTCACAGTTATCTGAAACAGTAAACAACCTACAAGGGAGTACCGCTGCACTGAAGGAAGAGCAATCTAGGCATGGAATGCTAATAGAGGGCGTGCTGCAGTAGCTCAATAATTTAGCATCAAGTTATGACAGCTTGGTACAAATTACAACTAAACTCAGTTCAGGGGAAGGGACCTCTAACAATGTAAAAGTAAATGCTAATCCTTTGTTTGTTGGACACGGGGGCATCCAAGCTAGATCTCTTCGGTTGGATTTTCCTCACTTCGATGGAAGAGATCCCAGCGAATGGATCTTGAAGGCGCATCAGTTCTTCAATTACTTTGAGGCTCCGGAGGACCACAAGCTGGAAATTGCTTCTTTTCACATGGAAGGGAAGGCGCTGACTTGGTATTATTGGCTGAAAGAGTTAAGTCCAGTGACAAAATGGGATGATTTCTTGGAGGCTCTTCGCACCAGATTCGAGCCTTCGTCATACGAGGATCTAGTGGGTGCATTCACCAAACTGAGGCAAACAGGAAGCGTGGAGGAGTACCAAACAGTTTTTGAAAACCTATCCAACAAAATAAGTGGGGTAAGTGAAGAGTTTCGTATAAGTACTTTTCTAAGTGGATTAAAAGATGAATTGCGGATCATTGTTACCATGTTCAAACCAAATACTCTTGCTGCTGCTTTTGGTTTGGCTCTGCTACAAGAGGAAGAAGTGACCAGAAAGCAGTATTTTTACCGAAACACTCAAGCCCAAAATAACCCTCATGCACCCTCATTCAAGCCCACTCCTTTCAGATTACCTGGACAAAACACCATACCCCGATTACCAGCCCCAAATCCAGTACTTAGACTGCTAGCCCCCAAAACCTGAGACCCAACCCACCATTCCAGAGAAGAAATCCTTACCCCATACAGCGTGTAAGTCCCAACCAAATGCAGGAAATAAGAGATAAATGTTTGTGCTATTGTTGTGATGAAAAGTATCATTAAGGACACAAATGCAGCAGGCCCAAACTATACTTACTGGAATGAATGGAATTTGAAGGGGAAGGAGAAGAAGAATTGGAAGAAGAAGAGACTTTAAACCAGCCTAATGCAGAAGCCATACCTGCGGTCCAGCAAGCTGAATTATTAGGTATATCCTTGCATGCCATTGCAGGAGCACCTTCTCCCAAAACCATGAGGTTAGTTGGGAAAATTGGTACCTGCTCAGTTATTGTTCTCATTGATACTGGTAGTACACATAGTTTTATTGATGTGGATGTAGTAAGGAGGGCTAAACTACTAGTGGAAGAAAGCCACTTGGCAGTCCAAGTCGCCAATGGAGACACCCTTCCTTGCCTTGGTTGCTGTAAGACAGTTCTTTTAAAGATGCAAAGCCGTAACATTTTAGCCAATCTGTTCTTGTTAACCTTGGGAGAATGTGATGTTGTGTTAGAGGTAGATTGGTTAAGGAGTTTGGGTATTATTCAGTGGAACTTTGCTGATTTGAGTATGAGTTTCTTTGTGGAAGGGTGAATTTATTTCTGTAGGGCTTGAGGCTACTCGAGAAGGCCATAGAGGAGGAACACAGTTTGAGCAAGGCTGGCCTCATAGAAGGAAGGGGAATATGGCTGCAGTTTATGGAGATCAATGACCAGCAAGGAGGAGCACCAGTGGAGCCTGCCATACAAGCTGTTTTAAAGGAATTTAAAACAGTGTTTTCTGAACCCAATGGACTCCCACCTCCTAGGAGTCACGACCACCAGATCCAACTCCAAGAAGCAACCAAACCAACATGTGTTCGGCCCTATTGGTACCCTTATTATCAGAAATAAGAAATTGAGAAGCTGGTCAGAGAGATGCTTAAAGTTGGGATCATCCAACCAAGTCAAAGTCCATATTCTTCACCAGTTCTCTTGGTGAGGAAAGCAGATGGGGGTTGGCGGATGTGCATTGATTATCGAGCCCTCAACAAAGATACCATCAAAGATAAGTTTCTCATTCCTAATATAGATGAGTTGTTAGATGAGCTTAATGGTGCTGAGTTGTTTTCTAAACTTGTCTTAAGGTCCGGCTATCATCAAATCAGAATGAAACTCGAAGATGTGCCAAAAACTGCCTTTCGTACACATGAGGGGCATTATGAATTTTTAGTGATGCCCTTTGGGCTCACCAATGCTCCATCAACCTTTCAAGGTTTGATGAATGGGATATTCTGGCCATATCTCAGGAAATTCGTTTTAGTTTTTTTTATGACATACTTGTGTACAGTAAATCTGTTGAAGAACATGTAGGACATCTTAAAGCTGTCTTAGAAGTTTTGAGACAACACCAGCTGTATGCTAAGGCCTCAAAATGTGTTTTTGGCTGTCGGGAAGTGATGTATTTGGGCCATGTAATTTCTAAAGAGGGAGTTAAAGCAGATCCATTAAAAATTACAGCCATGATGGAGTGGCTTGAACCTAAGAACCCTAAGGCTTTAAGGGGATTTTTGGGTTTAATAGGTTATTACAGGAAGTTTGTAAGAGGATATGGAAGTATTGCAGCCCCTCTGACTGCTTTACTCAAGAAAAATTCTTTTAAGTGGAGTGAGGAGGCTAACCAAGCGTTTGCAGCATTGAAGTTAGGCATGGTGACCCCATCCGCGCTCGGCTTACCAGATTTTTCCAAAATGTTCATAGTAGAATGTGATGCTTCTGGAAATAGGTTGGGAGCTGTCCTAATGTAGGAAGGCAGGCCACTAGCCTATTTAAGTCAAGCCTTAAAAGGTAAAAATCTGTTCTTATCCACTTATGAAAAAGAATTTTTGGCTCTTGTGTTGGCAGTTCAAAAATGGAGACATTATCTGTTGGGACACAAATTTAAAATAAGGACTGACCAGCAAGCTCTAAAGCACCTTTTGGAGCAAAAAGTTGGAACACCTTTTCAACAAAAGTGGATAACAAAGCTGTTAGGCTTTGATTTTAGTGTCGGATACCTAAGTGGCAAAGGACATAAGGCAGCAGATGCTCTCTCCAGGTTGCTAGACCAAGGAAACAATTCAAATCCAAAAGTAACCCTAACTGATTATGGGGAAGCAAAGGCAATAAGCATGGTTACGGTTAATTGGTGGGAAGGCCTCCGTCAAGTATATCAACAAGATCCCCAGTTGCAGCAGTTACTCAACCACTACCATCAATGTAAGCTCAATCCCCTCAAATATCAGTTTAGAGGAGAGTTCCTATTTTACAAAGGGAGGTTACATTTGGGAACCCTAAGGATACAACAGGAGCAAGTCATGCAGCAATTCCATAGCAGCCCAATGGGAGGGCATACTGGTTCACAGAAGACTCACTCCAGGCTCAAGAGAGAATTCTTTTGGCATGGCATGAGAAAGGACATCAGGAAATTCATAAGAGAATGCGAGGCATGCCAAAGAAACAAAACAGAAAACCTCAAACCAGCTGGGACTCTACAGCCTCTGCCAATACCAAGTAAAGTGTGAGTGGATATCAGTATGGACTTCATAGATGCGTTGCCTCTGTCCAAGGGATACAGTGTCACCATGGTGATAGTGGACAAGTTCAGCAAGTACAGTCATTTCATACTAATGGCACATCCATATACAGCAGCAATAGTAGCAAAAGCATTCATGGAAAACATATTCAAATTGCACGGCATACCACATAGCATAGTCAGTGATCGAGATGCAATATTCACAAGCAACTTTTGGAAAGAAATCTTCCACTTAAGTGGAACCAAGCTGTTAATGAGTTCGGCATATCACCCTCAAACAGACGGGCAGACAGAAGTGATGAACAAATGGTTAGAGGGATACCTTAGGTGTTTTACCAGTGATCGACCCAAAGATTGGGCTAGTTGGTTAGCTCTAGCCGAGTGGACATACAATACCTCAAAGCATTCCTTCACCGGGTTCTCCCCCTTTGAGATAGTCTACGGACAAGAGCCTCCACGTCTCCTTCCGTATGAACCTGGAACCACGGCAGTACAAGCGGTTGAAGACGAAATGCGAAGCTGAGATTTCATCCTCACCTTGGCACGGGAAAACCTGCAAGAAGCTCAAGCAAGAATGAAGCTGTATGCAGACAAAAAGAGAACGGAAAGAGAATACAGTGTGGGGGATTGGGTCTATTTGAGGTTAAGACCCTATAGACAGATGACGGTGGCAGTGAGGAAAAACTCGAAGCTTTCCCCAAGGTATTTCGGACCTTTCCAGATCATTCAAAAACTTGGAAAAGTTGCATATAAGCTCGATCTACCATCTATCCCGTATTTCACATCTCTTACCTAAAAAAGAAGATTGTGACTCAGGTAAACCCTAACCCTAGACTGCCGACAGTGATGGAGAATGGCGCCATGGCTCCTGAACCCGAGAAGATAATAGAGAGAAGGCTCAAGAAAAAGGGAAACCGTGCGGGAGTTGATTTTTTGGTTCAATGGAGGGGAACCAACAAAGAAGATGCCACCTGGGTTGACGCCGAAGAGTTGCATTGGACATATCCCGAACTCGTGGGCAAGTTCTTCTGAAGGGATGGGTTGTGTTACACGCCCAAAATGTCTAAGTCTAATAGGGCTACGTAAGTTAGGGAATTATCTTTATTATTCAAGGGTATTTTCGGTTATGCATGTTTTTTTGTTCAGTTGGGTCTAGACTAAGTCAATGGGCTGTTACAGTTCATGGGCATGGTTTGTTAAGTGGGTCACGCACTAGTCCTTGCGAAGTGGGTCAGTTATTTCCCTTAGTATTTGCAGTCTGTAAACGCCTATTAAAGGCCAGGGTATTATGAATGAAAAATCGTCAATTTGCATTATCATTTGCCGTGAGCAACATTTGGAGTTCCTGGCTACTCGAATTGCCAGAATTAATCCCAAACCATTCCTGGATCATAACATCCATCACGAATTTCCCACCAGAAAATGCATAAACAACAAAATTCATCAAACCCATTAGCGGATTTCTCAATATATTAAACCAAAGAACCGGATCACCGAAAAATTAAAAAGGAAAAAAAAACACAGATTGCGATTTTTGAGAAATATAATCTCAAATTTGTATGTATTAACAAAAAAAAAAAAATGAAACAAGCACACAGAGATAATCAACACGCATTAGCTGAAAAAAAAATAGATCTGAAAGATGAGGCTTCAGATCCGTTTGATTTAAAATTTTATTTCTAAAAAATCAGAAAACAAAAATAAATAGAGGTGTTGATTTTTACAGATTAAAAAAAACCAGAGCAGGAAGAGCAAACCAACAAGCAGCAATCGAAAAAACACACCAAAAAAAAAAAATCTGAAAGATGATACCTCAAATTCATAAGATTTAAAAATAATAAAGTTGAATAAATAAATAAATGAAAAAAAAAAACACAGATATGAGGGTGGGAAGTGTAGTGTGTGTGTGAGAGCAGAAGAAAGAGAGAGATAGAAAGTGTTGTGTGTGAGTTTGACTAAGTGTGTGAGAGTTAGAGAAGCAGATGAAGGTTGGGGGTTAGAGAGAATCGGCGAAAAACATAGAGAGCTGAGAGAGAGTAGGTCTTAAGGAGGAGAATATACAGAGGATTGAGAGAGAGCGAGAGAGTGGGAGGGGGAGAAGCTTGGACAATTTTTGTTTGATAGCCGTTAAAATAAGAATTTAGCTCCGTTAAAACAAGAATTTCCGTTCTAAGCCGTTTGATAGCCTCTTATATAATAGAAGAGATATAATAACTGTTACGCCTATAAAAAGATTTCATAAAAATAAATTCATAAATTGATATGACTTCATATAGTATGTTAGATCTACTTTACAATAGAAATAGCTTTACAATCTGACATACCCCATCAATTAGCCACATCAGTTTGTGGGTTTACTTTTGTAAAAAAAAATTTTGGCTAAAGCAATTATATATATATAGACAAGAAATTTATATCAAGTTTTTTTTTTTTTTTTTGTCACGAATGTCTTTTTTTTTTTGCATTTGTTAATACTTGCATAGATAAGTTAGGCCTAATCTCTACCTGATCTCTCTAGTTAGGCTTAATCTCTCCCTCTCTCTCCCTCTCTCTCTCTATATATATATATGTCATGTGTGTGTACTGTATGTGTTTGGATTTGCATGTCATTTATAGTGCAATTTAAGTTATTGGCCACTCCAAAGACATGTTTTAATGAGAGTATTTTTGGTCTATCATAGAGTAATCTTAGGTGTAGAGTAAATTTTTTTTCTGATTTTTCCTGAAATATATCAAATTCCCAATTTCAATAAATTTCACTTATTCATTAGAAATATATCTTTGTTAAAAATTATATTATTTAAATATTTTTTAAGCTTGACTCACAACTTTTACAAAATTATGTATAAAATTATTTTATCTTAACTTAATTTTTTTCACTATTTATAAAAAGTTTTCCAACTTTTTACATCCAAATATATATCACTTTAGCTGGTAAATTGCGAAATCACACGTTGTAAGTTGATTATCCTTCACACAAAAGGGAGGGATAATCTACATTTTGATGCACTCCTGTCTTGCAATAATATGATCTCTTCAACATGATTAGAATATGATGAAATATAATTCTCTATATTTCGTGTGTATATAGATTAAGGTATAGTTTAGATAGTGAGATGAAACGAGATTTTTAAACAAAAATTAAAAGTTGAATAAAATAAAATTATTAAAATAATATTTTTTAATATTATTATTATTTTAAAATTTGAAAAAGTTGAATTGTTTATTATATTTTATATGTAAATTTGATAAAATTGTAATAATGTGATGAGACGAAACATTTTCACTATCTAAACAAGGCCTAAATATAAATATATATATATATATATATATCTCAATCAATAATATCAAATTAATCATTGTCTTTATGTATATATATTAAATATTAGATGTTGATCGTTTTAAGTTAAATGACGAAAGTATTTTTTTTAAATCCGAACGATTTTAAGGGAAAATGTGCCATTAGAGCTGATATATAAAAGGAAGGTGAGAAGTTGCTCAGATATGATATCCTGTTAACGAGATTGTAAAAACTATATTTTATAAATTATTGTAATTTAATATAATAGCTTAGGTCCGTCTGATTTCACAGATAATCTTATATAATCTTATCTCAACATTTAAATACCGTTCAGATACAAAAATTATATACAAAACTTACGCAACAAACAAACTGCATGAAACGTTTTTTTTTTTTTTTAATATCAGATTTTTGTTGTCCCATAGTTGGCTTGTCAACGTTTTGATATTTTTGCTGCAAATCACTAACGCCCGATATAAAAATAGTTATATCTTATTTTATTTTATTATTATAAATCTTTTAAATTTCTATATAAAATATAATAAATAATTTAATTTTTTAAAATTTTAAAATAATAATAATATTAAAATATAATATTTTAATAATATTTTATTTAATTTTTAATTTTTATCTAAAATTATATCATCTTATCTGACTAAATTTTCATGGATTACCTTTAGAGTGCACCCATTTTACAAACATATTCTGGAATCACTTGACAGCAAATATTTTTATTTTTTTTCAAAATTTAGTGGAAGAGAGAGAGAAATTGAGGTGGAGAGGAAGAGAGGGAGAAATGTCGGGGTCTCATTTACTATATTTATCTCACTTGTTCGAACTCTTTGCAAGGGTCTTTGACTCTTATCTGAAAGCCTGTAACAGAAAATAGAGATACAAAAGGATCTGGTCAAAGGCATCTGGATTTGTTATTGACAGAGTAGTTTTGAGCCTCTCAGGTGGCTGACTCTCTTAAATAATACGTCAGAAGGGTGGTCAAATTTCATGTAGAATAAAATATGATGTTTTGAGTTTTTCTGGGCGACCTCGGATTTTTTGTAGAAGGTTGTTAAGATTGTGATCTGGGACGTTGTTTTTTTCACTGTAAGAATTTATTGTATCGATAAAGAAAATGTGGCTTCAAAAAGCAGATGCATTGAACAAGACAAGAGGAAATGGGTTCATTGCAATTGCCATAGACAATGAGAAGGGGAGCCAAAATGCTTTGAAGTGGGCAGCTGACAATCTTATCACCAAGGGCCAGACCATTGTCCTAATCCATGTCGTTCACGGTGCTTCCCCATCTCCATGTAAATCTTTCTCTCTCTCTCTTAAAAATAAACATCCCTGATTTTCTCATAAAAATGCCACAACGATTTTGTTGGCATATGCAGGCAGCAGGAAGCAAGGTGGTGAAACAATTATTATTATTATTATTATTGTTATTATTTTATAAAAGGGTAATGGATTACAAGACAAAAGGGAAATATTTTAGACACAAAGTGATTACACAAAAATAAACTCAGATATGGTACGTTGGATTGTAAAGTTATTTTTATTGTATGATAGATTTAACGGATCCCATAAAACTATATCAGTTTATGAGTTTATTTTATATAATCTCTTTGTATATGTAACCGTTGTCATTATAGGCTAATGACGTTACATATCTATACTTAATAAAAGAAAATCTAAATACATTCAACTAGTCTTTGAAAATACCAATCTTGGAATACTAACAGTTCTTCATCTGGAAATTTCCTCTAGAGATATTTAATAGAAAAATTTCGCTGTTAAGTTTTGTTTTGTTCAACTCAGATTAGTAATCCTAAAACCCTCGTGTTCTAAATTGGAAACTTCTCTTATATTTACAATACTGACAGAACAATTAGAACCAGTTCAAAATCATGTTAATGCATCCGACAAGAAGCTTTTAGTGTCAGTCTGGAATTACTACATCCTGTTCTCGTCTACGTACCATTATAGTTAATATTCTCTTTGAATGCAAGATTACAAACTGTATTACTGTAATTTTTTATGGTTACAGATGGGGGAAGCCATTCTATCATTTGTGAAAGCAACAACTCACCACGCGCACAAAAGCTCGAGAAGCAAACTAAGGATCTGTTCCTTATCTTTCACTGCTACTGTGCTCGTAAAGATGTAAGTTTTGGCGTTCCTCATTATTGTTTGTTGTTTTACGTGAAGAAAATCATGTCCTCCAGCACCATGCATGAAAAGTGTTATGTTCTTTACTCTTGCTAATTCGAGCTTTTTCCCCCCTCTACCTTCGGTATGTTTTGCAAAATCTTGCCTCAGATACCTTTCCTAGATGTTGTACTCGAAGATACAGATACAGCAAAAGCATTAACAGAATTCGTTTCCTATGCTGCAATAGAGAACTTGGTTCTTGGTACATCACGACATGGATTTATTAGGTAATTGCCTCCCCAGTACAAGCTCAGTACTTGCACTTCAAATATTACAATATGTGTTTGCAAGACGGTTTTATAAACAAATTTGATACTGAGATGTTTACAAAATCTGCACATTGCCTTGTTTTTCGTAGGTGTTTGCTTTGCCATAACTGAATCAACTAAGATACGGGAAATGAAGTCACTAGAACAAAACCGATTGACTTCATGAAATAAATTACTAAATTCATAATGATATTTTTATCTCTAGGAATGGGACAAGTAAAATATGGGAAGGCAAAACAAATGGAAGTCAGTAAACTACAAACATGAAAGAAAGCAAAACTCATCATTCGACTCTTCAAACTGAAGCATTAGTACTATATATAGATCAATATCTATCAGCGAAACTCTTGGCCCGAGGGAACCCCTTATTGAAAAACCAATCTGCAGTCCAACAGCAGGATTAGAACCCAGATTGCTAATGATTTCCAAAATTTCCAGTTGGAGTATAGGAATCCTACTCTGCAAGAGAAAGCTGTTCGGGCTACTACAATTGAATAACATTTTTCAAATATTAGTTTCATATTATTCTGAATGGATTACATGCACTGAAGCACACTTTTGAGCAATCTTTAATTGAAGCAGCAGGCCCAATACCGCGATTAGCACAGTTAAACTAATATAAAATTTAAGAAAGAGAATATTAAGTTGAAATTCTGAAAATACATCCAAAATTCAGGAACATCTGTATATACGTTGATTAATGCTAGTTTACTCAGTTTCAGCTGTTTTCCTTGTGCAGATTCAAGACATCAAGCATCCGAAGTGGTGTATCAAAAGGGGCACCAGATTTCTGTAGTGTATATGCGGTCTCCAAAAGGAAGGTCTCTTCAGTACGAAATGCTTCTCGTCCAGCCCCCTATGTTTCCCCACTACTTGACCACATCCAGAGACTAAATAACAACGCTGTGAAATCTTCTCCCGCTCTCTCCAAACGCAGGATGGATATAAGAGGTTTGTTCCTCTCAATTACAAAGCTACTCTCTCAACTTATGTTGATTAAGTACTGACCCCAAATATTCATCCTGTATATGCAACAGATAAGAAATCATCATTCAAGCCTCGTAACTTATACATTGACTCAGTCAGGTCAGTCACGACAGATTTCTCCCATGTGACAGTGAACTTTCAAGGCCTGAGTATTGTAGCTGTTGATGTTAAAAAAGGAATTTGATGGTTGCAAGGTTTAAGTCTGGCTTGACAAAATACAATCTTTGTAGTTTAACCAAAGTTCTGAGAACTTCAACAGAAGAGGGCTTAAGTTCATTGGATGTTTTCACTAACTAATACAAATTCTAGAACTGACGAAGTAAAATTACTTTGATATATTTCCTGCATAAATCATTGTGTAATTTCTTATACGAGGATGAGAGAGAGAAAGAGAGATGCCAATTTAGATCTCCATTGTTTAAACTTTTATTTAGCTGTTTGATATCCAAGTTTGATTGTTACCTTATTTCTGAAACATTAGCATACAGCATTTTGACTACCTCTTACACTCGAGCATCAACTGGCTGATATTTTCACAAAAGCTCTTCGTGGTCAGTTTCTTTATCTTCTCCACAAGTTAGGTGCTTTGTGTTTTATGTACTGATTTGATTTTAGCCGTTTGAAATCCAAATACATGACCAGATTACATCAGAACTTTTAAATTGAATTTGTTCTATTGAAATCATTAGACTTGATTAGATTATGTTGGGTTCTTTTTTTATTTTGATTATTAGAGTACATTAGATAAAAATATTAGAATTTGGTTAATCTACCTTAACCTTATATCTATGGTATACACATGAAGAAACAAAAATCAAATGCAACAGTTTTAGAGTACAACAGTTTGAATGCCATGACTGAACACAGGTCACGAGTCACAAGAGGAGGAGGAAGAGCTTCGAATGCAAAACCCCATCTGGACATGTCAGAATCAGATACCGACATATCATTTGTAAGCTCCGGGAGGTCAAGTACTGAACGGACGTCTACTTCTCTCTACGATTTTAGTGATTCGGACAAAACCTCTCGGTTTTCAACCAGCACAGATCAAAGCCTTGGATCAATCCGGTCAGGACATAGGTTCAACGATCTCAACCTTTTGGGCGATCAATCATCATTCTCGGAGAGTAGTAGGACATCGTCTTCATGGTCATCACAAAACTTGGTAAGGGCATGCTCTTCTTAAAGTCAACATTTCTTTTTACACACTATCCTATTGCAGCAAGCAACCATATGCAAATGTGATCTTCTGCAGTAATGGTGAGGATCAAATTCATTTGTTTTAGCACATGCAAGATGAAAAGAAAAGGCAGTTTATTATAAATAGTTCTAGACTTTCTGGAGAACGTGACAATTTTGTTCCTTGATGTTCAAGAGAATAAACCAATTAGTATCTGCTCTCAAGCACGCAAAGGCAAGAGAGTGAGACACACAAACACACACAAAAGTAATCTTAAAATTTCATTACAGACCTTAGAAAGTAAGATTTAGTCATAACTTTCCAGGAAATATGCTAGTTTGGCAAAACAGGAAATATAACTTTCGAGATGATGGGCATATTCTCATATATGATAGAGCTAAGAAAAATCTGATGTCCATTCAGAAAGCTTTAACAAAAAATATCCCTTCACCACAAAATATACCCTGAACGAAATTTTTCCCTGTATTGTTCTAAAATACTCACTACATCGAGTCCAATAAAAATAGTATAGTGGCTACTTGTGAGACAAAAGAAGACGAGCCACTTTCAGTAGTCCCATTTCTTACAATAAATCTCATGAAGGTGGTATTATGTGTACGTCATCCAGTGACTTCCACGTTTTCTTTGAGCCAGAAAACTTTCCACTTAACAGAAATTAAAAACATGCAGGATGATGTAGAAACTGAGATGAGGAGGTTGAAGCTGGAGCTGAAGCAAACAATGGACGTGTACAGCACAGCATGCAGAGAAGCAGTTACAGCAAAACAAAACGTATTGAAAAGACTTGTACTTTGTGTATTCTCAACATTCAAAGATAATTCCTGATGTTATGTTTACCATAGGCAATGGAGCTGAAACATGGGAGACTTGAAGAGGAGAGAAAGTTAGAAGAGGCAAGACTGTCCGAGGAAGCTGCACTGGCAACAGCAGAGAAAGAGAAAGCCAGATGCAGGGCAGCCATGGAAGCGGCTGAAGCAGCAAAGAGGATTGCTGAGTTGGAGTCACAAAGAAGAGCAAATGCAGAAATCAAAGCTCTCAAAGAAGCAGAGAAAATGAGGAAGGTTTTGGATAATCTAGCCCAAAGTGATATCAAATACAGAATATACACTATTGAGGAGATTGAGATGGCAACAGAATTCTTTGCTCAATCTCGCAAGATTGGGGAAGGAGGATATGGCCCTGTCTATAGGTGTTACCTTGATCATACACCAGTTGCAGTAAAGCTTTTGCGTCCAGATGCAGCTCAAGGGAGATCACAGTTTCAGCAAGAGGTGAGGAACCAAGAATCTAATTTGCCTAATAGTCATGAATACATATAAGACAACATAACCCACTCAAAAATCAGAATACCAACTTTAAACCAAAACGAAAAAATCATATGAAACAATATATGACAGAACAATGCATTACAACATGGGTTTCCAATTTTTATTAATGAGCAACATATATGTTAGTTTAAGAGAACTCCTCTACAGTTTCGAGGAGCCTTCCCAAAGACTTGATACGCTGTTACAAATGGAAGATAGCATGTAGTTTGTACACAAATCCTCTACTAGACCAAACTGGATGGTTAAAACAAAGTAAGACAATTTTCATTCTAGAATTTTTACATCGTACAATAGGCAAAAATGGCAGAAGATTCTAGACGAGACGGAAGAATCCCTGCTGGCAAGACTAGTTCTGAAGGAAACGTGTTGTGTGTGCGTGCGTGTGTCTGATTCGTACTAATTTAACAGCTCCATAGGTGCTTTACATCTATTGATTTGCACATAGATACACGTAATTTTGATTTTCTGACTATGAACCAGTTGTCAGCACAGGCATAATTGCAAAACATGTGTTATATATGGGATGGTGACCAGTGAACGTCACAAATAGTTTCTTCAAAATTGGATTTACAATTATCACTATGTGATTGATCATCATATTGATGATGAATATTTCCTTTTCAACTTGACATGGCGTGCAAAAGAGCTTGTGAAGCAAATACTTGATCAGAAACTTCATTTTATTAAGCGCTTCCTTCTCAACAGGACAAGAAAGTCACCAACATAGGACTGAGAGTTGATTCTTACGTTCTCCTTTATCCATTGCAGATTGACATACTTAGCTGCATAAGGCATCCCAATATGGTACTCCTTCTTGGAGCCTGTCCTGAGTTTGGCATCCTAGTCTATGAATACATGGCTAACGGGAGTCTAGATGACCGCCTTTTCCGGAAAGGAAGCAGTACAGTTCTCTCTTGGCAACTCAGGTTCAGAATTGCCTCAGAAATCGCCACTGGGCTACTCTTTCTCCATCAGACCAAGCCAGAGCCGTTAGTTCACCGTGACCTCAAGCCAGGAAACATTTTGCTAGACCACAACTTTGTCAGTAAGATTAGTGATGTTGGATTGGCCAGGCTCGTACCTGCAGTAGCTGAAAATGTAACACAATGCTGCATGACATCAACAGCGGGAACTTTCTGCTATATTGATCCTGAATATCAACAGACAGGAATGCTTGGTGTAAAATCTGATGTCTATTCCCTAGGAATCGTGCTTTTACAGCTGTTAACAGCCAAGTCTCCAATGGGCCTGACTCACCAGGTTCAGAACTCTATTGAGAATGGCACTTTCACAGAGATGTTGGACCCAGCTGTGCCTGATTGGCCAGTTGAAGTAGCCTTACGCTTTGCAAAGTTAGCACTACAATGTGCAGAGCTCAGACGAAAAGACAGGCCAGATCTTTGCAAGGAAGTATTGCCAGAACTTTTCAGAATGAAAGAACTAGCTGAAGAAAAGATGAACCACATCCTCGTAGGTGGCAGTGCTTACCCCTCTCCCAATCACAGTGATGCTCTAGTGCAACTGGTAAGTTCCGAAAATATAAATTATACAGAGCATTTGCACACTAGTAATGATCCATGATACCGTTCCAAAAAAAATTTTCTTGGCATTTGATGGAAATTCTTAAATCTACTCCCAGATCAAGAAAGAACCATATAAAAAAGTAAACCAATAGTTCCCTTTGTGCTCCTGACATGGGTTTCTTGGAAAGAAAAACGAGGCCAGTCAATGGACCCCAGTATAACATTATTGCATACTGAGAAAAATAAGTAGGGTCTTTCAAATGCAGTGAAAGGCAAATAGCAAATATAGACCCATCTATGCGAAAGATTGAAACTGTCATCCATAATGCAAAATCTCTATTGAAACTTATATACTCTATCACGGAGTGATCCTTGGCCTTCTACAATGGTTTCCAAAGACTTTCCTGTAGCACTTATGGCAGGCATGCTAAGAGATCATCAAGAATAACTGAGCCAGCAGTCAGCAGACCTAAACAAATGTCAGTTGCCGTTAAGACTGGCAACGTCTCCTGAAAAGTACATCCCGTAAATTGGATGATAGAATCATCTAGGCGGTGTCCAATGTCACTTAGGACTCATTAGGAGGAAAGCATTCAATTATAGTTAAGGCCATCCTTGGTTACCTTAAATTGCATGATTCCTCTATTTTATTATCTGTTTGCATAAATTAAAACTTTACTTGGAAAAAATCATTATTGCATATTATGGAGTCTGCACAATGAGCACGGATTAGCTAAAGTTAAAGTACATTTTTTATGAATGTAAGATGAATTTGACTTTTAGCTATTCCATTCACATAAGTCTCCACATTGGAATAGTCATTTTTTCATTATATGACAATAAAATAATAAAAGATGAATTTGGCTTTGGCTATTCACATTAAATCTCTATATTGGATTATCCATTTATTCATGAGTAATTAATAATTTCAAAAATATTTTATTTTTTTTAATTATGAAATTATTTATTTTATCATATTTTACTATTTATAATATTATATATTAATTAGTAATCATATTCTAATTAAATTATGAATTAAAAATAGAAACTAGAGAGACATTAATAAAGACCTCAGGAGAGAGAAACAAATGATATAAAATTGATTTGATGAATAAACTGTGTCTTTCAAATTTGAAAATTACTTTAAAAGTTACTGTAGCTATATTGGAATATAGCTATTCCAATGTGATACATTTTATGGTTCAATGGCTAAATTCTCTTTGGATTTAGCTTTTTAGCTAATCCAATGTGAGTGCTAACAGATTGAAAAACTTCCAAAAGTTATGAGCTTCGACAATTATGAATGTATAACATTGCTGAAGGACATTTTGCAGGATGTTATGAGTGATTCGGAACTTGTGAACTCGGGAATCTCAAAGAGCAGATCAAGCACTTCATCCTTGAAGGAATAAAATCAAATATTTTTTGGTAACCATTTTTGGCAAAAAGCAGGAAGATCAGAACATAAAGGTTCTGCTATTTACCTTGATAGCAGGGTAATGCCAGCAGGTCAATTAGTCAGAGTTGGTCCACGGCAGTATGTGAAGTTGTTCTACTAACCACATAGACGATTCATTTTTGTTATCTATATTCACATATTTGACGATGTTCAAAAGGTTTCCTCTGAACATGGTACTCTGGGTTGTGGTGGAATTTGAATCCCACCATGGTGAAGGTTACAAAGTGAAATTTTGTTTTCCTGTAAATAGTGTTCCATAATGAATTGCAAAAAAACGTGGTGTTCATTAACCAACATATACCATTTCCACATGTGTTGAGATCACTGCCATACGAAGTTGTGTTGTATATTGTAATGATCATGTATCATCGTTTCTTGATTTCACCGATGGCTTCCTCAACCAACATATATCCATTTCCATTTTCAAACAGAGCTCTGGGTTTTGGACCGAAGGTGTTGGATGAAGACGAGGGATGGGATGGTTTGAATGGACAATGCATCCAATAACATTATTGGCTGCAGCTCATCTGACGAGGTTGGGCATAGTGAAGTTAACACTTCTATAGATCTTTGTAGCTTCCCACGTCGTGAATTCTTTGTAGTTTACTCCATGAAACAGAATGAACGAGTAAATGTTTCCAACAAGGAAAAGCCATAAACAATCTCAACGCCCACTTTAAGCCCGTGCAACATCCTTCACGAACTTTGTTTTGATCTTTTTGAGGGCGGCCGGTAGCACCTCACTCGTATGTATCCTGTGATCTTCTGGAACCTCCACTCTACAAGCAAGAGCCAATCCTATAATTGATGATATACTAAGGTTTCGTTTGGATTATAAAAGTATTTTAGATCATCTGTGAATAGTAGTGTAAAAAGGTATTATAGAAAGATGATTTTCATTGACATTTATCAATGTGTACATGGAGAAGAGAATTGAAAAATGAAGTAAAATATCACTTTTATATTTCTTATCAACGTGAACAACAAGCAAAGGTTACAAGCTGTATTTAAACAGAAAGACTATGACAGAGTTGACATTATACACTAGGAAGGAATGAGAGTATCGTGGACAATTAATATTAAATTGAAGGTGCTGAGATATAAAAGGACACTTTGAATATTTCCCTTGATTTCAGACATAGATCTTCACACTGGGATTGAGTCTGTGAGCTGTACTCAAATCTGGCTTGACATCCGAAATTGTCTCCATGGATTTGTGCTGATCGTGAGGTTTCCTTTATCACTCTACGTGCTCTGTTTGAGTTGAGCTGGCTGATGTGCCTTAATATCCTCCCGCAAACTTGGCCGAGGTTGGAGGCAAAGTTTGATTCAAAATTTTGCAAGGGAAGCTTTAGACATAGGTTTGGTAAAGAGATCTGCCACCTGTTGTGTAGTGGATATATGTCGAGTAACAAGGAGACCGAGTGCAACCCTCTCACGCACAAAATGATAATCTAACTCGATGTGTTTGCTACGAGTATGGAAGACTGGGTTGATTGTCAGATGGAGGGCACTGATGTTGTCACAGAATAGCACTGGAGGATTAGTTTGAGGGACACCAAGGTCCTTGAGAATGAATGTTAACCATGTAATTTCTGTAGTAGTATGAGCCATGGCTCTATATTCGGCCTCTGTGCTTGAACGAGAGACAATGTTTTGCTTCTTTGCACACCAGGAGATGGGATTGTGGCCAAGAAAAGTCACATATCCAGTCGTTGAGCGGCGAGTGGTAGAACATCCTGACCAATCGGAGTCAAAAAAAGCACAAAGATCAAGTGTAGTGTGAGAAGTTAAATCAAGACCAAGATGAATAGTGCCTTTGATGTAGCGCAAGATCCGTCGAACCATTTTAAGATGTGAAATAGTAGGTGCATGCATGAATTGGGAGACAAAATTAACATTATATGAGATGTCAGGTCGAGTGAGTGTTAAATATTGTAGAGCCCCAACAATCCCTCAATATAAGCTGGGATCATCAAGTGGTACATCACTGTCAAGACCCTTAGTTTTTGCCTCTAGAGGCGTGCTCATGGGCTTGCAATCAACCATTTGTGTTTTCTCAAGAATGGTGAGCGCATAGTGAGCTTGTGAGAGATGTAATCCTGCAGATGTGGGTGCAATCTGTATACCAAGAAAATGATGGATAGGACCAAGGTCCTTCATAGCAAACTCAGAATGTAAAAGGTGAATAAAATTATTGAGAAGCTGTGGGTTGGAACCTGTAAGAAGCATGTCATCAACGTATAACAAAAGAATTAAAGTGCCTTGATTAGAATGCATTATAAATAGAGAAGGGTCAGCTAGGTTGCAAAAGAAACCATTTTTGAGAAGAAATGCACTGAAGCGGTCAAACCAAGCACGGGGTGCTTGTTTCAAGCCGTAAGTGCTCGTTGAAGCTTTCACACGTGATTAGGAAACATTGGATTAGCCATGCCTAGTGGTTGTGCCATATAGATATCTTCAAAGATAAAGCCGTGGAGGAATGCATTTTTAACGTCTAATTGTCGGATATCCCAATGTCGAACTAAGGCAAAACTAAGAACAAGTCGGATTGTACCGAGTTTGATTACAAGAGAGAATGTGTCAATGTAGTTGATGCCATCCAATTGATGAAAGCCCTTGGCAACGACACGAGCTTTGAGACGATCAAGGGAGCCATCGGGATTGAGTTTTGGCTTGAGGACCCATTTCGAGCCAATAACATGCATGGTGGGTTCGCGAGGAACAAGCTGCCAAGTGTTGTTATGATGAAGAGCATCCATTTCCTCTTGCATAGCTGCCCTCCAACCATCATGACTGAGAACAGCTTTAACTGAATGAGGTATCCTTGGAATATCTTGACTATCAACAATGAGAGCATATTTCGGATTTGGTTTGTGAATGCCAAGTTGAGAGCGAGCATCATATGCTGAGTTTGAGTCTCAGGGGGGTCAGGTAATTCAGAAGGCTCGAGAAGCTCATGAGATGCCTCAGTTTGAGACTCCACGTGCTCTGTGAGAGGTGATATTGGTGCTGTGCTCGTGTCCTGATCTTGAGAAAATGGAGGAGAGTTAGTAAGATGAGAACTATAAAAAACGACTGAAGTAAAGGGAGAGAAGGATATAGGTGTGTTATTCATCAAGGCTAAAGAGGCTGGTGTGTGAGGGTGCTGGGGCAGATCAGAAGGTGGAAGGGGTAAATCATTGGAATCTGTAGGCAAAGTAGAAGGATTAGTTTGAGAAATAGGGAGAACAGTCCATGAGTCAAAAATACTTATCCATTGATCAGAAGAAATTGCAGGAGTACGGCCTCGAGGTTCCTTGAAAGGAAAACTAGTCTCATCAAACACTACATGTCGAGAGATAAACATTTTTTTTTGTAAATGGATGGAAGCATTTGTATCCTTTGTGATGATCACTATATCCCAGAAAAACACATGGTATTGTCTTGGGTTCAAATTTGTGTTTCCTAGTATCCCAAGTATAACGAAAACACTTAGATCCAAATACTCGTAAAAATGAGTAATTTGGATGCACACCATGCAATTTAAAATAAGGAGTATCTAGATTAATGGCAGTGGATGGTAAACGGTTAAGGAGAAAAACAGTAGTTGCAAATGCTTCAACCCATAAATATAAAGGAACACCACTGTGAAATAACATGGCCATACCTAGTTCACGAATTATTCTATGCCGACGTTCAACCATACCTGCTTGTTCAGGAGTGTGAGGGTAAGAAATTTGGTGAATGATGCCCTGTGATTGGAAGTGTGAGGTGAGCCTTGAATTAACGAATTCTCCTCCACCATCAGAGTGAAAGATTTTAATTTTTTTCTCAAACTGTCTCGCAACATATTGCTCAAAAACCAAATAAGCATTAACAAATTCAGATTTTGTTTTGAGAGGAATAAGCCAAGTATACCGAGAGAAGTCATCAACTAAACAAGCATAATAACGATATTTTCCAAGAGACAAAACAGGGGATGGACCCTATAAATCACAGTGAATTTTATTGAAAATAGAAGCACTAGAATTGTTAGAACAAGAGAATGGCAATTTACTAGTCTTGCCTAATTGACAGCTATCATAAATGGATTGCAACTTATTGGATCCTACAACTTATTGAACAACAAGCAAAGGTTACAAGCTGTATTTAAACAGAAAGACTATGACAGAGTTGACATTATACACTAGGAAGGAAGGAGAGTATCGTGGACAATTAATATTAAATTGAAGGTGCTGAGATATAAAAGGACACTTTGAATATTTCCCTTGATTTCAGATATAGATCTTCACACTGGGATTGAGTCCGTGAGCTGTACTCAAATCTGGCCTGACATCCAAAATTGTCTCCATGGATTTGTGCTGATCGTGAGGTTTCCTTTATCACTCTACGTGCTCTGTTTGAGTTGAGCTGGCTGATGTGCCTTAATACATGGCAGTATATATATTTACACAAAAGAAATAAAAGCATATCACAAAAGAAATATATATTTTAGATGTTGACGTTGTACAATTTTAGAAAAGGAAAGAACACAAAGCAGTCAATATTTATGGAGGTTGATTAGGAGCTGTCACAATACAGCTGGTGGGAGGCTTGCCATGAGTCTTGTCGTGATGTCTGGTGGAGTGATAAGTCTTGGCGTGATATATGGTAGAATGATCTGCAGAAGATATGTTAACATACTCCCTCAAGGTCAATGGGAGGGAACAAATGTTGAGCTTGTCACGAAGAGCCGTGAATTTGGGTGAGACAAGGGGTTTGGTGAGGCAGGCTGATCTCATCTAGAAATAAAGCGTACATCAAGCTGATGATTGGTCACTTGCTTACGAATAAAGTGAAAATCTATGGCAATATGCTTGGTACGTGCATGAAAATTTGGGTTGACAGATAAGTAAGTAGCACTAATATTGTAAATAAGGATGAAGATTTCAACTTGGCTGGTGCGAAGAATAAACAGAGAATGATCAGCTTTTGAAGAGACGAAATCCAGTTCAAGAAGGCAGCGACTTAGGACAGAGAACCATGCACGCGGGGCTTGTTTAAGTCCGTAGAGAGCTTTATGTAATTTGCAGACATAATGTGGAAATTGTGGATGAATAAAACCTTGGGGTTGAGCCATGTACACTGACTCATGAAGATCACCATGCAAGAACGCGTTCTGGACATCAAGCTAGCAAACGAACCATCCACGAGTAACAGCAAGAGAAAGGACAATTCGAATTGTCTGTGGCTTGATGACGGGATTGAACGTCTCAATGAAGTCTAGACCAGGTTCTTGATGATATCCTTTTGCTACGAGTCGAGCCTTATGGCATTCAATAGTTCCATCTGCATGTCGTGTACACATGGGGTGATGGGAAGTGGGTAGAGGAGTTGATGGTTGTGGTATAGGTTCAGGAGGCATAGCTGATGGATCCAATTGAGAATCGGGAGTTGTAGAAACAGAGTGCAGTTAACATTGTGAAGAAGACGATGACGTAGCTGCAGGTGGGCTGGACTCATGGGCTTGAGCAACTGGAACGTGGACCTGCAAAAAAGAAGAAACTAAATGGGATTTGAAAAATTGTGAGATTCTTTCGGTGGGTTGGTCAGAGCATCAAGAAAAGGGAACCGGGCCTCGTCAAATTGAACATTTCTTGAGATGTAGATGCGTCCAATGGGCTGGTGTAGACATTTATAATCCTTGTGAGAAGGACTATAGCTCCAAAAAAATAGACCAATAATCCATCTTGTGATTATTATAGGGTTTCAAATTTGGCCGACAAGCCAAAAATTTTGAAAAAATTGTAATCGGGCTGAGTATTGAAGAGACATTGGATGGGTGACTGATTTTTTATTATGGGAGAAGGGAGACGGTTGATGAGAAAATATACAGTTTGTAAAGCATTAACCCAATAGGATTTAGGAACACTGGTATGAGCCATGAGACAAAAGTCTAGTTTCGACCAAGTGATGATGTTTTCTTTCAACGAACCCATTTTGTTAGTGGATGTAAAGGCAGGTTACTTGAAGTGAAATACCAATAGAATAGAGATATGTGTTGGGATGATGGTATTTGCCTCTCCAATCAGTTTGGAGCATTTTCAATTAGGACTCAAATTGTCGTTCAACAAAGACTTGAGATTTATAGAAAATTTGCTCAACATCAGATTTACGAATTAAAGGGTAAATCTTAAACAGGTAAATTTACTAAAGTCATTAACAAAAATTACATAATATCGAAAATCTTAAACAGAAGGAACAAGAAAAGGACCCCAAATATATGAAAAAATTAAATCTAGAATATTAGATGATCGAGATGGCGACAAATAAAATGGCAACTTATGACTCTTGGCTTGTTGATAGGAGTCACAAATTGAGGGCACCTTATTTTTGGAGACGGGAAGCTGATGGGAGAACAAAATATGTTTGACCATACGAATGTAGGGATGAGCAAGTCTGCAAATGCTAGGTGTCAAGCGATGCTCACTTCCCAACAAAGGCAGTCTTCAATGGTGAAGAAAAGCGGGGTGAAAAGTGGTAGAGGTCATCCTTAATCGGCCTATGGAGGAGGATGTTTTCCGTATTGAGATCCTTGACACAAAAAATGGGGATGAAACTCAAAAAATACATGATTATCACAAGTGAATTTACTGACAGAAACTAAATTCTTTTGAATAGAGGGAACATGCAAGAGTTGCTTTAAAAATATAGATTTAAAAGGAGAGTGGAATTTAGAAACACTAGTATGTAGGATTGGCAAACCTACTCCATTGCCCACTCGAATTTGATTAGAACCGGTATACTCAACATTCGTAGGTTTCTTTCTTGTGAAAGTCTCCAAAAGTAAAATATCATAACTGTACACATCACCTCTTCTAGAAACCCTTCCTTCTAATCCATACGCTGCACATAAGAAAATGATTGACAACTTGTCCGACATTACTGTCAAAAACAACGAAATATAAATTTGCATGAAAAACTACCTGGACTCGTGGTACTCTGTGTTATGGAATCCACTCCACTTAAGAGCTTTGTCATACCAAAATCAGACACATGATCTTCATCCGGTAGTATGTTGCTCGGCTTCAAATCACAATGGGTAATAGGTGTTGAAAGACCATATGATGAAGATAATTCAATACTGATGCGGCGTCTATTAATTCTACTGGGAGTCAACATCATGACTTGCAAACAATGTTTTGCAACGAAGACAAATTTAATCGAAAATGGTGGCTGTGGCCAGGTAAATGCACCTGAAAGTGGATTATTGTTGAGATGAAGTACTCGCAGTGAAGTTGTGTTGAAAATGGTGGTGGGAAAAGGACCTCTAGCTAAAACGGTTATTGTACAGAAACAAGCTTTGAAGATTTGACAAAGACCCTAACCATGGCGGGATCTGTCCCTCCAAGTTGTTGGATCCAAACCTGATCGACTTCAACTGACGCAAACGAGCCAACTCATTCGACAGGGAGCCATTAAAGTTGTTGTTGCGAGCGTGTAGGAAGACAAGGAATGAGAGGTTACTTAGGTGTGGAGGGATGGCGCCCATAAGATTCATGAAAGATAACCCCAAAGTCGTGACTCTAAGGTGGCGAGCACTGCAAGTAACGCCACACAAAAAAAGTACGTTTGAAATGATGATTTTTCTCAAATATATTTTTTTAGATAATACAGAATGTAATTTAAATTTTAAAAAATACTATTAACAGATGAAAATATCCATACAATTATCAAATAATTACAACTTTCATGTTTTTAATGATATGGTCATAATCTTTAAAAATTACAAATAATCATAATTTTTATATCAAAAATCACTTTTTTAATTTATTTTCAAACAAACGTAACTTGCTTGAAAGTGGTTTAAACATATACTTACCAAATAATAAATAATTTTTTAATAGCATAATTTATTACTTAAGTTATAAGTTATAAGTTCTAAAGCAATAAATCTTAAAATTATAAGTTATATTTCTCATCATAATTCCAAACTTATGCTAATAAAATGATCATTCGGGAGTTTTTTCTAGGCTTTTTAGTCAATTTCCGGTTCACCGTGGGCCTTTTAGTCCAATGACACTATCTCTCTCTAAGTGTCTATTTGGCGTTACTTTTTAATCTCAAATAAGTTAAAAAATACATTTGAGGATACTTTTCCAGATAATACGAACGTAATTCGAATTTTAAAAAAATTATCAATGGACAAAAATATTCATACAACTTTTAAATAATTATAATTTTTAATCTTTCAATAATATGATCATAATCTTTAAAAAATGAAATAATTGTCATTTCTACTTCGAAAAGTACTTTTTTAACTTGTTTTCAAACAAATGTAATATGTTTGAAAATATTTTAAATATATGGTTACTAAACAGTAAATAAATTTTAAAAAATCAAATAATTGTCATTTCTACTTTGAAAAATACTTTTTTAATTTGTTTCCAAACAAATATAACATGTTTGAAAATATTTTAAAAATATGTTTACCAAACATATATTTTACTTAAGGCATAAGTTATAAGCCCTAAATGTATAAGGTATATCTTCCACTGCAATCTCCAACATGCACCAAGTGCTGTTTGAAATTGTAATTGTATATATAACTTTTTATAATAATGCTGAACTGTACTAAATAACTCTATTATTAATTACGATTGTTTTTTAAAAATCATTATCCACAGGAGCTTTTTAACAAAAGTTTTTAATTTGGTTCTTTTTAAAAATTAAATCTATATCTTTTTTTTATTAAGTGTTTAAAGTACATTTTATAAATTTATCAAACATAATTTTTTATTTTTTATTTTTTAAAAAAAGCTATTTAAAATTCTTTTTGAGATTTAGATGGAATTCTCGTAACCCAATTAGTATGGAAAAAAGATCGAGTTATGGAGGCCCAAGTTGAGCACCGGGCCCATTCCCAGTATTCCCAGTTTCCCACCCTCGTCTTTTTCTTCGTAATTATATACCCGACCGTTGAAACCGTTTCCTCTCTCTGATACTCAAAAGAGTGCGCAAACACCGAAAACTTGTTGGCTTCTATAGAAAGAATCAAGGTTAGCGAATAGGTTTCTGGGAAACTCTGCCTTGTCATTTTGTTGATTTTCTACTATTGATTGTAGGGTTCGTTTTTGTATAAATGGATTCTTCTTCTGTTTTTTTTTTTTTTTTTTTTTAAATAGTCGTTTCCATTTCAAACTATTCTATAGGAACAAGAAGTCAATGTGTTTGAAAGTGTACAATAATTAAGCTAAAATGATGGATCCGATGTTGAAGTTCTGAAATTCTTTGATTACGCTGTTGAATAATGAAAAACGTCTTCAAAGTAATATACAAATGCATCATTATATAAGGTTTGGCTGTGAACTTTTGGGTTGCAATATGTTGCCCTTCATTCCCTTTTTTGTTCTTCTTTGAGCATGACCTCTTTGTCCATATTATTTTTCAAAATTCTCATATATAGCCTAATTTTGACGGTGCATCATGACTACTTACTTCAGAAAATGTTTATTTTCATTCAGATTTGAACTTTGCATTCTGGCAGTTCATGTGCTGTTGGAAAATATTGCATATTGTATACACTAGGTTTTGAACATTTGATACATCGGGAATATTGGGTGCCATCTATAATCTTAGAGTAATGCTACCTACAGTCACGGAGTACGCAAACGCCGTGTAGGCGCTTTGAAAAAGAGTGGGGTTCACTGTTAAATTTTTTTTTTTCATGTGAGTCCTGTATTTATTCACTTTTTTCAAAGTGACTGCATGACGCTTGCACACTCACGACTACAACTATCATTTATCATAATCTTATTATTTTCAAAATGGTTTTTGCTATATATCAGCCACTATTTAACCTCACACCTGACACTTGACAGTTTTTTTTTTTTTTTTATAGTGTGTGGGGTGGTGAATAGTGGCTGATGAGAATAATAATTCTTTTCGGAAAATTCTCATTTTGTATCTAATTTTTTTTCCCAATGTTATTTCGTCAGTGCAACTGCATGCTATGGAGCTAGTATCGATTAATATGAACTTTTGCATGAGACCGTGACCTTGGATTTATCTCACCATGGGGGGTGTCATCAGTAAAGCTGCAAATGGCATTGGAGGTGTTCTGGGAAATGCTTTCTTAACTCCAATTAGGACTATCTTCGGTGGTTCATGCGAGTGAGAATACTTCCTTTCTTATTATCTTTCGTGGTTTGCATCTGTCCCCTTAGTTGGGTCGGGGTCTGCCACACTTAATGGACAAATCTGTAAAGTTGACAGACGTTTCTAAGATTTCGAGTTTAATTTAAATTTCATTTTATTTGAACTTGTTTTTGTCGTTTTTTTTTCTTGCTAGCCACAGTTGATTATCTGTGTACTATATAATTTTTAGGTTGATAGCAGTGACTGCACAGGTTTTTATTGGGGATTTTGTATCTGATTATTATGACCTACCCGATCGATTTCAAGTGCTACACAGACAGGCATCTTATGGCCTAGCAAGAATCTAAAAAGAACTCAGTGCCACAAATCTATAGGAATTTGTGTGTTAGCTGAAGAAATACTCCAGACTTATTGTCAGGAATCACATTAAGTATACTAATGTGAGAATTTTAATGTCAAAGGATAGTTTTTGTTTGGTCCTGTCTCTGAAAAGCAGGGTTTGAATGAATATTGAACTCCAAGCCATCTTAGTCCACAAGCAACTAGTCGATTTATAACAGGAAAAAATTGTCCATTTTCATTTTAAGCAAATGATTCTGAGTTGCTCTAAATGCAGTTAAGATGCATGAACTTAAACTTTATAAACCTTAGATGGGTTCCATTTCAGTCATGGTGCAATTTCATCAAGAATGCTTATTCACAGCCATGGATGTATTAAGTTTCATTTCTGTTTTGACTTGATCTGGTTGATCTGCAGGGGTGTTTGTTCAGGACCTTGGGATGTGGTATGTTTCATTGAGCATTTGTGTGTCTCCAATCTGGTGAAACTGTTGATGATCTTGGTCCTTTGCTATATAAGTAATTCTTCTTTCCTTGGTTTTCTTGATGGTTTTAACCTTCGTTTTTTCTCCACTAGCTTCACAGGATTAGGCTTGGAAACATAACATTATCTGATGGCCTTTAGAGTCCTTTTCTTTTCTACCATTGTGTACATTTCCACCACTTTACCTGGTTCTGGTTCTGTAATTTTACCTAGGGCTGATCTTTTGATCAGAGCTTTAGGCTTGCCAATTGTTTCCCAAAAAATTGGCATGTTACTGCGTTTTGGTCATAAAGGCGTCATATTCTTCGTCAAGTTCTTGATATAAAAATCACAAAATAAAATTTACTGCTTTGCTGCTAAATTTTAAAGTATTGTTTATTTGTTGAAGAAAAGGAAATGGCTGATTTCATTTATATTTTTCTCTGTTTTCAGTGTTACTGTTCTTCTACTTGCTGTTAAAGGTGGGGATCTGCCAATGCATTGCAAGAAGCCTTTGTAAGATGTGTTGGGCAGCATGTGAGACATATTGGTTTGCTTTAGAAGACATTACGTGTTTATTGTGGCACAAGTTAAAGAACGCCAAGAGGATAAATCGCCGCCGCCGCCACCGCCGACACCATTTCCAAGATGTTGAACTAGGTTCCAGTTCAAGTTATCGTGAAAGTGATTTTTCAGACAATTATCGTCATTTAAATGTCAAACGAAAGCGAAAAAAGGATCAGTTTGGGAGCTCTCTCTACCCTCCAAGTAGGCATAGTAGCCACAGTCACCATCACCATCATACTAAGGATATATCCATTCATGTTAAGGGTGGGTCTCGACGATTAAGGAGCTCGAGACAATTCCAATTGAGTAAGGTAAGAAATGCTCAAAGAGAGGCTCGGATTTTTAAGAAGAGGAGGCTTAGATGACCTTATCATGATTAGACATATTATTTTGGCATTATCACTAGCTTAGGTGAATGTCTCTTTAGCTGCAAATTATCTGTGGAAGCCCTTAATTTAGATTTTTGGGCTGATTTATCAAGGATATCATCTCTTTTATGCTACAATTTCCTAATCTTTTAGCACTTTGAATTCAAAGGTCACATGCCAAATCTATTTTACACCCACAGCTGCATCCATTCCATTAACTTATTTAATATTAAGGGATATGCATTGCAAGTTAAGTTCATGCATAGATGGCTCATCCATTTCTTATGATCTGAAAGAAACTCTAAGCAGGGGGTGGCACAGAACAAGTTTGAATCGATGCCAAAAGTACTTGCTCCAAGGTAACCCCAAAATTGCACATGTTGGCAAAAACTCGCGTGTATTTCTTCCCATAATTTGATAATGATCCGCAATATTTCTCATAGGTTCTTACCTGCATGAAAAAAGAAAAATAGTGAAAGATTCCACATTAATTTATGCAGAGCCTCAAAACCAGAACAAAAGTAGGACTGACTTACAATCATCTTCAAACAATCCCAGTCATCCACAAGAGGTTGCCCAATTGGCCGAACAGATTCCAACACCATTGAGCTATTACCATCTGAAAACAAAAGCTTCCCAATTTGATTTATAGTGTAGTCCACATGTTTTCTGTGGGTAATTTCATCAAACAGTAGCTTTTGAGCTTCAAGCTTCTGATGAGAGCCCGCGGGTGCTTTATGGTACTGATCAAAAAATACAAAAACAAGATTTCTCCAATATCATATATATAAAAAGAAGAAGAAATCATCAGAAACATAAATGATTTAAAGACAAGATCATGATGATCATACCCTGTACCAGAAATGAAGAAGATCTGCATCACGTTGGCTAACAACCCGCAAAGTTGGTGGTGAAGAGGCATATTCAGCAAAAGTATAGTTATCGTTTGCAGGATTTGTACCAATGTATGAGAAGAGGGGATCATTACTAAGTCCTGCACTTCCATATTGCATTACATGAGAACTATATCCTACATTTTCTGATGCTGTTCTCCTCCGAACCTGCAATGGCAATATTGTTATATTATAGAGTTTTGTTACGTACAATCATTTTTACGTACTTTTTGTACACTTCATTGATGTGATTGGTCAAAATATTTATTTTATATTAAAAAAAAAGTGACGCAGCCAATCACATTAATAGAATATATAAAAAATATACAAAAATAACTGCACATAAAATTTTTGTTATTATGTTTTTGAAAATGCGTGCACTCTCAACACGCGCGCGAACTCACGTGACAAAATTTGATCTATAAGAAAAATATATAACAATACTTTGACATGATCATCTTAACTAGTAGCTAGGCATGAAACCCTTTATTTATTAATTTGAAAATTACCACTTGATATTGCTGACCCAAAGTTTCCTTGCGCAAATCATGTTTGTCACTGCGCAAATTAATCAATACCAATTAATGATAATTACCATAACAGCCCTGCCATAAAAAATGCTGATCAAATTTATCATCATGTGCATGTACGTACGTACCAATCCTCCATCCAAGAAATGCTATACAAGTCTCCCAAACAGGTGTCATATTCTCGAGGAGGACTAGGATGTTCACCAGGACAATATGTTCCCCAGCTATTTTCGACTGCATTTGCTGCTGTAGTTGCATATATGTTTATATCTTTTGGAAGAAGGCCCTCGAAAATACTCCCGGACTCACAAGCTTCGAGGTAAAATACCTTTATTTCTCATATCATGTATATGGATCGAAAACATTAATTAATTAATTATTTCCACCCAGAAAAAAAAAAAGATTATTAGTATAATTAATTAATTGATGTACGTAACCTATAAATTAATTATACTAATAAAATATTAATTAATTATTAGTATAATTAATTAATAGGCTATGAAACATGAAACATGAAATATAAGGATAAAAGAATAAAATCACATATTTTTAAGTAGTGTATAAAAATATAGAACTTCTGTATAGTATGACTCTATATATATATATATATTACCAAGCTTTTGTATGTTTTTGCAGCATGCTTCTTCTTCAAAACATCGATAAGATCTTTGGCATAAACATTACTTCCAGTAGGCATCCCTAACACAAGTACAAGATGATGATGATCATTACTCATGGCATGCTAAAGTATTTATTTCAGTCATTATTATATAAATGAAAATTCATTACTTTTTTTTCTCTTACATGATTTTATTTTAAAACCGGATCAAACTAATCAAATAAAGAATTGCTACAAATAAAAAAAGATTATACAAAGTAAACTCACATACTGATGTGGCTTCGTATAATTCATTAGATTTACTTTATAATAAAAGTAACTTTACAATTTAACATACCATATGATCAAATCATATCAGTTCGTATGTTTACTTTTGTGTAATCTATTTGTGGCTAAAGTATTTTCTAATTAAATATTAAAAGAGAAGTATTATTCATTATTTTGATTTTTTTTTTATCAAATCGTTAATTTATGAAAGTCACTTAAAATGATTATTACTTATATATTTCAGTCGTTGGTACTACGAATATGATCGAAGATTAAAAATACTAGTATTGCTTTAATAAAAAGATTTTATATAATTTATCCAGAAAAAAAGGAAGAAATTAGTGAAATTACTAACCGAGTACCCCAGGACTGCCATGGTCGCTAAAATATATGAAAATAGTGTCATTTGGTTCGCTATCCACAACCTTACCACTACCTCCAGAAACAGCACTTTTGTTTCCAAGAATTACAGCATAAAAGTTATGCGCATTAGCATCAAGTCCTGTATAATCCTACAAGATCATCAACAAGCCATGCATGCAGCAGCAAATTAATTACTTAGGTCCAATATATTTGAAATGGCAGGCAGGCAGGCATGCATGCTGATCATCGATGGAAGAAAACTACGGTACTAGTTATACCTTGGGGACTCCTTCATAAACGTCATCGCCATTTGGTTTGTTGATGATGACACCAGGCCTCGGGTTGTTCGAGTGGAATGCAATGTCGTCGTACATGAAAACCACGATATTTTCATCGCTTAACCCTCCTTTCTTCAGTACCTGGTATGCATGGCATACATCGGCCTGCACAGCCAAAATCACCAAACAGCTTCAAATGAATTGATGATCATCATTTTGCAGAATTTTTTTTGGTTTTAGAAATCAGATTACAGAAAAATAATGAAACCAGAGGAGAAAAAATAGGGGAGAACTTCAACCAACAATTCTTTGATTGATTCTATTGTTCTACCGTTTACAATTCACCAAAATACATCTTATATGCCATATTGAGAATAACAACAATTAATAACATATTGTTCCAAAGCAGAGTAATAAACCAGATGACTGATAATATCAGAAAACGAAATATAGCTTGTATAGAAAACTGCATCACTCTTCGATAATTTTACTTACGTACGAAGGTATATATATATATATACATACCTGATGTCTGTAATTTTCATAACCACGTGAACCGGCGACTAGAACCGCCCATCTCTTCCCGCTGATCATCATATCAGCGGTGTTATTGCCACAAACCAGACATGAAAGTGTGAGAAATACAAACGCTAATGCTCCATAACCAGGATTCATCGTCGTTGTTGTGGTTCAGATCACTGGCCCACGTAGAAATTAAACACAAAGAAATTATAAAGAGGGGATGAATGAATTAGCATGAAGAAGATATATCTGAATAATGATGATCAGAGACATGCACTAGTACTTACAAAAGCACTTCCACAAAACTTAGAAATTTGCTGCTGCAACAGTACTGCTGCCTAATGATTGAAGCAGAGTACTCTTAATAAAACGTACTGCGCGCAATGAGAAATAAAAGGAAGGCTATTAATAGAACGTGAGAGCTAAAGAAATAAAAGGAAGGTTATTAATAGAAAATGAGAGCTAAACATGAGAGCCAGCAAGCAGACGGCAACCCACAGACAGAGAACATTAGAGCTAAACATGGACGGTTTAGATTCAATCTTCGATATGGGCGAGAAAGAGAGATCAAGTAGTAGGCCGAGGCATGCATGGGACGTACGTTCTATATGAACACAATCCTTTTTTCATTTATGTGAATTAACTTTGCAACAGAGAAACGGAAACTTCAAACCTTATCACCAATCAAATCATGAAACTTGACCTGTTTGTCCTGACTACATTGATTAATGACCACGTACATGACGAGTCTCACGATGCTGTTTCATGAGTTTTGTCTTTTTACACGAGGGCAGTCATGTTCAGCCTCGTTTTTTTTCTTTTTTCCTCCAACAGTTAAGCATTGGATAGATAAATAAAACGGTTACGAAGATATAAAATACAGTAGGATGAGAATTTCCGACAATTTTTTCAAAACAAACAAAAACGCACAAAAAATAAAAAATAAAAAAATATGGTAAGTCAAAAGCTTAACTCTGTTTCATTATGCAGTTAGGAGACGAAATAATTTATTGAAAATTGAATAAAATATTATTATAATATAAATTTTTAATATAATTTTATTTTAGTATTTAAAAAAATTAAATTATTTATTATATTTTTATGTAAAAGTTTAAAAAAATTGTAATGATTAGGCCTGTGCAAGAAGCCAGATGGGCCGCTCAACCCGCACGACCCGACTGGGCCCACTCAACAAAAGTCGAGTTCATCTGGTTAAAACTTAAAAACGGGTTTATAAAGTCGGATCCGTCGAATCCGTCGAAATCGATTTTGGACAGCCTCACCTAGGTCAAGCTCAACAATCTGTAGGTGGCCAAGGATGTGGGCAAGGCTTTTAGGCTTCTCTCGGGCAGAGCATGGTACTGCAAGAGGTTGGACATGTCGGTGAATTTGAGAAGATCGGCAGGGGTTTTGGCCAAGAGGAGATTCTGATTGGTTGAGAGGGTCTAGTTTTGGACGGGGATTCGAAGCTGGGATTGGATTAGGGTTTTGAGTTGGGACCTCAGATCTGCCAACTCTCAACTCTCACACACTTCATTATTCGTGGTTCAAGCAAGCCATCAAAATTTGTGGTTTTGGAGGATGAACTTGGGAATAAGAAAGAGATGACAGTGCTGAAGAATCTCTACAAAAAAGCAGAATGAAAATTTTCCCTCTCCCACGTTTTCCCTCTAGCCAAACACTATTAACTTTAATGACTGTCACTTAAGCAAAATGAATTCTCAATGTTTATGTAGTTTTTGTCCAAGAATCTTTATTAGGAAAATTTAATGATTAGGGTGTTGTTGCTCCCTGCCTTCCTGTGTTTACCTTCCATGTCGATGGGCTTTTCCCTACTGAGTATATGTGGCTTTTATTTCTCAAATTATAGGTATTATTGAGAAACTTTCCTTATGGATACTGAGTTAACAAATTGATACTAAGCCTCTGCAAGAAGCCCAATGGGAATATCAAACCCTAGCTTTAATCCCTCTGCCGATGAAAAAGAAATATGGAGTATTTTCAGTTTTTTTTTTTTTTAAGTCTATCAGTCAGGTCGTCATACGTGTTCGACCCGCTTTTATTTAGGTAGGGTCGGTTCGGGTCGAGTTGGCGCCTTGGATGGGACTGCTTGGGTCGGATCGGATACAGACTCAGTACTTTGGCCTCGGGTTGCAGGCCTAGTAATGATTATATGAGATGAGATGAGATAAGATAATTTAATTTTGTGTAGCCAAACTGCCCTAAGTGTATGTTTGGCAAGTGAGATGAGACACAAAATTCTCATCTCATTATTACAAATTTTTCAAATTTTCACATAAAATATAATAAACAATTCAACATTTTCAAATCTCAATTCA
The DNA here is from genome assembly GCF_004785595.1 of Juglans microcarpa x Juglans regia. Classification (NCBI taxonomy): domain Eukaryota; kingdom Viridiplantae; phylum Streptophyta; class Magnoliopsida; order Fagales; family Juglandaceae; genus Juglans; species Juglans microcarpa x Juglans regia. The sequence goes on from NC_054595.1 coordinate 23,948,847, forward strand.
ACATTTTCAAATCTCAAAACAATAATAATATTACAAAATAATATTTTAAACTTTCACTGAAAATAAAAATTCTCATCTAAGAGCATTAGAATTGGTTTCATCAAATTTATCTCTAAAATTTGATAAAAAATACATGTTTTCCATAAATTCAAAACTTTCCTAGCTATAACTCTACATTGGATTAACCATTAGATTAGTCAAAATAATAGTATAATATCATTTTTTTAATAATAATATTTTAATTTATTTTTTTCATATTTTACAATTACACTAACTTTATATTAATTAATAATTTAATTTGATACTTAAATTATTGTTTCCCAACTTAAATATATTGTGGCTCAAAATTGGGAAATAATAATTTAAGTAAATAAAATAATGGTTATCGAGTCATGGGAATAGTGAGTCTTCAAATTTGAAAATGAATTAGAATGCACTGTAGCTCAAAGTTTCAGATCTTAGTGTTTGGTGAATCCAATGTAATGATTTTAAACATAAATTCATCAAATTTTGAATATTAGACTCATTTGATGAGTCCAATACCAATGTCCTAACTATCCAAACCTATCCAAATGTAATTATCGCAATTCCTTTGTAAAATAATAGAGCTCTCTATAAAAAATATTAATTTTTTTTTTTTTAGTGAGATCCATTTTTTATATAAGAAAAATACTAATTGTATTTAGGAAAAACTTACAAAAACTTAATTTTCAATGTATTAACTATTGATATGCGGGAAATTTTGAAATTTAAATTTTGAAAGAAAACTGACAAAATGAATCTAATACGTAAAATTGTAAATACATGTATTTGTACTCTCTTTACAAGAGCATGTGCATTGTATGATTTGAATATGTACTTAACATTACTCAAAAAAGTTACCGCACTCTCTCTCTCTCTCTCTTCTTTTAAAATTATAGTAGTCTATCATGTATGGATTATGATCTCATTTGGTTACATAGATAAAACGAGATGATAAATTTATAAATAATAGTGAGATAATTTGTGAATAATAGTGAAATAGTTTGAATTAAGATTTTTATGGGTTTTTGGAAAATGAATAAAAAAATCATAAAGTTAAAAGAGGGTTGAAATATAATTTTTTAATATGATTTTGTTTTGATATTTGAAAAAGTGGAATTATTTTTTATATTTTGTTTGTAAGTTTTGAAAAGTTGTAATGATTAGGTAATGATTATATGAAAAATTTAAAAAATTTAAAATTTGAAATTGAAAAAATGTTTGTATTTGAATGATGTTTGGAATCTTTAATGTTGAGATGAGATGAAATAAAATGACTTGAAAGGTTTGTAAAACCAAACTTGGCCTAAAGCGCACTATTGAAATTTGAGTACTGGCATTGACTACTATAATTTATAGAGTTTTGCTAGTCATTATCCCCACACACCACACTTTTTTTTAATTTATTTTAATCTTCTTAAACTAATTGAGTTCTTTTACTCATTATTTATATACCACGTATTTGGTAAAATAAAATAAATAAAAATTAAGTTTGATGTGAGAATGATGAGTAGAATTTTCTAATTAATATTGTTTGAGAAAATAAAGGGTGGTCCAAATAGTTCTTACAAGACCAAAAAAATAAAATAAAGATGGGAAGTGCTATTAATAATTTAATGATCATCATATAATACAATATTAAATAATTAAAAAACAAGAACTTTGGGGCAAATTATGAGTGTGTGAACATATAATAAATTTTAATTTATTAAAAAAAATATTTATTAATATTAAATATTAATAGATATAAAATATGTCACATTAATTAAGATAAGAAAAACACGTTTTTAAAAAAAAAACCTAGGTAAAAGCTCTCTCTTTCTTTTTCTCTCCAAAGAACCGCTCCAGCAAAAATCCAAACTGGGGGGGAGTTTCGTCCCATCTGGTTAAACCAGAGACTGTGTAACTATTTATTTTCTAATTTTGTTTGTTTTAAAGTATGGCGAAACGTCGATCTGTTGTTTTCCAAAACCCAGTGACTACCATGCGCCCATCCGTAGAATTCACAGGCTAGCAATCCTTCGAACAGCTGAAAACTTTCGTCGAACGGAGCAGCGCGTGCAAGTGATCATAACAGCCACGTGAGATCCATGCGCCACTGCACCAGGAAGCTTCTACTACTGCCACATGCAGCATTTCTGAGACCAGAGACCTCAATTTCTTCAGACTCGACTGGCCGCCACACTCCTAGCATGGCGCATGTCCCTCACGCTATTTGTTTCTTGTATTTTGCTTTGTTTCAAGCTGAAAATTCGGATCTACAATTGTAATTCGTCATTTTTACATCTATCTTTATGTTTATTGCTATTTCCTTTTGTTTGGGTAAAAATAAAAAAGAAATAGTCTTTTGGACATTTTGTCCATAGAGTGAAAGTCCTCTACTTCTTTGGAGGTGGGGTTTGAAATCTCTGCTTTAGGTAGAGTGTGGTTTCTCATACGGTTTCTCTGTAGAGAGTTATAAATAAAAATTAAGACTATATCATTCATAAAAAATTTGTGTACTAGTGGAGCCCTAATCGTGAATAGTTAACTTATAATCTGGAATTTTCTTCGTATGTATCAAGTTATAGCTATAATTTAGCTTTTATAAATGAATGAAGTCTATTTCCTATATAAAAAAAAAAAATAAGAAAAACATTTAGCCTCATTTGGTTTAAGACATCATCTCATTATCATATAATTATTATAATCTTTTTAATTTTTAAAATAAAAATAATATTTTATTAAAATTTTAAATCTCATCTGGTTATGAACAATTTTGAGATGAGTTAGTCAACATACAATTTCTAAATGGAGACTGCTCTTGCAAACTCATATAATTTTCTTAAAAAAAATTTAAAATTATAATAATATTTTTTTTAAAATAATATCTTTTTCTCTTTTATTTTTTTTTTATTTTTTCCCATTCAGGACTATAAATAAAATTTATTCCAATCTCACGATAGTAAAAAAATTTATTTATCCATCAATTCATAATTAGAGGTTCCATAAATTGGTCCAAATGCACATTACCTGGCGTAATGTGATTGGATAGCCGACGTGGCGGATGACAGTCAGCGTGTACAGTATAGATTAGAAAGAAAGAGAGGGAATATGCAAACCAAAGGCGTCTATCTTGTTTTTATTTTTATTTTACTTTCTTTCATAATAAATTAACAGGAAAAAATAAAAAACAAAAGAACAGGGAGAGTGAAAATTCCTGATAAATCTTTATCGGAAAAGTGTCTGATTTCTGTCACTGCAAAATCAGGCTCAGGGATAGAGGCGACGGAGATTTCGTTTCGTATCGGTTTCGGAAGCATCTTGCTATCCGACCGATCGCTTATTGACTGGTAAGGTAGTCTCTGTGAGATACGCTTCCGTTTTACTTCTTAGATCCTCCACTCTCTCTCTCTGCAATTCAGGTGTTGGCAGATCTTGAAACTTGATCTTGATTGATATTTGGGCCTCCATTGACTGACTCCACTTCCTGCTACATTATATGTGAAGTAGATTTTTTTTAAAAAAAATAAAAAATCTCGTGATCTTAGGGTTTCGGTGCCTTATGGTCCTTTTGATTCCTGGGACAAGATGAGGTTTTAGGTAACGATCATTTGAATGGAAATAGAATGTATGATCTTTGTTGTGGATTATTGCCTCTGGGTTTTTCATTTTCTATCATCTGTTTACTTGCCTAGACATAAGGAAAAAAACTAATCACTAAACAATTGAATATATATATATATATATATATTTTGGAAAAATCTAATTGTAAGTAATTCTGTGCACTAATACGGGTACTCATTCAATATGATTGGTCAGAAAGTAAATTTTTTTGAAAACAGTGCTAATTTGAATTTAGAATACGAAGGCAACAACATTAGTACGCAGATTGGTACGCAAACTTGCTTGTACATAGCAAAACTCATATATTTTATCTTTACTCTCTCTCTCTGTGTCGTTTCTGTTGTCTACATTTTCCAGGGAAACCAAAGGGAGCAATCAGATTCTGTCACTGTTGCTGATTTTGATACACGTTCTGAATTTACTCATTTCATAATTAGCGAATGCATGTATGAATTTTCTAATGAAACTGAGATTTAATCTGGTCTGATTTTGGAACTTGTTTTTGCCTCAAGCAGAACATTCAAAATTCAGCGGCCAAGTTCAGGGGGCGACTTGCCCCAGGTTCGGAGGGTGAATTCAAGCGCACTTCCATTAGGCATGGATGACGAATTGGAGAATGGTAATCTCAGGCCTTACGTGGACAGGCCAAGGACTTTCCCTAACATGCGTAATAAGGCTTATAACCCGTTGGTAAGGACCTTAATCTTGTTCATTTTCGTGTAAACTTGTCTCATTTTGAATTAATATATGTCGAGTTGTATGACTATAATATGAGTACAACTCATGCACCTGTATGGATCCCACCCATTACCTTATATGTTTTTTTTTTGGTTTTGTAATAGACTGACTGCACATTGCTTAATATCTGCTTAATTGTAACATGATTACATATTTTCATTTTTTTCCTTGTACAGTTCACGTATGCTTTTGGTTCCTCTTGGAGTACAATCTATTTTCCCTCTGTTTTGTTGATGCAGCAAGCAGTTACTTTTTTCTTGTGCTTTTGATTTGTAACTGATACAATAGAAATTTACTGCACTACATGGCTGTAAATGCCATCGTGGTAATCTTATGTAGTTGAACTTCAAGAAACCATATTGCATTTCAATATCCTGTGTTAAATGGAACCTACATCCTGCATAGGAATGCAGTGGGGGTGTGATCTTAGGTTTAAGTCCCATGGGGTGTAGGCCTGGTTTGGATAGCAAAGTCCTCCCATCTCATCTCAATATCCAAACACCACAAATACAAACACTTTTCAATTTCAAATCTTTAACTTTTTCATCTAATCATTACGTAATCATTACAACTTTCCCAAACTTCCAAACAAAATTCAAAAAATAATTCAACTTTTTCAAATTTCAAAACAAAAATTATATTCTAATAATATTTTAACTTTATAATATTTTTATTTTTTCTCTCTCCTTTCCCATAACCCCATAAAACATATTAACTCAAACATTTCACTACTATTCACAAACTATTTCACTATTATTCATAAATAATCTTATCTCATCTCACTATCCAAACGAGGCCTAAGTCATATATGAATGAAAGAAATACATAATGCGTTACCCGGCCTACTAGCAAACTAGCTGAACATTGATAGAAAAGTAGAACATAACTTTAGATGAGTAACAGACTGATAAATCTGATCGGTATTCAAATTGTCTGTGCACACTTTTAATGATGGAAATTTGTAAGAAAGAGGGTGAGGGGATAACATCCTTGAAGAGTAGGAGAGTAAAGAGATAACTGTTCATAAGACAGAAATCAACTGACTTTATTAGCTCTTCACCTCCTGTGTTGCAACTTCTGGGCTTGTATTATAAAGAGACGTGACACAAATCACTAAGCTTTTAATCTTGGGTTTGGGAGACGTATTGGGAAAAATACATGAAAGATAGGCTAGTCTAATTGAGGTTTCCATTCACTAATTAATTAGAAATAATTTTCCACTCATGAACTAAAAATTTAGGATAGTATTTTCCATGTGAAAAACTTATTCTTAGCCTCCACTATCAATCTGGATGGAGTTGTTAAAGAAAAAGGATTTTTTTAGAATAAATCATTTCATTGACAACGCAACTTGGCTATCGTTTCTTCTCCCTGAGGCAAAAGTCAGCTTTCCTGGGCATGCTTTTAGGCTTCTAATTCAGGAAGACTTGCATTCCTTCTTGGGCAAGCAGTCTTTTGTCACTGCAGTGCTTTGAGTAATGCCACGAAATTATCTTCAAAGCGTGGATTTGGGCTTTCTGAACTAGTATTGTTCAAGCTTTTCACAAACAGAATAACAACCTGGCGCAACCTTTCATAGCTCTGAACTGGAATTGCAACTTTTCATTGTCAGAGTTATATTAAACAAGCGAGCTAGTTCAAAAATATCTAGTTTAGCTGTCGGCCACTCTATTTCTTTCTTTTTTTTTTTTTTTTGATCGGGAAACAAAATTTTATTGATCATAAAGAATAGGCAAAAGCCCAGGTATACAGGACATATACAAAGCCACTCTGTCTTTCTAGTCTAAGTTTTCTGGATTTTCTGGCTTTTTTTTTCTTACTCAAACTAGGAGCTTTTGATGTATGCCCCCCATTTATCTATTTTTATGCTCGCTAATAAAAAAAAAATTTACTTATTAAAAAAAATAACTATGGTCTAATATAATTACTATTGTGACTGGTGAAAATGTATATTACTTTCTTTTTATGAAAATGAAGTACTGGTTCATGTCAGTTTCTTTATTATTACTTCTAAACTGCAGGATTTGTAAAATTCTTGCTTTTTTCAATGTCATTTTGCAGCATTTTAGTCTTATCTTGTTTCATCACATATGACTTTTTGTTTGGTTTTCCCTTGTGTGGATGGTGGCTTTCCCTTGAGTGGGTAGAATTAATTTGTTCCTTTTTGCAGATTTTTCGAATTCTCATGGGAATAAATGTTCGTGTTCTTTTGATACTTCTACTCTTGGGATTTGGAGTGATCTTTTACATTGGAGCAAAAACTTCTCCGATCATTGTGTTTGTCTTCTCAGTGTGTATCATCAGCTTCCTTCTGTCCATATATCTTACAAAGTGGGTACTCTCAAAGGATGAGGGGCCTCCTGAGATGGTTCAGGTACATCTATTTTCAATCTATATTTAAAATGTTATTTGCGTTGCTTCTTTATCTTTTGCAGTACTATTTTTTTATGGTGCATCGTATGCTGTTCAATTTCACTTTGACTATATACTCTAGCTTGGGAGACAATTCAATCTTCATGTTTCTGTAACCTCTTTTTGTTGTCTACGTGCATGGACACTACCATTTATTATGTCGACATGATTTCTTTATTTTTGTCTTCCTAAAAAGCAAAATACAATCGACAAAACAGCAAAAGGATAGGTGTACTGGAAGTAGTGTTCATTTTCAGTCCCTGACTTAGGCGACTTAGGCAGCTTGATGGTGTTTTGAACAATTGGAGTTTGGTTTTGTCATTTTCTAGATTGATACCCAAACTTATTTATGATTTCTTTATCAGTAAGGACCCGCAATATCTTAAATAAGGTGGTTGAATGTTCCAATTGAAATCTCATTGTTTCAGGGTTAGGTCTTTTCTAATAATTACTAAACCTTGAAATTATGGTCTCAGCCTCAACTGTAAACATTGAAATGTATCTAAACTTTTGAAAATTTTGGACCAACATTCCTTATAATTTGAGGAAACGTGGTCTTATCATTATGGATTGGTGGTTTTTGTACAAGAAAGATGGGGAATCAGTGGATCATCTTTTGTTACATTGTGGAGTGGCCCGGTGTTTATGGAATGTGATCCTTAATCGGACCGGGGTGGCATGGGTTATGTCCGTTAGAGTTATGGATTTTTTTTTTACAAGTAATAAGAAATTTTATTGATATAAAGATAGGCGTAAGCCAGGTACACCGGAAGTATACATGTGAAAACACCGCTTTAAGAACTAAAAAGTTATGGATATTTTTAAGTGCTGGACAGGTATTATTAGGGGAAATCTACACATTGCTCCTGTGTGGAGAATGATCCCTCATTGTATTATGTGGTGTTTGTCAATGGAGAGAAACAAGAGGTGCTTTGAAGGCATGGAATGTTCTTTGGATGAGCTGAAGAGATTTTTTTACAATACTTTACTCTCTTGGGCTTCGGCCATTACTTGTAATGAGGACAATTTTCATGATTTGCTTGATCTCTCACTAGTGCTTAGTGGTAATTAGGTATATTCGATGTATACTCCTTGTATACTGGGGCTATGCCTTTTCCTATCAATAAAATTTTACTTTTACTTATAAAAAAAAATTATTCCTTATAATTAGTATTCGCAGAAGAATAATTGTTTTACGATACCAACAATAGAACTAGATGAGAATGTAAGACAAATGGAATATGTCATAATTGCCTTTCCCCCTAGAATTTGAACGTTCTTTCCGCAAAATATAGCATTCGTTCTGGACTTGTTGTTTTGTTCTTTTGATTGACTCCTGCACACCTATTTTGAACTCACAACCTCAATGTATACCTCTTTCTTATGGGGGATAGATGTGCCATCTGAGGTAGAGCGTATTTCCCAAAACTTTTCATCCTTTCCTGAATACAATTATCTTTTCAACTAGTATTATGAATGAATAAGCTTAAGAGGGAACTGAATTGTGGCTCTGATTTTGCAATTTGTCATGTACTTGTCCTGAGCTTATCATTTCACTTTCTAGATATCAGATGCAATACGAGATGGAGCTGAAGGATTCTTCAGGACCCAATATGGGACTATCTCCAAGATGGCATTGTTACTAGCACTGGTTATCTTGTCCATATATTTGTTTCGCAGCCCAACTCCCCAACAAGAATCTTCCGGCCTAGGAAGGTGATAACATAACTTAATATTTGTTATAGGGCACTTTGCCTAGTCCTGTTTTTCATTTTCCCCCTGGTGACTACAATTCACAATTTTAAATCTGCTGGTGCAGGTCAACTTCTGCATATATCACTGTTGCTGCATTTCTTTTGGGGGCTCTTTGTTCAGGTATTGCAGGGTATGTTGGGATGTGGGTGTCAGTTCGTGCAAATGTACGAGTCTCTAGTGCTGCAAGACGGTCTGCAAGGGAAGCATTGCAGGTTGCCTCATTTTCTAGTTCTATATTGAAAAGAACAGTTTTAGATTGATACCATAACTGGAAAGTATCATTTTCAGATAGCTGTTCGTGCTGGTGGTTTCTCTGCCTTGGTTGTTGTTGGTATGGCTGTAATTGGCATTGCCATCCTTTACTCCACATTTTATGTTTGGTTGCGGGTGGATTCGTTGGATTCAATGAAGGTTATTGATTGTACGTGTTGACTTCCTTGGTTCCGTCACTTATTATTATGAAACCTAGTGCATAGATCTCATTGTTTCTATGATATGATCCAGTAGTTGACTTTTATGTATCGGTCTTTCAGTGCCTCTTCTCCTGGTGGGTTATGGTTTTGGAGCTTCTTTTGTTGCTCTGTTTGCTCAGTTGGGAGGTGGAATTTTCACAAAAGCAGCCGATGTTGGGGCTGATCTTGTTGGTAAAGTAGAGCAAGGAATACCAGAAGATGATCCTAGGAATCCTGCTGTTATTGCAGATCTGGTTGTTATCCATTCTCCTTTGTTGATTTTTCCTGTTAAGTTACTGTATATTTACTTTCAGAACTTATTGTTTGGGGTTCCAATAAAAATTCAACGGTTCATCCTTGCACTTGATGATCATTTTTATTGGTGAAAGTTGAGCTGGAAGTTAATTATGAGGAGCATATTATAAGTGTGCACATCAAAAGTTGAAGGTTTCCGTTTCACTTTTTTTTTATACCATTATAACTATGTTTTTTTATTTTTCATGCTAGACTGAATCATGTGATGCATGTGTTATAAGTTCATTTGAACCTTTTCTGTTGTGATGATATTTTATTGGTGGAAGTGAAAGGTAAAGCATTTTACATCCCTTGAGGCAAGTTGGAGGTATTTGGTGAGCTTTTGGGTTTTGGATTTCCATTTGTAAATGACTAAAACTAGGAAATATTTTTTTGATAGGTGACTAAAAATAGGAAATATTAAAATAAAAATCAAAATATCAAGCAATGTAGTTAATGATAGATGTATAAATTAATGTGTATATTTACCCAGGGCGGTGTTATATCTATAGGAACAGGGGCGATGTGTTACAATGCCTCTGCACTTTTACTTGACACCTATCATAGTGATAAATAGCTTGTTTTGCATAGTTCAATGTGCCAATAAAATTGTGAAGGAATTATAAGTTAACTTACCCAAAAGATTATGACATGGTTTGGTATTTTTTGCTTTTTTTGAGAAGTGTGAAGTTGAAAAAGCGTCAGTTTGTACCTTTCTAACTTCTACTCTCGTTTATTCATAAAAAAAACTTCTACTCTCTTTTTTCGGGTTATTTACGTTCTTGTCAGTTTTTAAGGCACTTGTACTTAACTTTTGCTATTAGGTTGGAGATAATGTGGGTGATTGTGCGGCTCGAGGTGCTGATCTTTTTGAAAGTATTGCAGCTGAAATAATTAGTGCTATGATACTTGGGGGAACAATGGCCAAGCAGTGTAAAATTGAAGGCAAGTTGTGTGTGTGTGGGAGCATGTATGTATATGTGTGTGTAGTTGTGAGTTTGCATACGTGTTAAATTAGCTCATCCATAGTCCATTTGTTTATGCAGATCCATCAGGCTTCATCTTGTTTCCTCTTGTTGTTCACTCTTTTGACCTTGTGATTTCATCGATTGGAATACTGTCAATCAGGGGTACAAGGAACTCTGGCTCAAAGTCTCCTATTGAAGATCCAATGGCAATTCTTCAAAAAGGATATAATCTTACGATAGTGTTATCTGTTCTGACATTTGGTTTGGTAATACTAATATTCTACAGTTACATTTTTTTTACCATAACTTTAACAAAATCTAATTGCAATGCTCATTAGCATTTTCCTTCATCATATATAAACATTTTTGGCTTTAAATCTTAAATTCTCAAGCATTGGAGACCACATTATTTTTGCTTTGATCTGTTTGCATTCTGATACATGGTTATACCGGTGGCTTGAAATCTCTTACAGTCCACCCGTTGGTTGCTTTACACTGAACGAGCTCCTTCTGCATGGTTCAACTTTGCTCTTTGTGGGTTGGTCGGTATCATTACCGCATATGTTTTCGTTTCGATTACCAAGTACTATACTGACTACAAGCATGAGCCTGTACGCACATTAGCCCTTGCGAGCTCCACAGGTCATGCGACTAATATAATTGCTGGAGTCAGTTTGGGCCTGGAATCAACAGCTCTTCCTGTTCTTGTCATTAGTATATCTATTGTTTCAGCTTTCTGGCTGGGTCAGACATCCGGTCTATTGGATGAAGCTGGAAATCCAACTGGCGGGCTCTTTGGCACTGCTGTAGCAACAATGGGAATGCTCAGCACTGCTGCCTATATTCTTACCATGGATATGTTTGGTCCAATAGCAGATAATGCTGGTGGAATTGTAGAGATGAGTCAGCAGGTACCTTTGACTGATGAATTCTTTCATGGTTTGCCTTAAATAATGAAGGAAATCGTTTTTTTCCTCCTCAAGATATAATGTAAGCGTATATTATTTTTCTGACAGCCAGAAAGTGTTCGTGAGATCACTGATGTGCTTGATGCAGTAGGGAACACAACAAAAGCTACAACCAAAGGATTTGCCATTGGTTCTGCAGCCCTTGCGTCTTTCCTCCTGTTTAGTGCTTATATGGATGAGGTAGCTGCATTTGCTCAGGAACCTTTTAAACAGGTAGGAAAAATGTGCTTCCACTTTTACTTATCTGCTTCCGTTTTACATAAACATATATATTGTTATCTGCTTTAAGTGCTGTTGCATCCTGTCATAGTTTTTGTGATTTCAAATTGGCTTTCAGGTTGATATTGCCATTCCAGAAGTTTTTGTTGGTGGATTGTTGGGCTCCATGCTTATTTTTCTATTTAGTGCATGGGCCTGTTCTGCAGTTGGCCGAACTGCTCAAGAAGTTGTGAATGAAGTAAGGAGACAGTTTATTGAGAGGCCTGGTATAATGGTGAGAATAAATTTGTTAGTAATTTCTGCTTTGTACTTTAGTTTCATGTTTCTAAGTGATGCAATTGTTTTAACTGCTTGTTGCAGGACTACAAGGAGAAACCAGATTATGGTCGCTGTGTTGCTATTGTAGCATCGGCTTCTCTGAGGGAGATGATAAAACCTGGTGCTTTGGCTATTGTTTCACCTATTGTTGTTGGTGGGTTGATTGCTCTTGTTCTCATTGTTGCTTTCATCCAGTGTCTCCATGCACATCAATTTTTATTTATTTTTGCATGACGATATATTTTAGAAAAGGAAATAATGAATATGCTGTGCATGTCATGGTAATATGGAAGTAGTGCATTGCGTGGTTCTAATTATGCAAGTGCAAAAAGATCAAATTTTCATGATTTGAGTAATTATGCTTTAGATGGGTCGAGTGATACATGGCTTCAGGGAAGACATGCTTTTGTAATTTACATTGAAGTTTGCTCTAAGTGCTTTGTTGAGCGTCATGTTCAGTGCTGCAAGAGCTGCTACTGTGTGATTCACATATGGGTTCTTTTAATTCATACTGTTATAAGGCTTGTCAGCAAATATGCACAGTAGTCCATGCATGGCCGTGTCTGGTTATACAGTAGAAATTTTACTCCAGCCGTGGAGTGTAATGATGAATATCTACACATTATTGTATCTATTTTATTTTATTTTATTAAAATAGCTATTATTTGATACAAACCCATATATTTTGGAATCGGTGGTGATAGTACCAAGAGATGGAATTAGTAGTAGCATTTGTGGTTATGCAGGTTTCAGTTGTGGTGGCTGCAGTATCATTTTAAAATCTGAAAGTGCTGTATAATCACTCAAGTAGTCTGTTTAATTTTGTATCTTATATAATCAATGACACGGTGAAATTTACTGCAGGTCTCTCGTTCCGGATTTTGGGTTACTATACTGGGCATCCTCTACTTGGGGCTAAAGTAGTGGCCGCCATGCTCATGTTTGCCACAGTTTCTGGCATTCTTATGGCTCTTTTCCTGAACACAGCTGGTGGTGCCTGGGATAATGCAAAGAAGTATATAGAAACAGGGGCCCTCGGAGGCAAGGGGAGTGATTGTCATAAAGCAGCAGTTACTGGAGATACGTAAGTCTTGTTGATGTCCTCTTTTTTGTTGCTGTTCTTACCGCTTCGTTTTTAGCCTTACCTATAGTATTTCTAGCAGTGGTAGTGATGGTAATGGGAGGTTTATTGTGAACTGATTCTACCATTTTACCCTTTGTTTTTCATTAGAAAAAAAAAAAAAAAAAATTATCTGAAATCCTGGAATAGTTTCTGTGATTGGCGTAAAGTCAGAAACATGAATCAGGCAGACCCCCTCACCCGCAACAAAAATAAAAAACAAAACAAAGACAAACAAAAGAAAAGATGCTTAGCTTTCATCATGGTTAATAATTTTTTTGATATGTAATTAGTTGGAGATGTTTCGTCATGGTTTATATTTAAGAAAAAAGAAATACAAGTACCATTAGAACAAGACAACAGGTTAGGAATATTGGGGTGACATGGAATCTGATTGGCCCATATGCGCAGGTCACTAACACAAGGTGAAAACAGGGGTTTCATGATATTTTTCCACAATTTTTCTCCCTCCCCCCTCTCCTTTCCTCTGGATTGGGGTTTATTTTTCAATTGCTGATCAAGGAGTTCGTATTTTAATGGAAGTTTGTACTGTATTAGGTTTTATTTCTTCAAATGTTCATTTGACTTGCCCCCTTGATATCAGGCTTGGAAAAATATTATTAGAGAATCGAAGTATCTGGATTATTTGCTGAAGAAGAGTTCAGTTTCCCTAAGTTGCTTCTTAAATAATATATCAAGGTTCTATAATATGAAGGCTTAGTCTACTACTTTGAATACACCAGAATTTTGTGTGGGCCTTTTGTTTCTAGTATAACATTGATTACTTAATGCTTCCTTTCAACTTATAAAAAAAAAAAAAAAAAAAACTTAATGCTTCCTTTCATTATAATCTCTGAATTCTTATAACTTGTTTTGTTATTTCTTACATGTCCTGCAGTGTGGGAGACCCATTCAAAGACACGGCTGGACCTTCTCTTCATGTGCTCATAAAGATGCTTGCAACCATTACGCTTGTCATGGCTCCAATTTTTCTGTGAGGTTTACCGTTTAGGCCTGCCCCCCCCCCCTTGTGGTCTCTCACCCGCGCACAACACCCACCTCCCTTGGATACATAGCTACTTTGCAAATATGATGGTAGGTATTTTCATGTATATCAAGGGTGCCCGATTCATAGTCATACAGATTTTCTTTTTTGCTTAATCCAAATAATACATGTTAGTTAGCATCTCATTTTAGTGCCTAATGGTTTAAAATATATCTATTTAGTGTATGTATCGAGTTATCCAGACCACAATCATGGGATCGGCTTGAGCCTCATGTTTTCCTAGAGTTTCATTTTTCCTTTTTGGCTGTTTGACCGCATGAATGTGATGTGTCTATAGCCTTGTAACAGATAGGCACTCTTTTTGGGCATTTGCTATTGTCTATTGATTTAAACAACTGAGTTTTCATGATTTTCTTGCATATGCATCTATTTTGTATTTAAGCGTTTTCTCTGTAGTGTATTTAGGCTATTCTTGGTGTTGGACTTCCATTTTTTTTTTTCTTTATTCTCTTTATTCACACACGCACAAGCAAGCAAACTTGGGATAGGAGAATGACCCTATAAGAAGAGTTGAAGACAGTAAAATCGTTATTCTGGGAGGGAGGGAAACAAGGAAGGGGATGGAGGACAAAAGACAAACTTAAGAGCAGTGGAACGAGAATTAACGTTACCATAATCTCCATGAATCTCCCCTCGTTCCATTCACATCCAAAAACCTTCCTCCCGCCATAACTTCGTGATTTATGTAGTATTTAGTAGGGGAGTAACCAAATACATTGTTAGGATCTGTTCCATGCAGTCAGTCATTTTGAAAAAAATAAAAAAAATAGTCTATTATGAAAAATTATCTTTTCATGTGGAAACTTGATTAGATTTCTCGCAAGATATCAAAAATAATTTTTGAACACCAAATAACTTCTTATCTATATGGGAAAGAGGTTGTAAACCCGAATTCATATGTTTGAGAGCAATGTTATATGTAATCGTGGAGTGTGCAAGTGACGTGCAGACGCTTTAAAAAAGAGTGAGGTTTACTATTAAAAAATTATTATTTTTTTATATGAATTTCGTATTTATTCACTTTTTTCAAAGTGATTGTTTGACGTTTGCGTACGAACGACTGCAACTATCACTTTTTTATGTTTGAACACCAAATAACTTTTAATCTGAGTTTATGGGAAAAAGGTTGTAAATCCAAAAATCACTTGTCAAAATGTAAAAGTCTAATGTCATGTATATAATAACGGATGACTAACTAATGATACAATTGAAGCTATATTAAAATCATTAAAAGGAGTACAAACTTCTTTTTCAAATAAAATGTGATCGTAAATACCACATACTCAGACTCACAATAGAGTATCATATTCCTAAGTGAGATACTCCATGTTATCTTCCATCCTTACAAATTGCCTTTATGGTTTTCAGTGGAATGACGTCATTGGCTAGGCTACTACTACAGGAAATAAGATCCTCTCTATTTCAAATGAAATTATTAAAATGTCATGTATTTTACATTAAATTAATAAACTGGAATGGATAGAGAATCGCAACGATGAACGAAAATTTGATGTCCTCTGCACAAAATAATGGCAGATACACTAAAACTTGGACATGATATCCAAACTAATATCTATTTCCCATAATGAAAAAGAAATCTATCTTATTATCTCTAAAAGATCTCCCCCACCCTGATTTCACTCAGGTCTCTCGTCTCCTCTCCTCATTTCGTTGCATTCACACAACATCCAGGGAAAAGAAAAGGAAAAAGATCTGGCGATCAAGATGAAAAATCAAGACCAGTAATCATCTACACATTTGAGGATGATTAGAGGGTGTAAGCTCACAATGATCCGGTGAGTAGCACCCAATCTTGTCTGCATCGAAACCAAGCTGATCATGCAGGTGAAGCACTGCCTCTGATCTTTTCTCCTCAACGACCTTCAAGATTTTCTCGAACACAGACACTTGGCAGGGAATCTTGAGCACTCCTTCTTGCTGAAAGCCAAATTCTTCTTCGGCTTCTCGCAGTAACATCCCAAATGCTTGGTGACCCAAGTACTGTGTTGGGATGATGAATCTCTTCAGCTCCTTCCCTACACAAACGGCAAGAAAGCCTTTCGGCACGACATCATTGGAAGCCCCCGAAACATCTGAGAAGGAGAGTGTTCTCTTCAGGATGAATTTGATGCTCTTACTGCCATTGCTAGTGGTACTACTACTACTGCTGCTGCTGCTGCTGGAAGTAGCAGAAGAAATAGAATTAGAGCTGTTTTTTGGAGCATTTGCAAGCTTTTTCCACTTCTTGAGGATCTGTTGAAGCCTGACAATATCTCTGATCTTGTTAGACTTGTTGGATTTGTTTGAATCCATTGAAGTTAGTGCTTGCTACAGAAAAAAGACCAGCTGCTGGTTCTTCTTCCTCGGATACTCCTCAAGTGGGTGGTGGTGCAAGTATTTAAAGAGAGTTGTTAATTAATCATTATTTGATAGTTTACTTTTTTTTTATATATAAATCATTAAATTTAGGGAACGTACGTCGGTTAGTGCAGGTGCCGCAACTGCCTCAGCACTCACTAGCTAAAGGAATCGAATCCCATCAATGGGTTTTTTTTGTTTGTTTAATCAGTGATGATTAATCCCAAGGTGATCATGAACTTCTAGATTTCAACCTGACTCTCTTGGTTTCTGTACTTATTTTTTTTCCTTATTATATTTTCTGTAAAAAATTAAAAGTACTCGCTACCCGGATCTCATTTAATGCAAATTCGAATTTATAAAATATTTAATTAAATGAAATAAAATTTAGAATTTCAACCAAAACCTTAGCTATAGAAAGTTGCTCTCCAAAATATTACAATACAGATCTCTGATCTGTCTTGGATTCTGTACTTATTAATGTTATTTAGTCAATTGGGTTGTCTTTATTTATTGAATTCCAGGGTGCTTAGAAGGTCGTGAAAGATGTCGCTCAAGAAATTCCATGTGAAACGCCAATACCTTTCTATAAAGAAAGAGAGGAAAAAAATATATACGCAATTAGCACACAAGTTTACATGATCTTAGTACTGGGTGTGAACATGCATGGACATCATCCTTTTCATTCAATGCATGGACTAAAATTGAATTAATTAATGATTATTTATGGAAATTATTTATGGTGTTATATACTTGGATGCTCAATTGGTTCCAAATAAATGAAAACATGATTGAATTGACCCTTCAACCTTTTCGGGCGGAGTGGAAGAAGAGGGGAAATTTTCAAAAAAAGAGAAAGAAAAATTAATTATAATTCAAACTATATATTCATATTCAATGGTAAAGGAAAATTATATATATACATACATATGCAAATGCTTAGCATGTAGTCAGATGCATATATAGAACAGACTGATGATGCTTTAGGCTTAATTAATTTAAAGACAGTTGACTTGTGGTGTTTCTTTCTTTAATTACAAGTCCACCCCAGATGCAATTGCAAAATAATTCATGGAGAGTAACAACCATGGAAATTAAAAAAAAAATGTGGTAAGATTGCAAATTTTATTAAAAATAGTAAGTAAATTAATTATAAATATGGAGTTTACGATGTGGTCAATTAAGAGTGGTAGCTAGAAGATGGAAAAAATAATCGTACACTTTGGTTTAAGAGCACAAAATAATCATATATATATATATTTATTTATATACAGAGAAATAATGTTACTACACCGTCTCATTTTACTTATTCATTTTGATCGTTCATGTATTTAATTTTTTTATATTTTTTTTTACTTATTGATTAAGAAAATAACTATTAATATATTGATATATTTTTTAAAAAATATTTAAAAATATTAAAAAATATAAATAAAAAAAAATGCCGCACGCCAAGCGGTCACGGCATCCTAGCAACACTCTAGATATAGAAATATGATCCCTATCATGCATTGGGACAAGTGATTCCCAATATCTTAAAGAGTGAGGCTATTATACCGCCCTACTCTTATCGTCCAGCGTTTTTTTTTTTTTTTTACATTTTTTTAAAATATTTAAATATTTTTAAAAAATAAAAAAAAATATATCAATACACTTAAAACCACTTCCTTAATCACTAAGTAAAAAAAAAAAAAAAAACTTTGTCAAGCGGTCAAATAGAGCAGTAAGAATAAGACCGCATAGTAGTGTTTCTCATATCTTAATCAGTAAATTGCTATAGCACATGAAGTTTGCTTTGTTTACAGACTATGGATTCCTATTAATTTATCATTTTCTATAAATTAATGGGTTTCTTAAAGGGACGTTGCTCTCATCCATTTGCACCACTCACGTGAATTCTTCTTTAGCACACATTATTCAAAGCATCGATTTTTATTTATAAAACTATATACAATACATAATTGAAACAAAACTATGTCACATCAATTAACATAAAAAAAAAAAAAACAATCGTAATGCAGTGTTTATGATCAGTGACGGAACCACGTCGAAGGTTCCAGATGAGAAGGTAAGCAAGCAGCAGGCCAGCAGCCATGTATCTACTGCAAAAACTAGTTTTCCAGAGGTATTTTTTTTTTTTTTTTTGTAGTGATATTATATACAAATTTTAAATAGACAAGTTTCACGTAAATCATTTATAAAAATATAAGTTTCACTCAAAAAAAATAGATTTTTTTACATAGATGGAGTCAATTTCTTTACAAAATCTAAGTGAGGTTTAATTATTTGAAGTTTGTACAATTTTTTATTTTTTTAATTTTTTTTAGCAAAAGTGAAAAGAAACAAACAAAGAAAATACAAAAAGTTTTCCAGCAGTAGTATTCATCGCATAGGTTGTTTAATTTTGAGTGTACAAAGAGTTTTCACCTTGTACATATAGTTTTTTGTTTTCCTTATTCATTAAAATAAGAAAAACAAAGCTACCTCATGATTACAATGGCTCCCGGTGTCTCCAGAAGGTGCATGCATGTTATCCAATCCGTAATGGGTCAAAAGGAGGCATATTCAATTCAGGAGAAAGCAATCCGAAAATACTGTAAAGTCTATACATTATAGAGACAAGATTCTATACATAATATTAACAGAAAACAAGAGGACAAAAATGTTAAAAAAATATTTATTTTTGTATTTATTTTTAATCACCACTTTAATCCTGTATTTATTTTTGTCATTTTTTTTAATCATATCAATCATAACACCCATCATCCATATACTTTAGGCACTCCATAAAATATGTGAACAGTCCAAGCTGTAACGACGAAATTAAAAAAAAAAATAAAAAAAATGGAGCTGCATGTGTCTAGCAATCTGAACGGTTCAATAAATATAATTACATGAAATAGATAAATAAATAAATAAAAAGAAGTTTGAATGAAAATAATATAATTAACAAACATGTGTATGGATGGTTGAAATATCTCTCCACAAAAAACGAAGCTAGTGAGATTACTTCGGTTTTTATTAAACGAATGATACTTCCTTAAAACGTTTTGGGCTTTGGAACATTTTAAGTGGGCTTCGCACTCATGATTTCTACCCATTTTCTTCTGTTAAGGCCCCTACAACATAAGGATTGTCAACCCCTCTCTCTCTCTCTCTCTCTCTCTCAAATAATAATAAGTGTTTTGCTATGTACAAACAAATTTATATACCAATCTACGTATTAATGTTGTTGCCTTCATATTTTAAATTCAAATTAGCACTATTTTCAATAAAATCTACTTTCTGACCAATCATATTGAATGGGTGCGCATATTAATACGCAGAATCGTTTACAATTAGATTTTTCCTAATAATAACTCTTCCTCCTATTCTCCTTCTGATTTCTTTCACTCCTCTAGATTATTTTTCAAACTCAATTACTTTTTAAGGCATTTATTTTTTTGCTGTTAACCAACAAATTCAATGGAATCCCAAAAATACCAACGCACTTAATTTAAGCTCTAATCCATGATTATCCAATTTTTTTGTTGTCAGTTGGGCAGGTAGCACCCCTATTGCCGAACTTGACTCGAGTAAAAAAATTCAAGTCCAAATTCTAGATTTTTATTTAACCTTTATTCGAACTCGACTCGATAAGTTAAACTCTCAATTCGAGCTCATTCCAAAAAAGAGCTCAGCTCGAGTTGTTTATTTTTATTTCTTGAATAAGATTTAATAATTAATAAATTAGATAAATAAAAAATCTAATATTAAATTTGTACAACTAACAAGTAGAACCTCTATTAAATTATAAGATTTTGAAAATTTATAAATAATTAATATGTAGCTAGTTGATATTTATACATAATAACAATATATTATATGCCTACATAAACTATTAATATATACACATATAATGATAGCATATATCTATTTCATATATAGTTTCCACATACTAATATATGAAATTATTAAATTATTATATAACTTATAAAATATAGCTATAAAACATATTCAATATATAGGCATAAGTAATTAAGTTACATGTTATATATTTAAGAAAAATACTTGTGGCAGTCGAACGGGGGAAGCGACGAGCAACCCGTGTCCATGTAGAAAAATAAAATGGTTCGTTTCATTCGTTTTAATTTTTCCAAATATTGACTTCGTTTCTTCTTTTCCATCCTCCATTCGTTTTCACCTTCTCTGAATCCTCTTCTCCCTTTTGTTTTTTTCTTTTTCGAATCTTCTTCTTCTCACTCCCAAATGTGCCCCTTCGTGTTTCCATCCCCCCCTATGTTTTCATCCTCCTCCATTCTTCTTTGTTTAATTCAAATTTATCTTGTTCCCTGAACGCCTTGCTCTCGGATACAATTCTAGTGGTAGGGCCAGGCAATAATCCTCAAAAGTGAAGGTTGTGAACCCTAATCACAAGTCCATCCTATACACTTAACTGCTTATTTTTAATTTAATTTTATGAAAAAGGCCAATTCCTGACCACATTCATGCAACTTCTTATCCTGCCGCCAACCCAAAGAAAGCCCACATGAGATCTAATCCAACTATCTAGATGTTCATCCTACCATTTCTAGATAACATCTAAATGGATCTATGCTTACTAGTTCAAGCACTTGCCATGTGAGATACAAAGCTTTGGTCTCTCTTTTTGAATTTTGATGATGACTCTCCTACAATCTAACTCAATTTTTTTGCTCATTGAAAAAAAAAATATATATTTTTTCTTTCCATTCCTAAGAACCTACCAAAGTTAATGAACAAAATAAAGAAAACACATAAAGAAGTTCAAAATAAACTTTTTACAACAGTGCCGACAACCAAGATAGAGGAAGTGAACAACTAGATTTTTCACAAGAAAAATGCAAATCCTTTAAAAAAATTTCAAATGTAAAAATGTGGAAGAGCCCATGAAGAGAACCCACAGTGAAAATAGGGATTTGCAAATCCTTTTTTTTTTAATAACCCAAATGCAAAAACTATTTGTCGATCTGTGGAAGAATCCATGAAGAGAACCCAAGGTAAAAAATCGATTTTTGCCAACCTACAAAGAGAAGCTCGGTTTTGTAGGAAGAGAAGCTAGGCACGAAGAGAAACTCAGCATGAAGAGAAGCTTCGTTATGCATGAAGAGAAGCTCCATGAAGATGAAGAGAAGCTCTGTCTGCCTGTATTCTTGTTGTTTTCGTCTTTTCCTGTTTTCTCTTTTCAATATTTGTTTTAAAAAAATGGGCTGACGGGGCATGCAAGTTGCACCACAATTGCGCATAGCCGACTGTCCGTAGAAAAACTATATATTTAATTATAAAAGTGTTATGATTATATTATTATCTAATACATATATATATATACATAGGTGTGTGTATATATTTATTATTATATGAATGAGCTTTAATCGAGTCGAGCTAACGAGTCGACTCGAGTATAAACGAGCGAGCCTTAACTAACCTTAGTCGAGTCGAGTTTAATAGGGTATGTCTCATTTACTAATCGAGCGGGTATTTGCTTTCATGGTCGAACCTTTTTTTTTTCATGAGTCGAGTTTGATTCAAGTTTAACCAGATGAGTAATGAGCAGGTTATCGAATAGATTGATTCATTTATAGCCATAGTTTAAACTTTTAAAATAAGTGATGATTTCACATACTGTCAAAGCAAACCACACATGAGGAGAAGTGTTAAGAAAATAATACAAATAATTAAATATACATCTTAAATTTTTAAGATAAATCATAAATGATATTATACGATCAAAACCCATTCAATACAATTCGTAGCACTCGAACTTTTTGGATGATAGCTACATATATTATTCGCATAATGAAGATGGAGGCTCTTTTCCATCTTTCAGCCCCCATGCTTTGTTTGCAAGCTTCTTTTTTCAGTGGTCCTGCTAATCCCCATATGGAACTATATATCCCCAAAGATAGATAGATAGACTCAAAAGATGGAAATAAAAAGGTGAAAAAGCACATGGGTTTTCGCCCGAGTGAGACCCAACATTCCAATTTTTGTTGTTGTGCTATTTCTTCACTTCCATCCATTTCTTTTTGGTTGCTCAACCCAGCTTACAACATAGTTTTACTTTTGAAAATTGCTATAAACACAAAAAAAAATTATACAAAAAAAATTTATAAATTGACGTGATTTAATAAAATTCGTTAGATCTATTTTATAATAAAAGTAATTTTACAATCGATATATCATATCAAGTCACGTCAATTTATAAGTTTACTTTTATATAATCTATTTATAGTTAAAGTATTTTCCTTTACTTTTTCGAATTTCGTCTTTGGTTGAATGAGGGAGTGCTCTTTGTGTTAATTGGAAAATGATGTTTGAATAGAGATATGGTTGGTGGAGAAATTCTACAAGGAAGCATCACATCTAAATTAATCAATATGTGATTTGTCATTTTTATCATTCTATTTAAACACAGATATATTTAAGTATTAAGATAAAATGACAAAAATAACAAATCACGTAATCATAGGAAGAAATGTGTGGTATAAGACTTCCATATAATTTTTTTTTTATAGTTGATGACTTGGCGATTCGAAAAAAGTATTCGTCACTTTGAGAATGTAGTTTCTGATTTACACAAAATTACATGAAAGCGATGTAGCTTGATATAGTACGTTATATTGTAAAGTTATTTTTATCGTAAAATAGATCTAACATATTACATAAAATTACGTCAATTTGTGAGTTTACTTTTATATAATCATTTTATATTTATAGCACTTCTGAATATTTTATATGTCGTCATGTAAGTTATTAATTTTAATAATTATAAAGTCACGTTTTTTTTTTAAATGAGCAAAGGAGAGGTTTGGATTCAAAACCTACCTCAACTCATCTCATCTCATCATTATAATTTTTTCAAATTTTCACACAAAATATAATAAATAACTTTTTCAAATTTCTACACAAAATATAATAAATAATTCAACTTTTATTCTACTATTCATAAACCATTTCAATCCATCTCAACTCATATATGAATCCAAACCTCTCCTAAATTGTTTATCAATATCCCATTTTTCTCAAATAAAGAATATTATTCATCATATTTTCGGAAAAAAAAAAGGATAAGAAAATGAAAAGAGAAGATAAAAATCTCCGTAACAGGAAAAAAAAAATCTGTCTCAAATCCAAATGTGCCCAAAATCCTCGTCCCGCTCCGAGGCACGTCAATTCTCGTCGAACAACACATTTTTTTTTCTCTCTTTGTTTTCTTTTTAATCTCTGTCGATTTCTCTGTTCTTCGTATGGACCTACATGTTTGTTCTCGTGGATGTGCATATGTGTGTGTTTAGCTTTAGAAATGTCCATATTGTATCTGGGTATTTCTCTGAAAATTAATTTTATTCTCTCTTTGCTCACTTGATTTGAAAAAAAAAATGGCATATGAATCGCAGTCGCTGAAGAAGAAGAGCTCCGCCGGGGCTTTTGGAGACGTGTTGTACGGTATGATGATGCTTCCCAAAGAGACTGAAATCGAGAAGGAGAGAAATTTCGAGCTTGGATTGCGAGTTCCAGACTTCGGGCTTGTCATCAACGTGAGTGTCAGTTCTTTATTTTCTTGCGCATGACTTGCGCTTGGTTGCTGGAAAAATAATGGGAAAGTTTTAAAAAGAAAGGAACAGAAAGAAACGCTACTTTTCAGATATTCTTTTTGATCAAATCTAAGTACTTTTTTGGTATCTTTCTCTCTTTTGTCCCCGAGAAAATGATTCTGGAAAAGCTGAGACCAAAGGAAGAAACGCCTGTGTTGGGCAAACTTACAGAGGAAATGAAGTCATGAACCCTGTTTTCTGTGTCGTTTCTGCACTACAAATTCCTGTGCTTGGTTGCTGATAAAGTGAACCAAAGTCCGCAAAAGAATGATTCGACTACAACGGTGGAAATCAGTTGTATTGGATTCACTTCAGTAAATATATTGCTAAATTGGACTTTCTGCAAAGAGATAACAAAAAAAACTTCTGCCATTTTTGTTTTCGGAGTTTTCAGATTGGTTTTTCCCTTTTCAATTCCTTTGCTGTTATAATTTATAATTGACTGTGTTCATGGTCTTTTTTTTTTCTCAATTGCTTTTATCTTGTTGACATCAGGATTTCTTGCGGACCAGGGAAGTTGGTGAGTTTGTTAGTGGGGCTTTAGCAGGAGCCATGACCAAAGCTGTACTTGCTCCTCTTGAGACCATCAGGTTGGCCTTGTTTTATCTTTTATCCTTCTTCCTTTTTTTTTTCAATCATTTTCATGTTTATACATTTCCAATACATTTGATTTATCATGTTTTTACAAATTACACTCGGATATCTACAAATTTACTTCAATGGTTGGGAAAGGTAAGTACCTCCGAAGCTTACCGAGAAGGTTTGGATATAAAAAGTTTTAATTCTATCTCATATCATTTAGGCTGAGTGTGGATAATGAGCTCAGCTAAGTTGAATTTTTTATAAATAATAATAGAAAGAGTTATATAAGGCTCATCTAAACTAAATTTAAAGTGTGTTTAGATGTTAAAATGAATTTAATACTTTTTATGAGAAATTGAAAAAGGTAGTGAGTCTCACGTATAAAGATGTTTTAAGTTAAAAAATATTGTGGATCCCACGTTTAAGACGATTTTGAGTTGAGATGAGTTTAATAATTTGAGAGTTTAGATTCAACTTAAAATTAGATTAAACTCAGCTGAGCTGAGCTGGGAACCAAATGCAGTTATAATTTTTTAAAATTTTCACATCAAATACAATAACTAATTCAATTTTTTCAAATCTTAAAATAATAATATTATTAAAAAAATAATATTTTAATAATATTTTATTCAACTTTCATCTTAACTCATCTCATCTCAACTCACAATCCAAACCTCCAATCGCTAATAATTTTGGCATATTTTTTAATTATGCATATTGATATGGTTCTTTATGTTGCATAATCTCACTTTTGTTGCGTCGAAGTTCCTTTTGTGTGGTTGGTGGTGGTAGCTTGACATTTAAAAAAAAAAAAAATTATTAACCATGTGGAATATTCAGGACAAGAATGGTGGTTGGTGTTGGATCCAAACACATTGCCGGTAGTTTCCTTGAGGTGATTGAGCAGCATGGTTGGCAAGGATTATGGGCTGGGAATGCAATCAATATGGTCCGTATAATCCCTACCCAGGCAATTGAGCTTGGGACATTTGAATGCGTAAAACGAGCAATGACATCTGCACAAGAGAAATGGAATCAATCCGACTGCCCGAGGGTGCATATTGGTCGTGCCAGCTTGAATATTTCTCTCTCCTGGATTTCTCCGGTGGCTGTGGCCGGTGCAGCTGCTGGAATTGTTAGCACGCTTGTGTGCCATCCCCTTGAAGTTTTAAAGGTATTTGCACTATGGAACAAATGGTCTCATTTGTTTTTACAAATGAGATGATATGAGATGAGTTAAGATTAAAGTTTAAAATTGAATAAAATATTATTAGAATATATTTGTTTAATATTATTTTTGTTTTCAGATTTAAAAAAATTAAATTATTTATTTTATTTTGTTTAAAAATTTAAAAAAGTTATAATAATTAGATGAGATACGTTAAAAAAAATTGTAAAAGCAAAGATGGAGTAGATTTATTAGATGAGATAGTGCTCAATCTGTTCAGGGGCTTCTTTTATGTTTGTTCTCATAGATGGAGTAGATTTTGATCTAAAATTCTGTTGTAACTCGTTCAATGATGAATGCAAATGTTTTTTTTTTTTTTCCTCTCTCTTTTGCACGTAAATATTACTCCTAAACTGATTATTTTCCATAAAACTTCATGTCACAGGATCGGATGACTGTCAGTCGTGAGGTATACCCTAGTTTAAGCATTGCAATTAGCAAAATTTACAAGGATGGTGGGATAGGTGCCTTCTATGCCGGAATCTCTCCTACACTGATTGGCATGCTTCCGTACAGTACTTGTTACTATTATATGTACGAAAAATTGAAGAAATCTTACTGCCAAGCCAAAAATAAGAAGTCTCTAAATCGTCCAGAGATGCTCCTGGTTGGAGCTCTTGCAGGTGAGAGAAATGTTGCTTTCAAGTTTTAAACAATGCCATGTAACCTTTATGAAAGTTCTCTCTTGGTTTTCTTGTCACATAAGCTTAAAAAGACCCCCATTCAAATCCTTACATACATTGCCAGGTTTTACTGCTAGTACAATTAGTTTTCCACTGGAGGTGGCCAGGAAAAGGCTAATGGTGGGAGCTCTAGAGGGCAAGTGCCCACCCCACATGGCAGCAGCACTCTCAGAAGTCATCCGGGAGGAAGGACTGAGGGGACTCTACAGAGGATGGGGTGCTAGTTGTTTAAAGGTCATGCCATCCTCTGGCATCACCTGGATGTTTTATGAAGCTTGGAAAGACATATTGCTAGTTGATAAAGGTCATCTATGACATGCATCCGCCAAGATTCCTCATAAGTTGGTAATTAGTTGAGACTACTGTTTGGGGGGTTTATTGGAAATTACAAGGTGGAAGGTACCAACTAACTAGCTCACCAAAATCCACCTAGGGATTCGACATGGTCCTTACACCCAGGGAAGTTCATGGTTCCGGCCTAGAGCTACACCATGTATCCACACCATTATTGACACTTCCGACCAAAACACCTGGTGAGTAATGGAATGGTTGGCCATTTCTTTTCTTGCAGCTGTTTTTTCCGCTCATTTTGATTTAGAATAGCCCATGCGGCTCAGCCAGATATAATATTCTATGTGCTAATAAGAATTGAAGCAAAAAGAATCGTGTAATTGCATTTATTTATTCTCGACTTGCTCTTTTATCTTTTAATCACAATTATCCCAATAAGGTCACCACGACAGTTGTAGCAAAGATAACAGGGGAGGCCATACATGATGAATTACAAGTCGGATAGGCTAGATGATCTCCTGCTCTGAAGTAGTGCCATTTCTTCCCCTTGGAAACTGAGACATGCATGGGCCGATTGATTGAGACTTCACTGCCAACAGGTACACACAAAACAAGCACAACCCTGTCTCACAAAGAAAAACAATTCACTCAGGTAACTTGACATTTCAGGATTTGCCTATCATGCATGAGTTGTCCAAACAAGCAGTTAGTCTTAGAAACACTATGTAGACCAAAATGCATCATATGCGGGTGAAAATGGAAACATACCAGCATAGGCAACTGTAACACCAGAAACGAATCGTCCCAAAGCTGATAGAATATAAAGACAGGCTACCACCTGGATAGATTTACATCATGCATTACTTCTCTGGTAACTTGCACGCAACAACCATAACATAAAAAAAAGGAACTAAGTTCAGGCTCCAATGTATATAACAATAATATTAAATATGAAATGAACCTCCTCACCATAGCTTTTATATCTGACAGGGATGATATATTCTGGGTATGGAATAAATTTCTATAAGATGGGAATTTAACGTTGCATTTAAAAAAAGGAAAGCCCTCAGGCACCAAAACGCGATGTCTAGCCTTCTTTTATTACTAGGTAAATGGTGACCATCAGGTTCTTAATGTACTAAAAAAAAAAAAAAAAAAAAAACTAGTACTTGTATAACCAAACTAATCGTGGCATTTTAGCATGCCAAAAATATACTTCAAGATTAAGAGGGAAATTTGACAAAAAGGAAAAAGATTTGAGGGAAACAATTAAACTTGAAAAGTGTTACCTTGAAAAATAGCCTTTTGTCATGCCCCGTTGCAGCAACCCTCAAAACAGACTCAGCAGCTCCTACGGTATTAGCTAAACGCGCGGCAATGCTATTAGCAGTGTCCTGAGAAATCTGCCACTCAAGTGGATCCACGGGTACGCTATAAAACAACGTTTTGCGATAAAGTTAGATTCTGTAAACATGAAAACACCTACTTACGAAGGAACATGAAGGGCAAATCCTAGACTCTGGCATTTTATTACATCTTAGACACCATTCTTTCATTAATATCTTTCTTTCTTCTCCTTTTTTTTTTCTCTTATGAGCAAACCCACAAATAATTATTCAAGTGTATGAATGAATCCAAGATAACGGGAAAGTATTTATTTCCCTGTATTCAATACAGACCAAGAAAACCCTAAAATCAAACAAGTAGTTACCAGCACCATATGGGAGAGAAATTACTCAACCAGGGAAAATAAGAAAAATTGAGTAGAGAGAGAAAGAGTTGAATTACAAATGTCCAATTTACTCGATGAGGCGAGCAAAATTGTTCATTGGGTAAGTTACGGAAATAAATAAAAAAGGTAAAAAGGAAAGCCAAGCAAAATAGCAGAAATTGAAAACCCTAATTTCTCAACCATTCTAGAACGAAAACCCCAAACAGAAACCCTCAAAAACCCTAATTTTCGGTAACGATTCAATCACGTCAACCTAGAATAACCAATGACTTGCAGTGTCAACATCTCGAAAATTCTTTAAGTGAACAGAGAGAGATGAAAAATAGCAATTACGAGATGTTAATTTGGCGGAAGAGGAGGCCAAGGATGGCGAGGGAGCAGAGGAGGACGATGAGGACGTCGGAGACTAAGGAGAGAAAGCTGGCTTTCCGATAGGCGCAGTGGTAGTACACCAAGGTACCGGTTACAAGCAGAATCAATGGCATCCCAACTTGGCTCTTCCTCCTTTGTCTGCTCTCTTTGCTCTTGTTATTGTTGTTCTTGCTATCAGTAACGGTATTGCTATCCATGTCACCCCTATCAGACCCACCTACAATTCCACTTCCATCATCTTCATAATTCTGTATCTTCCTCTATGCCCTTCTTCACTGCTATTCCGCCCTCTCTCTCTCTCTCTCTCTCTCTCTCTCTCCCTCTCTTACGTTGAGTTTTGTCACCCACGTTTGTTGAAAAGGTTACATGAACGTTCTCAAAAGAAAATAGTGTCTTAAGTTTTCTACTTTGAACACAAAATTGTTGAAAAGTTTGTATGAACTTTCTTGAAAGAAAATAGTAGAAGTTGTATTAGCATGATCGGTCAACCACCGACATATATATATATATATATATATAAATTATGTATTTTTTAGAAAAATATTTTATCTATAAAAAAAAGGTAATAAACTTATATACGTTAAATTATTATAAAGTACATCTACTGTATCACATAAAACTATATCAGTTTGTAAGTTTAATTTTGTTAAATCTATTTGTAGCTGTAATACTTCTATATTTTTTTATAAAAAATTATATTTGTAGTCTTAAAGTACGCAGTTATCCCATACTTGTTTTGAAAAATATAGGTAAATCTAAGACTCACATAAAAAAATTATTTTTTTAATGGTAGTCACCATTTTTTTCAAATGGAGTACACGGAGACTATCCACTTTAAAACTGTATATAGCATTACCCTTTCTTTAGATAGTCAATAAAAAAAAGTAACTTAAATTGTACTACATCAACCGGTGCAATTTAATTTGTGTTATGTTAATTGGTGTAATTAGAATGATGAATTCAAAATGAAGAGTGAGCTCTAACAATGTTAATATTTTGCTGATAGTTGGCTCATAAATATTAAATACAATCAAAGCGTTTTAACTAAATAGAAAATATAAATCATAATAGTGAACCACAACCATATTTTTATCAACCTATGTTTTCAACTTTTTTCCTTTAAATGTAAAATTGTTTTTGGGTGATATAAAAAAGGAAAAACACTCCGACGAAATTTTGGGAAGGCAATGTAGTGATGAGAAAAGTCGTGAAATATTATAAAATTAAATGACTCTTTTTATATATAATTAAGACTTTCCTGCTACAACCCAAGTTGGCACAAATAGTGAAAGTCTTGGTCTTGAATATCACTCGCTGTCTAAGGTTCAATACCTCGTGAGTTCAAACTATCTATTGGTATAAAACTAACGATTTAACCGATTTAACCAATTCCGTATACAAAAGTTTCCGAGAGTGCAGTGCATAGAACTGGATGGTAAATGCTGCATACAGTGCGTAAATGTTACGTAATTGTTTGTTTTGAAAAAGAGTAAAATTTACTATTAAAAAATTAATTTTTT
Source organism: Juglans microcarpa x Juglans regia (assembly GCF_004785595.1). Lineage (NCBI taxonomy): Eukaryota > Viridiplantae > Streptophyta > Magnoliopsida > Fagales > Juglandaceae > Juglans > Juglans microcarpa x Juglans regia. The sequence goes on from NC_054595.1 coordinate 23,979,163, forward strand.
TCATGTAAATCTCATATTTTATTCACTTGTTTCAAAATAATTACGCGATAGTTGCACAATTCACAATTACAAATATCTTTTCTCTTTAGAGAATTAAGTCTATTACAAATTATGATACAGAAGGAACAACTTCAAAAAAGAGACAAAAAGAAAAAAGAAACGAAAATCTTACACATTAGGATACTAAAATAAGTATTCATAACAATTAATCTGGAACACCAATATGGGTAACAAAATAACATACGGCAGAGAGCCATTTTGCAATTCTTTATCCTGTCAATGAGAACAAGGAATTCTTGCCATTAGGCTCAAACTATATGTGGCATATTGGCATTCCTAGTACAAGGACATCAATTCCTAGCAGCATCAACAACGCAAAAAGACTGAAAAGAGAGGGGATGCTTGAATGCTTCCTTCATCCGTCCCAACATCTGTTATTGACAGGGGAAAAAGATGGGAGAGGAATCTCTTCGCAGCTTGCCATCTGATAAATCCAGTTTTTTCAACTTTTCTTCACACCACAACAGCTGCTCCTTGGTGATCCTCACCATTCTGAGAACTCTGGATAAGATTTTCACGTCAATTAGGCTGAAAAATAGCTGAACATCTTCATCTGTTTGGGGCCAAGATTTCTTCTTCCAGCCTTTCCTTCTTTTGCGCAGTTCCTTCAGTTTTATCCCCTTCTGCAGTCCAAAGGGACCATCGGAGAAATATAATAATATAAGAAATGGGGGTTAAAAATAGCACCCGATCAGATAATATAATAATATAGGAAATGGGGGTTAAACAGTAGGGTCAAGTTTGAGCTCAGTGCCACTGTTCTTATACTATGTTAAATCCTTAACTGTCTCATAAGCTAAAAGGTAAATCTCTTCAACATGAATATAAGACAGACTTATGTACCAGATCCATGTAATGTAATGTAAATACTAGAGGTGAAAATTTTCTTCCAACCCAACCCGGCAATTCCTCAAAAGCCCTGCACACCTTTCAACTCCAAATAAAAAATAAACAAATTCTAATGGAGTCTATAACTAAAGCATAGCTGGTTCAAAGAAGAATTCACGGGTATTTGGTTGACACTACTTCTTCTATCATTTCCTATCGGTAATAACTTCAATCCATCTTTTTTGGGTAGAAAAACCTTCCCACAAGGATGCCTGGCATTATTGAAAGCAAGGGAGTGGTTACTAAACACTGCATGCAACATGACAAACAAGGTTGTGTTGTACGCATTAAACCTAACAAACACTAGACCTGGCATCCACATTACATTCATTAATCATCCGCCAGTACATAGTACCATCAAACCACAGTTATAGCGTACAGCAAAACTTGGGAGTAAGAACCCAAGGTAGACAACAGCAACAGGATTCTCAGATAAAACTTCTCTGCGTAGTCTCCAAACTAACTGCATAAGTTGGACTATATTAAACTTAAGATTGTATAAAGTATGATAATTTCATATTCAGCTTTATCTGGTTAGAAACATTCTGATGCTTGATCGAGGAATCTGTTGCCTAAACTGCTCCAGTTTCCTGATATAAAAGATGAAATTCTTGTGGATTAACTCACCTAACTAGGAAAATTTAGATTGGGAAATATGAAAACTCTTTCCCATTTCACCTTTTATAATCTACCTACGTGTGTACCTGTTCTAGTAAATCATCACGTATTATTTCAAGGAAAATTGACTGCCTATTAAGTTTGCTTTCTTTGCTTGTCAAATTGTGATGTTAAGTAGTTTGCTTCATTTTATTTGTTTCGTGTTCAAGGTAATAGAGCAAGAGTAAGAATCATCAGATCTTACTGTCCTTTCCATACATAAAATAGGAGTGTAAAAAGGGGAGATTCCTCCTCCATTCAAAAGCAAAAGTAGATAGTTTGATCGTGTCATATATTTATCCAGGCAAATTTTACATCAATTGCTGCATCAAGTTGATCAAAACCAAATTGCAACATTATCCAAAAGAATATTCAAAGCACTGCAGGGAGAATTTTCGGATATGAAACATTAATATAAACACGTGCACTATAGTGTTTGTAAATTTTATTTCAGTTGTTGGAACATGGTGGGTGTTGCATGTAAATTGACAAGAGTCTAAAGCCAGCCACAAACAAAAATCTGTGGATGGAACAAAGGGTGATAATTTATTTGTGGATCCCAAACAGACAGCAGACAAGTTAATATTTTTTTAGTAATGAATCAAATCCAATTCCAATAAAAAAATACATCTGCATTTGCTGTGAAAAGGAGAGCACATAGCAGAATTTCATTCCCTCCAGATATGAATGGGAAGGTTTAATGAGCCAGAAACTTTACCTTCTCCAGTGATGATTGAACCTGTTGAAGAGGGATTGCAATCTGGTTCTGATTTCCAAATAGGTTACCAGCGCCGCTTGATTTTTTCTTTTCCATCTTCACGAACGAGTGGAAAGTAAGGATTGAGCTCTCAATGATCCTTATGAGATCAGGGGCAAGGACAGTCAGATCTGTTGATTCTTCCTCCGTTTCTCTTTTATCCAATCCTGAAATAGATAAAATGAAGCAAATTACACAAAAGCAAAATTTCACAAGCAAAGAAAGAAACCTTAATAGGCAGTCCATTTTCCATAAAATAAAATATACTGACTTACTACAACAGTACGCATGATCTAAGTACATCAGATAAGGTGAAACGTGAAAGATTTTTCATATTCTCCAATCAATATTGTCCAAGTTAAGTGAATTAATGCACAAGAATTTCACCTTTTATATTAGAAACCTGGAGCAGTTTAGGCAACAGATTCCTTGATCGAGCATAAATTTCTGCCCTCAGACCCTCCTCAAAGGGCTCATTCTCAATAAACCTCTGCAACAGAACCTGGAATTGTTGAAACTGCTGAGCACTGTAATTATAGCAAGTCGGATTATCAGGCTGGCATGTGATTTTCTGAATCAACTGAGCGTATTGACAGTGTAGGGCTTCCCAAGCCAAGCAGATTTGAGCTACATAAGCCGTTTCAATATCTTGGTATGAATCATGACATGGCTGCTGAAGGTGCTCAGTTTCGTCATCAGGTTCTTCAATCTTCTTTAAAGAAAGACAGCGAAGAGGGGATGTAAGCTTCTTAGATGCAGATCTCGGGGATGGAGTCGCAGAGGCTTGAGAGCCCGTTAGACAACCTTTATAGTGGAGAGGATTTAAAGAATGTCATTACGCAACAACCATTATGGGAGTCCATTAAAGAGAATGGAAATTGTTGATGAAAAAAGAAAAAAGAAAAAAGAAAAAAGAAAGAAAATTTATAAACATTAACATCATAGAGGTAAGCACAAGATATACAGAGGCAACCGGGGCATAACAAGCAAACACCAGATTGACATGCTTGTTTGGTTGTCCAGCAGTAAAAGAGTTTGCCACACTAAAATACACAGAATGTGTTAAAGCAACTACCTTTACCAACTTCATCAAGCTGCCGCGCGCTCATCCGATCAAAGAACAGCATTCGCTCACAGTACTTGTCATACACAGCATCAAAGCCTCCCCACCACAGCCGAGCTTCTGCTTCCACATCCCTCCAGTCACTAGAGCTTGTCTCGCCCTCCTCTTCCTCCTCCTCTTCCTCTTCCTCTTCAGCACACGACTCTTCTTCTGGAATCAACACCATGAAGCTGTTTCTTCTCAGTTCTTTCAACCTCCTCTTCACCTCATTCGTAATAAAATCATCATCATCATCCTCAGCTTCAGCAGCAGGATCAGCAGTAGCAGACTTACTCAAATCATTACCACCATTCTCAATCTCTGGTTCCTCGGGCTGGGGAACCGGCTTATCCTCTAAATCTTTTTCTGTGCCTGGTTTGCGCGCCTTGCTGAATGTTTTGACTTTAAAGAAATTCATGTTCCGCTATCGATGCTTTGTTGATAAGCTTTTCTGGTGCCAGGAGTACCAACTAGATTGTTTCCTCTAAATCACAAATCAGAATCCCAAAAAGCACACTAGTATGTAACTCTGTAGACAGAATGATTTTCCCAGGAAAAAAAAAAAAAAACCTCCTTCTATCCCGAACGATTCATAGACCCAATGTGAGATGGTACAATCAAAATCTAACAGAACCCCCCGAAGACCTTGGTCGAAAATCTGTAGCATCTACTGAAACCATTTGACGCCAGAATCTGGCAAGCGTAAACCCTTCGAAATGGAGATCCATCTCCTCAAAATAAACACAGCGATGCAGTACTAAAACAACAAAACACTAATATTGAAGCTTAGATCAGCTTCAAATCACATTCTTTTCACGAAGAAACGAGATCTGATGAAAACCCATTAACTGTAGCGAGCTCGAAACAGCAAAAACACTAATGACTTCTCCCCCATAGTAAATTACAAAAAAAAAAAAAAAAAAAACACATAAAATCTAATAACATCAAGAAATGTGTGAGCAACGTGAGACCATAGACACCCAGGAAACCCCAGAAGCAGAGCTAAAGAGGGAGTGAAAAGTAGTGATTTTAGTGGAAAAAATGCTTATTCAGTCAATGTATGGAGCGTGATTCGTGAGCATTAAATTGCTGTGATTTCCGATTCGAGTGTAACGGGGGAGGGTGTATTACTGGAACCATTTATTGTTTTAGCTTTATTGGAAGTGTAAACCGATTAATTAAGAAGCAATGCGTTGGATTTTTTTGAAAAATGGGGAGAGATTGGGAGCACGAAAACACACAACACTGACTGCTCCTTCGTACAGAGAATATTGTCAGAAACAAAGCACTCCCCCAAACCAGAAAGGCCGCGCTTTTGAGGGGTTTTGATTTCTGCCGTCCCCGTAATGACAGTATTACCCTAACTAAACCTCTTGGAAAGACAATAGTACCCCTTACCCCAATTTTTTTTTATTCGAAAAATAAGTCGGTAATTACCATCGTAACAACTCTAACCGGTGTACACACAAAAGAAACCGACTGTAACCGGCTCAGTCCGGTCTAAACCGGCGTAGAACCGGTTTGCCGGTGGTAAAATTTTGTCAAAATCGTTGGCAGCCAGTTTGATCCCAATTTAAAGCTGGATCGCTAAACTAACCAATTATATATATATATATATATTTTTTAAATTATACATATATAAAACGATATAAGTGAGTGAAATGACGTCGTTTTAAAACGTCAGTTTGAAAAAAAATATATATAATTGAAACGGTATCGCTTGATTTTAAATCAAATGGCATCATTTCAAATTGAAATCGTCTTTTTTCTTCCCCTCCCTTCTTTTCCGATTATGTTTCTTTCATTCTCTCTTTCTTCTGCAACATTTTCTCTATCTACTCTCTCAAATCAATCTTGTTGTTAGGGGATTAAGAATCTCTAGAAAATCGTCGGAGTCGATACGACCGATATTTCTCCTCCCATCAACTAATACGATCAATTGTTTCATACAAATCCTCTCCATTAGTCGGCGTTGATTTTGGTCAAAATTCGTGCTGATAGCGCTAGTTTTCACCCCTAACAACACTAATATGACAAAAATTATTTGCCACAATAACATTAACTTCCGTTAATTTTAGTTAGTGATATGGTTGTAATTGTTGAATTATTATAGATTTTTTTTGTAATGAAACTTGTTTTAAAAATAAATATCAAGATACATGTGAAGATGGAAGACCCAACAAATAAAATAAAATAAGTGTTATTTCGACAGGTCAAATCTAGCTAGTGAAATTAGCTTACTATTTACTTTTCTATCGTTAGTTGGAAGAAGATAGAAAATGCCGTTATTTCGATTTTTTTTTTAAATTTTAAAATAATAATAATATTAAAAAAATAATATTTTATTTAATTTTTAACTTATATCTTGACTCACTATTTAAATTTCACCTCAGAGAGTTTGTTATTTAATATTTGTGAAAAGGGATTATCTAAAGTGAAAAAAAGTAAATTTCTAAAAACAACTTTTGGCTAAAGAGTAGCTAGTTCACTAATGATCTAAATCTGTTCGTTATGCCCGAATATATTTTTAAGAAATCCATCCATTGAGTCATAACGTGTAGAAAATCTCTCTTTTATCCCAACAAAATTAATAGAGAAATAATATTTACAATTTTAAAATATGCACCGCCTTTATAAATCTAAAATACATATAAAAAAAATCATTTTTTTTTTTATCGACAGAGTCCATTATTTTTTAAGAAAGTACGTCGTCCTAAAATTAGAAGATGCATTACTCAAATGAATAAATAAGTTTACAAGACTAGACAGATTAAAGTGGACGAGTCTAGAGAGCCCTAGTATATTTTAATTTTTTTAGTCAAACAAATTGAGTGGCATGGCAAGGGCATGATTGTCTTTTCAATAACTTCAACGAGGACAGTACGGACCAAATGCTATTTTTTTTTTTTTTTTTTGTTGGAAGTTCAAAGGCCGCTTGCAACAAAAGAGATTAACAAAATAAAAAGTAAAAAGAAGAAAAGAAAAACAAATAAAGGATGGTTCAATGCAAAATGGGAATGTGAATAAATTGAGACACGTTGATTAAGCTTAAACCAGTCACTGTCCTTTCTTATTTGCAGACAATAAAGTAATCTCATCAAATCTTGCAGACAAGATAAAATAACGTTAACTCCGGATCTAAGTAAAGAGAAGAAGAAAAAAAAAGTATACAACTTTATGCAATATTAAAAGTAAATGCTAAATTCACATTGAATCGGGTAAGGTGCTCTGACGGTTTTGACTCCCCCCAAAAAAAAACTATTTAAATAGCAGAACCTGTGTCATTACTTTAAGAAAAATAATCTCAAACAGCTATTTTATTCAAAGAAATAATAGTTATAGTCGTAACTATACAAATACCGTATAATCATTTTAAAAAAGATAAATAAATACGAGACTTACATAAAAAGAAAATTAATTTTTTAATAATAGACCCTATTCTTTTTCAAAGAGACTGCACGTCACTTGCACATTTTATGTCTGCATACAGCATTACTTTTTTATTTTTTGACTTGTTTTCTCCCCTTGTCCTAAGCTTGAGAATCATTCAGTTGCAAAAGTCCTTCAGATACTCTAATGAGTTGTCACTGGCTTATTATTGGATGTCAGTTTTGATAGCTAAAGTTGTCATTACCAAGCAATTTTGAAGAGCAATATACAGTTTCCTTTTATCCTTTACATTCTGTAGAGATTTTCAAAACTTAATAGCAAGGTCCAAGACAAGACAAGGCAAGGAAACACTTACATTCCCATGTACAAACACTTGATGTGGTCCGGGATATGCATCTAAGGTGTGGCTAGTAACCTAACCAAGCTGATGGTATCGGCTGAAACTTGTTCTTGGCGCATGCCAATACATCATAGTAATCCACACGACTAAAGCAGTCACGGAAATCGGTGAACAGCTTTTCAAACACCCTCCATTGGACTTTGCTTGATATAGAGTATGGGTATGGAAGAAAAACCTGCAAATAGCAGAGGCAGGCCAATGGATAAACCATTATCAACATGGGAATGATAGCCACAGAGAAAATTAAATGGGCCACCAGTGAATAAGATTGTAGAAGACACGTAGGTTCAGAATAGATGTGTGAGCATGTTTGTGTCTGTACTATCGGACGACAGAAGACAAACTAATGGATGGTGTAGCTTACATCGCCCTCCTGTGCAAGATTTTTAAGCAAGCAAAACGTGTGTTCATTTTCCTCCAAACCGTCAACAACGGCCAGCCAGATCTGTGAAGCTAGCTCATGGGCCATGTCACTTGATTTGCCACAAGCAATAAATTGATCTGCCAAAACCCAAACTAAGTTAAGATCTTGTTGGTGGGTATTGAGGACACCCAGGTTGTGGGAACTCTAACAAGAAACTAATTGACTGCTGATCACAATCGAATTACTTGAGATGAAAAGGTTGTTTCAGTAGTTCAACTGATCAAGCATGATGACCGGGTTCTACCAATGGACTTGAACTAACATATTTCTTGCTACAGAAAACATTATCTCACCAATGCTACATAAAATATAGCCTCACCAACGCTACTCATGCATAGTCTCACCTATGTTATATGGGATGGATGGAGGATGAATTTAAGAAGACCGACATCCAAGGAACAAACTTTGAAAATTAGGACATTCACAGTGTAACTACATCACAGGATGTGAAAGGCACAAAAATGGGCTTTCAAAACCACATAGACTGAAATGGTAGACATGCGTTCATAAAGCACAGGCAAGTGCCTGCATTTAAGGCTTAATTAAAAAAAGAAAGTAAAAGGGGTCGTCTTTTAAGATGTTTATATATTTTTTTTATTGGCACCAAATGTTTAGGAATAGCGTCCCGAGTAATCCCAATGGCGCACAGTCCCTCGGCAAGGAGTTTCCCGCAAATGCACCTCAAATAATTTAAGGGAAAATCCCCCAGTCCGATGGCCACTAGAGATTGTTTGCCAGTGGGATTCAAACCTTGGACCTTGGAGAGAGCATACCATCAATACCAAGGTCTTTACCAATTGGGCCAACCCCTAGGGGTTCTTTTAAGATGTTTATATACCTTCTTCTACCGATGAAATGCGAGAAGGGAATTGGCAGTCTGCTTGCTCATAAATAAAGATAGATATTCTCCTACAATTAGAAATTCATAAGCGAGAAAATGATCAAGCATAGAGGACACACCTATCATTGTTCCATGAAGTATCCCTGAAGGAGGTGGCATAGTGGAAAGCTCAAGTTGCTCTTTCAAAAACAAATAAATGTGGCCCACAAGCTCGTCTATCTCACCATCCAGAGCAAACATGTGTTTACTAATGTATAAAGCTGTGAATCTCCTGAAGGCATTTAATGAGAATTTAAGCAGGCCAAGTAAGTTTCTAAAAAAATCTACTTTCAGTGAGTAAAAAGAAACTACCTAATGACATTGAAACCAATGCAAGAGAGCATATGAATTTCATATGATTGGTCCATATACAGAGTACATGGTACTCAAATAAGAGATGATGCAAGCAGCAACTGAACGGCTGTAAAACCTGTGTGAGGGGAAAAAGTTATTTGAGGGCTGACATAGTTCCTGGTTTTTTTTTTTTGTGTGTGTTCTTTTTTCATAATCTTCTGTGTTGGGATTATAGAATTTTTCTTGGACTGGTCCACATTTAGGTTTATTTTGTGGTATTACTTGCTAGCTTGGGTGGTTTGTGACTCTTTTGAACTTACGCTTGTGTCCACACATAGTTGACAGGAAGAAACTTGGCCAGCAGGTTAGTGATGATAGCCTATAAGTTATGAATTGATAGTTGCGGAGGTAACGAGGAAATAAAAAAATGTGGATGCTTTGATTGATAAGTGATACCTAAGAACCCCCTCAAATGCCTTTGATCCCTCTTCCTTGCTCTTAACTAACGCTCATTTTTTTCGTCTCTTTCTAGTTCCCTAAGCTGATGTCATGACCTAAGGAAACATAAGCCACATTTGTGCTATACCCCAGGTCCCCAAACCACTGGAATTACTTATGAACCCAATTATACCTAGTAGCCAACCAACGCTAATCCTATGCACACCTTCACAAATCACCCACTCAATATTAGACTTGCCACAATGCCTTTGTAATCCATGGTATTACACCTTCACAAAAACTAGATGTTGCTACCCGAATGTCTGAGAAACTAATGTTCTCCAAATATAAAAGAAAAAGGGCTACACTTTACCTTCTGCTCGGCCCTCGAGGGATAGGTCCAGGCCACTTTTTAGTTTGGCCAGCCAAAGGGTAAAGCTTGACTAGAGCAGCTTGCCACAAGCATTCTCCACGAAACAGATTGGCCCACTCCTTTTTCACACAAGATACTTGTACCCAATCTGAGACAGGAACTCGAATGAAAACTTCTATCAGGAGATGATTGGGAAGCTTTTCAACAGAGGTATCAACCGATGTTATTGTGTCATCATCATTTCTACCATTATCTGTCATTAGAATTCTGCAAAGCAAGAGCCAAAGCATCAGAAGTATTTCAAAAAGAGAGTGCTAATGTGCCAAACGAAAAGCTTTTACTGCAAGTTCAAACAGTTTAGCAGGTGGATATAGGAATATAATTATCAAAATAGAACGTGAGACAAGATGTGAAAAAAGATGGCTGAGATAAATTGCCTAGTTTGGATAGCAAAGTCCTCCCAACTCATCTCATCTCATCGCATCTCAATATCCAAACACCAGAAATACAAACACTTTTCAATTTCAAATCTTCAGTTTTTTAATCTAATCATTACAACTTTCCCAAACTTCCAAACAAAATATAGAAAACAATTCAACTTTTTCAAATCTCAAAACAAAAATAATATTAAAATTTTATATTCTAATAATATTTTAACTTTATAATATTTTTATTCAACTTTTTCTCTATTTTTTCCCAAAATCCCACAAATCATATTAACTCAAACCATTTCGCTACTATTCACAGATCATCTTATCTCATTTCACTATCCAAACCATGCTTCGATAAGAAAAGAAGAAGAATGAATGGATAGAGTTTCCATATCAACCAAAATGAGAATACACTTTCTATGAAATGAATGTGAAGGAATAAGAAAAAAAAAATCATGCATTTTACAAAGTTCCAAGAAAATTATTATGTGACTAAATTTCCTTTCCAAAGCTTCACAAGGGCCCAATTATATCAATGAAAAGAAGATCCACACAGCTGTCAACTTAACTAGGCCTCAATCTAAAGCCATTGGATAAAAACAATTACAGACCTGGCTACAGCAGAGTTAAGGGAAAAAAGGAAATTCTCAGCAATAGAATTATATTCCGGTTTTAATTTGGAACACATGAACTACTGCAACGTTAGAGTCTTATGTGGATTCTGCAATAAATGGATTCTTCTATCATTTCGAGCAGCCGGGAATGAAAATGAACGAATCCATCATTTCAAGCAGCCGGGAATGAAAATGAACTTAACACTGGATTAACTCATTCTATAGAAGATATAAAATTTAGCCTGTAAAAATAATACTGAATATAGGCGATTGTTTTTCTCATCTTTCCAGTGAAGGGGGAAAGTAGTAAGAACGAGGTGATTAACAGAGAGCTAGAATAACATAATCTCTATTATAATTATCAGGATATGAAATCTCCAACAAATACACCGCTGGCGTTTAAAATAAATCGTAGAGAGCCTATTGTTGTTTGATCAATTCAATCAAGTTTTGCTACTTTTCCACACAATCACCAAAGGTTTCACCACAAAACAGAAAACACCATTAAAGTTACACAATCCACAGAACAGAGCTAACTCTTGCAATCGCAAGGAAAAGTAGAAAAAACTCAAACCATACGCCGCACATTAATATTACCCACAAAGAAAAGTCTACAGAAAAAGAAGAAAATAGACAAAAGTTCAGTGACTTCCATTGAATTATTATGAACTTAAAATAGCATAAACTGAAATAACTGGGCTCGGGAATAATTGAAGCACAAACCAAATAGAAAATAAAATCGAAACCAACTATGTAAAGTGGAAAACGCTACGGGAGTTCGAGTTTTCAGCGGAGAGTCTGCAGAGGGGAGAAACGAGTCGAAGAGTTGGTAGCTTGGGATGTCCGACGTGGGCTGCGATTGTTCGTGTGGCTTTGTGCTTTTCTTTTTTTTTTTCCGTAATTAATTTTTGTGGTTTAATTTTTTAAATCAATATTTAATTATTTATTTGTTTCTCAATACTCAAATGACCTTGATTTTCTTTAGGATAATAAAATCAGATTACTTTGCAATATCGATCCCAATTTTCTAATTTTTTTCATTTCAACAATTTTTTTTTGAATTGAAGATATAGATATCGCAGGTAGATTTAACTGTATTTAACATGCATAATTTAAAACAACGTGGTCCACATATTATATCTCTCTTCGAATTGAACAAAATATTTGTGTTATAAATTAGTTATTCTATACTCAATTTGGTGTATATAACACATTATCCACGTCACTTAAATAATAAAATTTGATTGATAAGATTCAAATTTTAAGATTTATCTTTTGAATTAAATTATAACGTGTAAACACTTTATTAAAAATATACTTCTTTTTTATAAGAAAGTGCATCAAAGAGTTTATATTATTGGTAGTGATAGGCTTACTATCCTATTATTACTCATCTACTACCTAAATGTATTTTAATATTTTTTTATCATTTTCTTTTAAATATTTTTTTAACATCCTTAATCACTAAGAAAAAAATTAAAAAAATATATAATTTTACTAATACTTACTTTCTTAATCATTAAGTAAAATAAAAAATTAAATACAAAATTAAATACAAAAAGAGTAATACATAGATAGTAGTAAAGCACTAACCTTATCAATATTCTTGTATTATACCTTTGAGAAAGTTTATTTCAGCACAATGGCCGGTATGTAGTGATGGATGATGGATCCACAGTTGAGACAAAGAAGCAGCAGGAGTTGGGGATACAGTCAGTTTTGTTTGTAGGGCCTGGGGATGGATCTTAATTCTTAAAACGGGACTGAAGTTTATTTTTGGTGATTAAAAATGTAATGCAGATCCAATTAGCCTTTAGGCATTATGGAAGGACCGAACCATCCCAAAGTGGAGCTGATATGGCATCCGGCTCCTGGAAATTCGACTGTTTATGCTCATTCACAATGCCATCAAAATTGAGGATGTGTTCAGGAATTTGCCCCATTTCCACTTTAATTATCTATCATGGCAATAATCGAGATCCCTTATACAATATTGTTGTTATAATGATCCCAAAAGTCTTTTAGGAGTACAAGTTCAGATGTGGTTTTGACTTTTTTTAGTTTGTTACAAATGATATCAGAGCCGACAACAACGTGTAGTGTTAAACTTTAGAAAAATGTTTTGTGAATTTGTTAAGTCACGTCGATTTGTGAATACTTTAACTTTGCCAACTATGATGAAATGACCTGTCATGGATGTTAGAGATTTAAGGCGGAAGATTCTAATACCAAAGATTTAAGTATGAAAAGTGGTGAATAAAATTCCATATTTAGTAAAAAGGAAAAGTTATTGCCTTTATAAAAGTTCCAACAGACTACTCATTTAGGAGTATAGACTGAAATGTGGTTTTTCTCAAATTGTTACGAGAAACTTATAACTGATCTCCATGCTCCTGCATAACAGCACTCTTATTATGTGGATGCATGCAGGACGTCCTACAGTGGCTGAATATATTACTTGTTGAAAGACCAACTACTAGCTGTTTACTAGAGGTCCATTTTCTCGTCATTCTCTCATTATCCTATGATATGACATTAGATGATAGATTCACAAATAAAATATAATAAATAGTCTCCAATCATCTAATGCAATATCATGAGATGTTAAAATTGATATGATGAATAGCATTACTCGAACAACTAAATTAATTCCGAACAATAAGTAGCAAAGGAAACATGTAGTTCTTATTTGAACTTTTGGGCCAAGGAAATGTACAACTCTTCACCTACAAGTACTGTAGGTAAACTCCTTTTATCCATGAACAAAATGTACAACACACTTGGGGGTATAAGGCAGAAGACAAAAACTGCCACCATCCTTCTCGAGGAGGCTAAGCTTCATATAGAGTTGCAATGTAATTTTTCTTCCAGCGTCATTTACAGTTGACACTATTCTCGTATTGGCTTTCCCAGGGCAAGGAAATCCAGTTCTATCTCGGTGCAAACTTGGTACTGCTACATTACCAAAGAGGAGCTTTGTTCGGCAGGAATAGGTAACGGAAGCGTGAATCAAATGGAATAATGCCACAGTTGCGTGAACCAAGAAGGCTCTGCCTCCTCTGAAAAATGCATTGTTCAACAAAGGCAGCCTGATAAGGCGGAAGGTAATGCAATATCCATACAGCCAGATTTGCATCATCCACAAAGGCTTTGGCAAAGCAATGTAGCATTTTGGGGACCAACAACCTCCCTTTGCTGCTAATCCCGACTGAAGCTCGAATGAAATCACGCTGTGCTTCCTGAAGCTCTTCCCTCACATTCTTACCAGTGTAGATTCTTACCTGCACTTCCCCAAGTCATGTAAAATAAAGATTTAACATACAGGAGAACTAAATACAAAGCAACCCATTCAAAATTTGGTGGAAAGTGTGAGGTTACCGCTGGTGAAGAGTACATTCCACAGCTGAGAGCAAAAACTACGAGCGGTTCATGTGTATCAACTGCAGACTTCCCTTGCTCCTCCGATAACTTCAGCTTGTGAAGGGCAAGAAGCAAAGCCTGATAATAGTTTGCATACAAATGTTAACCAGGGAATGAAGCAAAAAAAGAGAACAATTCTAACAGATTACAAAAGCATGTCATACAATTTGCGGCCGATGGTGTGGTGGTTTCATTTTTAGAATCACATACTCAATAGCAGCTGCACTGAAAGAATGTCCCCAACAGTGTATGCTACCTGGAAAAAAAATCATCAATCGACATGCCCCAAGCATGAAAAACCATAAACAATCACTCATCCGTCAATTGCAGCTGCAAAACTATCCTTGGAATAGTCATATGAAAATTAAAAATAGAACATCTATCCTTGACCGACTTGGCCACAGCATGCAATCACTATATCATCAACAAGAGAACTACGAGGCATCTAATCAATTATGTTAATGAAGATCAGCTAGCTTAGTCATTCATTCCATACCAAGTCATGAAGTTGGATTCTAACATAATGACACAGACATGCATAAAAAGGCAGTGTAAAAAAAAGAGCTCTTAAGAGCAACTAGATAGTATTTGGTATGGTACCAAAAGCAACCATTGTCTGTATGTCTATGCAATTAGCAACCACATGTCCTAATGTCGATGGCCATGCATGAGGTGCCACGTGTGAGAGGAACTGTAGGAGATAAATTTAACCATCCTCTTTTGGCTTAATCTTTCAGTGTACTAATACCTTTAAGAATTTATACTAATACCTTTACTGAACCTTAAGAGATGAGAAGCAAACTCTGCCACAAATGGAGAATGAACTGGCCCCACTCATCTGTCATTGCCTACTTTATGCTTTTTAACAAATCCACCAAATTCTATTTGATCCCATGTGAGGTTTGAAGCACTGGAGAAATCTCCAAAGTGCTTGGATCCCAAGTGACATTTCAAAACTTAGCAACCAACTACCTAAGCACCTGGCTAGGGCTCTGCAACACATGACATATTGACAATGTCATATGATAACCATATTCAATTCAGAAAACAAATGTTTCCAAATACACAGAAACAAAACGAGAATACTTGTGTCAGAATCAAACCTTTTGCATCAAAGAGAATAGCTTCAAGTCACTTCTTGGGACTCCATATGCCAAGTATGCCTGTTCATATTTGCCACGAGAACAAAAACTTTAACCTGTTTTTTATAAAAGCTTCACAAGTTTTGGAAGTGCTTTTTGTGGTGTTTGCAGTGCCTTGCTTATCTTTTATAAACTACACGTGTGATAGAAATATAGCAACCCACATGCATGATCAGAGCATTATATAGATTGATCCAGAAAGCAAGCTTCTCGTTGCAGCTCAAATGGATAGGATTCACTTTTGCCAGATGCTCAACAAGTGCCCTGCTCTCAAAAAAATAAAACAAATCAGCTCTATGTTCAAACAAAAAATCAACCATTCAAATGCAAGTCTTCAAGATTCAGAGAGTATTCTAATCATTATACTTGTCTGACCCATGTTATCAGAGAAATAAATGCATGCAACAGGGCCATTTCAGATTATAAATACCATCGCAGGGATCTTTCAATACCATGGGTATGCCTCCTATATCAATATGCAATCTCAACAAGAAAAGAAGATCGAATGACTGAACCAGGTAATTAACATGCATAGAGGGGAAAAAACATGTAGGTAGGGGTTAGTGTTAATTAATAAGTTGAAACAACTTTGTAATACCGCTAGTGCCCAGTCAAATCAAACATAAAAATGTCAAGAAGTCGCATGCAAACAAAACCAAAAGTAGATTAGATTGAAACAAGCAGTCAATTTAAAAGAATGCAAACAATCTCAACTACCATCTGTAATGTTTCTCTTAATATATTTAAGTCGCATTTTTTGAAATTTATGAATTCTCACATAAGTGTAGTCTGCCCAAGAGAAAGAAAAGGAAATCCAAACCAAAAGAACTAAATGAAATACCTGAACCTTCTCAGTGCCCCTGCAGCATATTCTAATTGCTTCTTCCCAACTGACATCCAAGAAACTTCAGTTGCTAGTCCATAGATTCCAATGTCAGCCCAACTTAGTTTCCCCCGCACCCAATAGGGATCACAGGCATTCTCTGAAGCCAACACCTCGGAGTTATTCTGTATATCAATTTGTGGGCTCTGCACCCATGATGAAATGATTGACCTTTCTGATGAGGACCACCAAGATGAACCAGAAAGATGACCGCGTGGCGATGTTCCACGTGGTGACAGAGGTGAGCAGTGGATCTCTGATGCAGATGATTTGGATGGTATTACAGAATCTGCCAGGGACATGAATATACTTTTCATACATCTCACCATCTCTTCAGATAATTGATTAGGGTGATCCCAAAGACCATCCGGTGGCATCCCTTTAGGAAGCTTCATGAGGTCTACAGGTCGACAGGATTTGAAATCCATTTTCGTAGACATTTTCTTGTCAAGGCAAAGTGCACTTGAGTCCACTACATTCTGATGGAAGCATCATGTGTTAGATTCCTACTAATTGTTGACTATAAAACTAAAGATTTAACCAACATTTCCACTTTTTTTAACAAAATATAAGGATCAATTTAACAAGGGATAATTAACACATTGGCTTTGGGTCAAACTGAATTCTCACGAGCATACCAAACTAAAGCCATCAAAATCTGTATGAGAAAAACTAGACAGATACCTCTATTAACGACTCTGTACATTTGTTAGTAGATTCTAATGGTTGATCTCTCAGCTCCTGGCAGGTGCTATATTCAGAGGAATCACTGACTTCAGAAACAGAAGCTTCTGAACACTTCAAAGGTGAACTCTGGATAATGTAAGAAAAAAGTTAACCATATTACACAAAGTTGAACGTATACAGTACAACTGTGTGTGAATTGCCCATATGGAAGACCGCATGAGTTATCTCATAACCATTATGATTATACCAGCAGTGGAAAAGTATAGCAATTAGAAATCCAATCTCAGCATATCAAAGCATGTAGTATTTAGCTGCCTATGTGTATTTAAGTTGCCCTCGTGACATGGAAGTGGCACAAATACACAAGACCATGCATTGTTCCTCCAAATATGGAGAGAAGTCCAGCAATGGGTTTTTAACTAAACTTGGAAGTCCAAAATTGATGCTCTTAAGACTTAAAAAATCAACTCAATCAAGCCAACCATTAATTGGAACTGGTTATGGTCAGCTTGTAAAGGGTTTTAGTAAACTAACTGGGTCAACTATATATATCCTTCTTATCCAATTTACTCTCACTAAGTCCATACTTTCTGTCACCTCTAGGTGTATCATATCCTTCTACATTATTTCTATACACATTACTTAATGCTTCTCTAGCCTTTTTCACTTGCAAGGCGATTGTACCTCTGAATTCTTGATTTCAATGCCTTTGAATTTTTTTACCAATTCAAAACACTTAAATATTCGATGTTTAAACAAACAAAAATGAAGGACTGAAAGTAAATAATACCCAACTGATTTCTTTTATGCCAAAACCCAATTTCTTCACATCAATGCAAGAATATTGTCCAAGGATACTTTACAGCATTAAGGAGGAAACAAAATGGATATTCACACACAAGATAAAAAAGAATCCATTTCTTTCTCAAGGATAAAAACATTGTTCCCATTGGGAAGGCTTTAGATGTAAATAAAAGCAGATAACACACCAAAGTATCCATAATGCCAGATGAGCAAAGAGATGTTGACTGAGATGTCCAATGCCTCAAACGATATTCTGCAAGCCTCCGTTCATTTCTCTCTTGGCTAAGTTGAAAATGCAAAGAGACCATCTCTTGTTCAAGTTTTGAAACGTTGACCTCCAATAATGCAATATTGGATAGGAGCTCCTGAGCCTATACTAATATGAACACATGATTATCATAAAATCAAATCCATATTAAAACCTAGCCAACGAGTGAAGTTTATGATCTCTACTTACTTGAGACCTAGAAAGTTAACAAGTCAACAGGGATAATAGGCAAGTTCCTCTGAAGTTTTTGTAAAGTAATTTTTTTACAGTAATCAAAGATTTTCTTAAAAAACAAAAGGCGTAGTCCATTTACACAATATGTATACAAGAGAAACACCAAACTAAAAATATAAAAAGGATACAAGAAAATAATGAAAACTCAGCCCATTAAAATTTATAGAGGCTGTCCAAAGGAACAAGTAGCGAAAAGCAAAAATTTTAAACTCTTCCATTGTCTGCTTATGATCCACAAAACTTCTATCACTTATCTCCCTCCAAATACACCACACCATACAGGCAAGGACCATCTCCCACACTTATAACTTCATTGACTTACTTCTGAACTATCAAGTTGTTATATTTTTTTGTTTCCACAAACAATGAAACTCTAAAATAAGGGAGTACAGGTAATTGCCTGTCAGAAAAGTCCGGCAGTCCCCGTGACATAATTCTGCCATACTATCCTTTTATCGTAAAACGCCAAAATGCCAAAGTGTGCCAGTGTAAAGAAAATACGAGCAATATCAATGAGAATTTTTTTATTTTTTTAATAAGTAATAAGATATTTTATTGATATGAAGATAGGCAAAGCCCAGATACACTGGAAGTATACATGTGAATCACCTATTTAGGAATATCAATGAGAAAAATCAAGAAGCTTGAACAACCCATATCCTCATTAAAGGAAGTGAGAGTCTGAGAAGTTCGATTCACCCCATCCTGCATCCCATTTTTATAAGACACGACCCTAATGAACTAGAAGGCACTCTTAGGAAGCACATACAGGGTAGCTGATAATACATTTTTAGCCTGAACCAAAAAATACTTGGACATGTGAAATCTGCTTCAAAAACTTTAAATTTCAGGACAGTTTCTTCAAATTTGTTCATCGGATCATTTCCATCCCAAAGCATATGTTACTGAATCCAAAAGAAACATAACAGATAACAAACCTGATGAGGGAGACACAACAAACTTGAGAATTTCAAAGCATTCTTCTCAATAGATTTTTCCAGGATAGCATGTAGTTCCATCTCTTCTTGTAACTGCTGCTGTAATCTTTGTACCTATCACAAAGGCACATCCATTTTTGTGTACATTAGCTAGGAAAGCTGCCTTCGATGAAAGCTGTCTAGTTCTTATGTCATACTTCTTACATGACAAATAAGTTGTTCATAAGCTATGCGAAAGATTATTGATATGTGAAGTTTCCATTGACATCATTGAAGATTGGCAAATTAATCCTATACCAGTTCCAATCTTGAGGATAATAACTTAAGATACTTTTAACTGGCTACATGTTTAATCCCAATATTGCCTTGAAGCAGTAGAACACCATTCCTTCCACCATGTGTATAAAGCTGCCTCAAATTTTCCATTTGCCTTTTAGGATGTCTACGGGGTTTTTTAAAGATGCCAAGATGTCATCACCTGGGAGAAGATGTCCTTTTAAAAAAGGGAAAAAAAACTGAACCAACACGAGTTTATTGTCAAACAACCAATACAGCGATATATCCACCTGCTAAAACAAGCACCATTTTCAAAGTTGGCATAGCATGAATTTGGAACACTTCACACTCAAAATCCACCACTTCTTCACATACTTTTTTTTTTTTTTATAAGTAAGAGATCAATATTATATATATGAATGAAATAGGCATAGCCCATGTACACAAGAAGTATACAAAATAACACCTAAATACATTCTACGTGCGATCAATTAAAAACAAAAAATCATGAACATTACCCCCCTGCAATACAATAGCGGAAAGCTAAGACAATAATGTGTGGAACAAAAAATTTTTTTTTTTTGATAAGTAATCAAAGATGTATTAATAAAAATAGGCAAGGCCCAAGTACACAAGATGGTATACAAGAGATGAAACCTATCTAGGTTGAAGAAAGGGAAATTAGAAAATCATGAAAATTCAGGCCATTAAAATCTAAAGCAATGGCCCATAGGAATAAAGTACTGAAAAATAGCATTCTAAGTTCCACCGGGGACCGCTCTTTGTTTTCAAAAGTCCGATCGTTGCGCTCTTGCCATATACACCACATAATACAGATCGGGATCATGTTCCACACCGCCTTGATTTGTTGCGCTCCTCTCGGAAGTGTCCAGCTAGCCAATAGATCTACCACCATTGCAGGCATAACAAAGGCTAACTCTATCCGGCTAAAGACTTCGACCCACAAGGCTCTAGTAGTCTCACAATGTAGCAAAAGGTGTGCCACTGTTTCACCAGATCTCTTGCACATGCAACACCAGTCTAGTATAACTAATCGGCGCTTCCTCAGATTGTCGGTAGTCAGAATCTTCCTGAACGTTGCTGTCCAAGTAAAGAAGATCGCTTTCGGAGGCGCTTTATTTCTCCAGATTCTCCTCCACGGGAACAGAGTGGTGGCAGTTTGGGTAAGGAACTTATAAAATGATCGAACTGAGAAAATGCCCTTACCCGCAGGAGTCCACCACAGCCTATCTAGTTGTTGACTATTTGGCTTTACAGAATAAAGCAAACTGAAAAAAGCCTCAAAGATGTCCACTTCCCAGTCTTGCGCCGCTCTACTAAATGTGACGTTCCACTGCACATGGTCCCCTATATGAAGCATAAGGTCCTCTACCGAAGCTTCCTGGTTGCATGCCAACTGAAAAATAGCTGGAAAAGTATCCTTTAGGGCCTCATTCCCACACCATATGTCCCTCCAAAACTTAATGCGAGAACCCCTCCCCAACACCAATTTGGAATGGCTACTAAAATCCCCCACCCTTTCCTAATGTGTTTCCAAACTCCCACACCTCTAGCCCCATACACCTCTTCAGTGCACCAAACCCCCCCCCAACATGCTTCCATATTTACAGTCAATCACCTGCTTCCATAACGCTTCTGTCTCGTTATTATATCTCCATAACCACTTCCCAAGCAAGGCCCGGTTGAAAATTCGCAGATTTTTTATACCCAAGCCACCAGACAAGAGTGATGTACACACCTTATCCCAGCTGACCAAGTGGAATTTGAATTCATCCCCTATCCCCCCCATAGGAAATCACGATACAGCTTGTCAATCCGAACCGCTACCCTGGCAGGCAACTGAAACACAGATAAAAAATAGGTAGGTAAGTTGGAAAAGGTACTCTTGATAAGAGTCAAGCGGCCACCTTTCGATAAATACAATCTTTTTCACCCTGCCAATTTCCTTCCTATCTTCTCTATGATTGAATCCCATATGGATGAGGCCCTTGCTGCTGCCCCCAACGGCAATCCCAAATAAGTAATAGGAAGAGTGGTAACCTTGCACCCAAGAATACTAGCTAGCTGTCTAGTATTACTCACGTTCCCCACTGGCACTAGCTCTGACTTATCAAAATTCACCTTCAAGCCTGACGCTGCTTCAAAGCATAGTAACAAAGCCTTCAAAGCTCTCAACTGGTTTTGGTCTGCCTCACAGAATATGAGTGTATCATCTGCAAAAAGTAAATGAGACAGTGATAATGCCCCTATTGGGGTTGCCAATCGGAAATCCAATCACAAACCCATGCGTAACCGCCGCCGATGTCATCCTACTCAAAGCCTCTATAATGATAACAAAGAGAAGTGGGGACAAAGGATCTCCTTGTCGTAGACCTCGAGAGCTATTGAAGAAGCCGGTAGGACAACCATTAATCAACACTGAGAATCTGGCTGTAGAAATGCACCATCTAATCCAATTACACCACCGAGGCCCGAAACCGCATCTCCCCAACAAATACAATAGGAAATCCCAATTTACATGGTCGTATGCCTTTTCCATATCTAACTTGCAAATAATACCTGTGGAGCCAGCCTTTAATCTGTTATCCAGACCCTCATTCGCTATAAAGACTGAATCCAAAATTTGGCGCCCCTTAACAAATGCATTTTGTGGTTTCGATATAATCTTGTCCAAAACCGCCCCTAATCTGTTAGCAAGCACCTTGGATATAATTTTGTAAACCCCATTCACAAGGCTAATGGGTCGAAAATCCTTAATCTCCACCGCTCCAGTCTTCTTGGGGATCAACGCGATAAACGTAGCATTTAGGCTTTTCTCAAACTTTCCAACCAAGAATTTCCTGAAACACCTTCATAATGTCCGCTTTCACCACCTCCTAGCAAGATTGGAAGAAACCCATCGAGAAACCATCGGGGCCTGGAGCTTTATCTTTGCTCATGCGTCTGACTACATCATACACTTCCTCCTCCTCAAAAGGCCTCTCCAACCAAGAGGCTTCCTGAGTCGCAATAGCATCAAACAGAAGACCATCTAGCTTTGGCCTCGATCCCGCACGTTCTGTTGACAATTGCTCATAGAAATCCACCACATGGTCACGAATCAAAGGGCCTCCTTACATTCCATGCCATTAATGTTCATCATTTCAATGGTATTAGTTCTTCTATGAGAGTTAGCAACTCTATGGAAGAATTTAGTGCTCCGATCCCCTTCTTTTAGCAACAAAGCTCTCGACTTCTGACACAATAAAATCGCTTCTAGGGATAGAATTCTTTCTAATTCTGCGACCAGCTCTAACTTATGTAACAACTCATCCAGTAAAAGGGCTCTAGCCTCCAAAATCAGTTCAAGCTGTTGTAATTCCTCCACCATGGATTTCTTTCGCTCCCCAATATCTCCAAAGGATTGTGAATTCCAAAGCTTAAGATCATGTTTCAAAGCTTTTAACTTACAAGCTAGGATGTATGAGGGGTTACCATGGAACTGATAAGAAGACCACCATTGCCTAACCTTATCCACAAAGCCTTCACTTTTCAACCACATGTTTTCAAACTTAAAGTATCGACGCCCGCTTCGAATGCCACCACAATCCAACATTATAGGAAAATGGTCCGAGCAAAGACATGGCAGCCTCTTCTGGCACACTTCCAAATAGTGCACCTCCCACTCCGGTGAAATTAGAAATCTGTCTAGCCGTGACCATGTCTGATTATTCGACCAAGTGAAGCAACCCCCTAGTAGAGAAATATCCAGCAAGTTTAGATCAAAGATACAATCTGAGAACTCTGACATTGCTGGGCGCAGCCTACTCTCTCCTGATTGTTCACAAGGAAATCTGATTACATTAAAATCTCCTCCTATACACAAAGGAAGCTCCCACCAGCTATGTAACCCAGCGAGTTCCTCCCATAGGAAACGTCTATCATTGTCTACATTTGGACCATATAAACCTGCAAAAGCCAACTCAAAATTATCAGCCACACTCTTAAAAGAGCATGCCACTGTATACTCCCCACAAACTTCTCCATTTTCTCAACAACTCTTTTATCCCACATCACTAGAATTCCACCCGAGGCCCCATTTAAAGCTAGATAAACCCAATCCGCGTAAGTGCAACTCCAAATGCTTCGAATTAATCTTCTAGAAACACTTTTTAGTTTAGTTTCTTGCAAACATACTATATCCACCCTCCATTCTCTCAACAAGTTTTTTATGCGAAGCCGCTTATTCGCCTCATTTAACCCGCGGACGTTCCAAGATACAATTTTCGGCTTCATAAATAATAGGCGAGCCCCTTCCCTTTGGATTTTTTACGACTTGAGCTTCCCTCATAT
The DNA here is from genome assembly GCF_004785595.1 of Juglans microcarpa x Juglans regia. Taxonomy (NCBI): domain Eukaryota; kingdom Viridiplantae; phylum Streptophyta; class Magnoliopsida; order Fagales; family Juglandaceae; genus Juglans; species Juglans microcarpa x Juglans regia. Next base: position 24,002,876 of record NC_054595.1, read on the forward strand.
TTCAGTGACCAAGTTAGGCGGTTGAGCTCCCGCTGTTTTTTTGACGCTGACTTCTTTGACTGCGTATGATCCGCTTCAATTGTAGTAAGTAAAGCTAGAAATTGCTCTTCATAACCCCCACATTCCATTCCTATCCAGTGTTGCATTTCTTTCACCTTATGAAACAGCCAATCAGGAGCTTTCGATTCACTTGGCAGCAAACGATTCAGTGGGATAGGGTCCCCATCACTAGAAGCCCACTGCAGATTGGGACTCGCCCCCCTTCCTTCCTCTCCGAAAAGATTACTACCCTCCCATTCAACCACAGCAGTACAAGTGGGAGATTGAGTCTCAGGGACCATCACCACCTCACAGCCAGAATAGGTCTCGAGAACCACCTCCTCCCTTGCCTCCTCAACCTCTAGCTAAGCTTCAGAGCCGAAGTTCCTCATCACGATGGAGTCAAGATGGACCTCAGGGAGACCCTGGACCTCCGACTGGGGAGAGGACCCTCCCATCATGGTTATCGGCGGTTTCTGGGTACCTGAGACAACACCGGCGTCACATGGTGTCGGTAGCTCCCCCTGACAGCCATCCCGCGTCTTCTCTGTACACCCCCCTCGCAGGAATAGGCCTCAGCGCACCCCTCCACTATTGTCGGCAAAGAAGCCGCCGTCGGTTCTGTGGCCATCGAAAGATTCCGATCCAAATCGCACACGGCGGGATCACACACGGAAAGATCCCTATCCAAATCGCACCCTCCATTTCCCGTCGGAGTAGATTCCGACAACCTAGCCTCAATCGGCAGTGTCGCCACCTTCGCCGGGGCCTCCTGGCTCTTCGCCGACGACGATGGCAGAGGCCCACCCGCCGATGGGCCTAGAGCAGACACACCGCGTCTCCTCCACACGGGCCTTGTATGTTTCGGCTAACCATTTGACCACATAGGCCTAGGCCCAATTGTCTTGCCCATTGCCCATTTGCCTGAGGCCTGCGTAAAGCTCTTGTATCCATTCTGCTGGCCCATTGACCATGGCCCATTCTGAAAGCGTTGGCCCACACCCACTTCCACCCCTGATAAATCTTCCACGCACAGTTTCAATAAATTCAAATCAGCGTGCACTTCTTCTATTTTCCTCTGCATTTCCAACACAACCCGCAAAAGATTTTCCTTATTAACACCGACAAGTCCACTGCCAGCCCCTTCTCGCTTCTGCACCTCTACTGAAGAAGCAACGTCTCCAGCCTGCAACAGCACACCTCCTCTCAGGCTGACAGATTGATAGGGTGGGTAAACAGCCTTCTTTTTTTTTTTTCAGGGCCTCCAGATACGATGTCGAGGGCTGGGCTGACTTCGCCGCTACCACCAATGGAGGAGACGACTCCGCTACACAGCCACTGCCTGCCATCCTCAACACTTCCGCCAGCTTACACCACCCCCTCCCATCTATCCCTTCAGGAATGAGAAGATTATTTCTCCGACCCCCCTGTCTGAACTCCACCAACGCCATGAATGCCCCTTGGGAGTTAACACACCTCTGGGCTATGTAGCCCCTGTCCCCTTCTCTGTGAGCCAAATAAAACTCCCTACTTCCCACCTTTACGCAGTCCTCCAAAGCTTTTGTGAACCAAGAAGCCGAGCTTAACTCCAAGTGCATACTTCTCACTAACTTCCAGCCCCTCTCTGTAATATTCACCCATCGCCCAACTCTAACTACCTCAAATACCTTACGATCAATCGCAACAGCATTCAACATGCTCGTATTCCTACTCATACTCGAATTGGGAACAAGACATTATAATCCACCCATACTTAACAAAACATTCAGCAATGGTTATATAAACATGTGAAACTATGCAAATGGTGCAGAAGTCTTTGCGACTGAAGAAGGAAGTGGTTAACAAGTGCCACTTACTGTTCAGCTGCACATGGACCACTAGAGCAACCTGACAGAAATAGTTATCCGTTCCAATCACTCAACACTAGAAGGTCATTTAACACCAAATACTAACTCCCAGTTAAAATTGAAACTTCAAATTTGGCTACCACCCGTGTTCCTTTCAATACCAATTTACTAATATCTAATTCACAAACATAAAACACAACTTCAAAATTTATTCTGGGATTCCTGGTTCTGAAAATTAAATGCACCCACTCAAAGACATGCAAATTACATATTAAAATGCAATCAGCACAAAAGTCTCGCTATTGCACCTCAAAGTAAGGGAAAAGAAGATTACGTCTTGTTCAAGCTGAAACCTTGAAGGATAATCATTATTGCTTTTAGTGCATGATCCAAGACTTCCATCCTCATCTGCAAGATTGCTCTCCTAAAGATTGAAGAAATCTCCATGATTACTTTCAATAAATATACAATTTGAATATCAAAACAAAAATTAGGTATCATCATTGACAACTGTAAAGACTTCAATGAAAACTTAATAAACAGTAATTCCAAGCTGGAAGTAACTTAAGGAGAATGATGCGACTGGTGTTCTGCTACAGAACCATTTCGGATCATCAGATCTGGGGAACAGAGAGTTGAAATGAATTACCGTGAAGAGGAGGAGGAGGAGGAGGAGAAGGAAAGTAACTTTTTTTCCCAGTTCCATTATGCATATAGTGGCATAGCCCAATAAATCTCTACTGACAGACAACACATAAAGTAAGTACTTCCATTGAAAACTAGTGGCTTGATTTTGAAGCCAAGATTTTCAAGATAATCAACCCCTAAAAAGAAAGCTCCATCAGTGCTCACCTCTAAGGACAAGTTATCACTCCGAATTTCTTCCACATTAGCGAGATGTATTTCTGCATCACAACAACTCTCAGTAGAACCCGATGGTGTAGAGAGAGAACCATTCCTGTAAAGTGCAATCGGAAAGAAAAAAAGGAAATCATTGGAAAGAACCAAAAATAAAGAAGAGCCAGACTCCTGTATGTGAAAAAAGAATAAGAATGCCACATGCTTACTGGGTCAAGGCAGATTCGACAACTGGTGAGGTAGGCATCATGTGATAAGGGGGTTTGGCATTTATCACTTAACGCACAAACTTAAATCCCGAGAAACCTTGGCTTCCAGTACCAGAAACTATAATGCCCATATGCAAACAAGCATCATAAACCCAGTAAATTCACTTCAACCATCAAATATCTGGGCCTTTTGCATTTTGAGTGGGAAACCTAAAACCAACAATCGTAGAATAACTTGAATGAAGGGGCATATGAGATGTACAATTAGAGGGAAAACACTGTGAGCCCTGTGAACATGTAATAAAGACAAACAAACTCATGAATGCACAGCTACCAGTCATTTTCAACACGGCCCTACAAATATTACCAACACAGCTCGTGAGACCAATCAATTTCTACATCCAATTTAAGACAACCAACGATCCTAGCAAGAAACGTCAAAAGAGCACGGAGAAAATTGAATAATATTGCATAAGAGCATCATTAACCATCCATTTACATTTTGCTCTCCATGAAATTCAGAGCTGAAAAAAAAAAAAACAGTAAATTCAAGAGCTTACGAGGGAATGATTGTCTCCACAAGGGAAAGGTGAAATGACCTTATCAGGAGCAAAGGGCTTTTTGCACATTGATAAAAACGTGGGGTACCACATGGAAGTCAAAAGTTGTCTCCGATGTGAAATAAAAGGACAGAATTTCAGAACCATACCCTCGTAAAGTCTTTAAACTTGGTTCGGAGAGGGAACTAGCTGCTTTTGCGCCCTTTCTTCCTCTTGAAAATCTTAAATGCAAAAGAAAATTGATAGTTGTCCTAAAAGGAATAAAGTGAGGTTCCAAACTCATCAGAATCACAGATAGAAAGCTTGGGATTTCTGAGCTTCAAAAGTGGGTTGGGGAGACCAGTATAAGTCGAGTAAAGCAATGGGATGTGGTTTACATAAGCATCCAATCTATCGGACATGATGAAGTTCTATGCACAAATAAGAGGGAACAGAACAATCCAAATGACAGATCTTAGTGGTCCCTGTTTCCCAAACGAATCCCACTCCTTCCCTTCAGTATTCCACCGACAAAAATCTGGCCCCTCAATGAATACCTATTTTCCTGAATCTTCAGCCCAAAAACATAATAGAAGAAAACAAAAAACACGGACCCGCTACCCCACTCTTTGGTTGAACACAAAACAGAGTTGCAGATCCATAAACAAAGAATGGAAGACGGAGAGAGAGCGATTTCAAAACTGCACTGTTCCTGCTTTAAAAACCCATTTTAACAGAAAACCAGTTATCATACGAAACGTATTGCCTTTGAACTTTGAAGTGACGAAAGGTGTGGAACGAAAAAAGGAAAAATAAGGAGGAGAATGAGAAAGAAGCGATAAACAAAGAACATCGAGCACTGAAAATATCCTCTGTACAAAAAGAGCTACCGAGAAACGTCTCTCTCCCTCTCTCTCTCTCTCTCTCTCTCACACTCACTCACTCATGCAAATCAAATTCTAAATGAATAATTATTTTATTATAATTTTATTATTATTATTTATCTACTATTTATTATTATTTAATATTTTATTATTTTTTTTATAAAATAAATAAAAATACCTTACAACTTTAACTGATGTCAACGGGATAGTGTCATGCCTATGAACTCAAGCGTCCAAAAAAGGGAGAAAATGACAAAGATGCAGTTGAGTGGAGCATCTTAGAGCAATTTTTAAACTTAAAAGATACTGTTTATTTATTAAATTTATTTTATATTATTTTTTTTTTTAAGGTCTTTATTAATATTTCTCTAGTTTCTATTTTTAATTTATAATTTAATAAAAATATAATTACTAATTAATATATAATATTATAAATAGTAAAATATGATAAAATAAATAATTTCATAATTAAAAAAATAAAATACTTTTGAAATTATTAATTACTCATGAATAAATAGATAATCTAATATAGAGATTTAATACGAATAGTCAAAATTAAATTTATCTTTTATTATTTTATTGTCATATAATAAAAAAATAGTTATTTCAAATGTGGAGACTTATGTGTATGGAATAGTTAAAAACTAAATTCATCTTATATTTATAAAAAAATATACTTTAACTTTAACTAATTCAATGAAATGCTCTTAGAAGAATTTCAGTAAGAGGGATTTCAATTTTCAAATGGCAGAAGAAAAAAAAAAAAAAAAGATACTCATTTGGTTGTTAGATTATATTCAATTTAGTTGAGTTCTGTTTTAATTTAGATTTTTTCTAATATTTAAATATTTAATTTTTAAAATATTAAACTCATCTTAATTTAAAATTTATTTATACATGAGATCCACACTTTTTTTAATTTAACATCTTTTTACATGTAGGACTCGTAACTTTTTTTTAACTTTTCATAAATACATCAAAACTAATATGAACATTTAAATATATTTAAACTCATCTTAGATAAACTCTACAAAATTCATTCTATCATTTCAACTTACTATTATTCATAAAAAATTTAATTCAACTCAACGTCCAAACTTAACCCAAAAAACACTAAAACTAAAACGGGTACCCTTCTTTGACTAAACCACAATAAAAAAAGCTAAAATAACAGAGAAATGGGAGTTCTATGTCTGTTTGTGCACGGAGCTTAATAAAGCAAAGAGTGATGCTTTTAGCCAGGGTGTGCGCCAAAGCCGAAGATACACACAAGACTCCACGACTTCGATTTGGGTTTGAAATTTGAAAAACTACAATATGTTTGTTTTGTATATTTAATGGAGGAGATGATCTATCTACATTTAGATAAAAAGAGAAATAATTTATACAAGCTTTAAATAAACAAACTTCATACAAGTTTTTGTAAAAAAATAAATTTCATTATAAAAAAATGTAAAAAAAATTATTATTTATTAATAGAACTCAATATTTTATAAAAAAATTTGTATAAAATTTATCTATTTAGAACTTGTACCTAACATTACTCGAGTAGAAATGCGTGAACATTACTGCTGTTACCACCCTTCCAAGTTCCTTCCACCGGCGAATATTCAAACACTACCTACAATGGTGTGGTCGCTACTGAGGGAAAAGATGAGAGCCGGGCTAGATTGACAATTGCCGCTCTCGCGTTTGACTTCATCGGCGCTTAATGCTCAACTGTCGTGTGGGCTTTCGAGTTTTGGATACGGCATTAAACGTATGAAAACAAAGAAAAAAAAATAGACGCAGGGTGGAACTAGTATTTAGTGGCGACAGGTAAAATGTGTGATATGTGTCGACATAAATAATATATATTCTTTATATGTAACTATATAAAAATAATTATACGTTATAAAATTATATAATTAATTTTGACTTATTCATATTTTTCTAAATTTTAAGAAAAATTTATAGATTAAAAATAAACCTACAAAATTATCTAATAATATAAAAAAGTCGTTAGATTTTTATTATATAATTTTATTACTATTAATAAGTGAACAAAAAAAAATATGTGAATAACTAATAAATTCTTCACATATTCTCTCTCTATCTCTAGAACATCTCATCAATCATTTAACGAGATAAATCTGTTACCTCCTATATGCAAGAATCTTCCAGATTTATTTTAACTATTAAATAAACTTTCTTGAAACTTCTAGTTAGTTAATTGATTAATATGTGGTTAAAAGCTTCTCGAAGGTTGTAAATGAAGATTATATACAGGTGATAGGCAAGAAACTCAATAAAGTCAAGCATGATTAGATCAGAAAAAAAAAACATTTAACTATGTAAGCTTAGAAAGACAAGAAAAACTTATATAATATCATTGATATAAAACTAAACAAACTACATAATACACACAAAAAACAAATAAAGAGAGATAGAGATGTCAAATCAAGGTTATAATATCAATGGACTTAAGGATGTTTGAGTAATATACTGTGTGTTTGAGTATTGGGAGTAATCTTAAATATTTTAATAATATTTATACTTAAAATTATAATTATACAATATATAAGACTAATTTTTAAAATTTTTGGAAGGGCAGTAGCCCCCAATCTATGCATTGCATCATTGGTCACTTCATCATATGATTTATCAACTTTGGGCGGTGCTACTAGCTGCCACTGGGCTCCCGTTAGTTGTTTTCTATTTTTTTTTTACATGCATCTTTTAACACTTTTAAATATTTTTTAAAAAATAAAAAAATATAATATTATTAAAAAATACTTAGAGATGATGACTACAATTTTCATTTTGAACTTGATGAAAAATGTTACTCTTCTAGCTGGTGTCTCCTGAACTACCACTAGGAGACACCAGCTAGAAGAGTAACATTTTTCATCAAGTTCAAAATAAAAATTGTAGTCATCATCTCCTAAACCAGATAACAACATAAAAATATTAATAATCTATTCCTTTTGAAAGATGTAAAGTAAATATGTAATTCACATTCTCTTTTTTATTTAAAGTAGGTCTCCACTTTTTTTTTTTTGCAAAGTGAGTGTACTAACTTACACATTCTAGGTCTCGTTTGCATGTTGAGCTAAATTAATAATAAGTTGAGTTTTTTATAAATAGTAGTAGGTTGAGATGATGGAGTGAGTTTTATGAGACCCACCTAAGATGATTTATATTTGGATATTAAAATAAATTTAGATATATTTATAAAAAATTAAAAAAGATTGTAGGTCTCGCGTGTAAAGAGTTGTTGAGTTGAAAAATATTGTGGATCCAACGTGTAAAAAGGTTTTGAGTTGAGATGAGTTTAGTGATTTGAGATTTGAGTGTTTACATGTTAAACTCAACTTAAAATTAGACTGAACTAAGTTAATCATATTCCAATCCAAATTCCAAACAAAGCCTAAGCCTATATTTATATTTCATTAATGAAAGCAATCGTCCCTACTGTCATAAAATAAGAGCACCTGGCTCTGCCCATTCACAAGGACTCAATTCTATGTCCAAACATCACATGTCAGAGTCGATTGGTTCGCATCTATTGTCGATCAATAGGTCTATGGATCATTTCTTATATATGATAAATCGCCATCTCGTAGCACCACCACGACACCGCAGTAAGAAAAGGTGATTGTGCTATACTTCGGTGATCTCTTTCCTATCGAGGCACGCAAACTCCCCATTGTGCCCAAGTGGCTATCCAACCATTCAATCGACTATTCAATGCTACATAGCCTGCTACGTAGTCCCCACAACCTCATGGCCGGTAGGTCAAGTTTGGTCCCTGAGCCCCCACCTTGTCATTAGAGGTGAATTCGGTCCGGTCCAATTGGTCCATAAGGAGTTTTATGAATCGGACTGGACCCCTTCGGTCCAAGGTTTTCCAATCCTAGACCGGACCAGATTGGTCCCCTTTGGTCTCGGTCGGTCCATTCAGTCTAGGTCATGTCCAAAACGGGCTAACCAACCCAATGACCTACTCAGCCACTCTTATGATTTTCGGCTTAGTTTCAAAGTATTTTCGGCCCACTTCGCATTTTATCCAATTTTAAGTTAAAAAATACCCAAAAAAAACTTGATAGGAAAAATAATAATGATAAAAGAAAAATAATCTATATAAAAAAATAGAGATAAAGAAATTTTTAAAAAAATACCTAATTAGGAACATCCAAATTTCAAACTCCAAATAAAGAAAGGAAAGGAAAAAAAAAAAAGGCACCTAGCTATAAGTTATAACACAAACTCCAATTCTCCAACTCCAATAGTCCAAATGAAGGAAAAAAAAGTTAAGAAACAAAAAAAAAAAAATATATATATATATATATATAAGTTATTGCAATTTACAAATTACAATCCAAAGCACTCTCTAAAATACTGCAAAGTCCACATTTTGGACATGAAATTATCAAACCACATGATAGAGATACAGAGTCCTCAATAAACATGTTTTTCTGGAAAATAAAAGAAAAATATGACAGCTTGTGCACCAACCTTCGAGTTGAGACAAGAAAACAGATTGTCAAACAGTCAAATATGCACAACTTTCATCACACTAAGAGTAAGGAATCGGATCATATCAAACAGTTAAGCCTTTCTTGGTACTTACATTGACCTAGCTCTACCTTTAGTACTTACGTTGGGTGATAGTGGGGAATTGTCTTGCTCTTGTGTTGACCCGTTATCCACATTTGTAGTAGATTCTTTTGTAGGGTCCATCTAGAAAAATAAAGTCAGCCACTATAAGTCTATAACATTAAAATTTAAGAAAATATAAGAGGAACCAAAATACAAAGACACAAAGTAGTTATTCACATCTAATTAACCATACAAAAGCAATAAAAGCAATTACTCTAAGAAAGTTGGAGTATAAAATTAATTACCTAAAATGAATTGCTTGAATAAAAATTCAGAATAACTTATTTTACTAAAATGATAATTAGCCATTAACATATATAGAAGTTCCTTTTGCCAGCTTTTTACAAGCTTAGTCAGTTCAACCATCCATTTATCCAAAAAATTTATACGCGTTGAGTTTATCAATGACCCCAAAATTTATGCTAAAAAATAACACCACATAATGGAAAATAAAAATCACAATAGATATCTTTTCAAGATTATAAAAAGGCACCACATACAAGGACACGTACATACTACATAGCACAAAAAGAACAACAAAACAAACAAAACAAAACCCTAATGGTAAGAAATTACAAATTATACCTTAGGGCCAATCGGGAGATAGGGTAGGGGGCCTAGGGCTACGAGTGCGACGGAGGGGGGATGCGACGCCGATGCAATTGGAGGGGCAAGGGTTTTCTTTGAGAGAGAGTGTGTGTGTGTTATAAAAAGTTATGTTTTTTGTTATAAAACCTTTATGTTTCTTTGTTATAAAACCTTTAGTTTTTCACCCAAATAGAAACTCAAAAATCACAAGAATTGTAGTTTGTTACCAACCACAACCAGAGAAATAACAGGATTACAATATATGACTAGATTACAAATATTGAACAGTATAGAAGAATATAAAACACAAAACCAATCAAGAACATAAACAGTTATCAAGAAAATAAATGAAATATAATCTGTAAAAGAAAATAAATGAAATAAAAGGAAAGAACACACCGATATACGTGGTTCGACCCTAATGGTCTACATCCACGGCATGAATGACCTCAGAGATCTTTATTGATAAACAATACTTCACAGATAAGCATCAGTACACTTAGAGTTACAAAGCCTTCACATAAACCATAAGAAATCGCACAGATTTATTCTCTCTAAGAGCAAACCCTAGAAAATCCTAGAATCGCCTCCCTCCTCTGCTCTATCTCAAAACTGCCGTAATATACAAAAGTGAAAATCTCTCTTAGAGTTACAACGTATAAGGATGTATATATATGTTACAACATATGCCACCACGAGTAGAATCCAACGGCTCAGCACATAACTCCTCATATTAAAGCCACGAGCTTCTCACGTGCCTTTTTAACTCTACCTTATTAGCTTCAAGAGATCAGATCGTGCCACATGCTCATCATCTACTTAATCACATAATAAAACACATTAGTAATTAAAAAAATAACAAATAAAATGTGTTGACATACATATTACAAAGAGAGAGAGATATATATAAATTTTCTAAGTGAGAAACTGAGTTACTGAAGTGAGATTCTCGCCCGGGAGGGGGGGGGGGGGAATGGGGATAAAAAACCATGTCTAAACGGCACCGTTTAGATTATAATGGACTAGTCACTAGTGTTTGTACATTACTACAATAGTATTAATGTTATTACACATTAGTTATTATACATTAGTGTTAATACATTAATATTGCATTAGTTTATTTTTATGTCTATTACATTATAAATATATTATTTTGGAACAATAATTAGCTCATACTATTATTTAATTTAACTAACTATCTATATAAGTTATAGTCTTTGACTCTATAGTCTACATGTAAGGTTTAAAATTTAAATACAATTGTTAATATTTATATTTGTACTATAGGATTGATTATTGCAAATTGCAAATTATTAACTATAGTATTACATGTTATTAACTAATTATAATTTTACTATACTAGTGTCTAACTTACTCCTATTAATAACTAAAGTATAATTATAACTAGTATTGTACATTAGTATAATAGTATTACATGTTATTATAAATTTATAGACTAGTTTTCGTACATTAGTATTAAATGTTATTATACATTAGTGTTTATACATTAATATTACATTAGTTTATGATACATTAGTAGATGTCTATTACATTATAAATTTATAAATATATTACTTTGGAACAATAATTAGCTCATACTATATTTTTTACTTTGTAGATGTTAGTAATTAGTTAATAACTTAATGATGAATTACCAAATTGGTGATTGATTAGTTAATCGATATCATACATTAGTCAATTATATTAATTTTATAATAGCTCTATACTTACTTGGAACTTAGGTATTTTAATTAGATTATAGATGTATATATTAGTAATTAGTTAATAACTTAATGGTGAATTGGTGATAAATTAGTTAATTGATATAATATAAATTTGTAATATTTAAAATTTTATATTGTAAATAGTGACAAGTAAGATGAAAATTATATAATTAATTATATAAATATTATATATTTAATATATATTTTTTAATTCAATCGGGTCCAGTTCAAGGTGGAAAACTCCAGGATCAAAACCGGACCGAAAATTTTCAATCCTCTATTTCAAGAATCAAGATCGATCGATCTCAGTTTCAAGTCAATTTAGACCAAAACGACCGGTTTGATCAGTTTCTCGTGTCTTGACCCTCTTTCAACCCTACTTGTCACGCATGGGCAAGTAATCCTGCCCGGATGTAGGTGGGCAAATTGGCCTACAGGCTGTCCGCCCACTATCACAGATTCACAGTGGTATCACATAGGGAAGAAAAATTCTATTCTTAAACCGGTTCAGGGATCACACACCACATACTTAATGATGTGGCAAATCCGGTCCATTCCAAGTTCGGTCTAACAGCCGAATCGCTCTCTCCCCACCTTCCCTCCCCTTACAAAAAAAAGCATCTCTCTCTCTCCCCTGTTCTTTCGTCTGCAGATTCTCAACGATATAAAAAAGAAAATTCATATTGTTTGTTTTTCTCTCTTCAAAACACAAATAATGGAGATAAACTGAGAGCCTTTCAAACACGAATAGGCAATTGAAAGTGGAGATAGAGATTATAATCCATAAGTTGATAAAAAAATAAACCAAAAAAAATCTAATAAAATTAAAAAAAAAAGGAAAAGAAAGAAAATGCAAAAGAAAGAAAAAAAATCACTTGTGTGAGGTTCAAGATTGACATTGGTGAAAGAAATCGGTGGGTCACAACACCTCGATATTCTTCTTCTGTTTTTTCAGTTTTTTTTTTTTGGCTTTGTCAAAGTAAATTTGTGTTACAAAGATTTGAGGAATTTTGCGGTAATTCGGTGAAGAAATTTTGGGGGTGGGTTTCATCGAACAAAGAAAATTGGTTTCTGAAAATTGGTTTCTGAAGAGAGAAGAAATATGTGGAGAAAGGGAAGTGGCGCATATGTTTTTTTTAAAAAAAAATTAAATATCACATCATCGTGTGTGGTGTATGTGAAGTAGGTGGGCAGATGAGTAGAACAGCTCCACAGGGAAAGTTCAAGATACTCGAGCATGACGACGACGAGAGGGAGATAGTCCAAAGTACAGAGCGGCAACAAAAGAGGTTGAGAGAGAGAGATACAGGTGTGTGAGTGTGCGGCGTGGATGGAGAAAGGGTTATATTTTAATAAAAAAAACAAAATGATATTGTTTTATTATAAAAACTTATTTTTTTAAATATGTATGATATAATATAAGCCCAGGTGGTGGATCCCATTTTCCCAGGGGCCTGAGGTGGGCGAGGTGTGGGTACCCACCCTTTATATCTACAAAGTGAAATGAAAATGATGTATTATCATATTGACCTGCTTTTACTATATTATTTGGTTCAACCGGCATAGAGAAGGCTACAAAGATGAAAGATACTCTCCATTTTATTGATTTAATTGAAATATAAAATATTTTTTTCATTTCATTATTACTCTAATTACTTTTAGAAGTACAATAATTTAAATACTCAATTTTTTACCATTGATAAATAGTATTATAACGATTCGGTCTAATAATTCTAAGATCAAGATATTAATGATTTTTATTGAGCCTAAATTATATTTAATGGATCATATTGGATAAGCTCACGAACGATAAAATATTAAAGTTGATTAGAAATTTTAATTAGGCTCAATAACTAGCTTAGATCAAATTTATTATTTATTTAACAAGTTAGATTTATTTTAGAATTTAAAAATCGGTCATTAGAAATGTATTTCAATTTAAACTCATTATTGATTGAAGTCCCCTACGCAATCTCATTCATTGTCAATCCTATATTGAATAAACTACTAGATTATATTTTTAAATTCAAACTCTCTTCTTGAATAATTGTGATTAAGTCCAACTCGAACTCGTCGATATCCTTTTCCAATAGGAATACTGCTCTACAAGTCATATTCATGTTAAAACTCTTTAACCGAATCTAACTCAAACTGGCCATCACCCTTTCCCAAATCTCTCTATAAATATCTCTATTCTACTTGTTATTTGAAAAAAAAAATCATAAACCTCCCAGTCCAGTACCATGATCGATTTTGTATAGAAAATTTTAAGAAACAATACTACAAGATAAGCAACTTGATTATAAATTAGGATTACTATACGTTAGCTATTTATGTATATTATTATTAAAGTTAGTACTTTCGAAACCAGTATTTACATACCACGCATGTCATAATATTTACAAGCACATCATTCATCATATTTCATTCCACATATTATAGTTATGTATGTATTATGCATCTCAAACATTTCACGTTGCATAAAATACGTAAATTTTCATAAAATCAAATGTAAGATAAGCTTATAACAGTTAATCAGATGTTCATTCAGATGCATGGTATCAATGCAATTTCATGGTGGGCATGCAAGACACGGACTCAAGCATGGTTTACCGTAGTACGCCAGAGTACTGCACAGTCGGCTTCTTTTGCTGCAACAGGGGAAGTTAGTGCACAACCTTACACACATGGTTAAGTATGTTGGCCAGCCAGATAAGTTAGATTAGTCAGATAAATCAGATCAGCCAGTTAATTCAAATAAATAGTCATATGCATAGCATGAGCATCGGCATGAATGATTATGATTTTAAGTTATCAGCATTAAATGTTTTATGAAAAATCTTATGTTAAGTATATTTACGTTATAATGAGTTTTTTACTGAGTCATTGACTCATTTTAGTTGCTTTTAAGTTTTTAAATTACCCCAAGTCAGAATATTTATAAAGGTAGAGCTGCAAGACGAGGTTTAGAGAAGGGAAGCATGATAGTGACCTAGATCCTGTACATAAATTTTAAGTTATGATTTTTATTGCACAAATTTTGAGAAATTTTAATAAATGATTCAACACTCTCTTTTACGATATCAGTATTTTAATAAATAATTATTTTATTTATAGACTCTTTGTACCTGACGCTTCATTTAGAATAAAAGAAAATATTTTTAAGTCAAAGTTCAGTAATAGCACTCCGACTCCTGAGAATTTTATCCATAAAGTGTGTCCTCTACTCCATTTTAGACAGAGTGTGAGGTTGTTTAATTTTGTCTTAGCACATAATATAGAGTTTGTTAAATCTGTCTTAAGACAGAGTACTATCTCTCAGATAGTTTGTCTGTAGAGAGTTACAGCAATGACTATACCATATCAGTCACAAATAAATTTGTTTATTGAAGAGCCTTAAAGCAATAGTTAGCTTGTATTATATATATTTCAGGTCAAAGTTATAATGTCCCATTATAAATGAATAGAGTTTGTCCTATCTTAAACAAAAAAAAAAAAAAAAAAAAAGCACCCATATTTTAGGTTATACCCAAATCTATCTTTTTCCCTTGAATCTAATGACCCAAATCTATCTTTCTGAAGTTTGAAGCTCCAGCGGACAGGTGGGGATCCAAGGAAAAATGATTCCTCAATTACTTCAAACTTTATGTGTAGTTATGTACCGTTTAAAATATTTGTTACAATTCGAAAGAGATGGAGGCAATATGTATCAACCCCATAACAACAACATTGATTCCAAGTAGTTAAGAGATTCTGATTGGACCCAAATTAAGCCCAAGTTATTGGTTCAATCTCCGCGCGCAATCCGGTTCAAGTTCTCGAACCTCAGTCGCCATTCTAGGTTATATAATGAGCATCCAAGAAATGCCTTCGAAGAAGAACCAATTTCAGATATAGGGTGGTGAGATCACGAAAGGTTACAACTTCTAAACATGGAGCCAGACGCTTAAGTAACAGAAGTTATGATCAGTAACAAAATCACCTCTAAGTTCAGTATCATGCATGCATACATGCATTGATTGCTAACTCTAGGGTTGTGAGTTCAAAAAGATGATGGATGTAAATGCACATAAGCGAAGCTAGCTAACAAATATATACATAAAGGAGACAAAAATGTCATGTACATTATACTAACACTGATTCTAAAGCATCTATTGGAATCCTGTGAAAATTATATTGCTATCCTGTCCTTTTCCCAACCTTACCAGGGTTCTTTCTTTGCCCAAATATTAGAAGGTCCTTCCCCATTAGTATCAAAGTTTATCCTTGAAAATAGACCATTTTGAGATACAGTCTCTGGTACTTCATCAACAATCCAATCATCCATTGGGTCAATCTCTTCAGCTACAATGTCAAGCTTGGTGCCTGACTGAAATTGCTGCAGTTGCAAATTATAATGCACAAATGCCAGATCATTCAATCGTTTCTGCTCAATTGGATTCCTTCCAGTTGTGACTAGCTTCTCAGCCAAACTCCTTTTGAGGGCGTATCTTGAAGCACCATCACAGTTCTGGCTCAAAATACGAATGGCAAATCTCTGTAGCTCAGGATATTGCCTTCCATATCGAGACCACCACAGGGCTGCAGTTGAATTTACACTGCTAAAATATTTGATTTTCACAGGCTCAAATTAACCAACAGTTTAAAGGAGTAACAGGAGAAAATATAGAGCTCCCTTACCTGGAGGCATGTTGGTTCTTTGGTCAAGAGCACTCCCCTCTTCAAAACTACCTCTAGCATGTCTGTACTCCTCAAGTTGTCGGGATATCATATCTTGACTTCTTTGATCTTGTACCAAGCGAACAATTGAGCTCAAAAGACCAAAGGCAACCTCGGCATCACCAAAGAAATCACTTGAATAGAAGAGACTTGGGTTTAAATAATACCCTGCAGCATGGATAGGGCTATGGAGATGGGTGTCCCAAATCTCATCAATCACTTGCCAGAAAGGCATGTAATGGGGTTTCTTCTTTTTAAATTCCTCTTTAATTGTCTCTTTTACTTGATCCATTGTTTCGTATATGTACCCTACCTGTGGCTTATCAGCCTGTTTGATCAAAAATAGAACACGCACCAGTGGTGTAGTTGCCTTTAAGGCATTCCCAACTCCATTCCAGAAAGATTGATCTCCCACCAAATCGGCCACCCTCTTTCCCTCTATTCTAGAAGCCCAGAATGATGTTTTCCACTCAGATGAAACAAACATATCCTTTAAATGCTGCTTTTCGGATACAATATTCTCTAGAGTCATAAAGGGCATTGCCAATCTTGTTTTTGAGGGCTTAATTAGGTCGCGGCCAAGAGTATGTTTCTTCAAAAGACTCAAAACGGTTTCATGGCCATAAATAAACTTTATAATGGTCTTGGCTTCATTTAATATCCTTTTGATAGATTCAATCATCCCAATCTTCTCTAGCATAAGCTCAATACAATGGGATGCGCTCACAGTCCAGACTACTCTCTTGCATCTATCCACGAATTGCTTGCCCACATTTCCCACCCAACCCTTTGTAGAACATGCCACCACTTGAACGACATTGTCAACTCCAATCTCCTCAATAATTCCATCCAACAACGACTGTAATGTATCAACATCACTAATGAAGGATGTAACATCAGATGACCGAAGATAAACAGCACCCTGCGGGCAATCCACCAAAAAATTAACCAGGTGGCGACCCTTTTCATCAATCCATCCATCTAACAAAACACTGCACCCCGTGCTTGCCCATGAATGCCTAATATTCTTCACATACTTTTGCATCTCCTTTATCTCATCATGAAGCATCCACCCTTTTAGTTCCTGACAACTAGGGATATTATACTCCGTCTGACCATGACCAAGTGTGGCATTTATCATTCTTTTAAAGCTAGGAGAATTGGCAGCACTGAGATCTACACCCGTTTCATAGAAGAATCTAGCAATGCATTTTTGGGCTTCACTTGATGATGAATATTTTCTTGATTCACAATTTATGGCTGCTTGGGAACCTATACTTCCATTGGGACAAGGAGCAGTGTCCATCAGAGTGTCTTCTGCGGAAGAGTCTATATCAACATGCCTCGCAAAATAGGAACTGCCATTTTGGGCAATTTCATGCTTGTTATGCTCAACACTGTTCAGGTTAGGACAACAATTCCTCTTCTGAGGAAGATTTAGGTCATAGGGCTCTCCAACTTCCTTGCAAAAGCCTTCTGTCTTTCTTTCAAGCAAACTGTCTCTAAACTGTTCCCTCACCTTTTGAGGAGCATTTTCACAAGGGATAACATCACCACGTATACCTCCTAAGTGGCACTTTAGACGGAAGAAACCACTGACCACTTTACCACAATAATTGCATTGAACTCTACCCTTTTTCTTGTCAAGAGACATTCCATGATCACGAACATCAATGGAGCCCTCAGTAGCAGCAGCCATTTTGATCTCCTTTTTTCAATTCAAAAGTAAAAAAGTCCTGAAAATTCCTTTCTGTACATCAAGTGCTGTCAGCAAGCTTGATCTGCAGGACCACAAAATATAGCAAACACATAACAACTAAGGTGGCCAAAAAAATAGAGCGATATATATGATCTGATATATTTGTCACTTTAGCTTGATATGCATATGGAATTAAATAAAAATCCAATGCAAAATGGAAGTACAGAGACAAAAGTACGAGAACTGCACAACCATTGAAAAAAAAAGGTGCTCCGTTGCCACATATGTAGGACCAAGAAAATGTTTAACACAAAAGAAGGGTAATGCTAGGCTGCCGCCCAGCAGTGACTGTTGGGCATGCTGCCTAGGCAAAACCCATCCTTTTTATTTTTTCCATTTTTTCTTTTTGTATTTTTTTAACATTTTTAAACATTTTTAAAAAAAAAAATCAATACACTAATAGTCACTTCCTTAATTAGTAAGTAAAAAATAAAAAAATAAAAAAAATATTAAATACATGAGCGAGCAAAATGAGGGGGCAAAATGAAAGGGCATAGTAGCATTATTCAATTAATCATGCTAACAAGTTATGTAATGTTTGAATGAACAACAAATTCAGTAATTTATGGAATATGAATCAACAGGATCCCAATCCCATCAATCTAAATTCTAATTGTTTTCGTATATATAAAATTAAAAGTAGAATATAATGGTTGTTACAACAATGATGAAATTGTCGGAGCAATGAGCTGTAATAACAGTTTACAGTGTAATAACGTCCGTGGTGATCACAATGATGGCGGTGACAGTAGTGAAGATAGTAGTGGTGATGGTAATGCAAAGAGCAATATATAGTAAGTGATTTGAGAATGTTAATGCTAGTAGAATTTGTACCTTTCCATGGAATGTTTAAAAGCCCCAAGCTCAAAAATTCGTCATTTCTTTTAATTAACTCTCTCGTTAGCCAAAAAAGGAAAACCAATATGGAAAACTCCAAGATTCGTTATGCCGTTGTTCTTTGAATAGTCTAGTTGATAACCCCACTGGTATTTGAAGGTTTGGCACAGAGTCAATGGACAGATGCAGTGAACTTGGGGTACAACAAAGAGAGAAAGGAGAAATCTGGTATTATTTCATGAATATCCATCAACATGTTAGGCCAGAACCAATTTTTTCATTTGCTAATTTCAACGTTGACTTAAGTTATTAACATCAACCAAACTATCAAAAACTGGTAGACGAGAAAAATAATCCTTTCTCCTCCCTAGTACTGCTGGTTCTTGCAAAGACTTGTAAAAGAAAAAACAAAAACCGAATAGAGAAGAAAAATGATGAAACGTATAAACGTAGATATTGAATGTCTTTCGTCTTTTTTCTTCGCAGATATCTTGAATTTCTTTCTATGTGGAACAAAAAGGAAAACTATATAAATATTGGATTAGCAGGATTCCATTACAAGTCAAAGGAACAAAAGAAATCACAGACATACAGAAAGGGAAAAAAAAAATTAGTAAGAAGTGGGGGAAAGTCTACCTGTAAGAGAAGCTAGCTAAGAAAGCTCAAGTCTTGAGACAGACGAACAGAGAAAAAGAGGACCCCTTTACACAACAGCAAGGGAGAGAAGAGAGCGAGCGGCTCAAATTGTCACCGAGATTAACGAATCACGATGATGATGATGATCAAGTCGTCTGTAGCACAACCAGCAGCCGCTTCTAGTACGCTCTATGTGCGTATTGGTGTCTGGCATCATATTTTCTTGTGTTCTGTTTCCTTTTCTTTTTCCGGGCCCGTGTCTCTTTTCGGCATTGGAAGTGTCCCCCGACTGGATTCTCCATTGACACGTGCTTTGCCTGAATAATCAGCCTCCCAAAACCTCACGTTATTGGCACCGCCCTCTAACACCACTCGCATCCGACAGCGCGTCAGCCTGAGATCTAGGACGCTGCTGCAGTCTTTCTCTAGTGCCGATTGATTAGCAGTAAAGTGGGTCACTCTAATCCAATGCAAAAGGTCCACTTTTTGAGCAAATTCTTCAATGCTACAAGTCTTCTTCACCTTACTTAAATTTGGAAATTCCCATGTAGTCAAAAGTAGCCTTTTAATTTTGCAATCTATCAATAATGCAAATTGATAAACGAATATTGTAATATATTTTTTATATGATAGAATTTTATTAGTAAGACCATCTTTCAATCAAAAAAAGTCGAATAGATATCATCTTTAGGATTTTTTTAAGTTATCATTTGAACTTAA
The DNA here is from genome assembly GCF_004785595.1 of Juglans microcarpa x Juglans regia. NCBI lineage: Eukaryota > Viridiplantae > Streptophyta > Magnoliopsida > Fagales > Juglandaceae > Juglans > Juglans microcarpa x Juglans regia. The sequence goes on from NC_054595.1 coordinate 24,022,876, forward strand.
GAGTCTCAAATTAAGAAAGAGATAAATACATCAAGTAAACCTTACACTATTTATTGATACTTGAATAAATATTTCAAGTAGCATTGAATAAATACGAAATGTTGTAACGTTCACTTGATGTATCTATCTATCTATCTCTCACCTGAAATTCAATTTTAGACAATAACTTAAAGGGATCTTTTTCCACTATTTACTTAAATATTATGAGATTTTTAAGAAGGCCATGTCATCTATTTGCTATGATTGTTTGATATTCCAATTAGGTTAGGCTCTATTTGGATTTAGAGATGATCTCATTTCATCTTATTATTATATTTTTATCAAATTTCGACACAAAATATAATAAATAATTCAATATTTTCAAATCTCAAAATAATAATAATATTAAAAAATAATATTTTAATAAGAATTTATTTAACTTATCTAAAACTATCTCATCTCATCTGATCTCACCATCTAAACGAATTTTACTTGTCTTCCATGGTTGTCGAATAGCCTCTGGCCACATGACTTGCAAGTTTGTAACGTATTTTCTTCTTCAAGAGCCTTCTCTAGTTGTGGTGACACTCCATAACTGCCATTCGATGAAAAAATGTGAGACTTCCCGTTTTAAGTTCGATCGATGGCCCCACACTATGGTTATTTGGAAGAATCTCATTCCATAATCTTATCGTATCTCATTTAATTTAATTCTCAAATATTATTTAAATATAAATATTTTTTATTTAAATATAAATTGATAAATAAATATTATATTATATTTTTTATATGATATAATTTTATTTTTAAGATATTTTAATTTTAAACTTATCTTATAAGTCAGATATTATTATATTAACACACCAATTACTTTCAATTAAAAAAATCTAATAGATATCAGAGTCAAGCGAGGTTGTTTTACCAAATTATCTTATTTATTGTTTACAAATTACGATTTTTTCAAATTATTATTTGAACTTGAGAGTCTCAAGTTAAGAAAGAAATAGACACATCAAATAGACCCTACAATATTTATTAATATTTGAATAAATATTTCAAGTAGCATTAAATAAATAATAAATGTAGTTCACTTAATATATCTAACTATCTTCCACTTGAAATTCAATTTTGGATAATAACTTAAGGGATCTTTTCCCACTATTTACTTAAATATTATTATATTTTTAAGAAGGCCATGTCATCTATTTGCTATATATGCTGTGGGTGTTCCAATTAAGTTAGGTGTTTGTCGAACAAGCCTCCTGGCCACATGGCTTGTAACGTATTTTCTTCTTCAAGAATCTTCTATAGTTGTGGTGAAACTCCTAACTGCCATTCGATGAAAAAATGTGAGACTTCATGTTTTAAGTTCGATAGATGGTCCCACACTATATACACTTGTCATCTTAAAATTGTAAGAGGTTGTTAGGATGACTCTAATTCTAGCATCTCATCTCATTTACTTTTTGAATATCATTTAAATATAAATACTTTTTATTTTTAAATATTTAACTTTTTCATCTAATAATTACTTAATCTTTACAATTTTTCCAAACTTTTAAATAAAATATAAAAAATAATTCAACTTTTTCAAATTTCAAAAAATTAATAATATTATAATAATATTTTAACTTTATAATTTTTTTATTCAATTTTTTCTATCTCATTTTTCAAAATCTCATAAAATATTATAATTCAAACAATTTCACTACTATTCACAAATCATTTTACTATTATTCATAGATTTTTTATCTCATCTCATTCCTCAAGCATCCCTTAAGCATTTTTGTACTTTGCACAAGCCTCATTTCGGGAATGATATGAACTAAGAAATCTGTGAATAATAGTAAAATAGTTTATGAATAGTGGTAAAATGGTTTGAGTTAAAATGTTTTATTGGATTTTAAGAAATGAGAGAGGAAAAATTGAATAAACATATTATAAAGTTAAAATATTATTAGAATATAATTTTATTTTGTAATTTGAAAATTTTGATTTTTTTTTGTATTTTATTTATAAATTTGAAAAAGTTGTCATGATTAGATAATAATTAGATGAAAAAGTTAAAAATTTGAAATTGAAAAGTGTTTATGTTTTAAACTTTTAGTGATGTTTGAAAAGTAAATTATAAAAAATTTTGAGATAAGATAAGATGATTTGTGTTTCCAAACAAGGATTGATGAAACTACTAGATAGAATTGGACCCAAGATACCTACGGTTCCTCCTGATAAGGATAAAGTAGTAAAATGAGAAATGTAAATCTGTTAGATGTCATGTGCTGTCAATACATTCTTTTATTCTTTTTATTACAATTTGTAATCTATAAATAGCGATACACATTTGTAAACATTTGATTGATTATTGAATACAATTATGTTATACACAACTTTTGCGTTCCGTTTCTCGCATCTTCTTCCAAGCCTTTCCTCTGCATTCCCTTATCTACGTAGCTGTCAACATGGTATCAAAGCCATGACAGAGACACCTCCAAACACTGAAACCATCGATTCAAATATGTCTTCCAATCCTTAGACCAACCCTCACCATCCTGCTAGTCCCTACATCCAGCCTAGTGAAGGAACTTCTTTCCCACTGGTTCCATATTTACTTACCACTGAAAACTATGTGACTTGGGCAAAAGTTATGCGTTGGGCCCTCAATATAAAAAATAAATTCGGATTTATTGATGGCAAAATTCTCATACCTTCCAATTCTGCTGATCCTTTGTATGCTTCTTGGGAACGCTATAATGATATGGTGATTGCTTGGATACAACACACAGTTGGCCTTGAACATCAATCAAGTATTGCGCATGTAGAAACTGCTGCTAGTGTGTGGAATGATCTTCGCGAACGATTCTCAATTCAAAATGCTCCAAGAATCTTTCAACTCACCAAATCTATCTCCTCACTCGCACAAGATGATGATTTGGTAAGTCAGTATTATAATAAACTTAAGAGCTTTTGGGATTACTTGAAATATATGAGCCTATGCCATCATGTATGTGTGGAGCAGTGAAGACATTAATGGATTATACTCATAGACGCAAGGTCATGCAGTTCCTCATGGGACTAAATGATTCTTATGATTCGATGTGAGCTCAAATTCTACTTAATGATCCCCTCTCTGCTTTAAATCGTGTTCTATCTCTTGTTCAACAAGAGGAGAGGTGCAAACAACTCCACTCCTCACCAGCACCTATTGCAATGGTTGCCAAGGGACCAGCCCATCGCAATCCATCTTCTTCTTGCAGAGATCAATTATTTTGCTCTCATTGCAACATCTCGGGACATTCGTTGGAGTGATGTTTCAAAGCAAATTCAAATTTACATGTATGTTCTCCCTGCCGTATACCCACCAAAGAGAAGTGTTAGGAACTCAATGGATTTCCTCCCGGACACAAAAATAATGCCGAATATAAATCACATGCTAATTAGTCTTCTCTTGAGCAGGAACAAGTCAACAATGGACCACCTATTACTCAGGAGCAGTACAACCATCTCATTGCCTTACTCCAATCTTCTCATTCTCTTGCTGCCAATCACGTTCATGCCAATCTCTCAGCATCTGAGTTCCCTATGTCTGGTATTTTATCTTGCAATTTCACACACACATTGAATCACTTCACTAACGTTGCTGTTTCTTGGATAATCGATACGGGAATATGATCTGTAGCCCACGCTTCTTTACACATAATATCACCATGGTTTCACACACCATCAAGCTTCCTAATGGTACAACCACAACAGTAACTCATGTTGGTGACGTGCACATTTCTAATCATTTGGTCCTAAAAAATGTTTTGTGTGTACCAGAATTTTCTTTCAATTTGATTTCGGCTAAATCACTAACTGCTTATTCCAATTGTTGCCTAATATTTTTCTCTAACTCTTGCTATATTCAAGACTTTTCATCTTGGATGACGATTGGAGTGGGGAAGGTGCATAACGACCTATATCATCTGCAAATTTCAAAACCAAGCCTCACTATGTTACATTTTTTTTCCTGCCTTACATTTCAGTTATGCTAATACCACAAATGTTTCAAAGCTAGATGAATTTACACTTTGGCATTATGGACTCGACCACAGTTCAATGACACAGCATATATTAAATGACATGCAAAAGGGAAATTCTAAGCCTACAAATCCTTCAAATCTTCCTTGTAAAATCTGTCCACTTGCAAAACAACACAAGCTACCATTTACTCAATTAGAAATTACAATTTCCAAACCATTTGACCTTATTGCTGTTGATATTTGGGGCCCTAACCAAGTCCAATCTTACAATAGCACCAAGTCTTTTCTTACAATTGTCGACCAGTACACTCGCTGCACATGGATCTATTTACTCCAAGCCAAATCCGAAGCACGTACCTCCATTCAAAAAAAAAATTCCGTTGTTTCCACTCAATTTGACAGCCAAATAAAAATAATCCGATTAGACAACTGTGCCGAGGTTCACATGCCTTGTTTCTACCAGTTCAAAAGAGTGTTGCATCAACGTACATGCGTTACAACACCCCAACAAAATGCATTGGCTGAGCGTAAACATCTGCACATACTAAACGTTGTCCGAGCCTTGAAATTTCAATCAGGACTTCCATCAAAATATTGGACTGATTTCATCATCACTGCCATATATTTAATAAACAGAACACCCACCCAAAACCTTTACAATAAATCACCATTCGAACAACTCTACAACAAAAAATGCTCATATTCTCATCTTAGAATTTTCGAGTGCTTATGTTTTGCCTCTAGCCTTAGTCATACTCGATTTAAATTCGATCCTAGAGCCTGAAAATGTCTCTTCCTTGGATATCCATACAGGGTTAAGAGCTATAAACTTCTCGAAATCACCACAAACCAAATTTTTTTATCCCGTGACGTTGTGTTCCACGAACAAATATTCCCTCTCAAACATACAAATAACTCTCATTCTTTCCCTCACTCTGACCAAAATTTTTTCAACCCCAACGTCTTCATTCCCACCCCAACTCCAAAAGATTATATTTCACACATTCCTTCCTATCCCTTAGAAAACACCAAAACAGAATCACCTCCACCTACACACCTCACCCAGACTTCATATCCCTTAGAAAACACAATACCGAATCACCTTCACCTACACATCTCACCTAGACCATTACCCCTTACTACACCCACACCTCGTCGATCCATAAGGAAAAGAATAGCTCATGCCTACCTCAAAGACTTTCATTGCAATGCACTGCTCCCATTACAGTCAGCATCCAAACCGAAAGTTACTGAATCTTCCTCCATCATAGGTTCGAAAATCTCTTTTCCATTATCTTCTGTTTTATCATATCATTCTTTATCTCCATCTTTTCATGCTTTCACTGCATCAATATCTATATACACTGAGCCCACTACATACACTCAAGCACTCAAAGAACCAATATGGCGTGAGGCAATGGAACAAGAGCTCACTGCTCTTAAGCTAAATGAGACATGGTCCATCATTGATCTACCTCCTGGCAAGAAGCCGATTGACTACAAATGGATTTATCGATACAAGTTTAAAGCTGATGGATCGATTGAACGTGCTAAGGCTCGATTGGTCGCAAAGGGTTTTATCCAACGAGAAGGAATTGACTTTCATGACACATTCTCTCCAGTTGCCAAATTAACTTCAATCCAATGTTTACTTGCCATAGATGCCATCAAGGGCTTGGACTTGCAACAAGTGGACGTGAATAACACATTTCTTTATGGGGAACTTGATGAAGAATTGTATATGAAGCTCCCACCTAGTCGGTCTTTCCTTCGTTCACACCAACAAAGTTTGCAAATTACAGAAAAGCATTTATGGCTTACGCCAAGCATCTTGACAATGGAACACTAAACTTTCATCACTTGTTGAATTCGGTTTTGTACAATTCAAAGCGGATTACAACTTGTTTATTAAGCAAACAGCAGCATCCTTCATTGCTTTCCTCATCTATGTCGACGATATTATTTTGATGAGCTCGGACACTGCCTTCAGCGATGCCGTTAAGCATTTTTTGTCCACCAAATTCAAAATCAAAACCCTTTCGATCACTCAAATACTTTCTTGGCATGGAAGTAGCTCGATCAAAGGGTGGAATTCAAATCTGTCAACGAAAGTACGCATTGGATATCTTATCTGAGACTGGACTACTTGCAGCCAAATCATCTTCTCTCCCAATGCAGCCTATCTCAAGCTTCAAAAGGATGAAGGAGAACCCTTTCATGATCATGCTCTGTACAGGAAGTTAGTTGGCAAGCTACTCTATATCTCACAAACACATGTCCGGACCTAAGTTACAGTGTGAATTTGCTGAGTCAATTCATGGAGAATCCACAAGTACCTCACTATGATGCCATAATCAAAGTCATTCGGTATATTAAAGGTACACCAGGCCAAGAAATTTTTTTTTCAACACATCCCAACTCTAACTCGTGGCTTACTCAAATGCCAATTGGGCAAATTGCCCAGATACGCAGCGATCAACTACTAGATTTTGCGTCTTCATTGGCAAGTCCCTTGTTGCATGGAAATCTAAGAAACAAAATATTGTTTCCCGCTCTTCTGTTGAGTCTGAATACAAGGTCATGGCCGCTGTTGTATGTGAGCTCACATGGCTTAGGTATTTATTTAAAGATTTTGGCATCAACATTCCTACTCCCGCAACTTTGTATTGTGACAATTTAGCAGCATTGCACATCGCCGCGAACCCCATGTTTCATGAACGCACGAAGCACATCGAACTAGATTGTCATCTAGTTCGAGATAAAGTCTTAGCTGGGCAAGTCTCCACTGCGCATGTCTCTTCATCAGACCAGATAGCAGACTTACTCACCAAGCCAATTTATTCTCCTGCCTTCAATAGGTTATTATCCAAGATGAGAGTAATCAATATCTACTCTCCATCTTGCGGGGGCTGATGAAACTACAAGATGAAATTGGACCCAAGATACCTACGGTTCCTCCCAATAAGGATAAAGTAGTAAAATGAGAAATGTAATTCTGTTAGATGCCATGTGCTGTCAATACATTCTTTTATTCTTTTTATTACAATTTGTAATTTATAAATAGCGATTCACATTTGTAAACATTTGATTGATTATCGAATACAATTCTGTTATATACAATTTTTACGTTTTGTTTCTCGCATCTTCTTCCAAGCCTTTCCTCTACATTCCCTTCTCTACGTAACTGTCAACAAGGATGCATACATTACAATGCATACCTACCAACTTGTAACCCAAAAAGAGAGTATTTACTATTTAGCTCATGTTTTTCATGTTCCCCCTTTATTTTTGAGCGATATCAGTGTTATTAAAATTGTTTTGAGTGGCTGATTTCGAGTTCACATGCGTGCCAATGAAATTGAACAATTCAAGGGAAGGAGCTTGGCATGAATTTTTAGAGGAACCTGTACATATCTTGAGGATTAGGATCATACTCTATTCATAACAGAAATTCAAAAGTGAACCGAAGTTCAGCTGAAAGATAGAAATTTGAAATGCCACTTCAAAAGTGAACACAATGTCCTAATTCAACTTTCAACCAAGGAACTGAATTTCTCTTCCTAATCTCAAAAGACTACAAATGTCGAGACATAAATCAACCAAATAGTGATTCGGTTACAAGTTTTACATGGGATTCACAGATTTCAGAAGCTGAATCAATCTAGGGACGACTCAAAATACTGGAGACAGATGTAGTCAATGCACAGCATCTCCAACTGCGGTCCTATCTGGACCTGATTCTTCTTTCTCTCCCAGACGGATCCTTTTTGAGCAAAGTTGTGAATTTGAATCACTGATATCTGTAGCTTTATGCTTGGATGCTAGAGGTGAAGATGACTCAGTTTTGGATTCCGCAGGATGTGGGGGTGATGGAGAAGATGGCCGCAGTTCAGGATCATGGCATGGATCAGTCTCTGATGACACGTTTTGAGGAGAAACCCAGGTAATGCCAGCTTTCTGTTGTTCCTCCAAGATCTTTTGCAAGTACCTTGCATGTTCCTCTATGCGTAACTGAAGTGTCCGTTGGACCTGTGCAGAGATATAGAAACAGTCGGGAAAAAATTTACCACAGACCATACAGCTAAATGCACCATAGGGCAGGATACACTGATACAGCAAGAACTTAAATCCAAAGATAAACTATGAAAGTTTATTAGATAATCAAAAAGAAACACAGAGATGTGCAACTATAGATTGTCAGAACTCAAAACTCAGGATGCTAGATTTTAAAAATAAGCATAAATGTACCTCAAGCTGTTCATGCAGCTGTTTCTGAACTTCCATTTGCATGCGCAAAGCCTCAGTGATTTGAATGCTCCTACAACCAAATTCACAACCCACAACAGAAACTTTCACCCATTATTTGACAGAATAATAGAAGGAAAAAATACACACACACATATACAAGCGCTCGCAAACACCCACACACAATAAGTATCAGAAACAAAGATGAAGACAATTATTACCCCTTCCTACGTCCATCACTTTCATTGCTGGTTGAAGATGCTTTCTTTTCTTCCGAGCTAGAAGCTTTCTTCTCTGAAAGGGGAAAAAATGGGGAGCAACAGAAGTAAACTATCTGAAACTATCTGCAAGTGATGGTCAACTGCCATATTCAAATATAGAACGAAGTTTTTTTTTTTTATCGGTAAAATATAGATCAAAGTTTTTTTTATCAGTAGAATATAGATCAAAGCTTTTACTAGCTCATATCGAGATGATGCCAGTATATTAAGTACTGTGGTGACATTGATACCAAATTGACAGCCAATGTGGATTTAGACGCACAACCATACATTTTTTTGAGTTATCCAATCAAGGAGATGGTCAAATGGGTGTTTATTTTGACTTGCTTTTTATATTCTCCTGGATGGGCAACACAGCAGAGAGAGAGAGAGAGAGAGAGAGAGAGAGCAAGTAGCATAAATGTAGCCAGCTAAGAAATAAAAAGTACACAGGATGTGTGTCATCAATACTACAAAAAGGTGATCGGGTGGAATAATCAAGAATAATGAATATTACAGGTACAACGTTATATGCAATCTATCAGCAGAACCAACCCCGCATAACATAAAGAAACATCACTCAATTCACAAGAGAATTCACACCATCTAAAGAAGAAATCAAAATTTCAACATGAATAATGTCTGTAGAATCTATTGAAGTTAATAAAAGAAATTCAAATTTATATATGAACCTGAGGTTTTTCATTGATTTATTTTTCCTTTTCACGTTGGAGGTTGTTGTGTTATGACTATTTTTAGTACTATCATTATGGTCTAACCTATTCTTGTCTACTATAAACAGTACAAATACACATTTTTTCCATTTGGTTCAAACTAGTGGATCCAAAAGATTTTTCTTTTCCTACATGTATCACTGTATTTGAATGCTAGCTAGCCGTATATATAGAGGAAAAGTTAAGAGTACCTATATATATGTATGTATGTATGTATGAGGATTTTTTTTCACTTTGCTATCTACCGTTCAGAAATCTTCAACCTATAGAATTTCACCAATATAGTAAAAATGGCTGAGATCCAATCTAGATCCACAGTATGTGTCCTTATCATAGTTTCTCCTGATTATGATTCTGATAGTAAATGGTCACCTACCATGTTATATGGTAAAGAGAAATCACAAAGGCAATAAAAGTGTGGATCCAAACATGAAAAATATGTATCACCTACCCCAATTTGTAATAGGTATGAGATCAATGAATTTTACAAAACAATCTGCTGGGTTTTTTCTTTTCTTTTTGAATGGTATGTTACCATATGGGTCTTAAACCAACTACATCCTCATCCTTCCTATTCTTATTGAGGGAGGAGGTTTCATTTCATATAGGACTCATTGGCAATATAAACTACTTGAAGTAGATAACTGAAATGTTTATATTCACATTGTCGACAACTTTTGACAGATGAGGGTAATGTTGAACATAAGCAAGTATCATTTTTTCCCTATGAAGTTCCTCACCTTCTTTTTTCTCTGGCATATACTTCGCGAGGCGGTATTTCTGAAAATAGATATAAGATAATAAAATAGGTTCAATATGAATAGTGGCTCATTCGACATTACACTTGATTCAGCAGATATATTTAAACGAAAATAAGTACCTGTAAGTGGCTTTTCACATGATAGATGGTCAGACCTTCGACATTCATAAGCTTTAATACACCCTTTGGAGTAGCCTCTACATTTCAAATAAAATGAATTAGACTGCAATAAAAAAGTTGGTAGAAATTCAAATTTCCATAAAGTTTATTAGACTAAGCATTGTTACACAGTCCCATTTGTATGGGAGAACAACCGAGTAGTTTGCTTACTTTCAGCCCCATCAAGCTTTTTGACAGCCTCCACAAAACACTCATGGAGCTCAGGCGTCCATCTCATTCTTGGCTTGTGCGCAGTGGCTGACCCAGGAGATGGCTGACTTGAAACATCTTCGGGAGTTAGCACCATGGAGCAACAATTCTGACTGCATGTCAAACCTATGGCTGGTTTTGATGAAGCCTGTGGTGTTTCATAAATTTCCTAGGCAACAATAATACCCAAAGCAAGGATTAGTGAGTAGAAGTATGGATGACCCAATCAAATGATGCACTGGTAAATTTGCCCCTCCAGGTTTTTGTTTGATTCAAAAAGAGAAACCATATATCATTCATTAAAGTTTGAAGCAAGTTCCAGAAAATAACTTGATTGAACGATCAGTTATATTTAGGTTCAGTATGATGCAGTGTCACTTGGCCATTACAATGCTCTATGGTGTGAAGTAATTTCAGAAGAATGAAACTTTTATTGGTGTAAATATGTTTACGTGAGTGGTTGTACACGAATAACTTATGTAATTATGGATTGTTGCAGTGCACTTACATCAAGCCTGGGATTTTCTCCATGGTCAGTGATAGCTATGTCAAGTTCATCAGACAAAAATTGCAGATCCAGTTGCTCTGTAAGTGCTAGACCATCACTTGTGCAGTTTACCCCACGAAGGCTACCATCAGAAGCATCTCCAGGCAGATTAAGAAATTCTTTCATAAGAGCCTCTGAATGCTCCAAATCATATTGATTTTCTATATCCCCACTGAACAGCAAGGGAGCCTTTGTTGAATCGACAGCAGAAATGGACTGGTTGTAGGATGGAGGATGTGGAAGAAATGGCAGATTACCAAGCTGCCGATGGGTTTCAGAACTTGATGAAGAAGACTGGTATAAACTGGTACAGAACAAGGATGACCGTGAAAATGTGCTCTTAGAATTCTGGACATGAGATCCCGGAGACAGAGGACTACTTGGTCCAGATTCTAAATAATACTTTTGAGATGCTTGGCTAGGAGTAGAACTAAGAGATTCGGTTCGTATGAAAGGCGATGGACGTGAAGATGAACATTCACTAGCCAATAATATTTTGACTTCTGATTCCGCGGTCGAAAAACTATGCACTGGGGAAAGGGTATCATAATATGACTGTGTGACTCCTCTGGTAGCCTTGCTTTGTTTGGCAGATATGATACCATTGCGATTCATGGTCTTAGATGATGGCAACCCAACCTCATCCAGTGGTGAAATTGACAACTTTCAATATGGCACAACTCTGCGGGATGATTTTTTGGGATGAAAATTTTAAAAATTAAGATGAGATAACAATCTTAGGCTTTGTTGAGGCGAGAAACAGGAGATATATGGGGATTACAAGGAAACAACATGCAGTCTAAGTCTAAGTTTCAACTAGTTTAGAGCATCTAAAACAGTCACATACAGTCTACATCTCTGAGTAAAAAAAAAAAAAATTCCTTCTTTTTCCCCTCAAAGGAGAAACAAGAAATCACATCTCAATGCCAAGAAACTACTTCTTTCCATAGAGTAATTGGGTATTTCCATAATATTTGTTTATTTAAACAACTAAAAACCTTCAAAAGATTACTTTTTCATTTCCCAGGTAGAGTGCGACCAATCACAAAGTAACAATTGATTTGAAGACCAAAGGAACCTGGTCAAATCCAGTGCTTCTACTAATGGATACAAAGAAATACCAAGACCTGCAAAACAGACTACCAGTTGAATGATCAGCCATATGCTGATTTCACCAGGAGCACATGAGATAGAAACAGTTGACAATTAGTGCTAAAAGATCAGGTTATAAAAAAGTGAAATAGTACTGTAGATTAATCATCTACATACCAACAATCTCATGGGTAATATACTGGTCAACAAAATCACTTCAGCTGTTACTATAATTTGCTCAAGATGCAAGTACAGCTTATTATCAGACTTTTACAGTGCAATGAACTAAAGTTCCTCATTATCCAAATCCTAAAAGTAGGGTAATAATCACTTATCAGCAAGCCGCCACAAAACCCCCTCCCTGGTCACAAGAAAAGTCTGAAACTATCACACGTTCACTCGTGGTAATTAATGATTGAGCAATGCTACGTACACATTTGGGGACTGCAATACAAGCCTAGGTAATTTTATCTTAAAACTTTTTAAAATTACAAAAATATCCCTCCTAAAATTATGCTTTCTCTCATTTAATAAAGGACCTGCACATATTGGGGACTGCAAATAGAATTTCTCTTAATGATTAGCTTGTGCAAATAGCACTGAATCTGAATGGCATATATTGGAGTCTAACCAAACCCAACTCATTTGTGATAAAATTGTAAAGAGGCTACCCAAACTAGAGCCACTTGATAATTGAAAAGCTCTTATCAATTATGTTTCCATTTAACCGACCCATACATTTCATCCAGGATAGCATGTTCACTCACGAATTGCCTGCTCTTGGAGGCAATGCTACACAACAATTAAAGAAAACCACGATGATATTGGAAGGACAATTTTTTTAACAGAATCTGGCTTTGCAGCTTGTTTAACAACTGTAAACAGAGGCAGACCTATGCGTGAAGCCCTCCTCAAAATTTTCAAAACATCCCCATTTTTTTATGGTTTTTACTTGAGGTAAAGCTTAAACTTGATATTGGAAGGACAATTTTTTTAACAGAATCTGGCTTTGCAGCTTGTTTAACAACTGTAAACAGAGGCAGACCTATGCGTGAAGCCCTCCTCAAAATTTTCAAAACATCCCCATTTTTTTATGGTTTTTACTTAAGGTAAAGCTTAAACTTGATAAAAATTAATCCCCCCCCCCTTCCCATGTTGCATTTTCTGGTTCCACCCCTGACTATAGGCTGTAGCACTGACATTTAAAACCTCTACATTAGGATTTAAGCCTTTTGTGTCAATTCATACAAATCAATATTCCTTGGATATTCTTGAGCTTTCGGGAACTCCACATTGAAACAATTCACAAAACAGTTGTAGCTCGATACTGTCCTCGCACCTCTAACGTTCTTATGATATTAATACTAAGTATTTTTTTAATAAAAGAAAAACACTAAGAAGAAATTCGGTGCAGTGATACTCCAGACTGAAAACACTCTGCCACCTCAAACAGTCAAACATAAAAGTAAGACGCATTTTCTCTTAATTTGTCCAAAGAAAAGAAATTTACACCATTGAGGTTCATTAATCACTTGGCCAAAAACTGTCGGATAGGTTTCCTGACACTCAGATGTTCCCAGATAGTGCTAGTGTCGACTGCATCCATTGATTGAAAATCAACTTGAATATTTACTTGGAAAAAAAAAAAGTTCGAATATTTATTTGCTGAAGCATTTAATTGGTGAACTCACAGTCTTCAATCCAATAAAGGGACAAGGGTAATCACAATCGAAATTTTCATTCGCCAAACGGTGAGATTTGTTTTTGTTTTCTTCAAAAAAATATAATCAAAACATTAACCACGCAGCAAAAGTGCCCACAATAAGAGAAAATACGAAGACCCGAAAAAATAAAAGTTAAAAAGCCTATTCGAAGTAGTTATAGAATTTGACTGAAAGGCAGAAATCTCCAGCTTATAAACGTTGTTTTCTTGCCCATTATGGTTAATACGCCAACAAAACCTTTAAAAGTGGGTTTCTTGAAATTAACCAAAACATACGCAAAGAAATTACGCAAAGAAAATAAATACAAAGAAAACAGAGAACGTAGATTTGTGACAATGAAGAAGAAGACGAAATTTTTAAACTTGAGGAGTTACCGAGTAAAGATAACAGAGCAAAACGAACCTGGAGATTACAGGTATAAGAAAATGAGACTGACAGAGAAAAGGAGATTACGGAGAACATAGACTGACCTGGAGATGGATCTCGTTCTTAAGAATTCTGCGGAGAGTCATGTGGTGGTATGGAGGATTGATGAGAGAGGCAGAGAGAGGCACGCGTATCGTATATTGTAAACATGAGGCGGCCTTCAACCTTGAACCCAACGTCTGAAGCGAAACAAAACAAAAGGATTTGAGGATTCGGAATCTGAAATCAAATTATCAGTTGGCTTTTAGCGTCTTGGAGAGCAATATATATGTGACAACGTTTGACATTTCACTCCAGCGATAATGTCCTCCTGTTCTCCTATGATACCACCGGGCAACTGTTTCTCGACTCGAAAGAAGCTGCTGCTCTTCAATCTTCTTGCCTTAGCCTTTCCTTTCCTCTCTTTGCCTTTGGTTGGCTGGCTGATGCTCCAAATCATTCTAAGCAGAAATAATGGCAGATGACATGATCATCACAGGAGTTTCCCCAGTTTCTGCAGACGCGCTTCGTCGGGCAGGGTTGGCCACGTCCCAATGGGAACTCTGAATTAGCTACGCTGTCGTCTGTCATTTGTCACGAGAGTTCTTTTACGATGGGGGTGTCTCCATTTCTTGTCCCGTGAGCTCTCTATGAAATTATCATTTTTTCTTTCCAATAATAATAGCCTTTGAGAATTTTATGCCGATAAATTCAAAATAGTTTTATATAATACATTAAATTTATTTTACAATAAAAATTAATTTTATAATTAAACATATCATACATCAATGTATTTAATTTTATAAAAATATTTTGCAAATTAATAATACTTCCAAATAAAATTTCTCATTAGTGGCAATCTGTCGTGCGTGACACGATGTCTACCACAAGTGCAGTGAAATTCCTTCCGAAAACTAGGTTCTTGTTGATCTCACGAACTTAAGTAGAAGATAAATATATATTATAAATAATATTAGATAAGTAATAAATAGAACAAGGCTCCTTTGATTTAAGATTGGTGAGATGTAATCATTAGTTATATAAACATCACATTTTTTTTTTAAAAGAGTAAGATCTATTATTTAAAAATTATTTTTTTATGTAAATCTCATATTTATAATTTTTTTTAAAAGAATGTGTAGCACTTATACACTTTATAACCGTAAATATTATTTTTCTTCTAAAATTTGAACAAAACTTTAAGAAGAGGTTGACTCTTTACATGACTGGAAAGAAGTGCTTATTGAAAACAAGATGAATGCAATCTCAGCATTGTAAATCTGGTGTGTAAATTTGTGTAGTAAAGTGGTTATTAAGAAAAATTTTTTAAATCAGTTACTATTTATCACTTCACACTTCACACCTTATATTTTATAAAAAAATATTTTTATACCTTATAAAAATGTTATAGATATGAAATGTGAAAATAAATAATAATTAATATATAACATTATTCGGTCATTAATTAGCCCCTACCTTAATATGGGGGACAATCTACTTTAATTGCATTAATTAGTGTGTGATGTCACACTTTGTACTGTAACGAGAATCTTATACTTTATGTTAATTTTATTAATTAACGCACATCAATGACATCATTATGTTCCTAATTATTTAGGAGGGACAATCGTTTTTCCAAAGCGTTGAATAGCACCACAATCTTGAATCTTTTCACTCCCCTGTCACCTCAAAACTATTGAGTTCACGTCTCAATTATTTTTTAATGTCCAATCATTTAAGTATAGTATACATGTTAAATATTGTGTATATATATATATATATATATATATTTAGAGTTGGGATCGAATCTTTAAGAGATTTTAATCCCCTCAATACAATGTCCAAAATATCTTATAAATAAGAGTAATATTATAGAAAAATTATATTCTCGAGTCGTGTGTTTTGCACGATGGAAATAATGTTTACATGATATAATTTAATTTAAAAAATAAATTATAAAATTTAAATATTATAAATTAAATATTAACATTTAAATGATGTCAGACTGACTTAGAAATAGAATAATCATATTTATTTGGCAGAAAAATACAAATTAAAAACTTCTTGAACAAAGTTTGAGATTCTCCCCAGCTTTAATCATACATGGACAGGTTTAGCATCTCCACGTCCAAGCTGACCACAAATGAGCATCAAACACACGCCATTTCACTTAACATATTGTATTAGAAATTCCGCCATATCTAAGAAGGCAATTGAATTGAAATTCATGAAATGAAATGATTAAAGAATTGAAAACCCGACCCGAATGAATAGTCTTAAGTCTGTTCACACACACATATATAATAATTTGCATGGTGACCAACCATAACCAAGACCATCATTGGCTCTTTCTCATGTCCCACTCTATTTTTTTTTTTTATATATCTTAAATTATTTTTTTATAATTTAAGCAGATAAATACAATATTTGAACCGAACAGTATTATAGATAGTGTAGACTTTGATATTAAATTTTGTAAAGCCTACCTATATATAGTTTCGGAGTGTTTTTTAAATTATAAAATAAATTTTTTAAAAACTTAAAAACTGGTAATATTTATTTAGTATGAAATAACATGTATTTTGATCATCATATTGACAAGTGAAATGACTAAAATATCCCGTCCACAAAGTTCATGAACCGCTGCAACTAAAAAAATTAATCATTTGCCTGTTCATGTAATATATAAGGACTCGTTTGTTTTCGTAGATGAGATGAATTGAGATTAAGGCTTCGTTTGGAAGCCAAACTCTTCTCAACTCATCTCAACTCATCATTACAACTTTTTCAAATTTTAACACAGAATATAATAAACAATTCAACTTTTTCAAATCCCAAAATAATAATAATATTAAAAAATAATATTCTAATAATATTTTATCATCTCAATTCAACTCAACTCAACTCAGTTCAACATCCAAACGCAGCCTAACACTAAAAATTTAATAAAATATTATTAGAATATATTTTTTTAATAATATTTTTATTTTAAAATTTGAAAAAATTAAATTATTTATTTTATATTATATGAAAATTTTAAAAAATTATAATAATTAAATAAGACGAGATAAAATGAATTGAGAAGAGTTATGAAATTTCCGAATGCTTAGTATCCTTAAAATAAAGTTGGGCCGGCACAAGTTTTATTTTTAGTCTTTAAGAAAACTCCTCGTCTATTTTTATAACAATTAGTACTTGGAAATCCCCGCAATTCACGAGAATAATTTTTTAGAAAAAATCTGATTGTAAGTGATTATTTGTATTAATACGCGTACTAATTCAATATAATTGGTTAAAAAGTAAATTTTATTGAAAACAATGCTAATTTGAATTTAAAATATGAAGGCAACAATATTAGTACGCAGATTGGTACGTAAACTTGCTTGTATATAGTAAAACTCAATTTTTTAAGCTTCTTTTTTAAATGTATTTAATTGTGAAACTGTTTGAATATGACCACCAGTTTTTTTATTTATTAATTTTGATAAATTACATATAGAGAAATTAAAAACAGCACATATGGAGGAAAGAAGATGAAATATTCAGACCTTTAATTCCAACTTGTATAATATTTATTCATACGACATTTGAAATTATTTTAAAACACATGCTTTGCAAAATTGATATGTTTGCTATCACATTGATTCCTTAAATTAATTTCCACTGAAAAAACGAACATAACATGTACAGGATACAACAAAGCAAAGAAGAGAAATGTTACTATGCTGTTCGGGTTATATTGATCACTTTGCTTTGTTCATGCAGCACATGTGGTGCCGCGTGACTTATTGAAAAAAACTAAAAATATAAATATAAAAGAGATAGAGGAAACTTGTGGTTTTAATTTTTTTTTTTTTAGATGCCATTTTATTTTGAATAATTTTTTATTTTTTTAATAAACTAGATGATGACACATTTAATAATGCCAAACAAAATAAACGATATAACTCAGCCGGCGAACTAGCAATACTCGAGCAAAGAAAATAACAAAAGCTAGAAAAGGAGTTGTAGTGACCATGCTGTGTGGTCTCCATCTCAGAAAGTTATTGTTAATTTATGGGTTAGGAAGGGGCTGATGGACTCTGTCCATGCAATGCAAACATCACAATCTTCACCTACAACAAAAACCTTTTATTGTTCTCTTGAAAAATAATAATAAATATTTTTTTTTTCACTTTTAATCTAATTAAATTTCTTTTACATAACCAAAATCATTTTTCAGCTCTTGAGGATTTTTTTTTTTTTTTTGTATCTGATATAAGTTTTCATTAAAAATAAATAAAAATACTTAGGTCAAGGAAAATTAATGAATTTAATTACTAAATTTGTATTATAACGCTAGCTTTATCGTAACAAACAAATCTAATACATAGTGTATATGTATATATATATAATTAAAATAAAGGATAAATAGTCGAGATTCAAATTTAAGATCTTTACTTTATATCAGATTATTAATGATTTGAAAACCTAACAAATGAATGGAAGAAGCAAATTCAAAGATATGTGTTTAAAAGATACAAGCCATGCTGTGCATGAATATTGTCATTTTCAGGCCACATGAGCTTCATGAATCATGTGAAACCCAACCCCACAAATGCCAAAAAACGAACAGGAGAGCAAGTTGCCTTAATTGGCAAATGCGTAATTAATCTCCAAGCAGTGATTCAACGAGTACTGGCGATCTAATTAAACAAAAACAAAATGATTAAAATCAATAATTTATAAAGACATTTTAGGAGATGACCACGAGGGATATATGCATGTTAGTTATAGTCATAAAATATATAAATATTATATATATATATTTTTTTTAAAAAAGAATGAGTCTTATTAAAATATTAAATTTTTTTATATTAATCTTATATATATATATATTTTTTTTTATACTTGTACATTCTATAATTATAAATATCTTTCTATTAATCAGCAGCCGCACTGCATGCAGTCGAAGGGTGGTGGACCAGTAGAGACGACGACCCAGTCAAAATATGACCAACCAACTTGATTTATGCTGCCCACAGCTTTGTCCTGATACATTCAAAATTCAAACAACTTGTACATAAAAATAAAAAATATTAATTAACTTACTGCGGCTGATCTTACGCATCGTGTCATGTCGACGAAACAATCATGAGCTGTTCGATTTGCTTATTTCTTTTTGTTCCTTATTTGGGCAATAATTATGAGTGCAATTTACGTGTTCGGAGGAAAATAATCTGAGCTGATATAATTAATTTTAAGTAATTTTCCATTGAAACGGACGAGATATAAAATTATTTTATTATATATAGTATGATTGAAAAAGATAAAATCTAAAAGAAAATTTTACATATATAATTATTTTTAGAATTCTGTTTAATAATTTATAAAGTAACATTATAACATATTCTCATTTTAATACATAATTATGTAAATAATCAACCGATTTTAAAATAAAAAGGCCAAAAAGAAAGAGATGGGTAGTGTGACGAGAAAGTACTTATAAGAGCATTGATAATGACCTAACTATTTGCCAATGCAAGTCTAAATTAAAAGTAAATGTGGAAAAAAACATCTGCATTGACCTAGCTAAACTTTCAAAGTTTGACTTTTATGCTACACTATATCTTAGCTCATCTCTATATTTGGCGAGATACTGTTCACCATTAAAAGATATATTTTATTATTTTATCTACACTCTCTCTTTCCCTCGTTCTTTCTCTTTCTTCATCCAATTTCTCTCGTTTTTCTTTTTCTTCATCCCGAAACGTGCGCAACATGAGACCTGCACCTTCTTCAATCGTCCACGCCCTCTTCTCTCCTTCGATCGTCCACGCTGTCGTCTTCCAACCCACAAATCGTCCATGCCATCGTCTTCCAGCCCACAAGAGACCTGTGCATTTCCTCTACAAATCTGTCACAACAAAATCACCATTTGGGTATTTTTTACAAATTGATTTTCGATTTGGATTTTTCTATGTGTTTTGCTTTACATGGGTTTCGATTTACACTGTTTAATTTCATGGTTCTTACATGGGTTTTCAATGAACACTCTGTTTCGATTTACATGGGTTTTGATTTACACTCTACTTTGATGTGGAATTTATTCTTTTATTGAGTTGGGGTTTTCTTTTATTGTTTTGTTTTCCGTTGTCTTGAAAAAGTTGAACAACCGATCGAAAACCATGCATGTCTTTGTCCTATACAAGGCCTATAATACACTCTACATTTTCCTAAATATTTACTTGTTGATGCACGTAAGTTACATGTTAAAGATCTAGATTATGCATATTTGGTTTAGTTAAAGAGTTCATTGAGTTAGTAACTTGGGTTATCTATTTATCTATGAGAAATGAATTTGGATTGAGATTTCTATTCAAAAAGCTTATACTGAGCCTAGTGCTTTCAGTAATAGCTTCTTAAAGTAGATTTTATATTTATTAACATCTTTACAAAAAAGGGTCTAAAAATGACATGAACCAAAAAAAAAACATTAATCACTATCTTGTTCAAATAGTCATTGTATTCTAAGACACACATAAATATACAATGCCTACAGATATTCTATTCAAATACCCAAGAGAGAAAATAATATTTTCATTCACTTGATTTTCTCAACATTCTCGTATGGATTTATATGAAGGTAAAAGATTCCCTATTTCTTTGTTGTGCTTGTACTGTGTCCGTTGTGGTGTATTTCTGCTGTGCATGCGTGATGTCCTCTGCTGTGATAGTTTTGTGCATTCTGTTATGGCCCTTGTCCTCTGCTTTGACAAATTTAATATGACCCTTCACTAATAGATCAACTAACTTACATGCTTTAAAGTGAAAATTGTTTAGTTGGCTTATTCAAAAGCGAGTTTTTTTAATTGGTTTGGAGAGTACTCTTGTTGCCTTGAAATCAAAATGGCTTGATCAACGCTATAGAATATTGAACAACTTATTTTCATTTCTCCAGTTTGTTGGGCACTGGATGATCTAAAACAATCAATAGGTTTAACATTATTTTGATGTTTACTATTGTTGCCTCTAGATTCCATTATCATCAAAATATGAGCAATTGAGAGACTACACATCTTTGTCAAGGAATATCATAGTGATGAACAAGATGGACTTTGCAAATCGGTCTCAAATTAAAGTGGAGTGTGGAGTGTTTTGGGGTACATTTGTAGACTGTTTTGGCTATTTGTGAACTGGATGTTATGAACTGGATGTATTGTCACAGTTCTTCCATTACCAAACTTTGCTAACTCTAAAATACTTTAGCTCAAAGTTCAAGCCAAATTTGTACACTAGGTAATTCTAGGTTATTTGTAGCTATCAAAAGTATAGTAAATGTCGAGATTTTTTACAAAAATATGCAGGTCTCAACATGGGAAACTTCCTCTTGTTCAAATTATGGAACAATGTGATGATGAAAAATATGGAAACAGAGTATTATAGATGTTAGTGCTATTTCGAATGTAAATGAATAAAGAATTACAAATTACATGAATTCCAAATGTAAATGTTTGTTGGCTTCAACCACAATTCTAAATGTAAATGTTGGGTAGAAGAAATGTTGTTATGTTTGTATATGTGATTGTTGGGTGAATAGTTGGTAAAATATATTTATTGAATAATTAGGTTGAGGGAAAAAATAGTTGAAAAATAATAATTTTATTTTTTAATAAAGTTATTAATTAATATATGAAGTGTTTTTGTAAAATATTAAAAAAAATTATCAAATATTAATAAAATATTAATATTTGATTATTATTTAGACTTTGAGATAGCTAGTCAAATATGGACTAATCTAGCTAGAAGTCTATGTTATGATCAAAAGATATCGTTCTAGCTAAATTTTAGACTTGGCAATGTGGCAATGCTCTAAGGAAAGGGACAGCTGGTTATAATAGCTCTTGGAGAGTGGGAACGGGCGAGAGAGAGAGAGGGGCAATGCATACAGGAAGTGACGACTCAACGAATTGTCTGTCTTATAATGTCGTTTAGTGGTGGGGAATGGATGGCCCGTTGGGGCATTTTTAAATACAAGCATATTACTGGTGCATAATTTAAGAAAGAAAACCCCTCCAAATAGTTTGTCGAATTAATGATTTGGAGAAGGTGGGTTGACGCTGATGGTGGGAGTTTTATAAACGTACATATATAGATATATATATATATATATATATAGAGAGAGAGAGAGAGAGAGAGAGAGAGAGAGAGAGAGAACTTTCATGTTAAGGGTGTGTTTTGGCATCCAGCCACCTAATTAAGCTGATGGAAGAGGAGCTCTTGGTCTACTTCTTCGGGGGGGGGGGGGGGGGGGTGGTTATTTTTGTGTATATATTAAGTGCAGGCAGGTAGAAAGGCTACGTGATGCCCCATGCATGCATGCATGCCATACATGATAGGCCGGACCCAACGCCTTATTCAGAAACTGCAGTCAGGAGCTTTAATTGACATGGGCTGACTTTGAGAGGCCTGGCCCATTGTGAATGAGGGAGGGGATGCGACATACGAAATTACCATAACGCCCTTAACTTCAAGCAGTTGTCTCTACTCATGGGGCTGGTGTTGGTTGATGGTTGGCTCCGAGGAGCAGACTTTTGTTCAAAATCAAAACGATCAGTAAGTCACAAGTCACCAGCAGAAATGTATTTACTTGGAAAATTCATCCAAAAAAAAAAAAAAAAGGAAGGGGATGAGAATGGCCCTCCCTACAGAGGAAAATTTCTGATGAAATGCCATAGCTTTCATGTTAAGCATGTAGTAGCATTATCATCAGATACCTCAAACTCACCATTGTTGTATAAGCAGTTAGGCAGTCCAGTCAAGTTTAAGCAGACGCAAAAGGAATATGCCCCAAATATTTCAACCCCAGTGCTTAAAGGTCAACGTGAAGAACTTTCCCGAGGCAAACTGATACGATAATGGGCCCAGCCAAATCCCCAACGGCACAGCCTGCACATAACAAAAAAAAAAAAAAAAAAAAAAAAAAGTTCATACCATAAATACAGATTAAAACCATGAACTGTTGTCATCTACAGAGATTGATTCAATTTGTTAATAATAATAATAATCCTTGAAAGCTTTCTTGCCAGGCAGTGTGAGCTTGCTTACCAATCCACTGCCCAGCTGAAGGACGTAAGAGGGTGGCACCAATCCCTGCCCCAATGGAAGCAAAAACCAGTGAGGCACTACACCTCACAGTAGCACCGGCAACCTTTTTCCCCAGAACTTTAACTCTTTCTGCTTTATCAAGATCATCATCATTCTCCTCTTCAATTGTAGCACCAAAGTATCTGTAGATTTCAATGCCAACTTGGACAAGCCATGATGCTGCAACCCCTAGAAAGTGTCCTGCATATCAAAATGTGCCACAATTCAATGGGTTAAAGCTCAAAACAATTTATAACAATAAATGGGCATAACACAAATATAAATGGCTTAGGTATGTTTAGTTAAGTGAAACTTTGAGAACAATTGAGAGTTTGAATATAAAAAGGGCTTAGGGTATGTTTGAGAACACAACTTTTGAAATTTATTTTTTATTGGGTTCTGTGAAAATCGATAGGAAAATTTGAATAAGATTTTTTCAAAACTATGTTTGTATCAGGGTTTATGAAAGTGGATAGATAAAGTTAAAAAGTTATTAGAATATACTCTTCCAGTGTAGTTATTGTTTTGATTTTTGTAAAAAGTTGGTTTAGTTTTTGTGCTTTTTACTTTTTACTAAAATCTAGGAAAATGATTGGATAAAAAGTCGAAATAAAAAAATTTTCTTAGTTCGACGGATATTTGTTTGAAGTTGATTTTTTTTTTTTGAAAAAATTTGAAGTTTTTTTTTTTTTTAAAAAAACTTTGTTAACCAAACTTTGCCTTGACCTCTGAAAGTTGTTCTGCTAACACTGAAGAAGTAAACCAATGTAGGCATCCGTCTTTCAGACTTGCGCACAGCAGATTTTGGAACATCTGCACAGAAAAAAAAATGTAATCAGAAGGCTGATCAGACCTATACACAACAATCAATATCTCTTCCAGCCATAACTAAGCTCATCTCTATTCTATGTCAAATGTCCACTGATTTTTCTTCTATGTCATATGAATCCTGAAACATGCACATTTCATACGTTCATAAAAAAAACTGAAGTACCTTTCAGAAGTTTCCATGCCATCCTCTGTGAAACATAATGGACAACAATTCGTTCCAGCACTCGCCGAGTGGTTACAACAGTAGTCTATAATGGTATGCAGTAGATCACTGAATTAAGTTAGTCCCTTAAAGGCACAAGATGAATTTCTCAACTTTCTAGAATCATCTGATGCAAAACAACGAAAAAGATGCAAAGCTTTGCAGTACACAAATATGAGTAACAAGATTACGAAGTGAGATAATTGGATGGGTGAATTTCATCAAGTAATCACTGTCAAAGCAACCAGAATAACTTGCCGGCACTAGTTAAAGCTAATGGGGTCACTCAGACTAAGAAGCACAAAGACAGAAATCATAGTTCATTAAAAAAATTACATCAGTATCAAGATATGGTCTTCATTTATCCTACTGGAAAAACAAATTATCCACACAACCGTCTGAAAAAACACAGCATGAGAACAAGATGTGAAGCACATAGATTGAAAAAAAAAAATTGAGAATGCAACATAACAAAAAGGAACATGCCAAAAGAGATGGGTCCACAGACATGAGTGCATAAAGAAGAAACAGAAGATCTGGCAAGTTACTAATCTTGAATTCATTTTTCCTACACAGATACACACTTTTTTTTTTTTTTATAAGAAGAAAACACACACACACACACACACACATCTTGCATTGGCTTCTCAATGAAAAGCAACACAATTGTGTCGACAAATGTTAGATTCCAGAGTGCTAGTAAAATCTATGGTAACTGGCCAAGCAGGGTTTTTTTTCTTCTTCTAGGATTTCGTATCTTTATATTTTACCACCCACAAGAATTTCTCATGCTTACAAAATTGCTAATGAGAATCTTTGTAAGCTCAAGAGCTGAACCCTAAGTCGTAATGAACCAGATATAAGAAATATCGATACAACTCACCTCGCGGATAATTTGCTTCATTGATTTTTTGAAAGGAATAACCAAATCCACATGGCTCTCTTCTCGAGTGTCCTGAAGAAACTCATCATCATCCTCCTCCGTGGTTGAATGAGGCTCCAAAAGAGGCAAATAGAACATCAAAAATGACCTTAGGGAAGTCATAGCAAATGCCCTTAATTCGAAAGCTGAGAATAAAGGTTTTAACACAATTTTGTATTCTTTCACTCCGTATTTCAAAGAATCGTGCTGAAAGATATTTGCAGTTGCTCTTCGTATACTGGAAATGTAATCTTCAGAAAATGCTGCTCCAGCATCACAGTGGGCAACTGATATCCTAAATTACAGCATTGAAAGTGAAGTGTACAATAACAAAACCAAGTAGCTTGTTTCAAAAGAAAATGGAAGCAATGAAAAGAATGATGTTGTTTATGAAGTTTAAACTGCATATGTAGTAGCTAATGAGGCAAAATTAAAAATCTGCAAAAGCTAAAAGCAGAGACAATTACAACAGCTTGGGGTGGGGAGGGTTAGGAGGGAGGGGTGTCTTTTACTGCTAATCATCCAAGCAGGTATGGCTTTGTTTTCGGAAAAGAGAATAACCTTATTTGAGCAGGCCAAAATATGTAGCTCCTTTTTTTCGTTGTTATTTTTTATTTCATTTTTGTCACCCAATGCAGCTGAACATTAAGCTACAATGATTTGATCCCAAAGATTTCAGAGAGAACTTAGAGCCACTCCCGTACAAACTATCAATACAAATATAGTAATGATTCATAAAACAATGCAACTGCTCAAGAATAAATAAGTGAGCCATATCCATCTTAAATTATAGAAAAGCTCTAAAATTTAAATCCATATGAATGAAAAAACACATTACCTACGTTAAAGTACCTGTTGCCACTCAATAATACATAATTTTATATCATACTCATGGTGTAAATATATCCTCGTTCCATTTTCATCCTGTTACAATGCCAACCTTAACTTGTGCTCGTGCCCTTTATGTAGTTCATGGAATCACGGCCATCAAATAAAAGAACCAAGGCCAAGCTTATAGCCTTAAATCTTAATCAAATTTTAAAGCAACTGAAATGGGCAATAAAAATATCCAAATGACTCATTGACCATACCCATTTTACGATGCTAATGTTGAACCACGCCTTTGAACTCAAGTAAAATAAACAAGGCAAATTTGATAGGAAAATGATAGTTCATCTACCAAATATGCCCACCAATTTCGAATAGAGTTTGTTCCCCAATTTCGAATGGGGGATTGGGAGTGTGCAACTTGAGGACCTTTAATAAATCTTTGTTGGGAAAATGGTTATGGAGGTATCACTTAGAGAGGGAGTCGTTGTGGAGGGAGATTATTGATTGTAGACATGGAAGTGCTTGGGTGGGTTCGTGTTCCAATGAAGTGAGAGGGGTACAGTGTGGGCTTATGGAAATTTATTAGGAAGGGGTGGACGAGCTTTGTAAGTCATATCCATTTAGTGGTTGGAAAGGGTACTAGAATAAGGTTTTGGCATGATGTTTGGTGCAGGGATTGCGCTCTTAACACTGTTTTTCCAGCTCTCTATCGTATTGCAGCTAACAAGGATGCTACTGTGACGGATTTGCAAATATCCTCTCATGGTCCTTCCCAATGGAATATCCTCTTCAATCGGGATATTCATGATTGGGAGTTACCCTCTATTTCAGAGTTTTTCAGCTTAATATACTCTATAGGGAACACCACGGCATGGGGGTTAAGATGCAGTGGAGGTCTAATGGCAGCAAGAAGTGTACAGTCAGGGAGTATTACAAATTATTGGGATCACATGCTGATGTTCATTTCCCTTGAAAGAATATATGGAGGTCTCGTGTGCCTTCTAAAGTGGCCTTCTTTGTATGGACTGCGACCCTTAGGAAGATATGGACCACGGACAATTTGGGAAAGAGGGGCTGCGTCGTGATGGATTGGTGCTATCTGTGTAAAAAGAATGGAGAATCTGTGGATCACTTACTGTTGCATTATGAGGTAACAAGGGTGTTGTGGGATGAGATCTTTAGAAGGGTCGATGTCACTTGGGTAATGCCTCGGAGGATGGTGGATTTATTGGCCTGCTGGAAGGAGATTCATGGCTGTCCCCAAGTGACAGCAGTGTGGAAGATGATCCCGCTGTGTATTATGTGGTGTATATGGTCGGAAAGAAATAAGAGGTGCTTTGAAGATAGGGAGCGTTCATCAGCGGAGCTTCAAAAGTTTTTTGAACGCACTTTAATGATTTGGTTTTCTACCATTGTTCTTAATGGAAACAATGTGCATGACTTCTTGTCTTTATTTTTCCTGATTTTAGAATGTATTTAGGTGTTCTTTTATATACTTACTGTGTATATGGGCTATGACTATTTCATTCATATCAATAAATTTGCTATGACTATTTCATTCATATCAATAAATTTACTCTTACTTGTCCAAAAAAAAAAAAATGTCCACCAAATGTGCCTACTCATATATTTTTATTTTTTTTTATTTTTAGTGGTTAAGGAAGTGACTATTCATAAATTTATATATATTTTATTTATTTTTTCTTAATGGTTAAAGATGTTTACAAAATACTAAAAGAAAAAAAAATATTTGCACTAGCGTGCACATTTACCATTTTCGAAAAACAATAATCTGCCGATCAATTGGCCATACCCACTTCGCTCAAACAAGTCGATAACCAATATAGAATCCATAAACAACCCAAACCATTATCAACCAATTGATTACCCCATCCATTCCTCACGCGCACAAACATGTTTACAGGGAGAGAGAGAGAGAGTACCCGAACAACGCCCTAGAGGCAAAGGGGGTTCCTGCGGAAACGGCGGCGGCAGCTGCAGAGGCCGCGGCGGTGGCCGACAACAACCCATTAGAGTGGAGGCTTTGCCCCGTGTATAAACTTGGTTTTTTCCGCAATAAGTCGAGGACTATAGCTATTCCCGCCATTGTTGTACCTCCTATCTAAAACCAATCACAAAGCTAGGAATTTTCTTATCTTTTAGCATACCCAATAAGGAGAGAAAAGAAGTGAGGCGGAAGTATTTCTCGTAAATCTTCTTGGGAAAATTACTGGGTTTGGCTCGAGACTGTGTAAGAGATCGAACTACGTATTCCAGAGAATGCGAAGTGAAGGCTTATGGCGCCACGTTGATCAAACAAAGACAGTAGCAGAGGCAGATCCCTAAATTATAGTCGATTTGTGGGGCTGGCATGGCAATCTGCTTTTTATCAAACGATGACGTTTCCAATTTTTAACCGTTTCCTTTTGTGAAGAAAAAAATTATATTTTTCTCTTTAAAATTCAAACTCCTGGCTCCTTCGACATCATTGATTGAGTTAAGTTATGAATAATAATATTTTGTAAATTTATTATAATGAATTTATTTTTTTAGATTAAAATGAGTTTAACTATTTTAGATTGAAATGAATTTAATTTTATAAGTTGAAATATATGAAGTAGATTGATATAAATTTAATTTTTTATGAAAAAATGTAAAAAGTAGTGAGTTTTATCAATTATTGATTTGGAATGAATTGAGATGAGTTGAGTTTGGTTTAACAACAAAATGTAGCTAAATCATCAAACTTGTCATTTTATCATTCTCCCAAAAGTTGACCACTTGAGATATCCTCCTAAACCATTGGGGGGTGTAATGAGTTCGTTCCGGATCAGAAAAACCAACCTGACCGAATGGTTTAGTTTGGACTGGACCGGATTGAAGTTGAGACTGATCGATCTGGTCTAAAAAATTGTGGATTGAAGAAATTTAGTCTGATCCCGTGACCTATAAATTTTAGACCGGACCAGACCAAACTTCAATTTATATTTTAAAAATATTTTAAATAATTTAGTATATTATTTTTATATAGTAATTATATAAGTTAATGATGTAATTTTCATTTTATTTATAATTATTGACCATATAAAATACAAAATTAATATATGCTATCAACTAATAATAAATCATAAATCATGTGATGATTTATGTCATTATATGTAAATAGTTAATACATCATGCATTCATATAATCATACATACTTTATTATTTACGCTTAATTAAAATAATTAAGTAATTTTTTTTAAATACCTAAGTTGCAAGCAAGGATGAATATTTTATGTACAATAAAATTATTTGATATTCATTAACCACATATAAAATGTATGACATTATTAATAATTATTCATACTAAAGAGTAAAGTTTAAGTTAATAAATAGTAACTATTAACATTATAAGTTAGTTACATAATCCACATTAATAATTCACTTAATTTTAATTTAGTAATTTAAATAAAAATTTTATTAATTTATATGGAAAAAAAAAAGATGAAACAAACATTTTGTGATAACATTTTTTTTTATTAATAATATAAACGAGTTTGTAAGTTTAGTTTTATGAAATAATTATGTGAATCAAACATTTTTCTTCCATGATATATTCCTTTAACAGTCGATTGTTTGGAACCAAGAGTTCACTATAAACAGAATACTGAATAGAATGAAGTGTTTGTAATGCAACTTCGTGCGTCAATTACAGTCAGAACAATCTGAAGAAAGAAATCAGCTGCAAGATGAATAATATGGCAAGTGAGAGTAATTTGAAGCAGAAACTGTACAAATTCTATTTTTGGGATTTTATTGGGCCTGAGGTCTTCAAGGATGCCACATTCAGTTTCTGTGACAACATTCTCGTGTCACAGATTAGAAACCCCTATATTCCTGGGAGAGCCATCTACTCCGAATATGTACAAGAACACAGTAACCCTTGACAAAGTAGAAACAAACCAAAACAACCCGACTAGCAGCACAGTCGGCCATAGCTCTGATCATTTATGTATCTTCTTCCGCTCTCTCATTATCTTCAGCCCAACATATCTGCCAAAAGAAACCAATTTTCACTAACATTTCCTTAATTAATGACAACTAAATTTGAAGAAAAAATCTTAAAAATACTATTGATACAAGTGATATAACTATAGTAAGTCAAATTTAAAACATTCCCTTACCGTCCCAACATCAATATAGTGGCCTGAGGATTTGTCCCCGGCGACACTCCAATCGCCGACCCATCAACAACTCGGAGTCCATCGATACCTAAGACCCGAAAGTCGCCATCAACAACCTTCCCCACAACACAGCCCCCGTGGTAGTGCCATATGGTACTAACTGTGCGGCGGCAGAAATCTTCCATCTGATGTTGGTTAGATTGGTCAACAGGCAATGCAGGTCCCACAAACCTGAAATCATGACCACCAACCCAGTTCCTAAACTTGAAATCCTCCAAGGACCGGCTCCTCAGCACATCACCAATCTTGCGTGTGCCATTCACACAACGTTCGAGGTCCACTCGGTTCTGAAAATAATTGAATCGAACAATTGGACTCACCCTGACATCTGTTGAAGCTAGTCTCAGTGATCCACATGAAAGTGGCCCAATAATCTTCTCCATGAGAGTAGCCACAGGGAGATACAGAGGGGCGGACGGTGTCTGTATGAATATGGAGCGAGGAGGGGATGCAAAAGGGATGACATTGGAAGCTGCTTCGATGTAAGCCCCGGACTCGGTGATTCCAACCACTTGTATCAGTGAGTGTTCTAGTGGAATTGGTGTTACAAATGAGATGCCATTCCTGGGATTGTCGTAAAGGTACTGTCCAACATGAGGAAGATGATGAGCCACCGGAATTCCCCAAGACGATAGATAAGGCCGGGGACCAATGCCACTCAACAGCAGTAGCTGTGGGCTTCCAATGGCGCCAGCAGAAAGGATCACCTCACCTTGTTTGCTTACCATCGCGTGGTGATACATCCCATGACGATCACGATAAACAACTCCGATTGCTGATTGCCTCGAGCCCGCGCGCTCTGAAGATGAAGCCAGTAGTACTCTTTCCACAGTTGCATAAACGGCAACTTTAATATTAGAAGGTTTCGCATACCTCAGAAGATCGGCTGCAGTGTGTCTCTTCCCAGTTTTGTCGAAAGTCGAACCACCAATCTTGGTTCCCACCAGGTGATCCAAACTAAACCCGTTATAGGGATCAACACCAGCTTCTAATAATCCATCTCGAATTGCCGATTGCCAATTCTTGAGCTCTGGTCTAAACACAATCGCCCTCTCAACCCACTCATAGGACTGGTTCACAACTTTGAGATTCCAATGCACACCCGAGTTGTGATAAAACCCCGGATCAGCTCGGCTATAGAACCCTGCATTTATCGCACTGCTGCCTCCGAGAACCCGTCCTCGGGCATTGGGGACCCCATCTTCGGATGTGAAGGCTTGGGCAGGGGAGACGAACGCATCGGCTTCCATGAGCGTGGTCAAGAAACCTTCGCGGTTCATCAAATTGGGCTCTCCATAGGCAACACCGCCTCGTTCGAGCACCAGTACTTTGTATTTATGCGACAGTGTTGCAGCCAATGGGCACCCAGCTGTGCCGCCCCCAACAATGATGTAATCATAGTAGTCTTCGGATGGGAGTTCGGTAGCATTGAACATAAATTTGAGGTAACTAGGGTCTGTTCAAAGATTGGAGACAGAGAATGACGTTAGGCTTTTTAAAGATATATCCATCACTACCTTTTTCTTCATTTCCTCAGCCACCAAACGCAAAATATGAATGGGGAGACAAAATATGGGTTCTACAGAATTACAGGGAAAGAGAATTCTATTTAGGTTACACAGAAAACTTGAGCAAAACAAAAGGATATTTTGAATAGTTCGTCAAATATTGATCAGAGAATTACAATTTCTTGCCATTTCTTGCACTAATCTCGGCAACCCAGCGGAAAGAACGAATTAAGAAAATGAATCGTCTTTTTCAAAGGATGGGCTTTGGCTTTCGGGAAAATTAAAGAAGATGGCCGCCTGTATGAATAGTCAGTCACATGTTCTCTATCCTTTCCAAAATTTCTCGGAAACCAAACAGAAAAAAGAAGAATAAGAAGAAAGAGTCACCTTGGTGAGGCGGCTGTAGTGGTAGTAGTAGTCTATCATTAGAAACAACCGCACCGAAGAACATCAAAAGTGAAAATAACCGTAGCCAAAAGAAAATGGGTCTCGCCATTGTTCGGGTCTCTGGGTGTTTCTTGAGGGGGAGAGAATTTTCTTGGTGGTTCTTGTGAATCGAGAGAGTGAAAGAGAGAAGACTGAGTAGCAGTATAAGATAGATATAGTAGAAAGGAAGGCAGTGCCTTTTGGTTAAAGCTTCAGTTGGAGACCGTTGTACACCGTGGAAAATGCACAAACCTGCCCCCAATCAATTACCGCTAAAATATGAATTCGCAATTATCCAATTCCAAGTTTGGAATTCGACAATTATTCTTCAACTATTAAAAAATTATAATAATAATATAATAAATTTTTTCTTAAAAAATAAAATACCGCCAAAAATTAAAATTCTCAAAAAAGACAAAAGATCTATTAAATCATAAAATACTTTATTGTTCAACTAACTTTGTATTTATTCTCTTTTAAAGTACTTTTATTGTATTAGTCAAAGTTAAAAAATTTTTTTTTATGAATATAAGAGAAATTTAACTTTTAGCTATTCTATTCACATAAATCTCCACATTGGAATAGCTATTTTTTCATTATATAATAATAAAATAATATAAGATAAATTTAGTTTTAGTTATTCACATCAAATCTCTACATTAGATTATACATTTATTCATTATATAGTAATGAATAACTAATAATTTCAAAAATATTTAATTTTTTTAAATATTAATTTATTTTATTTTATCATATTTTACTATTTTACCTATTATATATTAATTAATAATCATATTTATATTAAATTAATATATCACTAACTCAAATTAATATATAAATTGTGATAAAATATGTGATAGAAAGAAAGGGAGAGAGAAATAATTAATAAAATATGTATTTGATGTATGTACAGTAACCTTTAAATTTGAAAAAACTTTTGAAAATTATTGTAGCTAAATTCTAAATATTTAGAATTTAACTAATCCAATATGAGCATATTTTACTCTCTAATAGCTAAATACTTATTGGATTTAGCTTTTAGCTAATCCAATGAGAGTGCTGAAAATGAATCAGTGAATTACACCTTTCGCTATTCAGATGACTCTTTTTATTTGGGATCGTCGAGAGATTTTCCCTTGACCAAGAGTGTGTTGGAGAAGTAAGAAAGAGGAATTGGACCGAGAGGTAATGCTATGCCTCTTCTTTATTGATAGGATTCCGGCCATCATTTGCAGTCTCCAGTTAAGGAGACAAGGGCGAGGCACCGAACATGTTCTATCCTCAACCTCCATCCTGAAGGGCCAGGAAGAAGACTTTGAATGACAACTAGATCATCTCCTATCATCTTTTTTACCTAGAATTTATTTTTTATTCTTAATTTGAGGAGGTGATTGTCAAAATTTGTTATTTAGTACTCGTTCGGATATTTAGAATCTCATAATATATGTAAATAGTGATGAAATAATTAGAATTAAGATATTTTATTAAATTTGGAAAACGAGAGATAAAAAATTAAATAAAAAGTATTATAAAATTAAAAAATTGTTTGAATATAATTTTTAAATATTTTTCTTTTGAGATTTGAAAAATTATATTATTTTTATGTTTTATTTGAAAAAGTTGTAATAATTAGATAATGATTAGATAAAAAAAATTAAACACTTAAAATTAAAAATATTTTATATTTAAATAATATTTAAAAAAAAAATTGTACGAGAATATTTGAGAATATCTTATAATACTTGTGATCCTAAAAACACCCAATTAGAGTGATTGCATTATGACATACATCATATCTAGCAAAACATATACAAATACTTTTCAAACAATAAAAATCTCAAAAGTAATTTTCTTTAAGACGCATTACCTCTACTATCTTGGCAAACAAAAACCAGAACAACTTCCACAAAATTAAGAAAACTATTTCATAAAATCTTATTCCAAAGGACCAAATATATTTTCAATGGATTTTATCGTTTTCAAATCTCAATAAAAATATAAATAATACTAGATATTTGTTTACTCAGCTACGTATAAAAAAAAAATACTAGATACAGTTATGAGTTATATAAATATCGCGCACTCTTTTAAAAAAAGAGTGGAGTTTATCTTTAAAAAATTAATTTTTTTCATATAAATTCTATATTTATTCACATTTTTTAAAAGAAGTGCATGGTGTTTGCGCACTCAATGACTGTAAATATCATTTTTCTAAAAAACATATTTAACAACCTTTCTCAATCTAAACATGTCTTTAATAAATTTCATCAATTTTACAAAATTTTTTTAAGATCATTTTAAAATTAAATTCTCAAAAATTGTACATATATGATAACAATACACCCACATTTTTTAGATAGGTTGATACGCAAAGGGAAATATTCTTACTATACATGCATTGTTCACTTTCCGAAAAATACCTTCATGCCCATGAAATACAAAATACCATTATATTATTTTGTTGATGTGATTATGTTTAATAACTCTTCGATTAATTATTGGCTTCATTTGTTGACACATATAAGATGAGATAAAATAAAAATTGAAAATTTAATAAAATATTATTAAAATCTTTTAATATTATTTTTATTTTGATTTGAAAAAATTAAATGATTTATTATAAATTATATAAAAACTTGAAAAAATTGTAATAATTTGAAGGGATTGAGATAAGAAAAATGAAACCTAAGACTATGAAAAATAAGAGTTATTTAATATTGTCATGGAAAAGTGGACCTAGAAAGAAAGTGGATTGCATTTTCTTCTCTTGAAAAATTTAGATTTCCGTTTTTTTTATTATATAAAAAATTTATATCAACTACTTGAGATGAAAGTATATATTTTTTATAAATAAATATGTCAACCTGAACCCGTGTGAAAAGAAGTAATGTCGAATGGAGTCATGTATTTTTTTTTAAAAATATATATATCTATTAAAAAATTAATTTTTTTTATAAAAATTTCATATTTATTAATTTTGTTTTAAAAAATATAAAAGAGTTACATATTTTATAACTACGAAGATTATTAAAAAATTTAAGCTGCGTTTGAATATTGAATTAAGTTGAGATGATAAAATATTATTAGAATATTATTTTTAATATTTTTATTATTTAAAAATTTAAAAATATTAAATTATTTATTATGTTAAAATTTTAAAAAATTAAATTATTTATTATATCTTATCTTAAAATTTAAAAAAATTATAATAAATTGATATCCAAACCTACCACCTATATTCAGCCGTCATTTTCAGTTCGCCTTAGAGAAATTTATAAAATTGCAATATACGTATATTATATTAAGAGTAATGATATAATTATGATATTTTATATAATATATTATATAATAATATATTAAATAAGAGATATTTTTATAAAATATTTTATAAAAATAATATAATTTTATAAAAATACTTTTTATTTAATATATTATTATACAATATATTATATAAAATGTCATGCGAAAATCATTTTCCTTATATACCTTCACCTTAGGAAAAAATAAGGTACCTTCCACCGTAGGAGAAAAAAGCCAGAGGTCTTGAGCAATGAGCGCCACAATACTGACGCGCATTTTACCAAAACCGAGTGTCCAGGACAATATTTTGAATATCGTACCGGATATCGTACCGGTTAAGACACTGGAACGAAATATTTCGATATTGATACCATTTCGAGATAGCGTTTCGGGATAACGTTTCGAAATAGTCGATCTATAAATAAATTATATATATAAATGCATATAAAAATTATATTCTAAAATAATAATCTATTTATAAATAAATTATATACAAATACATATACATATATAAATTATAAATAGTCTAGTCTGAATTGAGGGTTAAAAAATAAGTTTGTAGTTTGAAAAAAGAAAAAAAAAAGGTCGAAATATCGACCGGTATCGACCGAAATATAGACCGGTACAAGTCGAAATTTAGGCCGATATGATCGGTACCGGCCGGTACGGCCAGTATTTTGGCCGGTACGGAATAGATATAGTACCTATACCGGCCAGACGGCCGAAACGAAAAATTTCGGCCGTACCAGCCGATATGGTACGAAATTTAAAACTGTAGTCCAGGAAGCTGGTCCTCCACCCCAGTCCAATCTCATTAGAGTGTACGCCACACTCTCTCTAAATCCGCGTGAGTTCCATCCCCACCCATTCTCAACGCTTCAACAAATCTCTCTCTCTCTCTCTCGTCTTTCATCTTCTTTCATCTTCCAAGAGCAAGAAGATTCTCTCTCTACAAAAAGTCTTCTTCTTCTTCTTCCTCGTCCTCTTCTTCTTCTTCTTCTTCTTCTTCTGCTTCTGCTTCTTCTTCTCCTCTCCCCTGGATGAATTGATACAACGAATCGATAACCGAACTTTTTTTTTCTTGGTCCATCCAATCTAGAACAAGAGGAAAGATCAAGGTCTGGAAGAACCAATTAACTGTTCTTGACGACGATTTCGTCTTCTTCCTACTTCTGCTAGGTTCGATTCCATTGAACGGTTAGAAGGATCTTCAAGAAGTAGGAAGTTGTAATTGGTCGATCAGAGCCATGAGACCGGTCCAACCCCCACCTGGCGTCGGCGGCAGTGGCAATCGAGGGCTAAAGGCACGTAGGCGGCAGGACCTAACCCTACCCCTCCCACAGCGGAACCTATCACTAGCCGTCCCTCTCCCTCTACCCCCATCCTCCTCTAATTCTTCCGCTAACTCGGGCACGTCGTCGAATCACTCTAACGGCTGCAACACGATCCACTTCTCGGAGCTGAAGCGAGCCAACCACATCGGGAGCGGTAGCGGCGGCACCGTCTACAAAGTGATCCACAGCCCCACGGGCCGCCTCTACGCCCTCAAGGTCATTTACGGGACCCACGAGGACTCGGTGCGCCTCCAGATCTGCCGTGAGATCGAGATTCTCCGCGACGTCAACAACCCCAACGTCGTCAAGTGCCACGACATGTTCGACCACAACGGCGAGATCCAGGTCCTCCTCGAATTCATGGACGGCGGCTCCCTCGAGGGGAAACACATCCCCCGCGAGCCCGACCTCGCGGATCATGCCCGCCAGATACTCTCCGGCCTCGCCTATCTCCACCGCCGTCACATCGTCCATCGCGACATCAAGCCCTCCAATCTCCTAATCGACTCCCAAAATCATGTTAAGATCGCCGATTTCGGAGTCGGTAGGATTCTCGCGCAGACTATGGACCCCTGCAACTCCGCTGTGGGGACCATTGCGTACATGAGCCCCGAGAGGATTAACACGGATCTAAACCACGGCCAATACGACGGGTACGCGGGTGATATTTGGAGCTTTGGGGTGAGCATCCTGGAATTTTATATGGGGAAATTCCCCTTCGCAGTTGCGAGGCAGGGTGATTGGGCCACCTTGATGTGCGCCATTTGTATGTCCCAACCACCCGAGGCCCCGCCCACAGCTTCCAGAGAGTTTCGGCACTTCATTGCCTGTTGTTTGCAGAGGGAGCCGGGTCGTCGCTGGACCGCCTCGCAGTTATTGACGCATCCTTTCGTTATGCAGAGAAACCACACCCAAAGCCAGGTTCATCAGAATCTCCATCAACTTTTACCTCCTCCACGCCCGCTTTCTTATTAGTCTTCTTCTCTTTTCTTTCATTTTTATCTTTTTTGTTACTCGAAGAATGACAAAGATTTTGTGTAATTTTGATATGATGGGTAAGTTTGATTTTTAGGAGCAGAAATTTGGGTGGAGAACTGGGCGTGTTTCTAGTTTCAGTCGAGCAATCGCAATGTCAACCATTTTCTTTGATAATGTTTACTAAAAATGGAAAATCTGTAATTGAGGAGGCCCAAGTTTTATCCATTTTTCTCTTCAGCCTTTCTATTATGCCCTGAGATTATTATTAGTATAAGATTAACGTGAAGTGTTTTTGGAAAGTATCGAATGTGAGACTTTTTCAACTAATGGTTAGATTGTGATATCTAAAGCCTAAATGCTACTATATTACTAGAGTTTGCTATCTTTAATTTTTTATTTATTTAATGATTAAAGAAGTGATTTTTAATATATTGATATATTTTTATTTTTTAAAAATATTTAAATATGTTAAAAAATATGAAAAGAGAAAGAAAAGAAATAGAACTGTAAACTCGTGCTTGACTTTGCTGGGCGGCCTAGGACTCTTAGTGGCTTGTCAAGATCATATTGGTCTGTCCCTCTTCCTTGGTCAAAGTTGATTGCAATTAGAACCATTGTGTGGAACACCGAACATGTTATCGATATTTTTCGGTGGTGGATATTTACATATTTACTACTTTTTCCCGGATACACTACTTTTGCATGGGCCTGTTTTACAGTACTTCCACAAAAAGTTGCATATCATTGGTCTTTGCTAGCTCTCTCTTTTATTGATTCTGAAGTTTGATAGAAATGATGATAAAGATCCACCACATCCAATCCATATTTATAATGTAAATTAATGAGCTAAAAGATTTGGTAGGTTTTTTAATTTGTAAGGTGAGTTTGCATCCAAGTCATGTCCCTGTTCCTTCTTTTATTATTACCCTCTCTCTCTCTCTCTCTCTCTCCTCATACATTGGATATGTGAGAGTGAGAGGGGGTTGGGATAAAGGAGTTTACTATGTCGGATTAAATTATATTTGATCACTGTCTTTTATTATATTTCTTTCTATTTATTTCAAGTCCTCACACATTAACAGATGGAAGTTTGATGGAGTAGCTTGCATACAAACTTTGTCCAACTTCTAATCCCTTCGTCTAGGATTTGTTCATGCGGGATGGATTTTTTATGATCCGATCCGGACTCCGGGTAATCGGGTTCACTTAGGCGGTTATCAGCTGCTCGAATTTTACCCAAACCGATAACTAGAATTTCCTACCCGTCCATATTTGGGTGCGGGTACCAGTATAGTATCTGGGTACAAAATTAAATCTAGCACCTGATTTAGATTGTTTTTTACAACTTAATATGGACGTTGGTCAAAACTTAATATAATTATATCTCTTTAATGAGGAGGTATGCATAATATTCCTATTCTTCACCAATTTTTAGTTGGAATAAAAGCCAAAGAAACAATGGAATAACGGTTTTTGTATATTAACCAATACTAGAAGTGAGTATATCGCAAGTCGGGTGCTACCCACTCATGTAGGGGGTGGGGTAGCCCCTTCCCCGCACTCCAATAGAACTCAGAATATTCGTCCAGGTCATAATCCAATTAATTCGAGCAGGTAACCGATCCACATGACATAGCCAGTTTTGGATATACTACTCGGGTATCCCAAGTCGCATTTGAATGAACACTCATACCTTAATCACTCAGTATTAAGAATACAAGAACACGCCATTATATATTGCTAAGAGCCCGATGGCTTGATGACATATAGTCCCACGATATAGTATCGATTCGTGATTATACATGTAACCCAGATTACAAACTCTCTACAATTACAACCATGCCAACGGTTCCCATCATTTTCTCCAGTTTAAAAGAATTTCCTTACATTTCTCCAAAAGAAAGAAAAAAGGGAATGGATACAAGTTAAAATCAAACCTTAACAGTAAAAGTCGGACAATAATGTTAGCTATATATGGCATAAAAAGATTCACTTTGTGTCATGTCCATCAATGTTCTTATAGCCTTGATCATGGCCCAATTGGGTCAAAAAGAAAAGCACCATGAGAGAGTCATATATATATATTTCGCCATAGCCCATAAAACCAATTAAACCGGACCAACACAAAGCATGAAGCGTGGTGTCTAGCTAGTCATCCCCATGAATATACCAGCACAGGAGCATGGTGGCGCAGCGGCGCAGGATATATATACGAGCACGTTGCTCCTTAACTAAGGAAGCACAATTGCTGGTACTGAAGGCGTTTCCCTTTCTCTTTGCAGGGGCCTTGTTGCATTACTGGAGTTCCACAATGGCTGATGCCATCTAATTTCTTTTTGCTGCAAGAGAAATAGAACACGTACAAAGTAAAAATTCAGAGCTTGAGGAGGAGATGTGTGGGGTAGAGTTATATAGAAAAATAGTTTTAACACAACATTTTTTACAACAAAACTGCTAGGTACAACCGGCACATACAAACGTGGGATAACTGGCTAGCTTATGTGAAAGTGAAAAAACTAAAAAAGTAAAATTGAACTTAAAAAGCAAAGAAAGAAAAAAATGAGAAGTCAAAAAGCTGAGTTTTTCTTCTTCAAGTGCTAGCAAACCAGAGCAAGAGGGTATTCCCCCACATAGCAGCTTCTTCTGAAGGCCTACGTAAGAGTGGATCAAAAGGGCTTTCTTTTCTTCTTTGATAGCTGGTCATTGGACGATTCATCATATTTCTCCTATCTCTTAACAACAGCATAAAGTGAGGCCTTTGGGCGGATTTGGCTCAAGATGGAACAGGAGAATGGTTGAGGGAGCTGCCTATCAAAACAAATGAACTTGGTACGTTGAAGCATTTCTTCACCAAGAAAAAAAAAAAAAAAATCATCCTTTAGATTTCATCATTAACATATTTTTTTTCAAACCCATTTCTTAATTTTTTTTTCCAAACCCATATCTAGATTTTTGCCAAACTCATTTCCTAGGTTTTTCTTGAACTTATTTTCTACGTATTTCTATTGTTTTTTTTTAATCTTTCCAGATAAATCACTGTTCGTTGATGATGGCCGGCTGTGAGTGCTCCCAAACCCAAAATGGTTGTTACAGAA
This sequence comes from Juglans microcarpa x Juglans regia, assembly GCF_004785595.1. NCBI lineage: Eukaryota > Viridiplantae > Streptophyta > Magnoliopsida > Fagales > Juglandaceae > Juglans > Juglans microcarpa x Juglans regia. Next base: position 24,063,789 of record NC_054595.1, read on the forward strand.
CAGAGTTGTATCATGTATTTTTAGAAAAATCCACTCCAGTCAGCCATATAATGCAAGCAACAAATTTGTAAAAAATACCCATTAGAATCAAAATCCACTGACTGTGTAGAAGATGAAAACTGGGTTCTGGCTTCGTGGGGTGGTAACTTCGTGGAGAAGACGATGGGGCTTTGTGGGGATGTAGAAGACGAAGACGAAGACAATGAAAATAGTAATTTTCGTGAGGATGGGGGCGAAATGGGAAAGGTGGCCACCAGAGCCCCTTCTGTCTTCGAGGGAACAGAAACAGTGTCGTTGCATTTGCCACGTCAGATGTGATGCCGCTGGAGTTTCCCAGGGAGGTTGCGAGTAGCATTTTTCATATACATATATAATACAGTCTCAAAGCTTGGCCGAAAGAGAAGATCACGTTTGGCCGGGTTTTAAAAGGAATGAACATGGTCGGGTTCCAAATCTGGATTTGCAGTCTAGGTAGCATGGTTTTCTGTGAAGAATGGGGTGTGAAATTAGTTTTATAATGCAGTAATATTATATATATATATATATAAGCCTTTCTCCTTTCCAATATATAGTAATGCACGCTCTTAGATTCAGAAAATATTTCATTTAATTTTATTTTATCATTACTATTTTCTTAAATTATTATATAAAATATAATAAACAATTCAACTTTAATGAGATGGATTGTAAATAGTAATGAGATTTGTAAGTTAAGATAAGTTGAGATGAGCTGTGAATATTAGTGAGATGGGTTGTGAATAGTAGTGAGATTTGTGAATTAAAATTGATGAATAGTAGTGAATAATAGTGAGATGAGTTGAGATGGATTGTGAATCAAAACAAGGCCTAAATCTTAAAACAATAATAATATTAAAAAATAATATTCTAACAATATTTTTTTCAACTTTCATCTTTCATCTAAAACTATCTCATTTCTGAATCTAAATCAGTCCTAAAGGTCTGTGTCGAGCATGAAAAAAAGAGTCCATGCATGGGGAGAGGGCCTACAGGGACGTTGGTTTTGTTGGATGAGTGGCTCTACAACCACCGTTGCCACCCCTGGTAGTCGCTAGTTGATTTTGTGTGTTTTTATTTTTGACTTTTTTTATATGTATTTTTTAACACTTTTAAATTTTTAATTAAAAAAATCTACAACATTATTAAAAAATACTTGCTTAATTATTAAGTAAAAAATAAATAAATAAATAAAATAAATAACCCAATAGTAGCCTCCAACAAGATCTCTAGCATTTTCCTTTGTTGGATTATATCCTATTTGACTAACTAGAGAGAGAGAGAGAGAGAGAATTCCTAGCACTCTTTTAAGATTTTCACTGTTAATAAGATAATTTATTAACAGTTTCTCTTCAAGCCGGTGTCTCCTATTTAGTGATCTTATCAGAGACCAATAGCAAGCTGCCACGTAAACCTTCCTCCATTCCCACTTTGGGACGCATAGCAGGGGATCATGATCAGTTTTTCCTTCCCGCTCGACTCTCTCTCATGCAGGTTGATCTCTCATAGGAAATGCCTCCCGAAAATGCTCGAAGCTCTCTCTCTCTCCTTCGATCTCTTACCAAACTGAAATCTCCCTAATCTCTCTCTCTCTTACCGAACTGAAATCACTCGAAGCACTCTCTCTCTCCTTCAATCTCTCTCGGGATCCCGAAATCACTCGACTCTCTCGATCTCTCAGTTAGCTGCCCACCTTCTTCATAACCAACATAACCAGGTGGAGTCCCAACGAGTCGTGAAACTGCATGCTTCTCCATGTACTCACTCATATCGATTTTGACAAGAGCATTTTCTGCATTAAAGAGATAACTGGCTAAGGCTTTTGCAAGCTCTGTTTTCCCCACACCAATAGGCCCATGAACATGAAACTTGCTATGGGTCTAAATCTGGTTTGTGGGAACATGAAAGGGTTCTCATGACACTTGGTTTCGGTCTAAATATGGCCACACGTATCCCCTTTACAAAAAAGTCATATTTGTTTGGATAAACTTCATCCATTCCCTTCAAATGCAAATACCCAACCGCAAATACCCAAATTTATAGAAGAATCATGCCTTGCCTGGAAGTTTGATATTGGGATAGGTTGAAATTAGGAGTAATTTTTTTTCAATTTTAATGGTTGTGATTGATGTCTCGTGTTGCCATTTTTTTTTTTTTTAATTTTGGATCTTTCTTTTTGTGTGTGGCTTGCAGAAAACACAAGCGAAATTTGAAGTGAGAGCAATTAGGATCGAAGATAGAATATCGAAAGGGAGAGAGAGAGGGGTATGTAGCGTTGCGAGGTATATTGTGGATATGTTCTTATATTTCACAGTTGTTGAGACTCCAGGAGTTAATTAGGGGGAAGAAGAAATGAGAGAGAGAGAGGGAAAAAAAAAAGGATCGAGAGAGAGAGAGAGTGAGAGAGCTTATTCTCTATTTACACAATCTCAATTTCAACCATGATCTCCCCCACGTGGCAAGCAGTCATTGATCTCCGATTTACACAGGTTATAGGAGACACCGGTTTTAAGGTTTTCTCATTTATTAACATCTTCAACTTCAAGGCTTCAACCATATTGTTTTTGCTTCTTTCTTTCCAATTAATTTAATTGTTTAAATCGACCTGATCGATGCATTTATGCTGATCACATGGGGTGCATGTACCCTTCACATGATCTTATGTATGTGTGCGAAAAAAATGGTATTTGTGAGGTATCTCATTTTATTTTTACTTTATTTTTTTATATTTTTTTGACCTGATCAAATTTTTTTTTTTAAAAAATATCGATTTATAAGTCTTATTTCTTATATATATACCCAACACACAATTGATACGGAAGTTTTCCACTTCGATCAATAAAAATCAATTGATAACAATAACAAATCATTGAAAAATAGACATAGATAATAAAATATATAATAATAAAATTAAAATTAGAATAGAATTAAAATTAAAACGAAATCAGTATATACCATAATTTCAAAGAAAAATTTCAAACACCTTTATTGGTGACAACGATCGGCTTTTTCAATGTTGCATGCAGTGCATACAAAGTGTACAATATCAATGGAGGACAGTATATTATAGCCTCCAAGGAATATAGAAATATCCCCTAAGATCCAACGTTAATTTTAAGAAGATTCCCAGCCCATGGTCATAATTGATGATATGGTACCATAAAATCTGCAGGGTCTCCTACAACATATTCAGAACCAGCTAGGCATTATTCACTGACTTGACCGATGTTGGAGACTTCCCTAGCCTCGAAATATCATCGAGATCATGATCATCTCCTTTCATCTTTGATAAAGAAAACCACTTTTTTCTGGAGGATCGATCGGTGCTGCCATTGCTGGAATACCTCAATTGTTTTTTGTTGAAGTTTGATCGCAGCTTAGACATGATCAAAGTGATCAAGTGCCCATTGAATACCCTGCTTCCAAGCAACTTATGGGAGAAATGTCCAAGCTGTGACAACCCAAAAATCCGGAGAATATCCTACTCGTTTGTTTTTTTTTTTTTTGGCAATTAGCAGTCTTTGGAGTGAAGTCACTCGTACTCTCTTTTCAAAATTTTAAATAAAATATAAAAAATAATACAAATTTTTTATATTTTAAAATAAAAATAATATAAAAAAACTTCGTAATATTTTAATTCAACTTTCTATCTCTCAATTTTTAAAATCTAATAAAACATTTTAAATCAAGCATTTTATTACTATTTATAAATTATTTAATTAATATTCACAAATATTTTAAAATATTATTTTAAAGCTTCGTTTGTTTTTACAGATAAAATAAAAGTTAAAAATTGAATAAAATAATATTATAATATTTTTTAAATATTATTTTTATTTTAAAATTTAAAAAAATGAATTATTTATTTTATTTTATATAAAAATTTAAAAAAATTATAATAATTATATGAGATAAAATAAGTCGAGAAGATTTGATAACACAAACAGACCTCAGTCTCCAAACAGTTCTAAATTTCTTTGAATCGAAAACCCAAAAATGATGACAGAACATGGAACATTATGGCTCCCACGCCGGCACGGGCACCATGGGACATGACCGTACCTTGTATGTTGGGCCACCAATATTATTCATTGAGTTCGGAGCAAATTTAAGAGGTGTCTTATTACTAACTCACTCTCATCTTATTAAATAAAATATTACATATTTATTATTATTAAATTATTATTTATTATATATTTTTTTATCATATAATAATGATAAATATGTAATATATTATTTAATATAATTAAAATAAGATAAGAGTATAATATATAATATTACTGTCTACATAATAATAATATTTTCTCCACGTGTGCTACATGTACGCATAGCAAGTGTCCAAGACAGCGGCAACGGTGGCCGAAGCGTACCAATGACCAAATAGACAAGAGAGGCAGTTTATTGTTGGGTCCCGCCGTCCCTGGAGGGAACGTTAGGTTTGTTTAGAAGGGAAAGCTTTGAAAGGTAGTTAAGCTAACGGTCTCCTCGATCATCTTTACTCTTCACTGCGTGTGAAACCAATCCCAGAAGTAATTAAAGACATGGAAAAATGGAGCGACCCAGATTGGGGACATGCATCATCCGCTCGTCCTGGACCGTTAACAAACGGTCAGCCACCAAATCAGGTAGATTTGGAACTAATAACGCTATATCTTCTTAAAAACTCTCTCCTCTGTTTACTCCTATCTGCCACAGCTTCCTTGCTCCACTTCACCCCCACCCCACTTCTTTCAACAGGGAGAGGAGGAGGAGGATCTGGCTCTTCACCCTGCACTTCCTGCAGCTTCTCTGCTGCTCTGATATTCTCAATTCCCCAATTTTCTTTCTTTGTAGCATCGGTGAGTAATTTTAATATTTTCTTATATTTTCCTAGTTCTTTTGTTTGAGTTTTGTACTTGTTTCGCATGCTGAATTTGATCTGTTCTTGTGAGCTTTGCTTGATGACATTAGTTCTGAATTCTTTCTGGTTATGCGACATTAGCTCTTTGGTTTTTATTATCCTTAATGTAATGCAGAATCCTTCTAGTTTGTCTCCTGTAGCTGCTGTTGAATTTCAGGATCAACTTAGAAAAGGACTTTGAATTTGCATTTAGTATTGTTACAGATGGCATTACAGATGCAGCGAGTTTATAATTTACTTATACCATATTATATTAACTTGGTTGATGAGTTAAATGGATAATGGTGACAAAGTCAGTCGACATAAGGACATTTTTCTTAGAGGGCTTTCTAGAATACATATTTTTTATTAGAATAAGTTTAGAATAGGGATATTTGATACTAATCCCAATTGTATGTCTGTTGGAGTCACAGAATTAGTACACAAGAAGAAAACTCGTATTTTATCCTAGATCCTCCCTCATTGTTGGAGATGGTTAATTTTAATGAATTTTCTGTTTAGTTTCTTGTGGTCTTCATAATGAAAAATTTCTCAAATATTTAGTATAAATTGAAGTCATATCCATTATTTGACTGTAATTACAGATTCTGAAGCTTGAATCATGGCTGAAGATTTGGCGAAACCATTGCTAGATCCTGAGAACTTCAATCGAGAAGGGATTGATTTGGTAAGTTTTGTGAAAACCACATTGCAAGAACCGCATTTTGAAATCCACCCTCTATGGTAATGATAACATCTTCTGAACAATATGGTTTTATAGGAGCGCATACCGTTAGAAGAAGTTTTTGAACAACTTAGAACATCAGGACGAGGACTATCATCAGAAGATGCTGAAGCCCGACTGAAGATTTTTGGCCCAAACATGCTGGAAGAGAAGCCAGTAAGCACCACAGTTTAGAAAAATATGTAGTTTGTAACATGATTAATGCTTGAAGCAAGTAGAAAGTCAATCAAAGCTGGAAATCATATCAAAAGAGATAACCAGCTTGTCTCTTGACTAGAAATCTCTAAGCACAATTCAGCTATGAATTTATTTTTTATTGGACATTATAAAGTCAAATATGAATTCAATATTGAATTGAGCTTAGGAATTTGTTGGGTCCCCCCTAGCCCCACTTTTGACTCGATACTGTCCAATACAAATTGCTGGTGACTTATTTACAAAAATCCAGAATGTTTTTTTTCTGGCACTAATATTATGGTGTAGGATGTTCATCATGTTAAAGTAATTCCCAACTTTAAAATGCTACTGTTTTTTTTCTAATGCAGGAGAACAAATTTTTGAAATTTCTAAGTTTTATGTGGAATCCCTTGTCATGGGTTATGGAAGCTGCAGCAATAATGGCAATTGCCCTTGCCAATGGCGGAGTAAGTAGGATATATCTTAGGACGCAATTTCACTTTAGTGCTGTTTGTTCATTCTGCTATATAACCTTCTTCTCTGGTTCTTTCTAAATGACATTCAGGGGCAGGGTCCTGACTGGCAGGACTTTGTAGGGATCATTTGCCTACTGATAATCAATTCAACAATCAGTTTTATTGAGGAAAATAACGCAGGGAATGCTGCAGCAGCACTTATGGCTCGTTTAGCTCCTAAAACAAAGGTGTGCCACTCTGATTGATGCCTTCAGCTAGGTGAATAGCTAAAAATGCTTTCAACATGGTCAAAATTTGTGTTGCTCTAGTTGGTTTCCCTATCATTATACTTGGGGAATACCAGGCACTTTACCAATATCTTCTCCTCAGAAACTCTATTGAACTCAAGCATCTTGGGAAACATCTAAGTCTTTCATTTTGCATTTTATGGTGTATATATGATGGTATTTTGGCACTCCTTGTCCAGTGCTACTTCCTGTTTGTGCTCCTGTTTCTAAATTTTCTGCTGAACAAAACATGCACATGCACTCCCAAACGTATGTGCATGTGCACATAAGGCCTAACTTTGCTTTGGAAAGAAAAAAAAATGGAGAACATAAGGCAATTAAAATCAGTGTTTGATGCAGCATGGTGCACGTGAAGCAGGATCTATGAACACAAGATATCACAACTCTTCTATAAGTTTAGAAATCAAGCCTGGAAATCAAGGGTAGAAACATAAGAATTTATTGAAAAAACTCAAAGAATCTTTCTTATTGATCAACTGATGAACAATGATGACTGCAGGGGCCAAACCGGCCTAATGATGGTTAAATAGAATCCGGAATCCTAACCTAGCATGAAATCCTAATAAAACCCAACTTCTAAAATTAATCACAATTTAGCTCAAGCGACCCTAGTGCGGTCAAGCAAATTTTTTCTAGGTTCTTATCGCAAGCTTGCTTAAGTTGTCACACGAGTTTCAAGTGTACTCTCTTCCCAAATAGTGAAATTTAGATGCATAAGGTCGAGCGAGACTCAAAAAATTGACCTTCCTACTCTCAAACTTCTCCATGAAACCATGGGCAATCTGGTCTACATCAGATTTCATTCTTTTACCTTGCTTGTCATTGTAGTAATATTTTGAGAGAAGGAAAATTCTAATGATAGACACTTTCAAGAAGTCTTTATGTTTCTAGTAATCCATACGGTAAAGAAGTGTGATTCAGTGGGAAATGAAGCTGTCAATGAGGTCCTGGAGGCTTTCTCAGCTTCCTTGAACTTTTTAAGGATTACATATCTGTTAAATTAGTGGGTTTTTTTTGTGTGCTTCTGGATAACTTTATTCCCTGTGGAGATTACCTTGCAAATTTAAATGATGTGTCTACTCTCCCTTATTTCCATTGAAGAATGCTCATTCTCTGGGTTCATTTTATTGCCTTTACTTTATCTTTTAAAATAAAACCCTTGTATGTCCAACAAAAATATCAACACACCGTCTCTTCACTCAGGTTCTCAGAGATGGGCAGTGGCAAGAGCAAGATGCAGCTATCTTGGTACCAGGAGATATAATTAGCATAAAGCTTGGAGATATCATTCCTGCTGATGCTCGCCTGCTTGAAGGAGACCCACTAAAGATTGACCAGGCAAGTGCTTCTTAAAAGTTAAAGAAGAAACTATATTATAATACCGCACTCGCAACAAGTATCCATAACTTCCTTTTGGATGGTTATTTCTATGTCTTGACTCTTCAATGCGTTGAATATAGTCCATAAAAAATGGATCTAATATACCTGCTTGTTGTAATAATAATAATAATAATAATAATAATAATAATAATATAAACTTATATGACTAATGACATAATAGTTCTAAATTTCTGTGCAGTCAGCCCTTACTGGAGAATCTCTACCCGTCACTAAGAGGACTGGTGATGAAGTATTTTCTGGTTCAACGTGTAAGCAAGGAGAGATTGAAGCTGTAGTGATAGCAACTGGAGTAAACTCCTTTTTCGGAAAAGCAGCACATTTAGTTGACAGCACTGAAGTTGTCGGCCATTTCCAACAGGTTATTTTGAAATTCTATAATAGATGTCAGCATTTATATTCATGGTCGTAGCTGGTTGGAATAGAAATGGACAGGACTGAAGTATATTTATGGAAAGTGACATAAGTAACTGCCGAATTGCTGGAGATATTGCCCCAAACCACCTTACTGGTTGTAATTCAAATCTGCCTGAGAGAAGATTAGTTAAGCTGTTTCACCAATGAGGCTGTCACATTCTAAAAGTTCTATTGAAACTTTTATAGCGTTATGAAAGTTTGGAATCCTACTTTTAATATGAAATCAATAACTTTTATTTCTGCAGGTCCTTACCGCCATTGGGAATTTCTGCATTTGCTCTATAGCTGTGGGAATGATTCTTGAAATCATTGTGATGTTCCCTGTACAGCATCGTTCATACAGGGATGGAATCAACAATCTTCTCGTTCTATTAATTGGAGGAATACCCATAGCTATGCCAACAGTATTATCCGTGACACTTGCTATTGGTTCTCATCGACTATCTCAACAGGTGCAAGTCATCATTGCCATAAGTCAATCATATGATAAACCTACTATGAAATTTATACTACCAAAGTTTCTGCTGCAAATAATATGAAGTGGAAATCAAAGCATATCTGCGTTGTCCACATAATATTCACATTTGAAATACTTCTCATATTTACCAAATGAAAGATATTTTGATTTTGTGCTTCTCTATTAACAAACACAGCTTCAAACTCAAAAGATCAATACTGAGATTGTTTGAAACATTATTTTCATTTTCGAAGGGTGCCATAACAAAAAGGATGACAGCAATTGAAGAAATGGCAGGAATGGATGTCCTTTGCAGTGATAAAACTGGAACTCTGACACTGAATCGCCTCACTGTTGATCGGAACCTTATCGAGGTACGCAATCTGACTAATGAGATTGTTGCTACAGGTAGTTTTTCTGCATTTAGTACATCATGACAGAGTTTTGAGTTATTGTGCATTTTTATCTGAAAAGTTTTCACCATGGAAATCCACCTTTATTGTCCCAAAAATTTATCAAAGAAGACATAAGTATAAAAGTAATTTTTGGTACAGTTAAGCAACATGAGTAGTTTTCCTTCGGGAAAGCATGTTCAGTTTTGCCAAATTGATAGGCACTATGATATTCAACTTGAAACTTCCTCCTTTTGTTGCTTACCATACAATGCTTTTAGATGTATTTATTGAGCCTGGTAAGAAGATTGGTGCTGATCTTGTAGAAAGAAATATTATCTTAAACTATATGTCATTGCTTTTGGTTGAAAATTTTATTCACGATAGACAGAAGAGGGACAAATTTATTCATATTTTTCATTTTTATTATACCCCGAATCAGTGTACAATATCAGTCACTTTGAATTATACTTTTTTATGGAAAATGCCTGTGCTCATTGAAATAATGAAGATGCTTGCTAAGTTGTTTTGGTCAGCTGCATTCTTTTATGTAAATGCATCTTTTACATTTTTATTCCCGATTCCTGACAGGGCTTGGCAAATTTTTGTAGTAATTAAGCAGGAAGGTTATTTTACCAAGTAAAATTGTGAAAAGAAAAACTATCTGTGGCACGGAGTAAGAAAAGAAAAGACAGCATTCTGTGTTTTATGGCTTGTTATTATGATGGGCTGCATTTCATCTATCAGATTGAAAGATCTCTACTGTTGGATATGTCAACCTTAAATATTAAACATCACAAGTAAAGACGGTTAACTACCTTGTGATACAAGGCTCATGATATCTCTTTTCTGGAAATTAGAAGCTTCTGAATTTCTGTGCAGGGAACTCTAGGAAGAACCAGGAATTCAATTGCCTTATTTTTCCAAATAAGCCTAACAGCCTAATACATACCTTGTGCAGGTTTTTAACAAAGATATGGACAAAGACATGGTTGTCTTGCTTGCAGCGAGAGCATCAAGGCTGGAAAATCAAGATGCTATTGATGCGGCCATCGTTAACATGCTGTCTGATCCAAAAGAGGTAGCGCTGTAAATATGATATCTAAATTCTACTGAAGTTTCTTACTTATATCCCTTTGTTTGGGTGTACATGTTTATATGCATAAAACTGAAAGTCTTTCTCGTCTTTTAGGCACGTTCAGATATCGAGGTAGTGCATTTCCTTCCATTCAATCCAGTGGACAAACGTACTGCAATTACGTACATTGATTCTGATGGTAACTGGCATCGTGCCAGCAAAGGTGCTCCCGAACAGGTATCCTTATTTTCATAACATGCACTCAAATATTTCATGTTTCCTGATCTTCTTCTTCTCGCATGACCTTTTAGTGCAAAGTTTGCTTCTGAAGTTTCAACCATTGTATTCATGAAAAGTGCTAGAAAAGAACGGTTCCTCAGTTTATTACTAATAAACCACAAGTCGTAGGATTTGGTAATGGTGTACCGAATATAATTTATCTTACAGGAACTGTATCAGAACATGAATTGTTGTCTATAATGTTTGCCTAAATGTCAGATTCTAAATCTTTGCCAAGAGAAACAAGAGATTGCTGGAAAAGTGCATGCTATCATTGACAAATTTGCTGAAAGGGGCTTACGATCTCTAGGAGTTGCTTATCAGGTATAGCACATTGCTATCTGTTTTTACTTTTTATTCCCGAAGTTAGGTTGTAATAGCTAGTGAATTTAGTAGGTTAATTTGCACTTAGTAGGTATAAAATCTTGAAATTGGAGAGCATTTCATCATTTTAGCAATTATTTAAAAGCCAAATCATCTGATCATCCTTCCAGGCAGTTCCGGAAAGAACTAAGGAGGCTCCTGGAGGTCCCTGGACATTTTGTGGGTTGTTACCCTTGTTTGATCCTCCAAGACATGATAGTGCTGAGACCATCCGCAGAGCACTTAACCTTGGAGTCAATGTTAAGATGATTACAGGTATATGTAAATTGCTAATGATATGATAAAGACTTCATATACTTCCAAGAATCAATTTCTGCCTTTATTTATAGTACTCATTTAAGTGTTGATACTGATTTTTTTTTTTCTCTCATATGATTGTTTCCACTCAGTGAAGCTCGCACTATGTGAGCAGATAAAGGACACCTTTTTTTTTTTTACTCTTCCCTAATTTTTCTGCATGAGAAAAGTAGATATTTATTTCATTAGACATGTCTTGGCTGCTGAAATCATGTCAAAACTTTGAAAGAAGAAACCAGTGTTTAGACTGCTAACAAGAAAATCACCTCAGAGGTGGAGAACTCAGTGAAGCATCATAATTACACAGATTAATCGCAGTTCTTCATGCATCCAACAATCAACATTCCACTGTATCAATAAGTATCAGGAACTATAATCTGAAAATGAACTGAAACATGGAAATCGAGAACGAGTTGATGCAAATGATAATCTGCCCAGAACTCAAAGATTCACTAATGATGGTCAACTCCCCAGTGCTTGCCAAATTTTCCCTCAGTATGCTACTGATTTGGAGAATTTGAAGAAATATTTTATCAGTTGACAATGAATTGATAGAAATAAGAATGCTGCCCGGAGCTCTTAGGCTCACTAAAGATGCTAAAAAACCTGTGATTCAATCACTACTTTTCCTCTCGAAGCGTCAATGATTTGGGGAACATAAATAAAAATATACCTTTCAAGAAATGCAATCTGAAGCATTTACCAGGTCTCAGCCGGTTCTACCGGTTCTAAGCATCAATGGATACACATGTAAATCCTTCAGAAAACGTCAACTCCTATTATTTCTTCTTCACAATATTATAGCTAGGACTTGTGCATCGCTTTGTGATTAACCCATTTTATCTTTCACATTTTCCTCTTAAAATATAATTGAGAACTCTGCTGCTCTAAGTTGCTATACATTTGTGTAAACATTTTTGTTTTCTAGTTAATATCAGAAAGCTTTGGGCAGGAATGTCAAATAGATATACTAATATGTAAATCTATGTCCTCATGAAGGTGATCAGTTGGCAATTGCAAAGGAGACGGGCAGACGACTTGGTATGGGAACAAATATGTACCCCTCTTCTTCATTGTTGGGCCGTGACAAAGATGAAAATGAAGCTCTTCCAGTGAATGAGCTTATTGAAAAGGCAGATGGCTTTGCTGGTGTATTCCCTGGTATTTAAATCTAATACTTATCTCCTGAAAACCTCATTCTTATTCTTCTTATTCTTGTTGGGTGGTGATTTACTTGGTTTGAATTAAAAGAAAAATGCTAACTACATCATGAAAGTATTTTTTTTATCGGTTCATGAAAGTGTATTTTCTTTATTTCTTTATATTTTTTAGTAACTTCTACCCCCATGTCAGTTGATTTTCTTGAGGCCTCTCAGAAACCATAAAAGCATAAACTTTGAGTAATTATATGTATTAGGCTTATATATCATTCGTATCAACAAATTTACAAAATTCTAGGGCCCAAGTATGGCAAGGTTTCCAACTGACTTACCATATAAATGATCTCAGAGAAGTAACTGTCCTTGCATACTTGATTGCTAAAAAAAATACATGATTGATTTCGTGAAAATCTCTGTAGTTTCTGGAAAAAACAATGTTATGTATACGTCTCATAGTATAGTCATGTCTCGTGGTGATTTTATATTTCCTGTTACTTTTCAGAACATAAGTACGAAATTGTGAAAATTTTACAAGAAAAAAAGCATGTGGTTGGAATGACTGGAGATGGTGTGAATGATGCACCTGCGCTAAAGAAAGCAGATATCGGAATAGCAGTGGCAGATGCTACAGATGCTGCAAGAAGTGCTTCCGATATAGTCTTAACTGAACCTGGCTTAAGTGTGATTGTCAGTGCTGTTTTAACTAGCAGAGCGATATTCCAAAGAATGAAGAATTATACAGTTGAGTATCAATCTTTTCTTCTGTTTTAATGATGTTAGCATTATATCTGCAGCACCAAGGTCTATAATAGGTCCTTGTAGGGAAAAATTGAAAACCTGGATTTATTTTTTTAGAAGTTCACTGTGTTGTCCCCATTTTGATGTTAAGATCCTACCTTGCCTTTAACTTACTTTGGACCATTAGAATGGCTTGACCACCATACAAGTATAACTTCTTATACTATCACTGTCTTTTCTTGGGGTTGGAGATATCCTAAGATCAACAAGCATTTATGATACATCTGAAAATTTAGTAGTAACCAACCGTGATACTTACACAAAATGTTTCCTTTTTGCTTCTTTTTGTCAGTCTTGCTTCCAATCTGTTTAATGTCAAAACTAATTAGCTTGCATAAATATGCAGATATATGCTGTCTCCATAACCATAAGGATTGTGGTAAGTTAGGATTCTTTTTTCTATTGCACCAGCCCCAATGCTAATGTTTTAGCCTTATTTTTTCTTTAATATCATATAGTTATTCAAAATCAACTTTTTTGCAGCTAGGTTTTGTGCTTCTAGCCTTGATATGGGAATATGACTTCCCACCTTTCATGGTTCTGATAATAGCAATACTGAATGATGGTAATATTTCAAGTAGCCTATGTTTTTTTTTATTAATAATGAATTTTACATTCAGGAACTTCCTCTGTTTGCTGGAACTCTTCGCATCTATTTTTTTACTAACTCTGATTACAGAATGGACCAGATAGTTTGTAAAACAGAAAAATTAACTAGACGAGAAGGGAAATATAATATTGAAATTGTTTAGCAACTTTAGCTGTACAAAAGAAATATGTCTCATTTGGTTTTAAAGCATTTTCTCATATTGTTGCCTAGTTATCTTTTTACCTTGTCTTGAGAATTTATTTTGGAACCATTATAAAATTAAAATTATAGTCTAATTTAATTTAATTTTCCAATAAAGTGGTATCAAACTTCATTATTAACTGTCAATGGCAGCACACAATCTTCTCCAATTTCTCTAGACAAAACATATTGTTGAGTTTAGGAACAAAGTTCAAGTATTTTTGCAAAATATTATAACCAAATTGAGAGACAATTGGATGAATATGCATACGGTTTGCTTTAAGTTTCTCATCACAATTCACAAATCAAAATTAAAAACCAATATTATTAACAGAAAGTATAGGAAGAGTTTTTTATATCATTAATGCTTAGCCATTTGGAACACTGTAACTTCTTTTTTTTTTCCTCAAAGGTTTGTGTACTTGAATTAGGGACCATCATGACAATTGCTCAAGATCGGGTAAAGCCTTCTCCCATGCCTGACAGTTGGAAGCTCACTGAAATATTTGCAACCGGAATTGTCATTGGCACATATCTTGCCCTGGTTACTGTTCTGTTTTACTGGGTTGTAGTGGGCACCACTTTTTTTGAGGTATAAAACTCATCAAACTTGTTTTATGAATTTTCTTCTGGAGAGTCTGTATGAAGGGAGTAGAGAAATAGATACAACTGTTTTATTTTCTATACCTGATTGTTGTATGTATCAATTATCCATGCCACTGTAGACACACTTCAACGTAAGATCCTTGTCTAGCAACAGTGAGGAAGTTTCATCAGCTGTATATTTGCAAGTTAGCATCATCAGCCAGGCTCTCATATTTGTTACACGCAGTCAGGGGTGGTCGTTTCTAGAGAGGCCCGGAACTCTGTTGATGTGTGCATTTGTGGTTGCTCAACTGGTAAGGTTCTTGCAAAAAGGACATGTGTCTCTTCAAATATTTCCAACAAGAGCAAATTTGATGATCTCATGAATAGATATTTCTTATGAATCTACTAAATCAAACCAAGCAGAGTTTAGTTTCATAGCATTAGCTGAGATTTGCAGTTCTACATGTTTAGGTGGCAACTGTAATTGCGGTCTATGCAAATATTAGCTTTGCTTACATCAGTGGAATTGGATGGGGATGGGCTGGTGTTATATGGTTATATAGTTTGGTCTTCTATGTACCGCTGGATATAATCAAGTTCATAGTGCGCTACGCATGGAGTGGAGAGGCTTGGAATCTCTTATTTGATAGAAAGGTTAGTGGCGTTTTCATTGCTCCATGGTAATCATTATCATCTCTCTATGAGAAATAACCTTTCTTGGAATGATTCTTCTTGCTTTTGTCGTTATTTTTTGTTTTGAGCAGACAGCTTTTACTTCTAAGAAAGATTACGGAAAGGAAGACAGGGCAGCCAAGTGGATACTTTCTCAAAGAAGTCTGCAAGGATTGATGTCTTCAGAATTGGAGAAAAATGGGAAGCGATCTTCTTTGATTGCTGAACAGGCTAGGCGGCGTGCTGAAATAGCCAGGTACTACAAAGTTTTAATCGTATTATCTCTTCACCATGACCTCCTTCCAGAATTTATTTTGAGTGGGGTTCAGATTGCAGAAGTCTTTCTACCTTCCTGCTGCATTAGACTTGTATTTTTTTTCCAATTAGCTGAATATTTTGGCATTGAATGTTAATTGAAGTGCACTTGCTATAAACTTTGAATTTCGCAGGCTAGGGGAGATACACACTCTGAGAGGACATGTAGAGTCTGTAGTGAGGCTTAAGAATTTGGACTTGAATTTGATCAAGTCGGCTCATACAGTCTGATGTAAAATAGAAAAACTGTATCACTCAATTCTCTAGTGAAGGCAAACCTGGCAGCATTGCTCACATGACTGATGTCGACTGTAATCAGCGAAGGAAAAACCATTTCTCATGTAAGGTTCTGGAAATGGCGTTGGTGATCCATGCAGGGGTTCTCAATTCTTTGGCTCCAAAGGTCAGGATTGCATCACGAATTGGGTCTTCAGCTATATAAATTATGCTATTTCTTAGTAGGATTGCAATTTTTGACACAGAAGAGGACTATCGTGAGCTTTGAGCTTTGGATATTCTTGCTTTTATATGCGGAGCTTTGATGTAATAGATAGGCAATTCCCATACAAATAAAGATAATCAGACTGTTCTTTTTGCCAGAATTCATGGATCTTAATATAAGTTTGAGTTTGGAGTTGAGACAATTTCATTGTATTGCCAGAAGCATTCATATGTGCCATGCATGAAACTGGAAATGGGTTGGTAATGCAAACAGAAACGTTAGGTGGGTGATATACTAGGGAAAAGAGGTAGTACCTGACCAGCTATAATAAATTAGGCATGCTTTTACCTATCAAGATAAATTAGGCAGGCCTTTGAAGTTGGCTCCAAAAGTAGGTCGTTTTGGTGTTAGAATTGACTTATATATTCTAGAAATCTTGCTTGGCAAGAAGAAGCTAACTTCAACACTAAACGACTAATCGTTTTATATGAACAGGTGTTAATCCTCATCAACTTCTGTTTTGACACGGCCTGATGGACAGCACTCTATAATCATTATTTTAGTGGTAGTAATAGACACCCTGTAATCAATATCTCAGTCGTTTACAGCGAGGGCTAAGAGTCTCATTTCCATAAAACTGAGACTGCTTTCTTTGAGGAGAAACCATACTTTTATATATATAAAAATAAAAAAAAGAACGGTATTTCAATTTTATTGAAAACTTTTCACTTGTGGTGGAGGGAAATCGTGATTACAACTAAATACCTGGAGTATACAAATAAGCATAAAACCAAAATTCAGATATCAAAAAATACTAAAACAAATAAACACAATACAAAACTAAAAGACGAATGTACAGGGTAAAAAAACAGAACAAGACAAGAGATAACCAACCCTAAACAATAAATCAAAAAGAAACCTGCACAAGAAGACATGCAAATGAGAATAATAGAACAAATAAATCACAAACAACTTATCAGGAGCGACACTAAGAGATCCGCAAATAAGAAAGATCAATTTTGTCTATGCGAAAAAGACCTCTTAAACTGCTAGGTAACATGCAACTATCACCAGACCAACCTGAATTTAAGCCCCCATCATCCTGCTTGGCAAGAAAATCCGGCGCAGCATTACCTTCTCTAAAAACATTACTTACTCTGTAATCCATGCAATTAAGATATAACACGAGAAAGCAACATTGCTCAGTCCTCTTGATGACCGCATTCTTATTGTACATTATGAGAAGCATTATTTAGAAAATAAATTTTCTTAGATCAAAGAGGACATGCTGATAATAAGCTCCTTTCCGAGCCTTGTAAAGATTCAAGGAAAGCTCAAACCACATTTAGATCAATACTCGAAAAGGATTAGTAAAGTTTTAATCGGAGTTGTTTGAAATTATTATCAAAGCCAAGAACTTCTCACTTGATTCCCAATCAGCATTAAAATACTCTGGTATCACATCTCTCATTCCAAATTTAATTTCTGTTCACTCCTCATATGTCCACGTTCTTCAAATGTGCATGCGTCAAAGAAGAAACCAACTCAGCACAGTTAAGATGATAATACTCATCAACAACAACTAAAAAAAACTTCAAGAATGGGTGCTATAACATGCCAATAATGCTACTTCATTAACACACGTAATTGGTTAGCCGTTTCCATTTCAACCAAAAACTTACAGGCGATGGACTGAAATATCTTTCTGCCATCGGAACTCTCTGCAGCTTCTACTATATTATTGAAACTGGGTAAATAACAGAGAGATTCTGGCCGTCCCCCTCCCTACAGAGGCCTTGTTACTGAACCGTCATTGAAGTATATCAAACTAACCTATCACTTTACTCGACTTTTTCTTATTTTCTACGCAACAGTTTTGATCAGAAAGAAGATTCAAAGTCACAGACATCTCACGGAGCTTAAATGGGACATGGGATATACAGCCATTATTTTAGTTGTTGCAGGGAAGGGAGGCCGAGTACTGTAAATGTGCAGACAATGTTATGATCTGAGAAGATCGGACAGAAAACGAAGAAATAATATTAAGTCAACAGGTCGCATGAAGAGGTTTAATGATAAAAAGATTGCGTCTATGATGTGGGAGTGCGTCGAACTCATGGATTGGAAAAAGAATTCGTATACGTCCGGGTTGAAACTTGAAAGCATGCATGTGATATGATCCGCAATGTACTCTCAGAACAAACTAGTTGGCCTCGTATCACTCGCAAACTTGCCCGAGCAGCCAAATTAAGTCAATGAATTAGACAGTATCGTTGTAAAGCTGAACTATTCTAAGTCAAGCTCACCTTGGTCAATGATCAGTAAAGTTCGGGAGAAGTTCTATAGCACTTGGGTTATCAGCAAAATGCTCTTGGTGCTCTCTAACGTTCATTTATAATATGTTTGTCAACAGCTTTGGAAGCTTTATATATATACCCATCTGTCTCTCTGATCTCTCTGTCAATGGACGGAGGAGTGCCCTTCTCTGCAGCACTCACTGCCCTTATTGTTCTTATGTCGATGGTCCATCAAACTTGCAGTATCAAGGATAGCCATCACTGTGCTCCTTCTTCGTGCGGCAATATCCACGGCATAAGGTATCCTTTTCGACTCAGAAACGATCCAGCAAACTGCGGCGACACAAGATATAACCTGTCATGTGAGAACAACAAAACACTGGTGTTATTCTTATTTTCTGCAAAATACCACGTACGGAGAATCAATTACAATAACTTCACAATCGCGAGTTGTAGACTCAGAACTTCAGAAGAATAATTTCTCCACCATCCCTCGTTATGTTCTTACAAGTGTCCACAATTTCAGTTCTTGGGATCCGTACACCCCGATATCATCAAGGGGTGTGGTTTTCGTGAGCTGCGAAAAGCCAATGAATTCTCCATCCTATCCGAACACTTGATCTACTTGCTTTGATGATAATGATCATGGAGTGTATTATTCCAACTCTTCTTCATCCCATTCAAAGAAGTATAGATATGCCATATATAGATGGCCAGATGAATGCAGCAGATGTGGAGGACTCGTGCGGATTGAGCAAATGGTATGGTCATGTTGGGAATAAGTGTAGCTAGGACTAACACGAAGTATAGTAGCGGAACTAAACGAAAGAAATTGATGACAATCACACAGAAAGAACACCAAGAATTAAGTGGTTCGACTCAAAACGAGCCTACGTCCATTGGTGGGGTCGGTATCGAAGATTTCACTATCAACAGAGATGGAGTACAAATCAATACAACAAAACTTCACAAGGAAGTTATCTCTCAAACTCACTCTAGACTTCTCTCTCAAGAAAACACTAAAGCAAAAACACAAATGAATTCTGAAGTCTTATTTTCAAATGAGAGGCGCCGTTTGATATTTATAGGAAAAGTGAGAATTCACTTTTGTGAACATTGGCTCGAGCGAACGTCGAGCGAGTGTCGAGCGAACGTAGATATTCTGCACTTCGCTCAAGCCAACAGTTGTGCGAGAGTCGAGTGAAGCTCTCTGCCTGAACTCGCTCGAGCTGGGTGTCGAGCGAGTGTCGAGCGAAGCTCTCTGACTTGGATATTGCTCGAGCTGAATGTCGAGCGATACTTGAGCGAAACTCTCTGTCTGAATTCGCTCGAGCTGAATGTCGAGCGAATGTCGAGCGAAACTCTCTGTCTGAACTCGCTCGAGCTGAATGTCGAGCGAAAGTTGAGCGAAGCTCTCTGTCTGACTTCGCTCTAGCTAAGTGAACCTCCGCTCGAGTGAACCTACGACACTTGCACTGTTCAATCAGAATTCAAGCCACCTCATAACAAATCTCCACCTTGGCTTGAACTCTGCTAAAATACAAAAAACCTCCGACCACAAAACCAATCCCCACCACCAAATCCCTTACGGGAATAACAAAATGCGAACACCAATCAAGTCCAAACAAAGTTTGAACTTGTATACTGCAACTGGCTTAGTCATCATATCTGCTGGATTCTCTGTAGTAGCAATCTTCAGAATCTGTATAGCACCCTCTATAACAATCTCTCTGAGAAAATGGTACCTGACATCAATGTGCTTCGTTCTTTCATGATACATTTGATTTTTGGTCAAATGTATTGCACTCTGACTGTCACAGAATACTGAGATCCCATCTTGTTGTAAACCCAAATCATTGACCAAGCCTTTCAACCAAATGGCCTCCTTAACAGCCTCTGCTGCTGCCATGTACTCTGCCTCGGTAGTTGATAAAGCAACAGTGGATTGCAGTGTTGCTTTCCAACTGATAGCTGACCCACACAGAGTGAAAACATAACCTGTCAATGATCTTCTTTTATCTAAGTCTCCAGCATAATCTGAATCAACAAAACCAGTAACTTTGGAACTGAGATCGACATCTCTATCAAATATTAACCCAAAGTTCAGGGTTCCCCTCAGATACCTGAGTATCCATTTCACAGCCTGCCAATGAGTCTTACCTGGGTTAGCCATATACCTGCTAACTACGCTCACTGCCTGTGAAATGTCTGGGCGGGTGCAAACCATTGCATACATGATGCTGCCAACTGCACTTGAATAAGGAACACTAGCCATGAACTGTTCCTCTTTAGTCGTCTAAGGAGATAGGCAAGTTGAAAGCTTAAAGTGCGTAGCAAGTGGTGTACTTACTGGTTTGGAATCAAACATCCCAAATCTCTGAAGCACTTTCTCAATGTACTTTCCCTGGGACAAGTACAACTTTCCAGCTTTCCTATCTCTGAAGATTTCCATTCCCAAAATCTTCTTTGCAGCACCTAAGTCTTTCATTTCAAACTCATTTCTGAGTTGGGTCTTTAACAAACCTATGTCAAATATGCTTCTAGCAGCAATAAGCATATCATCAACATATAATAGCAAATAAATAAAAGACTTATCAGATAATTCCTTATGATAAACACAACTATCATAGTTACTTCTCAAATAACCATGATCAATCATAAAGGAATCAAACCGCTTATACCATTGCCTTGGCGACTGCTTCAAACCATATAAAGACTTCTTCAATCTGCACACATGATCTTCCTTGTTTTCAACAATGAATCCCTCTGGCTGATGCATGTAAATGGTTTCTTCAAGTTCACCATGTAGGAACGCTGTTTTAACATCAAGTTGCTGTAGCTCTAAGTCATACAATGCTACTAAAGCTAGTAGTAATCTGATCGAACTGTGTTTCACCACTGGAGAGAAGACTTCAGTGAAGTCGATGCCTTCTCTCTGACTGAAGCCCTTAGCAACTAAGCGTGCCTTGTACCTTGCATCTGTATCACCCTGGATTCCCTCTTTTCTTTTGAAAACCCATTTGCAGCCAACAGTCTTTACCTTCTTTGGCAACAGAACCAAATCCCATGTTTGGTTTTTGTGAAGAGACTCAATCTCTTCAGTCATAGCTGCGCACCACTGTGCAGATTCTACGCTCTTGACAGCTTCTGAATAACTGGAAGGTTCCTGACCAACAATATTCTCTGCCGTAGTAAGAGCATACATAACCATATCTGCATGAGCATACCTCTGAGGTGGTCTGATCTGCCTCCTCTGTCTACCAGTCGCTATACTGTAGTCTTGCTCACCTTGTGCGCCGCTACTTGAATCAGAATCATGCTCATCTTCAACAGCATGATCTTGGGCGCCGTTGGGCAGCCCTTGTGATGCTTCTACCTGAAACTCCACCTGCTTTCTAACATCCTGTTCTTGTCCTGTAGACTCAGAATTCTCCTTCCTCGGATTAAGCATGGACTTTTCATCAAAAGTGACATCCCTACTGATTACAAACTTGGGTGATTTAGGATCAGTACACCACAATCTGAATCCCTTCACCCCACTGGCATACCCAATGAATATGCCCTTCTTTGCCCTTGGCTCAAGTTTTCCATCATTAACATGGAAATATGCAGGACAACCAAAAATTTTTAAATTTGAATAATCAGTAGGAGTATCAGACCATACCTCATTCGGAGTCTTCAAACCAATCGCTGTGGCTGGAGAGCGATTGACCAAGTAACAGGCTGTGTTGATTGCTTCGGCCCAGAAATCCTTAGCCAAGCCTGCATTAGAAAGCATGCTGCGAGCTCTCTCCAAGAGGGTCCTATTCATCCGTTCAGCTACCCCGTTTTGCTGTGGAGTATGTCTAACTGTACGATGTCTGGCAATACCCTCATTTCTGCAGAATTCATCAAACTCACCTCCGCAGAACTCCATACCATTGTCAGTGCGAAGTCGCTTGATTTTCTTGCCCGTCTGATTTTCAATCAAAGCTTTCCACTGTTTGAAGTTGACAAATACATCACTCTTCTGCTTCAAAAAATAGACCCAAACCTTCCGAGAGAAATCATCAATGAACGTAAGCAAGTATTGAGCTCCACCTTTTGACGGGACGGAAGATGGGCCCCAAAGATCAGAATGAATGTAGTCCATAGAACTTTTGGTTCTGTGAACCCCTGTAGAGAATTGAACCCTGCACTGTTTGCCAAACACACAGTGCTCACAGAAATCCAGATTCCCTATCTTCTGATTACATAACAAACCCTGCTTACTCAGAATTGACATTCCCTTTTCACTCATATGACCCAAACGCATATGCCACAAACGAGTGACATCTGAGTCTGGATCATCTGAAACTGACACTGCAGCTGCACCTATCACTGTAGAGCCCTGAAGGAAATAAAGACCATTTGTCTTATCTCCTTTCATCACAATAGAGCCCTTACTGACTCTGATAGCTCCACCTTCACCAGTGTACTTGTAGTCCAGAGAATCAAGAGTACCCAAAGAAATAAGATTCTTTTTCAACTCTGGAATGTGTCGAACATTAGACAATGTCCGGACAATTCCATCAAACATCTTGATTCTGACTGAACCAATTCCAGCAATTTTGCAACCCATATCATTCCCTAACAAAACAGAACCTCCGTTGACCGATTCATAGTTAGTGAACCAGTCCCTCTTGGGACACATATGGAAAGTGCAAGCTGAGTCCAAGACCCACTTGTCACTAAAGCGACTATTGGAGTCGCTTATTGCTAGAACAAGATCTAGGTCGTTAGACCTATCATCAGCAACACTAACGGCATTAGATGAACTAGTGCCGTCCTCCCTGTTTTTCAATTTTGGACACTCGTTCTTGTAGTGACCAAACTTATGGCAGTAATGACATTTGACGTTTTTCTTACTAAACGTTGTTTGTGAACTGCCCCTGGATTTCTCCTTATTCTTCTCTGAACCCCTGTCATTCGATCTACCCCTGCTTGAGGACCCTTTAACAAACAAGCCACTAGCTTGTTCATTAGTGTTCTTCACACTCAATTTATTCCTCAACTCCTTAGAATTCAAAGCAGACTTTACATCTACCAAGGAAATTGTATTTCTACCATACAACATGGAATTTACAAAGTTCTCAAAAGATGTGGGTAATGAACATAAAATAATTAACGCTTGATCTTCTTCTTCAAGCTTAATATCTATGTTCCTCAGATCCATAATGATTTTATTAAATTCATCTAGGTGTTCAGAAATAAGAGTACCTTCCTTCATTTTGAGAGTGTATAACCGTTGTTTCAAATACAACCGGTTAGTGAGAGATCTCTTCATGTACAGATTCTCAAGTGCCGACCAGAGACCAGTTGCAGTCTCCTCATCAGCAACCTCTCTTAAAACTCCATCAGATAGTGACAAAAGAATAGTACTGTGTACCTTTTCTTCTTCTTCTTTCGAAGGAGCCGGAGAATCTTCAGATACCGAGACTTCTAATACTTTTGACAAGCCCTGTTGTCGCAATAAAGCCTTCATCTTGATGCGCCATAGACTGAAACTGTTCTGACCATCAAATTTCTCCACTTCGAACTTAGCCATAGCCATCCCTCCAGATCCTGAGCCAAGCTCTGATACCAGTTTGTTGGGAATAAGTGTAGCTAGGACTAACACGAAGTATAGTAGCGGAACTAAACGAAAGAAATTGATGACAATCACACAGAAAGAACACCAAGAATTAAGTGGTTCGACTCAAAACGAGCCTACGTCCATTGGTGGGGTCGGTATCGAAGATTTCACTATCAACAGAGATGGAGTACAAATCAATACAACAAAACTTCACAAGGAAGTTATCTCTCAAACTCACTCTAGACTTCTCTCTCAAGAAAACACTAAAGCAAAAACACAAATGAATTCTGAAGTCTTATTTTCAAATGAGAGGCGCCGTTTGATATTTATAGGAAAAATGAGAATTCACTTTTGTGAACAATGGCTCGAGCGAACGTCGAGCGAGTGTCGAGCGAACGTAAATATTCTGCACTTCGCTCAAGCCAACAGTTGTGCGAGAGTCGAGCGAAGCTCTCTGCCTGAACTCGCTCGAGCTGGATGTCGAGCGAGTGTCGAGCGAAGCTCTCTGACTTGGATATTGCTCGAGCTGAATGTCGAGCGATACTTGAGCGAAGCTCTCTGTCTGAATTCGCTCGAGCTGAATGTCGAGCGAATGTCGAGCGAAGCTCTCTGTCTGAATTCGCTCGAGCTGAATGTCGAGCGAATGTCGAGCGAAGCTCTCTGTCTGAATTCGCTCGAGCTGAATGTCGAGCGAAAGTTGAGCGAAGCTCTCTGTCTGACTTCGCTCGAGCTGAGTGAACCTCCGCTCGAGCGAACCTACGACACTTGCACTGTTCAATCAGAATTCAAGCCACCTCATAACAGGTCATCTTGGCCGGAAAATATTGAAGACTCAATTAAGATCTCCACAATGTAATTGCGTAAGGTTTTGAGCTTTCATGACTGAATTTTAATGGTGATAAAAAAAGAATGCTTATTTATAATTACAGATTTCTTTCTTTCTTTTGTGAATTACACGTTGGATTTTTTTTTTTTTAAAAAATACTGACTAATCATTCATGCACGTTATACGTACTTTCTCAAACCAGGAGAATTCCTTGGCATTTCACATGGGGTATTCAATGGTGAGGTCTCTATCTCAAAAAGGGGTTCAAAATTTCAAAGGTGTCATTACTACTGATCTATACATATTATATATAATTGGATGGGCTGTGCTCGATGATGATGACATAAGTCCTACTAGTGGAATAATTCCATGTGCTTGATCACTTTTATCGATTGATCGATCGATCTCAAACTTATAGCTATAGGTCTTTTTTAATTATTTTATAGATCTAAAAAACAATGGAAAAAGAGGGTAAAGACAGTAAATTTTCCCAAGGAATTAGCTTCCAATCTTGAAAAAAGGGAAAAAAAAAAATCATTTACATGATCATGCCATGGTGCGTGTGCGTACGTCCATGATTTCTTTTTTGAAGTAAAAAAGTTGGTAAGAACCTCATCATGATCTCCACTTTTTTAAATATGCTTCAACTAAAAAAATGGTCGACATTGGTGTGATATAATTTTTATTTTCTTATGTGTATTTTGGTGATGTTCTTGCACATGAGGGGTAACACAACATGCAGTGAAAGTTATACTGGGAACTCCATGTGTGCATGATTGTGTTTTTGATCTATAAATGGCGTACCTAGGAGGCATTTATCAATGTATATACGATATTATTGCTGTTGAGGAGTCTTTCCAAAGTCATAATAACCTCGTGCCAATCAGGTATTCTTACTCAGAGTTCATTAAAAAGATGACAAAAAATTCCGAGGAAAAAATAGGAGAGAAGGAGGCTATGGTACTGTATTTAGAAGTGGTCGTATGTCTTGTAGCTGTGAAGATGTTAGGCAAGTATAAAGCAAATAGAAAAGAATTTATCAATGAAGTTGCAACAATAGGAAGGATTCGACCATGTTAATGTAGTGCAACTCATTGGCTTTTGTGTTCATGGATCCAAACGTGCTCTTACATGATATGAGTTCATTCCCATCTTTGAACAAATACATTTTTTCGGAGAAAAATATCCTCCTAAATTATGAGAAAATATTTCATATTGCTTTAGAAGTGGCCCGTGGGATTGAATATTTACATCAATGATGTGATGTGTAGATTTTATATTTTGACATCGAGCCTCGTAACATTATTTTGGTCAATGATTTTGTTCCCAAAGTTTCTAACTTTGGATTGGCAAAATTAAATCTAATTAAAGACAATATTGTTTCTTTGACGATAGATGGCTCCTGAATTATTCAACAAAAATATTGGAAGCATTTCTTACAAATGTGATGTTTTTAGCTTTAAAATGCTATTAATGAAAATGGGGTAGAAAGAGAAAAAAAAAAAAAAAAACTTCAATGAATTTGCAGAACTTTTAAGTCCAAATTTACTTTTTCACCTGGGTTTATGACCAATTTTAGGATGGAAAAGACAGAAATAGAAGGTGTCATAGAAGAAGAAAAGAAAGCATGTAAAAAGATCATGATTATAGTCGCATTATGGGGCATACAAATAAAGCTTTGTGATCGTCCGTCCATGAATGAACAATTCAACTTTTTTAAATATTTAGATATAAAAATACTCTTAATCTATTTTATTTAATTTTATTATTATAATTTTTTTAAATTTTCATATAAAATATAATAAACAATTCAATTTTTTTAAATCTTAAAATAATAATAATTAAAAAATAATATTTTAAAAATATTTTATTCAACTCATCTAAAACCATCTTATTTCATCTCATTATCTAAACAAGCCCATAATGTATTCCTTTAATTTGATTGGCAGTAATAATTTTCAAAACATTTTTTCTTTTGGATTTTATCTGTTTCATACTTAACCAATGAATTGAGTTTTATTTTGTGAATTTGGCATTTGCGTAGGACTTTTGTAAACGAGTGGTTGAGTCAATTATTAATTTTTTTTATATGAATCTCGTATTTATTTATTTTTTAAAAAAGAATAAGTATAATTTGTGCACTCAATCACTTCAAATATCATTTTTGATTAATTAAATCTAGCTAGATCGATCAGCACGTAGTACGTGGCTTTTAATTTTTTTTTCTCTTTTTTTTTTAAAAAAAATGTAAGTAACGGCCTTGAGTTGCTTCCTCAACCAAAAAAAGACTCTTTGCTTGAAGGTTCTTATTCTTCACCGCTCATTGAAAAAAAAAAAAAACATAAATATATAGGAGCTGGCCACCGGGACTCTAGATTCGGTTTGAAATGCAAACTAATTATATATATGGAAAATTATTTTTTTTACAACATATATGTACGAAATGTTATACTCTTAAAACTCTCAAGGAATATTACATATAATCGTAGATTATATAAATGTCATATAATTATTTTAAAAAAGAGTGAAATTTATTATTAAAAAATTATTATTTTTTCATATAAATCAATATTTATTTATTTTTTTAAAATAATTACACAACACTTATATATTATAATTATCATTTTTCAAAACTCTCGATCTAACAATATTAATCGTCAAATTATATATATTTCCTTAAAAGGCAAATTAGATAACTCCTTCACTCTAAAAGCCCATATCTACTGCAGCCCAATAAAACTTTAAAAATTTTCCTCGCCAAAGACAAGGTGGAAGCAATCCAAACAGCAAGAACTACTGAGAATAGTTTATCAAATAAAAGAAAAATAATGTAAAACCCCTTCAGCGATCCCTTGAGAGTGAGATCAGCAGTATACCAACTCTCTATTTATTATATCAATTCTGCTATATAAAAAATATAAATATACTGTAAGACACGATCAGCTGTACACCTTAAGCGTCACAGTAGCATCTGGCAACGTGCATTTTTTATTCTTCGGGTAGAGGGGAGAGAGAGAGAGAGAGAGAGAGAGAGCTGTGGGTCAAGGAAAAGGCTAACACCGACTACCGACGCGCGACTAATTAACGGCAAGTGGCGCCCAGCTGTGTGTGGTGTGGGGTCCCTTCTCTAAACACACGGCGTGCACCCAACAAACTGTGACTTTTCTTACCCATTTTAATCAACTGATTAATAATAATAATAATAATAATAAAAATACTAATTTTATAAATTTACTGTTGAATTATAAAATTATTTTTATTATAAAACAAATTCAACAGATTAAATAAAACCATAAATTTCTTTTGCATAATTTCTAAACAAAAATCTCCAACCTATTTGGTTTTTTTTTTCCTTTAAAATTGTAGAATTAATAAAATGAGATTAAATAATTTTAAATAAAAATAAAAAATAAAATAAACTATTATTAAAATATTATTATTTTTTATAATATTATTATTTTAATATTTTAAAAAATTAAATTATTTATTATATTTTATATAAAAATTTTAAAAATTTATAATAATAAGATGTGATGATAAAAATGATCTTGTGGTGGTTGGTAGCTGAATTCCAGACACGTCCCCACCTTCAATTACGTACACCTGTCATCCTATTTCCTTATATATAGCTCTCATTTCCGCCGACAGATAATATTATATTTTGTGGTTTCATTTTCTTCTTTTAGAACCGTTGGACCCCTAAAATAATGACCATGTGAATTCTGCATTTAGTTTTCCCACTTTTTATCGATTTAATATTATGAATAATGACTTATACACTCTTATAATATGTAAGTTACATGCATTTTTTTTCATAAAAGTATAAAAAATCTAAGATTTATAATAACTTTTATTTTATCTCAATTTTTTTTTTTAAAATGCATAAAATTTAAACATTCAAAATCTATATATAGCATTATTCAAAAATAATTTATACAATCATACGGTATATAAATCTCGGGTATTTTCTTTAAGAAAAGAGAATAAATTTACATTCTTAAATAGAATATTTGATGCTTGCATATTTTGAAAGATAAGTGTTACCTTTTATTATATAAAATTAATTATATAAATTGACGTAGTTTTATATGGTTTATCATATTTATTTTATAATAAAAAGTAATTTTATAAATTATATTAATTTATATAAAATTATATCAGATAATGTTAAAGATAGATGATACGTAGTGGTATGGAAGAGTCTCGTGAGCAGAGAGTGGGAGTAACATCAGGTACGTTCGGTCACATTCATTTTCGAGTGAATTCTACTTCATCGTTTAAAAGAAAGAAAAACTCAATTATGGCTGCAAACTAATCACTCACTGCTACGAAAGCGACTGATTGCTTGGCCTTACAATGTATATGAAAGCTGCTGCTTAATTCAACTACTTTTTTTTATTTGATTGGATTCTTTCTTTGAAGGTTGCAGTAAAGTACGGGGGGAAAGATAAATGGAAAATTACACATGTCCATGGCCTCATTTTCGTAGATGAGAAAAGAAAAGGAAAAGCAAGCAACAGGTGTCATGATTTTAAATTGAATAAAAAAAATATTTAGAATAATAAAAATAAAGAAAGCTCTCTGTGGCTTTGGATTCTTCTGGCAAATCGTGCCTGCCAGCTTTTCTCGGGCATTGGCTGCAAATGTAGGTTACAGTATAATCTGATAAAAAAAAAAAAAAGGGAAGAAAAAAAGAGGGAGGAAAGAACATCTGGGTTGGAAATTCTGAGCTCAGAGTGTGTGACTGAGAGATTCAGAGAAGAGATGTCGGAGAGCTGGAGGGGGCTGGTTGCGGTGGTCTTCGGCATCTGCATTTTGGGATGGAGGCCCAGTTCCATTAATGCTGCCACAGATCCAGCAGACGGTCGGTGCCTCGCCTCATCTCCAACCCATTATGTTAATCTTGAATCAAATCTGCATTATTTTTGTGCTTCTCTGCTTGTTTCTTCTGGGTTTCATTTGGCTTGTACGATAGTTAAGATTACAACGATTTATTGTAGATTCTACCTTTCTTTTCATTTATGCGTATTGTAGAGTGTTTGTACTGATTTTAGGGGTAGATAATGGTGTTGATAACTCCTGTCTCTTACGCATAGTAGTTGGGAAGGAGTTCTTTTGCTAAATACTGTATACTCTTGACTAAATAAGATTTGTATGATGAATTTCTTCTCTTGGCATTCTCATTCTTATTATCGTTTTTAGCCGTCGGAAAGTGTGGGCTTTTTCCAGAACTTCAACCGTTATTTTCACGGATTTAGGATTGAAATACTTGTCTTGGGGGAGGGGGAGGGGGGTGTTTGGTGGTTCTTTGAGAGAGGTGGAGATCCGCACAAAGCATAGGCCTTTAGCTATACATCTCCATCAAATATGATCACCAACACTGAAAGTGCAGAAATCAAAGCTTCATCGAACTGTAAATGAAACTTCAAATGATTGCTAATAATGATTGCCAGAAATCAAATGATTGATTAATCTGAAAATTAAATGCAGACTTGATTATCTTTTATTTCTATTCAACTTGTGACGTTTTTCATGAACAGCTGCTGTTCTAAGGGGTATGTATAGTAGTTTAAATTCACCTTCTCAGCTAACCCAGTGGAGTTCAACTGGTGATGATCCATGTGGGCAGTCATGGAAAGGCATTACTTGTTCAGACAATCGAGTAACTGAAATGTGATTCTACAAGTCCCTTTCATCCCTTGATACATTTTGTCCCTTAGGCATCAATATGAGTGCTGATCTTTTTCTCCCTGCTCTGTTATAATTTTATACAGTAAATTATCTGGGCTTGGACTTTCTGGATCAATGGGGTACCAGCTCTCAAGTTTGGCATTGTTAACCAACCTGTAAGATCAAAGGTCTTATCTGTCATATTACCCATTTTTTTCTAAGCATAACTGTTTTGATTGGATGATTTGAAAATCTGGCAGAGACATGAGCAACAATAATCTTGGAGGCGGGATACCTTATTCGCTTCCTCCAAATGTGACGCGCCTGTATGCTTCATATTTGTACTTGTTTACTGTCTTTTGTTTTCTCTTTCCTGTCAGATATATGATGAATTATGAAGCTTTTATTTTGTATGCAGGAATCTTGCTTCTAATAACTTTAATGGAGGTCTCCCTTATTCCATTTCTCAAATGGTTTCTCTTAAATACCTGTGGGTAATTTTCTCTTGTTCATATAATTATGTAACTTTCCAAACATCCAAACTGAATATTTTTGTTAATATGCTTTATGGGAGTGTAGAAACGTCAGTCACAATCAGCTACAGGACGAACTGGTTGACATGTTTGGGCAACTTTCTTCACTGACCACAATGTGAGATCCGCTCTTCCCTTCTACAATATAAATTGTAACAAAGCAATCAAGATAATTTTCTACTTTGGCTGAACTGAAGAGTTCAAAGCAAATTGGCTCTCTCTCTCTCTCTCTCGCACGTGCACACACACACACGCATACAACCTTGCATTGCAAGTGGCATCATTTCTTAAAAAATATTCATTCAGGATATTTTTGAAGCGTTTATTTTTTATCACATGCTCGAAGTTGTCTGTTCCTTCTCATATTTTCATCTTTTTATTATCTTAAATGTTTATGAGGTCCAGTCACCACCTCATTTTTTGTGGTGAGGTACTGTAAAAATATTCAAGTTGTCTTTGCTTGAAAATGACAATGTCTATTCCCTGCTTCAGGGATGTCTCATTCAATTCTCTGCCGGGCAACCTTCCACAGACTTTTAGCTCCCTCTCAAGTGTGAGCTCAATGTAAGTGTTGAGCAATTATCTACTCTTCTTCTTGTACTTGGTAAAGAATCTAACCCTTTCCTGTTTATCTTATCGACCTTTACATAGGTATTTGCAAAACAACCTGTTTGTAGGCACCATTGATGTCCTTGGTAATCTTCCCCTGGAGATTCTGTGAGTAATTAGCATATAACTCGAGCTAAGTAGGAAACTCTAATATTTATGTTTCCTTGGAGCAACCCGTATTTCATCCTGATAAAGTATGTCTTTATGCCTCTTAGGAATGTTGAAAACAACCATTTCAATGGCTGGATTCCTGATCAGTTGAAAAACATTAATCTGCTGTAAGCATCTGACGGTATTGCCAATTGTCATGACAATTCTTAGTTTGAAAACAAAGTTATTACAATCTGAATCTGATCAATCTTCATGACACAGTAAGGATGGCAACTCATGGAATTCAGGGTCTGCACCTCCACCTCCACCTGGTACACCACCAGCCAGCAAAAATCCTAATCACAAATCTGGCAGCAATAATAGCCCATCAGATGGTGCGGGAGGTGGAAATAAGTCAGGAATAGGGGGTGGTGCCATAGCTGGAATAGTGATATCCATCTTGGTTGTTGGGGCAATAGTTGCATTCTTTTTAATTAAGAGAAGATCCAAGAGGTCATTGTCAGATATTGAAAAGCTTGATAATCAGCCCTTCGCCCCTCTTGCTTCAAATGAAGTCCAAGGTAAGATCTGCATCTTACATGTCAGTTAAGCACCATTAGAAATTTTATTAGGTTGCTTGATGGTGTATGCAATTGTTCGACTATCCTAATGGGAAATAGAGTATTATTTTAGCATTTATTAGAATAAACAAGAGTCTCTTCTCGTATGTACATGCTTTTTACCCCCTCCATCCTGTTCACCTTTTCTTATTTGTATTTTGGGATGTACCATTAAGATTAATCTACTAATTTTTTAGTAGAAATGAACATAAGAGGTGGTTTTTGGAAAATACTTGAGGGGCATTTTCTGAAAGTTATGGCTTTCATACAGTTCATTAAATGATTTCCCCTTCAAAAGTTGACCTTAAGAAGATAAACAAAATGTGATTGAGGCAGTTCAAAATGATTTCCACCTATTGATAAGTTGGGTTTAGAGTTTCTGATTTCTGGTGCTAATTACTTGACACAAGATGTAAATTTAGAATTTAGATTTACATACCTAAGAGTGAAAGAAATTACAAATGCTAAGGAATTGCTCAACTACAGAGTTCCCGAGAAATATGCCTGCTCCTGATCCATTTTATTGTCTGCACATGGTTTTTATTCAAATTCTCCTTAAACTAACTTACCTTAACCTGGTATCACTGAACCGGATTTTGTAAATGAAATAACATTTAGCCTTTAGAAGTCAGCAATACCAAGAAAACTGAGAATAAATATGAATTGTGATTACTAGCCTGTTTCTTAATTAAACCTATTTGGACTTTTCATAATTTAAAACTTCTTGCCTACCCGTCAATATCTACTTTGCGAATCTGGTTTATATCGAAGTCGGTGCTTTAACTTTGTCTTTCACTTTCAAGCAATTCTGCTTCGATGGCTTTGGTGTATTTCTTAATCTGTTTTTCAATGCTTCTTAATTGCCTTTAATATTTTATTACAGAAATGAAGTCGATACAAACTTCATCCATAATCAAGACACATTCTTTCAATACTACTGCCTCAATAAATCTTAGACCCCCGCCCATCGATCGTCACAAATCATTTGATGAGGATGATTTCCCAAAGAAGCCTATTGTTGCCAAGAAAGCTAATACAGCTCTTATAAATGTGACGTCATATTCGATAGCAGACCTGCAGATGGCTACTGACAGCTTTAGTGTGGAAAATCTTCTCGGCGAGGGGTCTTTTGGACGCGTTTATCGAGCTCGATTTGAGAACAATGTATAGTCTTGGCTACTAATATCGTTGGCCATGTCAATTGTTCAGTGCCACATACATTTGTATTCATATTTTTATTTCAAGTAAAGAAGCTGTAGTCTGTCTATTATATGTTACTGATCTCTACTTTTTTTTACTTGTTTTTGACAACGTTAAAGGTTCTTGCTGTGAAGAAAATAGATTCATCTGCCCTTCCAGGTGAATTGTCTGAAGAATTCACAGAGATGGTTTCAAACATCTCACAGTTGCATCATCAAAATGTCACAGAGCTAGTTGGTTATTGTTCAGAACATGGGCAGCACCTGCTAGTTTATGAATTCCATAAAAGTGGCTCACTTCATGACTTCCTGCATCTATCTGATGATTACAGCAAACCATTGACATGGAACTCTCGTGTCAAGATTTCTTTGGGAACTGCACGCGCATTGGAGTAAGTTAATAGTGGATTGAGGGGCATCAAAAAGTATGGGTCCCATTAAAACTGCAAAAAGATGAGAAATGTACATGATGTCTTTGGTTCTTTCCTTAAGCGTTGGAAATTACTAGCTGTAGCTTATATCAATATTCTTTACTACTTTTGATTGTGAGTAATAGTACCTGTGCCAACGCCAGCAATTTCATCACCTGAAAAACCATTCATTTTTGGTCATGAGCCAAGTCAGAGCATTAACTGCCATTACTAAGTTTAGAAAATGGCCAGCAATTCTTTGTCACTTTATGGATGACATATTTGTATGATATTTGGAAGGAGTGTCATCTCGCTATGCTTTTGGCATTTTTGTTTAGTGTTATGGAAGGCATATCCAGTGTCCACTATATTTAAGATACAAGCAGAATTTGCACTATGTGAGGTTTAATTTGGTGTCTTCTGCCATACATAAGAGATAAACTAGGACAACCAAGATTTTGCAGCGCATATCAAACATTTTTCTGTGTTATTCTTGTCTATGAGTTGCCTGATACTCATGAAGGAACTGTTCAGGTACCTACATGAAGGTTGTTCTCCATCAGTAGTTCACAAAAATATCAAGTCAGCCAACATATTGCTGGATGCAGAACTGAATCCTCACCTGTCAGACTGTGGCCTGGCAAGCCATATCCCAAATGCAGATCAGGTGAATTATGAGCCTTTTTTAATTTTACAAATTGGTAACGTGAAGAAATTTATGTTTCAGTAGGCATTAGGCGACTTGATCGAAACTTCCTGATGATCTGACTTTTCCTAGCACAAATGAATTTTTAAGCCAAGATGGGGCACATTATACAGTCATGCTAAAATATGCCTCTGTGTTTCTTTATTTATTGTTAACTCATCACCTATATGATCCATTTTAATGAAACTTTCCTCAGTGTTGATGTCGATGATGTGCTACTATACTAACCCCTAGGGGTAGCCTCAAGTGGTAAAGGCCTTGGGCTTGGGGGTATGCTCCCCCCAAGTCTAAGGTGCAAATCCCCTAAGGTGCAAACAATCTGTAGGGTCCATCGGAGTGGGGGATTTTCCCCTTGAATTATCCGAGGTGCACTTGCGGAAAACTTATTTTCGAGGGCTTGTGTACCCCTGGGATTAGTCGGGATACTATTCCTGGACACCCGGTGCCAATCAAAAAAAAAAAAAAAAAATGATGTGCTACTATACTCGAGAAGTTAATTCTGGAGGTCTAATATCTGGCAGCAATGACTGCCCTGTGGTAGTAGCAAACATTTAAGGGCTCGTTTGTTTTCAAAGATGAGATGAGATTAAAGTTAAAAAGTTGAATAAAATATTGTTAGAATATATTTTTTAATATTATTTTTGTTTTGGGATTTGAAAAAGTTGAATTATTTATTTTATTTTGTGTGGGGATTTGGGAAAGTTGTAATGATGAGGTGAGATGAGATGTTTTCTGAAAACAAACGAGGCCTATGCTTATCAGCTCTTGGTCTTTCAAACAGTATCTACTGTTAAAAAACACACACAAAAACAAAATAGAAAAAAAAAATTATTTGGATAAGTAAAATATAATATTATTAAAACAAGTAATGAGGCATAGCACAAGTATACAAGGAGTTTACAAGAGAGAACACCTAATTTCAAACGTAAGAATTTACTTGCAACAAATTATAACAATTAATCAACTGTTTAGTGTAGAGACATTTTTAAGTGTGGTTCATATGGTTTGTTTTTCTACTAAATGCAGATTGAGGGCAATTGATTGTAAATCGTAGCAGAAAGAAAAACTAGAATAATCGTCTCTAATGTATCTTTGCATGCATTTTGCATGATCACTCGACTTTTGAATGCTAGTATTGATAGTCAATTGTGTGGACAAGTGCTCAAATGTCTTTGTTTTACATGTGTAGGTTTTGAACCAGAATGCAGGGTCTGGATACAGTGCACCTGAAGTTGCTATGTCTGGCCAATATACTCTTAAGAGTGATGTCTACTGTTTTGGGGTGGTAATGTTAGAACTTCTTAGTGGTCGTAAACCATTTGATAGGTAAAGTAATGCAATACCAATAATGTCATGATCTGATCTATGTAGTAGTATATTTACTTCTCAAGGCAAAATGCAAATACAGTTAATTTGTGATCTGTCTGATTTTTATATGAAAACTTTCGACAGCACAAGGCCAAGATCTGAGCAATCCTTGGTTAGATGGGCTACACCTCAGCTCCATGATATTGATGCTCTTGGAAAAATGGTTGATCCAGCGCTTAAAGGGCTCTACCCAGTTAAATCTCTCTCCCGGTTTGCTGATGTTGTAGCTCTTTGCGTCCAGGTAATGCAGTATGAAGTGCATGTTTAAACCTCATTAGGAGCAGGAAGGACACCAAAATGTCTTTTCTTTAAAGGAAATGATACAAAAACAGTAATTAATCTGTACTGATTTTAATTTTTTAATCCTCGTTTTCATTTTTATGGGGCAGCCGGAGCCTGAGTTCCGACCACCTATGTCAGAAGTGGTTCAAGCACTTGTTCGGTTAGTGCAACGAACAAACATGAGTAAGAGAACAATTGGAAGTGATCAAGGAGCATCCCTAAGAACTGAAAACTTAGACACGCAAGAGTGAATCATGCGTCCAATGGCTGCAAAATTGTTGTTTGATAAAGCAGATCAGGAAAGTAAAGTTACCTGGTGTGCCTTGTTTATTTTCCTTTTTCCTTTTACTCCCTAGATGGAGGAGCTTATGTCGCCTGCTGCACCATTTGATACCAGAAGTAGAAGCTTGTGCAATATGTTTGTTGATATTACATGTTTGAAAATTCTGTCATTGCTGAA
The DNA here is from genome assembly GCF_004785595.1 of Juglans microcarpa x Juglans regia. Taxonomy (NCBI): domain Eukaryota; kingdom Viridiplantae; phylum Streptophyta; class Magnoliopsida; order Fagales; family Juglandaceae; genus Juglans; species Juglans microcarpa x Juglans regia. The sequence continues at coordinate 24,100,498 of NC_054595.1, forward strand.
ATTTTTTAAAAGAATCGAACTGGACGCAGAAAGTAACTTGAAGCATGTGGAGATCTTAAATTCTTTTTTGATTTCATCAACTTTTTGAAGTGAGCATGTGATTGAGAGTGTTGGACTAAACATCGAAGAATTTGAACATTTTATTTTCAAAAAGGGGGGCAAGTTTTGGAAGCCGAGCTTGGGATTATGGGGGTTTTTACCAAATGATACAAGTGGTGCCACGCCTTGCCTGAGTTCTGAAACGTCGGAAGAATAACGAGTTGCCAGAAGCACAACATGAATGGTTGCTTTGTCGTGGGATAAAAAACTAAAGCCACACGCACATATCATGCTTGATCAAGGACAATTTGAGAGGGAAAAATCCATGCACAAGTCTCGTCGATTCAACGCAATAATACATTGCCCGTGGAAATAATTGGAGAGTGCACTGCTGGTGTCTTGTAAAGCGTTCAAAGAGACTCATATTGTAATCAGAAGGTGAAAGGGGTAAAGTGAGTGACTCAAAATGTCTCGATTATCTGCATCGACCACTTCAAGATCCATCTTTTTGAGCAGTAATTGAATTATAACTTGGTTGCTATATTGCAGTTCCAAGACCTCAAAATAAGGATTCGAAGAAGAGAATTTATTGTTGTATCTGAGAGTATTTCAAACAACGTTCATCGTGATTTAAGATCAGCAATTTCAGAAAAGAGAATTATAAAAGATCTTAATTCAAGTCAGCATCGAGATCCTGCCATTCATGCAACGCCATTGGGGGGTCAAGAAAAAGCTTGGACATCCTGTAGGTTACGGCCATTCCTCAGACATAGATGGAATGCAGAAAAATCATATAAAACAGCTTGATACACGTTCACAACTTTGACAAGGCAAAACCCACACAAGTATAGGTCGCCAATAATTTATGCAGCATGAGAAACAATTATATAGTCCGAGCAGATGCAAGTTCCAAATGTTAACTATAACAGCCCTCAAATGAACCATGTGGTTCATATCATCCCCACTTCAAAATGTGTGGCAAGTGCTTTCAAGGTTTTTTCTTAGGGAAAGAAGCAAAACAGCAATGCTCAGTTGTAGACCATGTACTTGGGCGTTGCACTAAACTTCTGGTATCCCTTGATGACTTTGTTCACGGCATCAAGGAAGTCTTTCTCTGTCACCGTCTTCCTCCGTGCTCGGATAGCATACATTCCAGCTTCTGTGCACACACTCCTTATGTCGGCTCCTGAGAGAGACACATGTCAGAAATACCAATGTCCAAACCTACTTTTGGCATTGTGAACAAATAACAAACAATATGGCCATGGAAGAAGACAATGGCTCAACACAGGGAAGGAGGAAGTGGAAATTGATTAAAGGTATACTAAAGATATTCCATCAAATTAACCAGTTCATAACAATGAAAAGCATTTTATAACACTGCAATTGAACTTCTAACTCTTTCGGGATAGAAAGAGAAGCAATTCTCACCGGTGGAATTTGGGCAAAGCCGGGCCAGAAGTTCAAATCGGATATCTCTTTCACAGTTCATTGTTCGTGTGTGGATCTTAAATATCTGCGTCCTACTCTCCAGATCAGGAAGGCCAAATTCAACCTTACGATCTAATCGTCCGGGACGTAGAAGTGCAGGATCTAGGGTGTCAGGCCTAAGAAAAAGGACAAATGAAATCCAAAACATAAGCAAGCCTATTGTTATAAGCTCATGAATACATCCAAAGCGAGAGAACCAGTTCCATTTCAAAAATAAAAAACCAAGGTTGACTAAGAGCCAGAACTGCTGTAACGATAGGTAGGCAACTTAACCAACCTATTTGTAGCCATTAGAACTTTGATGTTTCCACGAGCATCAAAACCATCAAGCTGATTCACAATTTCAAGCATTGTACGCTGAACCTCATTGTCTCCACCAACACCATCATCAAAACGTGCACCTCCTATGGCATCAACTTCATCAAAAAATACAATACAAGCCTTTTTTGAACGTGCCATCTGCAGCAGAAAAAGACTTGTTAGATGACAACACTTACAATAATATGTGAATGATAAGAAGTTTCGAAACTAATGAGCATGCACAATTATTAACCTGGAATAGTTCTCGAACCATTCGAGCACCCTCCCCAACATATTTCTGAACAAGCTCACTCCCAATAACACGAATGAAGCAAGCATCAGTTCTATTAGCCACTGCTCTAGCTAAAAGTGTTTTACCCGTTCCTGGAGGACCATAGCAGAGAACACCCTTGGGAGGATCAATTCCAAGCTTCACAAATTTCTCAGGATGAAGCATGGGCAGCTCAACAACCTAGAAAAACAATCAATATCGTTAATTCATGCATGCCAACCACCTGAAAGTCTTTCTCAACAAAGAACGAAATACGTCACAATGAAAAATGACATGGGCAAAAATTATATACGCACTTCTCGCATCTTTTCAATCTGCTCCTTGCATCCACCAACATCATTATAGGTCACATCAGGCTTTTCCTCAACTGTCATCATGGTCACACTTGGGTCAATTTTTGGAGGCAAGGGAATCTGGATCTGATATTTATTGCGATCAACCCTGCAATGACAGAATGAAGGTCAATCAAAGGAGAAGAATAATACATCCCACAAATATGATAGAGCAAAAGTTCTGTCTCTTTGTCCATCCCACCCACATCCCATAAAGAAGAAACAGAAAAGATAATCATGTTAACAAGCCAAGGATTTGGATGTCCACACCACAGACATCTATCTTAAAGCAAAATGCTTGGTCTTAAACACAAAGTATCGGATAAAAAGTCACAAACCGCCTCCCCTTGGCAACTAACTTCAAGTTACTCATGCAGAAAGAATGCAAAATAAGGGGAATACAAAAATGGAATACTTTTAAAAGAGAACATTAGAACATGCATGACACTAAAATTTTATAGATAAATCTGTAAATTTAACAAATAAAAAACTCACCCCACACGCATGCCTTCTTCTATGTCAGTTGGGGAAACCTTGTCACCTAGCCCAACAACAAACTGCAGTTTGGGAAAGTAGAAATCATATGTCAAACTGTTACTGGCATGATAGTACGAGTTAAACATAATCAAGATGGCATCTTGTCTGCTCAAGTTAAAACTCCAAAGAATCCCCATAAAATCCTGTTCTAGTACGCTTGCAAGGGATAAAATATGAAACAGAAATTTCAGAAAGGCACCATAAAACATATTTATAAAAAATCCATTGTTTATATTTCAAAAAAGAACAAAAGAAAAGGCACTGGAACAAATTCTGGGCAAATTCACACTTAGAAAATATATCAAACTTTGAAAATAGGACAGATCTTGGGAATGATAAGTTTCTTTCTGCTGTGTTTTGGAAAATTTAGCATTTTAAATGAAAAAAGAAACAATGTAACACAAAGGAAACTTTGAGAGTAAAAGTATACCTTAGCAATTTGCTTAACATTTATAACGTACTTGGCATCTTCAGTGTTTGGATTGATGATCTTCGTGCATCTAGCCACCTAATTGGTAACCCATTTAATGCCTTCTCAGATTGTATAGTTAGAAAACTCTATTGCTAAGCACAACCTGAACCTAACCACACACCTGCAGAGGCTGCTCCTCCTGCATCATTTGCTTATCAGATACTAGATCCCACTGACTTGGTGCAGCTAATCCAGTGTCAGATTCTTTGATACCTATAAAAAAAAAGTGCAGATCAACATCACAATTTTGATCATTTATATATTTTAGACCAGCCAGAAGACACCAAACAGAAAGAAAACAACAGAAGGGGCACACAGATCAAGTTGTGCCACACAAACATGTCCAAGAATGCATTAGTAGCACATTCTCAAAACTGAAAAAAAGCTCAATGTTATAAGATAATCATTACCTAACAACTAAACAATGAAATACAGCAACCAGATAAGTTGGAAGTAAGAATCTTCAAAAGGAATTGATGGTACACATAAGTAAAACTGAAATCCATTTATCAGGTAATTAAGAAGAAGACCAAATTAAGGGATTAGGGATTGAAGAAGACATTTAGAGAAAAAATTTGTACTATAATATTCCATAGCTCTTTCACATATAACTGTCATACAGTTAACAGATTTTTTTTTTTTTAATTTTTATCTGCAACTCTATGTAATGTGTATCTGCAATTCTAAAGCACAGCATTTAAACTATTAATTCTATAACTTATTCCAATCCCTTTACAAGTCAGTTACACGAACAAGAGAAAGGGAAGCATACCACATAAATCATTGACTTTCTTAGCCATTTCCTTAATTTCTTTCTCTACTTTCTTGATGCTTGTAGAATAGGGACCCAAACCCTGCACAAAGAATTAAGATTGGTAAAAACGTATCTAAGGAGTATTATCAATTCAACACACTGAAGGACCGGGCCCCATAATGGGATGAAGAGAGAGAGAGAGAGAGAAGTAAGGTATATCATTTATCCCATGCGTAATTGATCTGAAGTATGCATGTAATGGAATTGAGCAGATTCGGTAGTTCTTTTTTACGTAAAAAAATCACTAGAGACTAACAATGAATATAAGTTACTAGCGATTAGAATTAATCGCGAAGCTAAAAACTTAAGGGTGCTTGACAGCATTGTTCTTCAGCGTGAACCCATTGCAAAGACAAAGCATATACTCCAATCATGAACGCGCATATCAATCAGACAGAAAAAGAAGAAGTAAACCCAATCTTCAGCATAAACCAAAAAGGAGTACCCTGATTATAAATTGTAAACTCGTGGAATAAAGACCATAAAACTTCCTTTAGTTCTTTTAATTTTCTTCTTCCATTTTAATTTGGTAACAGAAAACAAAGGAGCAACGAATAAGGCTTAAATTTCTAAACATACTGGAATCGACAATCATCACTACAAAGAAAAAAGAAAGTAGGACAACATCAGGAACAGCCAAAATTAAACGGGAGCCGGAAGTAGTAAATAGATAAATCGGAAAGCCTAAGAATCTGGGGGAGGCTAATCGAGAAAAGTTGGAAAACGAGAGAAACTAGGGTTTGAAAAAGAAGAAAGCATACGTAAGTTTTAAGAAGTGCGATGTCATCCTCATCGAGCGGACGAGGATTCTTCTCGTCTTTGAAATCATCTTCGGGCTCAGGCGCCATTCGGATCTGCCGATATCTCTGTGTGTTCTTGCAAGTGAAAAAGAAAAGAAAAGGAAACTGGGAGAGAGTTCAACGCTTTGTTCGCCAAACGGACCTTCGATTGTTTTCTTTAGCTCTCTTCTACCTTGGGCTTCCTTTATTGTATAATAAGTGGAGCTCAGGGCCCAGCATTCGTGTCCGTTTTGGTCTTTTCACCATTTTATGAATTCAATACATCCAGACCGGCTACTGGCTTGCAAACCGCTCCACGATACAGGGCAAGCTTAAAAATAATGAAATAAGAAGCCAATTAAATTACATAATTAGTGTTACGAGAAATGAGAAATTCACGACGAAGAGTATCATTTAATCTTCTAGTTCTTTAATTACATAGGAATTAATAAAGTGCTAATTTATTAGAACACGGACGTACAGAGAAGGGTAGATTGATTTACAAGCACCATTTGGCAGTGGCACGCACTGATGAGTTATATATTCAGACCGAGGTTAACACGTCATCAAAAAATAGCCAAAAAAAAAAAAAAATGATATTATCATACACTAGAATGAATACATTAACAAACTTTGGGGTAAACCATGAGACACAGGTGCCTGCCTACAGAAATGGCCTCTCACGTCATAGAACATGACAGTTTTGTGTGTCTTGTCTTCTTTCATTCCATGCCTGCAATGAAGTTTGGGACTTCGCCTTGGCAGAGGTACTCATCACACGTAGATGCTGAACCCCAGTCCTTCCTGAGTCGCAAAATGTCCTCTGTGAAAGTGGATCCAGGGGCTCCAATGAACGCACTCGACATGGCGCATATTGTCTTATCAAGCATAGCTTCCACCTTCAATATGAAAATCCATACAAACAGGATCGTTCAACTCACCATCCAATAGATCTACAACACCTAGGATGTACAAAACTTAGGTACTAAATACTCCAATGGTCATAGAACCAAATCATGCATTTCTCAAAGGGGTTGGTTTATTGGTAGAAAATGCAATCCCCACAGGGTCAGAAGTTTGGGGTCAATTCTCCGTGTTCCTCCCATCATTCATCAACCAGTATCACCTTAGCTAAAAGAGATGTATGAATGGGAGAAGAGAAGCATAATTTACTGAGAAAATATATTTGCAACCGTAAATTGTACAACCGTCGTGTAATCGCTTTGAAAAAAGTGAATAAAACATGGGATCCACGTGGACAAAAAACTATAATAATAATAATTTGTTAATAGTGGATCTCACTCTTTTTTAAAGTGATTACATAGCATTTACGCACTTCAAGATTGTATGTAAAATTACTCTAATTTACCTGAGAGTCACCCTCAAGGCCATGTCTGTATAACAAAGCATCCCATTTTTCAGCTGAATTACGAGGAGGCCTTTTAACAAGCGGTACAGGCTTCCCCTTTAGCACAACAAGTGACTGCAGCAAACTAGTTTCACTTTCTGCTGCATCGGTTGAAAGATATACAACTGATGCACTGGATTTTTCAACTACTCGAGTGATGCAGTCTGCAGCTTGAGGAATGGGGAAAAAGCAACTAGGCCCTTTAGCATTGCTAGAAAATTAAACAAGAATTATTAGAGGAACTGAGATGCTAAAGTCTTTATCAGCAAGTAAACACAAACGCGTGCATGCACAATATGCAAATAAAAGCCACATTTGCTCAAAACCAACAAGCCGCACCAGATCTAATCACTCATATTGTTCCTTCTAATAGGAGCATGAACAAATATTGCTTTAACGTTATTTCTCAAAACATTATTAAAAAACTCTACTCCGTCAGTCGTATGATTGCAAAATATCAGAGACAATTCTCAACCCAACGGAAGGTCAAACAGAATCTATTTAAGTTATAGACCGCAGAATTTCCATCTCTTTCAGCAAGGATAAATGGCATGTCCAGCCTAAGGAGGTGATGGCAATATCTACAAAAAAGATGTGCATATAACAAAATGCAAATCACTAGCAAATGCTTTCAGATTATACATCTGCCTTTCCTCGCAAACTCATAAGCTAGGATTTCTTGGCAAAAGCCGTGCATATGATGAATAACCATACATAGTAGGCAACAATGCGAAATTAAAGCATTATATTTTGGAACCAGATTGCCTTTGGATGAAAATAAATTGTGCAAGGGGGTAAAATGTAGGTGGCAAAGAACAATTAGAAGTTCAGGGATCGATCAATATGTGAAGGAACAATTACAACACATGCATAGCTATCAGAAAATTGCATATTTTCATGATGTCAAACCTAATTTCACATATTCATAATATTTGAGCAATGAAGTGGGAAAGGGAAAACGTATAACAAACCAGAACTTCAAGAAGCCGTGTCTCCGGAAGTGAAGTGCTACGAAATTCTTTCCCAAGAATGTCTGAATGAAACGCTGGGCGGTAAGCATAATAAGACGACTCGGTTCGATGGGCGTCTTGCATTTATGAGCAAGGGGGCCACCTGGCTGCATCACCCAATCGTGCTCCACATCCGCAAAGAAAATGTCTCCAATTGCAATAACATTGTCGTCTGAGGAGAACTTGGACTGAACCTCTTGAGCAGTCCTCTTGTTTGGCTTCTTAATATCCTCGACCCAAGCAGGCTCAGGCTTCCCCATCGAAATTCCCAACGATTTCAGCCTCTTGATACGCTCCTCATCCACATAGCAAGGCTGAGGAAGTGAAAAATAACATATAAACCTATCTAGGTGCATGTGAGTCTTCTTAGCCTCAGAGAACTCTTCAAACGAAACAACAACCTTTCTTCCAAAGCATTCGTTAATATGTCCAATATCCAACACCCTATGATACTGGTAATCTACTCTGGAGCTCGGAATGACCAAAACCCGGTTGAGTAGAGCTGCAAAGAACATATGCTTCTCCAAGCAGATCAAATGGTTGGACATCTGCCCGGACATGCAAATCGCGAACAAGTACTTATTTGATTTCGGCTTCCACTCGATGGTTCTTCGTTCATTCGTCTTCTGGTCCACCTCCCTACACCTACCAAAACCATAACCACCCCCGAAATTAGGATCTTGAAAATCTGATTGGAACTCGGACAAGTTCCCGTACCGGTGGGACGACAAGAGTACCTGCTGAATCTCTTTATTCAAGGAAATCTGCTTGAGAACGTTGGATTTAAGATCTTCGAGCAATGCGGTCGAGGGTACCAATGAAAGGTTCTCGGTTCCCAAATGAGAGTTGTTCAATAAACTGAAAAGCCCTAATTGCTGTTGCCTCAACAAATAAAGAGCGCGCAATTCGGATTCGCGCAAGTGATCGAATCTGCTGTCAGAAGGGAAAAGGTTGCGGACGTCGGTGGAGAAGTAGAGGATGAGGATGGGAAGAGGAAGGAGGATGACGAGTAGGTACCTCTTATTGAAGTGGAGGCGAAAACGGCGGCGTATTGACGAGTGGAGTTCGTCAATGCGGAAGGCCGAGCGAGTGGGGGAAGGGAGGTGCTTGACGTCTTCGTCTTGTGCGATCAGGTTCCGGCGGTCTTCCTCATCGTCCGCCAATGAATCTCTTTCCATGTCGCTTTAACTTTTTTTTCTCCCTGTACCCGGGAAAAATCACATTCCGACCGACGAAGGCGATACAGAATTACTAAATGAGGACGTCGAAGCTAATATTACTGTTTGAATTGCCGGAGTGCTTATGATACGAGAGAGAAGATGAAGAGTGATTGGAATGGAAGAGACTCGAGGAATGGAAGGAAATAAAATGACATCGGTGGCCCGGTGGGGTATCCATTTGCATCGGAGGATGGAAAATGACTTATAACCACTAAAAATGTTAACATCGTTTTGCAGTCGTTCTCTGACGGGATATTATTTATCTGAGTAATGTTGCATGAGTGCTTAACAGTTAAGCAACCGTTTTTAAGTTTATTATTATTATTATTATTATTTGTAAATTTTATATTTATTTATTTTTTTAAAAAAATTATACGAGAACATTCTACGATTATAAATATTATTTTTCTATTTATATAAGTAACGAGTTAAGTAAATGGTAATATTTTTTAATAATTTAATAATATATAAGATGATAAGATGAAAATAAAGATTTAAACGATGACAAATAATATTCCATACTTATATTTTTTAAGGAAGAATTATATATAACTTCTCATTCAGGGCATCATTTTTATTTAGATCCCAATAGAAAAATAGATTTGTATTATATAACTTATTTCAACTAGTATTAAAAGTTTTTTTTTTTTTTTTTTATCTCTCAAATTTTAAAAAAGTTTATGTTTATAAATTAACATAATTTGATGTGATATATTAAATTATAAAATTTTATTATATATTTTACCTATCATATCAATATAGGTCAATTTATAAATAAATCTATGGCTCACTTATAATTACAACGTTCTCTCAGTTACAAATTGCTTTAGGTCTGTTTCCACTCTTCAGGCTATCATGGAGTGTAAATGTGGATCTGCTCAAGACATTTAGGATCGAAGCTCATATCTCACTTCATAGAATGGTAGAAGTGTCAAGCAGTGAAAGGCTATTGGGTTGTGCAGCTGTGATAAAGAATTGCATTATACATTCCCATGTTCCACAAACTGAAGCATAAGCTGTATTTAAATTTGCATTATACATTATACTTCAACGAGCCTTCCACGAACCCATTTTTTGGTTATAGTAACCGATGCAGACGGTGTTTCCTCTTTTGGGGACTCAACTTCGTGTCCATTTGGCACTGGCAGCGGCTGTCTCCCATGGTCACTATCGCTGTTCCAATTTGGTTGTGTCTGCTCATGGTGATTCCTTGAACATGATTGCTTCATTAGACTCTCAAAACTAAAACCAGATGAGTCAGCGCCGCTGAAGCTGGTTGGGAGCAGTTCTCCCTCCTTGTTCCGAAAATCATGTAGGGCGAACTTGCTAAAGTTGAAGTCCTCCTCCCTTGGCACAGATGGGGTCCCGTTCACTTCTCTCAGCTCTGTTTGGTTTAAAACTTCAATTTTTGAACTTGTATCCTTCTCAACCAGGCTAGTTATTCCATTTGAGGCCGCTGAAGGGTATCCGCCATTCTCATGAGAAGTGATCTGACCAGTCTCTACGGATTGGATGGTTTGAATTGCTTCAGCTATAAGTTTTCTGGTTTCCATCAGGGAAGCTCGAGCAATAGGGCTCCTCATTGCAGCAACCTCAAGTGCCTTGGCAGCCTTCTCAGCTTCAACAATTAAAAGCCTGCAGATTGTTAAAGTGAAGATTTTTCATTAATTTTAAAGCAGCCAGGTTAATAACAATCAAAGGAATGAGAAATACGTAGCCTTCTTAGCAGATGGGTAGCATTACTTTTTTGGGCAACCAGTAATATAAGAGTAATGATGCTTAAGCTTTGATCAGGTAAGCAATGGCAGCAGTAATCAGACCCTTAAACTAGTCAAGGTGATAAACTAGTCAAGGTGATGAGTTGGTGGGCCAATTGTCCTCTACAGCTAAATTACTGGACAGATGTCTTCTATTCTCAATTGAATGGTTCTTTACTAATCATTTTTTTATAGGTCTTTACTAACCAAATTTTAAGTGTGAAAATAGAGACATGAACTTACCTTGCTCGTTCAACTGCTTCAGTTTTCTTTGTTTCTGCAACTGCTCTCTCTGCTCTAATGTTTTTTATCATCTCCAGCTTAGAACTTGCCAGGGGATCTTTGTATGAGGGTGCACTATTCCTCCTCAACCTTAATCGCTGTTTTTGGATTTTAGTCTCACCCATAGAAGAATTTTTTATTTCACCAGCTCTTTTCTTTGTGGGGTCTCTTCTAGACATCCGTGTACCACCACTTGGCCTTGTCCTCGACCTTCTTTCAGTACCAGGTGGAATCCCATGATATTTAGCCAAGCCAGAGCAGACCCGATCACGGTACTCCTGGTAAAACGCAGGAAAATACAAATTTGGAGAATAAATTGATCAGGTGCACAACTAATAGCACAAAGCATGACTATGAAGTAAAATTGCCACCAAGTAGCATCATGTTGAGTCAAGCGGAACTTGGCTTCAAAGAAAAATTGGAAGATTCAGTCCAAGTAGCCCAAGGTTTTGAGCTGAAACTGACCAGCTAACCATAGATGATTGACCCAAGGGAGTATACAGGAGTACCATGACCAAGCAGCCCAAAGTTTTAGGACTCATTTGGACACTTGGAGTATCTCAGAATTCTCTGAATAGTAGTAAAATAGTCTGTAAATAGTAGTGAAATGGTTTGAATTAAGATGTTTTATTGGGTTTTAGGAATAGAAAAAAATTGAATAAAAATATTATAAAGTTAAAATTGTTTGAATATAATTTTTTTAATATAATTTTTATTTTAAAGTTTGAAAAAGTTGTATTGATTTTTGTGTTTTGTTTTGAAGTTTGTAAAAGCTATAATGATTGGATAATAATTAGATGAAAAGGTTGAAGATTTGAAATTAAAAAGTGTTTTGTGTTTGAGTGATGTTTGGGAAAGAAATTGTGGGAAGTTTTGAGAATTTCTCATCTCATCTCATTACCCAAACAAGGCCTTAGCAGAACATAAGGTCCGAAGCCAAGAGAGTACACAGGAGTACCATGATTGAGGACCATATTTCTAGTAGGACATAAGCTTCGAAGAAATGAAGTATATAACTCATAGATGTCGAGCTCAAATGCAATTGACATGTTGGATATTGAGCCACTGTTTTAATTCCCCTTATATAGGCTGGACAATGTTGGACACAAAATGGGGAATATTTCAGATTTAGGTTGGAGAAAAAGGAAAATTTATTAAGCATACTTTTCATGTCCAGAACCAACTTAATTCAGAATGGATTTTGCAAATACAACTCCTACAACTGTTTCCCAACTTAAAGGGCCTTACTTTTCACTTGGACATGTGAACACTATAATGAAACTCAGCCGTCACACTTGAGTTTCATAGGATTAGCAAAAAACAATGAATAATGTGCATGAAATCCTCTAATTTATAGAGGTGTTGTGGTATGCACCAAGTATCATGGGTTTTTTTGGGAGTAGTCCTTTAAAAAAAAAAAAAAAAAGCATTTTGTTTTGAGAAGTCATGATGAAATAGAGATGTTATGGTATGGACCAAGTTTTACGCCTGGCACTTCATTTTTAAGGATAATACGACCACTCTCTTCCTACATTGTTTTAAGTTCCAAGATAGAGCAGTCATGACCTTCAAGAAATAATCCATAAGTTCCAAGGTAGGACATGCCTAGCAAGGTTAATGCAAAAAACATGAATCATGCAACTTCTTCTTGATACCATTCTGTCTACTTACAGGATCGGCCCATTTTGCAGAGATTGCTTCTGAAATTTTCCTCCTTTGCTCAGAGGACTTGGGTGCTCTCTTGCTACCTTTTGGCCTAGGCATTATCTTCCTTTGTTCAACACTCTTTAACCACTCAGCCTTGAGCTGTTCATCCAAGATCTTGTAGGAACCCCACTGCAGCTCTTCCTCACCAACAAAGCCTCGTTTAGCTGCTTCTGCAATTAGATTCTGCCACTCAAAGCAGCAACCTTCCTGCACAATCAGCTTCTCACGTCGCCTTTGCCACCCCATTCGTACTCCAACTGCAATTTTCATCCTCGTCTCTTTGCTGTACAATCAGCAAAAAGAAAGAACATGAAGTACAAAAAATTATGTAATGATATGAAGGGGATATTATGAAAACACACTCGTGAACTCATAATTTCTCCCATAGTCATGAAGACCCTAATATAAGCTAAATAAGGACTTTATTACAGTACTTTAGATGACTGGGGAGTTTGCAAGAATTACAAGAGGAAATGTTCATTGTAAATTAAAACACAAATAAACAAGACGGCATAAGACCTACCTCTGAGCATGTCCAAGGTTACTTAACTTCATTCTGACCTGCACAGTCAAATTTCATTAAGAAATAAGAAATTCCAATTTTGCCCAAATGAACTGTATTTTATGAAAACTGATAATTAGAAAACATCTTCTCTTGTGCTCATCAAAAGCCTAAGAGCCTAAATCGTGCCATTGATATCCCACCCTTTGGTTTGGCCATCTAAAATATCATTGGCCTAATGAAACTACCAGCTCAAAAAAGCATATTCCAATTTACAAGGGTACTATGATGGAAAGCCCCAGAGATTCTATGGGAAATTGGAGAATTAACTGCTTACGCTTTATTGAAGTGTGTACACTGATCAGGTACTGAGTCTACCATTGAATATCAAACAGCCACTAACTCCTTAACCAACCTAAAGAATTAGCTTCTGCATCGGATTTTATAACTAACCTGGAAATCTCATTGCAGTGGGGAAAGAAAACTCAATTTATTCAATGACAGTTGTTAGATACATGCAATGCTTTGACACCAGCATTTGATATCATCATAGATTCTCCAGATCAGAAGTACACTGAAAGGAATTTAAGGAAGGCCAACAAAAGTGCCATGCATCCCTATATCTCACACCAGTAGCAAAGCAAAAAGGGTAAGGGGGATTTTCAGAGTCACCGGCAGGGACTTAAAAGAGTGACAGCAGAATTTCCCAACATTTTTCACTTACCAATTCATTACAGTTCATATTCTAACGTTTAAAAAAAACGTTTTGTACTAATGACCAATCACCATTCACCCTCCATGTGTGCCATAAGATAAGTATATGGTCCCATTATTCATTTAATTGATGAAACAGGTGCATCTGAAGATCAAGACTCAAAAATTGAGCAAAGGATCCACGAATATAATCTCTTCATTCTAAACATGCTAAGGTCATTTCAAAGGAACGTGTAAAATTATTCTTACATGACATCACCTTAGGATCCTGCATTGCAAGTTTTGTCCTCTCTCTGATCCGTTGAATTGTTTCTGCGCATTATATGAAGATTTTAGTAAAGGTACATCAAATAATGGAAACAGACTGATAAAACAAGAAGACGTGATCTCTAAATATATTATTACCAGCACTGTGCTTCCTGCCTTTGTTCCATGGCTTGTTTCCCTTATTTGCTTTGGATATTCTCGATCTTCTCAACCTCTCTCTCTCGTCAGATTCCCCTTCTTCACTTGAAAACTTGGGTTCCATCTTCGGTATACTTGAATTGACAACATCTTGTGAAACATTGCAGTGCTTCTGTCCATTTTTATTCTGAACCAAACCCTTGGGTTCAAGAGTAGCGACTGCCTTGATCAGGAATCTACCCCTCCGCACCTCTAAGTGTCTCACATTGAAGTTTAGTTCTTTAGAGAGACCAAAGCATATCCAAGCACCGGACAGTCTTTTATCGTTGGCAAAGGTAATGGGAATTGATGAAAGTTTACCATGAATATGGTTTTGAGCCCTGAGCGCACATAAATGGCTTTGCAAGGCAGGCTGCGCAGTAGCAATCTCTACCAAAAGATACAAACATAACAATCTCAGTGGTTATCTCCGAGAGGATTGCAAGAACACTGCATATTCTACATTCAGTTGCTGTATGAGGTATTAAATTATGAGGAGCACGTGGCATCATCATATAACCAACAAATGAAGTTTCTGGTTTTATTTAAGAGCAACTCGTGGAGATGAAATTGAAAACAACGCTTGAAACCTAGCCTCTTGGGCATACTCTAGTGACATGATACAATGAACAATACAATAAACTGGGTTTTCAACTAAATGGGGAAAAAAAAAAGAAAATTTATTGAATAGAAATAACAAGAAATCGAACGTAATAATTGAGATTGCAGATTAAAACAAAAACAAACAAAGAAAACAAAGATGGAAGAGCAACCATATAAAGTATAGGAGAGGGGGAGTACCCAGTAAAGGCATGGAGGCTCATTCAGCCAAATCCAGACTTTAATGTCAATAGCTCGGTGAAATGTAGAGACTGCATAGCATTTGTTAAGTAAGCATTTCGTTTACATGGGATAACACTCGTTCCTTCTCTCCTTGTCGAAACGATGGCCACCGGCAAAAACACAATCTGGGTGGCTCCAAAAGAAACGCTGCGAGAGAGCCACACAGTATGCAGGCGCGGGATAACGAAACAGCGACGCTATCGCAGGCCACAATCCCAATACAAAGACCAATAAAACTAGAGAGCAGAGAAACCTTTGATATTTTAGGAGGTAGGCCAACCCATGAGCATCGTGGGCTGGCTATGTAACGTACCTAGGAATTGCAGGCCTTTCCGGCAGTGCTCAGTCTTTTATCTTTTTGCTTTTAAGGTCCACGTAGAGAAAATAAAAAGACAAGCGTCACGTTCACAAAAAAATATCAAAAAAATAAATATATAAATTAATATGATTTAGTATGACATATTAGATTTATATTATAATAAAAATAATTTTTTAATTTAATATATTATATCTAATCATAGAATTTATATTTTAAAAAATTTTTTATGACTAAAATATTTCTAAAACGAAAATGATTATGAATTTGAAGGACACTTCATACTTTATACCCGATCAGATCATTTTCATTTGGTTTTTAGGTCAGTAAAATGGAATAAATATAAATGAGATCCAATAATATATATACCGGTGGAATTTGGTATGTTTGGTTTCAGAAACTCTTGGACATTTTTTGAAAAGAATTTCAATTTCAATTTAAACATCTTTTAAACACGGAGAAAATATATCTATTTTCTCGAAAAAAAAATCCTTTTAATCATTTGCCAAGGTTCTATTAACCAAATACAAAAACCAAAATGGTTTTCATAAAAAGAAAATATTTCACATAACTTTTAAGGCTAAATATTAAATAAGTTACATTTGGATAGTAAGATATTCTCAGATATTTTGTGAATATTAATAAAAAAATAATGATATAATATTAAATAGTAGTAAAAAATTTGTAAAAAGTAATAATAAAAAAATAAATAGTAGTGAGATATTTTGAGAATACCTAAGGTATTGAGGTATTCTCGAGTATTCTGAGAATAGTACTTTGAATATTAAAGTATTCTCAATACTCAAACTAGACCAGTCTATATGATTTGCCTTCTTGACAAAGCAGTGTCTGTACAACTTTGATCAAATTAGTGATCCCGTTTCTTAACACAACAATATGACAACTTTTCATTTCTTTCACATTCCCACAATACAATTTTTTCAATTTATGCTGCTAATTCACTTACACAATTCCCATTTTTGAACCAAAGAAAGGGGAAGAAAACATGCATAATTAAGGAAGTTGTGCCTAAGTGCTATAGTCAAATGTTTGAATGGACGATTGGGCACCTCGACGCAAATGCATGCTAGAAAGAATTATGTGCATTAGTTAACATAGCAACAACTAGCCCAATGCATGTTCTCTGAACAAGTTGACCAAGAACAAACAGAAGTGCCGCTGACACACATGTATTCTTTCGTTAATCTGAATGGCAGCGCACAACTTTTTTTTTTTTATTAGTTGGGATGAGATGAATTGAAATAAAAGTTAAAAGTTAAATAAAATATTGTTAAAATATATTTTTTAATATTATTTTTATTTTGAGATTTGAAAATATTGAATTGTTTATTATATTTTGTATAAAAAATTATAATAATTAGATCAGATGAGTCGACATGAACTGTAAAATCAAACGAAGCCTTAATCTCAACTATTTTTCAACTTTATCGACTCTCCTAATAGTCAATTATTAGAAAGTCTACAAGGGTTGCCACCAAATTTATCCAAAAATGCCTCCCGATTTAGATGTGGAAAGAGAAATAATAAGCGTGTTAACGGTTGGTTGATCATGTTAGAATTAACAATAACAGAAAAATTAAAAAAAAAAGTAGAATCAATCACACATGACACAAAGTTTACATAGTTCGCAAACGTACTAATGTCCATGAAACTACATAGGATTATATTTAGATGATAATTAAAGATACAATACGATGACATTACATGAGTTTAATACAATATACAGTAAATCTTAATTAACATTGGGTTGAATTAAGAGCCAAGTCTCATTCAAATTCTACAAAAAAAATGGCAACAGATCCTTGTCGGATCGGATCATCAAACTAAGCCGTCACAAGCGTAACCAGACTACACATAGAAGCCCAACAGATCAGGTTCTAAAGTATTTGATAAGTAGTTATTTTCTTGATTGAGATGTTTTCATGCCCTCTCTGTAGGAAGACAGTCGCCCCTCTTCCAACCAATCAATGACATAATCATAGGCATACTTCTATGTTGCTCTCTATCTCAAGAGTATTTGTAGTTGGATAGAAAATCCTTTACCCCCAGAGCTTACACTGGCCATCTTTCTTGATTTTGGATGAAACTGTTGCATAGATAATCCAAGTATTTCATTATTTGATCTCTACTGTAAATTGAGTTCAGCTTTTCAGAATTCATCTACATCGAGTGCATTACTCGTATGTTGTTACCACAGTATCAACTGTCATTAGCAGCCCAATCAGAACTGCAAAAATAAAATAAAAAATATTTTATTTTTAAAATACGAAAGCCATGCGGCGCGGCATAATGAGTCAGTGACTTCTGCGTGCCTCGTAGCAGTAGAATGCAGCATTTCTTTCTCAATCCATAAACAAATCAAAGATGCAGCAGTTTGTATTTTTATTTTGTGCTCCTCTCTTTCAGGCATTTTATCAAAAAGCTAGGGGGGTAAAAAGTTGTGGCGGTGCCACTCGTACATGTTTATGTCTGTGCTTCTACCGAACTAACATCAATGGGCATCATGACTTCAAAAAAATCATTCCCTATTAATCATTGTGTCTTTGTTTATATTTTCTTACCTATATATATATATAGATATACGTGCTAATTCCATATTAATATTTGGCTTAAAAGCCCAAAATTGAGGCAACAATGACGTGGAGTCTATGAATTTGAACAACATTAAAATCCCTGAAAATCATTATGTTTTCTCGTTTTAAAAGAAAAAGAAAATTGCAAAGTTATCGAGACATATGCAAGAATCTAATGGCATTTTTTTTCTATAAGAATTTACCATCTATCAGTTACTATTTATTCTTACACTTTATATCTATAACTTTTTCATAAGATATCGAGGTATTTTTTATAAAATATAAGAGTATTTTTTATAAGATATGGGATGTGAAATGATGAATAATAGTTGATGAGAAGAAATTTTCTTTTTAATATTATTCAATAATCTATTTACTAAAATATTTACATATCATAATTTAATTTCAAATTTTAAATTTTACAAATTTACATCAAATACAATTTATGGTTATCAAATCTACTTCAATTATGTGATTGGATGGTAAAAAAAAAATCAAATTTAAACAAAATCTCGAATCTTGAGAAGATGGGTCCTGCTTTATAACTTCGTTTTTTTATTTTTTTTTAAAGGATATAACTTTGTCATCTTAGTTCTCTTTACGAAGATGAAGATTTTAATCTTCTTTTCGCTTAAAAAAATTCGTGCAATATTTAAGTCGTACAAATTTTGCATTGTCTACTTGTGAAAAAAATGAAATTCACTTGAAAATTTTATTTTCTTAAGATAGAAATTTTATTTTTAAATAGAACAATACAAAATCTACACGCTGATCTAAACTTATATCTAATAATTTTATGCTTATAACAAAATTACTTATGCTTGTAACAAAAAACCAATTGGTCATTTTAGATTCCAAGGCCAAATCCGATAAAAAGAAATTGGAATAACTCTATCCTGAAGTCTCTATATCACACATCATTCACATATTATAGTTTAATTTATATGATGAGTTTTAAAATTTGAATCTTATAAATTAAATTATGTTATATGAGTAAGATCTTTAGAATAAGAAATTGAATATGATATGTATAAATTTGTTGCATAGTCAAGTAGGGGTGAAAACCGACACTATCAGCTCGATTTTTTTACCAAAATTGTCGCCGACCGATGGAGAGGATTTGTATGGAACAATCGACCGTGAACGTACTCAATGAGAAAGAGAAATACTGACCATATGGACTCCGACAATTCTTTGGAGATTCTCGGTTGGTTCTTAATCCCCCTAACAATGAGGTTCATCTAAGAGAGTAGAGAGGGAGAGAAAAACTAAGAATTGGAGAAGAACAAGGGAGGGGAAGAAGACGATCTCAATTCAAAACGACACCTTTTGATTTAAAATCAAACGGATCAAACAACGTCATTTCAATTATATTTTTTTTTTCCAAACTGACGTTCCAAAACAATGTGTCATTTTGTATATGTATAATTTTTAAAAAATATATAATTTATATAATTGATCGGTTTAGTGTCGATTGATTCAGCTTCAAATTGGGACCTAACCATCCGACGATGATTTTGACATAATTCTACTGCCAACTGACCGATTTTATGTCGGTTTCGACAGATTCTGTATTCTGACGATCAGTCTGAAGCAATTATGATAAGTTTCTTCAATTCGTGTACACCCATATAGTCAAGTAGTTGTATAAAAAGTTAGGAAGCCAATTCTTAGAGAGAGAACATCTACATTCTCCCTAGAATAAACCCATTTCCTTGAGAGCCATTGCCAAAGAGGAGGGTTCTCTCACCCTCCTATCTTCCCCATTTCCATTTCTGTACTGTATATACACTTTTAAGGTAGTGTTTTTTTCCTCCTCCCTTCACTTGCTCTGTTTTGGTCAGATTTGCTGCTTTTCGGCTGCCATCCGCCTACACGCTCCCCACCACCCTATCCTACAGCCGCTGATCTACTGGGACAGCGCGGAGTTGCGCCAAAAAGGTCTACGCATGACCCTCATGTGCAGCTTGTTTCGCTCATGTTCCCCATGCGCTGCCTCAGAACGACACTTTCGATGGCTACACGCACCATACCAGCAGTTTCGTCTCGCCGACAACTTCCAAATTGGGGCCACCCAGTCTCCATCCCTTTGGCGTGTGGCTGCCACGTGCCATCACAGGAGCGTGAAAATGCCGATGGTCAGCAGATCAGTCCACTCGATGTCAGATTTTTCATTATGTTATCATTTTTTCCTAAATCGTGATCTTGAAGAATAGTCTGAGGATCTTTCTAAAATTATTTTAAGACAACAAGCAACAATGCACCCGTCACTCTCATTATTTTTTGCGAAGAATCCACCGATACTAGCGATGGTTCCATTATTCATAATTTTTTACGAATAACTTATTTTTGTCTTTTAAGACATCATCCTCTTTGTAAAACATGGATAAAATTGGTCGTAAAAATCAATTTTTTTTTTTTTTTTTTTTTTTTTATCACTTGCTTGCTTAGGGGAAAAAAAGAAAAAAGTAGTTGTATAAAGTTTGGGACAAAAGGGTCCTAACAAATAAAAGAGATGGTAGAATTATCTTTTTCGAAAAAAATGAAAGGAGCGAAATTGTTGTCCATTGTACATCAAGGTCAGGAGCAGGTGTTAATTTGCGTATTCCACGGGATATGATAAATCAGTTCTTTTCCTTTATTATTATTTTTATTATTAAAAAAGAGGGCTAATTATTAATAATGTCGAGATTTGTGTTAAAAAAAAATGGTAAAATATAAGGCATGTGACAATGACCCCACTCTACTCACTTTCTCATTATTCCTATTTCTAATTGTCTTGAAATTATTCACTCAATCCTTTGAAATCTTGGCCACGCTTTCCCATAATTCCCTATTTTGTTTTTTTTTTTTAGCCTCTAGACTTCCCATATAAAATGAGAGAGCACATAGGAAATAAAATTTATAGTATTTTATTAAATATTTTTTTTGATACATTTGGGGGTTATGCCAATGCCTTTGGCTTTTATTAAATATTTAGAGTATGCTATGCATGTATTTTTTTTTTAATAAAATTGATAGTATTGAATTTGAACAACCCTTTTATCTCTGCCGAATGTTTGAGTTACGATGCATTAACGTCAATTCATACTAATATTAATATTGTTTATATCCTTTATTGATATTTATTATTTTATTATTATTTATTTATATTTTATTATTAGTCATTTTTATTTAATATTTTATTATTAATTCTTTTTATTATTATTTATAGATGATCTGAGATATTTTACTATACAAAGTTAGCCTAAATTTAAGTAGTAAAATCCAAATAAAGAGAGTTACAATTAAAAAATCTAACATGTAATTACTCATAATCTTTGTCACAACAAGACAAATTTACAGTCAAATCTAAGACTCGTTTATTTTCAAGAAACATTTCATTTTATTTTATTTTATTATTATAATTTTTTTAAATTTTTATATAAAATAAAATAAATAATTTAATTTTTTCAAATTTTAAAATAAAAATAATATTAAAAAATATATTTTAATAATATTTTATTTAATTTTTTAATTTTAATCTCATTTCATTTTATTTCATCTATAAAAACAAATGAATCCGAAGAAAAAAATGGGTGTACGTATGAATAGAGGGGTACCAAAACCAAAGGGAAGAATCTGAAGTGAAAATGGGTTAGAGAGAGAGAGAGAGAGAGAGAGAATTTGGCCATAACACCAGTCATGAGGGAAAGCGCCGAGAAGACACGTAACGGCGCGAGGAAAGCGACCATTTTGCTTTTTCCTCATCAACTGTTGCGTTTCATCGCCGTCGCGTGCTTTCCCCCTTCTTCTTTCTTCTTCCTCCTCGGCCTCCATTCATCTCGTTCTAAAAAAAGTCAAGTCTTTGAGTCTGAAGTGGAGGATTCTTTTGGTTTACTTCTTTGAAAACTCTCGCGTCTTTGCCTACCTTATTCCTCAACCCGAAGAACAGGTCTAACTTCCTCTTCCTCTTTCCCATTACTCATTCTCTTTCTACTTCTAGAATCTATATAAAGCTCATTCATTCATCACCCACGAGTCCTGGCTAGTTTTTACCACTGAGTTTTGACAATTCTAAGAGAAATCCCATTTGGGTTTTAGTCCCCTTTTTTTTCGAGTTTCTGAGTTTTGGGAATCCGAATTTGCGTTGGGTTTCGAGTGAATCTTGAGTAGCTGATACATTGCTGTGGGAAGAAAAAAATATTCCGCAGGAACTTTGATAGACGAGCATGGAGAATTCCTCTAGGCCGAGTCGATCGGCATTGGACAACTCACCGGCCGTGGAACTAACAGGAAAAATAATGGTGGTAGCCATAATAGTGCTCGTCCTTGTTGTGGTATTTGTCCTTTTCCTCCATCTCTACGCCAAATGGTTCTGGTGGCGCATTGATGAAGCCAACCCTTCTGCTCATCCCGCCGCCGCCGCCGCCGCTTCGTCTTCGCCCCCGGCCAAGAACCGGCGATCTCCGCCACCCTTCGAAGAGGGCTCGACCCCTTTGCCCTCCGCTCACTCCCCGTATTGATATTCAATCCAAATGATTTCAAAGAAGGGTTGGAATGTGCGGTTTGCCTCTCTGATCTAGTGCAAGGAGAGAAAGCTAGGCTGCTCCCCAAATGCAATCATGGGTTCCATGTCGATTGCATCGATATGTGGTTCCAGTCCCACTCCACCTGTCCGCTCTGCCGGAACCCAGTTGCTCCTGAAAGCTCCAATTCCAGCAGCGATACTAGTGCTGAGTTAGCAGAGGATTTCGAGTCATCAGGAGAGAACTTAGTTGCTGGGTATTCCACAGAATCTCCGAATTTCCCCACAAACGTCTTGTTTTGGGGAAACCAGACTCAGGTAAGTTCTAGGGGCGCTTGTTTGGACGAAGGTCCTTCTCAATGCCCTCCTTGTCCACCATCTTCTTCGTCAGCAGCTGGTAGTAGTAGACCGACCGACGGAATGCTGGTGATCGATATTCCAAGGCAGACTGATAACTTGTCATCGTTGTCTCCTTCGGTAAGCAGGTTTGCCGAGGAGGAATCAAAGTCGCCGATGACTGCAAGACTCAGGTCATTGAAGAGGCTTTTGAGCAGGGATAGAAGGACAAGTCCTCGTACTCCCGGTTCTGTTGATGTTGAGCAAGCAGGTAGCTAGATAGCAAGTCCCTTAATAGTTAGACTGAACATATCGCGGCTAGTACAGAGTATTGCTGAGAAATCAGCTCAAGATTATTGGAAGAGATGATTGGAGTCCGGTTCTTCCATCCTTGAAAGTTGCTACTTCTTTTGGGAGAGATCCCCCAGGGTTAATTTCTTCAATGTTCTTTTATTCTTGATCTTGACATAGATACTTAGGAGCTCGAGGTTGCTATCTCAACGATCTGAATCTCTTGTTTTATACATGAAGTTTGTATCTGTCTTGGAACAGAAGTGAACAGTTTTTTCTTTTATTTGAAATGCCCATATTGTCATGAAAGTAAAATAGGTATCTGGGTTTTAGAGAGGGCGGACAAGCAGAGGGGTTATGATGCATTCTTGTTTTCTCGTTGATTAATATCAACAGCACCCCTGCCCCATCTCATTGCTCATTTGAAGTTTGCAAATTTGCATGTGAAGAACAGAAAAAAGTAGCATTTACATGATCAATACATAGCTTTGAGTAATTGGACCCATGCATCATCAGCTCGAAGTTTCATACACTTATGGTGCGTTTGGTTACCAAACTCATCTCAACTCATCATTTCAACTTTTTTAAATCTCAATATAAAATATAATAAATAATTCAACTTTTTCAAATTTTAAAATAATAATAATATTAAAAAATAATATTCTAACAATATTTTATTATCACAACTCAACTCAACTCACTTCAACATCCACACACACCCTTAATTTCTGATTTGACTACAAAACTATCTCATTTCATCAAATATAATCATTACAATTTTATTAAATTTACACATAAAATATAATAAATAATTTAATTTTTTTTAAATCTTAAAATAAAAATAATATTATAATAATATCTTATTTAACTTTTGAACGAAACTCATCTCATCGCGTAACCAAACAAGATTATAAGACCTTCGAGCAGCTTGAAGCAAATGGTGTGGAGTGAAAACGGGCGCCTGTTCTTGGGATGCGCTTGTCACAATGCTATTGTTGCCCACAGACAATTGACTCCTTTCAAGTATGACTGTCTTGTATTCTCATTTAGCTGCTCTTCACAGGAATCAGGCCATTTCTTTTCGCTCGTAGGTTCGGATTTTGAAGGATTTGTCATGACCGTCTAGTTAATTTTTTTTTATTCAGAAAGTTTCTATAGTTTGATGATTATAGATTACAATAGTGTATTTAATGTTGAGATCCAATCAGCAGTACTGCCGAGCAAGTCTCCACAATATAGAAAGTGCATACAACACTCTTTTCTCAGCAGTTGGTGAGTGACAATTGCTGGGCCTCTATGTGTGTAGCCTAGACGTTGTGTTTGTAGCGGTTGAATTTGATTACCTGATTCGACAAGGGTTGGTTATGATTTTTTGGTGGATTCTCAATAAGATTTGAGTTATGGAGCGGAGGTTTGGACAAAACCTTTGAAAAAATTTTGACCCGTTTGGACTTGATCCGACTCGATCCGTTGTTTAAGAATTATTATTATTATTATTATATATTGTATTATATATTTTCTCTATGGCGACGTATTTTTATATTGTATTTTACTTATTATCTGAAATAAAATATTTTCTAATTTCGTCAACGTATGATTAATTTTATTTTATATTTTTACTTTTTCTATTACCGTTGCTGACAACTAAACATGCAAAAACAACTTGCGGAGGATAATACAGTGCGTATAAATCGAATACAGAGGGAAGATAGGAAGAATGAGACATTCCAGGACAATTGTAGAGGGTTTTTTCTTTCTTTGGTTTTGATGGGTAATCAGGGACCGTTAGAGCACTCGCAGCGGATTCGGTAAAATAAAGAAAAGTCTAAAATTTGAATAGATTGAGAGTTAAGACGTTGGTATTAGATTCGGTAAAACTCAAAACTCAAATCTCAAATTTTGAGTTAAAGGAAATTTAGTTTCATCTTTATATTTGAAGATTCACTATTCATAAATCTATCATATTATTTTATTACAAAATACAGAAGATTATTAGTTTAGATTTGAAAATTAATTTGTGAAATGTGTTTGTTGGGTAATTAGGTTGAGAAAAAAAATTAGTTAAGAAACAATAATTTAAATATCAAATTAAATTATTAATGTACATATGGTTAGTGTAATTGTAAAATATGAAATAAAAATAAAAAAAATTATTATTAAAAAAATAATATCATATTATATTTTGATGAATCCAATGACTAATCCAATGTGGGATTATGGATAGAGAGGTTATGAATTTATGAAAAACATGTACTTTTCATCAAATTTTGAAGATAATTTTGATGAAGTCAATGCTCATGCTCTTACAATTATGATTGACTGGTTCTGCCGCTCAGAGAGTACACCGCTCCATCTTATCACCAGTTTAATTTTCTATTTATTTTACTTCAATTTTTTTATTCATATTTTTTTATTATTTTTAAATATTTTTAAAAAATATTAAAAAAATATTTATACACTAATAGTTATTTTCTTAATTATTAAATAAAAAATTAAAATATATAAGGCGTCAAAATAAAAAGGCAAATAAAGTAGGTAAAGTAGTATTTTTCATTATTATTTCCATGCACATCATTTCAATAGCCAAAAAAAGACTATTTCGCAAAGAGATTATATAAAAACAATCTCACAAGCTGACGTGATTTTATATGATCTGTTATATTTACTTTATAATAAAAGTATGTTTATAATCTGACGAATTAAATGAAACAACGTCAATTTATAAATTTAATTTTATGTAATTTATTGATAATTAAAATATTTCTCGTAAAAAAAAAAAAAATTGTTTCTCCACGTACGTCCTCAAGCTTGCTTGATCATGACATGTTAGGTTACACATCTTTCGAGGGACTACAAATTTTGTTTTCTGCCACATATCAGCAACAAAAGCAGG
This sequence comes from Juglans microcarpa x Juglans regia, assembly GCF_004785595.1. Lineage (NCBI taxonomy): Eukaryota > Viridiplantae > Streptophyta > Magnoliopsida > Fagales > Juglandaceae > Juglans > Juglans microcarpa x Juglans regia. The sequence goes on from NC_054595.1 coordinate 24,126,378, forward strand.
CATTATTTTCTAAATTTATGCAGCTCTCTTCAAAACTCTATTTAAAAATATTCCAAAATAAATAAAAAATAGAAAGAAACTATTAAATGGAATCACGGAAAATGTCCAGAAAGTATATCTCGGCCTCAAATTTCACCCAATTTCGCAACAAGATCAATGACCATTTTAATGTGGAAAATGCAGATGCACCACATTCAAGCTCGTCGTTGCTGATGTCCATGATTCCCATGCACTAAGTTACCAGGTAAACAGGGCCATAGGTTTGAAGGGCTTGACGTCTATCTAGTTCGTCGAGACACATGTAAGGTATCTCATTCTCCACTCTCTTAATTGTGGGGTTGAAAAGACCGGTGAGAGGTCCGGATGACGGGCGCCGGTGCCTGCCATCATTGTTCTTGGTCTTGCCACTGCCATATATCGGACCAGAAACAAGATGCCGTTTTGGAAGAGAATTCATGTAAGGACTACTTGTCGATTTCCCTCGAGGCTCGCTCTTTTTGTCAGTTTTCCACCATGAAAAGATCAGATGGTTTTTCCATGATTTCTTGCCGGCTTGTTTGTCTTTGGGCAATCTTTTCTTTCCTTTTTCTTCTGGATAAAGTGGTGAGCTCTGGAAATCTACAACTCTTCCGTGGTGGTGCCTTGCTTCTTCCAAGAACTGATCAAACGTAAATCCAACAAAAATCTTTAAAAAAAAATGTCATATACGCACAGAAAACTGCATGTGCTGTAGAAGCCATTTTATGAAAATATAGATGATTAACAATGACAGTCTAAAAGTTCTAAATCAAAAGAGTAGGGGACAAAAGAGAAACAATATCATCCACTGACCAAGATTCAACCTTTTAATTCTTCTGCAACAACAGGAAATTGACGGGAACAAGGAATTAATTAGAAACAATCACCTGAGAAAAGTCCACATGAGGATCAAATATTCCATCGCCCCCGAAAGCACTCGTTTCATATTTCGGGTATACTGGAGATTTCTTCATCGTTGCCTGCAAATAGTTTGTCCAAAAACTAACTCATCGAACAAAGCGTTAAAGGAATTAATCCAAAAAAGAAACATTCGGCTATACAGTTCAGGAGAGCTTGAGATTATAAATCCTCCAATTTTTGAAAGATAATGACTCCAAGCAATAATAGTGTCAACTGTCTTGTATTATTGACGTTGAGAAATGATAATTAGAGTCATGAGTGGGTAAGTATTATATAATAATTTTAAAAAATTGAATAAATATGAAATTCATATGAAAAAAATTAAATTTTTAATAGTAGATTGTACTCTTTTTTAAAGTAACTATATAATATTTATACACTTTACGACTATATGTAATATTATTTATTTTATTTTTACGTGATCCTTTTATAGACCGAATATTTTCCTTTGGGGTGTCAGAGCTACTAACAAAAGAGTAAAGCATATGTAGTGGAGTTGCTCAGCGTTTTATTCCCAACTTAACAAGCAAAGCATAAACATTGAAGTGGTGTATCTCTCATGGGACCCAATAACCCACCAGTCATTGAATAAAAAACAACAATTAAAGAAATGGTTTTTTATTTAAAATTTGTAATATAAAAATATTAGTGATAGAAAAAAGAGGAAATCAAAGGGCAAACTTTGTCTTTTTGTTCATGGGATCGTGCGCCGATTGCGGACCCCGAATGTTTCACGGTGGGGCCGGCGCTCCAAGGGCTTATTTATTTATTTATTATTACGATTTTAAAATGAATGGGGAGACTGCATCCCTTGGTTTAAGGCGCGTTGTAAGGGTTTAGCAGGGTTGTCTTTAGGTACTTATTTAGGTTTTCAAGATGGAAAACGATTTATTCACAATATTTTATATAATGTATTAAATGAGAAGTATTTTTATAAAATATCTTATAAAAATAATATAATTTTATAAAGATATTTCTCATTTAACATATTATTATACAATATGTTGTATAAAATGTTGTGGGTATATCATTACTCTTTTATTAAGATGAGTTTAATTTTTGTAAGTTAAGATGAATTTCACCTTTTAAGTTTAAATGTATGAAGTAGGTTGAGATTAATTTAATTTTTTTATAAAAAATTGAAAAAATAGTGAGTCTCACCAATGATTAGTTTGAAATGATTTGAGTTTGGTTCGATAACCAAACACAAAGTCTTTTAAAATAAAAATGAAAGATCTACAATTATTTTTATAATAATATATAAATTTATATTTCAAATGAAAAATATTTTTATAAAATAAATTATAAAGTTAACATTACTTTATTTAAATATCTTATTTTAAAATATATAGTTATAAAAGTGATTATGCGTGTACCATTACTCAAAGAATTTTTGTTGTATGTGATAGGTTTTAAAGTGATTCTTTTTGTGAGTGGAGACTGGAGAGGCTAATCAGAGTTTGGGACTCACCAATCAAAACAATGCCCTTGAAAATAGATGGGAGAGAGAACAAATTCCAATCCCACCAAAGGAATTATGATTTCATTCCACAACACCAAAAAAACAAAAGAAAGAGAGAAAAGCTTCTCATGATTGATGAGGCATCCCTCGATTGCTGTGAAAATTTGAAGACTTCTTGAGCCATTTACAGTATTTGAGAATATCAGCCCTGAAAATGGTTCCCTTTTAACATTCTGAGCATATCACCACTCTCTCCGTCCATTTCATTAGGCTTAGGGACCAACCATCTCATGGTGGCTTTCGGATCATTTGCAATTTAATCCCATTTTCATACTGAATAAACACAATACAAACTCAAATAATCAGCTCATTAGCATATGTTTCTTGTCTCCGTTTGCATTAAACCCTTCAGGTCTGCATTTGTAGCCTTCGAAACCAACCCCTCTTCACGACAAAACACGGTGGTTTGCACCATTGCTCCAGCAAAAACGCTATCTCTAGGCTGTCAAATACAGTACGGCAGTACACATAAAAAAAATGATGAGAGAAGAAGAACAAACAGAAGTAAGAGCACCAAAAATAAAACTCGAACAAAATTATGATAGCATGGCGGCCGTGTGCTGTTTGATCAAAAAACTAAAACTCAAGTCTATTACGATAACACGACAACCGTGTAATGTTTGACCATCAGTTGATAACCTGTCTGGCATTGCCATAAAACGAGAAAACATCATCAAAGATTGCTCCAACACCACTATACACAATTATGTTGGACACTATACTTGCGAAGCCTTTATGTCACTTGACCCCTATAAATATTACACTTTTCACCTATATATCAAAGTTGAAGCAGAGGCAGGGCCATTACAATGCCAAAGATGGAAACCAGCAAGAACATCAACCAAGTTGGGAATGACTGCTTCCTGTCGATTCTCATATCCTTCACAGCATCTACTCTTTTCATATCTTCTCCCACTCGTTTCATGGGTGTGGAAATTTCTTGAGATAGTCCTGCTGGCACCTGCTCTGCAGCAAGCTTCTCAGACAGCTGCTGCTGGTTATACTTATCCACATACTCAGAAAACAGTTTCCTGAATGTGGGGCTGTTATGATAAAGAAAACAAGATTCAATTAGGTTCAGAGTGAAACTATCTATCATCAAAAAACCTAAAACATTTTAAAAATAAGAAACTGATGCAAATTCCCCAATTGCTGGCACCAATCCTACCAAGGAGTGGATGATGTCTGAAAGCAGATAAAAGGTAAAATATAGTTACAATTTAAGTTCAAAAGCAATTGTGGCAAGGGGTGCACAAAGCCAGCTTCTATTCATTCCTTATATTGCATGATTTAGTCCTCGTTCCAAGCAAACATATGTTGCAGTCCAAGCACCACTTTTACCATATAAATGGCTGCAATTTAATATTATTCAGGGAGCTTTTTGGAAACAGATAAAAGGGATGTATCTGGACATCTGCTCATGACCCATTCACATACGTAGATGAAACTCATTGGCCATATTCACCCATATGTCATGGGCTTCAGTGCACAATGGTATATGCATAAAAGTGGAGGTGGAAGTCAAAAAACGACTTTCAAGTGAGACTTGGAACAGTTAAAAAAACAAGAGAAAAATCCTGTGTAGATGGTGCAAATTACTTACTTCTTACAATTAAAAGCAAGGGAAGCCTTGGCGAGACTTTGCTTCTCAGCAACAGTAGTGTTCACACTGCCAGTGGTAGGACTGTTGTCCATCTGCACGAGGGAAATGCATCCAGTCATAAACAAATCGTCAAAGAGCAACAAGAACTCCAGCTGTTCTTCAAGTATATTCCAATATAAGTAACTGTTGATATCTAACCACCGGAAACTTCCAGCCCATAAAAGATAATTCACAATTTCACACAATTGAGTTTTAATGGACCGAGTTCTCATATATTTTCTAGTATCTTTTCTATGTCCAATTAGCTATTCCTTTTGTACACGTCCTATGTATTTGAGCAATGCCTTTTCAAAATTTCAATTAAAAAATTATTTATTAAAAAACAAAACTCACTCAGCTCAATTAAGCCTTAAGCCAGCTCAAATTTTCTATTAATTGATACTTATTAAAAAAAATCCATTAATTGCTTGCTCATCAACTAATCAGACTGGCCAAATGTACAATTGGATTTCACAGTGGAGAAAATAACAAAAAAAATCACGAGCCGACTGTCTTAGTTGTTGAATGTAAAGGAGCAGAACTTATGTCATCCAGCTTCTATCATAACATATGAAACAGTAACTCACCATGAATGAAAGAAGCCCTGTGAGTATGCTGCATTATTGAGGGAAAAAAAAATATTAACGAAAGACTGAAAAAGAAATATAGTCTACCACAACAATTCCTTGGAACAATGAAGCTTGTCAACAAGCAAATAATAGTATTTCACGGTAATAGAGAACACATATCTGGAAAGTGTACTTCAGAAATACAATCTGTCCTACCTTGATACAGACCACATTGGATTCCAACTTTCAGGATGAACTGCAAAACAAAAAATGAAAGGCAAACAGAAAATCGATAAGCAAAGATTAAAAAAAAAGAAGGTTTTCTTCAACCAGTTCCATAAAAAACACTTACAATCGCTCATTGATAAGCATATTTTCTTTTGTGTCATGAACCGTCCGTTTGGGGTGGTCATGCTACAAGGCAGAAAATGGTGAATAAAAGTTAGGAGCAATCAATACCAATGCACTTAGAAAATCAGAATACCAACGCTGCAAGTACCATATTTCTTGGAAAATTATGGAATCTGAAAAATAGATTACCTAATTCCTGGTGGTTTATAGGGATATTGTGGAGGAAACTTGATCTTTCCATAGTAATATCCACCTGATCACAGTGAGCAGAGAAGTTTCCCACAATAAAATTAGATAAATGCCATGATCAGAACTCTATGAAGAGAGGACAAAACATGTTGAGAACCCGATCTCACACTCCAATGATAAACTTAACGAACCTGCAAAAGGTGTTCCTTCACTTCCCTCTAACACATAATCTGGAATAGAAGGATGAATAATAAAACAAGGTCACAAAAATGCAAGTATAATGATAAAACCTAAGTTAGAGAACAAAAGGGCAAAGGTAAGATCAGTAGATAAGGAATATCATGTAAATAAATCCACCACCAGATACGGTGGCATCCCTCTCTATTCAGACTGAAGCAAGTGTCACAATACATGAGCTAACCCTAAGGAAATAGGAAACACTACTTATAATAAACATTTACCAAGCAATTTGTATGATGGGATGATATGTTAAGGAATACCCTCTTGCTTGCATGAGATACAGGTCAGTGACATTGGCTACAAAAAGAGTGCAGTTGTGGACCATTCACATTCAGTTAGAAAGCACCTTTATTTATGTTGGTAAATTCCATCCCAAAGGTGCTAAAAACATTTAAAAGCTAAACAGGGATCCATCCAAAGATTCCAAACAATAAAAAAATATATTCTTTATATTACCCATTGGCCAATCTTATTGAGAATATATGACAAACAGTCTAACAGTTTATCTTCTTTACCTTCTATTAAATTAGCCAAAAGCCTGAATAACATCTCCTTATTTTGTATGCAAAAAGAGAAAAACAAAAGCGGTGGTAGAGTTCAATTATCACTATAGAAATTATTCTATTTTGTAACTTCAAAGGTTTTGCAGTATTCTGCAGAACAAATAGCATTTGGAATAAACTTACGCCACTCAAGAATGTCATTTGGTGAAGGACGGGCCACAACATGGGAAACTGGTTCCTACAAGTCATAGAAAATATAATCAACATCATATGCCTTTTCAATGGCCATATATCATCTAAGAATATCCAGTTCGAAATGGAAAACAATAGCAATGAAGCCTTCACTTCACAAATGGACGGTCTGACAGATGATCTTGAAACCTTTCTTTTTCTACTTTCAATTGCCAGATTTACGTCAAACGTTGGTTTGAATCTATGGCATCAACAACATGGTGGATGTGGATCACCATAAGGCCAAAACATTTTTCAGACATGGATGATTCAGCTGTACTCCAGCCAAACTTAAGCTGAACAAGGTATACTAGAGAGGAACAAAGGTCACTCTACAGATCCACATATTATGGACCTATAAATATTATAGTTACATAAAAAAAAATTATGACAATAACTACATAAAAATTTAGATGTATCAAAGGGAGACATACTTTACAAAGTGCTCTATATTCCTTCTGAAGGCGCTTGATACATGACTTTTCCGCCATCTCAGAAATACCAACAATAGTATTTGAAGCCCTAGCTGATATTTTCTTTAATACAAAATCTACTAGTTGTTGCCTGATAAACATAAAAGAAAATTAAGGCTATTAGATACTTATAAACGTTTCCAAAATATCTTTAGACTATGAACCTTTAGAAAATAACACAATCGTTTAACAAAGATAAAGAGCAGGTTCTATTGTGTGGGAAAAAAAAGCATGCAGCCCACAATTTTCTGGAACCATCAATTATTTGACCTGATGTAAAAAGAAGAAAAGCGATTGAGACAACAGACTTTAGGGAAGTGCTTCTCAGAGAAGCACATATAGGGGGACACAAAATAAAATGTAAAAAGCATTCATTCCTTCCTCTCCAGCAGTTAAACTCTTTTGTATGATAGAATTCTTCAAATCACAGAGAAACTCCTTAATTTAACATACGATAATATGTTTTCACCGCCGATTCATCATAATAGTTAGTTCGATCCCAATAAACGGAACAGAACGGAACCAAATCAAAGCGGCAAAACCATGATCCAACAATAAAAGCTAGGCAAGTATACACCAAATAGAAAAAAAAAAAAAAAAAAAAAAAAAATGAAACGGAAACCATTCTTACCAGACAGAGATCGGGGTGGCTGGGGCTTCAAAATTCAGGACTTTGTTCGATGCTCTCTTCTTATTATTCTCTATATTCCGAAATGGGTAAAATAAGGAGGGGCCGTTACGGATGAGGATTAGGTTTTAATTGAATCAATCAATGCATAAGAATTAGGGGTTTTTTGAAAGTATATACAGTTACCAGTGAAAGCTGTGATCTGAAGGGAAAATATCAGTAGGATTCGTTTCGGGAACGGTCTTCGTTCAAAGGGAAACTCATAAGACATTCTTGCCCCTTTTTATTTTCCTTTTCTGGTACTCGCGTCCGTTATAAGGTACGGTCAGTTTCGTCCACATGACTTTGCTTAGCCTACGGTCGACAACCCATTTCTTGCCGCGTAACGGCGTAAGAGATAACTGACCAGTGGATAAAAGAGAAATTTTACGTGGAAGTTTTACACTGTACACTTCTACATAATTAACATATTATTTGTTATATATTTTTTTATTTTAATATTTAAATATGTGTGTTTAAATAAAATAATAAAAATAATAAATTATATATTAGTTAAGTGAATATGTGGTGTAAAACTTATTTATAGCAAATAAAAAGTTCTTTTTTTCTTTTAAAGATTTACTGGCGTGTGAAATTATATTTTGAATCGAAAACAATAAAAACATCCATTTTCAATTTTAATTCATTATTGATAATTTACATCTCAAATTTTTTTTTTATAGTAATAACATAGTTTAAGGAACTTTTTTGTAAGAAAATAATCAAACCCGCTATTTATTGTCCATTTTTTTTTAAAAAAAAAGTAGACAAAACTTACCCACTTTAGAGTGGTTTGGATTCAGGGATGAGTTGAGATGGATTGAGATGGTTTATAAATAGTAAAATAAAAAAATTATTTATTTTATTTTGTATGAAAATTTGAAAAAGTTGTTTTGAGATTTGAAAAAGTTAAATTATTTATTATATTTTATATGAAAATTTAAAAAAATTATAATGATAAAATGGAATGAGTTAAGATGAATTTTGTATGCAAACGAAAACTGCACAAATAATTTTTTTTTAAGTGGATTAATTCTCTCTGGTCTCAACTGAATTTGTTTAGTAAATGGATCGGCCATGTTTGTTAACTGTAATACTTTTAGATAACTGACCAATGTATGAAATGTTTTTCTGGGTTCTGATGGCAAGGTCTCAAGTTACTAAAGTTGCACTTAGATAGTGAAATATTTTTAAGTATTCTGTAAATAATAGTAAAATAATAATAATAAAATATTAAATAGTAATGAATAGTAATAAAAAGTATATATAAAATAATAAATAATAATGTGGTATTATGAGAATACGTGAATAATAGTTTGGTAATATTGGCTGTAATTTAATGCTCTCTAGGCTGAAAATCTGTAGTACTTGGATTTCGAAGTACAAGAACTGCCGTATTTGCGAAGGCACAAAACTTGCGGTCAAAGACCAAAAAGCTCAACAGAAGCTTCTTTCAAATGAAAGTACAACAACTAGAACTAAAAGTAATTTCCTCTCCTACTTCTATGAAGCAAATGGAAACTTTTACAAAATCAAAGGCCAAACGTACATTATCCTTGAGTTGTTGATTAGGCAGCTTAGGTCAAAATTTACAATCCTGAACTGGGCATCTTTTCTTTCAACCACATCTTTCATGCTTTCAACTTCTTTTTGGAAGTGTTCAACTGGGCATCTTTTCTTTCCCTTTTCTTCCCCGTCTTGCTCACAGATTGGTCCAGTTCCTTGCTCTGGCCTACATTTTCTGTCATTTTACCCACTGCTGCAACATTATCAGACCCAACGTGACTTTTTCTCTTCTTCAAGTTCTTATTTTTCACCTGGGTTATATTATAGTCCACTGAGGTTTCTGGATGTTTTCTACTGTGCTGATCGGCTTTCTTTGGCTTGCTCTTAAAACCGGACGTGCTCAAAAATGGTACACCAGAAGAAAATTGATTGTCGATCTCTTTCCTCATTTCCTTCAGGTCTTTTGGGTGTGATGAATGCTTGGAGATGTCGGCAAGAAAACCCTCATTCTTACGTGGCTTGGCTTCACCGGAGCCAAACGTAGCATAAAACTCATCATAAGCTGATTGTTTTGATGCTAGTTTTGACCTCCACTGATCAGGTTGGGTGGCAAATCTGTTGTAATAAATAAGCCAAATGAATCAACATGCAATGGTTAAGAAGAACAAAAAACTTCCAAAATAATTTTTTGAAAAGCAATGCTAGAATAACTTATGCAAAGTAACTGACTATCCTATCCTTCCTTCCAAAGATAATTTCCTGTGGAGACTAACATAGATACAAGCAAAAACCATCGCAACCCTACCATCAGGTTTTCTACAATAATTCTCAGTAGATAAAAACAGAATATGTCCAACAGCTTACCTGTCAACATCGAGATTTCTTATTAGATAAGGGCCTTGCTTTGTCTTGGAAAGTTCACTTTGCACAGCTACCAACTCGGTTACTATGGCCTCTCTTAGAGACAAGTTACCAACAGTGAAGCACTTCTCTACAGTAAATGAACCTGATGAGTGCATTGAGAGCTCTCCAAAGTGTCCCCGAAGCCTCCAAACCAAGCAAAAGAGAAAAGGAACAAATAAGCAGATAGAAAGCAGGTTGAGAATAAAATGCATTAAAACTGTTCCCAAGATTTTCAATTTGAATTCCTGGAAAAGACCTAATAACACAGAGCAAATCAGGTTAAAAACATTATAAACACAGATAACAAATAAAATAGTTTGTCATTGAAACAAGCATATGTTTCCAAGGATATATCAGCTGTTAAACGAGGCAAGAAGCAACCCGAGTTTTTGTAAGTCTAACCCTGTTCTTAACATCTAATTACTTATCAGAAGAAAAGTCTGGGATCAAGAATGTGAATAAGCAACAAAAGTAACGACCATGTTTCAGCATGACCAGACCTATCGCTTCTTTTTTCTTTTTTGATTGGTAACCAGACCCATCACTTCTAGTGAAAAGTAAAAAAAATTTCCATAACCAGTAATCACAGCCTCAAAATACATTTTTTTCTCTCCTGATGGTTCTCATTGTTGTGAGCTAAGTAACACCATCGGATTCCTATAGTACTACAATTTGTTGAAGCTTCGCAAAGCACATCTTGATCCTAACCCTTCAAACCCGAGTAAATGGCTGTGGCGAGATGATAAGAAGCAAAAAATTTTATATGAAACAGCAGAAGCTCTATGGTGAAACTACCCTGCATTCTCAAACTAGTAGTCCAGCACAGCAGCTGATGTTACATATCATCAAGAAGAAAAAAAGTATTCATAAGAATATCTTATATATGCAACTTTTCTTAGCCTTGTAATTATTTATTACTTGCAACCAAAGTCTATCACACTTGTACATATATCCATACTTATTTCGTTGTAGGACTTAATCGTTTCACATGGAGATGGTATCATCCACAGTAATGACATACAAAGGACAATTAATTAATAAAGCGTGTCATCATCTTTCCCAAGCAATTGCATTCTATAAAAGAACCTTAGCAGCTTAAATAAGAACTTCAAAAGAGAATACAAGCTTCCAATACAGTTACAAGACATACTTCATAACTAATCTGCGCTTTAGTTTTCCCGAAGCATTTGAAGTTAGAAAAGCTTCAATAACACGTGCTCCCCCTCTGTCTTTCACTGCTTCAAGTACATGATCAGTTTCCATGGATGTGATACTCGTAACATAAGGCTGTATGTATTCCTGTGATATATGGTGTACTAGTATAAGCTCATAAATTATGATTAATTGCACAATAGATCAAGATGAGCTTCATTTATAATTATAGTGTCATTATATGGAACGGCAGAACAAATTTCTCCAGAAAACCTTTATATGCGAACTGATAATGAAAACTTATATGAGAACCGACTATTTTGCCAGGTTAAAAATTTAAACAGAACAGCCTGGCAACTCACACCATAGAAGTTGCTGAAAACGCAGCAAGATCCGACAGCTACTCTCTCTCTCTCTCTCAAACACAGAGAGGTAGGAACCCCTTTTAATGCACCATAAACAGCACTAGAAGCTCAACAAGGTTTCATTATGGGAAAAACAATTTTATGTGGTGCAGTAAAACAAAAAATAAAAATGAGGAAAACCAACCTCTCTAAGACAACAAGAAGTGCAAAAGAGCACCAGCCACAACTATTTGCAACAGCAACAAAAATAGAAATTATATGAAGCTAATATGCAATATTCTACATATTGCATAAGTTGATTTCACAGCTTCTAACTACAATATGGAAATAACCATTTCAAAGAAGGGTTTAAGACTTAGTTATTGGACTGAGCAAAACTATGAAGTGGGGATAATAGCGAGCCACCATAAATATATAAAAACAAGTGATGAAATGAAAAAAAAAAAAAAGTCCAAACAAAGTTGCATACACTTTGATATCGGAATACCGCCTGCAGAATCAGAGAACCCATGACATGCATCCTGACACCGCTGGGCCAGTTCCAGTTAGATTTATCTTCACAGAAGAAAAAATTATCAAGGAACAGTATTCTAGGAACAATGAATCTGGGGGACTCATTTGCTGAACATATTGCAGCAGTGAGGGCCTGACAACACTGCAAAACAACAATCAAACATGACCAAAATCAGAAAGTGGGCTCAGATAATGGAGCCATAATTATAGGAAAATTTGCAATTAGATTACTTTCCATGACTCTTAGTCATAAGTAACAATCATATTTAAATATCTGAATGAAAAGGAAAACTCAATTTTCTTGACGTAATTTTATTTCAGGATGAAAAAACAAAAATGATGAAGTATATAAATAAAAAGAAGAAAGAAACGAAGATAGAGTTATAAACCTTATGTTCGTGAGAATGAAGCCTTTGACTTGATGCAATAAGTGAAGCAATAACTCCTGATCTTCCCATTTCAAGAAGAACTGCAAATTTTGGACCTAGTTCTTCCCAGATCAACTCCATCTTGTGGTAAAATGAGGAAGTTAATAAAGAACCAAAATCAAATGCAGAAAAGGAAAGAAAATAAAACAAAAATAATGCAAGGGATGTTACGGTTCATTAATTTGTTGTAAAATGAATATGCCCAGGGAGCCAAAAATAATAAGACACTATGTAAATAAATGCGCGTAACTAATTTAAACTACATTCGCACTTAAGCTATGCATATAGTCTTATAGATGTTGGCACCAATACTGGATAATTGAACTTTTTTAATCAACTACCCAAAAAACAGTTAGGCCTTGTTTGTTTTCACGAGGCCTTAATCTGAAGTAGGATGAAGTGTCTTGAGAATCACACAAAACATAAGTGTATCAATAATTAAAAGTCAAGACACATACTTGATCTTGACATCTTGCATGAGAAATTAAGGCTTGAATAACAAAGTTCCCACAATGATGAGATGAAAGTTCAAACAAGGAATTCTTAAAAACTTTTGTAAACATCTCATTGTACAATACTTCAGGAGCCACTTCCAGAATGACCTACAAATGTTACACAATGAAAATCAAAATTAATAGAAGCTACCATTAGAAAAAAGTTAGCAAGATAAAAAGGGGAATAGAATGGATAACATTGTGACGCATTTGAAAATTGCTAAAGAGAGTTACTTATCAAAAAAAAAAAAAATTGCTAAAGAGAGTTAATAATTCTAGGGAACAATAGCACGATTTCGAGATACACTTGTAGTAAGTCCATTATCTATAGTGAAATACTCGTGTAACATTTGCGTGTCTACTTGTAAAAGTTATTGGGAAAAACTTATGGTGTCGTATGACATTGACTTGATTTCAAAAGAAAACTCATGCATGCACGAAAATACAAAGTTAGCTATTTTATTCATACTTATAAAAAAAACACAAAGTAAGCTATTCCGAGACCAGACACAACCCATCATAAAATAATAGATGCCTGTAAATAATATTCGATACAAATATGCTTTCACCCTTAGCTCTCAATAGGGTCACTCACCTCCATCAAATGGCTAAACGCAGTTTCTTTCATCAAATTTACAACATCTCGCACAATATCCATTTCTATGTAATTTCCTTCCAGGATATCTTCCTTGTTGCAGCCAAGAAGGATAGGAATTGCATGCAACAATTCTTCATCATTTCCCGCCAATAACTTCAGAGCTGTCTGCCACGTAAAATAGAATACAATTACATTTCAGCATGTCCTTGAAGCACAAAAAAAATCTCATAGAACAACAAAGTTGCTAATGAATTGTAAAAGCACATTACATCCATGCCATACTTTTTGATAGGTAAACAAAAACTTTATTGATATGAATAAGTAGGCTTGACGATATAGCAGGTTCACCATTGGATTCAGTTCTAAATAAAGTTAACGGGTTTCAGCAAATCCTGGGGCTTTCACATGGAGAATATGAAGATCAATTTAAAGTACTATTCACTGCGATTGAGGCGAGCCACGCGCTTGAAACCAAATCAAATTTTAAGAAAAGTAGGGAGTTAAAGCGTCTTTCATGGGCAATCAACTACGATGCTAAGGGAGGTAACTCAAGTCGAGGGAAGACTAAAGGGAGGGCATTGTGAAGACATTCTCGTAGTGGGATTTTCGGGTAGAGGATTAGTTTTACAGGAAACAAGGAGCTGGGGTTGGGGATGTGTGTTACATTCCAATTCAGGCTTGGTGTATTTTGGGTAGGTTTCATGGACTTTTTGGGTCATTAGGGGCTCTCTAGTATGGGCTAGATGTTTTCTTGTATAAGTCCAGTGTACTTGGTTACTCCTATTGATATATATAGTATTTTTACTTATAAAAAAAAAAAAAGAATAATTAGGCTTGGTCCAAGTACACGGGACATATACAAGAGAAAGCGCATGCATCCATGGCATATTAGCACTCACCTACACAGGAAGAGCAGAAAAATCCAAGTAGCATAATAAAAACTGAAAAATAAGCCCAAATATAGACACCCACCAGAACTGAAAGAAACAAAGATTGAAGTACATTTCTGCACTCTAAAATTCATAAACTTACTTGGCTAGACAGACCTAGATTCACAACCTGAAATCTTGTGCAATAAGAAAGAGTTTTCTTTCAATTATTCATAAACTTAATTGACTAGTCAGACCTAGACCCATCAACTAAAATCTTATAACATTAGAAAGCTTTGCTAATCTATAGTAGAAAGCTGTCTTATGGTTCGTCTTACACACTTACTCAAGAATCAAATTATGTATATTAAATTCAAGATACAAATTTTTACATATCAAGTTATCCAAGCATTATTGCTTCAGATAATAAATATCTTAACTTAGCATACAAAAATAGAAGATATAAACAATAATTGAAACATGCCTGCAAAACCAAACTGCCGAACTGATCAACTTGCAGAGTCTTAATCTCTTTTCTAGTACGCTTTATCATTCCAGACACAAGAAATTTCAGTAAATCAGGGAATCCCTGCTGAAGATGTGAATAATCTCTGTCAATCCGAGATGCTCTCAAATTCAATCGCTCTGCCAGAACTGTCGATGACTTTGTGACATGAAAGTCTGAATCTATTTTAACTCCTTTACAAACGCAAAGAAGACTACGAAGAACATGAGATCCATAGCAGCTACACATCAAATCAATCGGATTGGTGACAACAACCTGAAAGAACAAAGAATTGACATAAGAAAGAAAGTGTTTGATTTTTCTTTACTTTTATTCTTTCAAGTGTTAGATCTTTTTTTTCGATGTCAACTCGTAGTATATAAAAAAAAAAAATCATTTGGGAGCAGAATAGCATTCAATTGCCAAGCTACATAATGTGACTAACTGAGACGTTTGTGGCCAAAAATGCTTCAAGGGTAACCAAGACCAAATTTCTAATAAATGTATTTCCACTGAGAAAATCCTCACACGCTCCTCACAGCCTACAGAAACATGAAAACCCGTAGATACCTGGCATAAAATAGTTAAAGTCTCTTCAACAACTGAGTAGACATCATTGTCTTCAAGAAGCTTAGCTAAAGACTTGATAGCTGTCTCAGCTACGTGAGACCCAGATCTATCCATTGCAATAGAAGGGAAGTCCTCGGCACAACTTTGAAGGAAACCACAGAGGTGGTCCACATCACAGCCCTCGAGAAGGGTTTGCATAGTGTGGCTTAGAATATAATCTGTTGCAAGTTCCAATTCTTTTCCCCTGGTTTCCTCAAGAGCATTACCGCATATAACTGACCGTTCCTCAATGTCAACCCCATCACTTTCAAAAAGATTTGACACTTCAGAGAAGTACTTTGCCATTTCAGGGTCAACCTGTTTCCTACAAAAAGTAGTCAAGTCAGATGATCCTTGTATGCACCACGACTATGAAAATTTCATAGTCATGCAGGGTACGAACATTAACAAAGCATCAAAAGATTAATCATTTGCAAAAATAAAGTCATGATACCTGACGTGTGCTGTTTGTGATGCAGAGGTACTTTGATGTTTTGAGAATTTTCTGCCTCCCACGGATCGATCATTGGTTCGTCCAGATATAGTTTTTTTGGAATTGTCCCCATCAAACTCATGTCTTTCTCCACGATCCTTTCTAGACATACCCTTCTTCCCTTTTCCCTGTCTATATAATGCATCCTCCCTGACCATTAAGCTGTCCTCCACAAAGCCACAAGTCCTATGTCTTCTTGCTGGCAATGCTTTTGAACCAATGGAAACCATAAGCACCCCGTCAACTTGTTGACAGTGGACTCCTACCATAAAATCCACAGTAAGATAGACAAAGTAACCATAAAGAATTTGAAAATCAAAGCATTGCCAAGCATCATGTTGAAATCAAATTATCATCCATTACAAAATAAACAACGTTCATTGGGAGACCTTGGGGATTTTTTCTTTAGTACTTTGAGTTTGTGGGCTAAAACTTTTGTAATGGATGATAATTTCCAGAATTTGTTTTAGATTTCCTTTTGTTTCTAGAAAGTAGTAGGTATCTCCTTTGTATACGTCCTATGTACTTGGGCTTATGCCTATTCTTGGAAATAAAATCTCTTATTACTTATAAAAAAAAGAAAACCTAAAGTGAAAACGGTGAATGAGAGTGGTATGAAAACTGCTTTCTTAAGCATGCAATTGATTCTGAGTCTGAAAAATGATAAGAGTATATTTAAAACTCGAAACCAATATTGCACGAAGAAAAACTAAACCTAAAAAATCAACTTTTTCATGTGATCTTGGTATGATTCCATTCATGCCACTGTTTTATAGAAGGTTCTTAATTGGGAAAAAAAAAATTGAATGAAAGATCTCACTTCATTGAATTGGGTCCGTGAGTCACTATGATGCTAAATTGGGTAATCCTTTTAAAAAAACAAAATACAAGATTCATAGTTTTAACTTTAATGGAAAATGAAAAATATAATGATAAAAATAAATAAATGAGAACTAAGGACCCTACAAACCACGTATCAACGGCCAAAGCACATTCGTCCGAAGTATCAACAAATTGGCGACAAGCAGAGCAACACACAAAAAAAAAAAAAAAAAACGATGAGTTTATAAAGTTATCAATAAAATTGGAACTCAAAAGATTGGAACTCACACCCACCAATGATAAAATCAGTAAAATAAAAAATAAGGGAGGTATTTGGCCTTCTCAGTGGAGAAACAGTACAAATTAAGTACCAATAATAATATATTGTATACACACATATAACAGGAAAAAAACAACAAAGAGGACGAAGCAAAGCTTACTTCACGTTCCCCCTTGATGCACTGAATTTCCTAACACTGGTTGATCTGTCACTAATGCAAGTGGGGAACATAATATCCAGGAAAAGAAAAAAAATGGAGGCTCAAGTAAAGAACAACAAAGGGCATTACTCATTAGTCCTTCGGCTTTTCTTAGTGAACAGAAACGGAAACATTAAGTACTGTAACGGGATGTAAGATGGCCTCATCCATTCGACAACAAAAGATACTCAAATAATTTTCAACCCAAACCCAGATCAGGGAGAACCAAACAAGCAAAGCCAAACCCAGAAATCTTGAATAAAATCAAGCTATTTCAGCCAAGAACCGAAAATTCCCCCAACCATAATTAACGATACAGAAGCAATTGACAGAAGAATTCAAGAAAGTCTAAATGCGGTTTTGGATGACGTTACAGACCCTAAGCCTCTCGGTATTTCTGTGCTGCAGTGCTGCTGTGCCTGAGTGAGACTTGAGCGAGAGCGAGAGAGAGAGAGAGAGAGAGGCGCAGAGGAGATGACAGAGAGAGAGGTTGAGAGCTGCGGCGCAAGGGAGAATCTGGGAGATGAAGTGATGAAGTCCAGAGGAGAAACCGGGTTGTTTTGATCCTTCGATTTTTTTTTTTAAAAGACCCGGTTCCGGATTTAAAATCCGGTATTCGGTCCAGGTGGACTTAGGTTTATACCGGCCCGGATTACCCGTATCCAGAATCCGGATAAATTTCAAACCGGGTCGGGAAAACCGGCCCTGATAAACAGTGCTACACGGGATAGGAAGCAGTCAAAGGTTTTTTCAATCCAATTCTGCTGCAAGTAGTCCATTTGGAGGACACATTGCGCACCCTTGCTCAC
Source organism: Juglans microcarpa x Juglans regia (assembly GCF_004785595.1). Classification (NCBI taxonomy): domain Eukaryota; kingdom Viridiplantae; phylum Streptophyta; class Magnoliopsida; order Fagales; family Juglandaceae; genus Juglans; species Juglans microcarpa x Juglans regia. The sequence goes on from NC_054595.1 coordinate 24,144,249, forward strand.
GTGGCCTTACAAAAAAAAAAATACTGAGAGCTTGAAAGGAAGAGAATAGAACGCACGAAGAAGAAGCTTGGTCTCTGCTCATGAACCAGTGCACCTACGTCTTCGCTGGCCAATCTCTGCTTGCACGCCTCCTCTCCAAACGTTTTCGCATCGCACGTCTCTCTCGCAGGAAGAGAACCACGAAGAAGCTTCAGCTTGTGTTGCGCTCACGAACCAGTGCACCATTTCTCGTCTCCGCCGGCACGTCTCCGCCACTAGCACATCTCCAACTGTCTTCACATGTTTCTCTCGCCACCAGCACTGACCTCTGATCTGGCAAACTCCCACCTGTTAGTATCAATCTTGTGGAACCCCTAAATAGAGTAACCAAATTGATTTTTAAAATGAATGAGGAAAACATAGAAGTCTAGAAAATAACAGAGTTTTGATGATTAGCACTGTAATACAGTAGTTCATCACACAATAAAATCTAAAGCTATCAATTTTCATGGGTAGAAGATGCCGAATTGCTTTATAATATAATCTGTAAAATCATAAAATCAACTTCCCTAAACACAAAAAACATGGGTCAGATGATAATGTGCAATATCTTGACTAACTTGGACAAAAACAAGTGGGTGCAATAAACCTGAAATTCTACCTGCAGAAGAAGAACACCCCACTCTGGTACACATGAGGGGAAGATGTTCTTTGTAGGCAGAATGAAGATTAGAGCATGCCACCCCTTAACCCTAATTATGAGCCGATGAAGGGAATGACCTTTTACCATTACTAAGACCTTCAGGCTTCACCATATTAGTTTCATAAAAAGATAATTAAAGTCTACATGAACACGATCCTTAGAAAGTACACCTCAAGATAACATTTTTCTTAGATAATTTCACCAGTACACAAACTCCATCATTTCAGAAAATATTAATAAGAGATCACAAGAATATTGCATCTTCATCATTTCAACGGTACCAAGTACAAACAATAAGATAAATAATTTAAATGCAAGATATTATAAATTATACAACAGAAACTAGTCCAATCCAAAATCCGATACAACGAATTAAGAACTAACAAAAGTACAATAGCAAATCCTCCAGAGATAGGAAAGCCCACACATTTAAAAGGCGATTATTTACAATTTGAATCCAGTTGCACACCTAATTACAAAGTAAACATTAGATAAAAGAAAAACAAACTACTAAAAACAAAGAAGAGAAAAATACAATTGAAAACAGAAAACAGGTAAAAACATTTTACATACAGATCACACCAACCATTACAGGCGGTGTTACCGTAATACCCACATAAGCATTAAACTGGCAAACAAAACTAGAGAAATTGTTGTGCTTGAAATTCAGAGGAAAGACCAGTCTTGCAAGTCCACCGGGTCCCACACCACGAAACTCTCTCTGCTGACGCCCCATGATATGATCGGGTCGAGCCCCGGGTCTTCCATGAGGTCGAACGTCTTCGACAGAAATGGCGGTGTAGGATTGCCCTGTAAGCACTCGAGCGGCTGAGGCACACCGATATTCTCTGCGTCTCCTCCTCCTCCAGTACTTGACGGTACCATTCGGGGTATTTCTCATAATGAAGGCGATGGGCTTATGGTTGAGAAGGCTTTCAATTCCGTTAGGGGAGGAGATGCCAAGAACCCAATGTTCTCCATGAAAAACCAGCTTCAGCATCCATAAATAAAGACCAGGCAAAAGAGGTTGCGACGTTGTCCTCAATCAAGTCCCTAAACACTATGATCTCCACGCCAAGGCTCTCCTTGTGATGACCGAATCTTCGTTCCTCTTTTGCTTGATTCTCGAACAATGGTGGCCAAGATGACCACTTTGGTAAGATGAGGTTATGTGTTTAGGCTACAATTGGTGTATGGAATGGTGGGAAAATGGTGATAGTGTATGGACTACAATGGTGTAGGGGGTGCACGACACTAGTGAGGAACTAGGGTTGGCGCCACTTGGGAATTAGGTTTAGGGTTTGGATGTTGATGATGGATGGCTAGGGTTTGAAATTAGGGTTTTGGTGATGGGCGGCTAGGGTTGGACAAGTTAGGTAGTTGAGTGATTTTAGGAAAGTTTCCTAAAATCTTGGAACTCAAATGGGAATTGTATATGGTTGGCTATAGGGAATAAGATGGAGCAATTAGGGTTCCTAAATTATAAGAACACTAATATGGAAATGGGAGTGGGCGGCTAGGGCAATTCAAATAAGGCAAATGGTTGCCGAAATTTAAATTTGAATTAGCAAAGATAATGTGTTTCGGCTAGGGTAAGGTTTGATAAGGCAAACAATTTATGGAAAGTAACAAACACTAGGGTTAGTCAAGATTATGGATTGGAAGAGCAATTAGAATGAAGAACACTAAGAACACAAAGATGAACACTCAAGAACAAAAACAAAAATACTTAAGAACTTGAATGAACAAAATGATAATAATTCAACAAATTATTCACGGATTGCACAAGTGTTAAATAAATCTCATATATTGATCAAATGATAAAAACAATGATAACCACAACTTGGATTCACGAATTACACCAAGTTGCAAGAACAAGATAAATGAATTACACCTACTGAATGAATTGCAAGGTGTAATCCTCTATTTGCGATTCACGAATTTTATCCAAAAAGTCCAAGTGCAAAGGTACCGTTTATGATCTCTCAAACAATAATCCTCCCTCTAGGGTATTTGCCAAAATATTCTAAAGTAAGTGAATGATGTCCTATTTATAAGCAATACAAGTTGGAAACCCCAATAGGTTATTTGAAAATAAATAAATAAATAAAATAATAAGATAGTGGCATGGACCAAGTTTGGTCGTGGCATGCATGGCCCATGGTAGGCTAGAATGGTGCATGGTGGTTTTTGGGCTAGTCCATGTCTAGGTGACATGGCATGGCTTGCTGATGGTGAGCCATGTGTGTGCGCTGCATGGCCGAGGCTGGTAGCCTGGGCACTAGCTGCATGGCCTAAGCTGGTGGCTTGGGCATTGAGGCTGCAAGGCATAGGCTGTAGCCATGTGCTGGATGGCATGCCTGGTGGGCATGCCACTGGCCTTGCCTGCAAGGTACGGACTGGAGCCGTGCATTGGATGGCATGCCCTCACGGGCATGCCACTAACCTTGCTGGTGTGTAGCAGGTGGGCTGGGGCGTGCTACTGAGTGGCATGGCCTAGGCTGGAGGCTTGGGCGTTGACAATGCTACACTGCGCATGGGAGCTGTGCAACGCATGGCCTTGCAGCACTTGGGCGAGCGCAGGGCCACGCGGTGCATGGAAATGCGCAAGGGCATGTGCTGCAATGCCGCGCACATGGGCATGCGGCACATGTCTGCGCGCATAGGAGTGTGCATGCCAGGCAGCCAAGGTCACTAACCTCGCTGGCCCGCATGCTAGATGTCCTGTGCGTGCCATCGTGCAAGCCAAGGCATGCATGCATACTAGGAGTCTCGTGCCTGTCATGACACGAGCCAATGCATGCTTGTAGGCTAGCCAAGGGGCATGTCCCGATTATGACTAGGACATATGCGACATCTCTAAAGATAACTCGACGTGAGGATCTAACACCTAGCCCATGTGCACCGTTTCATTTAACTTGTGGTAGTCATGTCAATTTCGTGCGCAAAAGGGTCTCCGAAATGGAGATTTCATGGGTCCACCTGGCAAAAAATTAGACGGAAATGACAATATTCACAATGTTATAAACTTATAAATTATTGAATTAAGCATTTTATAAAGCGAGATTGGCGGTGGAGACATGCAATATTCAAGCACCTACCAATTATTAACTTCTGACTGGAAATAAATAATTAAAAAAAAAAGTTTAAACAACCGGAGGAGACGCCTACAGATTAATTGCCCAAAATTGGTGGCATTCAACGGACGGTGCGTATTGCTTATTCAACAGTCTGAGAAGTGACCATCAAGCTTTGATAATAGATAATATTGGTATGTGAAAGAAATCAAATTGTTAGAACTATAAATAGAAGAGTTACGTTACATAGAAATTTTATATTCTATATATTACTTAAAAAATAAATAATTTTATTTTTTTATCTTCATATTTTATATTTTATATTTTATAAAATATAATAATAAAATAATAAAATCACATATTTTTAAGTGATATGAGCAGTGTAGAGTTTATGTCTAAAATTTTTCAAAAATAAATTTATAAATTAATATAATTTCGTATAATATATTAGATTTATTTTATAATAAAAATAAATTTATAATTTAATATATAATTAATTGACTTTTATATAATCACTTTCGAAAAAGGTATTGCAAGAAAAGACTTTCACGACGTTCTGCTATTGCTAAAGGCTTTGTACCATTTGTATTTAATTTTTAATTTTTTCCATAATTTTTATATTTCTTGTCGACACTCAAAATCTTAACACAGGTTTCGTGTCTTTAATGTGAAGCAGTGTTGCAATTATGAACATTCAGTCAACCTCTTCACTGTCTTCGGTTAACTTCCCTGACCAACACTCCCCCCTCTTGTTTTTCTCGTTTTCTACGAATCCTTGTTTACTCTCTCGTTTTAAATATTTATAGGGCTTTTCCTCCTTTTTTTTTTTTTTTTTTTTTTTTTGGTAGAGCATTTCCTCCTTGTCTTAATATATCCATTAATAGAATAGAAAGAGTGATATTATATATAGTTATGTCATAGTTGTAACTTATATTTAATTAATTGGTTCTTATTTCTAGTCTTATTGCATGTTTAAAGCATCGTGCTCTTGAATGTGATTATTTATTTGGAGTATGATTTTGTTTGTATTGATCCAGTTGATAATCTTATACGACAAGAATTTATGTGAATTTTTTGATAAATTTTCAAAGAAGTCTTTTTTGCCTGTTTTGAATTTTTTATCAGGCCTAACCCGCTAATTAAGGTACAATTTTGATAGTAAGATGAGACGAGATGAGATGACTTTAGATGAAATTTGAATAAAATATTATTAGAATATTATTTTTTAATATTATTATTGTTTTGAGATTTTAAAAAGTTGAATTATTATTATATTTTGTATAAGAATTTGAAAATTTTGTATTGATAATATGAGATAAGATGAAAAACTCTCACTATCCAAACAAGACCTAAATTTTAATATATATATATATATATTATATTATTCTATTGTACAATCGTTGCATGTATCCGTATATCATCTCTATAATTTCATGGACGTAGACACGCGATCACGTAAATTTGTATCCTGTGTGATTGATACCACCTTTGATTTATTTTTCTCTTATCATTTATAACATATTAGATGATGTTGAGGATACTCTGCCTTAATCTAAGGCTTGCCATATGTGACTTAATTCAGACCTTAATTCTAGGAGATTGCTTTGTATATACTTTCTATTCTTACATTTCATATTAATTGTAATTGATATGTAATTATTCCATACGATATATAAATTGTTATAAATGACAAATTACTCACCACTTCAAAGTGTTTCAAAGTGTGGTGGTTTCATCAAACCTTCTCATGGTATCAGAGCTCATACGGATTAACATCCATCGATCCCTCCCTTCATCTTTTCCTATGGCTGCTGAGCCCACCCTTATCCCTTTCAACACCATGATTCACATGGTAACCATCAAGCTTTCCTCTACCAACTATTTCTTATGGAAAATCCAACTTATTCCCCTTCTTGAAAGCCAATAATTACTAGGCTATGTCGATGGAACCCTTCAGTCTCCCCCACGGTTTGACCCAGCCACTTCACAGACTCCTAATCCCAAACACCTGACGTGGAAAGTCATTGACAAATGACTACTCAGCCTTTTCCTCTCCTCCCTAACCGAGGAAACTATGGCTGAGGTCGTTGGTCTCTCCACCTCTCGAGAGGTCTGGCTCGCCTTGGAAAACTCCTTCAGTTACCGCTCCAAGGCTCGAGAAATTCGTCTAAAAAATGATCTTCAGTTGATGAAGCGCGGTGCTCGATCTGTCACTGTGTATGCCCGTGCCTTCAAGGCAATCTGTGACCAGCTTCATGCAATTGGTTGTCTAGTCGACGACGTCGATAAGGTACATTGGTTTTTCTAAGGTCTTGGCTCTGATTTTCTTCCTTCTCCATTGCGCAGATGGCTGTTACGCCCCTCCCTTGTTTTGCTGATTTAATTACAAAAGTTGAGAGCTTTGAGCTCTTTCAAAAATCTCTTGAGTCTTCGGGTTCATCTTCAGCAGCGTTCACAGCCACCAACCGAAGCCATGATCATGCGAACCAGAGAGGAAATTCCTCTCGCACCCAACGCGGACGCAACAATGGCCACTCTTCTTCCAATCACGGCCATGGACGCAGCTCCTTTGGTCATGGGCGTCGCCCCTCCTCGCTACCAAATTTGCCGCACTGAAGGACACTATGCCGATTGCTGCAACCAGTGATATGCACGCCATAAGTCTTCTGCTCACCTTGCCGAGGCCTTCAATCACTCTTGCTCTATCTCTGAAAGTGAAACCCCATATTGGTACTTGGATATTGGGGCTTCGGCCCTCATGACCACCGACCCATCTATTTTGGATCACTCAAATACTTACACAGGTAAGAATTATGTAATTGTAGGGAATAATGCTTCTCTACCCATAACTCATACGGGTATTATTTCTCCAAATCCAAATATTCATTTACTTGATGTTTTGGTTGTTCCTCATCTCACTAAAAATCTTTTATCCATTAGTAAATTAACCTCTGATTTTCTGTTATCTGCTACATTTACTAATAATATTTTCACCATCCAGAATCGTCAAACAGGAAGGGTGGTGGCAACCGGTAAAAGAGATGGCGACTTATATGTGCTGGAGGGTGGACATTCAACTTTTATTTCTGTTCTTAAAAATAAATCTCTTCATGTTTCATATGATTTATGGCATGCTCGCCTTGTATATGTGAATGTTATTTATTTTTTAAATAAAAACAGTCATCTTTTTCTTATATCTTTATTGCCTTCTCCAAAACCGTGCGGTACATGCAGCGAAAAATCATCGTTTGCCTTATTCACGTAATGAACGGCGATCGTCTAATATGTTGGATTTAATTCATTGTGATATATGGGGTCCTTCCCCCGTCAAATCCACCTTAGGTTTTGCCTACTACGTTCTCTTCATTGATGATTTTTCTCGTTTCACTTGGTTATATCCTTTGAAATTAAAATATGACTTTTATGATGTTTTCCGCCAATTTCAAACATTTGTGAAAAATCAACATTCTGCTTGTATAAAAAATTTTCAAAGCGATGGCGGTGCCGAATTCACTAGTCATCTTTTCAAAGATCACCTTCGCACTTCTAGTATCCATAATCAACTCTCTTGTCCATACACACCTGCTCAAAATGGTCGCGCTGAAAAGAAACATCGTCATGTTACCGAGACAGGTCTGACTCTTCTTTTTCACTCTCACCTTTCTCCCCGCTTCTGGGTTGACGCATTCAGCACTGCAGCTTACATCATCAACTGATTGCCCACACCACTTCTTGGAGGTAAGTCACTTTTTGAGCTTCTCTATCATTCCTTTCCTAATTATTCAATTTTTCATCCATTTGGTTTTCGTGTTTATCTTTGCATGCGCGATTATATGCCTAACAAATTTTCCTCACGTAGCATTCCGTGCATTTCTGGATTATAGTCTCTCGTATAAAGGTTTTCGTTGTCTTGATCCCACCACCTCTAGGCTATATATCACCCGACATGCCCAGTTTGATGAAAATCATTTTTCCTTTCTAGATAAATCTCAGTCTCAGCCCATATCCTCTTTCCACTTTTCCAATTTTTTGGAATGTAACATGCTCCATATCGAAACCCCTCCCTTTTCTCCCAAGCACCATTCCCCACCCATTACTCCATCCGGATCTAGCCCGTGTGCTATTTGTATAAACCCAGTGAATGAGTCTTTGCAGGCTACTGACTCTCTTGCAAGTCCTTCTTCGCCGCACCCGGCCCCGAGCTCGCCTCCTGTTGAGTTTGCCACTGACCTCACATTACAAATCTCACTCCCACTCCAGCATTCCCGTTGGGTTCTCACCCTATGCTCACACGATCTAAAGTTGGTATTTTTAAATCTCTTCATCCAGCAAATATTGGTGTTTTGGGATTCTCTGGTCTTCTTTCTGCTCTGCTTGTATCTACTGAGCCTAAAGGATTCAAAGCTGCTAAAAATCCTGTTTAGCTTGCAGCTATAAATCCTGTTTAGCTTGCAGCTATGGATGACGAAGTTCGTGCCTTGCAAAATAACCACACTTGGATTTTGGTCTCGCGACCCGCTGACATAAATATTGTGGGTTCCAAATGGGTGTTTTGGACCAAATATTTGTCTGATGGGTCCGTTGAGCATCTCAAAGCTCGCCTTGTTGCCAAAGACAAGTACCTGATCTTGATTATACTAACACTTTTAGCCCTGTTATCAAGACTACCATTGTTCATGTTGTGCTTTCTATTGTCGTCATCAACAGATGACCTTTTTCGCCAACTTGATGTCAAGAATACATTTCTCAATGGTACTCTCACTGAAAATGTTTATATAGAGCAACCTCCTGGGTACATTGATCATCGCTTTCCTAATCGTGTATGTCAGTTGAAGAAAGCCCTTTACGGTCTCAAACAAGCACCTCGTGCCTGGTTTCAACGTTTCAGCTCGTTTCTTGTTCAACTTGGATTTTCCTGCAGTCGTGCTGACATTTCTCTTTTTATTTTCCATAAGCAGTCTAGCATAATCTATTTGCTTTTTTATGTTGATGATATTATTGTTACTAGCAACAATTCATCTCTTCTCAACAGCTTCACTTGCAAGCTCGATTTTGAGTTTGCCACTAAAGATTTGGGCCCTCTCAATTACTTTATTGGTCTTGAAGTTTCAACAACTGCAAATAGTCTCTTCATCAGTTAGCTAAAGTATGCAAGAGATATTCTTACTTCAGCTCAGTTACTTGACAGCAAACCGGTCCACACCCCCATGGTTGTTGCGCAACACCTATCTACTGATGGTACACATTTTTCGGATCCCACTCTCTATAAGTCTCTCATCGGTGCCCTCCAGTATTTGACCATTACACGGCCCGACCTTGCCCATGCTGTCAATTCTATTAGCCAGTTTCTCCACGCTCCAATAGAGGATCATTTTCTTGCTGTTAAGCGTATTCTTCGTTATGTCAAGGGCACCCTTCATTTTCGCCCATCTGTTACTCCTAGTGCTTTAGTTGCTTATTCTAATGTAGATTAGGCAGGCTGCCCTGACACTCGTCGTTCTATCTCTGGCTACTCTTTTTATTTTGGTGACAACTTGGTTTCTTGGAGTGCCAAGAAGCAACCTACTATCTCCCGCTCTAGTTGTGAATCTGAGTATCATGCTCTTGTGCACACTACAGTTGAACTACTTTGGCTTACGCATCTCCTTCATGATATAAAGGTCTCCATTCCACAACAACCTCTTCTTTTATGCGATAACAAAAGTACCATTTTTTTGAGTTCCAACCCTGTTTCTCATAAGCGGGCCAAGCATGTTGAGTTAGGTTACCATTTCCTTTGAAAACTTGTTATTGCTGGCAAACTTTGCACCCAGTATATTCCCTCTCACCTACAAGTTGCCGACATCTTCATCAAAAGTATTCATTGACCACTTTTTGACTTTTTCAGATCCAAACTTCACTTCTATTCCAATTTGACGCTCAACTTACAGCGGGTGTTGAGGATATTCTGCCTTAATCTAAGGCTTGCCATATGTGACTTAGTTCAGACCTTAATTCTAAGAGATTGTTTTGTATATATTTTTCATTCTTACATTTCATATTAATTGTAATTGATATATAATTATTTCATACGATATATAAATTGCTATAAATAATAAATTACTCCTCACTTTAAAGTGTGGTGATTTCATCCATCCTTTTCAGTCCTATTGATGATAATGTTTTAAAAAAAGGTAAAATAAAATCTGGGACCATAACTTGAAAAAAAGATCGCATAGATAGGGCAATGACGCTGGGAAGATGCGTGACAGTAATGCCAGACTACTACAGTTATCCGGGCAACAAAAAAGACAGACATACGTAATTTGCAGTGTTTTAATTTACAATAAGGTCGGTTGATGCCATTGTTACAGATCAGAAAAACACAATAAAATAAGGTCTCGTCAAGGGGTTGCCACGCGGACGTACGTCCAAATTGTGCGCCATTGTTTTCCCTATTTAAATATTAATTTAATAGCAATTTAATATATATATATATATAGTAATTTAGGTGTAGATGATTGAGTTATAAAGAGACTTTATTGACCAAATGAAAAGTTATTAGATCAAGTTTAAAAAATATTAAAATTGTTATAAATTTTATCACAAAATTAAATTTTTTTTAAAAATTAAGACTTTAGGTCGTGTTTATTTGTTAAAATCAACTTAATTAATTTATTTTAAATTAATTATTGATCAAACAAATTATTTTTTTAATTTTATGTAAAAAAGTTAAATTTATTTTAACTTACTTAATTCATTCAAACATATTTAAATGAAATTTAAATTTTACTTATAAAAAAAATGAAATTTAAAAAATATTATTATTCAAAAGATTTATGTGCAATTTAGGTATTGAGTTGAGAAAAAATAAGTTGAAAAAAAAATAAAAGTTAAATAAAATATTAATAAAATATTATTTTTAATATTATTATTATTTTAAAATTTAAAAATATTAAATTATTTAAATATTTTATATACAAATTTAAAAATAATAATAATAATCAATAAATAAAATGAAACTTATTATATCCGAACGCGCCTAATACAAATCACTGAACTCAACAGCACATGGAATAAGAAGATAAAATTACATTTCAACCGTAGTTTATTTTATTTTCAGAAAATATCTTATCTCATTTTATTTTATTATTATAATTTTTTTAAATTTTAATATAAAATAAAATAAATAATTTAATTTTTTAAAATTTTAAAATAAAAATAATATTAAAAAATATATTTTTATAATATTTTATTTAATTTTTTAAATTTAATATAGTATATCACACCTCATTTCAAAAAACAAACGAAACCCGAATCAACTCCTTGACTGTGCCCATCGCTTCTTTATATAAAGTCACATCCTTCCAGTACTTCCGTCCCACTAGGTAGCTCTTTCAGCTCTTTACCGTCAGACCATTTCCGCCCGCCCATAATGACTGAGGTCAAGGAACTCTTGTCGGAGAAATGGCTATCCGTCAACCACATTTCCGTCGCCAAGAGAAACAAGAAGCTCTTCTGGGCTCTTTTCGCAACTCTCTTGCTTGCTGCTGCTATTGTTGGCATCGTCGCCGGAGTTAATTCCCGAAAGAATTCCGACGACGGCGACCTCTCGGCTTCCCATGCCATACTTAAAAGCTCATGTAGCAGCACATTGTACCCTGATTTATGCTTCTCGTCTCTTGCCTCCGTCCCCGGCGCAACCGCAAAATTGTCCAGCAAAAGGGACGTCATAGAAGCGTCTTTGAACCTCACGAAAGAAGCAGTCAAACACAACTACTTGGCCGTAAAGAAGCTGATCAAAACCAGGAAGAATCTCACCAAGCGCGAAAAGACCGCTCTTCATGATTGCCTGGAGATCATTGATGAAACTCTGGACGAGCTCCACAAGGCCGTGGAAGAACTCCACGAGTACCCCAACAAAAAATCTGTGTCCCTCCATGCTGATGACCTCAAAACCCTGATTAGCTCTGCAATAACCAACCAGGAAACTTGCCTAGACGGGTTCTCGCACGATAAAGCCGATAAACACGTCCGGGAGGCTTTGCTAGCAGGTGAGATCTATGTAGAACGTCTGTGTAGCAATGCGCTGGCCATGATCAAGAACATGACAGATACCGACATAGCCAACGAGAGTAAGACGGCGAATCGGAAGCTTAAGGAGGTCGATGCGGATGAAATTAAGTGGCCGGAGTGGATGTCGGCAGCGGACAGGCGGCTTCTGCAATCATCTTCCGTGACACCGAACGTGGTGGTGGCTGCAGATGGCAGTGGCGACTACACAACTGTGTCGGCGGCAGTGGCAGCCGCACCGGATAACAGTAACACGAGGTACGTGATCAGGATCAAGGCGGGGGTATACAGGGAAAATGTGGACGTGACAAAAAAGAAGAAGAACATCATGTTTCTGGGAGATGGGAGAACGACCACCATCATCACAGCAAGCAGAAACGTGGTGGATGGAAGCACCACCTTCAACTCTGCCACAGTAGGTACGTATGCCCATTCTTCTCCCTCCTTCATTAATTACTTATCGTTAATTTCTTTTGTTCAAATTTCTAAGCTGTTCATCAGGATTTTAATTTATTTGAATAATCTGTATATGGCTATAGTATCGTAAGGGAATATGCTGTGATTGGCTGGCAGTGGGCTCCATTTTTAATAATTTTAGGTAATTGGTACGTAATTATATATTGGACAAATCTTAGTATATGGATAAGGTAGGGAAAAAAGGGCGCAATTTGGGATGAGTTGCGTATGTTTTGGCGTTTGCTACCATTTAATGACGATGGGTACTAGGTCAGTGCCAGAACTGGAGGGTCAGTGTCTCAGTGAGATTAATGCCAAAAGGCCCACTGCTTATTACCTTTTTAGTTAATTAAAAATCTCTATGATAAATTATAAGTGTCGGTAGGAATAAAAAAATCTTATAAAAATATATCTTTGACATAATTTTATAGGATATATTAAATTAAATTAATTTATAAGTTTATTTTTATGATTAAAATATTTATTCATTTCTATTGCTTGCCTTTTCGAATTTCTAAAAGCTTTAAAAAATGGTGGGTCGAGGTACCACCACCTGCTGGCTGCCCTTTGGTGCAGAATAATGCACGTAATGGCAGCATCCGGAAACCCCACCAACTAGACAAAAGGAAATGAATGAGGACACAGTATGGATATAATTCTAGCTAGGGGTCAAATTACTCATATCTATTAACTTCAATATAGCATAGAGAAATGCTATGCTCACCGTTGGGGGCTCCCGCTGGGAGCTCCGCTGGTAATTTTTTATTTTGTTTTTAGTTTTTTTTTTTAAACTTTATGATTAAATAAGTATTTTTTAATAATATTATGAATTTTTTTTTATTTTTTAAAAAATATTAAATGCGTCAGCTTCAGCGGGCTCCCAGCGGTGGGTCCCCACCCATATAGCATATTGATGCCCACAAGAATTGAAGAGCTAGCACATGGGCTTTGATTGAAAAAAAGGAAAAAAACAGAACAAAAAGTTCAATGAATTATCGTTCCGATAATTAATGTCGTGACAGACGAAGGGGACAGAGATATATATCTCCCATTCAACTCTCTCGTTGAACATGCACCACAAGTAATGTATATATATGTATAGTTTAGTCAGTAATCAAAACTGGTCATACATGAAGGAACACTTATCCATTGATGCCGTCACACGTTTACGAAGAAAACAGTCTGATCTGTTGCGTGTAATAAAACATAATTTACCAAAAAACAAAGGTACGAAGCTTTGTTCTACGGTACTTACATTGTCTTCTCGAATTACTTTTAGACTATCTGCAATCCAAATACCGAACATGCTGGAGTGTCGCTCGCAAGCGTGCTTTGCTTTACAGTTGGCCATTGGTAATTGCTTTCACTTTGCACAGGTATAGTATTTGGACTTTTCCTAACATCATCAGGAAACAAGCTAGCATGCAGCTTCCTCGACCTTTCATTCTAATAATTTATTCTGGGAAAACCGGACCGCTGTTTACTTCCCTACTTCCCAGTTCACACTTGAGAGTTGATCAAGTTTTGCATTAGTTTTTAATGTTTAATTCTGACATTAGAATAAGATGTTTGGATAATTAATAAAAATTACTTGATTATAATTTAAACTTATTAGAGTGGAAAATATTTTATCCAAAAGCCGACCGTCTTCAAGGGAACTCCCTTTTTTATTTTTCTTTTTTGGAAATTTTGAAATCTTTAGTAGAATTTTAGACTTAAAATATCACAAGGTAACACTCATTAACATCTAATTTGACTTTCAAATTTTTATGCAAAGTACTGTATGTTGTCACGTCAATAATATTAGGTTTTATAATTTATTAAAAATTTATATAATTTTTGAAAAGCTGTTTACACATGAATATTGGACAGAACATGAGGTTGTGTTTTAGATGATTTCAGACTGTTTGAAAATGAAATAATTTGTAAAAATCTTTGAACGTCAATTCTGAATCCAAACATGTCATCAGCTCTAGCTCTCTTCACGGAACAATTTGTCCAGCTTTGCCCTTAATTGGCCTCTTCCGGAGTCCGATTACAACGGGAACGGCCACGCCATTGAACTGATCTGGGGGTGCTTTGATGCTTTATCCCTAATCCCTGGTTCTCCCAAGATGAGCATGCAGTCACAATCTAGTCTGACGATGCATGATGCGTCAATGAATATTAGAAATATTTATGATCGATGCAGTTGAAAGCACATGTTAGAGGATAAGCATCATCTGACAGCTCTTGAATGCATGGGGCCGTACGTAGATACCATTTATGATCGATGCAGTTGAAAGCACATGTTCATATATCTAGTTTTTTATGATTTATATGATCATATATATATATCTGCTTCATTAATATCTCATATATAAACTGGATCGATTTACATAAATTAATCACGTTTCCATGCATGTTGTTGCAGCCGCGGTCGGAGAGGGATTCCTAGCACGTGACATAACCTTCCAAAACACGGCCGGTCCTTCAAAGCACCAAGCCGTAGCTCTCCGTGTAGGTGCTGACCTCTCAGCATTCTACCGATGCGACATGCTTGCGTACCAAGACACTCTTTACGTCCACTCAAACCGTCAATTTTACGTGGGCTGCCTTGTGGCCGGCACGGTCGATTTCATCTTCGGCAATGCCGCCGCCGTGCTACAAGACTGCGACATTCACGCACGGCGCCCGAATTCTGGCCAAAAGAACATGGTGACAGCCCAAGGCCGAACCGACCCCAATCAGAACACTGGAATCGTGATCCAGAAGAGCAGAATCGGAGCCACTTCTGATCTGAAACCCGTTCAGAGTAGCTTCCCCACGTATCTCGGCCGGCCATGGAAGGAGTACTCTAGGACCGTCATCATGCAGACTGCGATAAGCGATGTAATCAACCCTACCGGATGGCACGAGTGGAGCGGGACTTTTGCCCTTAACACGCTGTTCTATGGGGAGTATCAGAACACCGGGGCTGGCTCTGGAACCGCGAACAGGGTGACATGGAAAGGGTTCAAGGTAATCACCAGCGCTACCGAGGCCCAAGCTTACACTCCAGGAAGCTTCATTGCTGGTAGTAGCTGGTTGGGATCCACCGGTTTCCCATTTTCTCTTGGACTTTGATCCAAAGCCTGTGTTTTCGTTGTGCCTGTGGTGCCAATAAGGGTAGTAGAAGTAGCAAGGCTTGCTATAAATTCGATTATTTAACGTAAGAATTAGTGCATGCGAAGGTCCGCCCGACATCATGAATTGTCCTCCGTCGGGCATAGCCAGAGTGTCACTTTCAAATTTTCATTGCTAATTAGCTCGATCGAGCGCATTTTGCCATTTGAGAAGATCTTATGTATTTTCGTGATATATTATTTTGAAAATAAGAAATAAAATTGGCATGCTCAGGTTTATGAAAACAATTAAAATAGAGCCATCCACGCAGGACTGTTCACCCTACCTGAAAATGGCATATCTCAGTTTGCAACTTCTGAAAAATAAAAAAATAAAAAAATAAAAACAACAAATCCGAACTGATTTGGATATTACCCGACCCGATTATTATTATTATTATTATTAATTTTTTTTTTGTTGGGTGGTGTAAATCTTGAATCTTGAGTTTAATTGGAGTAGTTCGTATTTAGAAATGAATTGAGATGGATTGAAATGGTTTGTAAATAGTATAAAAAAAGTTAAATTATTTATTATATTTTATATGTGAATTTGGAAAAATTGTTTTAAAATTTGAAAATATTGAATTGTTTATTATATTTTATATGAAAATTTAAAAAAGTTATAATAATAAGATGATATAAATTGAGATGAAGTGAAGTAAGTTTTGATCTTGACAGAGGAACGAGGATCTTGCCTTTTGGAATCGAATTCTTTTATTGGGACCTTTGTTGATGACCGACCACGTTCTCTCCCTGTCTGTCTACACAACATTTTATTAGTAATTGTTGTTTGAAAAAAAAGATGGCTGAAATCGTGTCACCTATGTTTTCACGGAAACATGCTTCTCTTTACAGGATTTATTGGCGCAATTACCGGTTTCGGGGAGAGAGAGAGAGAGAGAGTTAGCCAATTACGCACCACCATTGGCGCTGATGCTGCAAATGGTCGTCTGACTATTGGTATCTCTCTCTGATTACTAGATCTGAATGACAAAGTGAGATTTAGTACATAATTATCATCCCGATATTGCTGGGCCAGGGCAACCGGGTATTCAATTAGGATACTTTACCCCCTTATCAGAACTTAATTTAATTATTCCGATAAAATTTAATTTATAAAAAATACAATTAAATAAGATTATTTTATAAAATAAATTTGATAATTACATAGATACTATCTGATTTGAGTAACACTGAGCTACAGCTGGGGGCTCCGGCTTGTGTACTTTATATGTTTTCTTTTTTTTTTTTCTTTTTTTACGTATATTTTTTTAACATTTTTTAACTATTTTTAAAAAATAAAAAAATTCACAAAAGTATTAAAAATACTTCCCTAATCACAAAGTAAAAAAAGAAAAAAAAAATTCTAGAAAGAGCCTTCAACGGGAAGATTAGTATTGTGCATTTGAATTATAGATATATGACACAATCAAACCAATAAAATGTTGAATTGAATCGTACAGCCTCAAATGAGGCTATTAGTCATTTTTTTACTTACTGTTTTATTTTTCAATTATTTAGAAAAGAGAATAGTAAACAGTTGACTATTAGAATAAGTCACACGTGCTTTTAAAAAAAAAAAATGTAGATACATGCATAACCCACTTGAAAAATTCAATTTCTTTTAACAATAGACTCTATATTTTTTTAAAAAAAATATACAAGACTTATATACCTAAAATTATACGTAACACTACTTTTTTTATAAATCACATATTGTCACTATCAAGGTGGTAGTCCGATTGGCCGATATTAGGAGATCGTTTTTTCTCTCGTTTGTCTGAAGTCACAAGTTAGAAACGACTTGCCTTGGTGAAATTTGAGAACCAAAACCTTAGGAGCCTTTTCTTGCTGGCATCTTGGTAGAGTTGTCGTGACAGACGCCACTTGAAATCAATAGTTATGACTCAAATCGAATATATTACTACAAGTGAGGGCGTTGTGGTCACGCGTAAAGAGAGAAACTACACTTGCCACCCTCCCCAGTCTCCACTCTTTTAAAAAATAAAAAATAAAATCTTGTCCTATTAATCATAACAGGGAGATGGCCGATAACGTACGTGGACCAACAGCATATGATTCATGATGTTTACTTTGTAATTTTGTTAGTGATTATGTGTAAATTTCTTAAACCAGAAGCATCGAAGCAATAGATTCTGTCTTCTAAAAAGACATCTCAACCAACCCGAAGCTCCCTGATTACCCTCCATCCTTTCCTTTTTAGCCCTCTACCACCCACTTTACCTTTAAGGCCTCCTGGCTAGCTAGCTGCTAGAAAACCACAAAGAAATCTCTTCAGTCTTCACTTCTCAATCGCCTGACGAAAATTAATTAATATGGATGATCCAATCAAGTCCTTCAAGGGCTATGGCAAGGTAGATGAGCTTGAAGAGCAGGCCTTCCGGAAAAGGACGCGCAGGCGTCTCTTCATCCTCGTCATCTCTACCATCGTCTTGTTGACGGTGATCATAGGTGCTGTTGCCGGGATTTTGATAC
This sequence comes from Juglans microcarpa x Juglans regia, assembly GCF_004785595.1. Classification (NCBI taxonomy): domain Eukaryota; kingdom Viridiplantae; phylum Streptophyta; class Magnoliopsida; order Fagales; family Juglandaceae; genus Juglans; species Juglans microcarpa x Juglans regia. The sequence continues at coordinate 24,162,155 of NC_054595.1, forward strand.
ACAGGCGTAACAACTCATCGCACATATCTAGCCCTGCTCCGGCGACCCAGTTGAATCCCGCCGCGTCACTAAAAGCGATGTGCGGCGTGACTCAGTATCCGAGCTCGTGCTACTCCAGCATCTCCTCCCTGGACACCACCAACACCACCGACCCAGAGGTCCTCTTCAAGCTCTCTTTGCGCGTCGCCATCAAAGAGCTCTCCGAGCTCGCCGACAAATTACCCGCCAAGCTCATTGCTGGGACCAACGATACTAGAGTAAGAGATGCTCTAATCGTCTGCCAAGGACTTTTCGAAGATGCGGTGGACCGTCTCAATGACTCGATATCATCCGTGGAAGTTGGTCATCAGGGTGAGAAGCTCTTGTCGTCGGCGAACATCAGTGATGTGAAGACGTGGCTGAGCACCACCATCACCGACCAAGAAACCTGCTTGGACGCACTCCAAGAAATCAACTCCACACTTCTCGAAAACGTGAAGACCGCCATTCAGAACTCCACCGAGTTTTCCAGCAATAGTTTGGCCATTGTGACCAAGATTCTAAGTTTACTAGCCAACTTCAACACTCCGATACATCAGAGGAGGCTGCTTGGGTTCGGAGGGAAATTTCCGGATTGGGTTAACTCGGGTGAAAGGAGATTACTGGAGAAATCCAACGCGACGGCGCATGTGACTGTGGCAAAGGACGGGAGCGGGGACTACACGACAATCAAAGCAGCGGTGGCGGCGGTGCCAAAGAAAAGCGAAACGAGATTTGTGATTCATGTAAAGGAAGGAAAGTATTTGGAGAATGTGATATTGGACAAGAACAAGTGGAATGTGATGATGTATGGGGATGGGAAGACGAAGACCATAGTCTCCGGCAGCTTGAACTTTGTGGACGGCACTCCCACCTTCTCCACCGCCACTTTCGGTACGTTTCTATCTGTCTTATCCCTACAACATTATTGTCTTAATTTAATTGGGTTGTCCTCTAAATAATATCACCATTTTAACACTACTAAAGAAATAGGATTTCATTTATAAGAATTATGTAGGTAAAACTAAAATTACAAGCATTGGGGCCCAGAATGAGAGCAATTTGATAGAGAAGTTAGAACCCGTGCGCCCATGTGAAACTCTCAGCTTAGTCAGAAGGAAACCCGTGAGTGGGGTCCTGAGGGGGCCGATCGATATGGTGAACGAGGAGAAAGCCACATGGTTTACGAGTAACCATGTGAATTGGATGCGCCATTAGTACTCTTACCTAAAAATTCGGTACCAACTTTGCTTTGCCGCAAAAGAGGACAACGATCTTGAAATTCGATTAGAATATAGATTCCATGTTTGTGTTGTGTGGATAGTTGATACCCCACCTCCATTTGCTCTTACTATATCCCTACTTGATCACTTTTGATTGGGTATTATCTGAATGTTTATGTTTTGATATTTTCGGGCTGGGTGGGTTCCTTCACTTGTAGTGATCATAAAAGTCAGTTTCTTGATTACTACCATTTGTTTCACATTAATACCCTTTTTCTCTTTTTGGGCACGAGCCTGAGTAAGGAGTACTAACCAGAGAGTATGTGATGTTGAGCACAGCTGTTGCAGGGAAGGGCTTCTTTGCAAAAGATATGGGATTCATTAACACTGCAGGTGCTGAAAAGCACCAGGCAGTCGCACTCCGGTCTGGCTCCGACCGCTCGGTGTTCTACCGGTGCTCATTCAATGGCTTCCAGGACACCCTCTACGCCCACTCAAATCGTCAGTTCTACCGTGACTGTGACATTACTGGCACCATCGACTTCATCTTTGGCAATGCGGCCGTGGTGTTCCAGAACTGCAATATACAGCCGAGGCAGCCCTTACGAAACCAATTCAACACCATCACGGCTCAGGGAAAGAAAGACCCGAATCAGAACACTGGCATCTCGATCCAAAAATGCTTCTTCTCTCCGCTGGATAATCTCACAGCTCCAACATACCTTGGTAGGCCATGGAAAGTCTACTCCACCACTGTCATCATGAAGTCTGAAATTGGGGCATTCTTGAATCCGTTGGGCTGGAAGGAATGGCTCTCCGGTGTTGAGCCGCCCAGCACCATTTTCTATGCAGAGTACCAAAACACTGGGCCTGGATCGACTGTAGACCAAAGGGTCAAATGGGCTGGTTTCCAGCCCTCTCTAACCGCAGATGAGGCCGGGAAATTCACTGTGGAATCCTTCATACAGGGTAGCGGCTGGTTACCGGAAACAGATGTGAATTTTGATGCTTCTTTATGATCCGAAAATATGGATTGAGATGTTTGATTCCCGAGACTTTTTTCTTCTCGTTTCCGACACAAATTTTGTATACGCTGGTAGTAATTTTGGTTTTGCTTGTTTGTAACATTCTTAATTAGTATTATACACGACACACTCCTGGCAATTTTTACTATGAAGGATGTATGATACAAACAATACATTTCACAGCAAAGAGAATTTTTTATTTTTGTAAAATGATATTATTTTTTATATGATATTTAATGAAAATATTGCTATTTGTGTAAAGTATTGAATTAATTGCTTTTGACTGCTTTTCTATAGATTGTGATTTCTTTCAAATCGGAGTCGGCTATATTCTTAGTGCTGTGCTGGCAATAACGACATTTAAAATAATAAATTTCAATCAACAACATCATAGTGGAATAGTCTTTGTTGCCTTGTCAGCGAACTAGATTGTCAAATTGTTACTAATTCGATTATTAGTAGTGCTTTCCAAATTGTCAAACAAGAGGGCTAATCTGGATTGGCTTTAATTTCCAAATTTGGGAGTCATACTTTGAAAAAGAAAATGATACTTCCACCAAAAATTGTGTATCGATCAGTATTTTTTTTTTTAAAAAAAAATGTTTGTGTATATTTGTTTTTAGTATTTTTTTTTTAAAAAATAATTAACACAAATAATTTCTTTTCAAAAAAATTACGCAACCGATACTGAATTTGGTAGCTTTTTCTCGATGGCTTCAACAACTAGCTTTGAAAATGAGGGAATGTGGCAAGCATTATTGTCACCAAAATATATCAAGATTTTTTTTTTTTTCCTTCACAAAATAAAGGTTGAAGGGGCGATCAAAAATGGTTTACTTAACCAAGAAGTGACCATAATAGCACCTAATTCGTTAGAGAGCTAGAGAGAAAGGGTCTAGATGGCAAGAACCGCATGCACTCCCTATAAGTCAGACTTGAGTTATAGCCTAATTCCAATCCCATGAGGATATCAATGATCTATGAACTAATAAATTACCATTAATCCTGAACGCTTTCCGTTGTGAGATTCAACCATAAGATTTAGTACCATTAATAAATTGATGGACTACTAAACTACCACTCTTGTTGGTATCAATAATAAAGATTGAAAAATAACTTATCATTCTTTTTATTTTTTTTAAACGACTGGTGTCAAATTATTACAATCTACGGTTTATTTATTGATCCTTGACTTTTTAACAATTTGTGTATGAAGGCCTAACAATTAAGATTAATTAAAAATATGTGACGTGACACAATCTCAATCATCTAATCTTGATACTACATTTTAGTAGGCCTTTTAGGTAAAGTGTGCGACTCATAATGTGTGTCTTAATTTATTTTTTATTTTATTTTATTTTTTCTTAAATGCAGAAACTAGAACTTCTATTACCGTAAATATTATTATTATTTTAATAATAATGAGAAATTATAATTTTTCATTGCGTAATACCAAATTCACTATTCAGTTTTGAATTCTGGGTGCAGTGGGGCACACAGTAAGAGCAGGCCCGCGTGTTTGAGGGAAAACATGGGGCCGCCGGTTGACAAAATAGACACGATCAGACTTAGTCAGCTCTGGTGGGGTTCTAGAAGAAGCTGCAAAATCCATAAGCCTATTAAAAAAATATATATATTTTAACTATAAAATAATTATATAAATTAAATTATCGGCGTGATTCGTTAAATTATTAAATTTATTAGATGAAATCATATTCTAAATTATTTTGGTGTAATTTATTAATGGACGTAGGAAAAAAAAAAAAAAAAAAGTGCGTGAAATCGACGCGGAAATTTGCGACTGACAGAGCCAGTCCCTACGTTTTCCGCCGACCATCCTTTCCCCATTTCAAACCGCTCTGCCAGCTGCTGCTTCTTCTCTCCGCATCTCATTCACGTTTCCTGTTCTCGATTTCACTTCTGCTATGGCTCCCCCCGTCACTCTCGATACCATCAATCCCAAGGTCTCTTCATTTCCACTCTCTCTAGTTTTTCATTTTTTGTTGTTATTGAATATTACTTTTGCAAAGCTTGTATCTTTGTTTTATTTGGTTTAATGATCTTCGTCCATATCGACTCTTCGTAAAATATAAGTTTGACCTCCTGATTTGCAGCGAGTTCACTTCTCCAGCAAATTTGATTGGTGTTTTAATGGGTACATCGATTCTATTGACCTTGAACACCATAAGAGTTGACAAATTTTAGTTCATATCGAACGATTCTTTGACCTATTTCAGGAGTCCCCAGCAACCATGGCTGAGCATATGAAAGAGTTGTTTTTAGAGTCGGAAGAATGTAAAAGCATCATCTCCTAGTTATTTTTCTATGTTGACGTTTCTAAAAAATCTCCAGCTCTAACAAAGGTTTAAGAAATAAAAATTGACGAGTGAATAAGAGGTCCTCTACTCTTGTTTTTTTCACCATTAAAAATTATTTTTTAAAATGTCTTTTTCTAGTATTTGAGGCAGTTGCCGAAATATGTTATCTTCTGGATATGATTATTCACAACTAAGCGACTCTTTTCCCAGGTTCTCAAATGTGAGTATGCTGTCCGTGGTGAGATTGTCACCCTTGCCCAGGTAATATGAGAAGCCATATTGCTTAGAAGCCCTGCAGAGCAGTTATTGTCCAATCTTTTTTATTCCTCCCTAAGCATCATTTTTATTGTTCTCCTGTCACAGAGACTACAACAAGAGTTACAGAGTAACCCAGGTTCTCATTCCTTTGATGAGGTATGGTTCTTGTCTTTCGCATGTTATTTAGATTGAACATTTCTTTGCCTAGGCAGGCATTATATGTTTCCCTGGCCGAATGCAGCCTATTTTCCCTTGCCACACCTCCATTTCAAAGCACCAATAAACAATTGTTATGTCTCGTTACCAATACGTAGTAAATTATTTCAGATAAACTTATTTGCTGCTATGATAGAAGTCAAGGTTTGATATTCAGACTCACAAACTAGGCCATATCTAACGAGAACTACCATAGGTAAATTAGTAGCAGCATCTAACAAGAATAATATTGGATTTTTTTTTTTAATAGTTAAGAATATTATTGGAAATTAGAGATGAAAAGATGGTTTTGTTTCCTTCGGGTAGCAAATAGCGATTTTATTTTTCAAAAAAAGTAATGAATCAATATTAAAAGCAGCGCACTCAGATTTCTATAGTCTGTATGGAAAGATAGAAAAGCACGTCCTGCTAGATTCACGCTCTAGTCACAACCTCAAATAAGTTCTTTGAAATCGATGCCCCAATGTCTAGTTCCTATGACAATAATTGTATTCGAGGTACTGACTTTCATTCATCTTATACAGATACTTTATTGCAACATAGGAAATCCTCAATCTCTTGGTCAGCAGCCCATTACATTTTTCAGAGAGGTTGGTTTACTCTCAATATGTGCTAGGAGCACCCGCATTAATACAATTAAATGAATGCTTAATTTAATGCCTGAGTAATCCCTGTTAGGTTCTTGCCTTGTGCGACCACCCTGCTATTTTGGACCGGAGTGAAACACAGGGTCTGTTCAGGTACTGAAAATTCACAGCTATTTATATGCTATTTGGTCATCTAAGGCGATAGATACCTGCCGCAAGTTTTTGTAACAATCTGACTTCAGTAAAAACTTACACTAAAGCAATTTTTCAGATATACATGTTTTTAAAATTGATTCTTGAACCATTTATGACCCTTCCTAGATAAAGATTCTGGCTTTGTCTTTGGCAGTGTGGATGCTGTACAGCGAGCTAGGCAGATTCTGGATCAAATACCAGGAAGAGCAACTGGTGCTTATAGTCACAGTCAGGTACTGATCACCTTGTCCACCCCAGGGAATTTGAAGAGAAATTGATTCTATATTTCATCGTCCATGTTGGGATGTCATATGACTGGTTTGTTGTTCCTTTGCACCTTCAGGGTATCAAGGGATTACGTGATACAATTGCTGCTGGTATTCAAGCTCGTGATGGTTTTCCTGCGGATCCAAATGACATATTCTTGACAGATGGTGCAAGCCCAGCAGTAACTTTCGAGCTCATTATTTTTTGTTTTTATTACTTCCTGTGTTTTCCAGTTGATACATAATAACAGATTGTGTTTTCTTATTCATAGGTTCATATGATGATGCAATTACTAATAAGATCAGAAGAGGATGGAATTTTCTGTCCCATTCCTCAGTACCCGTTGTACTCTGCTTCAATTGCTCTCCATGGTGGCACACTGGTAAGCTTCTAACTTTGGGGGCTACAATCAGAAGCTCAATTCATCTGGCTAATTAGTTCTGTTCAACTGATAACTTTTAGCTGGCTTTTTCGGCGATTGGCCTATATTCTTTTTGTAGCATATATTAAAAATTTGACCAGATATGGTTGCTTGGGAGTTGGAAAATGTATATTTCATTTATACTTTTATGAATTTTCTTTCAGTCTTAGGCATGTTCTTTTTTTTTTATCTGCAGGTTCCTTACTATCTTGATGAAGAAACAGGATGGGGACTGGAAATTTCTGAGCTTAAGAAACAATTGGAGGCTGCCAAGTCCAAGGGCATTGCAGTTAGGGCCTTGGTTGTTATAAATCCAGGCAATCCAACGGGGCAGGTAAGCTATAAGTAGGTTTAAGAAGAAATGTTTTTACTAGAAAAGTATCTAAATTTCACGCGAAGGAGAATGCCCGAAGATAAGTGTCAACTTTTGGCCACATTTCACGAGATGACCTTTTTTTGGTAATGCCTGAAGGTGCTTGCTGAGGAGAACCAGAGGGACATTGTGAAGTTCTGCAAGAAAGAAGGCCTTGTTCTACTGGCGGACGAGGTTGGTTAATTCTACTTAGTAACTTAAGATGCATATGCACTTAAAAAAAAAAAAAAAAAAAAAAAAACCTAAGATGCATATTCATCTTGCAACTCTATCAAATAGAGATTTGGATGCTTCTGAGGAGCTAGATTTGATTTTGTTTGGTTTATAATTACTTCATTGCTCTTTGTTCTATTGAGTACTGTGTCGAATTTAGATCTAATGTCCAATAATCTTCATACAGGTTTATCAGGAAAATGTTTATGTTCCTGAGAAAACATTCCACTCGTTCAAGAAGATTTCTCGTTCTATGGGGTATGGGGAGGAGGACCTCTGCCTGGTATCTTTTCAGTCGGTCTCTAAAGGTATGCTGGATTAATAAATTGATCAAGAAAATAAGTGAGAAGAGCTTCTGCAAATCATTAGATGCAGATTTAAGAGGCATGCGTTTCTTTGGTTTCTTCAGGCTACTATGGGGAGTGCGGGAAAAGAGGAGGTTACATGGAGGTCACTGGATTCAACGCTGATATAAGGGAACAAATATACAAAATGGCATCTGTCAATCTTTGTTCTAACATCTCTGGTCAAATTCTTGCAAGCCTTGTTATGAGCCCACCCAAGGTTAATTTTATCGTCTCTTTAGATTAGTGCTGTTGTCTCTTCTTTGTGTTTTCGGTTTTCTTCATAATTTTATTTTATTTCTACTTATGGTTTAGGATTAGACAAGCTTAATTTTAGCAAGCTTGAAATAGGTTCTTGGGACAATTGGGTCAAACCAGGTCAGAAAGTTCTAACTTGAGACCGTTGACTCTTGATCATGAGTTATGAGAGTTCAATCCTTCTGAATTATAATTTGCTTCAACCAATGATATAATATTTACATGTGCTGGGGGGTGTATCTGGTCTTTGAAGTAGGCAATTTTTTTAATAGAAGATTCCATAATCATGTTGCCATAAGGCATGAATGCGTGGAAATGAGTTGCTATAGAAGTTCACATGGTGAACAATTTATTGTCTAGTATAATATCAACCGCAATTCACATTCATTTGCTAGAAATGACATTAAAGGGATGTATGCAGGTTGGTGACAAGTCGTACAAATCATACTGTGCAGAGAAAGAAGGAATTCTAGCATCATTGGCAAGGCGTGCAAAGGTTAGTCAACTGAACAAAATTAATTCTATGGGATGAATCAATGACGACAAATTAAAGAAAAAGGGCATTTAGTTAGAAAGGACCTGGTGTAGGATCTGTTATCATGTGGAAAGTTGTGACTTGTGCTTGGTAGTGGGAAAGGATATGAATATCCTGCGTGAGTTTCTAATAATCAGATTAAACCATTGATTAATTCTCATGTGGTCTCGGATGCGGTGTTTCCCGGAAATCTTTATTCATTTATGGCATCTTGCCTCCATATTAACCTTTTCAGAAACTCTTGGTTCCTACAAGGATTTTTTTAGAAAGTTTATTGCTGCATATGATTGCTCTCATATGTTATTTATTGTTTTATAACAGGCACTAGAAAATGCAATTAACAATTTAGAGGGAGTATCATGCAACAAAGCAGAAGGGGCAATGTATCTCTTTCCCCGTATTTACCTGCCCCAAAAGGCTATTCAAGCAGCAGAGGATGCAAATATCGCCCCGGATGCATTCTATTGTCGTCGCCTCCTTAATGCAACAGGAATTGTTGTTGTTCCTGGTTCTGGCTTTGGACAGGTTAGTATTTGTTAACTTCTGCCGTTGGTGTATTAATGTGGCATATCACTTCAGATGAGTCTATTGGAAGTTTAAAAACAGTCTTGTTAGCAAGTCAATGGCCATGAACATCAAATAGTCTTCTTTTTTCTCTCTAGTTAGTGATGGAAATCAAACCCTACCAACAAACCCTGTATTTTCATTTGTCATCATCTTTCAGAGGTGTTAAACTGAGAGTTTGTTTGTATTTGTAATGCTTGCTTTGTCAAAGGTAACTGGCACCTGGCATTTTAGGTGCACAATACTCCCTCAAGAGGATAAGATTCCTGCTGTTATCTCCCGTCTGACAGACTTCCATAAGGGATTCATGCATGAGTTTCGTGACTGAAGGATTCATGGATGAGTTTCGTGACAGTACACAATAAGGCGTACCCATTTTGGCAGTACATGGACATTAATGTTCCCATACATTTTAGACTTTTTTTTTTTCTTTTTGTATGAAGACTGAAGAGGATCCTTCAATAATTTTTTTTATAAAGAGGAAAATGTTTTGGTTAAGCATTTTTTATTGTGTCTACTGACACTTGTAAGTGAATTAAAGAAGAGAGTGAATTATTGGAGGCCAAGATGCAGTTGGTTGGCGATTGCTCTCGTACTTTAACAAGAACAAGTGGTGGAGAGCTTGACACCGCTTTTTTTCCTGCAAGCTTCTCATGTCAATTTTCTTTATGGAAAGAGAGGAGAAAGTAAACGCTAAAATAGCAGATTTAACTGTCTGAGACGTGGTGGATGTAACAAGCAAGATGGATCCCCAAAGAAAAAATTGCAACTTCTGCGGAGCTCTGGTCTGCTTTACATACTTCCTGTACGTGTTGGTAAGCGGCTTCTTCATTCATCTCTCTCTCTCTCTCTCTCTCGGTTTTCGCATTTTTCGACTGGATTGCATCCTGGTGTAGTCACATGCCATTGCCCAATGGACGGTTTGGTCCCAACGTACACGGAATATTGGTTTTAATTTCCGAGCTGGATTGAATTTAGACATTAGGCCTCCACTGTTTTTTACAATTTCTCTCAACTTATTTCATCTTATCTATTTATTATAATTTTTTTAAATTTTCACACAAAATAAAATAAACAATTGAACTTTTTAAAATCTCAAAATAAAAATATATATTTTAATAATATTTTATTTAACTTTTAATTTTAATCTCAACTCATTTCATTTCATCTGTAAAAACAAATGAGGCCTCAAAAGCCATTAAATTTAGAGCTACTATCTAAAGAGCACAGGAAAAAGCCATAAAAGTTTTGTAAAGCATTTTTTATAATTCATTTTTATGATGGAGGATTGAAGAGTGGGTTAATCTTTAAAGGAAAATCCTATAGATACACAAAGGAATCATACACGCACTAATGTGGTAGGGTAGTGTGTTACGTCTCTCCCTTTTTTTTTTTTTCCCTCCCTCCCCTCGTTCCCCTCCAATGAGATGGAGAAGCTATTGAGACAAGGGGCTATGTTTTGCTATCACATTGGCCTCCCAACCAAGGGGCTTGAGTGAGGGACATGAAGTGGATGATGGGGGGCATGGAGAGGGGGTTAGGGGTCGAGGTTCCTAATGACTTGAGGGAGTATGTGAGGAAGGGTGGCCAAGTGGCAACCAAAGCCTTGGTTCAATGAAGGGGCTCCCAACTGAAAATGCTACATGGGAGAGTGTTTGGGTTCTCAGTGATCAATTCCAAGATTTGGACCTTGAGGACAAGGTCGGTCTTAAAGGGGGGAGAATTGATAGAGATCCAAGAAGGGTCATTCGTAATGCCACTAGGAAGGCTAGGCGTGTCGAGGCTAGGAGGGTGGCATTGGAGTGCATGCATAGCTCGAGTGATGAGTCATTAGATACCCAAGACAATGTCAACTAGAGGAGAATCGTTGTTAGCCAAATTCTTTGATTTTAGGGATTGATTGACAAATCCCTCGAATTTAGGAGAGGAGGCAAACCTCTTGATTTTAGGAGATTGGGCGGTTGCTAGAGAATTGACCGAATATCTCATTCAAATTAGAGATATTATCTATTTGTTAATTTGTTCGAGTTTGTATCCTTTATTTTAGGAGTTGTTGGGATTGTTTCCTTAATTTTAGAAGTTTGACTTGTTTTGGGATTGTGATTTCAAATTTGAAAAGAAGTTGTTAAAGGGAATAAATGGGAGAAGGCTAGCTGAACCCTAGTACTATTTATTTCGAGTTTGCATTGTAATTGAGGCATTATGCTATTTTCAATAAAAGTGAAGTTTATGCTTTGTCACCCTAATTTTTTAGAATTGAGTGTCAGCCCGAGTTAATTTTAATTTTCACCATTATACCAATCAAATCTTGGTGTATTCATGAGGTAACCCTAGATTCAATTACCCAACACGCCACAAACACTTGAGTGAGAGTGAGGCTTCCATCACATCTCCTAGTGCCCGCTCCCTGTGTCGGCCATGGTGGTCGAGGACCACCTCATGGTGGACAAAAGATGCCGGCGGTCCAAGGGGCACCACCGGCATGGAGCGCCGATAAGAAGGTTACCGAGAGAGGGAGGTGCTTTATCGAGAGAGAGAGGCGCTGCTCGGGGAGAAGGGAGAGAGAGAAAGGCTCCGATGGCTGGGGGAGAAGCTTACGTCGATGAGGGGCTGGGTGCAATGGCGCAATTGGGCTGCGACAACGGCGTTGGTAGCATCGAGAGGGAGAAGCCATGTGAGAGGGGTTCAATTTCGGGAGGAGAGAGAGAGAGGCCGCACTGTGGGGGGCTAGGTCCAGTCAGGAGGTCATCGGTGAGGGGAATGACTACTGGTGGTGGTTGACGACGAGCTGCGGTGGCGCTACTGTGGCTAGGAGATCGAGTCGTGTGAGGTGCACGGCTGAAGGGAGAAAGATAAGAGAGAGGGAATGTGGGAAATGAGGGATCGGGAACAATGGATATATCAGCGTGTGAAATCCTTTTGTAGGATCCCTTTGTCTCTCTAACAACCCTCATCTTCAAAACACCCCCCTCCCCCCCCAAAAAAAAAAGAAAAAAAAAGGACATCAATTTTACTCGACCAGTAGTCTTCTCTTCATTAAGAGACTTGAAATGCACATTGCACAATGGGGAATTTGTCTTTTGTTTAATGCTCAATGATAGTTATTGCAAGGAAAGCAACCACAGGAGTTGTGGCCAGGAAAATGGGAGTTATGCCGGTTCATCATCTTACGTGCTTGTTCACTGGCTTTCTGCATGTGCTCCGAGTGTTGCTGCTGGGCTGCAGATCTCAATTCTTCAGCTTTTCTATGAACAACTGCCATTCTCTTCACCAACTTCTCTTCCAAGTTTGATGTCATCCTTTGTATTTTCACCTGAAGAATCGTTTCGGAATACAGTTAGATGAGCCAGAGGAAAGAGTTCCAACGACTCCAGAAAGTAAAATCCAGGCAACCATGGAGAGACTAGGCAATCGTTTTGATATGTTAATTCAAATAATGGATTCTGATCAACCCACTATACTCCAGTCAGTTAGAATACCGAATTTTATTGACAAGAAAAAAGTAAACATTCCCTCTCTTTAAGAGTGAAGCAAATTGATTTAGCTTACACAAAAGCAGAACGAGAAGCATGTAGATATGGCTATATTCACTCTTGAAAAAACAAGCATTCTCAAATGATAGGTGGAGCTGTGTCCCATGGCAGTGGGTGGCTCGAGGACCAAGTCAACAGCAAAGCCTGACAAAGCCTTCGAAACACATCAATATAATAGCCCCCCTTTGACTGAAATGCAATGACGAATTCATGAAGTAAGGTCACATTTAGTATATGGAGTTACAAAGAAAAATTCTATTCTTGTCACCACATATTACTTACTGTACATAATTTTTTATTTTTTTCTTTTATTAAATGTGTGGTGCGAGAGTAGAAGAATTGAATTAGTTTAAGAAAATTAGAGCCAGAGGCGTGGAAGTCTACGTTTCTTGTTCGCCATGCTTGCATTTTCAATGCGAAGAATTAACAGTCGGCCAAAGAAACAATCCCTTCTTGAATGGGAAGCAACAAAAATTTTTGAGAAAGAAAAATCACACTAGAGCCTGAGAAAATACCTCAAGCTTTCTTGATTGAGCTTCTGCTTTTGCATTTTGAAGGTTCACCCAAGCTTGAATTTTTGCTGCTTCTCTTTGATACCTGTAATGACCCATATTCACAATTGGTAACCAGCATTCTGCATGATAATAAAACCTTACAAGCCAATTTACCTGAGGCAGCACTTGGTCTTTTCCTCTTCTTTCCACGCGGCAGCTCTGGAGTCTGAAACACTTTTCCTGCTCATGTTTTCTGTATCGAAATGTCTGAGGCTCTTTGACACTTCTTCTTCCTCCTCTTCCCTTGAGCTCCAATTCGACGCGACGGAGTCGTATTGCGCCCCAAGTTGTAGTTTGGCTAAATGGCACTCTTGCAGCTGTGCAACGTCAATGGTGCTGTCGGCGCCAGAGTTCGCCAAGGCCAATGGCCCTGACCTATTTGCAGGCGTGTTATGGTGGGCAGGGGATGGGCTCTTGAATGGCGTGTGGCACCTAGAAGTAGTAGAACTGCCGAGTGGAGTCATCTCCGTCCCAGCATCTCGGTGATGCACCTCATAAACCCCGTCTGTGCAGGCATCTTTCATGCTTCCAGCCGCTTTGTTTTTGAACAAGAATTCTTCTTCAGTGGACTCTGAGTATCTGAAATTGGGAAAAATGGTTTCTATGTCGTCCGTGTACTTATCTGCATTAACAAATTTCAAATGTCCGTTGTTCATAACAAAACTTAATGTCTATTACGACGGGTATATAATCGAAAAATTAACTGTACTCTAATATCGGCAACCAAATGCATGCTAAGTTGAAACTAGCTAAGGCATTGTTTGATAAACAGTTTTACAGATAGGAGCCCATCTGGGTGTTGTAGCTGAACAAGGAGCATAATCAAACGGTACATCAAAAGCTTAGAACTTTGTTAAGCTTTTGGAGCACAAAAGGAGTTTGAGAAGTAATGCTGAAATGGCGAAGGTTGCATTAAAGTTGAACGGGAGATCCTTGCCTTTTAGTACTACATCCGTTGAAGCTGAGACCTCATTGAGAGCTCTGACCGAGTACTGATGGCCCAAAGATGCAGAAACTTGAAAGCTTGAAACTACTTTTGAGACCTTTTCCTCTATGACCTTTGATTTCTCCGCAAAGACCTCCACTTGTTGCCTAAACCTATCAGACTGTCTGCAGATCTTCGAGGACTCCGGTGGCTTTATGGAGTGGGCAGGAGAGTCATGGCAAGAGCTGCTCACCAGCCATTTCCCTGCGTTGTCCCACTTTGAAGGGAAGTTTTTTCTTAAATGATCACTGATACTGACGCTGAAAACAGGCCTACCAGGAGTCGAAGGAGCCTCCACTCTCCTCTGAGTGACCGAGCTTACTCCCTCTCTCCTCCTCCGAGCTGAAACCTCAAGAAGCCCTCCATCTTCTGTGATGTTGTTTGCCATTGGAAATGACTTGACAAAATCAGAGGTCTCTTTGAGATTAAGCTTGCAAAGTGGGTCGGGGAAGGTGTCTACAAAGGGATTATCTTTGCTTTTCCCGAAGAAGGTTGTGCTGCCTTGAAAAGCAGATTCCTGAATTAAAACAACCAAAAACAAAACAAAACACCGTTGTAGTCGATACCCAGCAGAGTAAGGAAACCAGAAAAACAATAACAGAAGAGTGCAAATGTGGGATCTTTACCCCATTAGATGCAAATACAGATTGAGCTTGGAAGTATTTGGGGCTTGTGAGATTCATGGTCATGGGATTGAGGTTAGAGGGATCACTGGTAAGGGGGCTAAGGAATCGCCCGAGGAGTCTCGTGTATGTTGGGAGGGTGGTTTACCTGTCTGCACCCTGCACCATTTTAAATCTACGAAAGAACAAGTCTATTTTGTAAGCCTGCTTGACAAATCAAATATATGATTGATGTGAAAGCCTGTTAAAATGATGGAAGCCTGTTATCAATTTCCCTGCTAAATTGATGGAATAAAACACTGTCACGAAGAAAAGCGTCTGACGACGCAGCTGAACAAGGAAAAAGCACTGACTACAGAGAACCACGTTCTAAAATACTGTTACAAATGACTCGCATGCGATCAGCCAGCCAAGCTGCTCTCGGTGAAGTAGACAAGGAAGGGGACGAAAGAGTGCTCCTCCGTAAAGGGAACTTTGGGAGGAGGAAAAGGCACTCTTGACTACTGAATCCTGATTCAGAAAATTGCATTCTTGTTAAAATAAATAACTCAGTTTTTATGTTCTTCTCTTTGGAAGCTTCTTATTACAGTAGAGGCTCTCACTGTGTTGCATCCCAGGTGTCCAGGACTTCTGTCCCTCTTCTTGCATGATGCATCCATGCTCAATGACAGTATACACACTACACAGTGTTCTTATTTTCTATGCGCTTGTTAGAACATATTTTATTCTGATTCTGTTCCAACATTTATTATGCTGATAGTAAAGTTAAAAACCTTGAATGTTTTTTAAAAATGAAATTACAAAATGTCTTTTGTTGCATTTTCTTTTATCCTGTTTCAGGGAAAGAAGAAAAATACCAGTGAAAATGACTCGAGATTCTGCTTTCCAACCTACTCTCTCTCTCTCTCTAAATATATACCCATATATTACGAGTCTTCTTGTCTGTTTGAACTAGCGAGGGTGTCCAATGTTAAAGGCCCAAGAACATGGAGTCCAACAGCCCAAGAAGCTGAATGATGGTTCACATAGTTGCTCATTTTCTTTCTTATCTTTTAGGTATAATATGATCATACACGAAAGATGACGATATGATCATTCACATATAGCTGTATGAACATTTTTTTTTTTATCAACGACATGACGCTATCCTGTCCCACCTACGCAAGATCTACAATAAGATATTCATGCACTACATCATATAATAACATATATAAGTTATTTGATTTCCCACTTAATTATATTGTAATCAAAGAAAGGGGGGCGTGTGGTAGAACACTTCTGTTTACTATCGTGTAGCATTAGACGTGTTCTGTTAAATAAAAGAATAGACAAGATCGATTGAGATGATTGATTGATTGATGGAAAAAAACAGTTGAGTTGATTGATGGAAAATTAAAAAAGAGGACTTGACGAATAATATGCAAGTAAGAATTTAGAAGCAACTCTAATGGAAAGGGAAAGGCGTTAAAATTGCCATCACTGCAGCACAATGGACATGTGAAATGAACGATGTGATAATATTATTCCTACATACAAAGTAAAAGATACTTTCAATGGCATATGATTCCATCTCAGATGAAGAAGACACCTTTCTTTTTCTTATAAAAGTTTTTTGCATTTGTGGTAAAAACTTGGGATCGGGAGTAATGCTAAATACAAGTTTTAATAGACAAGTCCGACTAGATTTGGGTACCAAGAATACCTCGGATGTTTTCTTTGGAGAAAATAGGTCTGGATTCAAACACCTACAGAAGAAAACAAGCAAGTTCGTTCTTGTATAGCTTGTGAAACTCTGAATAGATCCACTAACAATATATTGGGAAGAAAAAGGCAATATAAGCAAACAACAGGACTTGGGATTCACCGGCAACACTGATAGAAGATAAGCAAAATGGGCCCCATATACATATATTTAACCAAAGAACGCGCCATGATAAGACAACCTATCAATAATGGAATTTGATATCTGCTTCAACTTATAGAACTTTAGACACTCATGATGACATGACCAAACCATTATTCTATTGCCAATATAACTAACTACAGTCTGAGGAAGAACAAAAACTTCTTCTTCTTCCTCTTTCTTCTTGTAGCACCAGATCAATGGCTATTGCATGTTCTTATTCCTCTCACATCCCAGTTCTGAAATCTGGTCTAGTCTCAAAGCCTATCAGCAAATCCCTAATGCTTAAAGACAACCAAGTTCCACCCAGGAAAGCACCGAGATTCCAGATTAGATGTTCTATCAGAAACAAGGTTAATTATCCCTTCACTATTTTACTTATCTTAAGCATACAATCCCTCTCTGTCTTGATTCTTGTAATTAAGAAAACAATCATACCAACAAACTTTTTCAACAGAACAAAACCTGGTTGGATCAACTCCAGTCTCATACCCTTTTTTTTCCCAATTGCAAGGAAAAAAATACAAAAAGTAAATATTGTTTAACCTTTTTATTAATGTCTCAGACTATGAATGGTTTGTTGCAGGTTTTTGAGGATCGGTCTAATGGTATAGTCTGCTATAGGGATGACAGTGGGGAAATCATTTGCGAAGGATATGACGAGGGCCCTCGCTTTCAGAAACAGACTCCAACAACAGCTTATCATCCAAGGTAAATAGTCCTAAAACAAGTACCAAATTAAAATTGTTGGAAACCTGTCTAATTAGTTGCTTTTTGTCGGGTCAGAGATGTTGAGATCTTTGACCTTCTTCTTCTTCGACAAAGTAGGCTTCAGACTGTTAAAGGCAGTGGATTGAGCCACGCTGAGGAAAGTGTTGCTGTGCAGAAGGACTTGAATTGCAATGGCTTCAACTCATTCTGCTAATCAATGGCAAACTTTTGTCAATTGTCTAGATGTCTCCTCAACTCCCTGCACTTGCATCGATCATAGAATGTGTAAGGCAGGCATATACATCGATCATAGAATGTGAATGGAGGCATAAATGCACTTGTTTTATTTTTTAAGCACATTCTTCACCCGTGAATGTACAAGAAAACGCCTCATCTCTCCGATTCTCTCTTTCTTCGCTAATTTTAAAAGAGAAACAATATCACCCGGACGAACAGTGTCAGTCACGACTCACGTTTGAGATACCGTAGTTCTAAATATATGAGAAATATGTTCAGCAATGAAGTTTTCACAGAGCACAAAACAGAGAAGATAAAGGCCTACCATAGCTCTAGCCTACAATATCAAAGATGCTCTAGCTTTCGATACTAACACACGGATTCATAGAAATCTCCAACACGATATAAATTATTTAATCCGAGGCCAATGCCCGAAATCTTAAAAATGATGTTGGTGTAAGTGCACCAGAAACAATTTATGAGCAAAATGAGCTCACAATGTGAAATCAAAGTAACTCTCTATTTCAAAAAAGCAGAAGATATTTCTGGATGGATTTACATCACAGGGAGAATTCTAGCCAGCTCGTGTGAGAGAGAGGGACTTTGAATTACATCAAAATTCTGAGAATGAGATGATATGTATACACGTTGTAATTGCTAAATACATGAATAGGTATTTTGTACAAAGATTTCATGGAGAGGTCATCCAATATTATACCCCTGACAGAAATCTCCCCCCACCGGTTCAAACGGCCTACTTCTACATCTTCTAAAAAATATTTATGAATTTCTCGTTAAAAAAAAAAAAAAAATGAGCTATGAAAAGGAAAAACTTATGAAAGAGGGAAAAAAGAGCATGTGAGAGGAGTAATTCCAAATCACATGCTAAGTGTACAAGCAGAAAGACTCGCAGTAAGCATCATTCAACCAATGTCCCAGCTTGTGTGTTGTTGTCTTCACATAATTCAGACTGGGATTTACTTGGGATAATAGATGGCGGGGACCATTGATCTGGGACCATCAAAAAATACGTAGTCATCGCTTTCCTGAACCTTTTCTTGTATTGCTTGGGGGAAATTACAGTTGGAGATGCGTTTTTTGGCCCGCCAAGGATGCCTGAAGCTTTAACCCATGTTTCGAGATGCTTGTCCCATGTATACTGCCTCATGAAATCAATGATCCCAAGAACTAACTCATGCTTCTCTTCATCCACCCCAACCAGTAAAGAATAATCCATTACATCGATTGACTGCAACACCACATATAAAAAGGATAAGGATATAAACTAATGGTAGGCTGGGAGAACCTGTAGAGTACTCTTCATATTTTTTTTGGCCAATAAGGAATTTAAACAAGCTTAAAATTTTGGAAATGCATCATATTTCTACGAGTAAAAAAAAAAAATCTAACGTATATGAAGTTTAGAAACTTACCGCAAGAAACGAGGTATCGTTCCAAACAGCTCTCTCCAACAATCGCTTTGCTTTGTTTCCCACAAAAATAGGAGAAGTTGGCATTGCTTCGATCAAGTTCTGATCCAGCAGAACTTTGTTGCTACCACTACAATCAGGATTATACCGCGATCGAGAAGATCCTTTAAGATCATAAAGCCGTGTCAAGTTCCTACCAAATAGAAGATTCTCCATAACCAGAACATCCATCTTTGATTCTTTCCCTCCTTTAAGATGCTTAGATGTTACCTTCCAAAAAAAAAAGGTAAGCCCCGGAGGATCTAATGTGTCTAAGTTAGCAACATAATGGGAGGTGCCAAATGCAAAGGTTTTACAGAAATAACGAAGCTCTTTCATTCAAAATCTTAAGCAACAAGTATAGAAGCCTACTGAAATTAATTGATCAATATGATATTTGATAAGGAAAAGGAGAAATGAGAAAATGGCAGTTTATAGGTAGCTCTAGGCAGCAGCTACTTATTTCAAGCTTCTTAAGTGTAAATAACTAGGATTTGCAGAAAAAATATCGAGAGCACTCACTAATAAAGAGTGAATGTAACAGTTGTCCACTCCAGAAAAAATAAAGAATGTAAGAGTTGTCCCACGAAGAAAAAAAGAAAAAGAAGTGTACACCCAAATGCTAGGCTCCAACTCAACCTATCTAGGACCTTTCTAAAGTATTTATTCTCAATAATAGACTTTGAAAAGGGTTCTCAACATATATACAACTGACCATGCATATGTGCATATTTTACTTTTGTCCTTACAAAAGTAAATGATATTTAAAATATTAGCTCAATTCTATTTTCTTGTCAGATAGAATTCAAATGACCCATGTATAATAGGTATAGCCTGAGCATCTGATGTGCAACGTTCAAACCCATTACTATGAGTGGGGAACTGAAGAATGGTAGCCTTCCTCCTAAATCATACTTCCATCTATTATGATGACGATGACTCTTAACATTCTTTGCTGGCCCTAGAATGGACAATGAATTATATACATTACATGCCCAACAAAACAGGAATGATGTCATTCAAATTTATAACCAAACTCAAACAGGCCCCCAACAAATTCTTTCATGTATTTTTTTGTCCTTTCTGTCCCAAACAAAACTCCATTGTTCCGGTTGCCATGGCATTACCCTTACCCGTCTAGTAGACTTGTGCATCTATACAAAACAAGCTAACGCCTAGTTAAAATGATAATCAGATTACTAGACTTGACAAATTGCCAGGTTAAAAATGAGTATGATGATTTAGTACGACAAGCATTTGCAGCACAAAAATAAGTACCTGATAGATCCCTAGAATCTTTGCCAGGCATGTTGGACTTCCTGTGTTAATTGAATCAGATAGGTATTTGAAGTATGCGGGAGCAAATTTTATGAACGATTCCAACTCTGTTTTTGTTACTTGTTTAATGATAAATCTATCATCCAATGTTTTTGCAAAGAATACATTGCTTTTGCCACCCTTGGCACCCCACTTTTTACAACGACTGAGAGACCTTATGAAATCAAGCTCAGAAGGACAACAGATCTTCCTCAAGGCTTCAAATCGCTTTGCAAAGTAACAAGTGACAGAATATTTCACCTTACCGAGTGGGCTATCATCTCCAAAAGAAACTCTGGCATGCAATGCCTTTGTATATGAGAGTGGGTCTAGAACCAGAGACGTACGAGATCCAGACAGAGATAAAAAGATATCATCTGAGGACCCAAGACTTCTATGATATTCAGAGCCCATGTCATCAGCAGAATGAAATGATTGGGAATTCACTGAATCAGAAAGTGGCAAGGAAGCCAAAAAATCCACTCCAGGTCTTTCACCCTCATCAGTCAATTGCAATTGACATTCTGGTGATGCTAGAGCATAAGATATAATACTTGTTGGTTCATCATCATACACAGGAATGACAGTATCATTAACACCTACAGGAAGAAGCAGCCTAGCTCCATCCTGAAGTTCCAACTTCCTAAAGGATGAAATGTAGACTGGATTATACTCACTCAGTGCATCCAACTTTTGAGCACTAGCTAAAAAGTTTTTGTTGAATGATCTGTAGAAGTTCAAGAAAGGCATTCGTAACCAGCTTACAGAGTCTTCTATGCCATCAGGGTTCTTGGTGGTCACTGCTGATGAAAGAAGGGAAACCTTGGTGTCATTTTGCTCTTCTGCTCGGTTCTCCAACTCAAATCCCTCCAACAGTTCAGGTGTGCTTAAAGCTTCTGCCATAGACATATCAGGAAGTGCATTGGTATTATCCATGGGTATTGCAATTCCAGTGTGATTTTCACCCGTCCATGCAGCATCAAGGGTATCTGACAGATTTGCCATGATAGGGAACTCCCCCTCAGAGAGGGCCCTACGAACATTTAAGTTTGATTTCAAAGGGCCTGATTGATCCTGATCCACGTATTTTTCTTGAAGAACTGCATCAGATTGGTTAGTGTCACTACCATATCCTCCGCTCTGCTCAGGGCTTTTATCAAGATTCAAGTCCAAAGAAAGAGAGACGCAACTATGAAAGCCTTTCTCAGGCTTGTTGGTCACATTCATTTCCATGGGCTTATCATTATTACCAAGGATTTTCCCCAATTCTTCGGAACTTGAGCTTCCCAACCCATCCTGAAGGCTGTTCGGACCCAAACTGGCTGCATAAATCAGGCGATGGTCCCACATATAAGATTGAAAAAGTAACTGCCTCCGCAGTCGATTGATCTCAAAAATGTCAATAACAGGTTGTCCCTTTTTCATTTCCCTGTTCAAAGTCTTTTGGAGTGATTCCTAAGATCATATCAACATAAAAGTTAGAATCAAGTAATTAAAAGGCAGCAAACAAACATTTCTCTTGATAGACATAGTCCTGATTTGACATTTTTTATTATAGAAATTTCCAGTGTATTTTTTAACTTTTTCAAATTTCCCTTCATGACCAGGATTAGATTCATGTGAACTCAAAAAGGAACCAACTCACACCGAAAAAAGGCACTTCTTGCAATCAAAAGATGTTTGCATATCTCATGTTACAGAAAATGGTCAAAAGTATAAATGTTTATTCCGAACGTGCAAATCATATGTCAGTGATTTTTCTTCAATTTAATTATGATCGATGCTGAAAGTCAAGAGAAAATAGTTTGAATTAACAATTTCCATAGTGTCCATATTTAAGTGGACATATAGAAGAGTCCATATTCAACCACAGAGATTGTCTACATATCTGCATTGGAGTACAGCTTCCAACACATGGAACTAGTGTATGAAAATTTTGAAATTAACAAAGAACCTCACCTCAAATTCTGCCTTCTCCTTTTGTAACATTCCTTCCAGTTCTGCAATTCGCCGCCTTATTTCAGGGGCTTTCGTGCCACTTATAAGAGGCCCATCAGAAGATCTTTTCTCTGCTATTTGGCAAAGAGCATTTAGTACTTCAGAAAATAAAAGCTCAGCTCGATCAACCACCTGTCATAAAACAGAACTATATCATCACATGCAGTTATATAATCGACATGTAATCTTCAAATATCCAAACTTAGCAATCATTGCACCTCTTTCGTTTCCTTTTGTATCCAGTCCTGATTTTCATAGTTGAAGTCCAGTTTGGATGGTGGAAGGTAGACAGAATGAACATCAATCGACGCATATCGAAAGCAAGCAACCATTTTGCCAAATCTGCACATGTAAAAAAGTGAGGGTAGAGAGAGAGAGATTGAACAGCATACATGAACTAACCATTATAGTTTATTTCTTTCCACCCATCTATTAGTTAGGTCGGCATCTACCTCCTTGAATGGGCACAATACTGAAATCAAACTTTCACTTCTCTGAAGATTCACCAAATAAATATGGCCACCCAAAAAGAGGGGATAAAAGAGGCTGAATCATTCAACTAGTTAAAATTAGTTACGAGGGTCAATTCCAATCCAACCAATTGGATCTTTGTTCTGGAAATGCGGTGTGCAATAACTGTATTGATCAAATACCCAGCATAAATATTAAATACCATGTCTAATGTACTCTTACACATAAGAGACAGCCGTCCACCATGTTGTGACCATATATATAAACAAATAAATGTAACTGAAATGAAAAAATTACCCATAGAAACGAAGACAATCTCTATGCAAAGAATGGCCACAACTTGCTACCCTGCTTGCAGCTGCATGGTTTGAGAAACTGAGCTCCAAAAATTTCCCAAAAGATAAACCCCAGGCAGCATCAGACATCACTACTCTCCGAGTTGCCGGAGGAAATCCACTGGCTCTTGGACACCGCAGGCATCTGTGCCACATCCAGATCTTTCCTTCCTTTTCACCTGGTAAGAGAATTTCTGATAGCTTCTTAACAGATATGGTGAGCGTGCCCTGCCTATGAGTATAGCAGTGAACATGGGCTTCTGTTGGCATACCACAAGAACGACATTGGGAACTCTGACAAACATTTAAGCTACGTCAGTTTCTTTTTTAAATGTATTTCAAGGTTTTGTACAAGGACATATGAGTATGTATGTATGTATGTATATATGCGCAGGCCAGAAGAGAGTACTCACCTGATCAAATAAATGGTCTCGAAGAAACCTACCAAGAGGTTTGTCAAAGCTGCCATAGTATTTGATTCGAAAGAGATGGGACCTTTCACAAACAGTCCCCTTCCAAATGCACCGGGATGATAAGGACACCAAAATGCTTTGGTGATCTGAAGGTGATGGAGGAAACTCTTCTTTTAAAGGCACAGGATCTTCTTTCAAAGGTCCTCGCTCTTGTAAATGGTCTTTACTATCTTCTTGCAGGGATGATGTCTCTGAACTGGTGATAGTTATGGCATTCTGTCCCAAAGTCTCTAAAGTCCCAAAACCATTAGCACTGCAATGATTCTGAAAGACAGTAGGGGTGTTGCTGGCTGCAGAAGTTTCCGCTACCAGGGGTTCTTTAAAACGCATTCTATTTTTTTCCTCAAAGCTATAATAGGGAGAAAGTCTGTTAAGGTAGGAATCCGGAATTATATTTCCCGAAGAAGCGCAAGAGGAAAAAGGTGTAGAATTTATCAGATCTGTAGTGGACTCTATGGATTGAGAGGCCAGATCTGAAGAGACACTGTAGGATCTTTGTGGTTCAACAATATGATGGGGTCCCAGTGACTTGCCATCCACAGAAAGGCTAAAACCAGGTATTGTTGAGATGGATCTCTGAATGCTTGAAGGTTTATCTGGAAGTGCAACGGTTATTGGAGAATTCAAAGGGAGTTCAGGCAGAGTGGCTCCTTCATCGGCAAGGAAAGAAGTCTCCAAAGCCAAGTGATACGCTGCAAAAATTCCATACTGAACCACATGCTTCACTTTCTTCAATTCATCCCCACTAGCACCTCTAAGTAAAATCTGAAAAAGAGCCAAAAGAATCAAATGAATATCCTGTGGCAGTTCTATCAAATCACTTTGCATGTACTAAACAAGAACTACAAGATTGCCCAAACAGCATGATACACACACACAGCATGAAAAAAACTCAATTGGGCCATCATCTCTGTGGATGCAAATAATTTTTTTATAAGTATGCAAATAATTATTTCTTTCATAATCCATATTAAGCTTTATCTATGGCCTGTCTGAATTAAGTTTGAGGACTTACAGTACAGCCCAGTGGCTTTGGGCACCCTTCAAAATACATCAGTGTCTTCACCGATTTTTTGCCACCCTGTCCAGCAGAACCATGATCTTCTAGAAACTTCTCCACATGAAATGCATCGCAGTAGCCCAACTTCTGTGATGAAAGATGATCAATTGAAGGCACTATTTGAGCACCTGTGCAGCGGGCTATGCGTTCCAAAAGTGGCCTCTTGATGTTGAGAACAAGTGATATGTCTTTGGCAAGAAGGTACTCCTGTGCATGTCTAGAAACTGATTTCTCCACCAAAAGGACATCAGGGTGGTGGGCATCTATCTTTGCCACTGCCATCTTTAGATGGTCCATTTCCTGGAGAGGGATATAAAACACATAAGAAGAGGAAAACAAATCTCCTTCACTAGAAGCCACTCAGCAACAAACGATCAGAAAACGGTATACAGACAATAACAACCTGCTGCAACAAAGTATCAAAACTTGACAGGAGGTTAGAAATCCGCTGGTACTCAAGAGCCCCCTCAAGGATCAATAATCGAGGTTTCTCGATTTTTGATGTCATTCGCCGGTGAGCCACATTTTTCTTACAAACAACTCCTTTGATCACCATACTACAGCAAAAGTAAGTTAATTAGAAAGAATAAATTATAGAGAATTATGGTATGTGAAAGTTTCTAGTTCACCAATAAAAAAACTACCAAAGATAATGTAGGGACTAAATATCTGGCCTGGTAGACATTACAACCCAAGACATAATTAGTGTTAATAGCATAGAATATGTTTCCTCCACGATTAGTGAGATATCTCTTGCTCTGTTATTTGTTGATGCAGCCTTAATGGAAAACATACAATTGCTTCTCTTGTGATTTCTATTTTGTTACTTTATTATGTTGCTAGAACCCGCTTTTACTCTGACTTCTCTCACGATTTATCAGTTGCTCAACCATTTATGATTAAATAAGAAACTAAGTCTCAGCATTCACACTTTAAGCAGTACATTCATTCTAAATTCATACACCTATAGCCTGAAATGATGGTTGGGCAGATGCATACCACTCAAACAAGACTGTTCCATCACAAAAATAGACCATCTCAGTGATTACTTACTAAATGAGAAATCAGAATTTGTGAGTTCATGTCCAGTAATGTGAAAAGAGAAGCATGATCTATTTACAGTCATAAAATTACTAAGTCTTTTGTGTTCGTAGAAAGAAGAGACGGTTGGCATCTCCCCTGACAGGGACGGGAACAACCTTCAGGCTTACCAGTTACCACACATACGGTTAAGGCTTCGCACCTATGGTGGATCTTATACCCAATTTTCAACTTACCAAAAAAAAAAAAATTACTATGTCTTTTACCTCTCACAGCGACGCCCAGATGCTAGGCATTTTACTTTTACGTATCCACCTGGATCCATCCCTCCACCTTTGCTCATATCTGGCTTTAAAAGTGTAGCAGCCTCCCAGGATAAAGATGTTATGATCTCCAACCAACTCTCTTTGTCATCTTCATCACCTATGGGAAGGTTCTCAACCTGCAATAGCTGAGCTACCAATGCCCTAAAATGACCATCAACCACATTCTTCATAGCCTTCTTGTGCTCCTCACTTGACCTATCCCTATTGCGAGACTCTCCACTTCCAAAACTGCTCGAGGTGCGTAAATATCCCCACTCTCCTGCAGCATCCCCATAATCATCATCCTCATCAAACAAACCTGCTTCCCTATCATCTTCTTCATCTTCTGGATCGGGGGGGAGCCAGAGAAGTCCATTGTTCTCAAAATCCATGGGTTCTGCTTCGACGTGCTGTGCAGCATATATAGAGGAAGGTGCTTCACACTCATCACCGGTATCATGTTCATCTTTTTTTCCTAGCTGTGGAATTCCTTCCAAACCCTGTGAGGCAAAGCTATGATGCAATGGAGAGCTGTTTAAACTTTTTGTACTGTTATTTTCTCCATCGGGATGGAACTTGCGTGATTGATCATTATTGCTCAGATCATCAAACTCAACTTGATCATAGTAATCATTGACTTGAGGAAAATGCCTTGCGTTAGAATCTGACCGATATACACTGTACTCATCATCATCATCATCACTCCTGACCCCACAGAAAAAGCAAGCAATGAGTAACTGGTTATAATAAGAAAAAATCTACTCTTATGCTTTTGTATAATACTCGCTAATACAATTTAAATGCAGTAATGCTAGTGGATTAGCTTTATGAAATGAAATTTTAAGTAATCAACTCTTATCCTCTTAACATAAATAGAACTTGCACACACTTCTCACTGGCTGACAGAATATAGGCTATCAGTTTTCCATGTTAAAACATATTAACAACCATGTAGCAATTGTTATGTTCTGCACAACTTAGTTGAGTATTAATATATATCCTTGACTCAACATCTATCATACATTAAAAAATAAAGAAAAGAAAGATCAGTAAAATCGGCATATAAAAACGGCTTCATGCACATCAAATGTCATAGCGTGAATCCAAGAGAAACAATAACAGGAGGAGACGTGGAGTGTGGTAAAACTTAAAACAGGCATCACGCACATAAAATGTCCAGTTGCAAATCCAAAAGAACTCAATAACAGGAGAGACAATCAAACCTGTGCACTGAAAACCCATACTGGTTTGGATTCCCCACATCTGAAACAATGTCATTGCTCCTTCCTGATGCTATCTCGCCTCGCCTGTCCGAGGTTGATTCCATTGAAGATGATTGCCGTGGGCTGAGACCTGAACTGTGTTGAACTCGCTGGTAAGGATCAACTGGGTACGGCATTGAACCAAGTGTAATGATACTACTGTCAGCAGTGCCACTAGATTTAGTGCTGGCCAAACTTGTCGCTGATGGTGAAGTACTAAGATCCAGGTTGGAAACCTGGATCCCATTATCAGGGGTAGGTATGCCCTGCTCCCATTGCTTGAAACAGTAATTACACACTCGTATCCTCTCCCACTCTTCCCGGGCAGTCGTTGGGTCACCACCAGATGGGACAGGAACTGAATTTGACGTGCACCTGGCGCAGAAAACTCGACCGCAATGACGACAATGGTGTCTACGGTTGAAAACAGTGAACTGAGAATCACACTCGTAGCAAACCCTACAGCTATGATCGGGCATCCAAAAATCCCTCGACACATTAGCTGGCTCGGATCGCCAAGGGATCCACGATTTCACGATGCCAACCAACTCAGAAAATGTCTTGTCTGGGGCGTCCATCGACCCACAATCCTACTGCCTTGTTCATTATGATATGCTCATTTGCCACCCTTAACAAATCATATAGCAATTCTACAAATTAACCAAAACTGGAGAATAAAACAATCCAACTCAGAGTATCTCTGCCCCAGTACAGAAAGACCGTCGAACACCAAAATTCAATTGACGAACAGTTGTCAGAAATCTATGGCAGCCTTAAGCAGCTCTTGCTTCTCCATCTCATATTCTCAACCCAGCATAAATCCTGATGCTGCTTCCACGTAGATTCAGAAACCAAACACTAACCAGCTCAGTCTGCCCAAAAGAAAATAATTAACCCAGGTCCTGAAATCAATGCACGCAAAGAGACAGGAAATGCATTAAATAAACCCCAAAAAAGCTCGAAAACGGTACAAAACCTTCTCGGCCACAACTCGAGAGATTCAAACACGCTTCTTTGGGTGACCTAACTCAAACTTGTCTTTCTTCCTTCGCTCCCCCGCGCTACCCAGCAATTCCCCAATCCAAAGCGACCCCAATATCCGAAACAAACTCAATAATCCATATAAATGGTAGTCTTGAGCTTACGTTGATACAATCTAATGAGATTCTCCCAGTGAAAGAAGAAGAATTTGAAAAGGGGATATGCAGAATTCTGATCGGAAATAAGAATTTACCTCTTGAAAAAATAAAATTTCATCACAATCAGATAATATCCGAGTGAGATACGAAAGCGCGCACCACCTAGATTTGAACCACGTGAACAAAAAACCGTGACGCAGAAGTACTCAGAGAAAGGAGGGTAAGTGGAAAAAACTGAGAAAAACCCACCACCCAGAAAGTGATTTCCGTTGCCGAATCGGAATATCAAACGCTTGAATCTCCGATCTTTCTGGTCTTTCACCCAATATTTTACACAGAGAAGCAGAATTCCGAAATTTTTTTAAGGCGAATGGGGAGTAATAGCAAATGAACGAGGAAGACCTCTGCTATCTGATCTCTGCAAATTCCCGTTAATGCATTGAAGAAAACAAACGATCAGATAAGGTTTATATCAAAATCTTTTTTTCCTTTTCCACCATGAAAACGAGTTTTCAATTTTCTCTCTCTTAAGAATGAATTATTTCTTTCATCTGAGAATCTGGGTTTTAATCCCCCCCACCTTTTTTTTTTTTTTTTTTTTTTTTTACTTTAATGGTTATTTTTCCCTGAGGCAGAGAAAGAGACACACTGCTAACGTGGTTGCA
The DNA here is from genome assembly GCF_004785595.1 of Juglans microcarpa x Juglans regia. NCBI lineage: Eukaryota > Viridiplantae > Streptophyta > Magnoliopsida > Fagales > Juglandaceae > Juglans > Juglans microcarpa x Juglans regia. The sequence goes on from NC_054595.1 coordinate 24,191,051, forward strand.
TGATACATGTATGATCTGAGGACAATAAATAAATACAAAAATAAAAAGAAAATCTTTACAAAAAATAAAATAAATAAAAAAAGGAAAATAACAATTTTTTTTTTTTTTTTCCTCTCTTCCTGCATTACTTTTTTCTGTGTGGTTAGGAGACGTTACCCAGAAGACCTCGACGACGCCGTTTCACCGGCATCAATCAGCAATCACACACGTCCAGTGGACCAGTGTAAGCCGAATACCTAAAATACCCTCCCCATTTTTTTTTTCTTTTATAATTAAAAATTGCTGGATTTAACATGGGTGGGGAGGGACAGAGATATTGCACGGGTAGATTTGACCTTCTTCTATTTTTATAAGTTTGGGCTCTTTGGTCTTAGAGGCACGACCCAGCTCACTTTGACCACACAAGGACACAGAGTTCCCAACCTCAAAAACCAAAACCGCGTGGGCTGCTCTGTTCTGGTCGAATGACATTGATACGCAAGCTCCCCTCCCCCCAACATATCTGCTCTTTTTAAGGATAAGGCATCTCTACTTTATTTATTATTCCGCCACAATTTTGGAAAACAAATTATAACTCAATCCATGATCTACCTCTTCAATATAACCTCCTAATTAATGTTGGATATAGTTTTATAGTATTTTAGTCTTGCATACTCTTTTTATAAAAGAGTAATGCTAGATACACATCCTTAATAAATAAGTTTCACGTAAACCTTTTGTAAAAAAGTAGATCCTATTAAAAAATATTAATTTTTTACACTTTTTCAAGGTTTGATCCACTTTTTTATAACAAAAATTTTATATACAATTATTTTTGCGTATTTTTTGCACACTTCACTAATATGATTGGTTACGTTAATTTTTTTAATATAAAATAACTATTTTGACCAATCAAAACAGTGAAGTGCGTAATAAGTATGTAAAATTGATTGTATATGACAATTTTTAATTTTTTTATAAAACGAGAGACATTTATATAAAATAATATCTATAATTTAAAACAAAATTGTGAATAAGTTATAAAAAGAGCTGTGTCCCTATCATTACTCTTAAATTATATATTATATTTTAATTTCATCCGAGAGTTATAAGATTGTGTTAAGGTAGTCTTCTTGCTTTAACTGTTTTTTTTTTATTATTATTGTTGATTGCTTCTTACTCTAACTTTGGATTCACTTTAATGTGCATGCATGACTCTATGGCATGATAAACATTTTTTCCCCCTCCAATCGTTGAATTTTTGTGCACAATAAGTTTGACTCGGATAAGTTTGACTCGGATTTGGAAAGAGTGTGTCGCTCTAAAAAAACCACCCACATCATATATGACTTTTCTTCCTTTGCTAATCAGCAAGAGTCACGAGACTCATGGCCTACAACAGTAGTTGTAAAGACCACACGCCCCCTCCAAATAGCCTATACTTGGTATTTTTATCTAATCTAATAAGTATTTATTATATACTTAGTATGGATGCTTAGCAGCACTCTTATCCATTCAAAATTATTATTTATGTGCCAACTTTTAGTGAAATAGTATGATAAAAGTGTCACCTAATTAAATTTTTAATAGTGTTACATGTACTTATAGTTTTACGTTCAAAACTCATCTTAACAGTTTTTTCTTTTAAATTCAATTTTTGAATTTTAAATTTTATAATCTTTATCATATCAATAGGTGACATGTGGAAAATTTAGTTTGTTTTGTGAGTTTTTATTAAGGCCCTATTTGGATATAGAACGATTTCATCTAATCACATCATTACAATTTTTTTAAATTATCACATAAAATATAATAAATAATTTAATTTTTTCAAATCTCAAAACTATAATAATATTAAAATATAATATTATAACAATATTTTATTTAATTTTCATTTAAAAACATCTCATCTCTTCTAATCTAAATAGGTTAAATGAGAGAAAGCAAAGGTTGTTACTATTTACCCTATTTATCGTATATGATAACAACTTTATTTATTATTAGGAGCCCGCATAAAATATTTATATAATTATTGATGGGCAAATACGAAAATATTTTCAAGCACTTTAAATGAGAAAAAAAAAAAATCAAAGAAAGATACTCTTTATCCTATTTGCCATATATGACTAATATTTGTACTTATTATTAGGAGCCCTCATTTGAGACTGGATAACCTCTAAGGCTGTGCAAATACGAAAATATGTCACGCACGCTAAATCGGAAAAATCTAAGGTTGATAATTTTATTTATTGTAAGAAGTTTTAAAAACAATAGAAATGATAAATTCTCGTTTCATATCAAAATTTTTTATAATTTTATTCACAAACATTGTTTAAAGGCTCGATTGGATCTAGAGAGTATTTCATCTCATATATCTCATCATTATAATTTTTTTAAATTACTATACAAAATATAATAAGCAATTAAATATTTTTAAATATCAAAACAATAATATTATTAAAAAATAATATTTTAATAATATTTTATTCAATTTTTAATTAAAATCATATCATCTCATCTCACTATCCAAACTAGTCCTTAAGTAAAATTCATTTTCATTTTAAATTTTAAATTTTTTTATTTGATTATTATAACTTTTCTAAATTTTAAAATAAAATACAAAGAAAATATAATTTTTTTAAATTTCAAAGCAGACGTAATATTAAAAACTAATATTTAAATATTTTTTAATTTTATAATATTTATATTTAATTTTTTTACTCTTATTTTTTTTAAATTTAATATAAAATATATTAATTTAAAATATTTTATTATTATTTATAGAATTCCCACTCAAACATGTCCTGAACATGACCAACAAAATGTACCAATAAGATGAGCCAATTTCGGTCAGATGAACTCTCATAAGATGTCCGCGTACCAATAACAAATAGGGGCGGCTACTATGCCCGCCCCATTTTGACCGCTGGGCGGTATGCCCAGCGTAAATTTTTTTTTTTTTAATTTTTTTTTTCACATTTTTTAATATATTTAAAAAATAAAAATAATACATCTATATATTTAAAATCACTTTCTTAATCATTAATAAAAAAAATAAAAAATAAAAAAATAAATTTTGATTAAGTGTCAAATAAATGTATCAAATTAGGAAGGTAAAGTAGACTTTCTCTAACAAATATTAGACATGATTCTCAAAACAAACTCGTATTAAAGATATAATTATAACAAATTAAGTTGATAGATAATCGAATCTATGATGTTGTTTGGAGAAAGGAATAAAATAAAATAAATTTTTTTTTTATAAAAAATAAAATAAATTTTTTTTTTATAAAAAATAAAATTAAAATTGTGGGAAGATAATCAGGTTCGCTCTCTCTATTCACATCCCAATCCTACGATGTTATCGAACATAATGATTCCACAGATCGGAATCTACCAACACAGTCCCTGCGAATTCGGATTTTCTTTATCTTTTTTTTTTTTTGGTGATTTTCTCTCGTAAATACTCGAGGGTTTTCCTGGGAAAGTGACACCCTCATAATACACGTATTAATGTGGCGGAGATCGGCCTCTTTCATTCTCGACCAACGATATCAACACGACGCCGCATCAACGTCAAAACCCGAAACTCTGTATCTGTCTCCGCCCCAAACCGAGTCGTCGCACATGGCGGCCTCCGTCGAGCCATTCAACCAAAACCCTAACCCTAAGATCTCGGCCTATTACCAGACGAGGGCGGCCCACACAGGCGTCGTCACCCCCGACTGGCTAGCCCAGGCACAGGCTGCCGTCGGCCGCCAAACCGAGGACCTTCCCTTGCCGGAACCTGTCCTCAAGGAGTCCGACTCCGGCAAGTCCTTCAGCGTCATCCAAGAGTTCGACAACTGGCGGAAGCAGCCCGATCTCGCCGAGGCTGTCGCCGCAATTAGGGCTTTGGCCGCGGTGATTAGGGCTAGCGAGGCCACCACCATGATGGAGCTCGAAATTGAGCTCAAGAAGGCCTCTGATTCTCTCAAAGTAAGTGTAATTCTTTATAATCTATTTTAAGTTAGAAGTGTATTGGATCAATTCTTTAAATGGAAAACATTATTACAAGTTGCTATTACCACGTATTTGTCCCATTCTAAATTAACTTTGTTGAAAGATTTACATGTTTGTTGTCTGTCACGTTTATTCTCCTGGCGTTCATCTTTTAGTACTATGTTCGAAGATTTTATACAGCAATACCGTGAATTGGCTTGAATTATAAGTTTGGTGGTCTGGGAAGTTATAGTGCCGCCATAGAATTTGTGAAAAAAAGAAAGATTCATATAATTGGAACGACCATTTTGTTTGTGGCCTTACGATTTTTCTCTTGGAGTTTCTCATGGTATAGCACCTCAGGTCAGCAAGAAATAGGTTGCAGTTGATGTATTTCTGGAAAGAAGCCCTTGAGAATTGGTATTGGGGTTTGGATGTGGAACTGCATATTAAATGTTTTTGACCATGTTTGAGGGAGTGCTTTCATTTACAAATTTCTGATATCATGAATGTGTTGGTTTAGTCTTCGTGTTTATTAGTTGAAATGTTTATGCGAAAGAATTCATGTAGAATGAGCTGCTTATAGATTATAACTGTACATTATAGGTTAAACTTGTGGACATCAAGTGATTTAAAAATGTAGTTAGGCGAGGATATTTGGTAAAGTTGTTGCACATCCCCCTGACCGGCAGATTTTGATGAATGCAAAATTTCAACATGGTAAAAAATTGAAAACAAAAAGAAAGAGGAGAGATATCTGAAACAGATGTTTCTTTTTAACAGAAGTGCTTGAGAAGTGGCAAGCAAACTACAACATGCAAAATTTCAACATGGTAAAAAATTGAAAACAAAAAGAAAGAGGAGAGATATCTGAAACAGATGTTTCTTTTTAACAGAAGTGCTTGAGAAGTGGCAAGCAAACGATATTGCAAAAATACCTATAAAAGAAACAATATTGCAAAAATAATGGTTCAGCCATGGGGAATTGTAACATGTGTTTGTGACAAAGTTGGGGCAGTGTGGGAGAGAAAAGTAGTGTCATTGTCTGCTATGTGGGTGGTCCACTAAACCTGTTCACCTATATATAGATTATATTGCCAATTAATATGTTTAACCTGTATCTGCTGTCCAGTCATGGGACACGACCTCCATCTCCTTGACAGCAGGCTGTGATCTGTTCATGCGCTATGTAACTAGAACTTCAGCTCTAGAATACGAGGACTTCAATTCAGCTAGGTCTCGCTTGATTGAACGTGCAGAGAAGTTTGGTGAGATATCTTATAAGGTAACTAAACTAATAACGACTATATGATGTATTGCGATGGTGTCGTGAAGCCCCTATTAGCACAACTAATTGTCTTAATGTTGCAGGCACGCAGGATAATTGCAATGCTTAGTCAGGATTTTATTTTTGATGGTTGTACCATTTTGGTGCACGGTTTTTCTAGAGTTGTGTTGGAAGTGCTGAAGACAGCTGCTCAGAATAAGAAACTCTTCCGGGTTTTATGCACAGGTTTTATTTTGTCAATACCCTCTTTTTGCATTGGAGTATCCTTTAATTGGATTAAATCAAAATTAGCTCCATTTCTACTGGCAGCACTAGCTATTTGGGATCTTGTTTATTTGGTATTTGAGCCTTTACTTACATCTTCAAGAGCCTAGGTTGCAAATAAACGAGGTTGCAAGAAATAACATTATCTTCTTGGTGCATAACTTGATCAATATCATCTGTCATTGAAAGTGGTCCAAGTGGATGATTTCCTAGTAGTTATATGCCTGTCCATCGAGTATGGTTCCCTGCTCCAGTAACACGTACCAGGGGTTCTAGCCTTACATCTGCATATCATTTTGTAATGCAAGATGATACTATTCTTGAATGAATGAGTGAGCAGTGTCTGCATCTCGTAGACTTTCCATATTGTGTCGTGATGATTTTCCATATCTTATCATTTCTTACCACCAAATTTAAATTTGCATGCTGTAAAATGCAGAGGGAAGACCGGATAGAACAGGTTTACGATTATCTAACGAGCTGGCTAAGCTTGATGTTCCTGTGAAGCTTCTAATTGACTCTGCAGCGGCCTATAGTATGGATGAGGTCGATATGGTATTTGTTGGGGCAGATGGGGTGGTTGAGAGTGGGGGTATTATTAATATGATGGGAACGTACCAAATTGCACTGGTAGCACACAGCATGAACAAACCAGTTTATGTGGCTGCTGAAAGTTACAAGGTATGCCAAAATTTGTTCTTTATGGTATCAAAAACTGCATGATGAATTGGAGCAATTCACTTTGTTGCATTTATCACATTTTTTTAAACATGGTGTTTTTTCTTACAAGAATTATACGAGATTGATAATTTGATACGACTCTTTGCAGTTTGCTCGCCTGTACCCATTGGACCAGAAAGACATGGCCCCTGCTTTACGTCCCATTGATTTTGGGGTGCCCATCCCCTCCAAGGTTGAGGTCGAAACGTCTGCTCGGGATTATACACCTCCTCAATATCTTACGTTACTCTTCACAGATTTGGGTGTCCTCACTCCATCTGTGGTCAGTGATGAGCTCATCCAGCTCTACTTATAGGCGTGTTATGGCTACAATTTTGTCTCATTTACTGTTTTCCAGATCATGATGTAAGAATGCTTTGTGTCATGGAGATATTCTGGACTCAATGAATGAATGAATGTTAAGTTTGGTTTAGCATTGGTGGATTTTTCTGTGCACTTGGTAAATGATCAGACACGCATATGTGCACATGTTCACACAGACATGTATTCCTATGTGCAGATACATGCATGCCTGTGCATCAGGTGCGAACTTTTTGTTTGTTTGTTTGTAGTGTTTTCTTTTTGTGGTAGGCCCCACTTATACTGTTCTGTTTTCGTCATTTGTTTTGATTTTGGAATTGGTGCTTTTGATGTTGGAGTCCTTGGTTTATTTGCTTTTGTTCAGGGTTTATTGGACTCCAATAAGCTTACTCGGAAGGCCCTTGTTTGATATGATAGGAGAATATTTGATTTTTAGAATTTTTGGATGCCATGCCCACTTGATATGAGAGCCTGTAAAGATATACAAACTTGAATTCTACCCTTCTCTTATCAGTATAACAAAACTTGATCAAATATGAAGTCGGCACTTCCTTTATAGGCCTCATTTGTAACTATTTTCCCTTTATATAGAGATTTTGCTGGGTTTCATGCATACCATGGTTGTGGGCCATCTTCTAGCTTGCTTCCATTTACATGGGCCTTAATTTTTTCCCCACAGAGTCTACTATATCTCCTATTTAGGTCTCGTTTGTTTTCAGAAAACATCTCATTTCATCTCAGCTTATCATTACAACTTTTTCAATTTTTAATTTTCAATACAAAATAAAATAAACAATTCAATTTTTTCAAATCTCAAAATAAAAATAATATTAAAAAATATATTTTAACAATATTTTATTTAATTTTTTAATTTTAATTTCAACTCATCTCATCTGTAAAAACAAACGAGGCCTTAACGTGTTCTCCTTATGGGGTTAGTCAGTCGCTCCTGACAAGACTTACGGGCCCTACAAATTTCAATCCAAAATTGTATATACAGTTTTGGAATTTACAGTTTTCACATATTCAATTTGAAAAAAAATAGAGTTATCATTAAAAAAAAATAATTTTTTTCATATAAATATCAGATTTATCTATTTTTTTCGAAGGGAGTATCTGGAAACTACAAACTCCAAGACTGTATATCATTTCTCTGTATAATAATGTGCAAGGTTTAAAAAAAAAAAAAAAAAAAAAAACCCGTTAATTGGAAGCTCTTTTCCTATCCAATTTTGTTGATGAACTTATATTTACTTGCAGCATGTTATCATCAATTCCCTGCTTTGTATTTGTGGCGCCACCCATTGAATCACCTGAGATCGTCGGACATTTGATTTAATTCAGGAATGCTTGCCACTCACCAGAGTCACACGTGGATCCTGCTGATAGCTTGATGTGCGACTGCTGATTTGATTTCAGCCCCATCAGAATCATTAAAATGGTTAGACTTATCCATCCAATTAAATCAAATTTTAGACATATGTCGAAAATCAATCCTTTTATTAGTTTCTGTGTTCTATATTTTCTTTTCCGTTTAAACTTGCTCAAGGAGAGAGCTAATTAACAACCATTTGATTCATAAATCGGTCTTAGATATTTGATCCCGACCGTATAAAATCAATGCTGGATGGAAGTATATTTTGTTTTTATTTTTCTTAATAGGACCCATGTTTCCCAAGGGATGCAAGAGGTCCCAAATCTCATATGCATTACTTTTTTCTCGAACAACACATGAACTGTTTTTCCACACTATCCTTACTTTTTTCGCTTCTTTCACGTTTCTCATTACAGTTTAGACCTAAGAAAATGTTGTGCCTTTTGGTGGGTCCAAACAAAACAAAACAAAAAAGCCTAAAAAATGTCCAACTATGTTTTCCTTGGGGAAGAGCATGCATTGCTGAACTCGGCCGGTGAGAAGTGTTATAGCTATAAATTGATCAGATAAAAATAATTTTATAAATAGATATCGTTTTATATGATCTGTCGAATCTATTTTACAATAAAAATAATTTTATAATTTGACAAACTACATCAAGACACATCAATTTTTGAGATTATCTTTATATAATCACTTTATGATTAAAGTATTTCTCTTATAATACAGAACAATCAGAAGCAAAATGGAGCACGGGAGAAACTGAATAACAATAGTAAAACATGTTATTTTCTCCTTTCGACATTATTGTGAACTGTGTACAAAGATCCTTTAAATATCTCTCTCCTTCACTTCAGAACTCTCATCAAATTCCTCTCTCTCTCTCTCTGTACATAAAAATGCTTCCAAGGTTCAGGAGTCCTTTCAAGCTGGAGGATAAAGAGATCATCATCAATGGGGAGAGCATAGAAAATAAGTGCTCAAAAAATATTTCATTAGCTGCTGGGTTGCAAATCCTTGTACAGATTTCACATGGTGAATCCAATGTTCTTGTGAAATCTCATGCAATATCGAAAAGCCAACCAACATCTGAAGCGCGTGATCATGTTCAGACCAAATCTCTTGAATATTCTCGTTTTCTGAAAACATGTCGGTTATGCAGCAAGAAATTAAGCCCTCGTAAAGATGTATACATGTACAGGTAAACTCATCTATAAAGATCATGTATATATTATATTATAGAACTGTTAACTGATGAAAGTTCATTGCTTTTCCTAGAAGATCATAATTTTTTAAATCGAGAAATCGTTTGGCTTGCGATTGTGAGCGTTTAATATATATTAAGTTAATGCAGGGTGACCAAGGGTTTTGCAGTGTAGAGTGCCGCGACAGCGAAGTAGTTTTGGATGAAATGAGAGAAGTAGAAACTTCTACCAAGCAAATGCTATCACCTTATCATGGGCATCGTTGCAACAGTGGCCGGCGTGAGACTCAAATCCTCCTGCAGGAATTCCGTCAGCGACATGAGCGAGCGTAGGCCGCGGATCCGTTGTCAAGCAAATTGGGCAGTAGTTTCATAGCCTCATTGCTGATACGTACACTCTTTTTTACTATTGTTTTCAGGTGCAGATCGGAAGCAATGCACTGGATGTGTTGTGGAGTGCAGTGGGAATTTCTGAAAGAATATCTATTGTAAATATTTTTGCTATATTTGGTGTATAAATTATAAAGCAAGTAGAAAGATTTTCACCCCAAAAAGAAAAAGAGAGAGAAAATCAGTGCTTTTGTTTCCCTTTAGATTGCAGGATAAGCATCACTTTACTTACCATTCTTGCCCGTCGCTTTCTTTCAGCTTCTATAGCAAGTGGGCCGGCCTGAAAGATATACCGATGCTTTCTTTTCTAATTTTTCAGCATTATCGATGCTTTGATGTTTGCAGCAGCAGCTTCTTTGTGTAGTTAGACAAAAAGGGCAGTAGTTTTATAGCATTGTTTCATAGTTGGCAGAGAGAGAGCTCCTATCGATCCCATTTGTCATGACAATAACGTTGTATTTGTCATATTGATCTGTAAATTAGGTTGGTGTGGATAAAAAAATCATCTCATCTCATTATTATAATTTTTTTTTAATTTTTTTAAATTGTAAAATAATAATAATATTAGAAAATTATATTCTAATAATATTTTATTTAATTTATCTAAAATCATCTCATCTCACTATCTAAACGAGTTCTAAAGGTCTCACCTCAAATGCTATGTTACCAATCTTGCTAATTCAAATATTATTGGATTCTTTACATTTTCCTAAACGATGATTGCATGCAATTTGATCTTTGGCGTATGAACTTGAAATGAAAATCTTGTAAACACTCTGATCTTTTACTCATCCGATGAAAATCTAATCTTCTTATATCAAGGAAATGTAGCAAGAGCTGAATTGATTATGCATTGAGTTCGAAAGGCAGATAATGTTCAATCCTATGAGCAAGGTCTTTGGTTCATTTTTCAGACAATTGATGATTTAATATGGTATGAACTAAAAAGATTTGTCGAGAGTTTTAGTTGGATTTCACTTATCATTATTTTGAGTTAGTTTTTATATCTAAGATAATTCTATTAGGAAATCAACTTGTTACTAACATAGATTAGTTCGATTTTAGAAAACTTTGATAATGTTTTTGGATGTATGTGTTAAAAAAGGGTGAAAATTAGGTACTGTTGTGCCATCAATATCAGTCTCTCTTCTTTAATCCATGACACTCACAATTTCACGCTAGTCCTTCCTTCATAATCCCTATGACTCGGAAAAAAAAAGAGTTCCGTATAGGGAAGCTCATTCAACTATACAAAGAAAGGAACTATTTTTTTTTTTTTTTTTTTTTTTTTTTTTTTATCATATGTTCTAAGAGCACTCACAATGGATTATTCATCTTATTCTTTAAAATACATCGCTAAAATCTATTTTTTTAATTTTACATACTGACTTTTACAATATATCATACATCAGCTTATATATTTTTTCTTCATATCATTTAAATATTATACTCTTAAATATTTTTTATTCATTTCAAATATTTTCTCTAATTACCAATGATATCATATCTTTTGATATTTGTAATATCTACTCATATACAATATCATATAATTATGTTCTATTTTAAATTAATCCAAATTTATAAGTTAAATCAAAATATAAATTAATTTAAAAAATAAAAAGAAGATATTTTGTCTGCATTTGAAAAATAATTCACTTGAAGATATGGAATTGTTATTTGAAAGGAACTCAAAGCAAAAAATCATTATTTGAGCAAAACTTGGTGCCTAGGGGTGTTATTTGAGAGAAACACAGAGTCTTTGACGCTAAACAAAGAAAAAAGCGTGGGAAAGAGAGAGAGAGGAGGGTCTAAAATGAAGATAAAAGATTTTGAAGAAATAGAAAAATCAGACGACGAGAGAGAAATGAATTTAAAATGTTTTACATGGACAAACAGTTCCCTCTAGATGTAGCGGGATCACTAAAACAAAATGGAAAATAAAGATGAAATACAACATCCATTGTAGGTCATTTTTGAACAATTTTTTTTATATTTTAAAGAAAAATGTATTATAGAGCAACCATTGAGAGTACTCTAAGCTAAATCTCACCACATATTTGCTCATCGATCTTCATACACAAACATATAAGGTTTTATTTTTATATGAGTATTAGGTTTACAAATATATATAATTTTAAGACGATGTGGTAGTTAAATCTGTATTACAATAAAAAAATTATAATCTAATAAAGTACATCAAGTAACGATGTTATTTGTATTTTTCATTATATCAAATAATTCTTTATTTTTATGGGAGGAAATAAGGACTATAAAAAGTGTTAGTTTGATTACATAAAATTAAATGATCTCATTTTATATAATTATTATAATTTTTTTAAATTTCTACACAAAATATAATAAATAATTTAATTTTTTTAAACTTAAAAACAAAAATAATATTAAAAAATAATATGATAATAATTTTTTTAACTTTCAATAGAACATCATATCTTATTTCATTTGAATTATATAACCAAATATTATCCGTTTGAATTGAAGGATGAGTTGAGTAATTTCATTATTATTTATAAATTTTAACTCATAAATTTTATCACTGTTCACGAAACATTTTAAACTCATATCATCTCTCAGTCCTCTCAATCCAAACGGGTAAGGCTCTTCTTCTTCTTCCGCCTTTTCAAACCGTGAGAATGAGCAAAGAATGATGCCACACAGATTTACTAAGCCGAAACCATATAATTTTGAATACAGGTGATCATAACGTATTCCAGAGCCTGCTAGTGAGTAGATGCACCGCATGAAGCCTTTTCTAGATAAGTGGTATAAAGTGCTCTATGTTGCCAATTTTCCTGCAAGATTTCGATTCAACACGTGCAGAAAACTCAACTTTCATTACCAAAACCAGCTAGATATCGCTGAGGAATTCTGTTCGATGACACTTACGTAGTATTGCTGTTAATTCTACATATCATCTTACTACAATTTTTCATGTTTCTTTGATGAAGTTATAACGAGTTTTAGGAGAGAAGATGAAGAACAAGAAGAGCCCATAAAAATAAAAATTAAAAAACGGTAGGAACAAGAAAAGGAGCCAAAACTCGGCCAATGGCTGTGCAATTGCGAATAGTTATCAACCCTGCAATTTATGGCATTTTTCACGAGTTGTACAATTAAAGCTGACTTTTTGTATTTTTTTTGTCGTTATTAATTTCCACAGAGAGAGAGAGAGTGGAGAGAGAGAGAGAGGTGATGGACTGGCACTGGGGTTTCGAAACAAAGGGGAGCAGGCCTCGTGTAGCCGAACGAAGATCAAAAAGAAGCATGAAAATGAACATACAAAAAAAAAGAAAGAAACGTAGGACTACGGGTAAAAACTAGTAAATAAATCCGAGCTTCTGTTTGACTTTAATCTATCTATTGGAGAACTGACAACGTCGTTACATTCACGAAGTCCGAATCTTTTGGCCACCCACTTAATGCAAATTATCCCGAGAACTTTTATCTCTATGGATTTTAGGTCCTACTATTCGTTTGGTTCGATTACTTAGAAGAAAAGAGAACCTTACCGACGAGTACTTGTTTAATTATTTGTTCACAAAAAATACATCTTTGGATTTTTTTTTTGTTTTTGTTTCTGTTTCCTATGAGAGCTTTTACTTTATGTGTTCATCAAAGGGCCTTATAGTTGTAATCTCTGTCGCCCTCTTTTATTTCTTTTCCTTAGTTTTGATGTTTGACCTGAGGTTAGATTTGTCTGACTCATACTGTTTTAACACTCGGGAATAATATAATCTGATTTTGGCGATTTTGGGCTTTTGATTGTTTTTCTTTCGTGGAGTGTAAATTGGGATATAAAAAAAAAGTTCTTATTTTTATAGATTCTTTTTTTCGAAATAAAAAATTTGAGAAGTGAATTTTAAGGGCCTAGGGTTACCTTTCTCTTACTTTGCTTGTCCATTCAGTGCTTGTTTATGATTCTACAAGCCGCGGACTCACTTGGATCATCGATGTTTCTCGATTCCCCCTTCTGGGTAGTTGAAGACCTTTAATCCCCGGATGGGTCGGTGGGTTTTCTGTTTTATCGTCTGAAGGGGTGAGTTTTCCTCCTAATCCCATCTGGGTCTTGGCTATTTCCTCGGTTTTGACAGCTTTCGGCATTGAAAACTGAGGGCTTTTCAACATTTTATTCGATCAGTGGGAGAAAATTGATTAATTTTGCTCATATCTCCATGATAAGGATATAGGGTTTGATTTGCTTCGGTTCTGGATTCCATGGCCTTTTAGTGTTTGGGTGGTGAATTCTGGCTTGGTGGCTGGGATTTGGGTTGTTTGCTTGCTTAGATTTATAGGATCTGCTTGTGGGTCATGATGGGTTGTGGGCGGATTCTCCTTTGGGGTGGAAATTGGTGCAGAGTTTGAATCAAGTGGGTGTCATGATTTCGGGTTCTATGTGTTCTGTAAGAAGCTTGTGAGGCTTTTTGGCGTAAGAGAATTGGTGGTTCTACTCTCCTGGAAAGAGAATACTTGCATTGTGAATGATGGTTCATCCTCAAGGCGCTTCAAAACACACATGTAGTCTTCTTGCTGTTACCTGTGGGAAATTTTCGGAAGATAAACTCGAGAAGGATGCTGCAGAGGATGAGCCCAGATATCCTTTTCCTGAATTGGCGTCTTCTGGACGTTTGGAGGTGCAATATTGGATTTTTGGTTGTAAATTTTCTGTTATTAATTTCAGAAAGGAATTGTGTTACACATGCTTATATTTCCTTCATGTTCATTGTTGACTCTTTTTACTATAGTTCTCACTCTCCGTGTGTAGGTTCAGACTCTGACCAATCCAAGCAAAGATGAGCTCTGTAGGACTCTGGAATCATATAGACCGAGTATTGTTTACTTGCAAGGAGTGCAACTCGAGAATGATGAAGTTGGGCGTCTGGTGTGGCAAGGTGTTGACATGTCCACCCCAGAAGCTATATCTGAGATCTTTGCCACCACATTGCCTACTGCAGTATGTGATTTATCTAAATTGAGCATGTTAAGTGCATTCTTTATGTATATACCTCTTTCTCTCTTCCTCCTTTTTTTTTTTTTTTTTTTTTTTTTAATTTTTATTTTCCGCCATGGGGGTGGGGTGAGATCACCACAAGTGGTCAGTGCATTACTCTGTTTCCTTTTCTATTTTAGGGCTGGTGATTTAGTTGGTACATGCATCTCATGATCTCCTCCTCTCAGTTCCTCATATGACTGTTTTTATCTTTTTTTTTTTCGAATGTGGACATTAATGCTTCATGCATAGTGAATTTCTGCATAACAATCATCGAACGCTGGGACATTTGGTTAATAGTGTCAGGCAGGTACTGCAAGACTGCTCAAGCTCTTGTATGTTGTCAGAACTCTGGTTTGCAACAATATCTTAGATTGTTATTTTCAGAGACATCCGTGCTTGGATTAATAGGATTGAGTTTTTAGTTCTGAGTTTTATACTCTTACCTGTGTAGTCATATTTCAGTTTGTGCTAAATTAAGCTTTTGAGAAATATATGTTATCTCTTACTGTGTCTGTTGGATAAATATTGAGATGGAATAAATGGAAGGCTTGTGGAAGAAAGAGAAGTGATTATAGAGTAAAAAAAAAAAAAAACATTGAAATTGCACTTATGCTCCTTAATCATCTGAATTAAAATAAAAGAATTATTACTTATAAAAACCGAGCTGAATAAACAAAATGTAGTAGTGAAAAGAACTTTGTAAAGAATTGGTCACTGAGTTTTCATTATGATAAGAAAATAGAGCAAAGGCAAGACAATTAGTAAGAAATCAGTAGGAATGCTGTAAGTTTGGATAAATTGGAAGCATGTTCACGGATAATTTGCATGGTTCTTCATGGTCTTGTCTTGTTGCTTAAACTCCGTGCTGATTATTCCCATTTTACCACTTCTATTTTCCAAATTTTGTTGAAAGTCATGTGGTTATGTTGGCTTATGATCTGATTTAAGCTTTGATGTGCCTGCAGGTTTATTTGGAGATCCCAAATGGAGACAAATTAGCAGAGGTGCTTCACTCAAAGGTGAGTTTCATAAAGGAATTTCGATCATGCCTTCACGTGTTCACCACTAATGGTTATCTAATAGCGAATGAGTTTAGTTTCAGCTGCTTAGCTTTGAGTTCTAGAGGTGCTAGCTTTGTTTCAATGGTTTAACATAATTTTAGTTCATCGAAAATTTGATTAAAATCGGGGTGCTTCACTTTTGCAGGGGATTCCTTATGTGATATATTGGAAGAATGCAATTTCTTATTATGCTGCTTGCCATTTTCGTCATGCATTATTTTCGGTGGTACAGAGGTATATTATCTTTACCGAGTAGGTGCATGGTAAGGTTTATCTCTGCAATTTTTGAGGCAATGTATGAACAAAATTTTCCATGTGCATGCTTGGAGGCAAGATAAATAATCTCATTGTGGAACAGAACTACTCTCTCTATGAATGTGTCAGACTATATGTATGAAGTTTGTGGTGTGCATTTGTGCACACGCTTGCATGTTCTTGAGACTATCAAGATATATATATATATATATATATATATATTTTATTGGCACTGGGTGTCTGAGTACAAAGTCCCGACTAATCCCAGGGATGCACAGCCCTCGGTAAGGAGTTTCCCAAGTGCACCTTGGGTAATTCACATTTGATCCTGATTAAGCCTTTGAGCTTTGTTTAGAACTGTGAGCTTGCCTATGTGACTCATACATAATAATAATAATAATAATAATAATAATAATAATAATAATAAGAGTTAGATAATATGATATTAGCTTGACATGGCGTTTCATTTATCTGTTGGATTGCAGTTCATCAACTCATACATGGGATGCTTTCCAGCTTGCACGAGCTTCCTTCAGGCTCTACTGTGTAAGAAACAACTATGTCCTTCCTAATAACAGCCATAAAGTTACTGGAGAGTTGGGGCCATTCCTTATAGGGGATCGATTGAAAATCAGTGTTGATCCCCCTGAGATAGATGCAGAGGAAGATGATGAAAGTTCTTCAGGTACTCTGCCTGCCATAAAGATACACGATGATGATGTGAGCTTAAGGTTTCTTGTTTGTGGAGTGCCTTGCACATTGGTAAGCTGGGTTGGATCTCTCTTTATCACTCTATATTGGTTCTTCATCACTAACGAACATCTGCACATCACTGCAGAAAACACAGCCATCCACCCACATATATATTTGTTCATAGTATACTTATTGAACAATTTCCTTTCAGGATGCATGCATGCTAGAATCATTGGCAGATGGCCTCAATGCCCTCTTGAACATTGAAGTAAGTGATGATTGTTTGTCTGTACGAGTCTTATCTGCGTGTGTTTGATTTCATCTTCTCAGTTCAAGAAGGTTTCAGTTCTCTCTTTTCTTTCTCACTTTGTTCTTTATGTTGTTTCAGCTACGTGGGAGCAAACTTCACGGCAAATTTAGGTATATATGGTGCCTTTATAATTCTTCAGAGTTGTTAAAAATCTTTTGGTTACTGTCAACTTAATCTTCTAAACTATAAGATTATGCCCTTGCTTGCAAAAGAGATACTTATGCCCTTGTCTGTGAGAAAACCTACAGATACTGGTGTTGTGTTTTTTTCTTGATATGATGCTTTCTGGGGTTTTGAACTTCATAAAAGATGTTTTAATATTTAACATTCTAATATGTTGATACATCTACAATGTGGTTTAGTGCTCCTCCACCGCCACTTCAGGCAGGGACTTTTTCTCGTGGTGTAGTTACCATGCGATGTGATGTGACAACCAGCAGTTGTGCCCACATCTCATTTCTGGTGTCTGGAAGTGCGCAAACTTGCTTTGATGATCAGGTAATATGAACACATTTCTGTGACAAGGTTTTGGTGTAGGAAATGTGAAATCTTATAATTGATGAATTATTGATCTTCAGCTCCTGGAGAATCATATAAAGAACGAAATTATTGAGAAGAGTCAACCAGTTCATACAGTGCCTGACAGTGAGGAAAACAAAATTACATTCTCTGAGCCTCGTAGATCTGCTTCAATTGCCTGTGGGGCAACAGTATTTGAAGTTGGCATGAAGGTCCCTACGTGGCTTCACAGGTTTTTCTACTACGCCCAATTTTTTTAAGCATTATGACTTTCCTTACCGAGTTGCAGGAGTTTTGCTCTCTTTACCATGCCCCAAATGCCAAGCTTTATACACTATTCATATGAACATAATTCCTAAATGTTAGAATGTCAGCTTGCTGGTAAATTGGCTTGTTAAAAGTTGAAGCATGGTATAATTAACTCGGACCTTGACATGAAATGATCGCTGGTAAATTGGCTTGTTAAAGTCTTTGGATATTTTGAAGTGTGACAATTTAATCCTTATGGTAAACCCTGGGAAAACTAATAGAAATTCAGCTTTTGACGTTCAATTTTTTTTGGCTTTTTATAAATTGGAGTATCTAGAAAGCTACCTGTACAACAAATCTGAATCTGTTTCAGAGGAATATATATATATATATATATATTAAACGCACTTACTATGTTGACTCAATTTGATGCAGCCAGCCCTGGATATTTGTTACCATGCTGCTTGTGGTTGTGTTTTCAGGTTTTGAGGCAGTTAGCCCCAGACGTTTCGTATCGTAGTTTAGTTGCACTTGGCATTGCCAGCATCCAGGGATTGCCTGTTGCTTCTTTCGAGAGAGATGATGCGGAGCGTTTACTCTTTTTCTATCCAAGGCACGAGAAAGATACCTGCATGGACAATTTAATTTTTAGCAGTCCCCCAAGTTGGTTGAGACCACCTGCTCCCAGTCGAAAGAAATCTGAACCAAGACAAGAAACTACACCTGCATCTCATGATGGTGTCTCTAGTAAGATTATTGATGAAGAGAGCAAGGTCACTGGACTGAGGAATGGGGCTAGCATGCCCTTACTCCCTGCTAGGAAACGGCTGAAGGTTGCTGCAATGAGACCTATTCCTCATGTTCGGCACCATAAAATGACACCATTTTCGGGAATGTCCGAGGCAGATGGGCATGATGGAGGCCAAGTTAAGGCTAATTTGCCGGTTGTTGCCTCTACAAAGCATAGTATTGTAGGATCAACTCCTACAACACAACGAAGATCATATTCGAGCACATCTCAGTCTAAGCAGATCATTTCCTTGAATCCACTGCCTCTGAAGAAACATGGGTGTGGTAGAAGTCCAATGCATAATTGTTCTGAGGTAAGTTGTCTAATTTGTTTCACCAAATCACCAAAACTTTGGCTGTCAAAAGTGGTTGTTTTGGAATTCCATTTTTCCTGTTCTCGCATATTTCTTTAGGTTAAAAGGAAGAAATGAGAAATATACAATTTTTTTTTTTATTGGCAACAAGTGTTCGGAACAAAGCCCCAACTAATCTGGGGCTGCACAGGCCCTTGGCAAGAAATTTACAAAATGAAATGACATTTTTAATTTATCTTCCTGGGCTATGTCTTTTGTGTTTTTTGATAAACCTCTGATTACTTCTACAAAAATCATAATCTCTGTGGTAAGAAGTCAAGGCTTATTTACCTCATAACTTCTTGGTAAATGGACTCTAAATTAATAGATCAAAACCATATGATACACGCCTTTGAGATAAAGTGGCTTTTCGCGTGTCTGCTAGAAAACCAAATGTAAGTGTTGTGTCCTTCGAAGTTTAATTCAAATCAAAGATGCCTCTGAAATGAAGAGAAGACTTCTTAAATAATGGTTGCCTTAATGACTTCTGTTGATTGAAGAATACTCTCCTATTTCAATGCACCTCATCTATTCCTACTCTAGTCAGTATTTGTAATATATAAGCCCTTACCCCTAGAACGTGTTACGTGATAGTCAGATCCTTAGGAAATAAGTTCTGCTGATTCATTATTCCCAAAGTAGGTTTTAGATTTCTTCTTCATTAGAAAAAAATCTTATGCCTTTTTGGGAACGGTCTAATAAATGTCATTTTATTGTTTTTGTCGTTTATTATTCTCTTGTAGGAGGAGTTTCTGAAGGATGTGATGCAGTTTCTAATCCTTCGAGGACACAGTCGACTTATACCTCAAGGTGGGCTTGCTGAGTTTCCAGATGCCATACTTAATGGGAAGCGTCTTGACCTCTACAACTTATACAAAGAGGTTGGTTCATTGCATTTTTCTAGTTAGTGAGAATTTTGTTCACATTTGTTACTGAAACATTCGAGGTGCTCTTAGGTGGTTACAAGAGGAGGTTTTCATGTTGGCAACGGTATCAACTGGAAGGGGCAGATCTTTTCAAAGATGCATAATTACACTATGACGAATAGAATGACAGTATGCCCTGCAATCCTTTCTCAGATCTTTCTACCTCTCTTTTAGATATTTAAGGATAGTTCACAGTTTGCGACAGAAGGAAAAGGGAAAAGGATGGTAAACAGGTAGGGGTATGGGAGGGAAGGAATGCTTACTCCTAGAGTGGTTAGGATTCCTAAATCAGTCTAAATAAAGTATCCATTGGTGATAACTTGTAACGAGCATATTTAGAATCTATATGATGAGTAGTTTAATAGTTGATCGCATATTACCTATGAAAAATCAAGTAGATTATAATACTCATGAAAAATTTTATGGACCTTTTTTACTTTATTATGTGTAAGGGTTACTCTTGTATGCTCCTTTTGTACGTGTCGAATATTTGTTTGCTTATTAATAAATTTATCAAAAAAAAAAAAAAAAATCATTTGATTTAGGTAATCTCTATGTTTTGACAGGGAGTTGGTAATACGCTAAAGAGACACTATGAAACTTACCTTCTAGAATACGAATTGGCTCATGATGATGTAGATGGGGAGTGTTGCCTGCTATGCCACAGGTTATTACTTTTTTCTTTCTCCTTTTGATTTTTCCCTGCTGAAATGGTATGTAAAGATGTTTATGTTAAACAAGCGGTTGCTGACAATGGAAGTGTGGAGTGTTTAACAGTAGTGCAGCAGGGGATTGGGTGAATTGTGGCATATGTGGCGAGTGGGCCCACTTTGGCTGTGACAGAAGGCAGGGTCTTGGTGCTTTTAAGGTATTAGAAAAGTATACCTTTTGAATAATATCAAGTCCATACCTTTTGTACATGAATACGCAGGCGGAGTGGATCCATCAAAAGTTGGTGTTTCATTTTTAAAGCTATTGTTGTAATAATTTGTTTCCAACTTGCAGGATTATGCAAAAACAGATGGGCTGGAATACATATGTCCACATTGTAGCATTACAAATTTTAAGAAGAAACCACAGAAAGTCGGAAATGGATTTCCTCAAGGCTTAATGGTATCAAGACCGCTGTGATTCAGTTTTGCATCTCTTCTTTTGTTTTTTCCCCTCTTTGGCTCACTAGTTTTAGGCTTTCTTTTCCTTATATCGTGTTCATGAGAGACTGAATTTATTCGGCTGTCAGGGTTAGATGTACTTACTACGATCTCATCCATTTTCATCGGAAGTAAATTAGGAGGATTGTGGGGGAAACCACAAGAAGTACTAGAGAAGTGAAATGGAGCTTAGTAGTTGGCTGGCATGACATCAAAAGTACGGGTTTATATATTTCTTTTTACTTTTTTAGTGGGGCAGAAAGACTTTAGGGTGGAGGGATACCCTTGATTGGGAAGGGTGGTTGTACAATATTCAAATACTCCATTGAACATTTAACTGATGTAGCTTAACGAGGATAAGGGAGATATCCCTTGAACAATTTAGATTATCCAAAAAATATATATATTATATACTTCATCTGGCTTCTTCTTTATTATTTTATTTTTTATGGGATACATATGTGATTGGCAAAAACCACTCACCAGAAGAACACCTGCTTGGAATGTGACATAACGGAAACGTTATTTTTATTATTTATTGAACATGGCACTAAGCCAGTGTTTGGGGACATGTCTAAGCAACTATACTTTGTTCAAAGTTGAAAGCAGACGATCTTCTGTTGATAACAAGCTAGCACGCCCCTAATGCAAACAATTATATGACAACAGATTCAATATCTTGATCATAACAGACTCGAAATGCTTGTGTTGACAAGAAGCATGCACAGTCCAGAAAGAAGAGAGAATTTGGAAGGAAAAAGAGAAGAAAATGCACGCAGCAAGGCCAGGTAGGGAGCTTTCCGGATTCCTAGATATGCATGGAGGCGTTTTAAACTGTCAAATTCATATACAACTTAAACGTTTCAAGTACCAATATCAATCTATATATCCAGAATACCAGACGATCGAGACGTCCCTCCAGATCCCCTAGACTGGAGGTTCATGTATATAGATAAAAGCAAAATGAAATCGAAGAATCAGAGTGATATATCTCCTCAATTCAAGTTCCTCAGGGAAAATCTAGAAGGAAAAATGGCAGGAAGCTCGTCCTCTAATAACATTCTCTTTGTTGATGATTTCTACTTCTCAGCTCTCTGTGACGATGAAGAATTATTTCCAATCTCTGATGAAAAATACGCGCAAGAGTTACAGTTCCAAGAGGCTCTCATGTCCTCAGTATTATATTCAACAACCAAAAGCGAGTCACCAGGCCTAGGAGTGGAGCAGGAAGAGAATCCCTCTCCCACGAAAAAATTTGAAGCAAAGGAAAAAGAAACCGGTCAATCTTCTCAAAGCTTCTGCACCATTTGCATGGATGGGAAACAGACCGAAGAAATGTTCAGAAACAGCAACTGCAGCCACTCGTTCTGTGCCGACTGCATTGGCTCATATGTTGCAGTAAAGATACAGGAAAGTATAACAATGGTGAAGTGCCCTGATCCGAAATGCAAAGGTCTCTTGGAGCTCCATTCTTGCCGTTCCATTATTCCAAAAGAAGTGTTTGATCGATGGGAAGATGCCCTTTGTGAGTCCTTACTTCTTGGGTCGCAGAAATTTTACTGCCCCTTCAAGGACTGTTCGGCAATGTTAGTCGATGATGGAGAAGATCAGGCGGTTTCTTCCTCGGAGTGTCCCAATTGTCATAGACTGTTCTGTGCACAGTGCAAGGTACCATGGCATGCAGGAATTGAATGTGTGGAATTTCAGAAACTAAATAAAGACGAAAGAGAGAGGGATGATATAATGGTGATGGAGCTTGCTAAGAAAAAGAAATGGAAAAGATGTCCCCGTTGCAAATTCTACGTTGAAAAGGTGCAGGGCTGCTTGCACATTGCATGCAGGTTTGTATATAATATAATAATTTTGTATATCTCTATATTTTCAAGTCAATATATTCATTATTCAATATTAGAGGTCACTCCAAATCATCTCATGGACAACTCTCTAGATGATGAATTAGTTTCTGATATATATATATATATATATTGCATAGAACTAAGATTATGGATGCATGATGATGATCATAAGCCTGCATATATAATGAAGATGACGGGATATTTAATTGGCATCATGAGTTTATCAGTTTTATATATTTTTTCTTCCGTTAATTATTGTTGTATTTACTTGTCGTTATATGTTATTTTCAGGTGTGGTTTTCACTTTTGCTATATGGCTGCGGATCCTTATGGAGTGAAGTGCACTTATGCTTACAAATTTAATTAAGTATGATTGTCATTTTGATGATCAGGAAATTAACAAATATTACCTGAATCATCCCAAATAGATTAATTAGCTTTTTAATTCTCAGGTGTGTTTTTGAGCCAAGATGATATTATATATATATATATATATATATATATATGCAATAACTAATTGGGATTCAATTCACCACCTTTGACCACAGATTTTTTGTTTGTCTGAAGTACTTGTTCTTCTGGTCTCACACATGATGATACGTCGGGGGTCCATAGTTGTCAATTTCCTGACAATTACAAATGAAGTACTCATCATCTACATACTATTTATTATAGTCTATTCCACAATTATCAATTTCTCTGTTCTTTTTGTATAATAATCTATTATATATTATGATTTGCAAAGTTAATTACGCCCATCAATATGCAGTTCATTAAGTGGCATTTTCCGGTGATATATTCCAGTTAATATATTAAATAGAGTAATGCCAAGTATAAATCTCAGATGTGCACCGCTCATTATAAAATCTCAGATGTGAAGATCAATACGGAAGATATATGCATGAATCTTCTTTAATTTAAACTACCCTAACTTTGATCTGTTTATGAACACCTTTAAATTGCAAAGAGCAATCCTTTCAGAGGCTTAAAGATCAGTACCGTGGCAGTAAAAATAAAAGCTTTCCTAGATCAACTTTTAGCTATCAAGTCTTTGGACTCTTCCTCCGTTTAACTTTTTTACTACAAAGAGAGCAATAGTCAATCGATCGACCTCCTTTTCACCGTATCTTTCTTAATGGCAATGGGACAGAACGAGCACAAGCATCATATGCATGCATGGCAATGGAACGTCGACGATCCATTTCAAATTCAAAGCTACAAGAACACAGATCGATATATGCAACTTTTTTGAGTACTTGAAGTTATGACATATTGTCAGATTATATTGACATGTTTGTGTTGGCTCTGTTTCAGCAAACGGAGAGATAGAAGGTGGGAACCTATGTGGGCTGGATGGAACTTAAGAATCCTACTTACAAAAATCAGAATTCTGCCATAGCTTGTTACTCACATTTATTGTGGTTTCATCCTTCCTTTTTCACCTTTCCTCAATAATACGATGCTTGACAAATCTCGATTGTTATACCACGATGTCAGTAAATACATTTTAGTAAGTCATAGAACATCATTGAAACCACAATGCACCAGGACGCAAACAACAACATTAATTTCTGAGCAAGTAATACATTGTGAGGAATAATGTTGCACGGGGGGTCCATGCATTAACCATAATGGAGGGCTGCTTATTTAAGTCAGATTTTTTATAGTGCATATATCTGCACGTTGTTACTAATAATGCAAAATCTCGTTGCATATAATGCTAATCATTTGGTCCAATTGCCTACAAGTCGATTTTCCAATATGGTCGTACTAAAACACATGCCAATTAAGAGGGCTAACAATAGGGATAGATGGTCATGCATATTTGGCCATGATATAATTTGCTCATGCATCTGTGCTGTGTGAACAAAGCTTATCATAATTAGGAAAATTCTTCAACATGTAATGCAATCATCATAAGAATGGCACGAAGCACACAAAAGGCATATATATAAAATTAATTAATGACGGAAATGACAAAGATTCAAGGCCCTAACTAAAAGCCATATCCTGCAAGAATATGGCAAGACAATATCAGGAATTGCAAGGGTGAATGTGAGAGATTTTCCAAAGAGATGTTACCTGTAGGGCACCAAACTGTCGAGCCTTTCACGTTGATTGAAAGATATGCACCTCCGATATGGGCTGCCCACCAGTCACTCGGCATCCGAAATTGGCCAAATACGAAATGGAACTTGAGAAGGAATTGGAAAAGTGGAGGACGAGGAGGACGGGGAGGAGGCGAGTTGGAAGTGTGTTTGTCAGAATCACAATAGAGGTATCACATGCAATATGTCTTGTGCCAAATTTTTCTCTGAAAATGGTAGAAGATGGAGAATGCCACCGACGACTTTGAATGAGGAGGAGCCAAACCTGTGGATGAGGCGACGAATTGAAGGGCCTTTCGAGGAATGTTCAATCCAGTGGAGGAGAAATGCCAGGGGTCAAATCTGTGGATGAGGAATCAAAGCTAGGGAGAATGTGAGTTTTAGTTGCGAGAATGGAATAGATGTAACGAATCGAGGTTTGGGAAGATGGAGAAGGGGATCAAAATTTTTGTCTAAGCACTGTGAGGTGTGCGGGAATGGAAGAGAAAATATTCAGTGTTAAAATTTACGTTTTGGCTTTTGAGTGCTTGAGAAAGACAACTTGGTGTGTTAGATATATTTGCCGTTAAAACACAATCTTCCAAAGGAGAAAAAGTCGCAAACTAATTGTTTTTATTGCGACAAATCATTTCGACGCAATAGAGTAATATATCGCTGCAAAAAAGAGATCGATACCCATAAAATTAGAACAGTGGAAGTTGTTGTAAAAAGCGACCAGGGAATTCAAAGTCGCTGCAAATAGTATGCTATTGCGGTGATTTCTATTACAATGGAAAAAAAATTAGCCGGAATAACTCTGTCTTGTAGTCTAACTTGCACTTGGATAGAATTGGTGGGGTAAACTTCGTCGGCCAGACATCCGGCCCTTCAGTTTCAGTCAAAACCTGTGAACCTTTTGGCAACTTGCAAACTCATCTCGCATCATCAAAATTACCGTAAAAAATGGTAAAAGAAAATTGGAAGTTATTTGCAATTGTCAAAACTAAATCTCATGTAAGATAAGGTCTCACTTTTAATTTATGGAAAGATGTATTAATATGTTGATGTGGAGTATACACACTAAATACCATTAATGTGACATCATTTAATTTGTAAGAAAAATTATTTATATTTAAATTTACAAATCAAATCATGTCATATCAATAACGTGAATGATGTATTTTTCAAAGTAATACTAGATATTTTAAAAAGTAGTGTGATCCATTATTAAAAAATTAATTTTTAGTTTGAGTTTCATATTTATTCATTTTTTTTAAAGGAATATACGACATTTGCGCACTCTATGACTGTAGATATCATTTCTCTTTAATTAGAAGGAAAACAAAGAAAGAAAGCGTGATGAGAAGAAACGCACATACCAACATGAGCAATCACCCGTGAGACCACATCACACCACTCCTTTTAGTACAAGATTCTTTCTTTCTTTCATTGCATCAAATATACAAAAAGAAAATGTCATAAACTGCATAATTAAATTATCATCGTCTCGATTAATGTGATAATAATTAAATCACTATTTCAATTTGGAGCACAATATATTAAATCACTGTTGGGAAATGTATATAAAAGTTAAAACATGATTGCTAAATGTTTATAAAATCATTAGATTTGGTTAATCACACTTAGTATTGGGTGATCAAAGAGGCTTATAAAATGTTTTTAGTTACATATAATCATTGAGCTGATCTATTTGTATCCCCAGGCTTCTTGATGTAATCACGGTTTTCTTTCATCACAAGTGAGGTAATTAATAAAATTAGAGTACCGTCCTCTTTTTTTCTTTTTTCTTTTTTATCAAAAAAATAGCATTGAGCTGATCTCCTAATTATTATTGGCTAAATATTAAGCAAAATATCAATAAAATTGCAACCACGACAATAGGCCTAATTGCAGCTAAACCAGGTCATGCACAACAATATTGGGCCGGTTGAGAAGTTCCAAGTTCAGTAACCTTGCTAACCATGGCCGGCAAACTGCATGGTTTATCTGAATAAGCCGGGCTGACAAAATATGGACTGGCCTAGGTTGCAAAGCCCAATCAGTGGCTTAGCAACTGAACAAAAGAAGGCCCACCAACAATCACCATGCCTTCGACAGTATTGTATATAGGAATAATAGGTATATACTTACAATTCTAGAGTTGTTTTTAAAAAAGAATGAAACCTACCATTTAAAAATATTTTTTTTTAACATGGCTCTCATATATACCTAAATTTTTTAGAATTGTCTAAGTCATTTCCCTATATATAGTATGCTATTTATTTTTTTTTCAAAATGATAGTTGTAATTGTGAGTACGCAAGCGCTGCATAATCATTTTAAAAAAAGTAAATAAATATAGGATTTATATAAAAAAAATTTAATTTTTTAATAATAGATCTCACTACTTTTTAAAATGACTATACGACGTTTATATACTTTATGATTGTCTCTAACATTATTATTATTATTATTATTATTATTATTATTATTTTGGTCGTTGGATGCTCCACGTACAGCTTGATCTGCAACAGGAGCATTAATTTATCTGTTGTGTGACATTGATTTTTGACAGCCAAAATAATGTCAATTCGTGTAGGCCAGCAAGAACCAAATCTGGGGAAGATATTCTTCAGAATCTAAACATATCATTCCAAATAATTATAAAGCATTAATCGAGCATCCAAAAACAACATTAACGCGTCTGAAACGGTAACTGAAATTTATTGCCCATTTTACAGATAAATCAATAGCTGCTTGCCTTGCCTTGCCTTGCCTTGCCTGGGGAGATATTAAATGCATGCATGCGCGCATGCAGGCGATCCGAAAGACCATATATATATATATATATATATATATATATATTATATGCGGTATTAATCCAAGTTGCCTGAGTTCAAATGTTAAATTATGAGGTATATATAATACTTGAACTAGCTAGAAAGGTAATTAATTAATATTATAGGTGTTGTCCAATGTAAATGAAATAAGTACTAAAAAAGACAGCATGTTGATAAGGTACGTAGCAGCTAGCTAACTAACTAGCTTTAATTAACGATGTTATTAATTAGCTATACATGATCATAAGATTAAAACGAAACGATCGATATATAGATCAGTCCCCGATGATATATAATTTCTTTGTTTTCTTTTTTTGAGAAATAATAGTTGTAATTGTGAGTTCCTAAGCGTCATGTAATTATTTTGAAAAAAGTGAATAAATACAGAATTCATATGAAAATTAATTTTTTAATAGTAAGCTCTACTCTTTTTTAAAACGATTACATAACGCTTGCACGTTCCATCACTATATATAATATTATTTTTATTATTATTATTATTTGGGATAATATTTGTAGCTTTCACGTTTGGTACAACATATGATGCTTACCTACCACCTAATTCCGTGTTGATCAACAACCCTAATCAAGTGGTGACTCTTTCTTTCCCCTCAAACACAATTATATAAGCAATGAAAAATAATTAAATATTTTTAGGGTCACTTTCATATCATATAAATTATCATTTATTTTAAAATTTTAATCTTTAGCAAAGAAATATCCTATATATTTAAGAAAAATCTAATTGTAAACGATTATACGCATTAATATACTCACTCATTCAATATGATTGATCAGAAAGTAGATTTTATTAAAAACAGTATTAATTTGAATTAGAATATGAATGCAACAATATTAATACACAAATTGATACGTAAACTTACTTGCATATATCAAAACTCATATATTTATTTTAAAATCTTAGGTAAAATTGCAACTCAACTCTATTGCATCGGTGTCATGCTCTGGATAGGGTTGGATTTTAACATAGGATTAACCCACCACAATTGGAAAATGGTAATGTCTTTCCGCTGAAGACACCCGGCCGCTGGTACTAATGTGTATATATAGCAAACCCATATATTATATAAATATAAATATATATATATATATATTTTAATATGCCAATATCATATGCATATGCATGCATGATGGTGCTTGAGCTATTGAGACAGTCAATTACGGCAAGCACAAAAGCAGCATATCCGTACTTATAGCACATGAATGATGAGTCACTGCAGACATTACTTGTCCACTCGATGCCTCCTAAGTGTCCCCCAAATATATATTATTTTTGCTAATACGAAATGTGGAATGGACTTTATTAATGTTTTTGAGAGTTTTAAATAAATTTAAAAAAAAAAGATAAATATATCAAATAAGTTTTACAGTATTTATTAAATATTCAATAAATATTATATAGTTTGTTTCACGGACTACCAGTAGCTCGTATCTCTAATATTTGATGTCCAGTTAAAATAAAAACGTAGACAGTAAAAAGAATATTAATCCATCAACCATACGCGGGGTTTGTCAATAATTGACCTGTCACTTCTTTTTCTTTTAAATGGAAATATCGTTATTCATTTATTTATCAATAGAAACTTATGTCCATAATTAGATATATATAGAAATATTCTTATATCAACTATTTGGAGTTTAGGGGCGACTACTATGCCGTTCCATTCTGACCGCTGGGCAGTATTTTTTTTTTTCTTTTTTATTTTCACATTTTTTTAACATATTTAAATATATTTAAAAAATAAAAAAATACACCAATACACTTAAAATCACTTCCTTAACCACTAAGTAAATAAATAAATAAATAAATTTTGGCTAGGGGTCAAATAGAGGTGTCAAATTAGGGAGGCAAAGTAGACTTTTTCTTGGAGTTTTACTAGTACACTACTAGTCTGATTTAGACTTCATTGTAACTGATACTTTCTACAAACAAATATCAAATAAATAATATTTTACCTAAACAAAGACTCAATCTCACACTTCATAGAAAGGGATGACTCAACCTTTAAGGACAAACCGTCCAATAGACAAACTCCTTTTTTACTTTTACTATACAATAAAGAAAATAAAAATGAAAAAAGATGGATTATAGTTTGAACCAATTTCGATAGACTTTGACTACATGTGAAGACAATAAGCTTATCTCTTTTTAGTCAAAAAAGTCAGATTCGAAAGATCTGGTGGTGGTGATTCCAGTGATCCAGTGCATGTCGCTTGAGAACCACGCACAGTTATGAGCAGTGCGTGAGGACCATGCACAATGATTTCGGCAAAATTGCCACTATTTTCTGAACGATTTGCGACCCAAGAGTCTTTTTGTATTGCGCATGTCTCTTAAATGTTACCGAAAAATTATAGATCTGACTTTTTTAATATTGAATGAAGAAAAATAAAGTAAAAAATGAGGGAATGGGAGTGAGAAATTATAAATGAGGGAGTGAGAGGGGGAAGAAGAGGAGTAGGCCAGCAAAATTCAGATTTGGAGGGTTTTTTTTTTTTTTTTTAGAGTGAGGTTTTCTTGATAAATCTAATAATTGACTTGTCACTTGGCAATATATTAAGATTTTTAATAATATTTATTAAAAGCTAGGCCAAATTTGAATAAGGACACTCATGCCCTTAAAATTAAGTGCAACTTGACATAGAGATAGAGATAAATTAAGGATTGTAGCAAAATATAGAAAAATGATGGTAATTATTATAATCAAGTACTATTTTTTATTTTTTTTATTTTTTATCGTTTTCGATCTGTCCAAACATTTTGATTCTATTATGGTTAATGATTTAAAAAATAAAAATTAATTATAAATCAAATCAAATGGTTGGAAAGAAAACGTTAAAATATTGGCACATCGATCGGAACAAAGTTTTTGCAACTTGCAACAAAGTAAAACGATTGATAAATATTCGCACCAAAACGATACAAGTACTTGTAAAATTATATGAGAGGCCCATACAAAAAGGTGACGCTCACTAAAAGCCAAACCGCCTCAAGCTTCCATAATTCAAAGTGTGATCCATCTGTATATAAGCTGCTTTTTTGTTCAATTAATCATTTCTAACATTATTTTTTAGATCTCTACACTACGTATTATTTACGTAACATAATTTAATTTAGAGAATTTGACCACTTATTGCAGGCAAGTTTAAATAAACTTATACCTAAATAAAATGAAGAAAAAAAAGTGTTAAGAACTTAAAGATTTAGAAATGAGTTGAGATGGATTGAGATAATTTATAAATAATAGAATAAAAGTTGAATTGTTTATTATATTTTATTTAAAAATTTGAGAAAGTTATAATAATGAGATGAGATGAAATGAGTTCAGATTAATTGAAGTAGATTTTGAGTGCAAACGAGGTAAAAAATACTACAATTTCTTAAGTCCGTCTTAATCCATCTCATCTTATAATATCTTATAATATCTTATATTATCTTATTCTATCGTATCTCATATATTCTCAATATTCAAATACCATTCAAATACTTTTTAATTTTAAATGTTTAATTTTTTTATATAATCATTACAATTTTCGAAACTTTTAAATAAAATTAAAAAAATAATTTAATATTTTCAAATTTCAAAATAAAAAATAATATTAATATTTTAACATTATAATATTTTTATTTAATTATTTCTCTCTTATTTTTTAAAATTTTATAAAATATTTTAACTCAAATTATTTTATTATTATTCATATATTTCTGATTTCATCTTATCTTGTACCCAAAAGAGATTTTAACGTGTGATGTAGATTTTTCAGAATAATATCTCTCAACACGAGATTAAACGGATATAATAGGCTGGGATATTCAAACTACACGCCACAGGGTAGCCACTAGCCATCCCTAAAGAAAAAAAAAAAAAAAAAAAAAAAAAAACAAAAAAAAAAAAGGAGGAATACAGATCTGCTAAATATTCATAATCAGGCGTGGTCGACCCCACAGGCCTCTACGGGCCCTACCTTTCCACCTTTTAATATTTTAACCTTTTTTCAAAACTTTGTCGTTTTGTGTTCTTCTGATTATCTATCTATCTCAAAGCCACATGGATGGCGTCGACATTATTTTGGGTGCATGAACCTCCTCTTCTTCTTTTTTTATAACTGTAACATAACGTATTATTGTAACCTCACCTGACTTCTCACATGAAAAATAATTTATACACAATAATATTTTAAATAAAAAGTATTTTTATATTATTATAAAATATATTGTAAAAATATATAGTGTGGAATTACTCGTTACAATCCGCACCCTCCAATTGACTGGATTTTACTCGCCTTTACTTTTGGGGATGGGATTGTTGAGTTGGTCCACCCGGCGGTAAAAATTATGCGCATAAAAGATTCCTCCCTCAGGCATTCATCATTTTCTTTTCCTTCCCAGGTTACCCTTTTTGCCTTTATTTATTTACTAACTTGCCATTCCACTGCTCCACCTTTCTCTATTGCTCTCTATCAATATCCCACTCGTATCATTCGGTTAACATCCCCCATCTCACCCTTTCTTAGCAAAAACAAAATATCTGAATAATAATGATAATTGACATAATCTCGAGAGAAGAAAATATTTTTTTTAGGATTTGAATTTTATAATAATCATTTATTATAAAAATTGAGATTGTTTTGGTGATTGACTTTGTTTTATAAAAAAACATTTAATTATATGAAAAGTACATTTGAATCTTTAGGCATTTATGCGGGCCTAAGGCCTAACGTAGGTTTTGATATTTTCAAAATATCTTATTATTATTTATTATAAATAATATTATTGAAACCGATCGATAGTGAACCGATGTTTGGAGTTTTTTTTTTTTTCTTTCTTTTAAGTATTTTTTTTATATTTTTAAATACTTTTTTTTATAAAAGATACATAAATTAAATAATATATACTTTCTTAATTATTAAATTAAAAAAAAATATCGGTCAAATCATTGATAGTCCATCGGTTCAAAAAGTATTTCACATTTATTATTAATTTTTACCTAATTTTCATTAATATTTTTCACCTACTCTGGTTTGAAGAGATTCCAATGCGGATTGGGTACCAAAATGAAACTGCATGTTTTGTACGTACGGTCTCTGACTTGTTAGGAAGAAGCAAAGCCCGTCTAATCACCCTTCCTTTCTTCCTGCGTCAAAATCGATTCATTATCACCGACTACATGTATAGTGTATACATATAATATATATATATATTCACTGAATTGATCAGATCAGAGAGAGAATGGAAGCCAGATGAATATTGATCATTCTAGAATGATCTCCAGATCTGGGTGATGCGCTGTCGGTAGAAATTGAATGCATATACATATCTATAATGAATAAATAAGTAACGGCAGAGGTAAATAGTAAAGAGTAATAATATACTTATAATATTATATAATAATGTATTAAATAAAATATATTTTTATAAAACATCTTATAAAAATAACATAATTTTATAAAAATATCTTTTATTTAATATATTATTATACAATATATCATATAAATTATTGTAAAAAAATCATTTTCCAATAATAAAATTGTCGTTTTCCATACTTTTCATTTGTTTTGTCTTTTTGGTGTTTTATCTTTTCTATTTTTTTATATTTTTTTTATCTGTTTACGTAAGGATGATTTGATCTTTTTTATTGTAATGGTGTGAGAGAGGCTGCAGGTTTTACTTTTTTTTGGCCTTCCATCTTCTCTCTTTTATCTTTTCTTCTTTATATTTTCTTCATCTCTCTTTCTTCCTTTTTTTCTTCAGCTTTCTCTTAATTTCTCTGTTAACCGTTTATCTTCATCTTTTCTCTTCTATTTGTGTTTTAATTTCTATTGGTGTCTCTTCAAATTTGTTATCTACAAGATTGAGATTTTTTTTTTTTATTTACATGTTCTGGGTTGTTCTATATTTTCATCCGAGTTACCTTGTGGGTTTTTTTTCCTCCAACTATTGGTTCATATTTTTTGTTGCATTTTTACTTTGGTTGGTATCTCTTCAAGTTTGTTCTATGTAAGGTTAGGATTTTTTTTTTCATTTACATATTTTTGGTTGTTCTGTATTTTTATTCGGGTTGTTATATGGATTTTTTTCCCCTCCTGCTATTGATTCATATTTTTTTTATCACATTTTTGGTAAATATATATTTTTTTATGGGTTTGTATGATTTGAGTTTGTATATTTTTTTTGTATTTTTTGACAATTTTTTTTTTTACGGACTTTTTGGTTGTGTATTTTTTTAGATTGTTTTTTAGAATGTATCTTTTTTTTTTTTTTTTTTTATAGATTTTCATGAGTTTTATGAATTTACATGTTGTGAATTTGTTGTAAAAGATTATATTTTCCTCCCAGTCTGTTGGTGGATGACGTATATGCATACGCACGCTATATATCCCGAGTAGTTAGTACTGTTGGACGCTACATTTGCATGCACGCGTGCGTTCGTCACCATGCAGCTCAGCATGCACCAACCAATATGCTAGCTATGGAATTAAGTTAATCAATGACTTTAATTTCGTGCATAAAATTGGGAAATATCAACAGATGCCACGACTACTCTTTCTTCTTTTGCTGCTTCCCAATATCTCTGCATGTACGTTTTTCAAGCTGATTAATAAATGATAACGATTGGCCCAAAAACAGGGCAGTCTGGGTATGATAATTAAAGGTGGTAACTGGTAACATCCGATCGATCGAGTTGGGAAGTCAGTCGTAAAATCCTGGCTTGAATATGGTAAGAAAATGCGACATGTACATTGGACTCCGTGTGTACCTGCATCCATGATGCATCTGTGGACCTCACGAATTCAATAAAAGTTTGGCGATTCAACTGACTTTTCATTTTGTGGCCGGTCAAATCAAAATGAAACACCTAACATTCCATGCAATTAGGTAGTATGCCAGCCGGCCAGCCTTACTAGAGTTTCCCGGCTAGTAATAATTTACACTATAATATATTACAAAATAATATTATAAAATAATAATATTTTTATAAAATTATGTAACTTTTATAAGATGTTTTATAAAAATATTTTTTATTTAAAATATGGTTATGTAAAATATTATAAAAAATATTATGTATAAATCATTTTCCTTCCCAGAGTATCTCTTCCTTCCCAAAATCTATTATACACAATATAATTTTATTATTATATTGTATATTTCATCTTATCTTATCTCATTTTATCATTATAATTTTTCAAGTTTCTATATAAAATATAATAAATAATTCAACTTTTTCAAATCTCAATTTAATTTTTTCAAATCTTAAAACAATAATAATATTAAAAAATAATATTTTAACAATATTTTTTTTTTCAACTTTTATCTAAAAGTACTATCTCATCTCATCTCTGAATCCAAATCAATCATAAATCATTTAATCATGAATTTTTTAAAATAAATATGATAAAGAGATTACTTCCAAACATTAGGGTAACCAATGCATCTATATATACTTTAATTAGATGCATCTACCAGTCACTTGTACTACTGTACAGTGACTCTGATAGCGTGTTGTATTTCAAGTGCATGAACAGTAGTAAAGCAGTACTTGTGATAATTTAAAAGCAATTTCAACATATACCCATCTCTTGGGCAAAATGTTCAACTAACCTTTTGTCGCCAAATAAGAGTTGGTGAAATATTGTTTGCGACACGAAGAATTATTAATGTTGCAATGTACGTAAATTGGGGTGGTTCGATCTAAATAATAACTAGATATATAACATTTAGAACAATATAATTAATATATATAGAACAATTACAACGATATGTATAAAAATAAATAAAATTAATCACATAAATTGACGTGATTTTATACAATTAGTTAGGTTAAATTTATTATAAAATTAATTTTGTAATATGACGTATCACGTGAAATCACGAACCATGATCACATTTTTTACGTTTATCTATCTATATATGCCCTAACTGATCTCAATCAATCGGAAGCGTTGTTGTATGCATGTAATTTCTATTAACACACATGACGAAAAGCAAAACACATGAAGGTGATCTGTGTATTTCTAGTTGTCGAAAGTTGTCACTCAAGCTCCATCTCTTGCAAGTGAGAGATGCATGATCAATGTTGTTCATGGAATGCACGAAAAAGCAGTGGTTGTTCGAAAGAAACACATTCATTAATTAACTTCCGTAAGGGTCACTAAAAATAGGTTCCTTTTATCAAATTGAGTTTACATTTGGTAAAAAAAGATAAAATTGGAAGTACAATACGTAATTTTCTAAAGAGTAAGGAAAATGAGTACTTGTACAGAATGCAAGTACAACGTCTTCTATTAAAAAAACAAAATCAGAATATACGTGAAGGAACAAATTTTTTCGATGGTTCTCACTTTTTTTTTTAAGATAGTGTGTGAGATTTGCATATAATGTTTTAAATTTCGTTCTGTTGATCATCTCGATATATTGGAACATAATATTTCGATATCTATGCATTTTGAGATTAACTATATATATATATATATATTAAAACATATAAACTGATAATAATAAAATAAATATATGTATATGTAAGTGTGTATGTGTATGTATTTGTGTATATATAAATATATGTGTGTGGGGAAGGATTGGAGATCTATAAAATGAATATAAAACATAAAAAAAAAAAGTAATTGTAATGGTGATAAAAGATAATATTAAAAAAATAACAAATTTGAGTTGAGACATACAAAAGAAAAGAAAGAAAAATGAATAAAATAATCGAGAAATAGTTAAGAATAACGAGATGAAAAAAATAAGAGAATGAGGGAACATATTTAAGCCTCGTTTGTTTTTTCAGATGAGATGAAATAAAAGTTGAAAGTTGAATAAAATATTATTATAATATATATTTTTAATATAATTTTTATTTTAAAATTTGAAAAAGTTAAATTATTTATTTTATTTTATATAAAAATTTAAGAAAGTTATAGTAATTATATAAAATGAATTGAAATGAATTGTAAAAACAAACTAAGCCTTAAAGTTGCAAAACAACTAAAATTATGTAGATAACTATTACATTTTAAAACTATATAAATGCCATTTAGATTTAAAATTTATAAAAATATCATACAAACTCAAAAAAATTACAAATTTATCATTAAAACAGTGGAGAATGAAATATAAATCGAAACATGCCGAAATTGACTGTTGAAATTGGCCAATATTTAAAATGAAACAAAATAAGGATATATATATTTTATAGTGTAACAGATATTGCACTGAAACAAGAAATTCCAATCGTATACTCACATGCCTTAGAGAAAATCTAACATTATTCTTGGTAAAAGAAAACATCAGTCGCACTTTTCACACTGATATTTTATTTATTTTTTAACTCAGTATATGAGATGTATTGCAGATACATATTTATGTAAATAATTACATAAGGAAAAATAGTGTACAGAAACAAATACGTGAGGAACACTTTATGTACACGTGTTACGTACGGATCATCCTATTGTACTGCCACTAGGCTATATAGTACTACTAACTACAGTAATATAACGTAGAACTGTAAATTCAATCTCAGAAGAAGGCCATTAACGTCAAGTGACACTTCATTGGAATCACAGTTTGCCCTCCCCCCCCCCCCCCCCCCCCCCCCCCACCCCACACCAATTTTTGTTCCGAATATATATATTATATACCGTTCCAATTCATCTTCTCTGAAAAACTACTGAGAACTTGAGGTCCAGACCAAGAAAGCTCACAAATCAGACATTTTCTGAGGTACCTTTTCGTTTACGGCCTTTTTGAGAAAAGAGAAAAAGGAAAAGAAAACTACCATGTGTGGAGGAGCTATCATCTCCGACTTCATCCCGCCGAACCGGTCGAGGCGGGTCACGGCTGACTTCCTCTGGCCTAATCTTAAGAAACCCATTTCAGGGAAGCGTTTCTCGAAGCCTTTCTTCGACGATGACAACGGTTTCGAGGCTGATTTTCAGGATTTCAAGGACAACGTGTCTGAAGCCGATGACGAGGAGGAGGTCGTCGACGTCGATGTCAAACCCTTCGCTTTCTCTGCTGCTCGTGACTCTGGTATTAACCTTTATCTTTCTGGTGTCTTAGTTTTATGATTTTGTTTTTATGAAATATCGTAGCTTTACGATTTTACCGATCAAATTTAATGTATTTTTTTTTTTTTTTTATGACAAAAGTAATTTTTTTTTTCCCTTAAGAGTTGCTTGTTTGTTTTTACACCTTTTTTTGGGTTAATAAATGGTTGATTTTAGTTTATATCAATGCTGGATTTCTGGTTCTGTAAATCAAATTAACATTTTTAATAATTTTTAGTACCATCTGTTTGTTTGACACATTATATGTGGTTGAATTAAACTTTTCTTTGTACTTTTTTAAATGAATATGGGTCTGTAAATTTACAGGTCATTTTTAGATTTGGTGATCTCGAATTACATCTTCTGGGTTTTTTTGATTGATGTGGAAGGGCTCGTGTTTATTCTCAGAATTTTGTATATTTCTTTGTGTTTCTTGACGTGCTTGTGGATGATGAATTAGATGTCTGTTGTAATTTGACTTATATGTAGAAATAAAATCAGATTTAATGCTTTGCAGGCCATTTTTGCAAATTTATTTATTTATTTTTTACATAAGATTTATATTATTCTTTTAAATTAATATTTATTATGGTTTATCGTTGGGGTAGAGATCTTCAGTGTAACATGTTTTTTTGTTGAAAAGGGGATGTTATCTCTTATGGATCTATTAATCCTTATTATTTTTTCTTGGTTAAACAATTGAGCATCGAATTTATGAATTCTATTTAACTTTTGAAATCAGTGCTCGACTTTACAGAAAGTTGTCTTTTGATTTGCCAATTCCCGGCTCCCCCTTCCGTTCCTTTCACTTCTTGCCCTCTGGTGCTAACTTCTATCTCATCTGTGAAAATAGCTTAAATATTTTTGCCAGTGATTATTTATATGACAAAATACTGCGATTCTGGGTCTCTGAGAAACGCTTGAAGAACTCTATGTGCATATATATATATATATATAATATTACACACACACACACACACACACACACACACACACACACACACACATGCACGTATATATTGTTATTTTATCCTAAACATTTGGGGTTCAAAGCTGCACATGTTTTACTCAAGGAGATGAATTATTTTTTGCTCCTTCGAAAGATGTCTGATCTGTGAGTTATTTTCCTTTTCTTCTTTTGCCATACCGTCAATTCTATTTTTTGTTTTGATCTTTTGGATATCAAATCTGGAATCGTTGCTCGTTCAAGATACATACTCTTTCTATCTTTTAATTATCAAACAATGAATCAATGTTATTCATTCCAAACTTTCAGTCAGTATATATCAATTTCTCCTGCCCCTGTTTTGGTCGCCCTATTATGAGGAATCAGGATCATGTTTGGTTTAATATTAGGAGACTGAATTATTTATATATTCATTAGTTGTTTATATCGTATGAGATGAAGATTGATCAGGCTCTATTACCTTACTGGTCAGTTATAATTCTTAACTCTCCAAGGTGCATCCTAGTGGTCAATGGCTGGGCTTAGGATGAGCTGTTGGCTTAGACATCTCTGGTTTGATTTCGCACTTTGAGTTACTCTGGATTACCTGATACTCGGTAGAAACTGAAGTGTAGAATGTAATTGATTAAAAAAAATCCACCCATAGGGTAATTTTCCTTTTCCTTTTCATTTCCCTTTCTTTTGTCTACTGATGATTGATTATCTTTGTTGAAGTTGCTTTATATTGCTGGTTAGTAGAAAATTGGAAGTCTGTGTATGAACTGTATAAGTCACTTGTTTTTTTTTTTTTTGGTGTTTGTGGTACGGCCAGAACTTATCATAATTTTCTCTTCTGCATCTGATGATGCCTTCCCTTATTGGTTCGTGCTTTTGTACAATTATTAAGTCTGAGGAAGTCACGTCTTAGCTCATGCATGTGTTACCTCAATGTCTAATGCTGCATTGAAGGAGTTTCCCTGCTAGGCTTTTTAATCTTTGCCTCTTACCCTGTTATCCTTATAGAGTGATGTGTGATTGTTGATGACTCATCTGTTTCTACTCTTGTAATTAAAGGATCCAAGACTAAAAAATTTGTGGAATCCAATGGGCAAGCTGAGAAATCCGCAAAGAGAAAGAGGAAGAATCAGTATCGGGGAATCCGGCAGCGCCCATGGGGTAAGTGGGCTGCCGAGATCCGAGATCCGAGGAAGGGTGTTCGTGTCTGGCTTGGGACTTTTAACACTGCTGAAGAAGCTGCAAGAGCTTATGATGCCGAGGCACGGAAAATTCGTGGAAAGAAAGCTAAAGTGAATTTCCCTGATGAGAGTGCCCGTGCCTCTTCAAAGCGATCTGGAAAGGCAAATCTGCTGAAGACACTTCCCCTGAACTCTGTGCAGTCCAACCTGAACCAAAATTTTGATTCCATGAACAACAACTACGATCAAGACTGTACCATGGGTTTGATGGAAGAGAAGCCTTTCACCAACCAGTATGGGTATACGGATCACATCCCTGTCAAGGAAGATGCTGGACTCAAACCCCTTGTTTCCTCTGGTACCACCCCCGTGTACTTTAATTCAGATCAGGGGAGTAACACCTTTGATTATTCCGACTTGGTGTGGGGGGAACAGGGTTCTAAGACACCAGAAATCACATCTGAATTTTCAGCTAGCATAGAAGGGGCTGAATCTCAATTTTTGGAGGACACGAGTCCAAGGAAGAAACTGAAGTCTCAGTCTGGGAACGTTGTGTCTGTTGAGAACAACACTGCAAAGACGCTGTCTGAGGAACTCTCAGCTTTTGAGTCCCAGATGAATTTTCAGCTGCCATATCTTGATCAGGGTAACTGGGATGCCTCCATTGAGACATTGTTCAGTGGAGATACAACTCAGGATGGTGTGAACCCAATGGATCTTTGGAGCTTTGAGGACCTCCCAGTTATTGATGGGGGAATATTCTGAGCAAATTTCTCCCATGCTCGCTAGTATGTAAATAAAGGCTACATGCCAGTATGTTTCGTCCTTTTGCATGTTATTGTCTCGTTGTCTTGTTTTCCTTTCATTTATCCTTGAATGCTTAGTTTTATCTTGATCTTAACTGTACTTATTACAGGAGTGGTGTCATCTTTGATGGAGATGGAGTACAAACAAGTTTCATTCTGCTTGAGGCTTTTATGGAAAGATGTATTGAAGTAGCTTCTGTTGTATGGGAGTATATAGGTATTTAGGTTCCTTCTACCTTGAAGACTTTGAATTTGGGACTCAATCGATATCTGTACTGATTTGATGACTTGTGATCTGTGATAAAATTACTAAACCCGATAAATGTCAACTTTGGTGTTTGTTTGCTTCTTGTGTCTTCTACAAGGGGCCGGCCATCAATTTTTGGATTGCGAATTTGGATATTTTGGTCTCTTGTAGATTACCTACTGCTTTCAATGGTCCTTTGCTTCTTCTTTTTTCCTCACTCTGATAGGGACTTTTTAACTATTTGTTACTTTCCTTCCCAACTTTATCTTCTTTAATTGGGCTACCATGAAAGCTCTTTTAGGCTGCTTTGGATATAAAAAAAATGTTTTATACCATTTCATTTAATTATTATAATTATTTTAAATTTTTACATAAAATATAATAAATAATTTAATTTTTTTTAAATTTTAAAATAATAATAATATTAAAAAATAATATTTTATTTAAGTTTCAACTCAACTCATTATTGAAGATACGAGACTTGAGTATTACTTTGAATCGCGCGCGGCATTTTGCCATCAGTTATGGTCGAATTTCGTTCACATATATACTTGTTGCTTCACCTCAATTTCCATGTTGAGAGACAATGCGACTTTTGTTTGCACAGAAAGTATACAGAAATCATCACAGCAATGCCGTTCTTAGTCTGAAACTTGAACAATCTGACATCGTCTCAGTTATCATTAATCTCCCGCCATTAATACCCCCATCAGTTTGCACAAGGAGACATGGATGGACCTCGCCATCTTCATTAATATGCATTCATGCAGCAGCATCACAGCAGCATGCATGGGAGATTGGTTCTATACTCACCATCACAACAAATATTACCTATAGACACGTGCCACACGTAATCTATATATGCAAGGTGTGGCCACGTGGCAGACACTGAGGTCGATGTTCTGCAGTCATGGGAAAAGGGTCGAGAAGTTTCTTCTATATATGTTCAGTCTCGTCTGGCTCCAAAATTGAGGTGTTGAGGACCCTAGACTGAAACATCTTTGGGATCATAAATTTTATAATATCTAGGAAGATGACCCTATATTGCTTCTGTAATACTAAACAAGAAATGTTTGAAAATTTGGCCTTCTCGATGGAGAGTGTCGGTGGGTGCAGCAGCACAGCACCCCCTGGCAACATGAACATGGGAGCTACCACTCGGGATTGGTTGGCACAAGGTGTCCGGAGCAGTTTGGCTGTCGGGTGGTGCGACTGCTGAGCACGCCCTACCAAATTCCCAATCACGGGTATTCTCTTCAGCAGAAGTATACGGCTCATGTGGACACAGGAAGGGGACCAAATGGGGGGAAGATTGCCTTGGTTTTGTTGATGGAGTGCGTGTGTTCAAAATTGTCCTTGGCCGACTTTTCTGATCGAGTGAAATTTTCTTAGGAAATAAGGGCATGCTTTCACCATTCACTTGCTTTGGCAATGATTTTAAAGGTCAGGATTTCAATTACTAGAGTTTTTATTCAAAACGTAAAGTGAGAACTACGCATAAAATGAATCTTATAATATTTAATGTTGTTCGAAGAAAATCACTTCGATACTTATAATTGTTATGAAGTTCAATTTATGCGTCTACTTTTTTTCAAGAGCTTTAGGCTACATTTGGATACTAAGAGTACCTCAAGTACTCTCACTATTATTTTTTATTTTATTATTATTTTTCACCTATTTTTGCACTATTCATTACTTTTTATTTACTATTCATTATTCTATTATTACTTTTTTATTACTATTCACAAATACTTTCAACACTTCTCAAACATTCTCATTACTTAAACGAAGCCTTAAGCCTTGTAGCAAGAAGTTTAGAAGAGCTAAATCCACCTTCAAGAGCCTAAAAAACCTACTCCTGGATTTGATGTTGGCTGATCAGTTATATAGAAAGGAAAAGTCTACTATGCTGCCCGAATCATACCGCTTGATGTTTTTTTTTTGAATGATAAAAAAATAATTTTAAATGTATTGATGTATTTTTTTTTTATTTTTTAAAAATATTTAAATACATTTAAAAAATATAAATAGAAAAAAAAATAATTTTACAACTAGCGGTGCTACTCTGCCAACCTGAGTAGCACCGTTCATATATAAATGAGTAATGTTACATGTAATTATGGATTGCACAAATATCGTGTAGTC
Organism: Juglans microcarpa x Juglans regia; assembly: GCF_004785595.1. NCBI lineage: Eukaryota > Viridiplantae > Streptophyta > Magnoliopsida > Fagales > Juglandaceae > Juglans > Juglans microcarpa x Juglans regia. The sequence continues at coordinate 24,234,077 of NC_054595.1, forward strand.
GTTTTGAAAAAGAGTGAGATCTACTATTAAAAAATTATTATTTTTTCATATAAATTTTGTATTTATTTATTTTTTTCAAAATGATTGCACGAGGCTTGCGCATTCAATACTACAACTATCATTTCTCTATATAAATCCCACACACATTTGTCGTTCATCTGCAAAAGTCGAATTCTAAAAGTGTATAACAGTTTGAAGAAAGCCATTCCTTCCGGCTCAAGTTAACATTTGAAAGGTTTTGGAATCATTCTACATATAAAAAAAAAAAAAAAAAAAAAAAAAAAAAGTAATTATAGAATGCTACAGTCAAAAGAAAGACATCACATTCCACCTTTACATTGAAGCAATTACCGCTTAAGATTATAAACGATTTCCCATTAATGTTGAAGTACTTGATCAGCCTAAACTCCAAGCTGATCATGGCCTTCCATGCATGGATGCTCCAAGGCAAAATTCAGACTGTTTCTGTTGCCAGGAACTCTGGCACGAGTGTTCTTTCAAGAGATGCTGCTGCTTTCTTCTTATCTTCCTCATGTTTATAGTTCTGGCAGTTGGGATGGCTACATTAATTGTGATCTTCCTTTTGAAGCCTGAAAAGCCTGTTTTCTCCTTCCAATCAATAAGAATGGATTGGTATGAGCTAGATGCTTATTCTGGTTCAGTCCTGTTTGTTTCATCCGTTTTGACTTTGACCCTGAATGCTCAAAATCCTAACAAGGTTGGCCTAAGGTACAGTCCTTCACGGCTTAGTGTCTATCATGAAGGAGTGCCAATAGGAGCAATCCGAGTTCCAGGATTCTTTCAGCCTGCTCACAGCAACAATGTCAGTGTGCGAACCAGGGTTCTGTTTCATTATGTGAACCTCAGCCAGATTGTTGCAGGGAAAGACATAATTGAGATGAATATATTAGGTGATGTTAGAGCTCAGCTGTGGGTATTTCACATGACTTTGTTACGAATGAAGGTTTGTCGCGTATCTCCTTTTGGCTAAAATAAAGCTTTACTCTTTTATTGCCATTTACTTTATACTTTCGGGCCATCATCAAACTCCAAAAAATCATTCATGTTTCAAGGACAGATCTTTTATTCAGTCATTGATGTTAATACTATTTCTTGTAGGTTGCTCTAGATTGTGACATAGACATTGACTACAGGGAGCTTGCATTAAAAAACGAAGTTGATGCCAAAAGGGTTGTTCAAAATCATCACTTCGTATGTGTTGATTACTTACTTCATTCTATTTCTTTCCTTCTGTTTTTGGAGCTAGCTTCACAGATACCATAACAATTAAGATCATTATATCTATCTATCTCTATCTATCAATGGTTTCCGTTTTTCAGGCTTCTTTTCCAACCAACTCCAAATTTATCTTCAGGAAGTGCGCGCTAGCTTTATACGCATAAAGACAGCCAAGGCCCAAAGTCACATTTGAGGGTCAGTTCCTGATATCAAAGATTGATTATGATGCCTCTCTAAAAAGTTTTAATATCAGTTGTCAAATCCAACTATGGATACATAGTACATACATGAACTTCTGGCCTCGTCTTCTTGTGCGCTTTCCATCACTGCTTCTACTGTTGCACTGTAATTATTGCCATTGGAGTCACTCATGACTTGCGAGCTATTTATATATATATATATATAAGTATATATATTTCTAGGAAGAAGCCAAAACCCATGCACATGGAAGTTGCAATCTTCATGGATCTTTTTAAGCGCGTTATGAGAAAATTTAATATTTATGACGGATTATTTATAATGAAAAAAGTAGACATAATCATTTTTATAGAAAATAATTGATTATAAATAATTAGTTTTCTTGGAGCTAGCCTCAAGATGTGAACCATATCATGTACATAATTCTCCATGCATTTCTTTCTGTGGACATAATGTACAGTACTTTCCTTCTCAAACTTCTGTTACCAGAAAATCTATAATTTTCTGGAATATTGCTATTTGATATAAAGAAGCCTCTCTTTTTCGGAGCACCAGTGCTCAATGGGAGACTTTTAGCATCTATGCTAGCTTGAGCCTTTGGTAATGAATATCATGAAGAAATCGGCTAGTTGGAGGTCATGTCCTTTATCTAGTGGAAGGAAAATTATCCTTGTTAAACATTTTATGTCTAGGTAGCATGTCTATCCACTTGCTTTTAATGCCTAATATTCCCAAATTAGTAGTACTTTCGTATGAAGTTTCCAAGGGATAAAAAAAAAAAAAAAAAAAAGAGGCTAAGTCATGAAATTATTGATTGTGTGAAGGAAAATTATGCTTTTATATGGGAAACTGTACCATTTTAGTTTTTTTTTTTTTTTTTCACACTTCTTGCTCATGCATGACCTGTGCTAACTGTGAAAATTAAAAATTCACATATAAATATCAGTAAATTCGTAATGCTAGTTAGATGCCTTAAATAGATAGATAAGTCTGCGTAATATTTTTGTAAAAAAATAAATCTCATTAAAAAAAAATATTTTTATTTTTTTAAAATAGAGTTCACTTTTTATAAAAACTTATACCGAACTTATCCATTTAGAATTTTTACAAATTATTTCTCTTGTTCCATGCATACTCTGTACCATACTGTATTCTGGAATCAATATTCATGAAGAACTCGGTGCACATGAGTTTAAAAACACCCTAAACCATCTGATGAGCATTTATGGATTGTGCCAAGGACACAGCTTTATGCTTTGGCAGCCAATTATACATTTATAGTTGCAGCTTCTTTCTTCTTCTTCTTCTTTTTATTTTTATTTTAAAAAGATGACGATATCTTATTAATAACCTTCACTTATGACGGAAGAAAAACATGGTTATAACTTGACATCTAGGATTTACACATATTCAAAAACTAACTAGAAAATCAAACCCAGGCATCCAAACTAACTAAACAGTAAACACTATACCGTGCATCATAACAAAAGCAATAAACTAACAAAAGCATCCAAACTAACAAAATAACAAAAGCAACAAATGTTAAAGATAAACCAAAATAAAATAAAAGGCCAGTGAAAAAACAAACCTATAACCAAACCTGTTATTTTTAACAGAGAACGTATAAGCTAGCTTTATCCATAAGAACAGGTCTCAGATTGTCTTTCAGTAGGTTGTGAGTTGACTCAAAAGAAGCCTCGTGTCCACTAGAACCCAATTTGGCAAGTCTGTCAGTTACGTGATTCATTTCTCGATAAGAATGGAAGATACGTATCACCATCGAGCTCACCATCATTTTAACTTATTTCCAGTAAGCCTAACTCCTCCACGGAACAGTCCCACCTTTATCGCAATTTATATTTGCAGCTTATATATTTGCTTTCAAACTCTCCCCCATCGGCCATTAGGTCAAGAAGGAACTCAAGTTTTCAAGTCTGTGGCACTTAGCAATGTTCAAACAATAAATCATTACCCAAAAGTCCTAGCTACCAGATGGCGCCACATGTGAAACCTAGAAACACTTCCTACGAATTATATATGCAAAATAATTAGACATAAAATTATTCAATGGTTAACTATAATGGGAATGGTCGAGGCTTCATAAGTATCATTGCACTTTCGTTCATAGTCTCCATTGGATTAGAGTAGTACTGAAGTACAATTAATTTATGAATTTCTTAATTAAATTAATACAAAAACAATCTTCAAATGCTAGTTCTCATTAAATAGGGTAATGAAAGGATTGGCACTGTCTATGTGAGTGTAACCCAAGAGCATTCATTCGACAAAGGTTGCTACTTTCTGGGGACGCATATAGAAAAATAAATCAAGTTTTTATGTGTTTTTCTTGTCAAAGAATGTGGTAAAGAACATACTGCAGATTAATTTTGAGGTGGATCCAAAAGAGATAACAGGATATGATTGCCGGTATTATGAAGTAAGTAATAAGCTATAATTCTATATATTTGTACAATTAATTGATTAAAAATAAATCTCTCATCACTGAACCAACATCCACAGTAGTACTGGTAATGTCAAATAGATGATCTCTATATGCAATTCCTGCCCAAATCTTTATGCCAGCCGCTGCACAAAGTTATGCAACTTGACATGCACGTTTGAAAACCAGGCAGGCAGGCAGGCATGCATCGTCTGAATCGAGAACAATCTTTTCATGTATTTTAATTAGTGAATATTTTCTGGCTTAATTTTTTTTTTTTTTTTTTTTTTTTATCGCTGTCTTCAAACAAATACAGCTTATACAAGCGTTTTGAATTTTGAGCCAAAAATATAGGAAAGTTGACGTTTCAAGTTCTTTAGATTAGTTTGACTTACCGTCCAACTTTTTACAGAGATGCACCTTTTTTTAGTTTTCATCTTGAATATCCAAGCATGCATCATGCCAAATTTCGAATCACTCCCGAGTACTGTTCCAAACTTTGCACTGCACTCAAAAGCATATGCAATCAAAGGGTTGGTCATATATTACAGACATTCTGGGATGAATGGAACTCGTGTGGAAAGGATGTCAGCCATGGCAAGGCCAAGCTCTGTCTTTCTCATTATGGCTGTTCATGTAGCGATCCTCATCTCAACGAGTTGCGGGAGTATATCATCCGAGCATTCAAGAAAACACGTTGCTTTCTTCATATTCGGCGACTCCTTCTTAGATGCCGGCAACAACAATTACATCAACACCACAACCCTCGACCAAGCAAATTTCTGGCCTTATGGAGAAACTTATTTCAGGTTCCCAACCGGGAGGTTTTCCGATGGCCGTTTGATATCAGATTTCATTGGTTTGATTTTCAAACCATATCATGTCTTTGTTGCTTGTACAAATTTGTTTTGGTCAAATAAGAACAAATATTCTGATCTATGCTTAAAAAATACTCCGTTTTTTCTTTCTTGTCCTTCAATATTGTAGCTGAACATGCGAAGTTACCCTTGATTCCACCCTTTCTACAACCTGCTGGGAATCCTCATTATTTCAACGGGGTGAATTTTGCATCCGCTGGGGCGGGAGCTCTAGCAGAAACCTTTCAAGGTGCGGTACGTACACATTTCAGTACATCGGAGAAATATATATACATATGTAACTAATTCCTTTCATCAATGGCATTTGCATATGAGTTTATTTTGCAAGTTCTTCTGGTTTATTGAGAGTTAGAATGTGCTTCCCAAAGGGAGACCTTTTCGATCCACTTGTGTTAGTTGAAGCACTTCCAAGAAGACAACCTTTCTAGTTTCATCGTGTAATCATACGAGAGATGTTGACTTTAAATCTGTGGCAATGTAAGCTTTTGTTTTTTTTTTTTTTTTTTTTTTTTTTTGTTTTTTGTGGCTACAAGCCAGTTTTACTTTTTCAGCACTTCTAATAGTTTGGGCCACAATTTCTGAGTGCACACTTGATTTGTCAAACGTCAAGGGAGGCCCAAAAGGGGTTACTAGCTGTCCCATTTACAGTTTTTCAACGTCTGTATCAAAAGTACTCGTGTATGGACACGTCCCATATATAATACAATGTAAAGTTTAACGGAGATTCTTTTAATTTCTTACTCAAATTAGATGGTTTAATGTAGAGAGATACACATGACAGTATTAAATACTTAAGTAAATTCATAAATTCACTAGTTCGAACAGACAATTGAAAATGATCTCTGTTAAATGAGTCTAGTGGATACAAACCATTACAATGAAATGTTTCATTATGACAGGTGAATATTGTCATTTGCTTAAATGAGTCTCCGGGTTTAAGTGCTACTAAAATTTGCAGGTTATTGATCTTAAAACGCAGCTAAGTTACTATAAGCAGGTAATGACTTGGTTGAGAAGCAAGTTAGGCAATGTTGGAGCCAAAATGATGTTATCAAGAGCTGTCTACTTGTTTAGCATTGGAACCAACGATTATATGAGTCTTTTCTTAACCAATTCCACGGTGCTCGACACCTTTTCCAAATCAGAATATGTTGGAATTGTGATTGGCAACTTGACAACCATCATCAAAGTAAGCTTTCTTGTTATATTTTTCTCTATGACCCAAAATTGCAATAGTTTCTCCTTCATGTTGTGAGGTAATATTTGGGGTTATTGCCATTTTGGCAGGATATATATAGCAGAGGCGGTAGAAAATTTGGGTTCATCAATTTGCCACCCGTGGGCTGTCTTCCAGGTATCAGAACCATCAATCCAGATAACAATGGTAACTGCTTGGAAGAAGCTTCATCACTGGCAAAATTACACAATCAAGCTCTGTCTAAGCTCCTCCAAAAACTAGAGAAACACTTGAAGGGGTTTAAATATTCAATTTTCAACCTCAACATCAGTCTCAGACAGAGAATGAATCATCCCTCAAAATATGGTATGTAACATGTACATCTCTCAGCATCTCTTTTCTCCAGCCTGTGAGGTGGTCAGCAATAGAGCTGTCTAATTCTACTCAGGTTTTGTCTCAATTCAATAGTTTAAGTGCAACAGAGATAGATGCATGAGCTTCAAGGCATCAAATTAAACGCTCAATGAACTGTATAACTCAATTTATGTCTTTATCTTTCTTTTACTTGACGTCCTCAAATTCGAATAAAAAATAAAAAATCCAGTTTCTTATCAACCCCTGGATTCGTTATTCATCAGGCCAAGCTGAACTGCCTAGCCCTTATATAATTGGGCGAGAGCAATGCAATTCAAAGGCCAGCCCTTGTAGCAAAACCATCCAATGAGAAAGTGGCCGAACTAATTATCTCTCGGATTCAGCCATTACCAATATACACTATATGTTGCTGGCTAGCTGCTGCCAAAAGAAAAAGATAGCTTTTCTGTTCTCATTTACTTGAAGTTGCAAATTGTTAAATGGGGAAAATTGTTTTTTGACAAGGTTTCAAGGAAGGAAAAGGAGCATGCTGTGGGACAGGGAAGTTCAGAGGAGTGTTCAGTTGTGGAGGAAAAAGACTAGGGAAAGAGTTCCAACTCTGTGAGAATCCCAAAGAGTATGTTTTTTGGGACTCTTACCATCTCACAGAAAGGGTCCACAAACAATTTGCAGATGAAATGTGGGGTAGGGCAAACAACACCAACAGTGTTGTTGGGCCTTACAATCTGAGGGATCTATTCCAAACTCTCTAAAAGTCCTTTTACTTTCGAATTAATGTCTCTTTGCTGCGTGTAATCTTACTGAAACCAGAGTAAATGAAAAAGAAGCTGCTCCTTCTATTCTTTTATCCTAGTAATATAACAAGGTTGTCAAGTTTGTCAGGACTTCCTTCCCTTCTGAAACGTATTTCACAGTTGAAATATCTAGGTGACCTTGATTGCAATTTCAATATCCCTCAGCACCTTAGGCAACCTTTAAAATTGCATGTGATTGTACCTAGAATTCGTTCTTTTACCTTAAACAGGACAATCATGTGGTTGATTTGGTCTTTCTCCCCATTTGACCAACTTTGTAATGAAAGCTTAGTTTTATCAGAGATTTATTAAATATGCATGTAGCCACGAATTTACAAATCAATGGCATGATTTGGTCTTTATCCTCCATTTGACCAACCCTTAATTTAATGAAAGCTAACTTTGTTTAATCAGAGGATCATTCATTACGTAGCCGCGAGCGAATATACCAAATGTAAAGAAATCAATCGTTGAATTGGACTGTCAACTCTTCATGCAACACGTAATTGGTAGGTAAAAATGTTTCCATTATTAACTTTTCAAAGGGTTGTTCATCCTAATTCTTGGACCGATCGAGTTCAGTATCCTCATCCTATAGTTCAGAAAATCTTGATATAATTTTCGCTGAGTTGCCTGTGATCGATGCAGCAGTAGGTCTTAACCGAGAATGCGCCGATTCTGATGATGTATGTAATAGAATTTCCCATTCTTTTATCGTCTTTCTCATCATCATCACCCGAAATCTGGGATCATATGAAATTAATCAATTATGATCTCTTTTATTCATTAATTCTTGTTTTCTAGAATGGCCGGCATAGTTTATATGTAACAAAAGCGCAGACACGAATATACTAATGTGGTGAAATCGAGCGTTGACTTTGATCTTAGTACTGTTCTACTTGTTCAATGATGTCTGTTCATTCTTGGACGGATACAATGTAAAATAATCAACTTATTTCCCCATCTTGAGCACAATGCAGCCTATAAATGGAAATCACCAAGTAATGAGAAGATAACAGAAAGTGAAGGAGATTTAACATGATGGCCGGTTCAAGGCTCCATTTCTGTCTGATGGTTTTGTACTGTGCAAGCCTTATGATCCCAACCCAATGTCTTGGTCGCATCTGCCTGCCGGAGGAGCATGTTGCCTTGTTCATCTTCGGGGAGTCAATGATTGATGCCGGAAACAATAACTATATCAACACCACGACTGTTTTGCAGTCAAATATTTGGCCATATGGAGAAAGCTACTTCAAGTACCCCTCCGGAAGAGCCTCCGATGGCCGTCTAATACCTGATTTCATTGGTAAGTTTCAGTCATCATGTATTTCTTTAGGACTTGAATTGATCTAAACTTACTTTTGAAGGATTGTTAATGCAGCTGAGTATCTAAAGTTGCCATTCGTTCCACCATTTCTACATCCTGGTTACCATCGATATACTGACGGGGCTAACTTTGCATCAGCAGGAGCTGGTGCTCTTGTTGAAACTAACCGTGGATTGGTATGCTTTTTCTCATGAATTGCATGTATGTTTACCTGGCTAATAAGTACCAGATCGAGCTCTTCTACCCATTAACCAGGCTCCTTGGCATACATAGATTTTTTCCTTGAGATTCTAAGAAACTGAGTGCCAATAATTATAGCAAGAGTATTTGTGCTTTGATGGCACAGTATTAGTTCAAGTTGGGCTCAAAGTTAACATTACCGGATAGAAGCTGGTCATAACAGTTATCAGTGATCCAGAGCTAAGTGAGGATGTTGCCCGACACTCCCATATATATGTATAGTCCCGAAAAATAAATAGCAAAACAAACTATGTTACTATAGTTCCAAGTTTATGTCTTAGGAAATGTTTGTTTACATATGTGGTTGGACATGCAACTTATATTAGCTGTACGTCTCATCTTATGTGTTCATAGATTATCATTTGAGACCCAAGCAAATTCTATATGGTGGCATGGTTGAATACTCGCTTTTGTTGATCTCTTTCTTTCTTCCCCTTTTTCTATCCCTCCATTTCAGGTGATAGACCTACATACTCAATTCCATTATTTCGAGAAAATGGAGAGGCTGTTGAGGCAAAAACTGGGTGAAGCAGAGACCATGACATTGCTGTCCAGAGCAGTTTACTTCATTAGCATTGGAACCAACGAATACTTGGTCCCTTTCACATCAAACTCCACCATGCTTCAATCCTACTCTCATGAAGAATATGTAGGCATGGTGATTGGCAACATGACAACTGTAATCAAAGTAATATTTGCAATTATTAGTGTTTCATGATCCAGTATTTAAAATAAATTATTTTTTGGGTATATTTCTGTTTTCATTTTTGTAATTAAGTTGTTTACTATTGTACTTTGATCTGTTAGGAAATATATAACAAAGGAGGAAGGAAATTTGCGTTTCTAAACGTGGAGCCTTTGGGTTGTATACCATTGGCGAAAGCACTAAAACCAGGAAACGGAGGTGCATGCATAGAAGAAATGACAGAACTGGTAAAACTGCACAATAAAGCACTTTCTCATGTCCTCCAGATACTAGAGAGCCAACTGAAAGGATTCAAATATTCAAATGCCGATTTATACAGTTTCGTCACTGAAAGAATGAATAACCCTTTAAAATATGGTTTGTCAAGGCCATTATCATAGTACAAAACATATCTGATTATTGTGGTAATTCAATTATTTTCTTTTTCTAGTCTTCCTTCTTCTAATTCTATCGCAGTCTGAAACCCATGATCTGCATTATAATTTAGCTTTATCCAATTTATGTAATGAAGGTTTCAAGGAAGGGAAGATAGCATGTTGTGGATCTGGTCCATATAGAGGAGTCGTAAACTGTGGAGGGAAGGGATCAGTAAAAGAGTATGAATTATGTGGGAACCCCAGTGAGTATGTCATCCAACAGAAAAGGCCTACCAGCAACTGGCGAAGCTTATGTGGGATGGAGATCTCAGTGTCACTTGGCCTTACGGTATAAAAGCACTGGTCGGACATAAATGAATCATGAACTGTACCAACTGATCATGAACTAAGTTATAATAAGCTCAGTATTGTGAAACAAATAATAAGGATTAATCAGAGTTCTAGCTTAGCTAGCTTTGACGTTCCAGTTCCTCATCATGATATCTATCGGCAGTCTGCACTCTGGAGTCTGGAGATGCATATGTCCAAGTGCATAGCTACTGTATATATATATATATATGCTCAAAAAAGTTTACCATTTATTAACCCTTGGCTTTCCTTTTTTTTTTTTTCTTTTTCTTTGCCTAGAAAAAAGAAGCTGGGTGTTTTCTCCCATCAATTCATGATTCCCAGAGTTAAGCTGATATTTATCGATCCGAACTGATCATATATACGTTATTTTTTGAGCAATTATATATTTTGCCTGAGTGAATAAAAATATTGGAAGAACAATACAAATATTTTAAATAAATTATATACTACTTTTAATTAATCCACTTTAATGGCGAACGTCGTTGATCACTAATTTCAACAAAAATGACAAAGAAAAGCGTACGTATAAAGAATTACTTCGTGAATAATGAGCTGGTAGCCACATTGAATTTAGAATTAGAAAATCAATGTGATCTGGTCTAAATCCTCCATTTGACCAATGCTTTAATATTAAAAGCTTTGTTGAATCAGAGGACCATTAATTCATGTGTAGCCGCGCGCTAATTAATAATAATTTACTAATTAATTAAATGTAAAGATCGAAATCAAGCATTGAATTTGAATTTGACTGTAGATCGAATCGGTCTACTTAGAATTAGTTCGACCTCATGAATTTACCGTTTATTAATCAATCATGCATTATAAACGCATGCAATCGATGTGCGAATATCACACAGGGATTTTAATCAACTGAAAGCCTCATTTTAACTGATGCATGCATGAAAAGAAAGAGATTTTATTATTAATATCGATGTCTTTATATAACAGATAAAGATATTTCCATTATATATTAACTTTCGAAGGGATCCCTTAGTTCATCCTAACTCTCCAAATTCAATATCCTCCTCCTTTAGTTCAGGAAATATTGATATAATTATTATTCATGAGTTGTCTGTGATGCAGTAGATCTTGAATCTTGACTGTGGAATATCATGCGCTGATGGTGATAAAGAGTAGAAATTTCCCATTGTTTTATCGTATAATTTCTTATCATTATCATCATCATCATCCTCTGATAACGACTGGGAAAATGATATTAATTAATTGTTTCTAATTAAATTATTCTTCTTTTCTAGAATGGCTGGCACAGCTTACTTGTAGCAGAAGTTGGGGGTTGCCTATCTAATACTTTTGAAAAAATTTGTAGACACGAATATACTAATGTGCATGGTATGATCGAGCGTTGCATGAATTTGACTGATACATGTCTATAGCTTGTTGGAGGATGTTAATGTTAATTTGCACAATCTTCAACGGATACGAATAAGCCGACCCACACATGAGGAATTTTAAAGAAAAATAATGAACTTATAATTAAATTAGTCTGTTTTGAAAGTTCAACTGAAGCACAATGCGTGCAGCTTATAAATGGAAGTCGCCAAGTAATGAGAAGAAAACAGAAAGTGGTGGCCGAGATTTAACATGATGATGGGTTCAAGGCCGTTTTACTTGATCTGTCTCGTAGTTTTGCGTGCAACCGGCCTTATTGTCCCAACCCAATGTCTTGGTCGCATCTGCCTGCCGGAGGAGCATGTTGCCTTGTTCATCTTCGGGGATTCAATAATTGATGCTGGAAACAATAACTACATCAACACCACGGCTGTTTTGCAGGCAAATGTTTGGCCATATGGCGAAAGCTACTTCAAGTACCCCTCCGGAAGAGCCTCTGATGGCCGTCTAATACCTGATTTCATTGGTAAGTTTCAGTCATCATGTATTTTCTCTAGGAGGGCATCATGAATTGTTGTTAAAATTGACGTTTGAAGCATTAATGTTGCAGCTGAGTATCTAAAGTTGCCATTCATTCCACCCTATCTACATCCCGGTTATCATCGATATACCGATGGGGCTAACTTTGCATCAGCAGGAGCTGGTGCTCTTGTTGAAACCCGCCGAGGATTGGTATGCTTTCTATCCATATAGTAATTCCTAGCTACCTCTTTTAGTCGTAGGAAATATTTGTTTACATATGTGGTTGGAACTTTGGACATGCATTAACCATATATGGTACTCCGGCCATTTAATATGTTTTTCTCCTCCCTTTTTGTCAGGTGATAGACCTACAAACCCAATTTCATTATTTCGAGAAAATGGAGAGGGTGCTGAGGCAAAAACTGGGTGAAGCAGAGACCAGGACATTGCTGTCCAGAGCCGTTTACTTGATTAGCATCGGAACCAACGACTACTTGGTCACTTTCGCCAACTCCAGCACACTTCAGTATTCCTACTCTCGAGAAGAATACGTAGATATGGTGATCGGTAACATGACAACTGTGATCAAAGTAATATCGCAATTACTGCTCTTTAATTCCAGAATTTAAAATAAATTAAATTGGTAATTATATATATTATTGTACGTACGTACGTACTTTGATCCGTACGTTAGGAAATACACAAGAAAGGAGGAAGGAAATTTGCGTTTCTAAACGTGGAACCCCTGGGTTGCGTACCATTGGCGAAAGCTATAAAACCAGAAATCGGAGGTGCCTGCATGGAGGAATTGACAGCACTGGTAAAACTGCACAATAAAGCACTTTCTCATGTCCTCCAGATACTAGAGACCCAGCTCAAAGGATTCAAATATTCACATGCCGATTTATACACTTTCGTTACTGAAAGAATTAATGACCCTTTAAAATATGGTATGTTCTCTCTCTTTTCTTCTTCTTTCTAACACAGTATGAAGGTCATCATCTGCATTAATTACATCAGAGAAGCACTACAGTCATAAAAAAAAGATTGCACAGAAATAAATCCACAGCACTTTTATCACCCTTAGATAATCCTTTATTTTTTTAAAAAAATTGATGTACAATGTCACCTTATCATTGTAAGATGAAAGTGAGATACGACTATGAAGTATATATAAACATAACTCTTTATGAAATCCCTTTGTGTTAAAGCATTTCTCATTACATAATTTAGGTTTTTTCTAATCTGTGTAATTAATGAAGGTTTCAAGGAAGGGAAGAAGGGATGCTGCGGATCTGGTTCATATAGAGAAAATCTGAACTGTGGGAAGGGAACATTAACAGAAGAGTATGAATTGTGTGGGAACCCCAGCGAATATGTGTTCTTTGACGCTGTTCATCCAACAGAAAAGGCCTACCAGCAACTAGCGAAGCTTATGTGGGATGGAGATCTCAATATCACCTGGCCTTACGGTATAAAAGCACTGGTTGGACATAAATAAGTCCATGAACTGTACCAACTCAACTAAATTATAAGCTCGATCAGTGTTGTGAAACAATTAATAAGGATTCAGGGTTCTTGCTTTGTTCTAGCTAGTTCCTCATGATATCTGCAGCGCACTCTGTAGAAATGTCCAAGTGCATATATAGCTTCTGCATATGCTCAAATAAAGTTTACCAAATGAGAAATGTTTTGACTACAAAGGAATTTTATAATAATAAATTTACAAATTGACGTGGCCGTTTGATGTAACATGTAAGATCATAATTATAATGTTATTTTTATTATAAAGTAAATCTAATATATCATATGAATTAGTCATCGTGTCAATTTATGAATTTACTTTTTTAGAATCTTTTTGTGGTTGTATTGTGTTAATTATATACCAAATAATTAGTTATATATATATATATATATATTTCTATTTTTTTTACTTTACCTAGAAAAAAGAAGGGTGTTTGCTCCCATCAATTCATTTCCAGAGTTCAGCTGATATTCATCGATCCAAACTCATACGTTATTTTTTGAGCATTTATTTTGCCTGAGTGATCAGTTATAAATCTACAAAATGTGTAGGAATAGCTGCGTTTACGTCTGAATAAAATTGAAAGAAGAACACAAATTATATTTAAAAGAATTATATATATATATATATATATATATATATATACACACATTATTAATTCATTCATTTTCATGGCGAACGTCGTCGACTTTAATTAGGAAAAGCGTAAAGATCAGTTTCGTGGAAATCAGTACTGTAATTTGGTCTTTATCCTCCATTTGACCAACCCTTTAATATCGAAAGCTAATATACTAATTAAATGTAAAGATCATCGAAATCAAGCATTGAATTTGACTGTAGAACTGGTCTATATACTTAGTTTATTCTTAATTTAATTACGTTTATTAATCAATCATGCACGCATGCTATCACACCGGAAATTTTGAGAGGTACGTATTTTTATAGTCACAAAAATTTTTTTATAAAAATAAATTCACAGATATATTAAATGATATGGATTCATATAATATATTAAATCTATTTTAAAATATGATATACCACGTTAAATCATATCAACTTATAAATTTATTTTTATGTAATCTCTTTATAACTAAACTATTTTTTGACAATTTAAAAACCGTATGATAATAAGTCAAACCTTCAAGAAATAACTTTAACTTTACAGAAACGATAAAGATGTTTGGATCCATTATGAACTTTCAAAGGGTACTTGTTCATTCTAGTTCTCCAAATTCAATATCCTCAACCTTTAGTTCAGAAAATATTGATATAATCATGCCTGAGTTGTCTGTGATGCAGTAGGTATATATATTAATTATATCGACTCTGGATGCGCTGATGGTTGTGATGTAGTAGAAGTTTCTCATTGTTTCTCTCGTACGTCTTTCGTAAATATTGGAGTACTAGCCTGTAATCAAGAAAATTAATATTCCGGTCTTAGCGTGACAACTTACCAGGCCCGCAGCCGGCCGGCACATCATCTTGGTCTAAATTTGTAAGCTCTAAAAGAAAAATAAAAATTTATAATGAATTATTTATAATAAAAATATATTTATTTTAACAGAAAATAATTATTTTCGTAAAAAATATCCAATCATAAATAAGCAGTTTTTTATAATATATATATTATAATATGTATGTATGTTGTTGTGGACGTACCATAGACTACTAGGGTACTATAAAATGCATATTGAGCAAATAAAATTTATATAAATGTACCCATAATCTAATTTGACAAGTAAATGTCGAATATATGGCTAAAAAAGGTAAGAAAATTAATTGTGTCCCATGCATCTAATTAATTAATATTATATTTCTATTTTCGTTGATCTTAACAGTCATGTGATCTTTATTGATTGTACATATACATTGTAAGAGTTTGATAGGTTATATAAGAGTCGCAATTGCCAATTTTGATAGTTTATATGCGCGCGCAAATTATAAAACCAATCGTATTTTGAAAATTAATACAAAATAAGAATTTTCCCAAAGAAATTGAATATTATTTTGTTTTAATAGTGTCACAGAAATCGTGGATTTCCATTTGTTATTTGTAAGCGATAACTCATGGGAAATCATGACATTAATTATTAATTGTTTCTGATTATATTATTTCTTGTTTTCTAGGATGGCCGGCGCAGTTTACTTGTAACAGAAGTTGGGGGGCTGCATGCCTGTCTAATATTATTGTTGAAAAGATCATTTGTAGACACGAATATACTAATGTGGTAAAATCGAGCGTTGATTTTGACTAAAGTACCAGTCTACAGCTTGTTGGGTGTTGTTTGTTCAATCTTCAACGAATACGATGAGCTAGCCCGGCCACACTGCAGGGATTTTAATGAGAAATAATCAACTTATAATTAAATTCGCCTGTTTTGAAAGTTCAACTAAAGCACAATGCATGCAGCTTATAAATGGAAATCGCCAAGTAATGAGAAGAAAACAGAAAGTGAATAGGAGATTTAACACGATCATGATCATGGGTTTAAGGTTTTATTTCTGTCTGATGGTTTTGTGTGCAAGCCTTATGATCCCAACCCAATGTCTTGGCCGGCACATCTGCCTGCCGGAGGAGCATGTTGCCTTGTTCATTTTCGGGGATTCAATGATTGATGCTGGAAACAATAACTACATCAACACCACGACTGTTTTTCAGGTAAATGTTTGGCCATATGGCGAAAGCTACTTCAAGTATCCCTCTGGAAGACCCTCCGATGGCCGTCTAATACCTGATTTCATTGGTAATTCAGTTTTAGTCATGCATGCATGTGTTTTCTCTAGGAGGACATCATGAATTGTTACTAAAACTGACTTTTGAAGCATTAATGTTGCTGCTGAGTATCTAAAGTTGCCATTCATTCCACCCTATCTACATCCCGGTTATCATCGATATACCGACGGTGCTAACTTTGCATCAGCAGGAGCTGGTGCTCTCGTTGAAACCCGCCGAGGATTGGTATATATCGACGTTATTCATATTAAAACCTATATCTCGATGTGCGCTTTGACTTCTAGTACTCGTAGGAAATGTTTGTTTACATGTGTAGTTGGATCTTCGACATGCAACAATAGTATTAGTACTACTCCATTGTCTCGTTTGTTTTTAAAAAACATCTCATCTCATTTCATCATTACAACTTTCTCAACTTCTAATATAAAATAAAATAAATAATTTAATTTTTCCAAATCTTAAAACAAAAATAATATTAAAAAATATATTCTAACAATATTTTATTCAACTTTTTAACATTAATCTCAACTCATCTCAAAAAATAAACGGCCGTTAACTTGTTTTCTCCTGCCTTTTTGTCAG
The DNA here is from genome assembly GCF_004785595.1 of Juglans microcarpa x Juglans regia. Taxonomy (NCBI): domain Eukaryota; kingdom Viridiplantae; phylum Streptophyta; class Magnoliopsida; order Fagales; family Juglandaceae; genus Juglans; species Juglans microcarpa x Juglans regia. The sequence continues at coordinate 24,250,892 of NC_054595.1, forward strand.
GTGACAGACCTACATACCCAATTCCATTATTTCGAGAAAATGGAGAGGCAGCTGAGACAAAAACTAGGTGAAGCAGAGACCAGAACATTGCTGTCCAGAGCCGTTTACTTAATTAGCATCGGAGCCAACGACTACTTGGTCACTTTCGCCAACTCCAGCACGCTTCAATATTAATTCCTACTCTCGAGAAGAATACGTAGGTATGGTGATCGGCAACTTGACAAATGTGATCAAAGTAATATCGCATGAATTAGTGCTCTTTAATTCCAGTATTTAAAATAAATTAAATTGGTAATTATATATTATTAATGTACGTACGTACGTACTTCGATCCGTTAGGAAATACACAAGAAAGGAGGAAGGCAATTTGCGTTTCTAAACGTGGAGCCCCTGGGTTGCATACCATTGGCGAAAGCTAGATATAAAACCAGAAATCGGAGGTGCGTGCATGGAGGAATTGACAGCACTGGTAAAACTGCACAATAAAGCACTTTCTCATGTCCTCCAGATACTGGAGACCCAGCTCAAAGGATTCAAATTATATTCACATGCCGATTTATACACTTTCGTTACTGAAAGAATTAACGACCCTTTAAAATATGGTATTCATGGCCAATTCATTCAAATTCTTCTTCTTCTTCTTCTTCTTCTTCTTAAACCCATTTGCATCAATTACATAATTTAGATTTATTCTAAGAGAAATTATTTATACAAATTATAATGGACAAGTTTCCCTACCTTTCATTCTTAGTGGACTCACATATTTACAAAATATCTATATAAAATTTGTCTATTTGAATCAACTTGTACTTAACATTACTCTTGTTCTAATACCTGTAAGTAATGAATTAGGTTTCAAGGAAGGGAAGATGGCATGCTGCGGATCTGGTTCATACAGAGAAAATCTGAAATGTGGGAAGGGAACATTAAAAGAGGAGTATGAATTGTGTGGGAAGCCCAGCGAGCATGTCTTCTTTGACGCTGCTCACCCAACTGAAAAGGCGTACCCCGGTACCAGCAACTGGCCAAGCCAATGTGGACTGGAGATCCCAATATCACCTGGCCTTGCGGTATAAAAGCTTTAGTTGAACATTAATGATTGAACTGTACCATCTCAACCGTAAAAAGGATAAAGGATACATGGTTTTGGTTTGGTTCCTCGTGATATCTGCTCAATAAATAAACTTTGCGAGTAACTTAAAATTAGGGTTGTGCATAAAGGGCTTTGGGCCCAATCCGTTCGACTAACCGATCCGCCCGATTCGACAAAAACGGGTTCATCGAGTCAAGATATAATAAGCAGGTTGTGTTCCGACGAAACCGATTTTCTTCTCCCTCACTGCCTGTAGAAACCCTAGCCAGTGGCGTTCTTCCTTGCTGTTCTCTGTCGTCGTCTCCATCGAAGTTCTCCATTGCCGTTAATCATCATCATTTGCCGTAGACGTTCCTGGCGAACCAGAGGCGCCACCCCGAGAACTTTCACTGGCATCACCAAATATGGCCAGCAGCAAACATCATCGCTTTTGACGGATTCGAACTCAATAAGGCGTAGTTTCAACTTGGAGGTTTTCTGGGGATGAGAATTCTAAAAGGAGCAATCAGGTATTACTCAAAAAGAGCGGGAAAAACCTGTGCTTGTCGGATTTTGCGCTATCGACGTGCTTCGGAGCTTCACCGAGTGTTGATGGAAATAAAGATATTACGTTTGTTGATGGAAAGGGATACCAACCACCTTACCCCAGCCCAAACAAAAGAGGAGAAAAAAAATATAAATAAAATAAAGACAGGAAGAAGAAGAAAAAGAAATGAGAGCATGACCTCTCGGTATGCTTTATTTGCAATGTTAATTTGGATGGAGTTATCTTTAATATTTTTGAAGGCAAGATCTGAGACCTAAGATGCTCTTGAAGCTGAAGCTAAAGCTGAAATATTATGTTTTTCTTTGGTTCAGGTTGTCTGAGGATCAAAGGGAACCTCGGGAAGCATGAATAGAGCTTGAAAATTGTACCTCAACTGTCCAATTCTAAATTTGGTATGCTTACATATATAAACATGTAGCAAGATGGGGAAATGCGGGAGAGAGGTTGGACCCTCCCCACCCCCGCTAGGGGCAGTAGATGCGGGGCGGGGGCAGAGCAAGGGTGCAAGGTCTCGCTGTCCACTCCTAACCAGGTTGCAAGCCTACTTAAAATCATTTTATTATTTTTTTAGCTGTCATTCTAATTCAAATTAATTGGTATCACGAATATAAATTTAAGATATTTTTGGTATTTAATATTTTATCCTGCAAACTTTATTTTCAGAAAGATCGCAGCATTAATAAATAATAAGCGGTGTCATTAAACATACCCATCGGCCCATCACTATACGATGTTTTCTCCCATCAATCCAGCACCAAGTAAAACGTTCCAAACCGATCTATATCAGTTCCCGAAATATCCGAAAACTATATATGATTACTAGTCATACGTCTGCACGAGTTGTACAAATTGTTAACTTTACTACTGCAAAATATTATTTTTAATTAAATAAAGTTATTTATTAAGTTCTAATTTATATAAATTCAGCGTAATCAAATAATTTAAAAAAATTAGAAAAAGTCTAAAATTTAACTGAAAATACTAATTGTGGACCCCACATTTTAAAATGGAAAACTTCTACTCGCCTGCCTTCACACCGCATTCCTGACAATAGATCTAACTCATCTGTTAATTTCATTTAATTTATTTTGTTTCTATAGCAGCAAGAGACCAACCAAAAAGTGAATATGCAGACCAACCAAAAAGTGAATATGCAGACCAACCAAAAAGTAAAAAAGACTAAGTTATGTTGAGATACAAAATTTATTTCAGTCCATTTCAACTCATATAATTATATAATTTTTTTAAATTTTTATATAAAATATAATAAATAATTTAATTTTTTTAAATTTTAAAATAATAATAATATTAAAAAATAATATTTTAATAATATTATATTCAACTTTTATCTCAACTTATATCATCTCAATTCACTACAAACTGCACCTAAATGGTTGTTTAGATTCAAAGTTGATCTCAACTCATTTCATCTAATCATTTTAATTTTTTCAAATTTTTAAATAAAATATAATAAATAATTCAATTTTTTCAAATTTTAAAATAAAAATTATATTCTAACGTAATAATTTTTTTAATTTTTAATTTTTAATTTTCATTTTAACCCACTGTCTAAATCTCTAAAAAGTGAAGATGTAGACCAACCAAAAAGTAAAGATGCAGCCGGCTATAGAAATTAAATAAATTAAATAAAATTAGAAGATGAGTGAGATTCATTATTAGAAAAAAAAAAAAAATGAATATGCAGGCAATTGTTAAAATATAAATAGAAAGATGTTCAGGGTGTGCGGTGTAGAGGCGAATGAGTACACTCTTTAAAATGAGTACGCAAGACTTGTTTACACTAACCTATATCTAAATTTACTCTTTTAACTATATAAAATTATTGTATTTTCAATGACTTTTTTATTGAAAGCAAATAGAGAGTGGTTGATTTAAATAAAATTAGTAAGCTGATTAGATATACTGCTTTACCCGGCCGGGCTTAAAAGACTTTGGGCTTGGGGCTCGGCTGAGGTTGTCACTGTACACCGGGTTATAATATATCTTAAATTTTATCTATCTTTAATTATATTGGGTGAGGCAATATCAATATGTATGATTAAAAATATACAATCTAAGATTAAATAATAAATAAATAATTGTACACATAGCTATGTTTGGATAGTGAGATCACTCTACTATTATTTAATATTTTATTATTATTATTTTATTACTATTTATAAATCATCTAATATCACCACAATATCTAAATATACGGTAAAACTACTATTGCATAGACAGATATTTCAAACTGGCTCATTCTGGTGCCAATTGGTTTGGGATGGCCCAAACTCTATATGTGCAACTAATAGAAACGTGTTTATAGTACCAATTATATAAGAGGAGTGCTACACTCATAAATAGATTATATAAAAATAATTTTATAATTTAACATGATTCCATGTGAATCGTCAGATCTGTATTACAATAAAAATAACTATACAATCTGATAAATTATATCAAAATATATTAATTTATAAGATTATTTTTATATAATAACTTTGTACCTAAAATATTTCTCGTTATATAAACTGTGTGAACACTGTATGATTCATTCAGTACTGCGAGAGAAACAAAACAGAGTCAAGCCAATAATTGTCTGTGCTACCTGCTCTCTAAAACAACTGTCACTTTACTAAACAATCATTTTTTTTCCCTATTTCACCTCACTTCAAGTTGTTTTGAAGTCAAATAAAGGATCACGAGGACCTCAGAAAAGATTTTTCTCTTCATCAATTAGAAGAATGGACATCTTTTATGTCAACCATACGAAATTAATGTGTCAAACAAATAACCATGCACATGCATGCATGTGAAAGATGAGGAGTAAAAGCAACCCACTACAAAAAAAGGCAAGGTGGTAGCGTAGGAGCAACCATCTCCGACGTCCCAATTCACGACAAAAACGTTCATATATGACAATGATGTTTTTCCAGTACTTACTAATTGTACCGCAGTCATTAAAAAAAAGGCTTCAACGAGAAATAAAGACTTGGATTTGTTTCTATGCACATCAAAAGGCCTTTTATATCATGCCGCAAAGTAGTCTAGTGCATTGTAAAAAGACCAAAATACATATATATATATATATATAATAAAGTGCGCAAGAGAATGAGACGTGCAATTTAACCATGTGATAATGATTATTATTGATGGAAATCATTATAAAAGCCCCTTTATTTGACAATTTACGCCACTACTTTTTTATTTTCACGTTCTAATTATTGGGCCCCTTCTCTCTCTCCACATCTCTACCTCTGCATTTATCCATAATAATCTCATCTGATTTAAGTCGCAATTCATTGACATGAGATAACATGACATGACATGATATATTTATAACTTTTTTAGTTGAAACCGAACCAACAAAACACATTTAAAAAAAAAGAAACAAAAGATTGAGAGAGTGATGTTAATTGACATGAAGAGTAGTAAATTTTTTTTAAATATATTTAGTATTTTTAAAAATATATATTTATTGGTTGTTTATTAATTTTTCAAAAGTATCACTTTTTTTTAACTATAAAGGGCTATGCAATAAATAACTTATTTATACATCATTTTATAAGTAGTAAACATTTTTTTAATTTCAAATGAAAAATACAATATACTACTACATACTAATCTTGATTATATCATATTGTATTAATGAGATACTATTATACCCCTATGTACGACACGTTTATGAATGTTCAAGTGTTGCACATTCGGCGAGTAGAAGACAGAGGGTGGTGGATAGCTGCGAGTACGAGTAGGACCAAAACCTATGCCCTCTCGGATCCTCCATCGTAATAAATGATGATGGTTCTGGACAATACAATAAAGACACAGGCAGAGACACGTGGCGTGTCGTCGCTGTCGGGTCAAGCAAATGGGGGGAAAATGCGCACAAATCACGTGGGCTGAAGATGAGACATCCTTATAATGCCACGTCGTGCACTCCAGCTGTCTCCAGATACGTATAGGATCTGGCCACGTTGAAAATGTCAGCCGACGACGTCGTGGGTCTAGCTCCTCGTGCCCTTCTTCTCCATTCTATCAATAGTAGCCGTACGATCGCGGCGCCCCCCCCCCCCCCTCTCTCTCTCTCTCTCTCATCGCTCCTTAATTCTGTCTCCATTTAACCGCTGAATATTTGCTACCATCCTTTACACGTAATGGGAAAATGATGGAAGGAGGCCATGTCCGGGTCTTAAATTTCGTCCATATATATATATATATATAGACTACACTAAGTACCTTAAATTAATTAATTATTGCCTAGCTATTCGATATGGGTCCGATCACCCGTATCTATTTATATAGTTTGCATCTGAATCTGATTCATGTTCAATATTAACAAGCAGTTTAAACAAATTATACATAATGACAAGGAAAAAAAAATCAAAACCCGCTCCGTAAATTATCCTATAAATCAACATCAAGTGGTAGCCTTGTTGACAAGATCTAGGAAATCGTTTTTCCTTTCTTCGTCCGAGTTCACATGTTCTTCGAAATAATTTGTTTTATCAAAACTTGTGAACCAAAGTCTTAGACGCATTTGCATGCTAACACTTTGATGGGTAATAGTGACGGGTCGCCCCTCACCTGATCAGTAGTTTTGGTTCAATCTGAACATGTCACAAGTGAATGTAGACTTTTATGGTCACGCCCAGAAAGAGAAGTTATACTATCGCATTTCTTCACTCTTCTGAAGAAAAAAAAATATCTTATAAATCATTGATGTTTATTATTTTTCAGCCACAACAGTATGATCGGTTAAACCTTTCCTCTCATGTAATAGTTCTTGATGTGTTCATTTATAGCTAAACAGTAATAAATGATGGGAAATAAACAAGACTAGTATTTAAGTGGTTTGACACTAAGGTCTATATCCATAAGTTCAGAATATAAAATCTACTGTAAGTAGAGTTTAATAAAAGCGTTTCATCATCACTAAAATCTATATAATTACTTGCATATAAATAAATGGTTGTGGAGCTCTCTAGTTCTCTTATTCTCTGCATCAGTTCTCAAGATTTTAAAGAAGCTAAGATTTCAAATGAAGCTGACATGGAAGCCCCCTTCTCCATTTTTGCCTACCTTCTCGGTTTATACTCTTGCACTTGTTTTACCCCCAACAATTGGGAATCTTCAAACTAAAGGCCACGAAGAGGTAAAAAGATAATGTTGGAGAAAGGAGTTAAGATAACACGAATGGCTGAAAATAATGATCAATTAGTATGTAACACGTTGTACACATGATGCATGCTAGCAGAAGACCTCCCTGGACGGTTCATGCAGGCCACACAAAAACCAAAATGATGAAGCAAAGCCTATATAACACTTCTTCTTCTTCTTCTTCTCTTCTCTCTCTCTCTCTCTGCCAATCACAGGTTTTACTTGTGCGAGTCAATTTAAAGGCAAGTCTTTGTTCACAACATGCCTCATCTTTCATTAGTTTAAGAAACATCATAATATTATTGGCTGAACATGCGTAATGATGTAAACATGGCAATGCCAAGGCACCTCTAAAAACACGTACCCACTCTTGATTTGTTGAGGTGTAAATACAATTTGGCAAATTGGCATCATTAGTCATGGCTGCAATTTGTGAAATATATGTTTTTTAAAAAGTAAAGTTACGTACAGTTGTAAAATTTATAAATGCCGGATAATCATTCCGAAAAAGAAAGAGATATATTATTAAAAAATTAATTTTTCTTCATATAGATCTGTATTTCCTCAATTTTTTTTAAAAAAAATTTGCGCGACACTTGATCATTTCACTTTTTAAGATGTGTAAATTCCGTGCATTCTCTTAAAAAAATAGATAAATATGAAACTCACATAAATAATTTTTTTAATAATAAACCTTACTTTTTTTTCAAAATAAGTAGGCAAAATTTACACCGTTACATATTCTAGAATTGTAAATATAAATTATCTTGATATATTTATCTTCTAAGTGGAATGCTCTCTCTAGTTTTTTCCTTATGAAGTCATTTATTTTGTGTTTGAATTGAACATTATTGTCAATAGCCTCTCACCGTAGTGGATTAATAATAAAACGAGAGAAATAAATAAAAAGTATTTGGAAACTCAAAGCACCTCATAATCCATTTTTAAAGAATTTAAATTCTCGTATAGCGAGTAAGGCATTATTTGATAAGGTGATAATATCATTATTTAATAATAAAATCCAAATTCTCATATTAATAAATTTGGATTTTGTAAAACTTTATCCATCTCCGAGAAAAAAGAAATATATAAAATAAATTTTATGTTTAAAAAGTTTATTAGAGTGAAAGTCATTTTATATGTTTATTTCTTTTGCTTTTTCGGAACCCGCGCTGATTATTCAAATTAGTTTACCTAATAAAAACGGAAACTAATGAAATAAATAAAATTTATTTTCTTGAGGAAACATTATTATTGGAGATATATATATATATATATATATATATATAAATGAAAATGTGGATTATTTTGATCTATTTGTGTGGATGAAGTCACCGTAGCTCCGTTGGTTTCTTCCATCGCGATCTGACGCCACCTCTCTCTGTCTCTCTCTCTCTCTCTGAGCTTCGATCCGAATTACTTTCTTCTTTGTTCCTTCTTCTTCTTCTTCTTCTTCTTCTTCTTCTTCTCCCTCCTTCTATTGCGTCTTTGTTTTGTCTCATTGTGTACGTTTTTGCTTACGTGTATGTTGTATACTCGGGTTGAGCCTCTGCAGTGAAAGATTTTTTTGTTTTTGTGTTTGTTTTTGTGTTTGTTTTTGTGTTGTTGTTTTTGGTGGTTTGTGTTTGTTTTCTGAGTATTGGGAGTGTACCCGAGCTTTTGGGCTCGGGGATCCGGATCATGGCGTCAGAGAAAGAGCTCTACATCTCGACTGATGAGGAAGCAGACCTGAACTCTTGCTACTTGCAGAAATTCCGACTCTACGAGACTTGCTCGGTATGTACATATATGTTCTTCAACATTGTTTTGAGGTTTTGATTTGTTCCTACGGTCTTGCTGCTCAAATTCATGTCCGTGTCAGGTTTATAATTTCTGTGTTGTGTTTGGTATTTTTGGAAATCCTCTTGCTGTTGCTTTTGTTCGTTGGACTTGATTTTGGATTGTTTGTGTGAATTTGTATTCGAGTGACTTACTATTAATCTTTATTTGAATTATAGGTGTGAATTTGTGCATGATGAATTATTATTATTTGAGTTATATGTTTAATTATATATATCTTCGCATGGCTTCAAAATGAATTTTGGTTTGGTGATTCGTGATTTGGGGATGGTGGTAGAGTTTGATTTTGTCTTGAATGAGTAGTGTGGAAATGATTTAATTTGAAGTGTGATTCATATATTTGCCACTCTTCCATGCATAGCTGTCAAATGATGGATTATAGGTGTCATTTCTGGTTGTTATCTGTCTCCAGTGTTTTTTCACGTTTAGAGTATTATGTTCATCCTGCCAGAGATCAATAATTGCTTTATCGTCTATGATATTTTGCATTTCATATTTCGGTGTTATTTTTATTCATATTTAAATTTTGTACTTTAAAACTTTCACTCGGTGCTTGTCGTAGACTATGAAACTATTGACACTGGTTTGTTAACAAACTTGAGCATGGATTTAGGCAATGTTTATTTTATAATGGATTCTAAAACGTGTTCTTTTTTGCTTTTTCTCTATAAACTGAGCTAGCTGCGTTGATTGTTAGCTTTTTGTATTGAACTACATGAATGCAATGTTAATATGCCTTCTGTATGCAACAGAACTTTTATATGATAGGAAGAGACAAGAACAGAACTATCTGGAGGGTACTAAAGATTGACAGACTGGAAGCTTCTGAGCTAAACATTCTTGAAGACTGTACAACATACTCAGAAAATGAATGCTATGACCTGCTAAGGAGGATTCATGAAGGAAACCAGTGCACGGGTGGACTTACATTTGTCACCACTTGTTATGGAATCGTTGGTATGTTTTGTCTATAAGAGTTAATAACTTTGCTCATTTTCTTTCTCAAATATTTTTTTGATAAGTTCATTTTCTTTCTGAATTATTGAACTCATGTTGTTTCTTTTGATAATAGGGTTCATCAAATTTCTAGGACCTTATTACATGCTGCTTATTACGAAAAGAAGAAAGATCGGTGCAATTTCTGGGCACACAATTTATGCCATTGCCAAGAGCGAGATGATTCCAATTCCAAATTCTACTGTGCGGTCCAAAATGGCTTATTCTAAGAATGAGAACAGGTCTTTTGTCCATTCTGCATGTAAATGTAATATGCCCTTAGTGGTTCTAAGGAGACCTAAGTGGGTAGCATTCAGAATTATAGATTGTCCATTGTAATGGATTGAAAATTTCGTTATAGTGTTGCTCTTTTATCTTTAGCTTGAATTAACTCGTTCTGGGAAAAGTAATCTTGTTTGGTGTCATCTCTTAATAGTAGACAAGTTCACCATTTTGGAGGTAATCTCGGTACCATACTTGTATTCACCCCTTTGTGTGAAACCAATGGCGCAGGCTTCCTTGATTCAAACTTATGTCATGTTCGTCTGGTACTTTATATTTACTATAATAGGAAACATACAATTCGTGTTTTTTAATATATAGTGTTGTGCTATTGTTGGATCCTCGTTAATACCTTCCTATAGAGGCTTTACCAGTTTGTTTCCTGCAAATGTACATGGGAAAAGTTCATTGTCATTGTGATGTAAATATAACATGTTGAATGAGACGAGGTTTCATCAGGGTTTTGCGGGGATACTCCCTTCCTTTTTATTTTCTTCCTATTTTTATTTTTTTCTCCTTTTCGAGGTTAAACTTTATATTTTAAACTGTTGCTTTATTTCATTGTTTCCTCTTTGTTCAAGTTATTTGATGTATATTGATGCTTGTTGCCTTTCTTTTCCTGGTGGACATAGATACAAGAAGCTTCTAGGAACAGTGGATCTTACAAAGGACTTCTTTTTCAGCTACTCATACCATGTCATGCGTAGTCTTCAAAAGAACTTGTGTGATAATAAGACAGGGCAATCCCTTTATGAAACGATGTTTGTTTGGAATGAGTTCTTAACACGTGGCATCCGAAATAACCTCAAGAATACTCTATGGACGGTTGCCTTAGCTTATGGCTTCTTTAAACAGGTATGGAATATGGAACTTGATTAATTTATATAGGGGCTCTCTGTCTTTATATCTTTGTGGCGAGCCACCACCAAGAAGGATGCATCCATAATGAAACTTCAAGTAACCCATTTTCTTTTGGTTTTGGTTTTTGCTTATTTGTTCAAGTACTTGCCTGATATACCCATTTTAAAAACTTGTCAATTTTGATTATTGAGTTTTTTTTAATGCCCTGTAGTTGACTTTTATGTTTGGAGTCAACCCATCCCAACCATCCTCCTTTCGCTGTCACCAGGGTTAGGACGAGCTGTGTAAAAATATTACGTACAGGATTGACTGTTAAAAAGTTCTTATTTGTTTTGTTTTGATTTTATTCCCTTATAGTTGTTTGCTTGCTGAGACATCCAGGATTTTGGCTGAAATTGAGAATAACTCGGTTAAGAATACTATTTTAGGACCTATTAAAAGAGTACTATTTCAGGAAAGTTAGCATATGCAGTTTCTCAACATATATTAAAACTGAGAATAAATCAATTTGGGAATGTGCATTGCAGTTAATCAGACAGCTTACTTGTGAGAATACTTGGACAATTTAGAGACACATGCAGGCTTGCAACCTTAATTATTTTTCCTGGATTCATGCATACTATTATGTATTAGAAAGAGAACGTTGAAAAGCCTTTGATTTTATATTCCATCCTTTGGTTTTCCAGGTCAAACTTTCTGTATCTGGCAGGGACTTTAACTTGACCTTAATTGCTAGGCGCTCTCGTCATTTTGCTGGCACCAGGTTTGGTGACTGCTCTAACATACTCCTGCAAGTAGTTGTTTGGTTAAGCTACTTTCTTTTGATATTATACATGATATACTTGGATTCCCACCTCTTCGACCCACTGCCACATATATGCACCTAGAAGTGGTTTACACTGGGCAAATGACTGTTTATAACTGCTTCTTTGTGATTTCAAGTTGACTATGAGCAAAGTTTTTGATCTTTGCTGGGTCCTTCTAGATGCTTTCAATTTCTGTAGTAGGTCACTGTGGATGATTTGCACAGTACATGTTTTGCTTCCCATTTGGTAGAATAAAAATTTCTCCTCTAGACATAACTCTCTTCTCTTCCTGTCTCCTGGAGCAGATATTTAAAACGAGGTGTCAACGAGAAGGGTAGAGTAGCTAATGATGTTGAGACAGAACAGATTGTTTTTGAAGATTCTCCCAAAGGATGCTCTATGCAAATAAGTTCAGTTGTGCAAAATCGGGGTTCAATACCCCTATTTTGGTCCCAGGAAACTTCACGACTGAATATTAAACCTGACATTATATGTATGAATTTGGCATATTTCATTATCATTGTAACCTTTCGAGTTCTGTTCATATTTTGATGATGTACCTCTCTGTTTCCAGTATCAAAGAAGGACCCTAATTATGAAGCTACAAGACTTCATTTTGAAAATCTTGTCAAGAGATATGGAAATCCCATACTCATATTGAATTTAATTAAGGTGGGCATTTCTGCATTTGTTGAGATATTGCTCGTCATGTTTCTATCCATGCTTCTTGTATACAATCTTGTGTGTGAATTTCAGTGACCTCTGAGGTATGTTTCCTGAGCTATGTTCTCATTTTATTTCCTTTCTGTTATACGGTTGAGGTTTAACAGACTCGTGAGAGGAAGCCTCGAGAAACTATTCTTCGTGCAGAGTTTGCAAATGCTCTCAGGTTTATTAATAAAAGTTTAACTGTGGAGAACCACCTTAGGTTTCTTCACTGGGATCTACATAGACACTCTACAAGGTGCTTTGGCTTTCCCCTGGCTTATATAAAAACTTCAAGTTTTTTTTTTTCATTTGAATCATGATGACTTAAATGGAATCTGTACATTTGCAGCAAAGCTACAAATGTGTTGGCACAGCTAGGAAAAGTGGCAGCGTATGCACTGAATGTAACTGGCATCTTCTATTGTCAAATAACACCAAGTTTAAAGCCAGAGGGATTACTAAATTGTTCCTACTATGAGTAAGTTTTTAACAAAGGGATGCTACCTAGCCTACCTTGATGAAATCGCTGTCCATTTACTTTTGCAACATTTCAAAGATCCTGTGTTAGTGTGTCTGAATTGCTCTCTCTATCCACTTTGTGTGATTGAAGCCTAAAATGTTTCCCCCATCCATGGTCTCATCATTTCTAACTAGTACAATCCAGATCAGACAGTGGAATAAAGCAAAAAATCCATTTTGACTAATAGTGTTATATGCTTGTATTCAAATTGTTTTTCTTTTTCACATAGAAATTTCTTTACGATTCATACGTATGTCATTTTGCCTGGCTGAATAAATATGTTTCTAGATGTGGGGTTGTGGGTGGGTGGGTGTGTGTGTGTGTTGCAGGATCAGCTTAATATATAAGTCACGCTGTCCAGAGCCTATCTTACAAGGCTTTGTTGCAGGATTTGCTATTAATCCTTGAGGATACTTTCTAATTAATTTCACTGTTGACAATTTCGTGTTGATGCAGGGAAAATTCTGCTAGTAAATGCTCTACGGAGAACATTTCCAGTGGAAATGAGCATTGTTTTGACTTGGAGAAAGAAGATAGCAATGGTTGTGGTAGCGGTGATGCAAGTGGAGACCACCGTGTCAAACCCCAAACTTTTCAAAGAGGAGTCCTAAGAAGCAATTGTATAGACTGTTTAGATCGCACAAACGTAGCACAATATGCCTATGGGTTAGGTGCCCTTGGCCGTCAGCTGCATGCTTTAGGACTTTTGGATTCCCCAAGCATTAATCTGGATAATCCTCTGGCCGAGGATTTAATGGGACTTTATGAAACTATGGTGACACACTTGCATTACAGTATGGTGGTTCTGCAGCGCACAATAAGGTAACACTTCTAAACTTTATGTTTGGAAAAATTGGGATTCAATGTTGGATCCACTATGGTTATCTGATATAGATAATAGTGTGAAGAGTCCAATAAAAAGAGTTGAAAAATTATATTGCAACTTTACTGTAGGGCAGCACAGCAAGTGGAGCTGATTGGAGGGGAATAATATTTGTTTCTTAGTTATCATACCCCTGTTCTTCATCCTGTGACAATTCTGGGCATTGAACTCTTCAATGAATATTTTTAATGGAAGTGTAGATATTTGTTAGGTTTTAGCCTGGCCATTATTAGTTCCAAACTCCTGACTGACTATTCTTGTCATGCCTTATTAAAGAGGTATCAGGCCCTTGGCATGGCCATAATTGGATCCAAGTTTCTAAGGAGGCAATTTAAAACCTCTAGTTTTTTTTTTTTTTTAAAACCTCCCCCTATTAATGGCCTGTGGTGTATAAGTTGAGTCTGGTCTGTATTTTCAGGTTGGGAAGTGATTTTAGTATCTGATAGAATTTTAGCATCTCTGTCATTCATTGATTATACCTAGGTGATGCTAAACAGATATTTTCTGAGAGACGAGGCCAGTGGAAAGCAGCAACTCAATCGCAGGAATTCTTTAGAACAATACAAAGGTTTTACAGTAATACCTGCATGGATCCTGAGAAACAAAATGCCATCAATGTGTAAGTCAAACTATCCCCCTAACTTAGAACCCTTTTTCTTCTGGGCACCTCACTTAGAATCCTATATTGTCTCTGTAAAAGATTATCTGAGGAGCCTTCTAGTTGATTCCATTATACTTGGGGATTGGTGTGAGAGTTGTGGTTTATAATTTGAATTGATGGTTTTTCAGGTTCCTGGGTTACTTTCAGCCCCAACCAGGTAAACCAGAGCTGTGGGAGCTGGATTCAGACCAGCATCACAATGTAGGGCGGCACGTTCCTAATCTTGCCGAAGAGAATATTCGGTATAAGTTTTCTGTCGTCATTAGTATTTCAATTTTGATGGCGTTTTTTACAGACTTTATAGACAGAGACTTTATATGCTCATCAACAATAAAATCAAAACACATTTCATTAAGAAAGATGTTAGAAAGGAAAACAAGGAAAGAGGTGAGGGGGGAAGGGAAGCGAAGGTTATCTTCCCTTTGGGTGTTTAGAGGAAATTAGATGAAAAGATAATTATATTAGTGGGTTTCATAACCATTAAAAACTAAACCTCATCTCTCTCACCTCACCCCTTCATCTCCTCCCAAATTGGGAGGAAATTTGGGAGGATGAAAAATAGTGGGCCTACTGGGAAGGGAATCCATCCATCTCCCTTCCCTTTCTACCCAAGCAAACAATGGAAAGACACTTGCTTCCCTCCCTATTGCCTCCACCCTCATCCTTTGACTATTTTTTCCTATCCAAGCATGGTGAAAGAATTTCAGGTTTTTCTGTGGATGGAATGCCTTTTACAGATCTCTTGAATAAATACTTATAAAAAAAAAAAAAGGAATGCTATAGTATTTGTGCAGGGATGGGAATAAATCTACAGTTTGTCTTTTTTATGATAAAAATTCAATTAAATAAAAAAATGTTGCTTCTTCTACATAAAAATTATCAAGTCTTATTTCTTTATTTGTAGGTCATTTATTAAAAGATCACTATCAGATGGGAATATTATTTGCGAAAGGGATTCAACTGAGGTAACCACTGGTGTCAGCCATGAGGAGCCTTTGTCTGGAAAATTGCAAGGAGTTAACACTGGTCTTTCAGAGTCAACACCAGAGATGCCAAGTTGTGAAAGTGATATATCATATTGCAGGTCTGTTAATTTTCTATACTTGCTGCCTTGTGAGGCAACACTCTAATAATGATAGGTTTTGGTCCCAGAACTTTTGAGGTTTTTATTTTCAGTCTTTTCCATTTTTTTTCATTCGTGTAATATATCTTTCTCATAAGTTGAAATTTAACTGTACTTGTTTGTTGACTATTCTTTTTTTCTTTTTTATCCTTTTCTGTCCTTGTCTATATTTTGGTCATATGGACCATCATCTGCAATTCATCCAATAATTTTTGGTTATCCTTGTAGGTTTACTCCCTCAATGTCTCGCAGGCAGCTCTTTAAAGATGTGCTAGAGGACCAATGTCCCGAAAGTAATCACATTTGTTATGACGACCATGGGGATGCATGTACCTGCTCAAATTTTCTTGATGTGGACTGGCTTTCTTCTTCTGGAAACTCTTGTGAAGAAGAAATATATGAAAGGTAATTCTCGAGTAGCTTATGCCTCCCATTCTGCCATAGGATACAA
The DNA here is from genome assembly GCF_004785595.1 of Juglans microcarpa x Juglans regia. Classification (NCBI taxonomy): domain Eukaryota; kingdom Viridiplantae; phylum Streptophyta; class Magnoliopsida; order Fagales; family Juglandaceae; genus Juglans; species Juglans microcarpa x Juglans regia. The sequence goes on from NC_054595.1 coordinate 24,266,822, forward strand.
GAATTAAAATATTTTATTTTGTGCTACTTATATGCATGCTCATTATGGTTAAATGGTTCCTAGAGTTGTGCTGTTTGTTGATTAAAAGTGGTTCATGAGCTGAGTTCAGAATGTCACGAGGCAGTTTGGTTCATATCTAGTGTAGGCATTAATGGACATTCTTTAGTGTTTCTAATTGTTAATTTTGTCTTGGAAAAGAGAGGGGGTTCAGATAAGCTTTATTTTGAATTTTTACAGGGTAAGAAAAGGAAAAATCTCATGTTAGGTAAGCCTTGTTCCTATAGCTAAAATGTGAGATGATGTATTCCCGCAAAACCTCAACTCAACAAATCATGCTGAATCTTTGGTGGTATTCTGGAAAGTAATATCCCATCAATCAATTTCTTGAACTCGGAGTCTTTTCTATGGAGGAAGGTTGTAAAGAATTAGAAGTGTGCAATAGTCTAATAATGCTTAAACCTTGGTGGGTGGTAGTCTTTTAGGTTGGACCTGTCTTAACTTTTCTCTGCCTGAACCTAGGTCTTAAATTGGTAGTTGCATTAAGAGAATGTTCAATTGTGATCTTTGTTGTCGACAAGTTTAGGTCTTGAATCCATGACTTTACCCTCCACCTTTTTCTTAACAAAGAGGTGCCATTTGAGTTAGAGTTCATCGGCAACTGACAAATGATATATTTGGCTGCAGGTCTATCACCGGCCTTTCATCGGAAAATGTTGTGGATGGACTAAAACTTGACACTACCACATCCACAAGTGAGAGTAATTCCAGCATGAGGGTAAGTATTTCTTATCTTGCTGCTTCTAATTTTATGGAAATCCGGATTTGGACTCTATTATTAATTTTTAGCAGCATTTGGGCTTTGTTAAGAAAGAGTTTATAAGAGATAATTTCCCCAAAGGCATTTATTGCATGATTGACAAAACGACTGGCCTTCCTGCATAACGCTTGACAAGACTGTTTCAAGTATTTTGCAATGCGGGTAAGGAAGTGGGAAACTCGAATATTATTTCAGCACATCTCTCTAGTCTTTGATGTATGTTAATACACATATTCTAGGCTTTCTAAACTTTGGCCCCGGATTTATGACCTTATTCCTTTCTTGTTCTGTCATGTACATATGTACGCATGCATGCATATGTGTACATTTGTATGGATACACATACATTGGAGAAAATTCATAATCGACAGAGTGAATTGCTGGAGAACAAGAAACTATATTTTATATGGAACATATAACATATTTAATACTACATAGCACATAGTACATGCCTCGTTAGAAACAGATACTGAATTCCATTGGTGCTTATTTAGGAAAGGGAGCAAAATGGAAGAGAGATCACGCATGATGACACCCGTGCTGCATTTTCTGAAAGCTTTGCGAACTGGGTAACTCATGGGGCAATACTGTTACCGCTAAAGTAGAAGGTTTTTTTTGTGATTACATTTATTCTCATCATCATCGTCATCATCATCTTATTCAACCCGTCCGAAGGATGTGGGTTCCTGCACAGAATAAATCGTAAGATAGCAACGGAAAGAGAACATACCATGGCGAATGGATATATATTGTTGAAGACTAATTCTCAAGTCGAATAAGATTTACAGCATTAATTTGATCACAAAATGTTCCTCGCAGACAGACATGATACATTAAGGACGAGTATATATCAGCCAGCTAATTCCTCCTGGAGCCCTCAACTCCACAGCATCTTCTAGATTCTCAATCCACAAAGCTTGACTCTGTAAATATGATATCTTAACTCCACTGATTCCTGTAGGTTTTAAACTCTGAAAGTTTTTGACCTCGTAAATGTCAATAAGTAATAATCTTGTATACATCTCAAACATCAACCTCGTTTGTTTTTTCAGATGAGATGAGCTGAATTGAGTTAAAAGTTAAATAAATTATTTTTAAAATATATTTTTTTAATATTATTTTTATTTTAAAATTTAAAAAAATTGAATTATTTATTTTATTTATGAAAATCGTAGAAGTTTTACATTATAGATTCTTATGATGTCGTGTTTACGTGGTAAGGATATAGAGTTCTGTTCCTCCCATATTAGTGGGTCGCTGGCCGAAGGTAATGCCCATACCATTCATGGGTACGGATCCTGAATCCCTGACAGATCCATTATAGACCTCCACGACTTAAGTGGCCATGAAATAATGGTTGCGTCCACGACTCTTTAAAACTGGTTTCCGAGATACTATTCCTTACCCCGGCTAATTTAGGGATGACATGGCAACATGCGATACGATTGTTAAATTCAATACGAAAATAATATAAAATTAACGAATTTAAGTTTGATATAAATGAATTTTGATAAATATGTACTGACTTGTAAAGATATGATTAATAAATGAGTTAATAACGAGTCAACCTACTTAACTCGAAATTAATTTCTAATATTTTAATTAAATTTTATTTTAATGTTATAATTTTATTATTATTGAGTTGTAAATAGTAATATGCTTCTGTTTTTTATTATTGAGATTGTAATTCCGGATAGTATATATGCTCATATATGTTATTATAGATTTTATCATATTGATTTTATTATAGGTTAAAATGTAGAAAATATTGATATTTTTTATTAGTAGGTAGTCTTATTATTATTATTTTTTTATAGATATTGTGGCAACTAATAAGTTTAGATTTTAACTTTTATGTCAAATTATATTAGTCAAGTCAAATGGGTTATACGTATTAGTTCAACTCATTTACATGAAACAGATTGAAATGAATAGTGTTGTGTTTACTTATTTCTAATTGATTATTAATCAGGTCAAATTGAATGATACGACACGATTCGTTATTTAAATAGGTCAAGTTAAAATATAAAAATTTGATTCGTTTAATTTAACGGATTGTGGTCCGATTGACTTATATAATCGTTGTGGTGAGATTGACTTATATAATGTCGATGACGACATGATGGCACAACACTACCCATGAAGACGAATTGCCACCACCGGTTTTCTCTAACTTTGAGGCCTAAGGTCCAAAAGTAGAATTGCTGGATTCATATACGCACAATTTGGTACGTGCAACGCCATGCTTGCGCTTCACAGTAGATAGACAAAAAGAATCCTAATTGCTAGTGGACCAGTGGTTATTTCATTCAGACAAAAAAATTGAATAAACTAACCGTTGCTGCAAGACTTTGACCGAATATTGTGGATAATAAGGACAACTCATGATGAAGGAAGCTTGTAATATCTGCCGTCACTGTTTCATTAACATAAACATCAATGAAAGAATCCGTAGAATTTTGAAAGAGTTTTTCTTTTTCTTTTTCTTATTTTTATATTTCCGCTATAAATTAAGCATACAATTAAATTAAGCACATAACGTATAGAGAGAGGCGAAGCAAGAGAAGTAGTTCAAAACTAACAAGTTTTTGGTTCCCGTTGCTCATTGCCTGCCGCCTTCGTCCTTCCCTCCCTCTTTTTCTCGGGAAACAACCCCAAACGAAAGCTTCGACGCGTGGTTTGACCTCTTTGATCTTCCTCATCGTTACTCGCATGGCATTCATTCTCTTTCTCGGTCTCTCTCTGAGCTTCGTTTCGTGATCTTTCTTATTGCCCTCCTTTTGATAGTACTCTTCCTGCAGAACTCAACGAGAGTTTCCAAGAAAAATCATAACAAGAATTCCTCATGAATCCAGACGTCCTGGTCGATCTTTTGAGAGCAGATCATTAGAGTTCTGGGTGCTCTTTGAGCATATACGATATGGGTTCAGAGCCGATCGCGAGTACTACTGCTAATTACTACCTGCAAAGCTTCAGGCTTTATGAGACCTTTTCGGTAAGAAGCCTCCTTCCATCGTGAATATATGCAAGGATATATTTTTTAATATTTAAAAAAAAAAAATCACATCACTATTAAAAAACATTTTTTAATCAAGAAATAAAAGAAAATTCAAAAAAAAAATAAAAAAAAAATCCCAGCGGGAGCCCCGAGCTCCCGGGAAGACTAGTATTATCCTATATGCAATTTATTTATTTATTAATGGCTGAGTAGATATTTTTATGTATTTTGTTTCAACATGCATCTTTCGGTACTTTCTATCTATATATCCTTATCTGTTGTATTAGGTGTATGTGGTCGTATGTACTGTAGTAGTACGGTTCTTCATTTCTTTCTGGTCAGCTCACAGGTTGGAGTTTTGTGCATCGAGTTTCGTGTTTATCTGAATCGTAAATACGATTTCTGTATGCATATATCTCTCTTTTGTTGGCACATCGATCGAACGTGATGCCCATTACGAATTAGATATATAAGAAGACTTTGGGCTGGCGATCGGCTTGCGTGCAGAGCTTTAGAATTGACTATTATTAAAACAGATCATCATGATGGATCTTTGAGGTTTGAACATTTCTTGCTTGGTTTTACTATATATATGAAATATACATTGCACCTAATTCCGAATGCAATGTATAGATAAAGTATTAATTCTTAACTAAAAAATTATATGCTATCGTCTTTTGTCATTGCATATTTTAAATTAATTATCTTTTGAAATTATATATATACACTACAAGAAAACTACTTAATTATGACCAGTTATTTTTTATGAAAATGATTATTTTTTATTAAAATGAATTTATTTTTACCATAAATAATCTGTCATAAATATTTATTTATATATATATATATAAATGAATGCACTGTACTCTGAGAATTGAAAATTTTTTCAATGCAGTGACCTATATCATTGCCCAAGGTAACATGTTACATTCATCATTCTAGCTAGCTAGGTTCATGAACTGGACAAATTAATTTGACTAACTCTTATATACTCGTACATTTATTATGTATGTATGCATGCATGCATGCAATGTGGTGCATCTTGAATCATTCATTGGAGCAAATGGAAGGCAACCCATTCAACTGTACGGTGAGCGCCAAGTATGCAAGAAGTCACGCTATGTAGCTTTTAAACTAATATTATATATAGTCGTATAGTATACAAGTGTCATATAATTTTTTTGAAAAAGAATAGAGTTTTCATTAAAAAAAATAATTTTTTTTCACGTGAATTTCATATTAATTTATTTTTTTTAAAAAATTTACGTAATAACTGTATCATTTATCTGCATCTTTTATGACTAATGTTTCAGCCGCTCTCATTTCCCCGTTACAGGGGTGCATTACGAATATGTCTGTTGAGGCGACTGGTATCCATGACGTCGTAAGAATGCAATTCGACACAGGAATGTCAGGAAAGCCTCGTCGTAACTCCCCATTGCAAGGAGGCTTTACCAAATCATGTTAAACGAGGGGCCTTTTTTGTCGCCTTAACAAATTCTTAGTCGGCGCTACCTCTAATTAATTTAAAGAGTACTTTTTGTCTTCTCAGCTCCGACTGCTAATTACAACTGAAAACCCAAAAATCATACCAACGGCACTCCAGACTCCAGGACTTCATATGTTATACGTATACATACATACATACATATATATATAATAATATTCTTGATCAGCATGACCAGACAGAAGGAAGAACTGAAGAAGAGGGAGACATTAATGCCGAGTGCCAATTTTCAGCGGGAAACTTTACTGGAAAACTCATCTCTTATCATATATCAGTGGAGAGTTAGGTCAGCGAGTCGTGGATATTTGGTTTCAGGAAGTTATTGCATGCATGCATCCATGGTTATGTTGGAGACTGCTAACGTCAATTACCCACCCCCACTTCTTGTGGCGACTGACAGTGAGGCTCCTGTAGGTGGTGTTGACACAAACCACAAGCGTAGTTCACTCTGTCAATGTGGCAAAGGGAGTGTTGGAACCAATGGATTCCATGCGGCCTCTAGCATACACTGACACGCACACACTAGCACCTGATAGTAAGTTACTCAGATGCCTTTCATATCTTGGAAAGGTAAATCAAATTGCATTTGCATCGTACGGCATTTTGCTTGTAATATGTTTGAGTGTTTGCCTACATAAAAATGCCTTTTCACGTTGTAAGATTGCGGATGCGCAAAATTTGATTGATATGGTCGCTCACATGGTCAGTATCCGTATTGAAACCTTTGGATTTCTAACTTTTCCGTTATACAACTGATTTTTTGTTTGGTATACTTCCAACGATTAGCTGCTAGGCTTTTGTTCATTTGTTAATTCTTATGCCGTGTTTATTAAAAATTGCAAGAATCTTAAATCCTACATGACAGGGTAATTCTGTAAGCAAAGTTTTGCATTATCCGATGATTTATGACTGACCTCCTAATGGGAAATTCCGGATTGCCTTTTTTATTGTTATACTTATGTCTATTGTGGACCTGTGGTTGGCGATGGTGGCTCATATTTAAATGAGGGATTTAAACTATTCTCTATAAGTAAAATAAGAGGAAACATGGGAGGAGGATATATTGAGAATTTTAATGTCCCGGGATAAAGTTGAATATGTATGTGTAACTCTAATTTATGTTAAACATAACATCGAACCACTCTAAATATTTGTGTCTACTATTCTCTCTCTTCATAATTCACCTTTATTTCCATAAGATCAAACGATAGATCGTATCTAGTGGGTGTTATCTTTATTTTGAGGATTTGTGTATAAACTGATTAATCTGTGCGTTATGTTGAGTCCCTCTCATCTTACACAAAGCAAATGCTATACTTATATAACCTTTTATTTGCAACAGAAGTATTATATTATAGGAAGAGACAAGAAGCGAGCCTTTTGGAGAGTGTTGAAGATTGACCGGTTGGAGTGTTCTGAGCTAGACATTGATGAAGATTCTGCAACATACTCTGAAAATGAGTGCTCGGACCTATTAAAACGGCTAGATGAAGGAAATAAGATAACAGGTGGACTTAAATTAGTCACGACTATTTATGGGATCATTGGTATGTTATATTTGCAATTTTTAATAATAATGCAACACACACACACAAAAAGATATATTGTTTTTAACCTTTGGGACCTCGTTGTATTTTTTTCTGAATTTAGGGTTTGTCAAATTTCTGGAACCTTATTACATGCTGCTTATAACAAAAAGAAAGAAGATTGGTGAAATCGGTGGCCATAAGATATATGCCATTACAAAGAGAGAGATGATTCCCATTCCAAATCCTACCGTCAGGACCTTAATGGCTCATTCTAAGAACGAGAACAGGTCTTTTGTCAATTCTGCATGTAGATGTAACATGTCCTTGGATTCTAAGAAGATCACAGCATTCAGTTTCATACATTTCTCCATTCTGTTAACATGATCTTTTGATAACTATAGTCATGGGCAGAACCACGAAAAACTTCAGATATTAAAAAAAAAAAAAAAAAATCGAGGTTCTTTTATAAGGGAAATTATATGAAAATCAACTTTGCTGCCCCCCCCCCCTCCCAATATTTTTTTATAGTTTGGCCCCCCCATTAAACTTTCTTGTTCCGCCCGAGTCTATAGTTTGTTCTTTTTGGAGTTGGAGCATATATCTTCCTGATCTTTCAGAACAAATAAAAAATTGTTATTGGACTCTTGTTTACTCCCTTTTGAAGGCTACTGAAAACTTTCAGGGGAAATCTTCATTACTGTTCCGATGGTTATATTTTACCTGTGGAATGGGACAAGCATCCTGAGTGTAAATTGTGGATAATCATTTTCTTCAGTTCTTCTCCTTGTCAGAATTTCTAATTAAATCGCAGAGTAGAGTTTTTCATGATAGCTGCTTGGTTTTCCTTGTTTGGAGGAAGAGGAACTCGAGGCTTTAGGGAGGTAGGGTGAGGAAATAGATATAATGAAAATCACCAATACAGTCAAAGTAAATGTAGCATCTTCCAAGGCTTTCCTGCACCACTTGAGAACAAAAATCTAGTGGGCAAATGGGGGTTTGTGGACACAGTAGTAGTTCATAACTAAGCCTCATTGCTATGGTGGACAGTGGTGTGGTCAGTGTTGGTTATTGCTCCTTGCTTGCTGTCTGCTGTTACTTAATTGGTAGTTGTGGTGATGCTTCTTGTTGTTGTGTTCTGGCGGGGTTGGAATTTCAAGTTTCTGTATTGCTTCTGCACTGAACAAGTTGATAGTATTTTCTAGCTGCTGTATTGCAAGTTTGTTGTTGCTGAGTATTGCTGGGCATCGTCTATGATACACTATACGAGATTGCTGTCTGGTGGTTGGTGTGTATAATGTTCTGTTCCTGGGTGAATTTTTGTGTGCGCGGTTGGGTATATGGTTTTTTTGGGTCAATAGGCTTGTAATTTTTGGCAATGCTTTTTGTATTGATTATCTTTTGAGGAATGAATTGCTTAATGACTTGCCCCCCAAAAAAATATAACTAAATGATATTCATTATTGTATTTCCCTTTGCCATATGTTGAATATGCTTTGTTTTTTCTATTCTTTTTTGACATAGGTACAAGAAGCTTCTTTGCACAATGGACCTTACAAAGGACTTCTTTTTCAGCTATTCATACCATGTCATGCGTAGTCTTCAGAAGAACCTGTATGATTATAAGACAGGACAACACCTCTATAAAAAAATGTGTGTTTGGAACGAATTCTTAACAAGTGAAATCCGAAATAGACTTGGCAATACTCTCTGGACAGTTGCTTTAGTTCATGGCTTCTTTAAACAGGTATACAATAGAGAACTTTTCGAGGGTACTGATTATAAATGGGTATTTAGAATTACTAACCGAAACATAAACAGTTTGAGAAGTTCTAGGTTCACAAAAACATCTTGCAAAAGTAAAACTCGCAAACTAATGTGGCTAGATGTTATACGTTAGATCTACTTTACAATAAAAGAGCTTTACAATCTAATGTATCACAACAAGCCGTATCAGTTTGTAAACTTTACTTTTATGAGATTTCTTTCTGAACCAAACATTTCTTGAATAGCTTTATATTGGTTTTTGTTTGTCCTTGTACCCTACAATGAGCCCACAGTAGGAAACCTGGCTGCCATAGTGAGTGTTTTGTTAAATTAAGTTCCTTTGACTATTTACCTTTTCAAAATCTATACTTCTTCCCGCGATTATATATCTCATGATTTTCCTTTTCTTTTATCTTCTTACTTGGTTTTATCCCAGCTAGTAGCTTTCTCATTTGAGTCTTCAAAGGCTATTTGTATGTAAGAAATCCTTTTATGTTGGAAGTACTTCCCCAAATATTTTTGGAAAAAGCGGTGCATCGTTTGATGTATTTTAACAGTAGAGTTGGAATAGTTTTATATGATATTGATCGATGCAAGCTTTGGTTATCCAGGTCAAACTTTCTGTACCTGGAAGGGACTTCAAGTTGACCCTCATTGCCAGACGCTCACGTTGTTTTGCAGGCACTAGGTATGAAGACCTCTACAACATGCTTTCTGAATTACTTAAATATTCAGAGATACATCCTTTTGATGTGTCTGGTTTACTTGAGTTCCATCTCCTTGACCTGTTGCTCAAAACGGATTATATGGACCAATATGGTGAATTATGACTAGTTTATTGTAATTTTATGCTCACGGAAAGACACTTTTTTCTGCTATGCATTCTGCATCAAAGAGATAAGGCTGAGTAATGCATATTTGCAAGACAGTTTGAATGCAGTTGCCCATCCAATGTGCCATTCAAACATTGAGTTGAATGAAGTTTTATGGTATGCAAGACCTGGTTACCCTTTGGCTTTTCTGGCAACACAAACATATTTAAATATTTGTTCTGTAAGGCCAACCATCGGAACACCTTGTATACACTTCAAACGAAACTTTTGCAACTCCCCGGCACCCATTTGAAGGTTTTCTTTATATGATTTTCGACAAAGATCTTGGAACTCTTTGGATGGATGTTGTTCGAATGTTTTTTTCTGAACTCTTTAGAGGATACGCGTGAAGACCTGTTCAAACTTGCTTCAAACAAAATAGATTTGAACTCTCCAAAAGGCCTTCGTTTTTATGCTTGTCAGATTTGGCGAATTTTATATCTGGTTTATTTTTTCATAGATTCTTCTATTCAAGGTTTTGATTAGCATAGAACGCAAGCAAGAACAGTTCTTGAATTTCAGAGTAGAACTTTGGATAGGATAACGATATCCTTACACCTCCTTTACTATTGTTTTACTACCAAGTTTTTTTTTTTTTTGCTATTTGAATCTGGATTAAAAATTCCAGAACATGACCTTCTTGGATAATCCAGAAGAAAATAAATTCAATCAACCAACGTAATCATATAATTTAATTAAAAGTAAATTCAATTTTATAAAAATTGACTCAAAGAGCAAAAGAAGGTCAATTTTTATAAAATTGAATTTATTTTTAATTAAATTACATGATTATGTTAGTTGATTGAATTTATTTTCTTCTAGATTATGCAAGAAGGTCATGTTCTAAGATTTTTAGTCCAAATTTAAAGAGCAAAAAAAAAATAAAAAATAGTTAAGTAGTAAAAGATTAATAAAGAAGGTGTAAGTGTATCATTACCCTTTTGGATAATATGTCCTTTTTTTCAATCTCTTGGCATTCCTATGTTTTTATACCTTCAATCTTGGTATTTTTAAGTCTTATTCAATATTCATGCATGATTCAGCACTTGATAACTTCAATCCTTATAATGAAGTGAATCAATAGATATGAAGAAGGCTTTTCTCCTGATATTCTTGCATGAATTAGGGTTAAGAAATGGTACAATTTCCTTGTACTTATCATTTACCATGCATATCTCCCTGCATTGTTCTTTCTACTTCTAGTTAGTTTTGCTCTGCAAATTCCAATTTGCATAGGCGCCTGGATGCTTACAACATAGACAGCCGTTTGCTGAGAGTAATAACCTCTCTAAATACTGCTTCTCTCAAGACTCCCTTTCTTTAAAATAAACATTCATGCTAGACATGATTCTCACTTTGTCTTTTTATCTTCTGATGCAGATATTTGAAACGTGGTGTAAATGACAAAGGTAGAGTAGCTAATGATGTTGAGACAGAACAGATCGTCTCTGAAGATCCTGCTGAAGGGTGCCCAACGCAAATGAGTTCTGTGGTGCAATATCGTGGTTCAGTCCCATTGTTCTGGTCCCAGAATGCTTTGGGATTTCGTAAATTTAGACCTGTGTTTTCTTGTATGACTCGGGCCCAACAAATTTTTGCATCTTCATTTCTCCTTGGTAACTTTTCATTATTCTGTTAACTTTTTTTCTTTTGTTTCCAGTACGAGCGGAACAACATAATTATGAAGCCATGGGACTTCATTTTAGAAATCTTGTCAAGAGATATGGAAAGCCAATAGTTATATTGAGTTTGCTTAAGGTATTTCTGCATTTAATGATAAACCAAAGTTGGAGTCAGGACATTTTTATAGGAAAGGCTGGGCCGTTAGAGTTGTAGATGTTCAAAATTTAATTTGTTATATAATCGAAATTTAAACTCATACAAACAATAAGGGAAGAAAAGATAAAGAGAGTTTAGCATATCTTATGTATCGTTTATTATTGCCAAAAGTTTAAATGCGCTGTATGGAAACTTGGGTAAATTTATCTAATGACAAAAATTCTGACTCTCCCAATTGAGCTGTGAAGTTGCATTCGGTAGACTTGGGAAACAATTAAATACATAAGAGAGGAAATATGAAAGTCCTGGAAAATAGAATTTTGGTGCAATAACAAAGGATTGAACATATTAACATATTATTGTGTTGCTAATTGCTAGAACCACTTGCTTAGCCAGAAACTTAAAAAAATAAAAAGTTTTTTCATCACTTCGTTTTCTCTCTTCATTCTCCCTCTTCTACTGTTGACTGGAAATTTCAATTTATCCTCTCCTAAAATATTAATGAGCAAATTTTCAAAAGACTTCTTAAATCCATTCTAAGCAATAGTACTCATCATGTGCAGAACTTCTCCTGGAGTTAAGTATATCTAGAATTTGCACACTGTATAGGTTTTCTGGGTCTGCTTCCTTCCCCATGCTTGTTGCGTATGGGTGTTCATTGAATTCTGAATCTAACAACCTCCTTTTTATTATGATTGATTATTAACAGACACGTGGAAAGAAGCGTGCTGAAAAAACTCTTGGGGCAACCTATGCAAAAGCCATCGCATCCATCATTGATAAATTACCAGAGATGAATCACCTAAGATTTTGTCGATGGGATTTACATACACACATGTACTATAGAAGGTACTCTGACTTTCCCTCATATGATAACTACAGTTTTTTTTTATAGTAAATGATGATTGACCTGGATAGAACTGAACTGCAGACCTATATATGAGTTGCAACAGTTAGGAGACTTGGCTGCTGATACATTGGACTCTACTGGCATCTTCTACTGTCAAGTACCCCCAAAATTATGGCAGGATGGATTTTTAAATTTATCCTACTTTGAGTAAGTCTTGTAAATAACGGATACCATACTTTAAGAAGGTATCTCATGTCATTTTCTTTCTTGTATATCGATGTGAATATTTTTGAAGATGTAGCTGTCTTTCCACTTCATGGGATTGCAGTTTCTTATTTTTCAGGGCAGCCCGTTGTGCTTTCTTAGTTGCACTAGTTAAATTCTGTACCACTATCATGGACTGAAAATTATCATTCCAGTCCGGCCTGTCTTTTATACATCTATGTAAATTAAGGAGTTATTCTCATGCTCTCACTTTCAAAGAGTGGATTTATTGACTTACCTGTTGTTTGCAATTTTTATATGGTGAATATGAACAAATAATTTGCTGTATGTTGTGTATGCAACTGTTGTTGGATTAGCTTGCTATAAAAGCTACTTCAGCTTCCTAGAGGCATCTCTGAATGGCATACCATTGCTTCGTCTTTAGGATGTAATATTCAGATTGCTGATCATTTCCTTCTGATGCAGTAAATATAATGGTCACACTTTAGAGGATTTCTTTAATAAAAATGGGGATGCTGGTAACTTGGAAGCAAATTTTACTGATGGTGGTGGAGGCTGTGATGCAAATGAAAACTATGGCGTCAAATGCATGTCTCAAAATGGGGTCCTGAGGAGCAACTGCATGGACTGCTTAGATCGCACAAATGTTGTCCAATATGCGTATGGACTAGCTGCCCTTGGACGTCAGCTGCATGCTTTAGGATTTATAGAATCCCCAAATATTGATCTTGAAGATCCTTTGGCAGAGAACTTAATGACAGTTTATGAGGCTATGGGTGACACACTTGCACTACAATATGGTGGTTCCCCAGCACACAATAAGGTAATCCTTCTAAAATTTTGTGCGTGTTTAAAATATTAAAAATGATTACATGTTGATGGAAATGAGATTTTTTTGTGTTTGCTAGCTGAAATGATTACATGTGAATGGCAATGAAATTTTTTGTGTTGACAGCTGAAATGATTGTCTCCTGGGAGTTCTGATGCACATGCATAAATTCATGGATTTCAAGGTTTTATGATCATTGAATTTTGATGGAAGGTTTTAGTTTAATTTTGAAATTAAATTAAAAAGAAAAGACAATAACACATATTAATAGAAGCACTCACAGTAGCATATGATAGTGTGTTATTCACTAATTAAAAATTGCAGGGACGAGTGAAAGATCTGTTTAACCGGATACAATAATGCTACTGCTTTAGTACACTTGTTGATTGTGGGCATCTGCTATAGAAAATGGTGAAGAATTTAATTTCTCAACTCCATGATTGACCCAAAGTTCCAAGCCACCAAGTTTGTTATCGCCTTACTCAGAATGCCCAACACCCATAGCCAGGCAAAACTGGATTGAGTTTTTTAAGAGAGAACCTAACCACACCTGGTTTCATTATAATTTGACCCCACCTCATGGCCTTTGGTGCGATACTTTTCCAGTTGACCTTAAGTCTTTTTTCCTAACTTGTTAGTTTGTTTCTTATTTTTTAATTTCAGCAGTATTTAGCTCTTAAGTTTTGCATTGGTGATGCTAAACAGATATTTGCTGATATTAGAGGTCAATGGAGACCAGCAATTGATTACCAAGATCTCATTACAACCATAAAACGATTTTGCAGCAATGCTTTCTTGGATTTCGTGAGACAGGATGCAATGAATCTGTGAGCCAACTAATTAAATAATTACTGTATTTGTTTCACAATGGAAAATCCAAAGAGTCTGCAAATTGAATCCTTAAAGATTAAGTGAATCAACCTTGAGCGTTGGAAGCATCTGATCTCTAATATATGACTTGATATGTGGGCAGGTTCTTGGGTTACTTTCGTCCACAACAGGGAAAGCAAGTTCTGTGGGAGTTGGATTCGGACCAGCGTTACAATGTTGGGAGGTATTGCCCTAGCTTTATGATGGAAGTGTTAGATACGGATTGATGTGCTAGCAACATTCTATCATTTGAATTTAATGTAACATCTGAGAAAATTAGTTTAGCAAGAATTTTATATTCATCCAGAATTATTTTCAGTCACAATCATTGGGATTAATGCTTTATTGAGCTTAGTTTCTTTTTAAGTCACAATGATCTGTAAGTATTGGACTTTATTTCACATTTTTTCTTTCCTGTTTGTCCAGTTTAGATCTGTGGTTAACAGAGTTTCTAAAATCAGTTTCCAACCTAGGAACAAAGGCGGTTCGCAAAGTTTGTGAAAATGTTTAAGGAACACTAGGGAAATGTTTGTATTGCTGACTTTATCTGAAACGCTTTGGCATTCACTAAGAGCATGTTGTTATGGCATTCACTTGATGCTTGACTTGAATGTTGCCGAAGTTTCTGGTCAAACTCCAGCTTAGGCTTTCCATGTTTTATTTAGTTTCCTGACTGTTGTCTTTCGTCCTGTTCTACTCGACAGACCTTTCCCTGCACCATTCACCTGCTCAATCTCCCTCTTTCTATGTTTTTTTTCCAGCCACATGAAAATCTCTGCAGCGTTATCTCATTGAAGCAAACCAACCATCAGGAAAAATGTGGATCAGAAATTTTATTGGAGCTACAAGCGCATGCCCACACACATGCACATACAACATTTGTTTTAATTTTGGATTGCTTTTGGAGCAACAACAGGATTAACTTGAGAACAAATAATTATCTTTTTTTCAACTCTCTGGCTTTTGAACAGCTAATGAACTTCTTTAATATTTTCGTGAAAATCAAAATAAGTCATTTTAGATCTCTGATCTTCACTTGATGATATTTACACAAATATGTGGGTGTGTGAGGGTGGGAAATAAATTGATTATACACTTTGAATATCCTTTTAATGATAGTACTCTCTTTTGTTTTCAAGAACTTATGGGGAGAAGTTCTTTAATTGTAGGTCATCTTTTAAAAGGTCCCTGTCAGATGGTGATATTCACTCTATGAGTAACTCACCTATGGTGAGCACAGATGTAACGCTTAATCCGCCTTTTTCTGGAAAAGTGCGAGGAAGCAGCATGAATCTTTTAAGTTTCCTGGCAGACATCCAAACCCAAGCTCAAGGAGGTAGCACAAGTATTTTAGCGTTCATGCCAGAGATCTCAACTGGTACCAGGTCTGGTTATTTCCCATTTATATAATTGTTCCCTTAGAAGAGCTTTTTATTGAACTGCTCTGGTCTTCTAGTACTGTTAACTTTTCCCCATGTTAGTCACCCTTATTTTATTATGGCCACAGATGTTAGAATTTAGGCCAGGGGGCAAGGGCTGTTTAAGGTCAATAATTAGTCATTTTTGACAGAGCTGATATCATCTTAATATATTTTCTCATCATTTTCAATCTCTGTGGATTTGTATTTCAAAAATCTTGTTGACTCCAGCTGCTCAGACTGGATTCGCTTAGACCAACATGCTGCTTCAAACAAAATTCAGTATACTTCATAATTAGTTCTGGATTTATTTTGGCCAAATTGTTATGTTTGGTTGAACTGATCTTTACTCCAATAGTTCAGCTTCATCTGTTTATAGTCTAACAACGGTAAGTTGGCTTTCTTTTTGTAACTTGGTGTCTTCGATCTCTAACAGGCTGTCTCCGGGTTGCATGCAAGAGGACCAAAGCCTGAAAAGTGACAATATTTATGATGAGGAAACTAGAAATGCATCTGCTCACTCAAGTTTATTTGATATGGACTGGCATTCTTCAGCTGGAAATTCTTTTTATGAAGCAAATGAAAGGTTGCTATCATTTATCTTTTATGCCTTCTACTCAGCCACTTTTTTTTAAAAAAAATTATTAAGAAAGATAATAAACAATTAAAAAACTGTCCTTTATTGTTGCCGATAGAGATATTGGATAAAAAACAAGTTAATTGGTTTTACTAATATAATTTTAAAAATAAATATTTAAAGAGCCCTTAAAAGTAAGTAGATTTGAAAATATAATATATAATTAAGCTCGCAGTGGGAAAAGTTATTATAGCAAAATCGGTGGATACAACCATCATCAATAATTTCATCTTTGGACCAAAAGCAGGCAGGGGGCAGAACACCACAGAGGGAAAGTTTTGTTGGCACATAGCAAAATAGACACACCCACAAATCATTCTTTTATTCAATCAATCTCATGTTTTGTTAAACCACCCATAAGAATCATATAGGACTTTCATGTGGAGAATATCCGAAAGTGGCTTCAATTGGGTGAAAATTGGTCTGGACCCTGGAAACAACAGCGGATGTCTTCTGATTGACCCCTGTTTTTATGGCCGCAGGTGCTTTTCATGTGAGACTATAATTCATCGAATGAAGGTCAGTATGTTAGTATCTTATTGTTGATTGGTGTCTAATGGTGTCTTGCTTTAGATTAAAAACAAGTTAGTCATGTTTAAACAAACCTGGCTGACCTTGCTAGATTATAACATAGGATTGTGCTTATTTCTTTTAATAAATATCCAAAGATATCTGAGCACTTAATCTTTGTTGCATGTTCATGATTAGAACCTGCGACGGTTTAACCAGGATGAGGTAGTGTATTTAGTACTGCTGCAGACAGCCTGCAGTGCCTTATCAGTAGATTCAGTAGGGTGGTGACAATTGATTTATCTCCCTTCACCAATAGACATTTGAGTTCCTATATTTAAATTTTCAACCCTTCTGAACTCATGGCATGAGAAAAGTTGTCATCCGCTGATTGTTTCTTTTCTTTTATTTAGTTCATTTATATTTCATATGATTGTTACTTTTGTTCCTTACATGCAATAGGAATGACGAATCACCTTAAGTAGTCAGCAGCAGCCATAAGCTGCTACCTACACAATTGTCAGCATGTTGCTTTCGTTCTTCTTGATTTGCTACAATTGGAAACGAATTCTTACCCCTCTCTCTCTCTCTCTCTCTCTCCTGTCTTAGGGAGTATTGCGTGGTGGATATTCTGAAAGCTTTGTGAAGTGGGTCTTTCATGGGGAGTCACTGTTCCTTAGAAGATGACTGAAGAGGCACTCTTCCTTAGAAGACTGAAAAAGATTAGTTACCCATAACGTTCATTCGCACATCTTCTGATTAATCTATACAGAGCACGAGTAATGTCTTTTTTCTTTTCAATCCTTGGGCAAGTGAGGAGAGAAAATTAAAGTTAAGAGTTCAATTGAAAGCTGACAACAACTTGACGGGTATTAGTTGAATTGAGTATTATTTGGCATTTTCTCTGATGTCTATAATTAAAACTTGCTTACATAAGCACTAGTTTTTAAGAGAACATTTTATAATAGAATGAAAATATTACACGTCTAACTAATTTGTTGTAGCCTGTAGGTTATAGACGAATTGTGAATATCGCCAATCAACTTATGATGATGAGGATCTGGAGAACAACATTTTAGATCTAATTCCACTCATATGCCAAGAATCAAGATTATGAGATTCCATTCATAATCTCAATCTTGGAGAGGACCACCGTTAGCATTCAGAGGAATATCTTTTAACACAAAATGCAAATACTTTGACAACAATACATCTTTACTCTTCACAGGCATTATTAGCCGTCATTGGCTTCTCAGAAAATCTAAGTCATTTAAATTATTTACTCCTTTGAAAGTTTATAGGCAAAATGTAGTGAACAATAAGCATGCAATTCGATTAGTAGCATTCAGGAGATTCATAAAGCATGTCTTGCATTGCTTGGAAATATCAGATTCTTGAAGAGATCAAAATAAAGCAACTCTCTTAAAGGCACCAACTACAAAGTCAAAAATCCCTGAAATTATACCAAGCCGTGCCCATAAACAAGTTCATATCACAAAAGAAATTGATCAAACTGCTAACTCAAAATTATGGCAGCAAAAAGCTTGCTAACTTCATTCACCCCATCCAGAAGCAGGAGCAGCAGGTGCAGCACCTTCAATAACAGTGGTGGTCACTGGTGGAGCGGGAGCAGCATCCCAATCCCCTGCTAAAGCAACTGTAGTTGAACAAAAAAGGGTTAAAACTAATTAATAAAACATGCCAGCAAATATAACATATGCCAGCCAAAAAAGTCGTTTTTCTGCATAAAGCTTTTAATTCTACAAGTAGTTCCACCTGGTTTTCCAACAAACCAAAATTATTCAAAAAGAAACAAAAAACAAAACAAAAGAAGGTAGCATAGTTCTACCTGGTTCTGTGGCCCAAGTAGTAGGAACTGCTGAAATAGGATGCTGAACATCAGGGTTCCACTGAGTATCAGCAACTTGAACAGGCCACTGGTCAGAGGCAAGGGGAGGAGCAGAATAATCACCGAGTCCGTAATCGGGAATGGCAACTGCTTCTTCCTCTTCCTGTTGCTTAGCCTCCTCGGGTTCACGATAGAAAAACAAATCCACCTGCACATACAAAGGATAACCCATTTTCAATTAGCAATTTAGAGCTCTGACAAGATTCCACCAAACAAAGCCCTCTAGTTTCTTCCTCACCATCACATCCCACTTATGTCCAGGACGAATAGTACCGCGCATCTGCAGAACCATTCTTGCCAAGAGCCAAAAGAGACACCCTATGCTATGCTTCCCCTTGTTGTTGGCAGGGATACCAATATCAACGTACCGCATTGGTGAGTCAGTGTCACAGAAGGCAATGGTTGGGATATTTCCAAGAGCAGCTTCCTTAATGGGCTGCAAGCAGCTTTTAGTAGTGAGTAAAAATCAGGACAAACAAAAAACAACACGAGCAAACACAGATGCACACAGATCACGGCAATATAAATAATCTTCTAATATATGATAGCATTCAAAGTCTTCAAAACTCTTATGCGAATAGCTTTCACAATAAAAATATGCGAAACAAATAACCAACCAGCAACAGAACTTAAACCAGGCATCACATTAAGTGGGGAAGCAGTAATCACCTGGTGATCTGTCCTTGGATCAGTTAGGATGAGGAGACGAGGTTCATTGAACGATGTCTGCAGCTGGTTGGTGAAGGTACCAGGAGTGTGCCTTCCGGCAATGGCATGGGCACCAGTGTACTGAGCAAATTTAAGGACTGCTCTCTGGCCGTAAGGCCTTGCAGATTGTACTATCATGTCTTGAGGATTCTCAATTGCGACAATCACCCGGGCTGCCAACTGAAGCTTTTCCCATGTCTTCCCCAGGTTGATTATGTATATGCCTAACCATCAAAACATCACTCACAAGTCTCAGTAAATTTTCACAGGTAACCGACACGAATGCACGACTTTTACACAAATACGGAGAGTGAAAGATAACCGAGTCCAGTGTTCTTAATAACACGGATAAGAAAAAACTGATGTACGTATAAAAGAACAGAACTCATAATCAACAGAACACGACTAAACCATTCAGCATTTCGAATATTTCGCTAAAGCCAACAAGATCAACACCACTTTGCATCGTTCTTTGTTTTGCTCACTCCGAAAAACCACTGATACCCATCAATTCAGTTCCAAACCCCCCCCCCCCCCCAAAATACCCATAACTTAAAATCCTTATTTATCTCTTTACTTCCCCCTCATTTTCATCACCCCTAATCAGAATAAAACACAGGCAAGGAGAAAAAAGACTGAACGATCTGAGAAAGTGAAGCGAGAAATACCATCGTTGCGGCGCTTGAATACGTAACGCTCCATCTGGAAGTCACAATTTTTAGTTCCAAGGTGGACCTCCGCGGCCAACATCATTTGAATGTCGGCTTCCTTCTGCGAGAGCTGGCGAGGAGGGGCGGCGGGAGTAGCCATGCTTCAAGAAGTGGAAGAGCCGATCAAAGAAAGAGTAGACGGCTGCAAAGCCCTAACCCTAGCGGTAATTTATATGGCATCTACACACACCCTTCTCTCTTAATGACTTAAATGCCCTCCTGTTTTGGGATTACGGTAAGATTTATAATTTTGGAAAGAAAAAAAAAAAGCTAAACTTGGTCGCCTCGCGTAAGAGCAGGGGCGCGGTTGATGTGGTAAAATGAAAATGTATCGTTTGATAAAAAGAATGGAAACGCACCGTTTGACCCCCAAATATTTCTCCCCCCACCATTCAAGCTCCCTGGCCTACATTAGTTTCGTCTTCCCTCCTCTGCGTTTCTTTCCACTAAAGCCAGCTCCCTTGAGTCCTCTCTCCAGTGAAGCCTCCCTCCCTCCCTCCCTCCATCATAATACGTTACAGTAACAACTCCACAAGAAAAAATTGCAAGATTTTGAAATTTTGCTTCTCTCTTTTGAACGGTTTATAAAGAGAGCAACTTTAGATTTAAGAAAAATAACCAAAAAAAAAAATAAGTTGCAACTTGCTGTTACATCCATCCAATTTAAGCTTGTATCTATAGAACAATCTCATAGCTAGATAGATAGATACAAATATTTCATGAATATCAATGTGGATCGTACGAAAATAACCTTGCCAATGATTCTCCCATTTCTTTGATTCCTGCATTCAAATGAAAAGAGAGCTAGCTTGTGAATGAACCTGGTCGGACGAAGAAGATTTTGAGCGAGACGACGAAGAGACAGGTTTCGAAACAGAGGATTCATCTTTATCATTTACAGCTTGAGTCTTCTTCTTTTGTGCAACCGGAACCAACGAGAAAACCGGATCGTAATCCGATAACACATCTTGATCACCTGTCTTGTAAGATATTTTCGTGCATTGGTCTCTTGGCTTTGAATAAGAGATTTTCTTGGTCTTTTGGTTTTGGAGCTGGTGGTAAGGTTTGGGATTGATGGGGCTTGGGATGTGCAGGACTTGGTGGTAATCTCCTTTTCACTTCTGGATAAAGATTTCACGCAGCACTCGTGGCTTTTTTTTTTTTTAGAGTCGTATTTCATGCGCTCATTTTGACGCATAGTATTTTTCAAGTTTTATTTTTTTTCTTTCATTTTTCTATTCATATTTTTTTAATATATTTAAATATTTTTTAAAAATAAAAAAAAATACATCAATATACTTAAAATTACTTCATTAATCACTAAGTAAAAAAAAATCAAGTAATCACTTTGAGCGGTCAAAATAGGAGGTAAAGTAGTGTTTTACTTTTTTTTTTAATATCGACTGATGTGGCATTGCAAGAATCAGCCAACTCTTGCACCCCTTGACTGTGCGTAGAAGAAAAATAATTTTTTAATAATAATTTTTAATTTTTTCAAAAAAAAATTATACGACGATTGCACGATTATATGTAACATTATTCATTTTTCACACTTTTAATTATAAAATTTTATTAAAAATTTAATAACTCTATTATAAGACTTTTATATTTACATCCTACATATAATATAATTTGATTTAAAATTAAGTAATGCTATACGATCTATATAGCATTACTAGTAATTTATATAGTTTTTGGTGTGTGAATTTTGTGTAATATCATCAAAAATAATATTATTTTTTAAGTGGGTTAAACTGTTTTTCAAATTAATTATGCAAAATTCTCATATTCTAAGATTGTATCTAGTATTACACATCACCAATAAATTATTAACTTTTTTTTAGCTTTTGGATATCGTTATGGTTATGCAAGGATAATTATTTGTTTGTATTGATATTTGTAAAGTATTTATATATTAAAATGACAAATTTTATTTTATTCTACATAAAAACATACATAAGCAAGTTTTAGTTGATTACAATAACAAAAATCTATCAAACAAATATACAATTTTATATCTCATCTCATCATTATAACTTTTTCAAATTTTCACACAAAATATAACAAAAAATTTAACTTTTTCAAATTCTAAAATAATAATAATATTATAAAATAATATTATAAAAATATTTTATTTAATTCATCTAAAATTATTCTATCTCATCTCATCTTACTATCCAAACGAGTCATAAGGATAAATCAAATATGAACTCCGGCTGTTATGGGCCTAAAAGGCTAAAAACTAATAACCCGGGCGACCTTTTGGGCTTAGAAGCCAATAACCCGGGCTTTGTTCCAAATCTTCTTTAGGAAACAACTTTCGAGGGTTGTGGGCTTGTTTGGTGGAGGAAGGCTCAGCTCAGATCAGATCATTTTACCTTGATGTTCTGCTAATGGGCTCTCACTATTTGTTCGATTTTAGTAGTAAGTTAATGCATAAATTAGAACAATAATTTCCTCTTAATTACTAACATGTAATAACTCAGACAGATAACTTTTATCCATTGTTGTTTGGTTCCTAACAATTTTTCTATAAAAATAAAAGTTATAAACTAATATAATTTACAGTAATAAATAAGATCGCAAGTTTTTTTTTATTATAAAATAAATCTAATATATCACATTTATAAAAATAAAAATTAAACTGTATATTTACCATATATTTTTTTGTGAAACCAACACTTTTTTTTTATATAAATTAATACTTTGAATTACAGATCCGGAGGTTATGTCCCCTTGCTCTGATTTTTTTAACATGGTATGTCCCTTTCTACATGCACATCACAATCACCATGCAAGTGTCCTTTGATATCGTGTCCCCCAAATCAGTCCTCAGACATCATGCATACATATAAATATATGTCTGGTCTCTTCATTTCCATATAATTGTTTAGAACGTAGCCATGATCATGTTTGATATCTGGATTTTATTTTATAGTGTCTTGTAAACAGCACATGTCGATACAAGCTCACAAAATCTTTGGCACGTGCCCCTACATTTTATTCATGTTTGCCGACAAGGATCAGTTTTTAAAATCTTTTCAAAATTTTCTTGCTCTCAATCTAAACATCTTTACACCAAAACTTTTAAAAAGATTTAAGAGTAATTAGAATGCGTAAGTGTCGTATAGTCGTTTTGAAAAAAATGAGGTTTATTATTAAAAAATTAATTTTTTTCATGTGAATCTCATATTTATTTATTTTTTTTAAAAATGATTGTATAAAACTTATACATTCACGACTATAGCTATTACTTTTTTTTTTTAAATAGTTGACATTATGTTATGTTCTTGAATATTTAGTGTCAATAAAAAAATAAATATAAACGAGATATAATAAAGCAAATAATTAGGTGTATCTTGCAAGTTAGATCCCATCTAACTAGCCCGAGTTTTCAAGAGGAGCCATATCCAAAAAAGAAACATGGCAAGACTAGGCCGAACCGAAACTATACTGCTGGACCACAGTAACTGACCCCGGCACCCTGCCATTTGGACCACAAACAACGTCGACATTAATCATACTATTAATGTTGTTTTCTTTCTCAATATATATATATATATATATATATATATATATTTTTTATATATAACAAACCAAAATCTAATAATCTAAATAAATGTTTATTGAATATTTGACGACATGCTCGCGCATGGGATGATGCTCAAGTGTAAATCATATGGAAAAACAAACAAACTATAAAAATGAGCAATATTTTTATTTATTTTTACCCACATTTAAAGCTCACAATAGAGTGTGAGTTAGAAAATGAGAAATGACAGTTACAGGCGTAAATGTGTAAGTGTCGTATAATCACTTTAAAAAAATAAATAAATACGAGATTTACATGAAAAAAATAAATTTGTTAATAGTAAATCTTCTTTTTTCAAAAAAAAATTATACGGCGCTTATGAACTCTATAACTATATATAACATTACTCTAAAAACATATGAGTTTATATGACGAAAACTGATAATGGGTTTCTTTTTTTGTTTTTAACCAAATGAAAAATAGATGCAACTTTGAGTTTCATTCACTTAAAGATTAGCATTTTGGTAACTTGGGAATGGACAGATTCTTGTCAATACGAGTCTTAAGTGAAAATAAATGCTCCGGGGTCAAATTAAAGCTTCTCTCTCTCTCTTTTTTTTTTAAGGTGATTAATAAATTTTATTCCTAGGAAAAAGAGGCATAGTCTAAGTACTACATAAGATGTATACATTATAAGTATTTAACTAGGATTTACAATCAAAAGTTAAAAATTATAGACATTAAGCCTTGTTTGTTTACAAAGATAAGATGAGACGAGATGAAATAAGATAAAAATTAGAGGTTGAATAAAATATACTATTTTTGTTTTGAGATGTTAAAATGTTGAATTGTTTATTGTATTTTGTATATGAGTTTGAGAAAGTTGTAATGATGAGATGAGATGAGAATATTTGTAAAAATAAACGAAGCGATCTCATTTGTTTTCGCAAATGAGATGAGATGAGATGAAAGTTGAAATTGAATAAAATATTGTTAGAATATATATATTTTTAATATGATTTTTGTTTTGTGATTTGATAAATTTGAATTGTTTGTTTTATTTTATATGGTAATTTAAAAAAGTTGTAATAATTAGACGAGATGAAATGAGTTGAAAAATATTATGAAAACAAAATAACAAACTAGGCCTATAAGTCCATTAAAATCAATAATGACCCTAGAAGGAGAAAGATTTCTAAAAGCGACGTTTTTAGAAATATAAAATAAATTGTAAAAATAATGTTTCCAAGTTTGATTTTTTATTTTTATTTTTACTCCGTATTAGCTGTAAAGGTGATCAGATGGAGATACTTTTTTTTTTCATTTAATTAAGAGAAAATCATAAAATTTAATGATATAGATTACACACATGTTATAACAATTAATAGGTACTGAACTAACTAAATTAAAGCGATTATACTCATTCTTGGAAACAAAAACAGGTTGCTTTTTTTGGGATGGAAGCAGCTGGTTGGCTGGCTGCTAATTACCCACCAACACCTTAACTAACTTAATTAACTTGGTTTTGCTGTTAATCATAGTACTACTTACATGTGGACACAAGAAAAGAACAAGAACATCGTAGCTATACGGTCCTTATCACGTGTACACTAACCAAAGACATAAACGGTGATTGTTCATGATTTTACTGTTTATGTCTCTACTCTGTGTACATGTATAGGGTCCATATAACTATTATTTTGGAAAATACTATTGAATTTGAGAAGTTTTCGAAAACTGCATGGCTAATAAATTAAAACCAATATTTCAAAGAAGATATATCAACATTTTGTCTACTACGTACATGGGTACGTAGCTTTCATATATAAGAATTAAGATCAGATAAGAGTACTCAAATAATTAAAAGATTTTAAAAAGGAATTAAAAAGGTCATGGAGATTGGAGGACAGGGGTCGGAACATTACATTTTTACGTACATGTACAGTACTAAAGGCAGAGAACATTATGTTCAGTTTGAACTAAGAGATGAGATGTGATGAGTTGAAATAATTTATTAATAGCAGTAACATTTATGAATTGAAATCTATAAATAGTAATGAAATGATCTCAACTTATCTCATCATTATAATTTTTATATAAAATATAATAAACAGTTCAATTTTTTAAAATCTTAAAATAATAATAATAATATTAAAAAAATATTTTAATAATATTTTATTTAATTTTTAACTTTCATCTAAACCAATCTCATCTCAATATCCAAACCCTACCAACACATAAAGTTATAGACAGGAGCCCCACTCCCACCAGACGCCAAATAAGCAAGCTAGGCGCAACTGGTTTTGCTTTGATCCTTAGCTGGTTTCAAACAGTGGGCCATGTTTGCACGTTTCCTCCGTTCTCTTCTCATCTCTTCTCTCCTCCGTGGCTTTATATACGAGCAATTCCCTCCCTCTTTCCCCCCACACACAACAAATCCTCTCTCCCTCTCTCTCTCTCTCTCTCTTCCAATCCACAATCTAACACTTTTTTATTAGAGATGGCCAAACTGGGGAAGCTTACAAAGCTCAAGTCGGCCATAAAAAGATGGCCCTCCTTCACCAAGCTAGCCCGCACCGCCAGCTCCGTAGCTGCGGCAAACGAATCAGACGAGTCCTCGAAGGACCAACTTCATGCAGTTTACGTAGGAAAGTCTCGGCGGCAATACCTCGTAAGATCAGAGATCGTTGACCACCCTCTTTTTCAGGAGCTGGTGGACAAGACATCGGCGGGTGAATACGATGGTGGGGTAGCTGTTGCTTGCGAGGTAGTGCTGTTCGAGCACTTGTTATGGATGCTCGAGAATGCCGAGACTCAGATGGGGTCCACGGATGAGCTTGTCGAGTTCTACAGTACTTGCTGAATTTGACAACGGTGGGCAGCAATGGCGGATGATTCAAAATTCTATGACAAGATTTGAATTAGTTGTACAGATATTATAGTACTAGCTAGGTAGTTATTTGTTTGGCTGTTCCATGGGGATTAACCCATTTTATTTTAACGGCCGGGGATTTTGATCATGATCATGTGTAAGAACTTGATGATTAGCTAGCTAGCTAGATAGCAGCAGGCTGCAGCTTGTAATGTATTCCTATTCATCGACGTTATATCCAAAATTGCCAAGGGAAATAAACATCAAATATATATGTCGATCGAGCAACCCACTTAATTTACTCGACGGTTTGCTTGTTAGTTGGCTATTGTTTTCAACCAAATTCATGTCTCTTTTTCTTCCTCGTGTCTTACTAACATTATGCCTCTTAGCCCCACAGGTTAGCTTGAATTTGCTGGCCACTTAATTAGAAGCCACTCTGTTCCATGATTTATGGGTCTACTAGAGCTACCCACTTCGATCAATTACCAAAGACCTAAGGCGGAAGCAAAGATATATATAGCTATCCATAAAGAAACCTCCTCCGTATACGACCATTAAAAACCAGCCATATATATATATATATATATATATATATATGCACTCCAAAAGGAGAGGAGAGTTGTGAAATCGCTACTTATCACTCAAAAAATTAAGCGAAAAATGATTCAGACCGCAGTACTAGTCTACGCAAGCCAACCCCAAGGTCCAAACTCAAAGAAAGAGATCAAGGGGAGAGAAAAAAGAAAAATGTTTGTTGCAAGCGCCTGGTGCAAATGTGGTTGACGTGGAGACACTTGATGAGAGAGAGATCGAGCTGATGAGAGAGATAGATGAGAAGAGCTGAGGAGAGAGAAAGACCGAGCTTATGAGAGAGAGACCGAGCTGATGAGAGAGGAAGAATACATTTTAAATCTGATGTGGCATGGACGACTGTACACCAGTTGTATCTACCGAGTATATATAGAAGAACTGGAGAAAAAAATCACTAGAGTAAAACAAATGGACTAGTACTCGTCCTAGTTAAGACGAGTACTGGTCCCCTAATTTGGGTCTTACCATATTGTACTAGAAAATTAATTAAGGTCAATCTCACTTAATTTTTGTAAGAGAAATTAAATTTTCTTAAAATTGTAGTTTTGCCTATATGTGTTTCAGTGAACATTATAAAGAAAGTTGGCGTACCTTTCCTCTCTCCCCTTTTTTTTTTTTTTTTTTTTTATATTATTATTATTATTATTATTATTTTATTAGTAATAAAAATTACCCATTATAATTCTGAATGGTTGATCATGATGGACCTAATATTTTATTTTTTTGGTAAGACTAATCAATATTGCTTGTGATCACAGCTTGAAATAACATACAAACAAACAAATTACAAACAAAAATATCATGCATACTACTGATCATCATGAAAATGCATGCTGGCTATTTCCTCTGCTTAATTAGTTGTCCAAAGTCGGAAAATAATGGTTGCAATTCTACAATTAATGGACACATGAATTACTATATCCTTGATGTCCAACTCATTAAATATTGTACGTGTTATAATTCAATTTATTAACACAGCAAATTAAAATACGTTTTTTTCGTCAAGATCTATTAGATTAATTGACAACACTTAATTTTTCAGAATCAAGATGATATCTCACTCCCCATGTATAAAAAAAAACAAAACACCTTTTTTTCCCCTTTTTATCACATCGCCTAGCTTTTGTAGCTCGAACATACAGCTGGGACGACAATGACGGCCTTTAGATTCAGACTGGTGTAACATTGCATGTGGGTCTCTTTATTACTACTAGGTAAATTGCGGATTATTTCACAGTACTGTACGTTGAGAAGGAAGATGATCAGCTAGGCTAGCTGCAGGGAAGTAAGATCATGACGAAGTTATCAAAAGTCAAAACAATTAATCATGCAGCATGTTAGGCAAATTTTTTAAAAAGATATATAGCATGATGCAATTCGCAAATGATTTGGTAGTAGTTGGCTAGCTAGAGACGCTTGCAGATCATCTGTAACATGAACATACATGGCTTGACGCACACTTCTTTAATAATTAATTTATTAAGTATAAATTGCCATATACGATTAATTATATATATAAATATATATATATATATATATATATATATATTCCCGATGATCGACTAATTTAATTAGCTTATTTTATTGTCTGAGCCTGACAGACACATTTTGCTTGTTGTTGAAGGCTGCCTGCTTATCTACGTTACAGCTTAGCAGAATAGTAATTGACGAGCAATGATGATCGAGCGATCGAGCTGGGAAAATGGGAAAGTACAAAATTGGAGATCAAGATACTCTATCATCACGCGTTTGATTCATTGACCGATTTCGGGTAAGATTTAAAATTCTTTCTAACATTTAAATATTTAATTATCAAATTATTAAATTTATCTCAATTTAAAATTTATTTAAATATAAAATTTACAATTTTTTTTAACTTAACACATTTTACACACGAGACCCACATTCTTTTTCAATTTCTTATAAATACAATTAAATTCATCTTAATATCTAAACATATTTAAACTCATATTAAATAAACTTTACAAAATCTACTTTATCATTTCAATTAACTGTTATTCATAATCAACTTAACTTAACCAGTAATTATCCGTTATATATTCTATCTTTCAATGGTCAGAATATGTTTGGAAAGCTAGCTAGCCCTAGCTAGCTAATGGACAAAGCTAGGGCTTCCTTATTTTCATACTTTAGAATCGAATATGACAAGACTTGAGCCTTAGATTTGTCCACCTTAACGTTCCAAAAGCTGCAAGGTCATTCACGCAGGGTCCAGCTAGCGTCTGAGCTGCCAAGACTGCAACGAAATTAGCGGCTATATGCCAAGGCAACCTGCTGCCAATATACGGTGTGCTGTTACCAGGAGCCATATATGACCGCTGGATCCATGCTGCATGCACTTTAATTACTCCCTCCCAGTCCCAGATCACGTTTGTAAATTTGGCGGATAGATTGAGGAAGTGTTTAATCCCAAGAACAGCGTACGTTTAAATTAAGGAAGATGATCAGTTGAATACCACGTTTAACAAAAAAATTGAACATGTTATAAGAACTAAGGGATCTTCAAGTTCGCTCAAGTAGCTGGAGGAATAGAAATATATAAGGAGTTAAGTCTTATAATTTTATTATGCATTTAAAGTTACTCGAAAAATTTACATTAGTAGATAAAATAAAAAAAGAAATGATATTTACAATCGTGAGTGTGCAAGTACTGTACAATCTTTTTTTAAAAAGTGAATAAATACAAGACATATATGAAAAAATCAATTTTTTTAATAGTAAACCATACTGATCTTTTTTAAGACGATTACATAGTACTTACACACTATATTTAACATTACTCATATTTTAAATATACTTATAAAACTGATCTTGTAATATTTATCTCTCTTCACTTAAGGTCTTTGAATTTATTAAAAAAAAAAAAAAGTAGAAGGAATATTAAAATATTTGGGAGAAGAAAGCAAACCCATGAGATGCTGAGTCACTGACTTATAAGCCATTTGGCGGACAAGATAATGGGCAAACCGGAGCTGGCCCCCTAATTGGCGACAGTTAATGAGGACAAGTTGTGACAGAGATACAGAGAGAGAAATAAATCAACATGCTGCATGCAGCTTGCTTATATGGATAGCAACTTTTGCCTTGCATGTGATTCTGAACACACACAAATTATCATGTACAATTTGCTGTGATTGTCACTTCCAAAAATGGCAGCCAATATTAATGATCATCATAAAATGCCATGCCAGCTGCGCGCAATACTGGTCGTCCCCATTCATTTAATTGTGTTAAATCTTTCCTTTTTAAAGCATTAATTCCTCACGGCCATGCCAAGTTACTGTCGCTCGCTCGCTCGCTCGCCTGCATATATGGATCATCTAGTTAAAGGAGTACTGTATTTTCCTTTCTCGAAGACCAGACTCACTAGTCATCAAACAACGCCCTCTGAATGTCGACCAAACTCATGACTCGATCGATAGTTTTGCCAGTGATTTACTCTGACATTGATGTGGGTGTTTATGCAAACCAAGTGGAAAATCTCATGCGAACAGCTACTAAAAAGCAGCGCTGCATGGTTATCCAAATAATTACAAGAATGGTCATCAGTTACAATTTGTAACTTTGGCTTCTTTTATTCTTAAATTCATTTCAACTCATCTCAATTTATCATTATGATTTTTTCAAATTTCAATACAAAATATAATAAACAATTCAACTTTTTCAAATCTCAAAATAATAATAATATTAAAAAATAATATTCTAACAATATTTTATCATCTTAACTCAACTCAATTCAACATCTAAACGCAGCCTAAATCAATCACACGGCTAATTAGATGATTTTATTTCCTGCCATTAAATTAACGATTGCCCCAAAAATTAAAATTGATAGAAAGATATATACCAATCATTAAATAATTAGTATTTTCAAACACCTTGTAGTGGTAAATCAATCAAGACAGCTATGATTATAATTTGAAGAAATGGCCGTTTTTTTCCTGATCAAATGTAAATGGCAATCTTATTTGCGTGAAAAAGGCTGATCTGAAGAGGCAGTTGTGTGTTACGTACACGCATAAAATGATGCCCGAACCAAGGTTGCCGATGAACATAGCTTTACAGCAGCAACAAGCTGAATGGACAACAGCTAGATGGGTTTGACCCTGAAGACTTTTCTCTTGGACGTTCTCATCAATATCCTCTCCTCGAAGGCATTTGCTTCATAAGGAATCCTCAGAATCCCTTCATTACAGAAGCCATATTCTTCAGCTGACCTGTAGAGCAGCTCCAAGAAATCTTCATCTCCAAGCGTGGTTGCGTGAACCATAAATCGCCTAAAATCATTGTTCATACCAACACATACAGGAATGTAACCTCTGGGTGTCAATGGAGGAGGAGGGCCTGATGATCTCAAGCGTTTAAATTCTCGAGCTCCAAGCAATTTGCCCAACTTACTGCCTCTCACTCCCATAATCAGTGCCCTCTAAAGCTTTAGATTTTTACTGTATACACAGCTCCTATTCCTAACACATAAATAAAGCCAGATAAGATACATGTACTGAATTGGTGTCCTTCCTTGGGTGTTAATTAGAGAGATTTTGTTTTTGGGGGCACGTCATGGTCATATTTAAATTGTAAGCACTTTGTTTTTTTTAGAGGAATTAGACTCCATGCCGTGACCGCTAGGTTGATCTTACTATATTATTTGGTCTGTACATCACGACATCGCCACAGCAGCAGCGTACGTGTCTGTGGTCTTGGAGTAAATGCTCATTTTTTGAATGCATGACAAAAGAGTTTTGCTATATACAAGTAAGTTTGTGTATCAATTTACGTTCTAATATTATTATCTTCATAATCTAAATTCAAATTAACACTCTTTTTAATAAAGTCTACTTTCTGACCAATCATATTGAATGTGTACGCATATTAATACGCAGAACTGTTTACAACTAGATTTTTCCATGACATAATAGTTATATAACTTGCTTACCCAATTATCTAGAAATTTATACGTACCCAAATCGATGTATAGCCAGTTGAAATTGATCATCTATCAGACTTATGCGTGGCCGCCTTACGTAATCTCTGTTGTGGTCTGTGATCATAGGAGCAATGTTGTCAGGTTCTAATATAAACTCTATATATCTTATATATAATAAGTGCCAATAAGCAGGCAGCTGTCGTCCATTATTTTTTTTAATTTTACCCCTACTTTTTCTATTCATTTTCCATTTCTATCCTTTAATTTTGGTCATCTGATACTTTTTTCCCAAGATTGCTCCTGTTTTTATATTTGTTTTCCCATTCTATCATTCAATTTCGGTCGTCTAATATTTTTTTACCAGAATTGTCCCTGTTCTAATATTTATTTTCCCATTCTATCCTTATTTTTCTTTTTCTTCTGTTTTTCACTACCTTCTAGATTTAACTTTTTCTCATCTTATTAGATTTTACATTTCCTTCTATCTGTTTTCGATTCTACATTTCCTTCTATCTGTTTCCCACCGCCTCGACCGTTTCTCTTATTAAATTCGAATATTTTCATTTATAATTCTTTCCTTTTGTCTTTACATTTGTTGTTCTCGAATTTACGTGCTCTCATTATCAGATTTTAAATTTTTTTTCTACAGTTTTTCGTTGGCTTCTGGATTTTTTTTTTTTACATCTCTCGACCGTTTCCACCGCTTCTTTATTTCTATAGGAATTATCTTCATTTTTACATTTCTACCGCTTAAGCTCCTGACTACCTCGTATAAAAATGGATTCCCTCTCCTTTAATTTCTACTGTTTGCTATCTCTCCTTTTAACTTCATGAAATCTGTTTCTTTCGACTGACTTTGGGTTCTAAATTTGTCTTCCATTTTTGTAATCTTGCAGGTTAGTTTTTTTATCTCTGTTTGTTGACCATTTCCTTGCGTTATTTACATGTATGAAATGGCTGAGAAATATAAAAATTTACATCACTATTTGGATTTAAAAAAAATAAATCTACTTCAAAAAGAGGACTTATTGTGTTGCTGTTGTTGTCACTGTTATTTTCTGAATCTTGATTTCTTGCTGCTCTCTTTAAATTCCATTCTCTGTTGGTATATACAGTATCTGAAAATTTCCTTTCTGCTCCTTTTACGTTTCATTCTCAGTTTACGTTACTACATATGCAAGTTAAAAAATTACAAACTACAAACTCAAAGAATAAAACTATATATGAAGATGTGTTCATAAATAAACCCACTTCAAAAAAATTATACATGAACTTAGATCTGTAGGAAAATAAGACACTAGACTGAAAGAATAAAATTATCATCTAAACAAATATGATGGATATCTTCTTACTTTGAAAATTAACACTGTGTGTAATTGTTAGCCTTTTGTTGTTAGTTAATTTTTCAATGACTTTAAATTATATTGAAATTGATATGCATTTGTTCATTTCTGTTTTCAATTAGATCATATATTGTGTATGTTTTTATCACATGGTTCATACACATTCAAATTAAAACATTACAAACCACAAACTGCCTAAAACGTGTAAAATAAAGTTCTCATCTAAACAGATATGCTAAAATCCAAACCACAAACTGTTTTATCAGATAGTTGCTTCACATGCAGGTTAGAAAACTAAGACTGCAAACTAGAAGACTAAGCGTATATATGGCGATGCTTAAAATAAACTAGATATGATCATCCTTAAAAGCTATAAAATAAGCTTCTCATCTAAACATATATGCTAAAATAGAAACCATGAAATGTTTATCAGGCAGTTGCTACACATGCAAGTTAAAAAACTACAGCCTACAAGCTAGAAGAATAAAACTAGATATGGTCATCCCTAAAGGTTGTAAAAGGAACAGATTGAATAAAGAGTTTGAACTCAATAAATCAAACAAGTCACAAGATGTATTATATGTGTACATGTAAACAGATCTGTTAAACTTATAATGAAACTCATACTGACACAAAAAAAAAAAGATCAATATAGATCGAAAAGAAGTAAACTTTTCAAAACCTACGAATTATAGATGTGTTCAGATCACATCCGAACAAATATCATCCATACCGACAAGAAAAATCGTACAAGAAAATGACAAAAATTATTACACAAACAGAATAATAAAAAAAGAACTTTTTTAAGATCTATAAAAAAGTTCCTCAAGATCTGAGAAAAAAACTTTGAGATTTGTTAGAAATAAATGACAACAGCCAAAAAAATAAAGATACAAAATGAAAAAAAAAATGAAACAAAATTTCAAATCTGAGAAATAAAATTTCAGATATGTGTGAGTTCAGAAAAAAAAAATGCTAAGAAATAAATCAAGGGCTACAAAAAAATATATAGAAAGAAAATAAGAAAATATTAACATTTTCAAACCAGCAAAACAGATCTACAGATCTGTAGGGATCCAAAATAAAAAGACCCTTCAGCAAAAGAAATCACCACTGCAACCCAAAACACGAAATAAATATAACCTAAGAGAAATAAAACAAAAAATAAATATCATTTCTAAGTCTGAGAAAGTGCATATCGAACAAAAAAAAAGGAAAAAAAATAACCAAAAGAACGTGAAAGAACAGAGAAAACAAAAGCGAATACAAATGAAGGAGAAACTAAAAAAAAAAAAAAAACCAATGAGATATGAGCACGATCTCTTCAAATATATAAAGATCTGTCCAGATTTATAGAGGAAAAAAATTAGAAAAAACCCAACTTAAAAAAAAAAATATAGATCGAGTCAGATCTGTAGGAAGAAAAATAAATTAACGGAAAAAAAAATCAGAAAAAAATGAAGATCTACTCGGATATGAGGATCTGTAGATCTATAGGGAAAAAAATAAATAATACCATTCATATCTGAAACACGATGCCTTCAAATATATGAATATATGTTCAGATTTACAAAGAAAAAAAAAATTAGACAAACCAACTTCAAAAATAAAAAATAAAAAATCTACTCCGATCTGTATGTAGAAAACAAAAACAAAATAGAAAAATTAAAGAAATAAAAGTATATGAAAAAAAACCCCAACAGAGCAATGAAAACGTAAAAAGAATTTTAAAAAAAAATAGAAAAAGAAAGAACGAGCTTGTGCGATGGAGATATAAATAGAGATGATAGAAATAGCCTCTTAGCCGTGTAGAAAGACTTGTATCTTGGGGAGAGGATCTCGGCTTCTTGAGATGGTGAACGCTGGTTAGAGAGGTAGAGCAGAAAAAATTTAAGAGAGGTAGAATGGAGAAAAGAGCATGGGGAAGAAGACTGGAACGAGAGAAATTTTTGAGAGAGAAAAATGAGGCTGTCGGCGTAGAGAAGGAAATAAATAGAGGGGAGAAAAAAAATTTAGGGTTTCTCCTTGCAAACGGCGCCGTACTGGAGTCGGATGTGTTATTTTTTTCTCCTTGCATCATGAGGTTGAGGTATTAGGGGCTATGCTTTAAATGTGAAAATTTCAGATTTTTTTTTCCTGTTTATGCCTTTAGATGTGAAAAATACATAGGTGTTAAAAATAATTTCCAACCTAAATTAATATATCAATTACTCATAAAATTATAATAACAAAAAAGAGTCTTCAAAAAATATACTCTATTTCTTTTCCGCATTTTTTCCCTTTAATTCCTACTTTATTACCTAATCCAAAATTAATAACAACATTTGAGAACTTTTAAAATTTGTAATATATTACAATTTGTTCAAACTGTTTATATATTTATTTCGGAAGTAATAAATATACTACATATCCAATGAACTATAATTATTGATATAGATCTAATGTTTTCTATTTTTTTTAACTTATAGATTCACTGCTTCTATCGTTCATTTGCTGTTCTTCAAGTTGGTTATTGTCCATTTCTCCTATTCTCATTGTTTTTTTAGCTACCATCTAGAAATAATTATTGAAATGAAATGATATAGTATTGAAATAATTACATGATCTTGTATAATATATTTCTTTACAATAGGTGTTTTGGTTTTGTCATTTGTGCTTGTCTTCCTGTTCATTATTTGGCTCTATTTCCACTGATCTTTTATTTGCCCTTATCTCCAGATATGTTTTATTATTATTTATACAAATAGATGTTGTTATTCAATTTTTTTTTTTAATTTATATAAATGCAACTGTAGTCAAAATAAGTCACATTTTATAATTGAATTCGAATAAAAAAAAATTAATAGATTATATTTTAATATGTTAGTGTAGCTTTATTTAACAAACACCAATGTATTATTAAAATGATTACGTTATCTTATATAATATATTCCTTTACAACATGCATTTTGATTTTGTCGTTTTGTGTTTGTCTTCCCGTTCGTTGTTTAGCACTATTTCTACTGACATTTTATTTGCCCCTATCTCCAGATACGTTTTATTATTGCTCATAGAAATATATATTAGTATTTATATTTTTTAATATTTAATGCATTTATTTCTACAAGACATCTTGCAAATATATGGAGTTGTGATTATTAATTAGAATTACTCAATATTTGTTATATCTGTATTGAGATTTTTAATTGTAAATAGTTCAATATTATATTAAATAATTTGGTTTTAATATTAAACATATTTTATTGATTGGATAATATTTATTTATGCTTTAAATATAG
Source organism: Juglans microcarpa x Juglans regia (assembly GCF_004785595.1). Classification (NCBI taxonomy): domain Eukaryota; kingdom Viridiplantae; phylum Streptophyta; class Magnoliopsida; order Fagales; family Juglandaceae; genus Juglans; species Juglans microcarpa x Juglans regia. Next base: position 24,303,321 of record NC_054595.1, read on the forward strand.
ATAATTGCACTGTTGTTTATTTTTTAAAATCTTGTTTACGTGCTTTGTATGTTCACGTGTTTGACAAAACTATTATATTTTATAATTATATATATTAATCTATCTTTTATTATTACATATTTTTAGATTTCATAAACGTTATTTTTAAAAACATTTTTTATATTTTTACAATTGAGCACACGTGTTTGTCCTTTACTAGTATATATATATATATATATATATCAATGATAAATACATTTTTGACATAATCAATTATAATATATATTCTTTTTGTAAATACAAATTCAATTTTGTACTAGTATATATTAATTATTATAAAATAATGTACTTATATTATAATATAAATAGACTAATAGTTTAATATATGTAAATATCATATTATTACTAATATAGATAATCTGTAAAATTAAAAAAACCGGACCAGATCGGACTAAAATCGAAAAGACCTTCCGATTTCAGTAGTAAATCAGTCCGGTATTGGTTCTTAAATTTTTAAAATTGGTGTATACCGGTTTGGTTTTAAAACATGTACAAAACCGGATCGAATTGGATCGGTTACACCCATACTACAAACTGACGTAATTTAATATGTTAAATTTGCTTTATAGTAAACAAAATTTCGCAATCTGACGAACCGTATCAAATCACATCAATTTATAAATTTTAAGATTTGTACAGATTCTATTTTCACAAAACAAAGCATTTTTCTTTTTTTTTTTAGATTCCAAACTTGTATGTCTTTATGCTGTTGTTTGATTTCACAATAAGATCGGTATACACCGATTTTGTACATATAGTTTAGAGAATATCTTATAACCGAAGCTTCCGTTAAAGCCTTAAAAACAGACTCAAATTATCGGTTGCCACGTCATCCCATGATACTTACATTGAACTGCATAACACATGATGACCCTCCACTTCCCAAATGCTCATGGCCTCGCCCAAGAACATCTTCAGGTTTCTCTTCCAAAAATCCCCAAGACCCTCGATTTCTTCTCGACCATATTCCCTCTTTGTCCCAAATTCAGTCGCCCACCAAGTTTCCTCATTACAATCCTTGCCGCGGTTTCTACACAAAATAGATTCATATATATGTATTTTGTTTTGTGGTTTGCTAATTAATTTCAATGGGGAAAAAAGCATTTTTAGCATATTCTATTTGGAGACTGAGTCTACAAAAGCAACCGGACCTCTTCGATGGTGAATGTTCATGGTATTTTGCGAGGAGAACACTAGCAATGACTTATTCATCTTTATTTTTATATTTATATTTGTATAATATGTCTTTAAATTCATCTATATTGACTTATGCATCTCTAAATTTTTACATAGTTATGAATAGTTCTTCTTCAAGTTTGAAGAAATATTATTCATTCTCTAAAAAATATTTTTAATATTTTTTCTCTCTCATATCCATTAAAATCAACTTTGTGGAATTTATATTAAGATGATTTTGATATATGAAATTTGTATTAAGTTGATGAAACAAAGTGTTTTTTAGTACATATTAATATTTATTGATAAAATTGATCATTTTGATATATGAAATTGGTAATATTTAGATATATGGAATTTGTATTTTTGAACACATGGTGCTAATTGTAAAATATATAAAAAATAATAATTTTAAGAAAAAAAATAAAAATAAAAATATTTTATTATTATTTGGTTTAAAGGTGTATAATGTAATGTGAGAGTTTTTTTTTATATACAAAATTAATTTTTAAAAATGTGATTTTAAAGATACATATAGAAAAACAAATACTAGTACTTTTAGAGGTTTAAATTTGCATATTCACATATGGGGTTAAATTGGTAAAAGGCTGATTTTTCTTGTTTGAGAGATAAGTTGGGAATCGACGATGAAATTATTCTTTGCATTTTTCTTGCAAAAATCTATCAGTCAAAATTCATTCTTTTCCCTTTCATTTTAATCTGATATAAGTGCCAGTCTCGAGCTGCCGAGCACTTTGAAGATTCTCCAACAGTAATTGAATGAGTGATTTTTTCTTAGATTTCCATGCTACAGAAACTGCTGCGAGGGAAACTTGGTGGTTCATGGAACTTTACTTTGTGTGGCGACGCAGTTGTCTGATTGTGGCGGTGACAGAATTGCTGTCATGGGGCGATCTGGAATTTGTTACGGTTCCCAAAGTTGTTTTAAATATCGTATGGAAGGTCGTATTAATTAAGATATTGAAATGAAATATTTTGATACTAATATCGTTTTGAGATAATCGATATATGAATAAATTATATATATAAATTATATTTTAAAATAATAATTTATATAAATAAATTATATATAAATATAAATATAAATTATAAATAGTATAATTGAATTGGAGGTTAAAAAATAAAATTATAGTTTGAAAAAAAAAATTAAAGACTGAAATATCAACTAATATGACAGATACCGATCGGTACGAAATGTGTATAATATCTATATCGAATCAGTAACCAGTATGGTATGATATTTAAAACAGTACTTACAAATAGGACGATGACTGGTTTGCTTTATTAGACCTTCACTTATGCCGATTTATCGGATGCGAGGAGTCTGATAATGTGCAGTGTAGTATTGCTGACATAGCCTACTATTATTTGGGGCTGTTAAATGCCCCAAGAACGGAACAACCGTTGATATGTACTTTTCAGGAACACCGACCCTTTTTTATGGGATTTTTATAAGTTTTGTGCATATGAGAATATATGGGCAACTTTTGTAATACCCCAGTCCCGGGCCAAGCCCAAGTGCCAAACCCAACCCAGCCAAAAAAAAAAAAAAAAAAAACAAACGCACCGTTTCTTCCACCAGCACCCCCGATACCCCCACGCCGCCCACGGCCCCGTTTCACGCAGTAACCCCTAGCCCCCCACGTCTCTCTATCCTCTCTCTCTCGGTTCGGACTTGGTCCATCTAGGCGTTGCTTGCCGCCGAAGAGCCCCACGCCTGAGCGGCGTCGGTTGCCCCATCACGCCGGTAAGTCCTTTTTTTTTCTCTCTATATGGTAAGCATCTCTCTCTCTTCTTTTCTCCCTCCGTGTGTTTTCGTATGCCCGAGATTGACATTGTTCACGGAATAACCAGTGAGCCAGTCCCTTTTTTTCTCTATATGGTTAGCATCTCTCTCTCTCTTCTTTTCTCCCTCCGTGTGTTTTCATATGCCCGAGATTGACATTGTTCACGGAATAACCAGTGAGCCGCTGCCACTCCACACGCAACGCCATCAATCACCACGCTGCAGCCTCGTAGTTGGTGGTATTTATGGATTTCACGTCGATATGGTGAACTGTGTGCCGTACGAAGTTTTGGGAAACTGTGCGATTATGGTGTTGATTGGGTGCTGTGTGAAGTGATGGGAATTTGAGAAATTATGAATGTGCGCTGTGGTTGTGATCAAAATAACTATGTGAAGTGTTGGGATTGACTTGTAGCACTAGTTGTGAATCTGTGTAGTGGCCGAGCGCCCCTGTGAAATGTTGGGATAAAATGTGTATTTGTAATGTGGTTGTTGTGCCCTGTGAAATGTTGAGATAAAATAGGTAATTGTGATCTGGTTGGTGTGTCTTGCGAAGTGTTGGGATAAAATTTGTATTTTGTATTGTGATTGGATGTTGGGTATAATGATGGGATAAGTGTGAATGCCTCTAATGGGCGAGGTTCGGGAAGTTATTTTGTGGGTTGGAGATGAGTAGTAGCAGGGTTTGAAGAATTGGAACCATGAGATTTATTGTCGTGGAGTTGTTTAGTTGTGTTGTTTATTTTAGATATGCCAGTTTAATTGTATTAATTTATTGTATGTTTAATTATGTCTAGGTATCAATCAAATTTTGCTTAACAAGATTCAGAGGATTTTTCAGAAAAGTTGAAGGGTCAGGTAAGTGGGGTTTCTATGTTAGACTTTGCATAAAAGTAAAGGACTGAGGTTCATTTTGAAAAAATATGCATGTTTTGTTTTGAAAAGAAATTTGAAACAACCTCGATTATTTGATCTGCATTACTCATAAAATCTGTGCAAAAGATAAAAGTATTTTCTGTCATGAGTGGTGTAGACATGAGCAAAATTTTGGCTTTCTGTTTCTGAACTGTGCAAAAAGAGCGAATATGAAATCTGAAAATTTGTACATGTTACATGAAGATGCTCTGAATCTGCTTGGTCATGTTAAGATGATATGAATCTGTTCAGTATTCTGTTTTGATATGATGTGGCATTTGAAAAGTTTTTGGCATGACATTCTGATTCTGTTTTTGTTTCTGTTTTGTTGTGACCTTATCATGGGTGTAAAATTGCGGCCTCTGTTATATGGTTGATACCAACATTTCTGTTTTGCTCTGATTATGGCCCTGCCACGAGATATAATAGTAGCTTCTGGTTCTGCCACGGGATATAATAGTGGCCTCCGGCTCTACCATGAGATACAATAGTGGCCTCTAGGCCCGCCACGGGATATAATAATGGCCTTTGGCCTCTCCACGGGATATAATAGTGGTCTCTGTTCTGAGTGCAATCACTTTGGTGTCATCGTGATTTATGTTCTGCTTGGTTTTGCGCAGAATGCACAACCCTACCATGGGGTTTAAACATGGTCTCGGTTCCGGTATGATGATTGATGATTTTGTTATGATATGATGCTTTGATATGATATGATACGATGATGATGTTCAGTTCATGCTATGCCAAAGGACTTTGAAATGAATATTTCTGAAATGTCGCTTTGATATTTTGATAACATAACATTCTAACACTAAAATGTTTTGTTCTGCATTTTGAACTTTGTAAAAGGCTTATGTTTACATACTAGTATATGTTCTCTGCTTACTGAGTTGTTGATAACTCACCCCCTTATCTCAACAACATTTTTCGGATGAAGTGAATGTTTCAGCTGAGTATCTAGAATAGGTAGCGGGGACAAGATTGTTGAGTGTAGGGAATAAGTATTGAGATTACTGAAGACTATTATTCAGTAGATTGATTTGTTCTATTGATTTGGTTTATTAGGATGTTGACACTTTTATTAAGTCTTAAGGAGTTGTTGATTTATTTGTTAGATTATTATTTTGATGACTTCATTGACTTGTAGTGGTATTATATATATATATATATATGTATATTTGGTGGAATTAGATGAATTTATATTTATGGAGTCTTTGAAAATTAGATGAGGTTATGTTTATGGAGTCTTTTGGAATATCTATTTATATTGTAAATGATGATTTTAGGCGACAGGAAGTAACTCTCCGGCCCATTCGGACACGGGGCATTACAAATTTGATTCCAATATTTTGGGGTTTTCGGAATGTATGTTCTGATGGATGTGTTTACTTTTTACATTTGGTTAGAATGGTTGCTTGTACTTACATAAAAAAAAAAAAAAAAAAAAAAAAAGAATGGTTGCTTGTACTTCATTCCTTTAGGTTGCATTTGGTTGCCTTTTGGAAATGAATTGGATAAATTCATGTGTCCTAGGAAATGAGCCAGTTTATATAATCGAGGGCAATCATTCAACTAATTGTTCTCTAACGTAATTGATGGCACTTTGTGTTTAGTTTTCGTGCATTTGCTGCAATTTCATAGGGCCATTACCTAGTGATCCCATTTGTGTGGAGTCCTGAGAGTGGTGATTTTGCTATGGTCTTATCCTTAAACATTTTGCATGAAGTTTCGAATCCCGAGGCTTGACTCTGCACAATAGTGCTTCGCGGCCCAAGACTTTATTGTTGCATTAGGCATTTGCTACAATTCTTGTATATATACATATGTTTGTATATGTTCTAGTGATTGTGCATAAGACGTAAAAGTTAGACAAAAAAATAATGCAAGCATGTCATATACAATGGGACGTCCAATTCTACCGCACACATGTCAAATTATTGCCGTGATAATCCAAGGAAGAGCCTTCCTTTTTCTAAATACTTGGTCCTCTGTTCTTATAGGAACTTGAAGTTTATCGGAGATGTCCAGATTTCGATCATTGTGGCAAGCTTCTCTGAATGCAACGAAGAGAGGTACTATATGATTACCACCTTCATCTCAAGCTTCTGGAGATTTTGTACACGTTGTAGCTATGTTTGGGGGGTTGCCTCTGTCTGCACGATGTAGTTCCTTTTTTTCTGTTCGATATCCTTTAGCTATATTTTGTATAATATATTTGCGATCACTAATTTTGATCCTTTCTATCTTTCTCCTTTTTGGAAAAATCAATCAATAGCTATCGCATGGAATGCTGAAGACTTGATGCCTCCTACAGAAAGATACATATTCACTTTTAATTCGAAGGAAGAACTAAAAAGGTGGCATCTGTATTCAGATTCTGAATATGGAGGTCTGTTTCTGAGTCAAGAGTTCAAGTCTCTGTTGCATTTACTTCAAGTCTCCATTGCATTCAGAACGCCATTATGTGCTGTCTGACTGTAATTTTGCAAGTTTCAGTCTTATATTATTTCTTTCTCATAATGGGTGAAACAGAGCATATGTTTATCCATGATTCCATGTCATTGATAAAAATACATATGGCAGTATTAGGCTTGATTTTCAGAAACCCCTTTATTGTTTATGAAGCTCTTACTGTTTATCAACTTCCTCTTTATAATTTGTAATTTGTATACTATTGGAGGTTACTTTAGAAAATGTAATGAGACTACTATAGATCTCAATGTTTAATTGTATTGCAGGCTTGTCCTCAGCGTCTTTGGAGATCAAAGAATCTGAAAAAGGACTCAGCGGTACTTCTTCTACATACTTTCACAAGTCGTAACATATTAGCAATTAGCTCATGTGAAAAAAGGGAAATGATATTTCACAAGGGATGTGTGTTTTGAATGGTTTGTGGTGCATGATAATTTCTATGGTCATTGAAATGTTGACAAAAGAAATGGTTATTACTTGATTTTTTGACCAGATAGACATGCTGGTGGAATCCCTCGCCCCAAGAAATGGACTCGATAACCTTCTTAGGAAACTTGTGTTTAAAATACCTTCTACAATCGTATGGAAGAATGCAATGAGTAATATTCTTTTGTTCCTTTATGAATCCTCACCATCTCCAAGTTATGCTGATTCATTTAGATAATTTATTGTCTATCTTCATTAATAATAATCCATTGCCCCTAACATTATAAATTTTAGTTGTTCTTTGACTCAACCCTTTGGTACGGTCAACTTGGAGGTGGTCGTAAAACAGATTCGTTGAGCTTGAGTCTCATTTCTATAGGCTTAACTTTTTGGATTTGGATTGGTTCTCTTGTGCCATCATCACCATTTTTGTTTGTTTTTCTGGCGGGGGTCTCTTTTGGCCATGGCTTCTTACGATCCTGTAAATGAAGACATGGGAATCTGTCATAATAAATAAACATATGAAGAATACGTTCTTAATTTTTGAGATAGAAAGTTAGTAAATTACTGCTAAAAATTTTGCATATTCCATTGGATCTCTACTTTTGACAAGTTTTCACTTCACATTCCTTTGAATTCTGATGCCATTATCATCTTGAATTTATCTGATAGGGATTTTCTCTGGGAACCTTTCCTCTGATGTTACCGAGGGTTCAAAATGGAACATTTCTCGCAGTGGCTTCTGCGGAATGCGGTCCAAAAAGGTAGTATATATATCATATATATCTTCAAGATTCTTATGAATGTTTATATCTAGAGTTTGAATTGCAAAAGATGTTTTATTTATTTGAGTTCATATTCATGGTTGTTAGGCTGCAATTTGAGTCCTGTATAGCCGCTCACTATTCATTGTTGGCTGTCCCTTTTCATAATGACTAACATTACAAATTTATGGTTTTATTCTTGTAATGAACTCAAAAGCATATCGAAGCAATTCAATATCAATATGTAACAGCCCCTTGTTCATTTCTCTTAATAACCCATAAGGGGAAACTATTAGCAGAGAGTATCTTTCCTTATCAATATTTATCTTCTGCAGTTTGATGGCTTCATTGATTTGGATGCATATGATACAATAGCACTAAAGCTTAAAGGAGATGGAAGATGCTACATATCTACCGTGAGTGTTCCTTCCCCTGTTTTTGTCATAAGAGAAGGAAATAGAAAAGCAGCACCTTATATCTGCGGCCGTAGCCGTTTTCATAACCTTTTTTTATTGATGTAGAACTTGCAAGTTTTGTACTGAACCTCAGTCAAATTGTGATACAGATCTATACAGAAAATTGGGTAAACTCACCTGGACAAGAGGAAGATAACTCTTGGCAATCTTTTGTTTTTGTACCCAAAGACAATTGGTATATTGCAAAGGCAAGTTTCACTTTCCTTAGTTTCTTAGTTTCTTTGCTTAGAAACATGATTTTACATACTTAGCTCTCATAGACAGCTGTTGGTTCAACTTATCAAAAAAGAAAAAAAAAGCTGTTGGTTCTTTATATGATATGACTATAGATGCTTACGACCATTATATGGATAAACTAAATAAAATCGGGGCCATATTAGATGTAGATTATTTTAGTATCAGTTATTCCATTTGCTAAAGCTTTTGTTTTTAGAGCATTGAACTAACAGCTAATAGATGCACGAAAGTCGAAAGCATTAGTGCATAATGCATCTTCGTGGACTTAAGTTAGGAAATGATGCCACTTCGTAGATCATATTCCCAATTAAAAATACCAGAAATTAGATGAATGGATTGATATAGATATCTTCAATGTTATCCAATTACCGCCCCTCTGGAACGGCCTGTTGGCTGAAATGCTTTATTTACTCTGATTACACTATAAAAGGTGACTGATATTATGCATGGAGTTGGGCTACTCTGCCGCCCAGAGTAGCCCTGTTAGGAACCTCGGTCAAGTCCCTAAATAATAAGTTCTCCACGCCAATGGTGGTCTTGTGATGACCGAATCCTTGTTCCTCTCTTGCTTGGTTCTCGAGCAATGGTGGTCAAGATGACCACTTGGGTATGGTGAGGTTATGTGTTTTGGCTAAGATGGGTGTATGGAGTGGGGGTAATGGTCAAGGAATGTAATGAGGTACAATGGATGATGGTCGCACGGCACTAGAATGGGCTAGGGTTGGCTCCACTTGGAAGATGAGGTTTAGGGTTTGGAAAGTGTGTGATGGATGGCTAGGGTTTAAGTTTAGTGTTTGGAAGATGGGAAGGTATGTGGTCGGCTAGGGTTGGCCGAACAAGGCTAGGGAGTGATTTTAGGAAGTTGTTCCTAAAATCTAGGAACTCAATTTGGAAAGGAGTTAGCCGAGTATGGTGAAGTGTTTGGATCAACCAGGGTTCCTAAATTATAGGAACCTTAATTTGGCAAGAGGAGTGTTCGGCTAGGACAATTCAAATTAAGCAAGGATTGCCGAAATATGAATTCAAATTCAAATGGATAGGAGGTTCGGCTAGGGCAACAAAGATGAAGCAAACAATTTATGGAAAGTTAACTAACAATGTGTTGGTCGACTTTTATGAATGGAATGGATTGGAAGAGCAAACTTATGAAGAACACAAAGAACAAAATGAAGAACACTCAAGAACACAAGCAAATACTTATGAACTTGAATGAATATAAACATAAACAATAATAATCCAATACTTGATTCACGAATTGCACAAGAATTGAATAAACCTCATATATTGATAAACTCAACTTGGATTCACGAATTGCATCAAGATACAAATAACAAGATAAATGAATCACACTTATTCAAAAAATTGCAAAGTGTGATTCTCTCTTTGGGATTCACGAATTTCACCCAAAAAGCCCAAGTGCAAAGGCACCGTTTATGATCTCTCAAACAATAGTCTTCCCTCTAGGAGTTTTGCCAAAAGATTCTCAAGCAAATGAAAGATGTCCTATTTATAAGCAATACAAATTGGAAACTCCCAATAGGTCCATTGAAAATAATTAATTAAATCAAATTAACTAAATAAAATAAATAACATGATAGTGGTCATGGACCAAGGCTAGTCGTGGCATGCATGGCCCATGGTGGGCTAAGTTGGTGCATGGTGGTCTTCGGGTTGGTCCATGGTCAGGTGGTGCGGCATGGCTTGCTGATGGTGAGCCATGGTGGTGCACGGCATGGCCCAGACTGGTGGCCTAGGCGCTGAGTCTGCAGGGCATGGGCTGGAGCCATGCGCTGGATGGCATGCCTGATGGGCATGCCACTGACTTGCTCTGCAAGGCACGGGCTGGAGCCGTGAGGCATGCCATTAACCTCACTGGAGTGCGGCAGGGCTGGGCAGGTGCGCTCGCGCGTGCATTGGGTGGACTGGCAGTGCCGCGCAAGGCCTTGTTGCGCATGGGCCCGTGCAAGGGCCGCGCGGCCCATCAAGGAGTGCATGGGCATACGCACTATGACTCGCAAGCGCGCACGACGCGCTACAGCTTGCATTGCCGCGCACATGCGCGCGCGACACTGGACTGCGCCATTGAGCATGTGGCGCATGGCTACGCATGCAGGCAGGCCCTCACTAGCCCGCATGCTGGGCGCCCTGTGTGTGCTATCGCGTGGGCCAAGGCATGCATGCATGTTGGGCGCCCCATGCGTGTCACCCCACGAGCCAAGGCATGCTTGTGGGCTAGCCAAGGTGTTTGTCCCCACCATGACTAGGGCATGTGCGGCATCTCTAGAGGCAACTCGACGTGGGGGTCTAACAAACCCGCTCAACTTGACCAATAGGCAAAATTTGTATTTTTATTTTTTTGTCATTTTTCTTTTCATATTTTTTTAAATATATTTTAAATATTTTAAAAAAATAAAAAATACATCAATACACTTAAAATTACTTCTTTAATCACTAAGTAAAAAAAAAAAAATTGACCAGCGGTTAACTAAGGTGGTCAAACTAGGTAGGCAAAGAAGCTTTTCCCATTATGCATGGGCATCGAGACACCATAGTGCTTTTGCATTCGTGTCACTTTTCTTCTAGTAATGCATGTTTTGTGTTATGCTCAAAATTCAACTTCCCTTTTCAGATTCCTCTTGCTCGATATTTGCCAACATGGAGAGGCAATGTTATAGATGCAAACTTGGAAATGAATCAATCACGTATACTTGGGATGTCTCTATCTGTTAACGCTGAAGGGGGTGTTCCAGGTGCTAGATCAGGACCGGGTGATTTCCGTTTTGAAATTGATTGGATCAAGGCCTTAAGATCAACACAATAAGTTCTTGTAGACTCATTTGTAGAGGGGGAATTGGATGTTTAACGGCTGTGATTTTATGTTATAGTGACAAATGTATCTCCACTATTAAGCTTTTATCAAGAACCAAAGGATGTTTTCACAAGTAGACTTCTGTTTTTGGTTCAACTGGTTTTTTTATTAGCACCGGGTGTCTTATAACAAAGTGCCAACTAATTCCGGGGGTGTATAGACTTTCGACAAAGAGTTTTCCGCAAGTGTATCTTCGATAATTCAAGAGGAAGTTTTCCAGTTCCAAAGAATTGTTTGCAGTCAAGGATTTCAACTTTTAATCCTCTAGTTTGTCATGAAGCGATCACGCCACTGTCTAGTTAAGCATTTTCTACAAGCAGTTACCAGTTAAATGCTTAAATTTAATCTCAAACATCACTTGCGACCCCACGTTCTATAATACGAAAAAGTAATCTTGTTCTTCATTTTCGACTTATCATTTTTAATTATACATGTTAGTATGGTACATCTTAAATAATTGTATCTGTCTATTCCTTAAATTATAGTCATATAAAATGTCACACACTAACATGGAAGTCAGAAATGCCCTTAAATCATATTAAAATGACAAATAATTGTGATCAAATATTACAAATGATATTTTTAAGTTCTAGGGTGTGCAACACAGCGTAAGTCTCGGATATTCATTTTAAAAAAAATGGATAAGTTTAAGATTTATATAAAAAAAATTAATTTTTAATAGTAGACCTTATTTTTTTAAAAGGAAATACACATAAATTACTTACACCAAAATTATATTTAGCATTAATCATTCAAAAAATCTTAGAAAAGATCACCCATCTTCTGCATGAAATTTGTGCTGCACCAGAGGCTGCATAGTCGGGCCTGACAAATTGGTAATTTCTTATGGATTATTTGGATTAAGAGAGCTTCTCAAATTTTCAACTTATCTCATCTAATAATTATAATTTTCTCAAATTTATACAAAATATAATAAATAATTTAATTTTTTTAATTTTTAAAATAATAATAATAATAATAAATAATATTCTAATAATATTTTATTTAACTTTCAACTTTCTCCGTATTTCAATTCACTGTCAAAATCTCCCCTTAATCTTTCTTCCAAAACTGATGAACTTTGACCCCAAAATATCAAGAAAAAATGGCATTGCAGCAAATTTTCTGAAAAATGGGGGGTCTCTTTCCAACGTTGGAGCCTCCACCTCTTTTCATGCCGATTGAGTTGCAACTTACCAGTGGGGCCCAAAAACTTTTGTTATTTGTTTGATTGCATCTCTCACGAAGTGTGGCCTTGTGGACCCCGAAAAAACACCTCACAGAGTCACAGTAGCGAAAACAGAAGTTTCTGGAGAAACAAAAAAAAAATCTACCACCTCCTTGCGACCTCAACCGTACATCACGCCCTGGTCTTATCCCACAGTCAACAGATCCTAAGACATATATTGAATTCATTCCTAAAACTGGAATATTAACTTTATAAACAAATGAACAAAAAAAAGGTTGAACAACTATATAAAAATGGGCCGGTTTCTGGAGAGTTCCTTGAGTCTCAGCGTTTAGTGGGGGAGGGCCATGTTCTCTTCCTAATTTTCTTTCTTTTCTTTTCTTTCCCACCCCTTCTTTGCCATGGAAATCAAATGCAAGGTTCTCGTGTTCCAACCCCCAAAGATGTAGTCCCGGTTTTGTAAGATATATATAGAGAAGGTCATGCTTTTGTCTGATATCTAGGCCAGTAGGTTGTGTGAATTCGTCGACTAGGAAAGGTGTCTTAGTTTTGTTTGATTTGTTTTGTGTTGTGTTGTGCTGCCTGTGTTTTTATAAAGCTCTCTGTGTTTGTGTGGTGGCTTGGAGAATGGAAAATCAAGAAGACAAGAGCAATGACTTCTATGCAGTCTTGGGGTTGAAAAAGGAATGCAATGCGTCGGAACTCAGGAATGCTTATAAGAAACTTGCGCTGGTTAGCATTGGAAACCTTTTTTCTTTATCCACTTTTTGTTAACAATTCAATCAAATGGATCTTCTTTAAATCCTTAAGCATGCCCTTATAATACCTTTTCGGGAGCTTAATTTCTGAAATGAACATCTGGGTTCCTTCCGGACCCTTGAAAAAAGTGATCTTTTTGTCATGGTTTTGCAACTTAAAGAGGACTTTGTTTTCGGGCTTTCATGAAAACGAAAAAAAAAAGGGCTTGGAATTGGAAACGGTAAACCTTACTGGTATTCGGGAAAATTTCGAGAAACTTTCATTCTTAATTTGTTTGTTGGGCTAGAGATGGCACCCAGATCGTTGTTCGGCTTCGGGGAATTCAAAGTTCGTGGAAGTAGAAGATTCTAAGAAGAAATTCCAGGCCATTCAACAAGCCTATTCTGGTAAGGCTGACTTCCATTATTAATATATGATTATCAAAGATCTTCAAAGTTTGAATCGCAAGGCGCAGTATTAAAATTTTAAAATATCAAAAAACATCCCGATTGCTCTTTTTATATCGGGCGGAAGTTATTGGATTCATAAGATGCTGTCTTTTGTTCTTCTTTGTGTGCAGTTCTCTCTGACGCCAACAAAAGGTTTCTGTACGATGTAGGAATCTACGACAGCGATGATGAAGAAAAAGTAAGCTTCTTCTCCATGACCTCGTAACGTGCGCCGTAAGTCGTGTGCTGCATTCATTACTGGGTTTGCATTTTTCCGTGTCGTGACTCGCGGGTCTTAAATTTTTTCCCTTTTTTTCTGGGCGGATCTTATCTTTTTATTTGCAGCGATAAGCATAGCGTGACATGACATGATAACACTTTATACGACGAATAATGTAGAATTAATTATTAGATAGTTTCGAACTACGAGTTTGATGATATTCTCGTCCTATCATCGCATCTTTATCACTCTATTTATTTAAAACAACCCAAAAAACATCAATGATATGAATGTTACAGTGTCCATACTTGGCGAACTAAATAATTGTTCTTTTTGATAGGTTTGCCTACCCTTCTTTGTCTTGTTATAGGGTAGATGTGTCAAGAGTTTTGGATTTGATGTGTTTTGGTTTCAAATTATGTTGGTTTCGTCAATGGTTTGGAGCCGTAGCCAAGGGATCTAAAAGAAACCAAAGGAATTGCTTTACAGTTGATTTAACCCATTAAGATCACTTTCGTGCAGGGAATGGGCGATTTTCTGAATGAAATGACAGCCATGATGAGCCAAACAAAGTCTAACGTAAGCTTCTCTGTTCATCTCTCTCTCTTGATGATTGTTTGATTACTAGATTAAGTTTTTGTTCCTAGCTAATTAGCATTAATGTCACACTGTCAACTTGTTTTTGTGCAAATTTTCTAAATCTAGTCGAGAGAATATCAGAAGAAAAATTATTTATATTCGCCGCTGTAACCGCAGCACACCGTGATGAGAAAGAAAAAAAAAAAAAAAAAAAACATTACATCGAGTGTGCAAAGAGTGCGATTGATGCGTATAATTGCTCATATCAAAATGAAATTAGGAATGTCTTTTGTCGAATCCTACGTTGGATTAGAGCTTTCATTTTTTCACGTTTGTAAAGACAGCTTTTGCTTAGCTGAGACCTGACAGAAGAATCATGGTGGGCAGGTATCTCTTCTGAAGCAGGGTAATATTAAATGGGCCACTTAAAAGGTCATTCGTCCAAATACAAACTAATTTTCATTCATTTCTAGGCAACCTAAAAAATAGTCCTAAACTTCTTGGGGAGAAAATGCTCAGGTATGTGTTCCAGTATTGGTACTCGTTGAAGTGATTCATCAATGGCCATCAGAGACCGCTCATCTGTGCACAATAGATTTGTTGCTATCAAATCTATCAAGCCGGACGGAGGCCCACATATGTGCTGGCCTGATGGGTCCACCCAGCCTTTTGTCAAGCCCACTATGATGAAAAAGCATCAGGTGTGACTGGCAGCACACTGGTAACTGTAATTTTGACGTTTGTGGGTCCCTATGACATACTTAGGAGGAACCTTTGTGATTGCCATGATGAAAAGTAAAGATATATTATTGTAAAATGACAATGATAAGAAACATTACTAACGATATCTCTGTCATGGTATGTGGAATGTGGAATTATATACAGGGAAATGGGGAGGAGACCTTTGAGGAACTGCAGGAATTGTTTGAAGAGTTGTTTCAAGGGGATATTGACACATTTGGCTCAAGCTCACGTACTACTAATTGTTCTGGTTTGTCCTCCTCCTACACGTCTTTTTCTGGGAGTTCTGGTTCCAACAACAAACGCAGCTCCTCTGAGATGAATTTTGGGAAGAATAACTTGGAGGGTACCTCTGGCTTTGACGCTAACTTTCAGAGCTTTTGTTTTGGGGTTAGTTCTCTCTCTCTCTCTCTCTCTCTCTCTCTCTCTCTATATATATATATATATCGTTTCATGTTGTGTGAGAATTAAAATAAAAAGTAATTGAAGGATGGTAAATAATGCACTTGTCTGTTTGTTAGTGTTATTGTTACAATTAAGGCTACTACTCAATATAGTCCTTAATGCTATTGACCATTAATCTTACTTTATTTTGCTTGGTCTTATATCGGCTGCATACTCTGATGCGATCACGACAATGATGTTATTGAAGACAGGTGGGAACACAATCAAGCTGCCAGAAAGGAGAAGGGAGTAAGAGGAGTTTGGGGAGATGCCGGCGGTAGACGAAGGCAGGGTAGGAAACAAAAGTTTTCACCTGATCTTGATGTCTCCACCAACGACCATTCAGGCATCTCTGCTTGATTATCCACCGATTTGCGAGCAAATCGGTGCCAAATCCAATCCTAGCATTTCAGCCCTCTTACAATATCGACACTGAGAGAGAAATGGTGCATCATATGACCATGAAACTACTCAGAAAAAGGTTTTTTCACATCGGTGGGTCGCAACTAGTGAAATCATTGCTCCTTGTAGACCCATTTCACTATTCTACTATTATGCTCGTGTTCATTCATATTGTTCAGTTGTAATGTAATGCCTTGGCTGCAAGTTGTTAATGTTACTTTGGAAGAAATTATGAGATCTTATTTAGACTTTAAATCACTTCATTGGTAGCTAAATCCAACAAGTCTCTTGCCTTAAGATTTCCAGTGTTCATCAGTGGATGCTGAATACCAACCAAAAGTTGACGTAGGAGGATGCGTGCGTTTGTGAATGTGAAAACAAAAAAGTTTGCTTTGGATGTCAAATTATGCAGTTCCAACAAAACTCTGCCCCAAGTAACACCTAGAAAGCAACACATCTATCATTACTCTTGCAGCAAACATTGTCATCATGCTTGTGTCCTACGAAGCATTCCATGTAGCGTCGGTCCGAAGGGCTCAGGCTGTTGGTTACCTCGCGAACCTAGTTGGTAATTGCACCCGTTTTTGCTTCCAAAATGGAGTTCCCTCCCTCCCTCCCTCACATAGACACCAAAAAACCTTCATAATGGGATTTCAAACAAAGGGTATGGCGTATGGTTTATAGTTATTTTTGCCATGTCTTTTTGCTACTAAAGTGCTTGGGGGTAATGCAGCATAAATCTAAAAGAGAAGTATTACATCAAGAAATTAATTTTTACAAAATAAAATATGTGGTTTCATATAATACTTTAAATTTATTATGTAATAAAAATAATTTTATAATCTAATGTACTACATTAAATTATAACAATAATTAAATTTATAATTAAAATATTATTAAGAAAGAGGTTATTAGAGATATAAAGAGATTTTATAAATTAACGTGATATTTTACCTGCGTGTCACATCAGTCCTTTATTTTTTTTTTAATTTCCATCGTCCTCTCCTTCCCGGTGCCCCTCCCCTGCTCTCTTTTCAAAAACCCTCGAGCTCAGCACTGCTGCAACCCCTCACTGACATCGTCGTTGAAGCCTCTTGCTGATGTCATTGTTGCAACCCTCACCTTCCTTGCCCCCTCACGGCAGCCCAGCCATCTTCCTCGTTCGTCACCGATGTTGCCCCTCGTCGACAGTTTCTCTCTCTCTACTTGCGACTTAGGAGAAGAATGAACGGAGGAGGGAGAGGGGGAGGGGCCACAAGGGAGAAGGGGAAATAAAAAATAAAAAATGAAGTTGTACGTTAGTACGTCAATTCGTGGATCTCTGTCTCTAATATTTTTTATCAAGAAATGTTGCATATAATACAAGACTAGGTATAATGTTACTTTTGGGTGGATGGCCCTACAGCACGTGGGTAGGGACCCTACATGTGGGGTGCGGTTGCAGGTGGCAGCTTCACGCTTACAAAAAGCGTCACAGCAACTTTCGGTTTAAAAGTAAGTAGGGTCCATCAGCATGCAAGTTGCCAAAAGTTTAATGCAACTGGGTCTCAAGAAAATTGGTCTTCCATTTATTTTTTACTGATTATTTTTCAATCAGCTACTCAGAGATCAGATGTCACACTCGAGTTGGGGCAACTTCCACTCACCCTCTCTCCCTAAATGGCTCGCAAGTGGCATTTGCTTTTATATTTATTTTATGCTGGATTTGGCTTGCATGCAAACCTGGTTCTGAGTCAGGTCGGTGCCCTTTAACTCTTTTTATAATCATTGAATCCTGTCCTCATTTTGCGTCTGTCTATCAGAAAGAGAAGAAAATGTCTTTATAGTTTGTAGAAAATATAATAAAATAGTAAAACGAGGTGGAAATGAGAGAAGAAGGGGAAGATTGACTTTGGCCTCATTCATAAAGTCTATGTAAATGAATAAGATCAAAGAAATACAATAAATCAATGATATTATTTGATTTTAATCGATTTACACAGTAAACTAAAGACAGTAGCGAATAAATCATATTAACATATATATGCTAAAATATTAAGAAGATATTCTATCAGTAATTATATTCTAACACAGTATATACCTCTGAAAAAGAAAACTCGAGAGAAAGAAAATGTCTTTCTAGTTTAGTTTACAGAACAAAAATGTGGTCAACAGATTGTTAAAATTCTGTTAAGCTAGACAAGCCAACTTCATTTTCATAAAATCCAGACAAAGCTTCAGCCTTCAAATTGAAATGACAGTGCGCAGGGGACAATTTGCGGTAGCTAGAAGGGAAATAAAACACAGCGCATGATGTGAAGGTGGACAAGTTGAGGTTTACAAAAAGTAAATGAAAGCTAAATCATATATAGAATGATGTGATGTTGATGTTTAAGGCAACAAGTTGATAATTAATAATCTTGACTCGTTTTGGAAAAATCTTCAACATTCCTCCTCCCTCCCTCCTTTGAAAAACGTGGTTTTTTTATAGCCAGAGTGAAATTATATTTATAATTTTCGAGTGTAAAAGTATCATACTTTTTTTTTAAAATGTATATAAATCAGTGATCTATATAAAAAAATTATTTTTTAAAAAATAGACTCTATTAAAAAAAGAAAGATAAATCAGTGATCTATATAAAAAAATTATTTTTTTTAAAAATGGATTCTATTTTTTTCAAAAAGAATTTACAAACCTTACACATCGTAAGCCTGTAACATTATTCTTTGTTAAAAGGCATTCAAATCACATTAGGTTATGCCGTAAATTAATGTAATTGGGAACAAAATCCATTTTGGGAATGCTTTTTATTAGAATAGTGCTACTATGTCGCTTAAGTTTGACCACTGGGTGTGTACTCTAGTGCAAATGAAAAATTTTATATATTATACTATCATCTCATTAAGTATGATGTGACACATTTATCACTATTAAATAATCATTTATTGCTTGTTTCTTTATCATCTAATAGTGATGAATGTGCAACATACCACTTAGTATGATCAAAATAGGATAAAAGTGTGGTATATAGTATTACTGTATTTTTTTTATTTTTTTACTTTTTCTTTCTAACATTTTTAAAACATCTTTAAACATTTAAAAAAAAAACCAATACACTAACAATCACTTTCTTAATTATTAAATAAAAAAAATTAAAAAAATATATGAATGATCAAATTGAAGGGCCAAACTCAGACGGCTTAATATCATCGTTTCCCTATTTTTTATTATTAATTTCTATCTTCCTAATCCTCGCTAATTCCAGTCCATGATCAGTTTATTTTGGGCCCAGATCTATATTCGAAGCTGAAATGAAGAAGAGGGTTAAGATCCAAATAAAACGGAATAGCCCAGTCACACGAGGGAATAAGCCCCCAAAGTAAGTAAAGTCTAGGTTCTACACGATCTTACGTTCAGCCCCGATCATGAATCAATTACTATTTGCTTTGTTTTTTTGGCAGGGTTTTAATAACAAAGAAGTGATGGATTTATCAAAAAAAAAAAAATTTAATTATATAATATTTTGAAGATTAAAAAATAAAAATTAAAAAAAAAAAAAAAAAAAAAAAAAAAAAAAGACCGAAACGTGAAGGCAGATTTTGAGGGAGGACTACAAGCTTGAAAACAGGCAGAGTTGGGAATGGCTTTCATCTTCTTATTCGTAACTTAAGTCTGATTTGGATAGTAAAGTCCTCACATATCATCTCATCTCAATATTCAAACATCATAATTACAGATGAGAGTTAATCTCTGATTTTTCTATCTTCATTGGCATTCGGTCGAATAATGTTACTTGAGTTTATGGGTCTTCTTCAAGGTCTTCGACTTGTGAGTTTTTTTGGGTTTTAAAAATGTGGAGATTGAGATGGATTCTTTGTTGGTGATTGACTGGTTGAGTAAGAAGAGATGTGGCCTCTGGTACTTGGAAGATTATTGGAAGGAAGCTCTGAATCTGTTGGAGAGTCTCTGTTTTCGGGTTTGGCATACTTTTAGTGAAATTAATTCTTTGGTTGATGGTCTTGCTCGTCTTGGTGCCTCAGGAGTATGCAAGGTTTGGAATCAACGTTCAGAGTTGTTGAGACATCTTCGTGGTCTGTATCGGTTGGATTAGGGGGATTGTGGTTTTCTTAGTTTCTAAGATTTAGAGCAGATGTCTGGAATTGGCTATTATTACTTTGATTTTGAGATTTTTTTTGTGAAGCTCATGTTCTTTATTTGTTACCACGGTCTCTCCTCAGCCTTTATGAGGATGATTAATAATAAGGAGGCTTGACCTCCATCTTTTGAAAAAAAAAAAACACCACAATCACATACACTTTTCAATTTCAAATCTTTAACTTTTTAATTTAATCATTACCTAATCATTACAACTTTCTCAAACTTCTAAACAAAATACAAAAAGTAGTTTAACTTTTTCAAATCTCAAAACTGCAATTAAAAAATTATATTCTAATAATATTTTAACTTTTTTTCTCTCATTTTCCAAAATCTCATAAAACATATTAATTCAAATATTTCATAACTATTCACAAATCATTTCACTACTATTCACAAAGTATCTCCTCTCATCTCACTATCCAAAATATACTAGCTCGGTTTGGATTGAGAGAGGTTCTCAACCTATCCCATCTCATCTCATCTCATCTCATCATTACAATTTTAACAAAATTTCACACATAATACAATAAACAATTCAACATTTTCAAATCTCAAAACAATAATAATATTAAAAAATCATATTCTAACAATATTTTATTCAACTTTCATTTCATCTCAACTCATCACTATCAAAACCTAACTTTGTGTAAGATATATAATATATATGCATGCCCTAATGTTTGCTTAATTACTTTCATAAACATAAATAAAATAAATAAATACGTATTTGAAAACAAAGAAAAAGAAAACATGAATTAGTAAATTATTAGATACTGTAATGCAAGTGCAATATTAGATCAGTATGTGATCAAAGAGACATAGTCTTAAGACATCTATGCAGAGTAGTGTACGTATGCTGGAAATTAATTAGGTGATCTTAATTCGTGGGACCATTATCTATTAATTAAAAGGCCGGAGGGGATCGAATTATCTCCCGGCAAAATTAGTGAGAGTCCTGACATTATAACTTAATTAAGATCTGGTTGGACATATATAGATCATATTAACTTTCAAAACTTGTGGAGCCTATTGCGTTTGGTTCCTAAATTCAAGTGAGTTCAACTGAGTTTAATCTAACTTTAAACTGAGTATAACATTCAAATATTTAATTCTCAAATTACTAAACTCATCCAAACTCAAAACTTACGTGAGACCCACAACCTTTTTCAACTTAAAATATTTTTATACGTGGAACTCACAACTATTTTCAATTTTCCATAAAAAATACTAAACTTATCTTAACATCCAAACATACTTAAACTCAGTTTAGATAGACCCCACATAACTTCCTCCACTACTTAACTCATTACTATTCATAAAGAACTAAACTTAACTAAGCTGAGCTGAGCTCAACATCCAAACACAACCTTATAGATCAGGATTTTAGAGTAATATTTTATGATTTAAATTTTAAAGGATCACATATCTTCATATTCGTAAAAGATTTAGACCCCGTTTTGGATTGAGAAACAATTTCAACTCATATCATATCATCTCATTTTATCCTTACAATTTTATTAAATTTTCACACAAAATACAATAAACAATTCAATTTATTCAAAGCTCAATTCAACTTTTTCAAATCTCAAAATAATAATAATATTAAAAAATAATATTTTAACAAAATTTTATTAAACTTTTAACTTTTATATATAAAATAATTTCATCTCATCTCACTATCCAAACAGGATTCATTCTTTCAAATATCGTTGTATTAAACACTACTAATTAAGAAATCAAAGTTCTCAATCGAGATCATAATTAGAAGAGAAGAATCTCGTGCATTCACATTTCGTTTTCGCGAGCATCCTTTAAAGATCAAGGAAAATATGAAAGTACAAGCTCCAAATGCACAAGAATTCTTGTGCAAGTTTTTTATAAAAAATTAGACTCCACAAAATAATAATAATAATAATAATCATACTTTTTTTTTTAATCATGGGATCCATTTATTTTATAAAAAGCTTGCATGAATTTTATGTATTTTGAGCTTATATATATCATTATTCATAATAAAAAATGCTCAACTATGATGTCGTTTGGATAGTGAGTTGAGTTGAGTTAAGATAAAAATTTAATAAAATATTATTTTTTAATATTATTATTATTTTAAAATTTAAAAAAGTTAAATTGTTTCTTATATTTTATACGAAAATTTAAGAAAATTATAATGATAAGATAAATAAGATAAAACAATTTCACTATCTAAACATAGTTATATATCTAATCTTTTGCTAGCTAGCTAGCTTTCCACTTCACCGTTAACACAACAATATATAGAGAAAACAGCATTATTAATTCATTATTTTTCTTTCCCTTCGCTGCCAATTTATCAATTTATCTATATATTCTTAATTTCTTCTTCTTATAATCTCTTAAGACTTAATGTGGCAGGCATTAACCGCCGGTTGGATGAAAAGCTGAACCCATCTGTCTTTGACTTAGGGGTGGATTAATATTAAGGAAGATGGATGCACCATCCTAATCACGTACGTGCCGGTGCCGGTGCCGATGAGGTGGGTCTCACCTACACCACAAAACCTCAACATCCAGTGTTGGTATATAATGGTGGCCATCGTCAAGTTTTGGTTCAATCTTATCCACTTGACGTGTACGTAGTGGGGACCGGCGACAGCTTGGCTCTCCGGTAGTACAGGTCGATGGAACTGGACCTAAGCCTAGCTAGCTAACCCGGAGTACTCATGGCAGTACTGCTCTTCTTCCTACCTACAATTATGGCTTCTACAATTTGGTTCGGGCTCTCTTTTTTGATATATTCCATTCTCGTCGTAAATATTTAAATACGACTAAACATTTTTTATTGCAATGTTTCGCACAAAAGTTTGAAAATGTAGATATATATATATAGATGACAAAACCAAATATGAGAAAAAACTCATTGCTCAACATAATTTTGTACTTTTATGCATAGTTACGTACGTACAAAATTATGTACGTATGTTATTCAGAAGAAAAAAATCTATCATCATCTCTATACATTATTTTTTTCTCTTATCAAATGTGTAATATATGGATGATGAGTAGAAGAATTCAATTAGTTTAAGAAGAATAAAACAAAAAAAATAAAAACATAAAATAAAGTGTGGTGTGTGATGTGTGGGATAATGAATAGCAAAACTCTGTCCAGAAACTACGAGAACAGTTTAAGGCCAGGTTTAGTTTGCCAAATGAGATGAAAAAATGAGATGAAACTATCTCATCTAGTCTGTAGGGATGAGATATTTTTGTCTATCCAAACGGTTAATTTCATATCTCTTTTCATCTCTAAATTTTGAAACTCATCTCATTACTTTCTGACAATATAAACAATAAAAAGAATCACATACAGTAAAGAAATATTATTTTTGATTAAAATAGAATAATCAATAAGTCATTATTAGAATAATATATTTTCACAAAACAATTGATGGTTTTGTGAGTATTGAATACAAGTGCATTTTGGGATTTTATTAGAAAACTCGAAATTAATAATTTTTTTTTAAAAAATCTACAACATAATTCATATACTTATTCATTACAATAATCAAAATTATTATAATTTATAATTAGAATAAAAAATGAAGAATTTCTTCTATATAGATAAATAAATAGATAAAAATATCTTTTAAAAAAGAGAAATTATAAATTTCGGCCAACAACTTCTTAATATTTTGGGATTTAAATTATTGTTTAGAATAATAATATCTTTAAGAATAATATCTTTTAAAAAAGATAAATTATTTTTTAGAATTATAGAGTAATTTCGACAAACAACTTCTCAATCTATTTTGGGATTTAAATTTATTTATGATAGATTTTTTAATTACTCTTAAATATGATTTTTTATTAATATATTTATAACTATTACCCAATTATTGGTATGACTCACCTATTTATCAAAGAGTGCTTCTACACCCACATATGGAGAATCCAACCCGTTCCTTTTCTTCCTCTTCTTTTTTTTTTTTTTTTGTGCTTTTTTTCATGCATTTTTTATATTTTTAAATTTACAACATCAATAAAAAATATATATTTACTTAATCATTAAATCCCAACTGGGAATATTCAATTGTGGTTTTAATAGTTCTTTTATCAAATCTCAAAAAGTCAAAATTATTTCATCTTACTTCACTATCCAAACACACACTTTAACAAATTATCTCATATCATCTTAACTCAAAATATTCACTATTATTTAAAATATTTCATCTAATCTCATTTAAATTGTGTATACAAACAGGGCCTTAAGTTTGTAATAATAAACTAGTAACCTAGCTAATTTCCTAAAACCCTCCATGCAGATAGATTTGGATGGCTCCAAACAAAGCCATATTAGCCGGAGCTTCCCCCAACTCTCATAATTTAGCCATCAAACTGATCTCTGATCTCTCTGACAAGACTCCACTATAAAAGCCCTAGATTTAATACCTCTTTCTTCACAGGATAGGAAGATAAAACTCTTTCTCAACACCCTTCCCGGTCGCATCTTCTAGATCACTTCGTTTCGTTCCCCCATCTCTCTTCGTATATATACTTATTTTGTATAGGCAAATCCAAAGCCAAACACGTACGGCCTTTTTTTGGTTGTTACACAGAAGAAGTCATGGGTTTCCTTCACAAGCTTTGGGACGAAACACTTGCCGGTCCGGCACCCGACACCGGCCTTGGCAAACTGAGAAAGTATGATTCATTTTCAGCTAAACCATCGCCTTCTATGGTAGCCAATGAGGTGCCGATAACTCGCAGCATTACCATTCTCAGGTCTAAGTCCACTTTTAGAAACCTTTCGGTTGATCCCGGTTCGGCCTCAGAGTCTCCAGCCGTGCCGAGCACCCGTGGGACACCACTCACACGTAAGTTCAATTACCACTCTCGTTTTCCCCCCTGCATGAAATATATCAAGTGTACCCGTAGAATATGGTGTTTTTTGTTTCTTTTACGGTTTAGCACTTGGTTTTTTTCGAAAAGTAGAAGGAAGATCAAATTCAAACAAAAGATTATCATTAGTTGGTGAAAAATAGTAGAAAAGATATACGAACTTGTAGTATCTTGTCTGTTAACATAAAAAAAGACGCATAGTCTAGAAGGACAGATATATCCATTTCAAGAACGCGCTGAGAGGTGCTGGGCCTCGATCTGTGTTGTATGGAGCCGCCAACAGTGGTCCAGTGTGGTTGTATGGTGTCGGTTCGTACATCTATGGTAATAAACAATATTTAAATATAGAGATTAAAAAGAGAATAACACACAGATTTACGTTATTTGGCACTAGGCCTACGTCCACAAGATTTGGAGAGGAGATATTCTACTATAATAAGTTTGTTTACAATCTATAATAGTCTCTCATTTCTCACTGTACAAAGAAAGTTGTAGATCTATTCACTGGAGAAGAAGTTCTCTGTTTTTCTCTCAGGTTGAAGAAGAAGTCTAAAATTCGGAAGAAGTCGAAGTCGTCCCAAAAAGAGAGTTTTCTAATCCGTAGGCTCTTCTTGCCTTTTCTCGTCTGCCCTCACTTACTTTAAGTCACTTCCCTACTTTTTCTCTCCTAACACCTTGCTTTTCTTTGTTTTATGTCAAATCCTCTATTTTCCTCTCCTACATTACTTTTTCATGCCTCCTTACACTTCCATGCCTTAATCTCTTCTTGTCTCCTCTCATTCTCTCATATTTTGTCTTCTAGTGAGTTCCTCCAATGGCTGGGCTTAAGAAATTCCATGGGTCTGGAAAAAATCTCCTCACAATTACCCCTTCAATTCCTATCAGACCTGTCTGATGGGAATCTTTTATTCTGTTTTCCATTCGCCTTGTTCCATTCTATTGGGCTGTTAATTTTTTAGCTTGTCAGCCTTTAGGTGGGGTTCTACCCCGCCGAGCCTTCATGTCTTCGCTTTGTCCTACTTATTTCCTTTAACCTTCTTTTTCCTTAACTACTTCCTTTAACGATACTTCCCTTCCATTTCTTATGTCTTTAGCCGACTTTCTATCCTGCTCCTATTTCCTTTAACTCCGTTCCTTCCGCTCCTATTATTTCCTCAACCGCTTTCATTTCTCTCCAATTTCTTTAGCCGCCTTTCTTTCGTTCCTATTTCCTTAGCCACCTTTCTTTTTGCTCCTATTTCCTTAACCGTCTTTTCCTTTCGCTCTTATTTCTTTATTCGCCTTTTCCTTTCGCTTCTATTTCCTTAATCACATTTTCTTTTTGCTCATATTTCCTTTAACAGACTTTTCCTTTCGTTCATATTTCCTTAGTCTTATTTCCCTTTCCCTCCTATTTACTTAGCCGCATTTTCCTTTCACTCCTGTTTCTTTACCCCGCTGAGCCATTTTTCTTCCATTTTTCTTTCCTTTCACTTTTTCCTGTATAGTCAGAATGTTAGTTTCTATTAGCGAAGATTCATTAGATGGAGATTTCGTTGTTGAAGATTCTGTTATGTAGATTTCACTGATAGAGATTTCGTTGGTGGAGATTTCGTTAATAAATATTTTGTTGATGGAGATTTCGCTAATAAATATTCTTTTGTTGAAGATTTCATTGTTGAAGATTGTTTTGTTGAAGTAAAATCCGTTGGTGGAGATTTCATTATTGAATATTCTTTTGTTGAAATAAAGTCTGTTGGTGGAGATTTTTGTCTTCGGGTGGCCAAGGGATAAGGTAATTTTTAAGGCCTACATTTTCCTTTTGCCTCACGGGGAGATAAGCTATTAATGGCGATCCCGTTGATGTAGATTTTGTTGATGGAGATTCTATTTTTGGGTGGTCAAGGGCCGACCCGCACTCCTCCGCGAGAGGGATAAGACAACCTTTTAAGCTTGCTTTTCCATTTTTGCCTCCTAGAGAGGTAAGTTGTTGATGGAGTTCTCGTTTAGCGGAGTTGACTTTGCCGATTGAAATTAGTCGATTTTCGCATCACGTAAAATAATTGCATTAGTAAAACAGAATTCACATAAGTTTTGAGGAGGACAAATTGGAGCATGTAACTACGACTGATTTTTGCCCGCAGTTGTTTATTTTTTCCTTCTTCCTCTTTTTTTTTTTTTTTTGCCCGCTGCTGCTTGTCCGCTACTTGACCGAAGTTGCCCGTAATTGTTTTGTCGTTTATTCTCTTCCTTGCTCCTCCTTTTTATTTCCATTTCCATTTTTTCCTTTTCTTTTTTCTCTTCTTTTTTTTTTTTTAACCTGCACAAATGAGGTTAGCCCGAGCAGATGAAGAGCAGGCGGTTGATAAGTTGTTGGTGACGAGTGCCCTGGCTGTGGGGTCTAGATTTATTTTTTTGGCCAATGGGTTACTGGCGACAAACACACGTGCTATGGACTGTTGCTCGTTGTGTTAGTGGCTGCAATGCATGGCGCACATGCAATGGCCGCATAATCTTTGGTGGTTGAGTGCATGCCCGCTGTAGTGCATGGCGCACATGTAGTGGCTGCATAACCTTTGGTCGTGGGGAGGAGCCATGGAGTTTGAAGAGGAGTGGGGACTTCTGGCCGCGTAAAGCCAATTAAGACCGTGGAGAGTCCGTGTACATGGAGATCGACGAGTGGAGGCCGTGGAGCTTCATCCGCTGTGCATGACTGTGGGTGAGGTGGCCAGCGAGTAGTGGCCATGGACGGGTGAGGAGACCTCGACCATGAGCTGGTCGAGGAGTTCATTTCACTAGGTGCATGGCCGAAGGGCCACCAAGGTTAACCACGGTGGTCAGGGTCTACCTTTTAGAAGCAAACGATGCCGGCGGCCCACGTGGTGATCGCTGGCAGGACCAAGGGGCTAACGGTGGTGTGTTGTAAGCTCCTTATGTGCGTGGATTACACGATCGAAGGCCACGTCTGCCCGCCATACGTTAAGGCTTGCCGGAGTCACTCAGGCCAGGATAAACTTTTCTGTTAGAACACATGGCGGTGGGGGGCAGCTACCCACTGGCCTACTGGAGCCACGGGAAGCAAGGTTGTTGCAGCAGAAAACTTTGGCGACACTCACGGTGGCCGCCAGTCTCCGCAGCTGGACCCACGGATAGTGGGCTGTAGGTTTCTCGGCGCACAGGGATGTACATCTGTGTGGAGACTTGAGCACGGCCTCCACGACTGGAGATCGACGCGAAGAGACAGAGACCACTTATGGTCCAAGTGGCAAACACCAGTTGGTTAATGGGTCTCGTGGTGGGGTGCCGCGAGGTGCTTGGGCGCACAATTGCGCACCCTTTCCGCACTGTGCATGTCACTATGCACTTAAGTGCACAGTACCCATACTCTATGCATGTATATGGGCCCAGTGTACATTTAAGCTCAAGTGGTCGGGAAGTTTGGTTCCTGGCCCTTCATGCTAAATATATAAAAAGTGTAGCACACTTTTAATTGTCCCTTTCTTGTAGTAGTGTTTTTCATAAAAATAAAAGTGAAAATACTGAAGATACTTATCTGGAAGAGTTTCATCTTCTCATTCGGAGATAATTTAGCATGCTGGAAAGTCGTCATTCTTCCGCTTCCGGTATAAAAAATCTCGATCCCACAAACGACGACACTTTCGGAGATAATTTAACGTCGTGCTTTGCACACATTTGGGTCAAATTCTGACAACTCATGTCTTCGAAAACAAACC
This sequence comes from Juglans microcarpa x Juglans regia, assembly GCF_004785595.1. Lineage (NCBI taxonomy): Eukaryota > Viridiplantae > Streptophyta > Magnoliopsida > Fagales > Juglandaceae > Juglans > Juglans microcarpa x Juglans regia. Next base: position 24,331,993 of record NC_054595.1, read on the forward strand.
ATGCACAAGGTAGAAAATATTGCGGTTTTGAGAAGGCGGCCTTGGGGTCGAGGAACCTCCGATGCTAAAGTTAGTAAATATTCTTGAAGTGTAGTAAATAAGTAAGAGAGTCTAGGAATCAGAGAGTGTATCCTCGTATCTGAGATAAGCTATTTATACTACAGGTCTGAAGAGCAAATCATGCCTGCTTTCATGAAGTCCGGGTTCCCTGTCGAGGCCCAGCGCCTCTCAGCACGTCACGGGAATGGATCTCTCTTCCCTTCTAGATTGTGCACATTTTTTGACGTTAACATTGTCTATTGAAGGTGTTAAAATATGGATGCTTTAGGATTCACGCACGGCCTTTTCTCATGATGATCTTATACTTGATTGATTTGTCAAGATGTGGTATGGCCGGTTTGTTAATGATCATGATAATTGGGAAGATCAGTGGATGAGGAAATGAATATATGAATGAGAATTGTGTGTGCATGCATTATATCATGCTTGGATTCACTTCACATGCATATATGACTATTAAAATGGCGAAGAAATTTCAAACATATATATTTCACTTTCCTGAGTTTTCTCAGCATCCAAACAAGCCGGCCTTATTTTCATAATTTCCAAATCAAGTAGTACTAGTACTGTAGCTTTGTTTATGATTTGGTTGAGTCCGGTTCGAACAAAACCGACCCTTCCGGCCCCCGAGGGGCCGATTATATGTTGTATTCGTACGTGGTTAATTAATTTATCTAGGGTTTGTAATTTTGCGTGCATACACCAGGCGGAGATAACAAGCTGGTATTTACGAGGATAAAATCGTCGGGTGGGGCATTAGAACAGGCCGCTGATCAGCCAAGAAGTCCGAACACTTACCAATATATTGGTTCTCTCTCTTTTATATTTAACTGCATGGAAAATGAAAAATTAAGCTAACTCCAATTCCACATACAAGTACTCTTAACCGAACTTGATATATATTAAAAAACTACATCTTTTCTAGGTAGGCAGAAATCAAACGGCCTATTTTGTTCGTTGCAAATATATTTGTAATGGGGTCTGGCCTCCTGATGTTTTATTCCTATATAACGTTCTTTGCAGGATCATGATCGATCAGTGCTTTGGATGGTTGAGAGAGCAAGTGAAGATTTTGTTTCAAATATCAGTCGCAATATGTTTTGATATGTACATATAGAACCCTTAGCCATATGGTTAGCTGATCTTATGCATCTGCATGTAAATATAACCACTCAGTCGATACTAGTACGTACGTACTGAAAATAATATAATGGCTCCTGTAACGAATGGTCGCCGCAGGCCGAACCAATGCTTTGATTACCAATTAGGAAGACGCAGCTGATTACCAAGTTGCATGAATCTGATTTTTCTGGGTATCTCGGGTGATTGAAATTTGGAGTGTTAATATTCTTAGTTTCTTTTTATTTCTTTCATTTTTGTTCTTCCTGAACATGTACCGTCTCTGTACGTGTGTGTGTGTGGACTATGATTTTCTAGGCTCCATTTGATTTTCATTGAGAGGATTCAGAATACAAGTCTGTACAGCTAATACTATCGCTGATCTCTACTATATATATATATATGTGTGTGTGTGTGTGTGTGTGTGTGTGTGTGTGTGTTTGTTGTGCATCTATGCTGTGTCAGATGGAAAGTTCTTAGAGAATCTGATAGCGTGTCGAGAGGAACTGCATGCTCTCCATGGGGATTCCAGCAGAAATTATTATTATTATCAGTTAAATGCATGTGACATTTTGTCACAGAATTAGGAAAGTTTTTAGAAAACCTGATAAACGTAGGGTGAGAAATCATGAAAAACAAAAACAAAGAATTTCCTTAATTAATTCATCACATCGATCGACTCTTGATCAGAATTAATATTTGAAGGAAGTTTAGACTATGCTGCGGCCGCCTTCACTTTCTCAATCAGATCAGCAGCCTCTTGAACTGTTGAGATATTCTCCGCACCCCCTTCTCCAATCGATACGTCAAATTTCTCTTCCAAAGCCATCATGATTTCGACCTGATTAAAATTCATTAGTGTACTTAATTAATAATTAATCTTGAAAGGTTAATACTCGAACAAGTAAAAATAATTGAATATGTGACATCTAAACATATACGCTTATCGATATATAGTTGAGTGAATAGTTTGGGTCACGATTGCAATCATGAGAAAATGAATTGATTAGAAACTGCGCAGGACATGCATACAGTGTCAAGTGAATCAGCACCCAAATCGGCAAACTTGGTTTGGGGAGTAACAGTAGATTCATCAATGGAGAGTTGCTTTGCTATGATGCCTTGGACAGTTTGCACCGTTTCCGGTTGAGCCTGCAGCATGCATGCGTACGTACATGGTAAATTTGTTCAGCATTGAGAAGTACATATATGCTTTTTCTCTGGTACTCCGGATGCATGCAAGATGAATGAGATATTTATTGGAATAAAAGTGAGCATATATATGGTATAGTGGTATATATAGATCATATGGTGCAGTGAAAATCAAATTTTTACAATGGAGCTTGAGATTGTAGTCTTGGGGCAACTAGGAAGACGAGATGATTTTCTAGCTGCCTCTGTGATTTTTATTTTTGGCACCAGTCTCAGTCCTCCAATCATGGGGACTCCCTGCAAATGAAAAAAAAAAGAAGCAAATTTTGTGAATCTCTCTCTCTCTCTCGCCATTGAAAGAGAAAATAGAAAGATCAGGAAGTAAACAAAACGAAGGTTTGGCCCTTACAATGGTGCGTGGGGTACTGTTGCATTGGAAATTGATGCTTCTCATATTGGGAGTGCAATGATCAAGGGTGGCCGAAGGAGATGAGGAAGCAAGAAATGTAGCCATAAGATACTTGAGATCAAGTACTGAAAGGAGAGATATAAAGTGGCTTCCTCGAATTAAGTACTTGATCTTGATATACAAATGCAGAGAATGAATGCAGGTAACTTCAAGTTGAATCATATATAAGAGATTGAACACACAGAATGGCTGGAAATGAGGAGTAATGCAAAAAACCAGGAGATCAAATTTTCCCAATGAGCAATGAGTAGTACTTGGGCGGATCATACCATGTATTCTGTCTCTTGTGCTTGTAAAGCTAGCTCAAATAAAACAGAACTGGCCAAACTCTAGAGCTAGTTGTTAATATCGCTAGCTTTAGTGAAAAACTGATCAAAGACTAGGGCAGGCTTATTTCTTCCATCGGCTAAATATGGTCCCGATGCTAATTATACACCTCCTTACATTGAGATAATGACATATCTTTTGGCCTGTCTAGCAGCTTCTCAAATTACATAAAGAGTATTTAGATGTCACTGTGTCTGCTAGGGGGTTGAAATAACCACCAAGGAAAGGATCATTTCAAATGTTATTTTGCAGAGATCTGCATAACCTCGCATTGAATCTCATTTTAATTTTACTTATCCGAGACCATATTTGCAGAACAATAAATTCGAAATGGCTAAATTTACACTTATATTCTGTTTCCCTGAAACAATATAGGTAGGAGACACTTTGTTTGGTCGTAACAGAGGCCCAAACAAACAGGCAACAGCCCTGTCCATTTCGGGAAAAAACATAGTCGATCGATTCACGAACGTTATTGCTTGCTGAGTGTCGTGAATCGTACCTCAAGAGAATATATACCATCATATCATGGAACAGGTAGCCACTAACCACAAAGCTAAAAACACAACATGTGCCAATCGTATATGCCATCTGAACATCTCTATCTATAGCCACCGATTTCAGAAACGGTGGCTTCCTCTTAAAGTTGAACTCCAAGCTAGCTAGCTAGCTAGGTTGATTGCTGAGAGGGAAAAGAAAGTCCACCAATCATGCTTTTGGGACCCCAAAAATGCACATGATTTTTCATCCATCTCGATGGTGGGAGCCACACAACAAGCACTGTCAGGCGAAGATTATGCCATGGTGCGATCTTTGCCCCCACACCCATGTGTGTTCTCATGGCTCAAACAAAAAGAGATTTTTTTCACACTTTTTTGGGTTAACCTTAAATTCGTCTAAAAGCTCTGATTTCCCCGTATTTTGTCCTCAATAATAAACCCAATCAAGCGGATTCTCTGGCATCACTCTTCTAGTAAATTTTCTGTCAAGTCGGCATGCTCAGCCTTGGTTATTCAAAACAACAGCACTATCCAATCGCATCATACCTCAATTTGGGAAAAATTGTGGTCTTTGAAAATTCAAAACAGGCTTAACCTCTTCATGTGGATAGTCTTCAACAATATCCTTCCCACAAAATCCTTACTCAAAAACTATATTTTTCTTAACGAGGATCAAACCATCTGTCCAATCTGTAAAGCTGCAGAAGAAACTGCCTCCCACCTTTTCTTAGAGTGCTCATTCTCTAGAATCATTTGGAGACAATCACATGGCCTCTTAATATCTCCTTCATTGGAAGGCAGGACATGAACAATTGGGTTTAGTGTGCTCTAGATCTTGAGGAAGAACTCTAGATTTCAGAAACATATACTTACAAATTTCAACTCTTTGCTGTAATTGCCATGGATAATATGTGGTTTTACAAAAATCAGGTTATCCATGATTCTCATAATCCATTAATAGATCAATTTGTTACAAGAGTCAGCCAGTCATATAGGGTTCAATGCAATACTTGGGAATGGAAAGAACTGAATAACAAAACCAAATGGTGCCCACCTCCTCCAGGAAAATATTCAATTGCTTTTGATGTTGCAATCAGATCGGATGGTAGTACCTCTGCTTCTATATTCATCATAGTTGAGCACTCGGGGAGCTATAATCCAAATCAAGGAGAAGTTATGACAGCGTTCATAGAAGTATAAGAAGCTCAGTCCAATAACCTAAAGAATATCACAATAGAGATGACTCCCAGAGAACCATATTAGCTTTAAAAGAAATTCAAGGAAACTAGGAGTGGATTGCATAAGGTATTATAAGAGATACAAGAATAATGTTGAAGAATTTTGAGAGTTGAGAGACGATAAAAATACATCGTTTTCATAATCGATGCGTACATACAATTGTGCAATAGGCAATATCTAAAAATGTATTTGAAAGCATACTCTTAATCAAAATTCCATCAAATTTTATATCAATAAGGATGTACTCATTATTAAGTAGACTAGTTATTAATGTTCGTTATCTGTACTAAGACTTATCAATGAAATTTATCTTAGAAAAAAAACCCAATCAAGCGCTAATAATTGCAACATAATCACCCATTTGAGTAGGAGGGGGTGTGTGGAGGGGATGCAACATGCGTCTTTTGAGGGGCAAATTGAGCTAGTCTTAATGGCGCGTCCCCAACGTGCTTTCGTGATGTAATGGGAACCATGATGGCTTATTCAGTTCTGACATGTGTTCGATGGAGATTGGCGGAGGAAAGTATGTCAACAACCATGCTAATCATACCGGCCACTAAAAATTTCAAATATGAGGAAGACCTATGTTGCTGACACGTTGCCAAAATTTGGATTGTTGTTGTTGCACAAGTGGCACTCATCCAAACCACCAACCAAAGAATGGCAATCTCTATCTGCTCGTAATGAAGATTATTATTATTATTATTTTTTTTTTAAAACAGTTACACACCGAAGGAAAAGTTGGTTAATTGGGAGAACATTAGTGACCGAATAAAGTACACTGATGCAGCTCATGATGTTAAAAAACATAAAATAAAATCAAGAATAATGAATCCTAAAACCGTTTCTCTATTTTATGAATCCGTGTATAAAAATACAATTACATTACTAATTGTAAACCTATATTAATTACAAAAAAACTCAAAACAAAAGTACTTTGTTTATACTAGCTTATGTGAAATGTTTCTGTTGATTAGATGAATGTTGACTTAAATTAAAGCTAAAAAAACTTCATTTTGATGGCGTTTAGTGTTAATTTAGGGCTCGTTTGTTTTCAGAGATGAGATGAGATGTGATGAGTTGAGATTAAAGTTAAAAAGTTGAATAAAATATTGTTAGAATATATTTTTTAATATTATTTTTGTTTTGGGATTTGAAAAAGTTGAATTATTTATTTTATTTTGTATGAGGATTTGGGAAAGTTGTAATGATGAGGTGAGATAAGATGAGATGAGATGTTTCCTGAAAACAAACGGAGCTTTAGTGTATCCAACCTTTAATGGCACTAAACTTACAAATAAAACATTAGATTTTCATATTGGGGTTTGCACCTTCACGATGAGTGCAACACTTATACTGTTCACCAAATATGGATTTGGATACCCACCTATACTCAATGTGGATATCCGTATTTGTTTTGAATATGGACAAGTGGATAATTTGTTTACTGGCTCAAATAAATCCCGGTTCGATAACTGTCTTCAAAACTCAGTGTGTCTCGAATTAGGCTAGAAAAAAGCTAGTTTTGATGAACATTGATATGTAAAACTCATAACTACTTTCCTCTCGTAATTTTTTACAGCTTGCCTTCTCTAAAACGTACATGAACGTGTTTGTGTGAATCATCCTATAATGAAATGAGTTTGTAATATGAAAGAGAAGTACGAACAACACGTTGATGCAAACTGTCGAGGAAAAGAAAAAGAACATGGCGAAAACCATACTCCCTCAATTAATTTGTAGTTTGGTACATTTTCTTCTGAAGTAATGAAAATGGTAACTTGGTCGGTGCCCTTTTGGCATCAAAATAAATCACAAATTCAAGCATCTATAATAATCTGTCAAAATGCTGCCAAGTCGGTGAAGATTGGGTGGTGCCGACTCGAGAGCTGGTGACAAGTGTCACACTACGAGTGGTCCTCGACACATAATAATTGGTTGTGGACTTTCTCGAAGGGCACTATGGTAAATCAACACCCAATATATTTTCTTTTTCATTTTGTTATGTGTATGTGTATATATATATATTATATATACTAGGTCGGAACAACGTGCAAAGCACGTTTGCCTAGTTCAGTAAAACATTAATATTTATAAAACATTAGTTTATAATATAACATAATCAAACACATATTTACAAAACTAACTAAAATATCAGTTCATAATATGAGTCATTTGATATTTTTACTATGATGCATCATTTTGTGTCATTTTCTACTGCATCAATAGAGACGACATTGAAATTCTTGTATTGCTGCTGGTTGATTCGATTGGGATCTGCTAAAAGTTGGATCATCCATTCTTTTTGCGAAACTTCTGCTACAAGATTTTCAATATATGGTAGATGCTCCTGTAAAGAAAATTTTTAATAAGCTTCCATGATTAATAAAAATTTAAAGAACAGAAATATGGGAAATTAATATAAAACTCAATGTGCTCATAGATAATGTAGTAAACATGTCAAAAATTCTAAGATGAACTTTTTTACTAACAACAATAAATTTAATGAAAAATAAGAAAACATACATCACCAGTGTGATTCATGAGTTCAACTGCCGAACAACCGAATGCTTGTTCTACAACTTCACCAAACATAACAGCAGATAATTTTCCTGTACCATCGTCGAGTTCAACATATGCTCGAGAACTATAAATTTGATGGAAATATCATTTTAAGTTAGAATCAATAAAAGCTACACATTAAATCTATTACGTAAATCATCAAATAAAACAAAAAATTTGAAAGATACATACCGTGGTTGAGAAATGCTTTGATGTTTACAATGGTAACAAAGGAATGTATCATTGTAATCATACCCAGTTCCTTTATTGCAGCCAATACATGACATGTAAAAAAATATCTGGCGCAAGTCAACCACAATTATCTTCGCCTTTATCCAAAATCTTGCTTTCTACATTACATTAGAAACAATTTTTTAGGTGAATTGATTGCATAAATATTTCAATTTGCTACAAAGAATAGGATTTTACCTGCATGGGTTGTAAACTTTTAATAAACTCAGCAACATCACAATTCTTGATAATTTCTCGAATACCAACAGAAGATAGAGATGTTGACGGGTATGTCAACCATTTTGCAATAATACTCTCAAGTAATAAGTCATTAATCACCGCCCTTAAAATTCATAAAAACAAATGCAACATAAAAAATAAAAATATGGAGATTTCAATATTCAAGTGGCATGAAACAAATAATGACTTATATTTGTAATAATTACCACTCCTGCAATGAAGTTGCTTCAGGAAGAACAGGATTGATCACAAATTTACTTTTCGGACGCGATGAAAGAGACAATCCTTCATTGGAAATAGAGATCATAGTTAATGCAAGCATATACAATATAAAAAAAATATAATATTGTTAATTATTAAAAATACCATTGTAAGAACCAACTCTTATTCCTGTTCCAAGTATAACTGGCTTTGTCTTTATTATTTCTGAGATTGTTTTGCATTCATCTTGAACAAATTGACCCCACATAGTTAAACATATGGGGTTTAAGCTACAAAATTGGAATAAAAAAAAGAATTAACAAAATATGTAAGAAATAAAGAATGAAACATAATTCTAAAAGAGTAACCTACCCAAAAAAATATTTTTACCTTTGATCAATGACGTAAATTTCCTGAATAGTTGTAGGTCCATGCGCTGAAGTTATCTCTCTACATGGCTTGATGTGGATTGCAACAGCCAAAATATCTGAGAAATAAGATTTAAATTTTTAATATATTCATAATCAAATATTCTAAAATAAAGAGTCAATTACCTATTTCTGCAATTGAATTTTTGTAAGCATCTAGTTCATTGAATGGAACGAGTTGGTACTTCGGTGGCTCCAATTGTTCTTCATCTTTCGGAACTTCCTCAATTATCGTTCTAGAATTTAGGATCCATTGATATTCATATTTTTCAATTCTATACTTTGGATCAAGCGGCTTCACATATGCATTACTGATGTAATATGACTGGAAAAGATGTAAAGTATTATCTCGTGAGTCAATATCTTTATCAAACATTGTGGCTTGGACTCGATTTCCCTGTACAGTATAAGAAATTGAAACGAACAAAAAATTATTGTGAATAATTGAGCATAATAATTTTGTTTAATTTTAAATTGTTTTTGGGTTTTAAAAAAATAATTTCTTTTAAATGTGTTATAGGAAGAGAACTAAATAAACGGAACATCATCTACATTTATATAATATGAAACGATTTAAAAAATGAAACAAAAAAAAAACCCAACAAATCAGTAGTAAAAAAACAAATAAACAAATTTAATAAATAGGATGCAAGAATAAGAAAATCATTTACAAGTTTTTAGTATATGGAAAAAAATAAAAGATGATAGATAGAAATAAATATTATACCTCTGGATCAATCAACGTTAGGTTTTGGTACTTTACTGGCGAGCGTTGCCCTGTTCGTTTGGGTGACTTGTCTGCCACGATCATTTTTATTTTCCAATTTCTTATATTTGGAGTGATATCTTTTATCGATGTATAAACCGTCCTCATCTTTAAAGCTGTTCACATACAAATATATTAAACGTATAAGTATGATAAACCCAATACTAAATTTAGAAAGGAAATTGCAAAGAAAATTAAAGAATACAATAAATATTTCAAGAATATAATATAAAACTCAAATTATGCAATTGAATCATTACCCATATAATATTAATCTGAACATCCCAATCTTAATAATTCTGTATACACAATATTTTTTGTGCAGTTCTTTTCTGATCGTTCAGTCGACACTGGCCGTATTAAAACCTTTACTGTAGATGCAGTCTTAGCCCTTGATAAAGCCACATATAATTGACCATGTGAGAAAACAGGCTGAGGTAAATATATCCCAACAAAATCCAACGTTTGCCCTTGTGACTTATTTATAGTCATTGCAAAGCTTAATCTGATAGGGAACTGGGTTCGTTTGAATGGGAAACCACTATTTTCATCAACAGTTGGTAAGAATGGGATCCTTGGAATAAAGACTCTTTTTCCGCAATGGTGTCCAACTGCGATTTCTGCATCAATGACATTTCGATCAAAAGCTCGACAAATTAGGCGTGTTCCGTTGCATAGTCCTTCTGAAGGATTGATGTTTCTAAGCAGCATGATGGGACAATTTATCTTCAGTAACAATTCATGAGGAGGAAGTCCATTTGGGGTTAGAGTATTCAAAAAATCCTCCATGATTGATTGTTCAGATGCATCTATTGCTTCATCAAAGCTATAATATTGCCTAAGCTCACCAGGAAATCTATGAATTAGCGATGCATTTATTTCATCAACATAACTGTTTTTCGGTGTTAATATGGCCCGATTCATCATAGCTGAAATATTTATTGAATATTCATGAATATCATGAAAAACGGCATCTATTAAATGATCCAAAGAAGTGCAGTCATCTTCATACGAAACAAGCATACCATCAGGAATCTTTATAGTTTCATCAACTGTGATTGGTGGCATTCCGTTGCCTAATTCTAAGATATATTCTGAAAAAATTGGATCCAATCTTGCTCGCATATTTTGAGTTAAATGAAACTTGATGAATGTAGGCCACAAATAGGAAGAAACCAAACTGGCGTCGATTTGTTCTTGTCTTGTTCCTTTACGAACCACAGGTAAAACCTGACGAAAATCTCCACCAAAAACGATAACTTTTCCACCGAATGTTAACTCTGAATCATTAATGTCTCGTAGCATTTTATCTAATGCTTCGATGTGTTGTTTTCTTGACATAGGGGCCTCATCCCATATAATTAACTTTGTTACACGCAATAGCTTTGCAATGGCACTTTGTTTACTGACACAACACATGCTATGTTCATCAGTATCCAATGGAATCTTAAAGCGTGAGTGTGCTGTTCGACCTCCAGGAAGGATAGATGCAGCAACACCAGATGAAGCAGTTGCAAGAGCCACTAATTTTCTTGATCTCACTGCTGCGAGAAGTGCCTTGTACAAGAATGTCTTTCCTGTCCCACCAGGGCCATCAACGAAGAATGTTGCAGCTCTATTTGAAAAAACCTTTCCCAAAACTTCATTATAAACATGTCGTTGTTCACTATTAAGGGATTCTAATGCAGCAATATCTTCTTCTGGAATTTCAACAGCCAATTCATCATCAATTTCTCTAGATTCGAATTGGTCTTCATCGAAACAAATATTGTCATCAAGAAGATGAAATGAATTAATGTCTTTTCCCATTGATTCAAGTGTAAAAGAGATTGAGCGCAAAACTTGCATTCTTATATTGAACATAGAATCTTCAGTTGACCTAAAATCAACCGACATATCTTGCTCAAAACGTTCCCAAAGCTCTCTCGGATTGGTTGGATTGCAATAAACCAATATAGTTGCGAAAAGTCGCCTCAAACTGGATGGTATTTGATATAGAGCTGCTTCATGTAAACAATCTTCTAAGCCACTGTCTCTCTGTAGCAAACCACGCATAGTCGCTGCTTCACGAAATGTTGGAGCCACAACACCATCAACTGTCCTAAGATTTTCAAATGACAAAGGCCCTCTTACATGATTTAGTAATATCCGTAGATAATACCTCTCACCTTCAAATGGATTTGCTGTAATAATTCGACCTATAACAGTTTTATTTTTTCGACAAGTCCACTCTTTGTATTGTTGGTTCCAAACATAGAATTCTGGAAATTCTTTATACAACAACGTCCTGGCATACTCGTCCACTCGGTTTAATGCAAAGAATTCTGTTAACATCGATTTTGCAGACCGATCAGAGTTGAGAACATTGACTAAGTCTTCATTTGCTCGAAAAGTTACTTGGTGTTGATCCTCAAGATGTAAATGTAAGCTATACACTGCTGGATACATTTCATTAACAATGAAGCCATATATTCTCCACATAGCTTCAGGCGGAGCAATCCATCGAGCCGATTGGAATTGTTGGATTTCATCAATTTGTGGATTATTTTGTTCAGAAACCAAATTGAAAGCAACACGATCATGCCCTTTGTAAATGTACTTATATAGATATTTGACTGCTTTTACCGTAGAACAAATCTCGACATTAATGTGACAGTCAAATGTTGCAAGCAAATACGGATTATATGGAACAACCCAACGATTATCCAAATTATGACCTCTCACGTTGACAGTTATTCCATTGTCAGAACGCCTATATATTGGAAAGCAGTCATTTCCAACAGTTGTACGCGACGCAAAATTTTTTGGATAATGGTTTTTGCAATAACCATTTTTTTTCATGCAAACATTTGTTGGATTCAACACCCCACATGGTCCATGTATCATATGCTTGACAACAGCATTATGTAAGTGTAAATTCGTATTTTTATCAGGTATTTCTGCCGACACAATCTCATCAAAAGATTCAGGTGCATAGAGTTTCCAATCCCTCTGTAATATGATTAAAAAGTGAGCATGTGGAAGCCCTCTTTTTTGATGCTCAATAACATAAACATATGCTGAAACTTTTCCAAATATCTGTCGTTTGAATAAACGATCCTTTAATTCTTCTAATTTTGCACGAAACACCCGAGCAACCAAATCAGGCCGATTTTGACTCTCCTCATGGACGCGTAATTCATTTGAAATTTCTTGCCAATTTGGATTGCATGTCATTGTTAAAAAAATGTCTGGCTTACCATAACGCTGAACTAAAGCCATTGCTTCCATATATCTTTTTCGCATGTCTCTTGGACCTCCAATAAACGACGAAGGCAGAATGATTCGTTTTCCAACATTCGAAGCATTAGTTTCCCCAAGTGTTATAGTATCAACAATACCTTGATATAACTCAGATCGAATATGTTGTTGTTTGGTACGAAAATAATCTAATCTTGATGTCTCGATCTTAACATACATATCAACAACAAATTGCTGCAATAGACGACCAGATAGTAATAAAATCGATCTGACATTCTCTCTGATTTGCAATTTGTAGGAATAATATTCACGACATGAAACAATGGGATCCTTCGTTTTTCTGTTTGATGCTACAAAAGTTGAAGAAGAATGAAACATTATAAAATTGGATATCTACAAACTAAGTACAAAATGGGAAGATTAAATTTACACTCTCACCTCGTTGTTCTCTTCTAAGCAACTCTTCTGCTGATATTGATTGGTGAGGATCTATTGATTGGGTTGTTTGATCACGTATTAATATGCTTCCTCTATTGACCTTTCGAATGCCTTGATGCCAACCAGTATCCCCAAAAGGAAATAACAGCGGATACTGAAGTGGATCATAGCAGCCAAAATAGTACTGAACTATATGACTTCCACCGGAATGATTGAAGACACAAATGTCCCGTCCTTCCAACTGATCTGCATCTTCATTTTCAACCCATATTGCTGCAACTTGTGAAGATGTCGGGGCATTGAATACACGCTGATCTAGGCCAGCATCTGATCTTATATGGATTACTTGATTTTCCAAATTTGGCAAATCACCAAGAGACCGGAAAAACACAGAGTATGGATTGATGCGAAGAATATCAATGAGTTGAGCTATAATTGATGGATTCATTCTGCCAGAATCAGAAATGCGATTTTCCAATTCATGCTCAGTATCATAGAAATACAGTTGGAGATAAGAAGGACGGCCATTTAAAGGCACTAAATCATTGATATAGTGATAGATTTGTCCCTGAGTTCGGAATGTATAAATCCCTCTATTCCGTCTGCAAAGATTTCTATCGAATTTAACTCCAAAAGATGTAAATGCAAACTTGTTATTATAAGTTCGAACATAGGTTTTAAAATGCACGGCTTCATCTGTGTTGGAGGTAAAAAGATCATAAAGCTGATCAGGGACATCATTTGCGACCAAAGAAATTGTCCCATCAGCACAACAAAATCCGTTTGTCTCGTGATAGAATCGTTTTGCTTTACAATGTCTGCAACAAGGGACATATGGCAAAGAATATGCTTCATATGGCACGACTTGTAATAACTGTCGAAGTCCAACAGAGCGGCGATGACCCCCACCTATTCAGTAATAAAATGAACACAAGACAATAGGCGTAAACCCATCGAATTCTTTGAATGATTTGACTAAGGACAATATTGGGAGAGTGACAAGAGTTGACAAAAGAATCAGAAGAACGAATAATATAATTATACTTGTTTCTTACCCCTACACGGTGGCGGTATACTTGTTTCAAAGCTTGACTCTTCTCGAATAACATATGGAGCCTATTTGAATAGGATGTTTTCAAATTTCAATGAAAAAGAATATAAGGTTGCTTGAATAAGAAAGATAAAAAAAATATTTTCAGGAAAACCTGTTGAATTAAAAGCTGATTAGAGACGGTTGTTTCATCTATATATGTGTTTCCCGATTTGCATATCAGAGAATCCATAGAATCACTCGGACAATCAGAATGATTCGTCACATTGTTTAATGATGAAGTTGCCTCAGAACCAACCATACAGACATTAACACCAGGAGGAACACATACTTCATGAGATGAAGTCAATTCATTGATGTCAACATTAGCGCGAAAAATTCGTTGTCTCTTTGACACCTTCTGTAGAACAGCGAAGTCCTGAATGCTGTTTATATGTTGGACATCATTATTTGAAGGTTCATCAATTGACGTAGTCATTTGATCATCCCCAAATAAAGTTGAATCTTTTAACTGGATGGAATTGCTTCTAAACGCTTTTTTTTTAGCATATCTTTCTCTTTGTTTTCTACGGACTTCTTCCTTTTTCTCTTCTGGTAAATCTTTATACGGGATTTTCTTTGCTGGTTGTTTTCCATGATCTTCAAAAAAGAGTTTTCAAGCTTAACTTTTACAAAATTAATATTACTATTTAAAAATAAATGTTACATAATTTATTAACACAATCTTACCACTTCTCATTATGTTAATGAAGCAAACAATTCTTCAAAAGGTTGGATACTGTTCCACACAACGAAGACTAAATGAATAATTAATAACTACTTAATGCGAAATGCATACCTTCATGTCGCATTTTAAATGCTATAAACAATTAATTTGCTATTAGTAAGTACCTACTAAAAAGTACAAGTAGGGTCTAGCAAAAGAAGAAATATATATATTATATAAAAAGGCACTTACATGTCTTGTAACGAATAGTAGAGAGTCTTTTATATATTTAGATCTCTTGACAACGACGATAATTCCTGTCTAGACACAAAATACATTGTAAATTTTGATTGTATTGTACACATACACACTATTATAAGCACAAAAAGACTGTTCAAATATATCATTTTCAAACATTTTGGAATGATGCAAAAAATTTTAAACAATTTTTAAAATTTGTTTATAGTATTTTATTCAAAACTTTCTCATTAATCCCAAACCTAATGAGGATATGAGAATTATTTATATACTTCTCCTGTTTTGTCATAATAATATATTAGATAAATTTCAAATTTTTAATAATATTTTATATTATTATTCGCTCTTTAATTTCAATTTATTGTTATTATTATTACGAGCGTCTTCATTATTTTATTTTACTATTATCAAAATTATTGTGTATTTTATATTAAGGTGTTTTTTTTCGGATTGGACCGTGTGTGTCACAATAATATATTAGATAAACTTCAATTTCTAATAATATTTTATATTATTATTTTCTCTTTAATTTCAATTTTTTATTATTATTATGATTGTATTCATTATTTTATTTTACTATTGTAAAAGTTGTTGTGTATTTTATATTAATGTGTTTTCTTATATATTATTTTTATTTTTCAGATTGAGCTTCATGTGTCACATTAATATATGATATAAACTTCAATTTTCTAATAATATTTCATTATTTTATTAGTAAAATAACATGAATAACATTTTAAATAACAACAATAACATTTAAATACAGTAATGAATAACTATTTAACATTTTAAATAGTTAGGTTGGAAATTATTTCTAACACTTATGTATTTTTCAGATCTAAAGGGAAAAAAAAAAAGGGAAGTTCGTATAAGGGATATATAATGATTTATTTGTCTGAGAGTGTGTTTTTTTTTTTATTATTATGAGCATCTTCATTATTTTATTTTACTATTGTCAAAATTATTGTGTATTTTGTATTAAGGTGTTTTTTTGGGATTGGGCTGTGTGTGTCTCAATAATATATATTAGATAAACTTCAATTTCGAATAATATTTTATACTATTATTGTCTCTTTAATTTCAATTTATTATTATTATTATGATTGTATTCATTATTTTATTTTACTATTGCAAAAATTATTGTGTATTTTGTATTAATGTGTTTTCTTATATATTATTTTTGTATTAATGTGTTTTCATATATATTATTTTTGTTCTTCAGATTGAGCTTCCTGTGTCATAATAATATATGATATAAACTTCAATTTTCTAATTATATTTCATTATTTTATTTTACTATTGTAAAATAATAAAATAATATGAATAACATTTTAAATAACAACAATAACATTTAAATACAGTAATGAATAACTATTTAACATTTTATAGTTAGGTTGGAAATTTTTTCTAACACTTATGTATTTTTCAGATATAAAGAAAAAAAAAAAAAAAGAAGTCCGTATAAGGGATATATAATGATTTATTTGTTTGAGAGTGCGTTTTTTTTTATTATTATTATGAGCATCTTCATTATTTTATTTTACTATTATCAAAATTATTGTGTATTTTGTATTAAGGTGTTTTTTTTCGGATTGGACCGTGTGTGTCTCAATAATATATATATTAGATAAACTTCAGTTTCTAATAATATTTTATACTATTATTGTCTCTTTAATTTCAATTTATTATTATTATTATGATTGTATTCATAATTTTATTTTACTATTGCAAAAATTATTGTGTATTTTGTATTAATGTGTTTTCGTATATATTATTTTTGTTCTTCAGATTGAGCTTCCTGTGTCACAATAATATATGATATAAACTTCAATTTTCTAATAATATTTCATTATTTTATTAGTAAAATAACATGAATAACATTTTAAATAACAACAATAACATTTAAATACAGTAATGAATAACTATTTAACATTTTAAATAGTTAGGTTGGAAATTATTTCTAACACTTATGTATTTTTCAGATCTAAAGGGAAAAAAAAAAAGGGAAGTTCGTATAAGGGATATATAATGATTTATTTGTCTGAGAGTGTGTTTTTTTTTTTATTATTATGAGCATCTTCATTATTTTATTTTACTATTGTCAAAATTATTGTGTATTTTGTATTAAGGTGTTTTTTTGGGATTGGGCTGTGTGTGTCTCAATAATATATATTAGATAAACTTCAATTTCGAATAATATTTTATACTATTATTGTCTCTTTAATTTCAATTTATTATTATTATTATGATTGTATTCATTATTTTATTTTACTATTGCAAAAATTATTG
Organism: Juglans microcarpa x Juglans regia; assembly: GCF_004785595.1. Lineage (NCBI taxonomy): Eukaryota > Viridiplantae > Streptophyta > Magnoliopsida > Fagales > Juglandaceae > Juglans > Juglans microcarpa x Juglans regia. The sequence goes on from NC_054595.1 coordinate 24,349,269, forward strand.
TGTATTTTGTATTAATGTGTTTTCTTATATATTATTTTTGTATTAATGTGTTTTCATATATATTATTTTTGTTCTTCAGATTGAGCTTCCTGTGTCATAATAATATATGATATAAACTTCAATTTTCTAATTATATTTCATTATTTTATTTTACTATTGTAAAATAATAAAATAATATGAATAACATTTTAAATAACAACAATAACATTTAAATACAGTAATGAATAACTATTTAACATTTTATAGTTAGGTTGGAAATTTTTTCTAACACTTATGTATTTTTCAGATATAAAGAAAAAAAAAAAAAAAAGTCCGTATAAGGGATATATAATGATTTATTTGTTTGAGAGTGCGTTTTTTTTTATTATTATTATGAGCATCTTCATTATTTTATTTTACTATTGTCAAAATTATTGTGTATTTTGTATTAAGGTGTTTTTTTGGAATTGGGCTGTGTGTGTCTCAATAATATATATTAGATAAACTTCAGTTTCTAATAATATTTTATACTATTATTGTCTCTTTAATTTCAATTTATTATTATTATTATGATTGTATTCATAATTTTATTTTACTATTGCAAAAATTATTGTGTATTTTGTATTAATGTGTTTTCGTATATATTATTTTTGTTCTTCAGATTGAGCTTCCTGTGTCACAATAATATATGATATAAACTTCAATTTTCTAATAATATTTCATTATTTTATTTTACTATTGTAAAATAGTAAAATAATATGAATAACATTTTAAATAACAACAATAACATTTAAATACAGTAATGAAAAACTATTTAACATTTTATAGTTAAGCTGTAAATTTTTTCTAACACTTATGTATTTTTCAGATCTAAAAGAAAAAAAAAGAAAAAAAGAAAAAAGGAAGCCCATATAAGTGATTTATTTGTTTGAGAGTGGGCTTTTTATAGTTATTTATTTTAGTTAGATTTTGTGGGTGACTTCGGGCCCAGCCCGTATAAGAGTAAAGGGAAGTAACCCAGCCCTTCGGACGGCGCCGTTTTGGCACATCTGAAATCAAAACCCTAAGGGTTTCATAATTTCCTCACCCTCATATCGCGCCGCACGAAGCCATCCCTTCTCCCATTTCTTCTTCTTCTCTTCTTCTTCTTCTTCTTCTTCTTCTTCTTGCTCAAACCCTAACTTTTTTTTTCTTCCGCTTTCCTCACCCTCATATCGCGCCGCACGAAGCCATCCCTTCTCCCATTTCTTCTTCTTCTCTTCTTCTTCTTCCTCTTCTTCTTCTTGCTCAAACCCTAACTTTTTTTTTCTTCCGCTTTCGTCACCCTCATATCGCGCCGCACGAAGCCATCCCCTTCTCCCATTTCTTCTTCTTCTCTTCTTCTTCCTCTTCTTCTTCTTCTTGCTCAAACCCAAACTTTTTTTTTCTTCCGCTCTCTGATGTGCCGCACGAACCCTCCCCTCCCTTCTCCCATCTCTTCTTCTTCTTCTTTCTTCTTTCTTCTTCTTCTTTCTTCTTCTTCTTCTTCTTCTTCTTCTTGCTGAACCATGCGCCGCCATACCCATCTCGCCGAACTCATCCACCCTTGTTTTCGAGTCTCTCTGTTTCTCCCACCACCACGTCCTCTCTCTGCTTTCCACTCTCCGTCGCACACAACCTAGCCGCAGCCTACCAGTGATACCACTCACGGACCGTCGGCCTCACCTCACTCTCTGTCTTCGATTCCCCATTGTAAGTTTTTTTGTCTTTTTAAAATTACTTTGAAATCTCAAATCTGCTTCATGATATTATGTAATTGTTTAATTAGGGTTTTTGGATCCGAAAGTTAGGATTTTTGTGGTTCTGTTTGTGTTATTAGGTTTTGTGTTTAGACTTGTGTTGTTAAAATTACTTTCAAATTTCAAATCTGAAATATGTGGAGATTTACAAACGAGAAAAAAATCACTTGATTTTGGGAAATTAACATTCATCTGTAATATATTTCTGCTGGTTGTTGGGTGAATATTGTGTGTATTGCACTGGTTGCTTTGATCCGATTTCATGTAGAGTAATTTTATACTACTAAAATTTACTTTTAATGGAATGAAACAATTTTATTGATTGTTTGAGAATGAGTTGTAAAAATTTTATGCTCTGGAAATTTTTTCTAACACTTATGTATCACTATTTAACATGATTTTCATTATCTTATTTAGTTGGATTGGTAAAATTAGGAAATAAATGATATCTTATATTATATTTGTTACTGTGCATGTAATAATAATACAATAATTATAAACTTTTTAGTCCTAAAGTAACAGGTTTAAACCAACCTGTTAGAGTCCAAAATGTATCACTATTTAACATGATTTTCATTATCTTATTTAGTTGGATTGGTAAAATTAGGAAATAAATGATATCTTATATTATATTTGTTACTGTGCATGTAATAATAATACAATAATTATAAACTTTTTAGTCCGAAAGTAACAGGTTTAAACCAACCTGTTAGAGTCCAAAATACTACTTGTGCTGCTGCAATTTAAACCCATCTCAATGATGTTTGCTACTTGTGCTGCAGCAATTTTTCCTTCATTTTCAGCTTATATCTTCACTATGTAAGGCATGAACTTTGGCTTAAATTTCATTTGCTAGATGACTAAGTTTAAGTTAGTTTAAAACTTCATTTTTTCCCCTCTTATTTCACATTCAGCACCTAGAAAGATAGCAACAACACACTTCCAAAATCTGAAAACAAATCACTAAAAATAACTCACAGATAATATTAAGCAATCTGAAAACAAATCACTAAAAATAACTCACAGATAATATTAAGCAATAATCAATGAATAAAAAGGGGAAAAAAAAGTAAGTCATAAACCACTATACTAAACAACTATCAGAAAATATTACACTAAACAATCATGCACTCACAGTGATTAAACAACAGAAAGTTGCAGCTTTTTAAATCTCAGGCTGAGAACACTTTAGAAGAACCTGAAAACAAGCCAGAAAAGAAGCAGTAAAAATCAGCAGATCTGAAAGTTATCAACTAACAAGTTCTGAAAACAAACCACTAAAAATAACTCAAAGGCAATACTAAGCAATAATCAATGAATAAAAAAAAAAAAAAAAGTTAGAAAGCACTATACTAAACAACCATAAGAAAATATTACACTGAATAATCATGCACTCACAGCAAGTTCAGTTGATCCACACCCAAGAACACCTCACAGAACTGGGAAATCAACTGAAAACAAATCACCAATAAAAACCATCAGTAAACATAAAAAAAACCAGCAAAAGTAAAAAATAGAAAGAAGAGGACTTTTGCTCAAGATCAACACCCAACCAGTAAAAGATGAACACTAAATTTGCTTATTCACCTATAACAATTTGTTTGATCCTTAGCAAAGACAAGAATTTGTTTACTTGGAAGTGAAGTTGCATGAGGAGCAAAGAGCAGAATTTGTTTAGTTGGAAGAAAGGCTGCATAGACGTGGATTGGTTTGGTTAGGTTTGGTCTCTCAAAACACATTATATTTATAAACTGCAGTGTCCCCTCTCCTCCCATGCATGTGTTTTTTTGTGTCTAGTGAGGGGTATGATTTTTTTTTTGTACAGTTTTTTTATCCACTTAGATGTATTGTACTTAAAAATCTTCCTGACATGATTTTTATTTTTCTTTTATTTTCTGTTTTTTTTATTGCTTCTTTCTTATTCCTTCTTATTCCCTGTTCTTCAGTGAGGATGTAATTTTTTTTTTATCCGTGAGTTTTGTTTTTAAACAGCACAATTGAAATGAATACCACATTGATTCAACCTGCAGAGCAGGACTGCTTCAACCTGCAGAGCATAAAAAGAAGAAAAAGTATACAACTAAAGAGGAACTGACATAACTGTCAAAACTTAAAAGTAGAAAAATAATAAACCCAAAATAATCTAATGAAACTGCAAAATTGACTAAACATGCACTGATATTCCTTTTTCATTGAGAACGATTTTATTTTTATCCGTGAGTTTTGCACTACTTCAACCAAATTGATGGATGTGATTTTGCTGTGATGACAGAGTCTGAGACCGTTTCATGACATAGATAGGCTTGCTGTTTCTGTTACTGATAACTGCAAAGCCAACAGGATAAGAAAAAGGTCACTTGCTGTAGTGTCTCAATCGTTTTCTTTTTCTGGTTTGGGACTGGAATTTGCAGGAAAAAAAGGTGAAAATTAGTAAACTCAAAATAACTATTATCTGTGTTTTCTTTTTCTGGTTTGGGACTGGGATTTGCAGAAAAAAAAAAGGTGAAAATTAGTTAAGCTCAAAATAACTATTATCTGCCAAAACTGCAAAGCCAAAAGGATAAGGATAAGAAAAAGGTGACTTGCGTTTTTCTTTTTTCGTTTGGGACTGGGATCTGCAGACTTATCACGCATTTGAGTCCACAGTTTTCCTTTTTTGCTTCAACCTGCAGAGCATAAAAAGAAGAAAAATTATAAACCCAAAAAGGTGACTTTAACAAAGAACTAACAGAAAGGTGACTTGCGTTTTCCTTTTTTCGTTTGGGACTGGGATCTGCAGACTTATCACGCATTTCAGTCCACAGTTTTCCTTTTTTGCTTCAACCTGCAGAGCATAACAAGAATAAAAATTATAAACCTAAAAAGGTGACTTTAACAGAGAACTAACAGAAAACAAGGTTTTCCGTTAGGTGGCGTTAAATAGCCACTTATATAATAGAAGAGATATATATTTTTTTTTCTCGTGAGAGAATAATTCTTTCGCTATCACTTTCGAAAGCTTTTTGTAAAGAAAAGAACCGTTAAAATTTAATAACTATTCCCGCTTAAGAGGATCATCTGCAGCGAATGTCCATATTGACCACAGCTCAAATTACTAAAATGCCTTGCTTCGTAGTAGCCCTCCATTCCATGAAATAACACTGAAAAAAGAAAGAAAAAACACTAATAATGAATATGTTTCTTTCTTCTTGATATCATTAGCTTTTCATCAGAATATCAATCTAAAATACTTCTCTCTGCCTTGACATGAAAGTGTTTTTTATTTTTATTTTTTGAAGTTATAGAAATCTCAATTTTATAAATAATGATAATATTAAACGTGTTTATAAATAATATAATATTATCATAAATTAACGTAATTTTATGTGATTCGTTAAATTTATTTTATAATAAAATATAATTTTATAAGTTGATGTCTTACTCAAATTACATCATTTTAAAAATTTAATTTTATATAATTATTTTGCGACTAAAATACTTGTATAATCAAATTAGCTTACAAACTAACTTGCCGTAAAATTTATGTCGACTATCCATTTTTTTTAAATAAAGTAGAGACTTCTGAAGCACGTAGGCCAAAATGTGGACAGAATGGTAATATCAAGTCAGACGCGTTTGTGTAAATTCATCACCAACACTCTACTGTGAAGCCCATTTTGGTAATTTACGTCAACAGTCATTATCTTTCAATTGTAGTTAGGGAGATTAGGATTTAGAAATGACGTATTTATTACACTTGCCTGAAAGCACACTCCTCTCTTTCTCTCTCCACTGTAGAGGAAGTGTAGAGAGAGAAGGGAAGATACGCATATGTGGGGATGAGTAAAGCAAAGACCATGTTGTTGTTGTTGTAGTTAGGGTTTTCTTTGAACTTAAAGCAGAATAAAAGAAAAACTCATTAAAGAAATTGGAAAAAGCTACTCTCAGAGAGACACACAGTAGAAGAAGAGAGAAGAGAGTATAAAAACTGAGGAGAGCGGAATGTTGGTACCCATTTGAACCCGAATCGGAGGATCCGATTACGCAAGTCCGAGATCTCAGAAGATTGACCTCCCAGATACATTTCGATTTCAATGATCGTTCTCACATTGCTTCAAATGTTTCTGAGACTAGGGTTTTTGGCATGTGGTAAGCAGTCTTGTTTTCATTTCCTGTATTAATGCGTATATCTTTTTACATGCGCATGTTTTATTTATCTGGGTTTGGCTTGCTTTTGCATTGGAATTTGGTTTTATGGTGTGAAGTCGATGTGGGGTTGTTTGTTTTGGCATTTGGGTGTGGATATATATGCAACCAGATCTGGGACTAACATGATTGAATTTGCGACGTGTGTGGTTTCTATTTTAGCGCAATAGCTTGACCTTGGGTGCTTTTGGTTTTTAAGTTGGGTTTTGGGATTGAGATCTTTTGGTTATTTTTGGTAAGCTTTTTTGCTCAAAGTTATAGTGGGTTTTACTCACCGGGCATTTAATTCTTAATTAAGACTTACCTAAGTAATCCATATGGTTTTGAAATTTGGGTTACTATAGTATGGCTCCCTTAATAGATTCGAATTATGAAAGTTTCTCGCTCTCTGACATCTTCAAATTGATGTATAGTTTATGAGCTTTAGATTGCATTTACTTCACACTCGTAGTGGATGGGAAATTTGTTATTGTATTTTCGATCGATTTACTGGAACCTGCATTGTGGTGAAAAAGTTGTGTGATTGAAAATTTGCAGGTTCTATGGTTTGATTAGGTGATTTTGCTGAAGTACATCTGGGTATATGAATAATTTAGGGAAGCGATAACCTGAAGCAGGGGTAAGATGAAGTCTGCTATGGCAATTGATTATGCTGTGTTCCAATTGTCGCCAAAGCGCACACGGTGAGGATAACCTGATGCTGGATTGTAATTTTCTATTTCATTTTATCTCTCTATTCATATAGTATTGATATGCGGATGTATTACTTTTCCTATCTGGGCAGATGTGAGTTGTTTGTCTCGAGTAATGGAAACACTGAGAAGCTTGCATCGGGATTAGTGAAGCCATTTGTGACCCATTTAAAGGTTGCGGAAGACCAGGCTGCGCTTGCAGTTCAGACAATTAAACTTGAAATTGAGAATCACAAGCATGCTGAGACGTGGTTCACAAAAGGAACACTTGAAAGGTAACATACATATGTTGACATTTTACTTATAAAAAAAAAAAAAACATACTCATGTTGACATTTGAAATAATTTTACCTGTACTTTGAATTTTCGCCCTTTCTACATAAAATGCTTTTCAGGTTTTCTCTTTGACTTGTCTGGAATTTCTTCTCCAGGTTTGTCCGGTTTGTTAGTACACCCGAGGTCTTGGAGATGGTGAACACATTTGATGCAGAGATGTCTCAGTTGGAAGCAGCCCGGAGAATATATTCTCAAGTAAAAACCACAATTCAAATTAGAGAACCAATGTGCTAATAGTTGGAATACCATTAGTTTTATTACTGAATTTGTAAACTTACTTTATGTCAGGGTGCCGGAGATCAGCAATCTGGTGCATTAGGTATGTATTGTTTCTTTCTCTTTACAATAGTTAGTTGATTTTCTGTATAGAATCCTGTCTAATAAGGCATTTAGTATGTGCCTTTGCCATTTTTATATGTACAATTAGAAGCTAGTATGTCTGAAGTTAAGGTTTTAGATTTTTCCATTTTTTGATTTGCTTGTAGAGTTTGGAGATCAACACCTGTACCTTGCTTTTAGTCTTGCTAGAATTGTATTGCCGAAGTTAGTAGAGAGGAAACTAAAGCCATGACTTTTGTTATAGGAAAACAGCATTTTCATCTTCAGTACAATGTCAGAAAATTGAAAGAAAAAAAAAAAAAGACATGTCCTTTGGTCTGAGCAATGCCCATTGGTTGTTACTGTAAGCCTTGATATTTTCCTTCGAGCTTTTGGGTCTGCTGGCAATAAGTCAATTTTCATTGGGCTCAGTGCACCTGTTGGGAGTTGGGCATTGAGAGCGAAATTTTGGTATCTCATTTCCCTGGAATATTCATGAGTTTTGATTTGCCTGGGCTATTAGATATCTGGTATTTTTTTGAAGCATGTTATGTTGGAATTGTCCAGCTTATCAAAAAAATGTTGGAATTGTCCAGCCAAATCTGCATTCTTTTTGAAGCACGAGTCATTAATATGCTGACATGGTTTTGGACAATATACTCCAGGTGGGGATGCTACAGGGGCGACAAGGGCAGCAGATGCAACAAAGTAATACTTTCTTTTCCTTTTTTCCCCAATGTTTATTTAAATCAATACGGCCAATGTGCTACCTAAGTTTTCACTTTAGAACACGGTTTTGACTTCTTTGGGTTTCATCTTATGTTGCAAAATTTTGTTTAGTCAATTGCACTTTCCCATTAGATATCATTCTTTGGAGATGGTTTTGATGTTCAAATTATTTAAAATGAGAGGTTGGCTTCTAGCAGTGACTCAGTTCTTAGGCTGGATTCTGCAATGTTGCAATGATGCTATGAAGCCTTGATTGGTTTGATTAGTTGGTCTTCGATATTTGGGTACTTAGGAATTGCCGTGTCTATCTGGTCATGGAATTTCTAAGATTTGTTGTTGCAGTATGTTATTTTGATTTTACATTCACTCCAAATAGTTTGTTTTTTAATTTTTGTTTTGGCATGTTCACCTTTTAGCAGGAAGGAGCTTCTGAGGGCTATCGATGTACGGCTTGTTGCGGTTAGGCAGGACTTGACCACCGCTTGTGCTCGTGCATCAGCTGCTGGTTTTAACCCCGATTCAGTCTCTGAACTGCAGTTTTTTGCAGATCAGTTCGGCGCACATCGCTTGAAGTAAGACCTCTATCTTCAACTTTATGTCTTGAGATCCCCCCCCCCCCCCCCCCTTCAAAAAAAAAATGGCCATGTGTGTGGCATCAAGTGAACCCATCTTTTCTTTTCCAACACAAAAGGAAAGAGAAACAAATTTTTTTAACTCAAAAAATCATACTTGCAAGCCAATGTGAAACACACCCTCCGCCAACTTGGCAGGATTTGATTTACATGACAAGTTTAAAAACTAAATCTCTTGCAAATTAAATCCTGATCCACACCGGCGGGCAAGTAGATGTACTCTTTTAACTTCTCTCCCTTGATTAAAATATCTCCACAACCTGCAGAAAGTGTACCGTGGAAGTTGGCTACTGTCATACCAATGTCAAGTGGTGAGGGCATTGGATAGCCACAACATATCTTATTCTAAAGGCATAAAATGAGACAGAAGTATATAACGTAAAATGGCTTTATTTACTGGGATCCTTCTACTCGTCTCACCATTTGGTCTTGGTTTTTATAGAGAGATCATTAGCAAGTTTGCCTGGTTTTTAATTTATCCATAAAATTCTGTCCATTGGGACTAGATTTTCTCTGATAACAGCACATAATTCCTTAGATTATCCTCACCTATTCTTTCCTCTTCACTGCGCCAACCAATGCGTTGTGCATTCGAAGGATTTTGAGACACTTTTCTACCCAATCAGTTTGCCTATGTGGTCAAACCAAGTGGAAACCTTGTTGTAGTTGTCTGTTTGTTTTTGGCAAGGAGTTTTACCTTATTCGTTGCATCGTCAACTAATTTTTGGTATAGACAGTCTCTTTTGAAACAGCTCATGTTTTGATGGTTTTTTGGATGCTAAGATGGTTTGTTATCATTTAACACGAGTCTGGTTTGGTTGTGTGCCTTTTGCATTGATTCCAAATGTATTTCTCATCAAATGGTCAAGATTTTTTAATGGTGGAAGTAGCTCTCATCGTTTTTTTTTTTTTTTTTTTTTTTTTTTTTTTTTTTTTTACCTATAAAAAAATGTGTTATTTTTCACAAGGTCATTATCATTTTGATGAGTTTGATAATGGACTTTTATCTTATGGAAGTGACAGTGTTGTTGCCCAAATTGAGGGTCTATGGCCCCGCCAAACAATCTTGAGAAATGGAAACTAACCATGCAACCTGAAAATATACCCGTTAAAATGGGCTGTCCTGACTGCGAATCAGATCTTTCAGATGGGCATAATGGGAAAGCATTGTGCAATTATATATATTTCAGGTCACTTTAATCTGCATGGGCTGTAGCTTTTGTTTTTGTTTTTAATGGTTGGTAAGTTAATGGGTGGTGCTTGGTCCACCACAAGTTTGCTGCACCATTTAGGTCCGGAAATCATCAGAATCAGATTTTGTTTTTTTTTTTTTTTAATTGAGGTAAGTGGGTCCATCCTTAAATTGACCAATCTCTGTCCTGCTGCTTTGCTCCTGTTCTTTATTTTGTTTGTGGGTTCATCAAGGTGTTTGTATGCACGAAAAACGTGGGAGTCTAATCCCATTTTGGGGTCCAACTTTGTATATGTGCCAAAAGTTACCACAGCTCACAAAACCCAATGTGGCATTGGGATTCCATTTTTTTTTTTTAAAAAAAAAGCCTTTGTCTGGGTCTTAATGGATTTTTCCATTTGATTCATGTTGGGCCCAATGGAAAAGGTGGTAAAAAAATGAAATAAGTAAAAATAGAATGAAAATATAGAAAATTGAAGGTAAAAATAGTGGAATGTATACGTGACGACTTTGCACCATATTCGTCCAAATGGACGGTGATTAAAATGACACAAATAAAAACTTAATAGTTCAATTTTTGTGCAGCGAAGCTTGCACCAAATTTATCTCACTGTACCAGAGAAGATCGGACCTACTCAACTCATGGAAGCCAAGTGTCGACGATCGAGCTGTCAGATCATCGATAGGGTCCGACATGTCAATCGATGATCCCATGGAAGACACAATTGGGTCCCACTACGAACACCACTCAGCCGGTCAAGACCAACTACAACAACGTATGTACCACCTTAACCAATCGCTAGCCTCCACTTGTCAACAGCCCAAGTCCCTCGCCACTAGTGCTGCCACCTTCCCCGCCCGACACGACCTCAACGAGAAAAGGGAACCTAGGGACGAACCGACCCAGCCAGAGCCCGATGCGCTGAACAAAAAGAAAGAGGAGGCTTTGACCGAGTCTTCTTCCATTGCAGCGAGTCAACCCGCCAGGCGGCTCAGCGTGCAGGACCGCATCAACCTCTTCGAGAACAAGCAGAAAGAGAATTCGGGTGGCAAACCCATCGTGGGGAAGCCTCTGGAGCTGCGGAGGCTCTCGTCCGATGTTTCGTCTGGGCCTACGGCAGCAGAGAAGGCTGTTTTGCGAAGATGGAGCGGTGTGAGCGACATGAGCATTGACTTGAGTGGGGAGAAGAAGGATGTAGAGAGCCCTTTGTGTACGCCATCGTATGCTTCTTCTGTTTCTCATTCGCAGGATAAGTCGATTAATATATTTTCTGGTGCATTAGATGATAAGGACCGGAAGGGTTTGAACAACACTCAGTGCTCGTCTAAGGTTGATTCAAAGTGTGGTTCTGATAGAGATGGTGATGTTGGTTTGAAAGATCAAATTGAAGTCCATGGCTTGGTTAGTGGGATTTTGGATAAAGAGGAAGAGGTGGGATCAAAGGTGCGGACAAATTGGAATGATCAAGCACGATCTCAAGACCAATTCGGGGCTCTTACTGGTAGAGCAGAGCCGGCTGGGGTGAATGACCTTGTGGTTTCCAAGGAGAAGTTAAAAGTTTCTTTGGCTCACGAAGAGAGTGTTGGTGGGGTTAAAGATCAAGTGGTTATTGAGGCTCAGCCGAGAGGCTTTTCTACCCGGACTGAGGTTGTTGGAAAGAAGAATCAGGTTGTAACTTTTGCAAACAAGGCAGGGGATGGCACATATGATGGTGGATTTGTCAATAGAGTGGAGGATTCTGAACTGGGAGATCAGGCGGTGACTCAGACACGTTCTAGGGGTTCTCAGAGTCATTTCCGCTCTTTTTCAGGACAGTTTGATGGTGGTAGTGGGCTAAAAATCAAGGAAACTCCATTGGCTCAGCCCAAAGGACTGGAGAGTGATCAGTTGGATCCTCAGCCCAAGTGGAGATCTTATACAGGAGAACTTGAGGAGATTGGTAAGAAAGAATTGCAGTCATTGGATAGAAGACAAACCAAAGTGGAAGATTCTGGAGTCCAGAGCATGAAGATTCAGAAACCAATTTCTTCTGGTCGTGAGCCGATTAAGAAGACTCAGGGTAGGAAGGATGAAATTGGTCTTGCTTATGAAAACAGCAATTTGGATTATCCTGGTAAAAAAGTTTCAGATACGAGAGAGAGTTTTTCTACAACTTCAACAATGCCATTGGAGAAAGATCAGAGAGTTAGGCAGTCTAAGGGAAATCAGGAGCTCAATGATGAACTGAAAATGAAGGCTAATGAGCTTGAAAAGCTTTTTGCAGAGCACAAGCTTCGGGTTCCTGGGGATCAGTCTCGTTCTGCACGGAGAAACAAGCTTGATGACAAACAGATGGAGCAGGCAGCAAGTTTGCAGTACAGAAAACCGGCAGCAGCTGAGATTACTCCTATGCAATTGCCGAACAAAAACTCAGTTATTGAGGGAGCTGGAAGTACCAATCAAATGGCAAAGTTCAATACTCCTAGTCCGCTGATGAAGGTGGTAGATAATCAGGATTTTGGCAATGCACTTGGGAAGAATTTTTCTGAAACTAGCATTACAGAAGATTCCAGAGGAAAATCCTATGGGAGGTACATGCAGAGAAGAGATGCTAAACTGAGGGAAGAATGGAATTCTAAAAGATCAGAAAAGGAAGCCAAGATGAAGACTATGCAGGATAACCTTGAGTGGAGCAGAGCTGAGATGAAGGCCAAGTTTTCTGCCTCTGCTGAGAAACAGGATTCATTTACTAGTGCTAGTCGGCGTGCAGAGAAACTCAGATCTTTCAATTTTCGATCAAATATGAAGAGGGAGCAGGTACTCTTATTGTAGTTATGTTTTTATGAAGTTAGTAACAAACCTGACTACCAGTAGAATTCTTTTTTACTGAATCTTTGGTATCCTAAAGCCATATTTTGATTCTTAATTTGTTCTCTTGACCAATCAGATAAGATTTTCCTTTTTTACAGCACCCAATAGATTCTTTTCAAAGTGAAGATGATGAGGACCTTTCTAAAGTTCCTGGGCAGAAACTTCATGGACAGGACAAAATTTTCAATGAGTCATCTGTTGGGGATGTTGCATCCAGAAGTGCTCAAACGAAGAAGCTTTTGCCTAACAAAAACTTGTCTTCGTCTACCCCCCGCACCACATCCAATTCAGTTCCACGGTCATCATCCAAAATTTCTAATACCAGTTCTGGGAAGCGAAGGATGCAATCCGAAAATCCTCTTGTGCAGTCAGTTCCGAACTTCTCGGATTTTAGGAAAGAAAACACAAAGCCTTCTTCTGGAGTCAGCAAAACAACCACCCGCCCACAGGCTAGAAACTTTGGCCGCAGCAAGAGTACCAATGAAGATGTACCAAATGCCAAGGAAGAGAAGCCACGTCGGTCCCAGACCTTGAGAAAAAGCTTTGGTAATCCAGTAGAGTTGAAGGATTTGTCCCCCTGAACTCTGACAACTCTGTTTTGGCTCCACTAAAATTTGATAGAGATCAGATTGAACATAGCTCGTATGAGAAATCTCCAAAGAATGCTGATTCAAAGCCTTTTCTCAGGAAGGGTAATGGCATAGGTCCTGGTGTTGGAGCTAGTTTTGCCAAGTTGAAGGCTTCAGTCCCATCTGAATGTTTGGAAAATGATGAAGAGTTTGAGGAATCAGTCTTTGAGGCAGAAGATTCAGTGGATATGGCCAAGGAGGAAGAAGAGGAAGAGCTTGAAACCATTCAGGTTAAAGATCATGCTGGCATGGATAATGGAAAAACAAGACTGAGCCAGGAATCTGACAATTCAACTAATTCTGAGTCTGAAATTGATGATTCCGTGAGATCTCTTTCTCAGGTGGATCCTACTTCTGTCGCTGAACTACCTGCTACTGAGCCTTCAACTTTCCATGGTGTGCGGTCCTTGCAGGATTCGCCAGGTGGAAGCCCTGTCTCATGGAACTCACGCTTGAATCATCCATTTTCATTTCCACACGAAACCTCTGATATTGATGCTTCTGTGGATTCTCCAATTGGGAGCCCTGCCTCCTGGAATTCACATAGTCTTACCCAATCTGAGGCTGATGCAGCTCGAATGCGAAAGAAATGGGGAACTGCTCAGAAGCCTATTGTTGTTGCTAATTCATCCCACAATCAGTCTCGTAAAGATGTGACGAAAGGGTTCAAAAGGTTGTTGAAATTTGGGAGGAAAAGTCGTGGGACTGAGAGTTTGGTTGACTGGATCTCTGCAACAACTTCAGAAGGAGATGATGATGCAGAAGATGGGCGGGATGCAGCCAATCGGTCCTCAGAAGACTTGAGGAAGTCAAGAATGGGATTCTCACAGGGTCATCCTTCTGATGACAGCTTCACTGAGAGTGAATTCAATGAACAGGGTAACCTATGTTCTTTTTTGTTGTTTCTCATTGTATTCTTTCGGGATTTTTTTGTTGATAACATGCCCGCTTATATGGTATTAAGTTTCAATTGGTACTCTGTTAAAAGATATTTGCCTCATGCAACTGCTTCCGACTTTGTGTTTATCGTCCATGTCTTGCAAATGATTAAGACTCTTTAGTTTCATTTTTCAGTTCAAGCCTTGCAAAGCTCTATCCCAGTACCTCCGTCAAACTTCAAACTGAGGGATGACCATATGTCTGGAAGCTCCTTAAAAGGTATGGTCAATCAGCACTAGTCTTGTTTTATACCATTTATTCTATCTTTCCTAGCAGTAATGTTATCAATGGGATAGGGCTGAAGAAATTGTTTCTGTTAGAGGTGACACGTGATCAGAATTATGTATCTGAAATGAAATCCTTCCATTTGATTGTCAAAAAAATTGCTGAGAATTTTCCTGACAATGATACTCTTTTAATCTTACAGCTTCAAGATCGTTTTTCTCGCTCTCAACTTTTCGAAGCAAGGGAAGTGATTCAAAGCTTAGATAAAATTACCTCTGAGAGGATTGGCCAGAGGCAGAGCAAATGTGTTGGGTTATCGGAAAGGGTAGGGTGTAAAGGATTATGAGATATGCACAAGCTTGAGGTAAGAACAATACGAATATTTGTAGATCTAGAATGGACTGTGTATACCTTCTTGGATTCATGAGGCCTTCCTCATGGTTTAGTTGGTGATATGATAGCGTGTTAAAATATTTTGTATATGTTACTGAAAGAAGAGTCACCTATTTTTTTGGTTATTTTCTTGTTGAAATTTTGTGAATGCTTGTAATCAATTTACGTCAGAGTTCTTTATGCCTTTGAATTCTGTTGGGAATGATAGGCACTTATAGTTGAAAGTGAACTAGAGTTGGAATATGAACGTTTTAACTAGTGATGATGTGTACTTTGATGTTTTGAGGATTGATTTTCGGTTGTCAATGCCTCCTCGATGCCTTGTGCATTATCTTCTGATTTGGAGTTAAGATCGAAAGCTGCCTAGTCTTGGTTGTTTTCGTCCTAGTGCCTCTGATTTCTACTATGCATCGCTTGCTTCTTGGCAACATAATAATTGTTCCTCTCACACTTAATGGGAACAGTAAATTGAAGGTGCAGTACTCGTAATCATGAATAGTATTAAGACTGGAATGAAGAAGGGAAAAATGATCCTTCAGTAGTATTGATTAATGAATACGTCTGTCTTTTATGTACAAAAGAATAAGCGGGAAAAATTTTAAACTAAACTAACTTTCAGTATATCTCCAATAAACTTAACTATATCTCTAATACCCCCCTAAAGTTGGAGCATGAATGTTGATGATGCCCAACTTGGAAAGTAAAGCAGAAAACAGAGGAAAGCCAAGTGGCTTTGTAAAACAATCAGCAAGTTGATGTTGGGAGGAAACATGAAATGGTCTTGAATCTTGTCACGAACAAAGTGACAATCGATCTCTATATATTTCGTACGTTCGTGAAAAAACAGGATTAGTGTCAATATGAATAGTAGTTTAGTTGTTATAGTACAATGCAGCAGCAGGAGAATGCGGTACAGTCATGAAGCAAAGAAAGAAGCCAAACTACTTCACAAGCAATAGTGGCCATGGCCCCTATACTCTGCCTCAACTGAGAATCTTGAAACCATTGGCTGTTTCTTTGATTTCCATGATATAAAAGAGCTACCAAGAAATATACAAATACTAGTAATAGATCTTCTTGTGTCTTTACATCCAGCTCAATCTGAGTCGGCAAAAGCAATTAAATGGAGAGATGAATTAAAAGGAAAATACAATCCTTGGCCAGGTGAAGCTTTGATGGACTATAGCACTATGTAAGCAGCTTGTAAGTGAGGCTGTAGAATCCATGCTTTGACTGAGTATATGAACAACAAAGTTAATATCCGGTCTGGTTATGGTAAGATAAAGTAGTCTACCCACCAGAGGTCTATAAGTTGTGGGATCATCTACAAGAAGCCCATCAAATCGAGAAAGTTTGATATTTTGTTCCACGGGAGTCTTAACAGGTTTGGAATCAAATAGCCACTATCTGAGAAATTCCAGTATTATTTCGAGCAACCTCTAGTCCCAAAATGTATTTTAAAGATCCAAGATCCTTAAGTTTAAACTTTTGTAATGAGAATGTCATCAATATATACTAACAAAGCAATGAAAGTAGAACCTTGAGATTGAGTAAAAAGAGAGTAATTGACATTTGACTATATAAAACCATGTTCAAGGATGGCAGAAGAGAATTTAACAAACAGTTAGCGTGAAGGCTGTTTTAAGCCATATTGAGCCGATACACTCTATTGTCACCTTTATCACCAAAGCCTGGAGGTAATGACATATAGACTTCTTCTAACAAGTCTCCATGAAAAAATACATTATTGACATCTAATTGAATTAGATGCCAACCTTTAATTGCTGCTATAATTAGAAGACACTTAAACGTAACCATCTTAGCAACTAGAACAGAAAGTGTCAAAGTAATCAATACATTTATGTTGTGTAAAACCCTTGGCAACCAATTGTGTCTTATACCTCTCAAGGGTACCATTAGACCTAAGCTTCACTTTATAGACCCATTTGCATCCAATTAGACTTTTTCTAGTGGAAGAGTAGTCAAAGTCCAAGTATTGTTATTTTCCAAAACCGCAATTTCCTCAGCCATAACAGTTCTCCAATAAGGAAACTAAACAACTTGATGATAATATTGAGGTTCAAAAGTGATAGAGAAGGCTAAGGCAAAAGTTTTGTGGTTAGGAGACAAATGAGAATATGAGAGTGAATGAGAAATATGGTACTGCTTACCTGATAAAGGACCAGAAAAATCAATTGGAGATGAAGAAGAGTAAGCATGTGAAGAGCAGCAGATTGAACATTGGGAATTAAAACTGATCCTATTTCACGTTGACGTTCTTCTTGAAGAACAAGGAAAAAAAATTTTGTTAGTGGGAGGAAGTGGTTCAATGAGAAGGATATGTCCACTAACATGAGAGTAGGAGTCATTTAGCCCCATCAATAAACGCATCACATACTTCTGTTGTTGCAGATCTATCAAGGTGCGCAAGCCTCCACATGAACAAACAAGTAATGACCTATAATTCATCAACTCATTCCATAGAACTTTCATTTGAGTGAAGTCAACACTTATAGAGAGACCATCATGTGTGAGAGAAGCAATAGCTTTTTGTAACTGAAAAATTCAAGGTCCATTACCTTGAGAAAATCTCTCTCTAAGGTCAGACCACATCTCCAAGATAGAATCAACATAGATGACGCTGACAACAATCTCTTTAGAAAGAGAATTAAGGATCCAAGACAAGGCCATGTTATTACATCTGGTCCAAGAGGAGAACAAAGATGTATAAGAAGGTGGAGAAATAGAACCATCAACAAAACCAACCTTGTTCTTGGCAGTCAAGGCCATGAGCATGGATCTATACCATGTGTGATAGTTGTCACCCGTAAGAACTTGAGTAACAAGTAGGGTTCCTGGACTACCTCCATGGTGAAGATTAGTAAGGACTGGAAGCATCCTCAGGAAGTGTCGAAGAAGAAACAGAGGAGAGGAGGAAGAAGACATTTTAGTGTAGACTGGAATGAAGAAGAGAAAAATGATCATTCAGGAGTATTGATTAATGAATACATTTGTCTTTTATATACAAAAGAATAAGCAGGAAAAATAATTTTAAGCTAAACTAAATAAATGAAGTATATCTCCAATTAAACTAAACTATATCTCTAATAAATAGAAGTGTAGCATTACAAATTGCAATTCTTATAAAAAAATAAAAATAAAAATAAAAATGAAACTAACAGGAGACTGATCACCTCGATTCTGATAGGGCTGCTCTGTGTATTTGTGCTTGCAAGTTGCAAGAAAGAGGATCCAAGCTGGGGAGCAAGAGCACATGCGAAATGCTCAGCTCTTGGATCTGATATTATCTAGCATGTGCCCTGCTTCTCCAGCATGGCTCAACCTCTCCCCATCTCCCTTTCCTTCCGTTTTAATCCTATGAGAATTGGCAAAAAGGCTTCGACCATCTGCAGAAGGCTTGATTGGTAGATTTTAAACAAGATTAACAATGATCGAATGATATGGGATACACGTGAGCAATTAATTACAAAAGGCTTTCGGGTGGTTGTTGATCTTGTGGTTAACTGATGAACTAAGAATTTATAAAGTTTTTTCTTCAAGAAGAAAATAAACGCATGTTGTACCAAACAAACTTTGGTGAAGTGACCGTTGAAGTTTGGCTGCCAAAATAGCAAAGCATTAAAAATTCCAGGGAAATGTGAAGCCTACCAATGCATGCATAGAGTATGAAATGAACCCCATGTTCTTTTAGTACTTAATCGGACCGCACCGGTTCATATACGTATTTTAGTTTTTTTGTATAATTTTTATATATAAATAACTATATAAATCATTATAATATTAATAATTATATTAATACTATATCATTATATAATCCACTGTATATCACTATATCACTATAGTATAGTTATACTAAGTTATTAACTATATAATCCACTAATACTATACTAAAACCGAATCAAACCAAACCGGAATCGGTAAAACTGTAAGTACTGGTTTAAGAGTGTAACTGATGTGGTATTGCTTTTTCAAAGCATAAAACCGGTGTATACCGGTTCAGTTCTAAAAAATGTCTAAAATCAAACCAAACTGAACTGATTATACCTCTACAGTATACCATCAATGTTCACAACAGTGTTAATTATATTGAACACAATCTCGAAGTTGGCCGCCTCCCGCAATCACTACTGTATGAAACATTCTCTTTTCGAGAATTCCCCCAATCACGTACACATTGCCCGTAACACTTTGAACTTCTATGGCCTTCTCACTCCTCTTGTACCAACTTTGTTCGCAAAATTAAAAATGGATGCATAAAGTAGTAGCCTCGGACCATGCAGACCACCTACCATGGCCAAGTAGGAGATGTAGACAAACCACACTCATCGTCCCATCTGAATAGGTAATTTTTTAAGCCTAACATGTAGAATCGTCTTCCAAGAAAAAACCTTATTAGTCTAAATTGTTTATTTCTTCCCAGCAAGAGATTAATTAATAATGTTAAACACCAGATTATTGGGAAAAATGAATTTTCTCCGGGTGCGTGCTTTTGCAGGGAGAAAATGAACTAGGAAAAAAAATGGTTCTTGGGAAAAAAAGGTGAATGCTAGTAGAAGTCGTTTATAGGAAACAAAACCTGCTAATAATCGATTCGCAGGGGAAAATGTCGTACAATTAACCGCCAGCATATCTACATAATGGTCATTGAATCAGTACAATTATCTACCATATGTCATTCTCTCAGGCACCTTCCAAAAATAGAAGAAGGCTGTAACCCTGGGCTCAAATTTCTCCCTAAAGCTTAAGAAAACTAGCCCAAGTATAAACCGCTTTGAGACAACTCCAACTATATACCAAGCCTATCAACTTTCTCTGAAAGTAAGATTCAACCGGCCGGATTGGATATTTGTTTCCTCCAGCAAATGTTTCGGTGCAGTGTTTGGGTGAATGGCTGTAACACCATGAAAAATATGCCTAGATTTCCCACCAAATATAAGAACATCTCCCGATTCCAACAAAACCTTCTCTGCATTACCAACGTCCCTCTGATCGCCATATAAGAAGTCTGCCGAGTCACCAATGGAAAAAGAGACCACAGGTAAGCCGTTATGCAGACTTTCTTCACTTTCATCACGATCCTGCATGGAAACAGAGTCATTAGTGTCATAGAAAACAGTTGAAGGTGCATCTGGAATTGAGGGAGGTTCAAGTTTTGGTAATACAAACATGAAAGAAAACGAAATCCAAGAACGGCAATTGCGATAGATAAATACATAAATTTCAAATAATATGGGTAAGAAGGTTCATAACAAACCTGATGGAGACCCAACCGGCCATTTTCTGAGTAAAAGTTTACAATACAAATGTTAGGCGACATCCGGGGAAGTATGTTTTCTACATTGCTTGCTTTAGAATTATTCCAAATGACAGAATGGGAATCATTGATCGCTTTTTCAACCAACTCAGAGAATTCAGCAGGTATAAGGGGTGGTTTAGTGCCATCAAATGGCCGGTGGTCTTCATATTTCCTTGTCTCAGGATCCCAATTCTTACCAAGGCACATCATCTTCAAATGCAGTTTTGCTCCATCACGGTAACCTGGTTGGTAGAAACCTCCAGGACCCAGACCAAGGTCTCGGCATATTTTTACTATTTTGACCTGATCAGAGGAGGAGATGTGACTCTTTAAAAGAACCATTCCAGACCTCAGCACAGTGCCAGTTTGCCCTTCCATGGAGCGCTTGATTTCATTCCGCCTGTTTCTATTCTTTACAAGTAAAGGTGGTTTGAGCACAACAGAAGTACTTGCTCTGGGTGGGCAGATATCGAAAGCGTGAAGAGCTGCAGAGTGTTCGGAATACTCTGAATTATCACAGCCTGATGGACTTTTTGGAAACTTCCTTGGGGAAGGCCCATCTTTTTTAGCAGATTTGTAGGGCAGCTGAGCCTCACTCTGCTGGCCTGAAATTCTCAAGTTGGACAGTTCATCATGTGATTTTATACCATCAGCGGTTTCGCAACCCAACATTTGCCCAGACTGAATTCTCCAGGCAACAGAGTCCTCAGAACCTGAATGCACTGATTCTGAAGTAACCAAGAACTTTGATTGGTTTGATCTACTTCCCACACCAGCTGGTGAATTTAGTCCTTGCCAAGATTTTCTAACATTAGAGAAATCATCTTCCAAACCATGTGAAAGGCGCTCTTGCTTATATGTGTTACCTAATTTTTGTCTAAGCGGAGAGTACTTTGGAATACAATCCTCTGGCATCCGCTGAAAATCTTTCTTTTTGCTTGTGCAAAATCCAGCTTCACCACCAAAAGAGTTCTCAAAAGCTCGGTCTGCTACAAACTGCAGTTTGTGTAATACAATATTTTAACAAACCAAAAGTCGTTCATAAGATCCGGTAAAATATATCGGAACAAGCTTATCAAGACGAACTAAATTTTATAACTCCATCTTCTGGTCACTGTTCTATATAAACCACAAGCCAAAAGATAGTGAAGAACTCCAAGCGCATATCTTCAGTACTTAAATTTCATACAACTTACAATCACTAAATCGACACTGCCTTTTCCAAATCCATTCACAAAATTTCCAAATGATTTCCACTCTTATCCAATGGATTATGAAAACCCAGATCTCAAATTTGCAACTTTATCCCTAAAGAGAAAAAATATTTATACTCATAGAATTCGTAAGCCCCGCACTCATTTTGAAAAATTGAATATATAGGAGATCTAAATGAAAAAATTAATTTTTTTTAATGATAGACCCACTCTTTTTCAAGAGAAATGACTGTATCCAACATTATTCATTCATCCGTAAATATGTTAAGCTTACCATCATAATTAAAAAATTAGCCGCTAAATTTACATTTATAATGTAGATACCCATCAAACGAATAAAAGCTATGTGTTATTATAGCACTTTAAGAAATTCACAAAGATCTCTATCTTTGTCGAACTAAATGTCATTCGTCAGAGAAACTCGCAAAGAAATTAGAAGGGACAAAAAGACACATATTTCACTAAGAACACGAAAGGGGTACGGTGAAATTACAGGGCTGTTCCGACGCGTGGAATTACCGGCCCCGCTGGGATCTGAGGAGGCTCTGGTGTTCCTAGCTCCGCCGCCGCCACGGCCAAGATCGCGACTCATATTGGCTCCTGGGTCGGGAAGCAGGGGATAAATTTGTGTATAAATTGTGGTAGACGGAGGTGAAGGAAACGAAAGTGTCAGACTTTGATGTGAACTCGGATGGGCGAAGATATAAACCAAGAGATTAGAGAGTGATGGATTGGAGCGATGGGGAGGATTTGCGGTGAGGGGGCTTTAAAGGAGAAGGAAGAAGCCGAGGAGTTCGAAACTATTCGTCTTCTCCGAGGCATGCAGGGCAGGGGACATGCATTTTGAGTATTTTTTTCGTAGCATTTTCCTTTTAAAATATATATGAACTTTAGTTGAAAAATCTTATTCACGACCTAGCGTGGAGAATGCACAGAGCAATGATATGATATAATTTAATTTATAAAAAGAAAATTATTTATAAATCGGTATAGATAATATATTTAATAAAATACTTATAGGATATAATTGATTTGGTATATAGATATTAAAATTTATCCTATAAATCAAATCTAAACATTTAAATATTGCACATATTCTACTCTACACACTAGTTTGAGAGTACAATAATTCTTAATTTGTAAAAAAAATTTATAAATTTAAATTTTATAAATCAACTATTTCTATATTAACAGTGTGAATATGTATTCTTTTTATGTTAATATAATGATTCTTTTCTCAATACGTTCAATAGGAACTGTTGAAAATGTGTTTCACAGCCAACTAATCACGACCTCAAACCTCAACAAGGAAAAATTGTGGCTTGGTGTGCCTAGATATCTTTAATGCCTAAGTTAGAAATATGAATGTATTGTTCAGCAAGAGGGGTTTGAACTCGTACCTTGGATTGCAAGTGTTGGTCCCTTAATAGAGAGGTAGACTATTGCTGATAAGGATAGTTTATTTCTCCCAAATCTCAGATTCTGATCGCCATATTTTCAGGATATGGTCGCATAAGGTAATAGTTGACATATCGAGAATTAACACTCCAAATATCTTGTTGTTTTCTTAAAGGTAAGGAACATTAATTACTATAGTAATCTTATCTGAGAGTGATTTGATCCCGTGGTAAACGAGCATACGATGTTCTTGCAGATTTCTAGACCTAATGGGACTGTTAGAGCACTAGCATTGGTTTCTCTATATGCATCTTCAAAATCACATCTTTTGAATATTGATTTTCCATATCAAGAAAAATTCTTACATTGGATTATGTATCTTTGAACTAAATAATAATAAAATTTTTTTATTTTTTTCTTAAAATTATTATTTTTATATATTTACAATTAGCACCATGTGCTCAAAAATACAAATTTCATATATCTAAATATTACCAATTTCAAATATCAAAGTGACCAATTTTATCAATAAATATTAATATGTACTAAAAAACACTTTGTATCATTAACTTAATACAAATTTTACAAAGTTGATTTTAATGGGTAGGGAAAAGAAAAAAAAGTAAAATAATACTTGGAGAGTGAATAGTATTTCTTCAAATTTGAAGAAATACTATTCATAACTATGCAAAATTTTAAAGATGCATAATCTAATATAGATCAATTTAGAGAGATATTATGCAAATATAAAGATGATAAGCCATTGTCAGTGCTCACGAGCCTTTTATTTTGTATCATGGAGCCGTCTAATAGAGGTTCAAGTCACTCTAGGAATCTTTATAATTATATATAAAGATAATATCTTTATATTTAGGCCTTGTTTGTTTTTGTAGATAAGATGAATTGAGATAAAAATTGAAAGTTGAATAAAATATTGTTAGAATATATATTTTTAATATTATTTTTATTTTTAGATTTAAAAAAGTTGAATTGTTTATTTTATTTTATGTGAAAATTTAAAAAAATTACAGTGAGATGAAAAATTTTGTACTGAGGCCTTAAGTTTGATAACTTCTTTGGTTTTGGCGATGACAACTTATTGATATTTTTTTCGTGCTATTCATTTGGAATTAAGAGTAATGCTAGTATAAATGGGACTGGATTATAAATTTAGTTAACTTTATTTTTAAATTTTTTTAAAATTATAATAATATCTTTATTAAAATGATATTTTTTTTATTTAATGAAAGATTTGCATATGTAATTTTTATTTGAGGACTGCAAATAAAATTTTTCTGAAATTAAATATTGAAAAAATTGTGAAGTATTTAAACAAGGTATCTTCATGCATTAGGTGAGTCAGACAGGCTGCACTATTACGGCAGTGTTTGTTGTACGGTTGAAATAATACCGTTCTTCCTAACTGCTCAAAGGTACAATACTAAGATGCAATCCCTCTCTTTTCTGTCCTTCAAATCCCACGTCCTATTTAGCTTAGCCTTTTTCTCGCTCAGATTCGGAGCATCTCATCGCTGTCCCTCAGATCTTTCACATCAAAGCAAAGTCCAAATGCAATAACCAGGTACGTCATATACATAGAAATATTATGTGCTGGTTATTTATTGAAGTTTATTAGTCTGATTTCTCGGATACGAATTCGACACTAACGTTGCATTTCATGTTCATTTTTTAACAAATTTATCAATTCGGTTTTAGTGGGTACCTCTCTGAACGAGTAAAGATGTGATTTCAGCGGTTCATGGGGCTTACTTTGCTGCCTTGTAATAGATCGTTGGAGATCTTGATGAAAATGGGAATGCTCATCGTTTTGAAATCACGTATTCGTAGTTAAACTCAGAGACGTGAAGAAGAGTAAGAATTGGGTCACTTTTGGGATCTCTTATTTTAGTTATTGAATGCAACAAATGCCTTTTTTTTTTTTCCTAATGGTTCTCAACAAATGCCTCTCCCCATGTCTAGCACAACAAAATGACCAGGATGAAGCTCTGATGAAACTATCGAAAATCGATAATTATTTTAATGTTGGTCCTGCCTTTTGATAGAAGGCTTCCGCCTAAATCCTTATCCTGTGATCCTCAGAAGAACCAATTTTTGATTCTTTGGTTTCTTTCCCGTCAAAATGGGAGTCGCATTATGGGAATCCGAGATTTGAATCTGAATTGCGGGGTTGTGGTGGCAGACCTGATTGTCAATACTGAATGTAAATCTTAAATGGCATTGGGGACACTAGTTATTTGACAAAATTTGCAGGGCTGGAGGGTTGCTTGGTAATCTTTATAAGCAAATATTTTGGACATAGCGAAGTGAATCCTTGTTGTTGGAAAGGATTAAAGGGCATCATGGGAAATTGGAAAGAGAAAAATGAGTTCTTGGATTATAAAAATTTAGCTGTTCATTTTGATCTTAAGCTGATTTGTGAAGTTGTATGTTAGAATTTATTTTTGATGAGGCCTGGCTTCGCATGATCTCACGAATCAGGGGTTAAATGGCTAACATACTGGAGTCGGTTCTCATTTTTTTGTACAGCTGAGAAGTTGTGAACTGAAGATGGTGAAGTTGACGATGATTGCCCGTGTTACTGATGGTCTTCCACTAGCAGAGGGACTGGATGATGACCGCAATTTAAAAGACGCTGAATTCTACAAACAGCAAGTCAAGGCTCTGTTTAAAAATCTCTCAAGAGGTCAGAATGAGCCTTCAAGGATGTCAATTGAAACCGGCCCTTATATTTTCCAGTATCCTAACGAAGTTTTCATTTCATTACATTTTTTTTTTTTTTTTTTTTAATGACGGGGGAATCACTCCACGGCAGAGCCTTTAGGACTCATCCATGGAACCTAAACTCCCAATGAGACTCACACAACAACCCACCGCCATGGCCTCCCACTTTAAATCACAGTTTGGGCTACCCTCGGGTGGGTATTCCATTACATTATTTCTTTTTATCTTTTTATATATTATTACTGAGGTTTTTCTCTGTCATATGCTGCTAGTCAACTTGGGTTGCATCCCGTTGCCTTTTTATTTCTCAAAAAAGTATGCATGGTGCTCTGTTAATTTGCTTCATTATTTTTCCAATGTTACGTACGAGGAAAAAGTGAATTATGGTATTGTGTCTGGTGTAGTCCAAATTATGCAGTAATAGCTGCTCTAGAGGACTCAGGCAAGTCAACTACTTAGCCTTGATCCCAAATAAATTTGGGGTAGGCTTCAAACACAATGCGAAATTATGGAGACATAGTAAGACTCATTGATGAGTTTGTGATATTAAGTTCCATGTAGATGTAGTTGTCAGTTAAATAACTGTGTCCTATTTAGCATATATGAGATGTCATGGGTATGGCAGCCTTTGTATGGAACTTACATTCTACGTCAGTTGCAAATGAGAATATTCTCCATTAAAGTATTGATTTTTCTCTGAATGCGGGAATGATCTTAACGTTGCCTTAACCCAAGTTCTTAGCTATATTATTGAAGGACGCGTTTGTTACTTGACAATGTGCGACCGTGCTTATCCTAAGAAACTTGCCTTTCAATACCTTGAAGACCTCAAGAACGAATTTGAGCATGTCAACGGGGCTCAAATTGAAACTGCTGCCAGACCATATGCTTTCATCAAATTTGGTAGGGGCTCACTTTTTCTATGTAATTGTTTTATGTCCTTTGTATTCTGACAGCATTTTTCTGGTACTTCTTCTGATGGATTTTATTTCCCCATTTCTTTTTATGTTTAAAAGATACCTTCATACAGAAAACGAAGAAATTGTATCAGGACACCCGTACCCAGCGGAATATAGCAAAGTTGAATGATGAACTCTATGAAGTGCACCAAATAATGACTCGCAATGTTCAGGAAGTTCTTGGTGTTGGTGAAAAGTTGGACCGTAAGATGTTCACCTTCCCCCCCCCCCCCTGGAAATACCTTCATTGTCATATTGTTTTTTTCTGATTTTTGTTTGAAGCTATGTAAGTTGGAGCTTTTGAGCTCGCCAATGGCCTTACCCAGGCCCCTGGTGTCACCAATGGACCCACCACTGACAGCTGTGAGAACCACTTTGAGCTCCTCGGCGACTTAGAAAGAGCTGTCGTGCTCGTCCAAGTCACAGACAGTGCCGATGGCCTCTTCCAGGCCTCTGGCTAATTTTTTGGGCTCGCCTCCGACCTCAGATGTGACGAAAATTTGCATGGAGGCTTCGACCTCCACCGGGCTGCCTTGGGATGTGGGTTCAGACATCCCCTCGCACACTTATGGTCCCTCTCAACTCTCAGATGTTCTCATTAGGGCTCAAGGATTGCCTATTTCTTCCAATGTTTTGGAGACCCCTTCAATGGTTCTGTGTACTGTGGAAGAAGGGGATGATGAGTCTTCGATTGAAGGGACTCTCTCAGATGATGAGTCTTCACACGGATCTACAGCTAGTTTGTAAGGAGAATGGAGATGACACGGATCTGGGGATCCTGGAGATGTTCCTAGTCCTCTATGCTCACTGCCACCAGTGCCTTCAAGGGCGGGATTACAACCTGATTGGGTATTACAAAAGGTTGATTTTCTTCGACACTGCCTTGGGATTTCATGTGAAGGTTATGAGGAACAGTTTAAAGCCCTCATCATTGCCATAAAAGCAGGACAGCCACAGCTTGCTAAATTCGTCGCTAAAAAAGATAGGGAGCTCAAGAGGCTTGCTTGCTCCATTAACTATGATGCAAGAGAAGGAAGCGCGAGCAAGGGAAGACACAATGATAGGGTGAACCTTGATGGTCCATGAAGCCCAAGATCCTCTCATGGAATGTTCGGGGCTTGAATGATCCAAGTAAGTGCCTAAGAATAAAGAACTTATTTCGGGAATGGAAGCCAGATGTGATCTGTTTGCAGGAGACTAAGTTGAAGTATATAGATAGGCAATTAATAAGAAGCTTGTGGAATTGTCCTTCCGTGGGATAGACCACCCTTGTCTCTAAGGGTGCTTCAGGGGGCATATTAGTGTTGTGGGATAAAAGAGTAGTCAATTTGGTGGAGGATTTCGTTGGTGCATTTTCGGTAGCTTGCTCTTTCTCAAATGTAGATGATGATTTTGTTTGGGGGTTCTTACGTGTTTACAGGCCAAATCTTGACAATAAAAGACAACTTCTGTGGGACGAAATAACTGGTTTGTGTAGTTGGTGGGATATCCCGTGGTGTATTGGAGGCGATTTCAATGTCACTCGGTTTCCGAGTGAAAGATCAGGGGATTCCAACATGGGCTCAGCCATGGCTGATTTTTCAGCACTTATTTTTGAGTTGGAACTGGTTGATCTTCCTTTGGCGGGAGGAGATTTCACTTGGTCTAACGGGAGGGCTTGGTCTAGGTTGGACAGGTTCATTGTCTCTTCCTCCTGGGAGGCCCACTTCCCCAACCTTTGCCAAAAAAGGCTTTCTAGACTTTGCTTTGATCATTTCCCCCTCTTATTAGACTGTGGGGGTCTTCACGGGGGACGGAGATATTTTAAATTCGAGAACATGTGGTTAAAGGTTGATGGGTTCTCGGAGAAAGTTAGATCATGGTGGAACTCCTATCAACTCACGGGCACCCCTAGTTTCATTTTGGCTAGGAAACTAAAAGTTTTGAAAAATGATCTAAGGAAATGGAATCTGGAAGTCTTTGGGAATATTAATGACCAGCGATTTACTCTCTCTCAAGAGCTGCAGCATTTTGATGTGAAAGAAGTGGGGGGGACTCTTTCGGAGAATGAAAAAGTAAGGAAAATGGTAGTAGTAGCTGAGCTGGAAAAAATCACCCTTATGGAGGAGATCTCATGGAGACAAAAATCTCGAGCCCTTTGGTTGAAGGAGGGGAACAGGTGTACAAAGTTTTTCCATAGAGTCGCTAATTCTCATCGTAGAAACAACGCCATTGAGGTCCTACATTCGGAAGGCAGGGTTTTGACGGACAGCGTTGAGATAAAAAATCACATTGTTCATTTTTATGACAAGCTTTTATCGGAGCAATATCAATGGAGACCCAAGGTAAACGGACTAGATTTTGATTCAATGGATCAAGCAAGTGCAACTTGGTTGGAGAGGTCCTTTGAGGAGGACGAGGTACTTAGCGAGATGGCTAAAGATAAAGCTCCGGGCCCCGATGACTTTACAATGGCTTTCTTCCAAAGTTGTTGGAACATTATTAAAGAGGATCTTATGAAAGTTTTTCTTGAATTTCACACTTTCATGAAATTTGAGAGAAGCCTAAACGCCTTCATCGCCCTTATCCCGAAAAGGGCAAGGTCGGTGGAGGTACACGATTTCCGGCCCATAAGTTTGGTGAGTGGGGTCTATAAGATCATATCAAAAGTTCTTGCGAAGCGACTAAGTGAAGTTAAGGGGAAGATCATCTCAAAGTCACAAAGTGCGTTCGTTAAAGGAAGACAAATTTTAGACTCTGTTCTTATTACTAATGAATGCTTGGAGTCTAGAGTTAGAAGCGGCACCCCAGGCCTCTTGTGTAAATTGGATATAGAGAAAGCATTTGATCATGTCAATTGGGATTTCTTGTTCTACATCTTGGCAGGCACGGTTTCGGGGAAAGATGGTGTCAGTGGATAAAACATTGCATCACAACCGTTAGTTTCTCCACTTTGATCAATGGTACCCCGAAGGTTTCTTTCGCAGCTCTAGGGGTTTGCGACAAGGGGACCCTTTATCTCCTTTGTTATTCATTATAGTGATGGATGTATTGAGTAGAATGTTGGAAGGGGTGGTGGATAGGGGTTTCATCTCGGGCTTCTCGGTGGGTAGTTCCTGGAATGAAAGATCATCAGTCGCACATCTCCTTTTCGCCGATGATACGTTGATTATATGTGACTCAGACCCCGATCAAATTCACTCCTTGAGAGCCCTCCTTCTGTGTTTTGAAGCTGTCTCAGGCCTTAAAGTGAACTTATCAAAGTCCGAGCTAGTTTCAGTTGGCTTGGTTAACAATCTAAGTGAAGTGGCTGCCATCTTGGGCTGCAAGGTGTCACTCTTGCCTATGAAGTATCTGGGACTTCCTTTGGGGGCCCCCCACAAATCTAAGGCAATGTGGGATGGGATTGTTGAGAAAATTGAATGCAAACTGGCGGGTTGGAAGAGAATTTACTTGTCTAAAGGCGGCCGAATCACGCTTATTAAGAGCACACTTTCTAATCTTCCAACATACTTTTTATCTTTGTTCCCTTTACCTGCAGGGTTGGCAAATAGACTGGAAAAGATCTTCCGTGATTTCTTGTAGGGAGGGCTAGAAGATGAGAGGAAATTTCATTTGATTAAATGGGATAAAGTTTGCACCCCTTTGTCTTGCAGTGGATTGGGGATTAGAAAATTGAGAATCTTCAACAAGGCTCTACTTGGAAAGTGCCTATGGCGGTATCATAAGGAAGGGGACGCTCTTTGGAGAAGCATCATCAACATTAAATATGGGAGTATTTGGGGAGATTGGTGCTCTAATGCAGTAAGAGGGGCCTATGGGGTGGGTGTTTGGAAATTCATTCGAAACGGATGGGAAGACCCACTCGGTAATTTCAGATTTGAGGTGGGAAGGGGCACGCGCATCAGATTTTGGCACTGGTGTGGCGATGTGGCCTTGGAAAATGCTTTCCCCTCGCTTTATAGGATTGCGTCAGACAAGGATGCTTCTGTGGCTGATAATATGAGCATCTCCGCAAATTCTATTCATTGGTCAGTGAGTTTTTCTAGAGCTGTACAGGACAGGGAGGTGAACGACATTGTTGATTTCTACAATGTTTTATATGCGTTGAAGGTACAAGCAGATAGGGAAGACGGACTAATATGGACACTCACCGGGAACAAGAAATTTTCAGTCCGCTCTTATTACAAGTTTTTTACGGTTCATCCCACCAATGCATTTCCTTGGAAGAGCATTTGGAGGAGCAATGCACCCCTTAAAGTTGCCTTTTTTGACTGGTTGGCATCCCATGGGAAGATATTGACTATAGATAAACTGAAAAAGCGAGGCCTTTACTTAACCGATTGGTGCTTTATGTACAAACACAGCAGCGAATCAGCAAACCATCTACTTCTCCACTGCGAAGTAGTCAAGGCTTTATGGGACGACATTTTCACTAGGCTTGGTATTGCATGGGTGATGCCCAGGAGGGTCTTGGATTTATTGCCATGTTGGAGAGGGATTAGGGGCAATTGTCACATTGCAGCTGTTTGGAAGATGGTACCTCTATGTTTAATGTGGTGCACATGGAATGAAAGAAATGGTCGATGTTTTGAAAACAGGGAACGCTCTCTGGATAGTTTTAGGGCCTTTTTCTATCACACTTTGTTGCTTTGGGCTTCTTCTATTGTATTGAATGGGAGGAATTTTAATGACTTTTACGCTACTTTCTATAGCGCGTAGTTTGTAATTAGGTGTTTTCTTGTACACTTCCCGTGTACTTGGGCATTGCTATTTTACTAGGGGTGTCAAATCGTGTTAACGGGTCGTGTTCGTGTCGTGTCAAGATATGTATATTATACTATATAGGTCAACCCTAACCCGACCCGTTAAGCTTATCGTGTCAAAATCTCAAACCCTAACACGACCCATTAACATAACAGGTCGTGTCGTGTCGTGTCGTGTCAACCTGTTTTGACCCGTTTATGTAAATGGATTGAAATAGACCCAAAATTAACTCATTTTATCTAGTTAAGTTTAGCATAATTTTATATAAATATTAAAATCACAATATCTATAAAAAATATAAAACTAACTACAAGTCCAAAATTACAATCCAAACAATAAAAATATCGAAATTAAAATCCCAACAATTTTATTTTTTAGGTATAAAGGTATAATTGTAACTTTAACTTTCTTAACGGGTCATAACAGGTTATAACGGGTCATAACGGGTTAACCCGTTATCAACCCGTTAAGCTATCGTGTCTTAACGGGTCAACCTGTTTTGACCCGAATCCGTTAAGGGTAAACCCTAACCCGCTTTTATCGTGTCGTGTTCGTGTTGGGTTAACGGGTCGTGTCACATATTGCCACCCCTACTTTTTACGTGGATTAATACAATTTCTTACTTATAAAAAAAAAAACATAATGCATGGGAATCATGAAGCTAAGGATTGTTACATTCGGTAATACATGTCTATGATCGATTGGTTGGTTTAGTCAACAGGTCTGCATTTCTTTGCACACACATGTTCGTGGTAACATCACTCAATGTCTTGAAGTGCTCGTATGCATGTGCTTGTAAACGCCTGCACGTTGTTTTGTTGATGGATGGTTGTATTTAGACTCAAAACAAGAAGATATTATGGGTATGTTCAACATGTTCAAAACAAGAGCAATTGACATCTATACAGCTGTAAAGGGATCGTTCCTTGCCATACTAGAAACCTCATCATATGGCATGAGGAGGGCCAAGAGCCAAGCCAGACTAGCTTTAAAAATATAGAAAGGTGGGTATGTGGGTTAACAAGCTATGACATCTATACAGCTGTAAAGGGATCGTTCCTTGCCATACTAGAAACCTCATCATATGGCATGAGGAGGGCCAAGAGCCAAGCCAGACTAGCTTTAAAAATATAGAAAGGTGGGTATGTGGGTTAACAAGCTATGATAAAAATTTGGTGTTTGCTATTGTCTTTGAAGAGACCTCTATGCAGTATATTTGCACTCGATTGAATCACCTCTTGAATGTGAAGTTATGTTTGTGAAATCAAATTATATATGGTGTCAGCACAAAACTGTAGTTGCACTCCTCTCTCTCTCTCCTCTCTCTCTCTCTCTCTCTCTCTCTCTATATATATATATAGATATGTATCCCTTTTTTCAAGTCACATGTTTCTCTAGATTTCATCTAAAAGAACAAAAGATTATTTCGTAATTTTGTAACACCCCAATGGAAGGCCCAAACCACATGGCCTATACTCCACGACTAGTCAATGATACAATTGAAGTTTCATTAGAACCTTATAAAAAGTAAGAACTTCTCCAATGTGGGATCTCATACACCACCTACCTTATCTTTATCATATGGGATATCACAACCTATTCCCCTTAAATTTCTGTCGTCTACGTCTGGCCAGTCCGTCGTAGGTGGCACGACTCAAGTCCCACATATCTGGTTGGGATAGGCTCTGATACCAATTGCAATACTCCAATGGAAAGCCCAAACCACATGGCCTCCATGATTGTGATACCCCATATAATAAGAATAAAGTAGGTGGTGTATGGGATCCCACACTGTTTGGAAAGGAAAAGTTCTTGCTCTTTATAAGGTTATAATGGAGCTCCAAATGTATCATTGACTAATCTTTTTAGAGTATAGATCATGTAGTTTGGGCCTTTCATTGGGGCGTTACAAATTTTCCCCACTTTTTCTCCTTGGTTGACAAATTCTTTTATGTTTTCCCTCTGTAAAGCATATGCCGTGCATATTGCTGATCGTATAATCTCGTTCAAATTTCAATGTTGCAGAGGTCAGTGAAATGTCTAGTCGATTGACATCAGAATCTCGTATATATGCTGATAAGGCAAGAGACTTAAATCGACAGGTTAGTTTCCTCACACTAATTCATGATATACATGAGAATCATCCTCGTAAACTCTTGCCATGAGGATTCTCTGTGAACATATTTAAATGTACAACTGAAGTTGCAATCTCTTTGGTGCATTGGCATTGCTTGTGAGGACTCATTTGTGTTGCTTATTATGTTTTTTTTTTCCTGAAAAACAGAAACTCCTTATATAATGTTTATTTTACACTTTGCACACCAAACTATCAAGAACTGACAAATAGCACTCTCTGTCCAAGTTTGACAGTTAAGATGATGATAAGTAGGCAACGTGGAACAATCTTGTCTGTTGGATCTTAACAGAGGATGCTATTTGATGGTCGGTGGTATTTGGGGGTGCAATGTGTCAATTTTGATAGTTTGGGATGCAATATGTGAAATACTATACGAAAGGGTGAGAAATATATTTAACCCTTGCCAGCAGGGGACGAAACTCAGGGGACACAAGCCAGCACACGCTCGTGCATGCACACACTATGAAAATATACAAAGAAACTCACCGCAGAATCGCAGATAATGCTAAGAGAGAGGATTCCCAACGCTAATGGTTTCATTGGGATTGGTCTATTACTTTTGCCTCCAGCTTAGTTGAGTCATTAACTCTTATTTAGTTGTAGATAGAAAGCAGGTTGTTATGTTATATGTGATGAGACTACAAGACACCTTTCCTAGTGAAGATTCATGATAAAAAAGAGAGATCGTCTGACTATAATGGTCTTAGCCATTTATGGTACTAGATCTACACACACCCCCCGAGGGTGCTGTTAGGAGGCTTGTGTTATTTCTTGTTCTATGAGCTTGGCATGAGTAATTTTAATTTGCCTACACTTACTAGTAATCTCTGTTACCAAAATTATCTTTATTGCATTTAAGTGTAGTTATTTGATGAGAGAAGTGACATTTTTCTTTTATTATCCTCCTTCAGGCTGCCATTTGCTTTTCTAGATTGAATTGTTTCTCTCATGCATCTGAATTTTGTTTACTAGATGAAGTTTGCCTATCTGCTTATACGTCTCAATTTTAGGCATTGATTCGGAAATGGGCCCCGGTTGCCATTGTGTTTGGAGTTGTCTTCCTTCTCTTCTGGGTCAAAACAAAGATCTGGTGATCCAACTGACCACTCTGAAAACATCGCGCATTTGCTGTGCTTCTGTTGGCATAATAGTTCTAGAGTCCGGGTCTGTTGCCCATCCACATGCATAGTTGAGTTGTGTTTCAAGATGAATTTTAGTCTTGGTGGAGGGCATTGGCTAAGGAAGCTAGTTCAGTAGATACCTCGGGGGAATAGATCCAACAAGAAGCTGTGAAAGAGAGACATGTTGCCTTTTAAGACCAGATAAAGTGCAAAAATGTATTTTTTCAGAAAAATTTGAGAAACCTTGATATATGTTTATTAGTTGCTATATTTAATATGCTTCTCGTGACATTTACATTGAAATACTTTAAACATGATCATCTCAACCTTTTTTAACTCTGTGTGGCTTTTGATTTTGACTTTAGTTCTATCTGAAAAATTGGTAATTAAAAATATTTAGGGGCACAAAGCTGAACAGATTGAATTTTATATATTCTGTGCCAGTTTCCTTGTTGGTCAATGTGGGTGGTTCTGAAGAGATACCCTCCCTCTCCCAAAAGAAAAACGTCAGTAACACGTGCATGTGAAACTGTATACTAACCTTATTACCAAAAACAAAAGAAAAAAAAAAACAAAAAAAGGATAATAACCTAATTGAATTTGAATTGAGAATCACTAGATTTTCTCATATACTACAAAGTTCATCAATCTTGGGCATCCATGAATAGTCTAGATTTTCCGTCATATGCTAACTTTAAGCTCTCAAAAGGTTTTCACAATTTTATTTTGGAAGGGGGAGGAGTTTTTGGAAGAGAGAGAGAGAGAGAGGGCATCAGTAAAAAGGAAACAAACAGTGGGCTCTGATGCCAAAGGTCACTCTGGTCAGGATAATATTTATACTAAATGAATGATAATGAATATTATCCATTTTAACTTAAATGAAGAGAATTCTATTGGCTTAACGGTTAACAAGGATTCAATTACTGTGCATCAACTGTCCATCAAAATGCACTTTCCTAAAATTAATTATATACCAGTCTCTACACAAGTAAGGTATTGTGTCTAAATGTTGTTTTCGAATCGTATGCTGTTACATTGATCCTTTTCCTTTTAAGGCACTCCGCCTTCTCTAAAGACCATGTTTCCATGACTTCCATCCTCTCCGAAGATTACAATCCTTAAATAGCAATCGCATGAATCCAAAGCCATTTGCACTGCACCGCCTACAAGACAGTTTATGCACTTCACACTTGATCCTAAAGCATGTGGTATCTTGAAATCTAATTTATTTTTGTAGATATCAGTTTAATGGAGACCAAGTAAATAACAAACGAACTTCCCCGTAAATGTGATGGGGGAAAGGCTTTGGAACCAGCACAGCAATAACTTGCTCGAGAAGCAAAATCCTGAGCCTTTTAAGCTTCATTATGCATTATTTACAGAGTTGCTCTTATTCACACCTTGTAGGTCCAAAGAAGAATTTGTGATACTACTAACCGAACCAAGGGTCTGAGAGCTCAGCTGTGGGCTAGCTGGACAAGCATCTGGATTACCAGCACTAGTCGCATGGATTGCCCCCGAGCTCAACTGCTGTGGGCTCATTGGTGTTCGCTGGCTCATTTGCTGAGGGCTGGTTTGTTGGTTTAGTTGTGGAATTCCCACGGTTGATGGTGAGCCCACTTGTGAAGGTGAAACAACAGCCTGCAGCTGTGAAGCGGTATCTTGTTGTTGCTGCAACTGCTGTTGAAATTGTTGTTGCTGCTGCTGCTGCTGCTGCTGATATTGCTGCTGCTGCTGCTGCTGTTGAAATTGTTGTTGCTGCTGTAATTGTTGCTGCTGCTGCTGCTGTTGGTTCATATAAAGGTTTATTCCTGCCATCAACTTAGGCGGACCCATAGGCCCCATTGCTGCCCGTTGCATTGTGCTCATGTTAGCCCGGGTTAGACTCTGACCAAACATTGAAAGACCAGCAGAGCCTGGATGTATCTGTCTGGCTCCTGAGATCCCAGCTATGCTTGACTGAGGCCCCCCTAAAATGTTTGCTCCTCTGTTCTGTGCCATTCTAAGTTTTGATGCCATGAGAGCAGTTTGTGGATTAAATCCAGATCGAAATTGCTGGCTTATTGCATTGCTAATATTTGAAGTCTGGCTAAGATTCATTGGGTTCTGCCCCACATTGCTGATACCAGATATAGGCCCCATTGGTGCTGACATTCCAGTTCCCCCTATTCCCCTTGCAGCTCCCATGCCCACAGCACTGCCAAGGCCTCCAAGACCAACCACGTTATTGCCCATGTTTCCCATACCCACAGCTGTTCCAAGTCCCATCATCATCTTCCTTTGCATTTGTGGCTGCTGCTGCTGTAACAGCTGAATTGGGAGAGCAGAAGACTTGTTGACCATGTGATTGCCCAACTGTATGTTGGAATTCTGCCCGATTGCAGACAAGTGAGAAAGTGAATTGGTTGGGAGTATCATAGGTGACCTCTGGAACTGGTGCTGCTGCTGTTGAATCAAGGAGTGTTGTTGTTGTTGTTGTTGTTGCTGCTGCTGCTGCTGCTGCTGCTGTTGCTGCTGCTGCTGCTGCTGTTGCTGCTGTTGTTGCTGCTGCTGCTGTTGCTGCTGCTGCTGTTGTTGCTGCTGCTGCTGATGTTGATGTTGTTGCTGCTGTTGATGAAGTGATGGTTGTGGGTCTATCAGTGGCGACCTCGGGGGCATTGAAACCCCGGAAAAGAGTCCTTGAGACATCTGTAAGGCCTGGGTGTTTCCAGGAGGCAGCATCCTTGCATTCGGTAACAGATTCTGAGGTGAGTTTAGAGATGCATTACCACTGTTAGTTATCTTTGCAACTTCACTCGATTGTTGACCAGGAACTGCTTCTGGAAATTGCTGAATGTCGGGTACCGAATGGTGAGGGATGCCAGCAGTATTTGATTGACTGGCTGTGGCAAGACTTGTGCAGGTTTGTTTTGCTTGGACTTGATCTTCCACAACGTATCCTTCACGTATCATCTGCATCAACATATATCATGATAAGATAAAAGAAAAGAGAACCCACCCCCTTCCCCCCGGGGTACCAGCGAACAAAGCTGTGATCTTTTAAGACCATTTCTGAAAACGTACCAGTGAACAAAGCTGTGAGGCAAGCAAATCCGCAAAGTGCTGTCACATGAATTAGATATATATAGATGAGAGCGACAAAATTATAAAAAATGATAGTTCAACTACCAAAAAAATAGAAGTAATAATAATCATAAAATATATAAAAAAAAAAGTAAAAAAACATAATTAAAAAAACTATCAGAAAAGCACAAAACTAATGCTGTGCTAAGCTTTCCTGCCTCAATCCAAATCGATAACAACTACCCTTTATTTCATTAGCAAGTGGATGCTACGAAATAAAGGGTCTCAAAGAAGACAAGTGGAGAATTAAAGGTGCAAAGAGAAAAAATAGAAAACCACAAAATATGTAGATATAATTATTAGAAAACACATTCAAAATTTCCAAGTTCCAACTGAGGACATGGCTTAACAGGATCAAATATCAGAGAATCATCTGTGTTGATATCACCAACTGAAAATATCCCGTGTTAACCAATTCAACAATCAACAGGTGAATCCTTCTTGGACTGCAAATTTAGAATTTGTACAAAACTTACCGTATTCGGTAATGAAGGAAGACGATCCTCTGCAGACAGAAAATCACCATCTTCTATTTCTCCATAATGCATTGCTACCGTACCATCATATGGCTTCTCTGACATGATCATTCTAGTTCTTACCCTATACGAAACAGCATTTTCTACAAAAGCAAAAGTTGGACTTTAGCAAAAGGAGCGAATCATCAAAACATCACAATGGATTACATATTTTACACTCACAAAACAACAAACCTTGAGGAATATGCTCTGGCTGCATAAATTTTAAGACTCTTATTTTGCAGATATTCATGCTGCCACCTGCAAGTGACTTAGATAACGACCTCATGCTCGCATCATCTTTGAGATCTTCATTATTGGAAGCAGTGGAGAGATGAGTTGACAGGGGTTGAAGGGGATATGTGTTTGGCTTCCTAATGGGGTGATTATCAACCTTATTCTTTTTGCAGTTGAGTTGATGCCTGAAACAGAAATCCATCAAATATGCATAACAGGATGGGATTGACTATACTGCCATAGAATGTAGATTAATATGATTTGGGAAATGTATACATCCTGAAACTTCTGCATTGTATAAAACGTGCAGGATGCAGCAAAAAGGAATTTAAACAAAAATGAAAATAAGAAAAAAATGCAGGTGGTGAATAATTGTCTATCAATTATCTCGGCAAGGAAAAAATAATGCCTGAAATCAAAATTAAAAGTGGTGGAGCTTAGATCTGACAAAAATATCCCTTGTCTAACCCTTCATGGACTATTGTAGGGGGTTAGGAAACAAGTATAATAAAGAGCTTTAACATATTCAAAGGATGGGATGAGAACATTTTTCCCGTCCATCTTGATGAAGACGATGTTAACAGTTCACGCAGCCAGTATAGAGATAACACTACAAACGAAGAAGCAAACAGTTTTTTTTTTTTTTTTTTTTTATAATTAAAAGAAGAATGCAGCACTTAAACAGAATACCTCATTGTCACCATTTCTATCTTTGAGAACCTTTCAAGTATGGTTTGATCAGCCAAAGGTGGTGATCCAACTGAAGGACTGTTTGCATTTAATGGAACACTAATATTACCAACACTAGCTGGAGATCCAATTCCATTCATTGCTGGGGTCTTAGGGAGAGAATTTGATCTGCGCTTTGCAGCAATCTGGGCCTGGTGTTGACGTTGCATGGAATCATTAGCACTGGAAGCCAAAGAAGGGGTCCCACCAACAGTAGGAACTGAGGTGCTTATTGCTTTCTCCTTTTGTGATGCTACAAGAGCAGCAGCTGTTGCAACTTGTCCAAAGTGGGGTCCCACTGAACTACTAGAAAACTCCCCCGATTTTGATGATAATTGGGGCTGAGCCAAAGCACCAGTAGAAATCCGAGGACTTTGAACTGATTTCCTTTTATGGAGCTGGTCGTCTTTTCTTGCATCTTTTTCCATTTGCTGACCAAGATTATTCCAAGATGTCTGGGGGAAATTAGATCTCATGAATGCATTATGTGGTAATCTTTGCTGCCGTGCTTGCTGCGGGTCCAAATGGCTTGTTTCTGTTTCCATCACCTGCATATCATTTTTACTGCGGTAGATATCTGAACCATCTATTTTATCTATCTCAAACTGCTCTTCCTTGGTACCATATCGTGTTCCCTGCTGTCCTGCAGCGGAAGGCATTGTCCCAGCATCCTGGTTCAGAGCCCCTTCAAACGCCTGCTGGGAAAACTTTTGAATGCCAGTATTTGCATATGGACCTCCCCTTGCCATTGCTTGCTCTTGTAACAAAGTATTCTTCCAATTGATGTCCGAACGGTGTAGTCCATCACCATGCGGCCCTATTTGCTGCTGTTGCATTCCGTCAAGACCCGCAGGTGAAGGTCTTGCTCTCTTGTTAAAACTGGACAAGGGTGACATTTGCCCATCCTGACTCTCCCTCTTTCCAAGAACAGAGACACTTGAATTCACATTTTCAGCATAAGAGATCATCATGTCCTGCCCAGCAGGAGAAGCCCCTGATGCATTAATAGCAGGTCCTGAACCAGGATCCTGCATGCTTCTGGGGGTCCCAACCCCCATTTGATACCTTGGTTGATGGGAAGCAGCAGGTAGTGCAGAAACTGAGGCATCTGATACAAAGCTCTTTGGTCTTAAGGCTAACATATTTGTTGGGCCAACATGTTGTATAGTAAGATTTTCATGTACTTGCTGTGGCATCACATTTCCAGAAATGATTCCTGCATCTCCCAACCTTGAGTTAGAGCTTTCCGGTACTCTATCTATGCAAACTGTCTTCCCATGCGTCTTGATACTAGAAGTAACAGTAACTTCAGGTGGCTGCCTAAATCTCTTTTTCCGGACACTGGAAAGAGCCAAATCAAGCTGCAAATGGAGTGCAAGATAGTTAAGAAAGATACAGTCATCCTCCAGATCGGTGACATGAGCTCTTATCTAACAATTCATTACCTTTGTGGGAACTGGGTTATTACAAAGCCTATCCAACTTAGGTGTAGGATCTAGATGAAGTCGTGGTTGCAATGCTTTCAATATGCGGGACTCCACTTCCTGCATTTGAATGAATATAAACATGAGAATTCACCCCAATACATGATAGAAATTTAGTAGCCAGAGATGAGGTGCCAATCGTGGTTACCATCAGATCGCCATAACTCCAAGAATTATTCGATATCAATGGAATATCTTTCACAACGTTCTCCAATGACATCTTAAGGCATACTTTACTAACAACAGGGTATCCATTATTTTTCGGATCACCAGAACCTTGATAAAAAGCGCACTTCCGATAATCCTGCACCTACAAAAATCTCGTATCTGCAATTATAAGAATCCTAAATATAAATTGCACTAAATAATCATATCATAACCTAAACGTCTAAGAGATGGTCAACGGTACGAATAGCTAAAACAGTAGACATTAGATGTTCACAAAAGTTGCTCTATCCGATGGATATAATGGTGGAGGCAGTACACTTCTTGTGATAGGCAAACTCAATGATACCAATACTAACATAATGGTGGTCAAAACAGTGCAAGCATAGGAGGTGTTTCATTTGGTTCACTGGCTTCTTCTTCTTCTTCTTCTTCTTCTTTTCCCCTTCTTTTGGGGCAAGATAGTCTAGTATGACTTGTGCAGTAATGGTAGAGAGGAAGGCTGCTGTTGGTCAAATGGTTCAAATGGTCACCTAAAATGAACAGGATTCGCTAACAATACTGCTGTCCACAATTGAGGTAAAGAATTGTGTGGCAGTATCATGACATCATCGGAAAGAAAGTTAGTGAGCTTAAGCAATTTCTCGCCTCTTGCACATATGCATTCACACATGTACGTATGTTGGCATATACATACGAATATTAGTATTCGTACCATTCATTTAAGTTTTCTATTTATCATTTATTCTGATGAGCCAAAACATTCATAATATGTCTGGTAAAAGTAAAACCCCATAGTTAGATGACTCACCTCACATACAAGTGTCCCGTCCACAAACTTGCAGGGTATATCATCTAGAATATCGCCAGGCAATCGGCCAGATTCAATTGCCTCCAAATGGATTCACAAATAGAGAGGGAAACAGATTAGAGTAAGAAAAGCCTATAGGAAATACAGGCAAAGTTGTAAGGATATATAGACAGTGGTTATGATGCCGAAGGCAAAGAATAGTGCATAGAGTAAATAGACTGACACATTGCACATTCATAAAAAGAGTAAATAAAGTAGTTCCTAAGAAATCCAAAAAAAAACCTTTCTCCACTTGCACCACATGAGACCAAAGGTCTGCACAAAGAAATCCAGCACTGGTGAATCCAGATCACCAATTCTCATGAGTGAACTTTCTTGTGTTAATCAAACAACCCAAATGGCAAACACTGCTCTCCAGAAGTGCATGCAAACGTGTAACAACCCAATCCTAAGATTAGGCCATAAGATAGGTTTTATTATTATTATTAGTATTAGTATTAGTATTATTTTATTAGATTTTACATTTATTTATTTTACTTCTATTATCATCTTAGAAAATATGCTAACAGTAAATTAGTGATTTCCTGAGGAGTCACGTCGTTTCCATTAGTTTGCATATTAGATTAGTTTCCTAGTTTGAAACCACAACTTGATTCCCCAAAATCCTCTCAGAACCCGTATCCTCATAGGAATAATTTCCAAGTGTAGCAAACTTCAAATGTCGCATATCTTCTGAGGAGTCACGTCGTTTCCCTCCCCATCGTCTATAAAATCTCACGTAAACCCACTGTTTTAAACACACTAAAATACCCAGATGAACAACAATTTCGCATAAGCCTTAGTTTCTGCCCAGCCGCCGCCGACCACCATAGGACGGCGGAGCACCACCCACGGTGCCAGAAACTGCCGGCCAGCCCAACCCCATCGAGCTCACTCCCTTTCGGTAAGCCCATCGCCGTCAGCCACCATTTTCTCTCCCTAGTGTTTTTCGGTTTGATGGTTCTCTCTCTAAACTCTCTCTCTCTCTCTCTCTCTCTCCCTCTCTCGGTGTCGCACCACCATAGGGACCCCCCCAGTTGCGTCGCCGGTCACTCCAGCCACCCAGAGCTGCCGTCGCACTCAGTCCCTCTCTCGGTGAGTTGCCTTCCGTCGCACGATGCTCCTCTCAGGAGCATTTCTTTCTCAGCCCTTAAGGCTTTTACTTTACTGATATTAGAATGGGCTATGGGCCTTAAGCCTTTTAGCCAGGAGCCTTATAAACTTGAAGAGGGCCTATTATCTACACGGGCCATGTTTTAAGCTGGACCCAATCTTACAGAAACTGGTTTATTATTTTAGAAGACTGTTTTCTAATGTGGGCCTTCAATATTATTAAACTTGAGTTGCAAAATCACTACAGTGCTATTTTATAAAATATATAATATGTAGATATTTTCTACTATTTTATATTTAAAGGACTATATATGATAATTTAAGTGGATGAACTTGGGTTGACAGAAACTGTTTTATGGTTTAAAGTGGGCTAGTGGTGCTCTACAAAAACATGTTTTAGTATTTTATTGGGTTGGTTATATTCTCAGAAAAACATTACTTTTACATGGACTTTATCTACTTACTTAATTAAGAGCCTATAGACACAATTTTTATAAAAGGTTATTTAAAGGATTTTAAAGTATATTATGGAGCCTATTATTTTAGTTAAATTCCATTATACATATTTAATTACGTAGAGCATTACGACACGTTTTGCTAGGAAATTAGTATCACCTAGTACCTCCTATAGGTAACGCGCTACAAGTTGGAAATCAGGAAGCAACGCTAAGAGGTAAATAGTATGATCATACAAATGCATGAGTACTGTGAATATGATTGTTATTATTGTTATGTATACATATTATTGTTATGTATGAAAATATGATGTGCTTATGATGGTTATCTACGTTACGCTAAGAAACAAGTCAAGGTTAGATTCCCTTCACGATCTTGATGAAATATGAGATTATGCTTGAATGAATGAATTTGTTGATTGATTGAATGTTACTAAGATCATATGAAAGTCATGAGATGTTTATGTAGTAATTCAAGTCAAGTATGCCATGTAATAGAATAGCCAGATTATGCAAGTCATGCTCATGTAACACTTAGATCATGTATGCCATGTAGTACTTAGATCATGTATGTCATGTTCATGTAGTACTTAGATCATGTGTGCCATGGAATGTTATAAAATGTTCATATCATGTTATGATTATATCATGTTATGATTATATCATGTTATGCTATACCATGTACAAGAAAATGCCATGTTATGCTATGCCAAGTATAAGAATATGCTATGTTAAAGAAGTTCATGAAGCTTAATGAATTCTCATTGTTCACATGTAATACTTAGATCATTTATGCCATGTAGTACTTAGATCATGTATGTCATGTTCATGTAGTACTTAGATCATGCATGTCATATAATGTTCAGATCATGTTATGTTATGTCATGTTATGCTATGTCATGTACAAGAAAATGTCATGTTAAGAAAATTCATGAAGCCTAATGGATTCTCATGCATTAAGAAAGATAAGAAGTTTTAAGACAGTGCCACGGACTCAAGCGTGGTTAACCACAAGTTAAGTGAAACACGAACCCAAGCGTGTTTCACTCCATGTTACTCAGTTAAGTGAAACATGGACCCAAGCGTGTTTCACTCCATGATTCAGTTAAGTGGAACACGGACCCAAGCGTGTTTCACTCCATGTTATTCAGTTAAGTGAAACACGGACCCAAGCGTGTTTCACTCTATGTTAA
This sequence comes from Juglans microcarpa x Juglans regia, assembly GCF_004785595.1. Lineage (NCBI taxonomy): Eukaryota > Viridiplantae > Streptophyta > Magnoliopsida > Fagales > Juglandaceae > Juglans > Juglans microcarpa x Juglans regia. The sequence goes on from NC_054595.1 coordinate 24,393,645, forward strand.
AACAAGATAAACAAGTTATTATGCATTCACGTTACATATTTGCCATGATTATGTATGCTTCCGCTCATGTTAATGATGAATATATATATACCATGTGAATTTGTGATGATATGTATACGTATGCAAAGTTTTCAAAAAGTTATGTTATGTGTATGATTGTGAATCTGTGATAGTGTAAATATGTTGTGAAGAGTCTTCAAAAATTAAGTCCATGCTAGGCCAGATTATATTTTACGGTATGATGTGCTACTTACTGAGTATTCAACTCATTTTTGTTTGTCTTCTTGTTTTCTTCCATGTCTAATTCTCGCAGATGGTGTCTATAATGACGCAGAGCTAGATGGCCAGGAATAAACCTAGTATAAAGACTTCGGAAGGAATAAGTGATATTCACACAAGAATTAGATTTCTTTTATGTCATTCATAGGATTAGTTTAGGTATGTTCTTTTACGTTACGTTCAGTTTTCGAAACAATCATGTTCAATTCAGTTTTAATATTTTTTATGAATTTCAATAAATGAGGTATTTCAGGATATGAATCTCTTTACCGGGCATTATGTTATGAATGTTAGTAATATCTCTATCCTACGGGAAGGAGGTGTTACAAAACGTCAACCAAAGAAGCCACAAAGAGGATATTTTGTTCAAATCGCACACCTCTTCAAAAAAAACTTGAAAAAAAGGTGGAGTGGGGCACAAGTAGAAATGTACCGAGAAGAGAGTTTTGGAGGCTCTACCATACGGATGTAACAACTTTGGAACATCTTGAAGACTAGCCTGATGAGCAGCTTCATTCTGAAAATTCACAAGTAAACAGTATTAGAAAGCAATACATATAATGATACGAGGAGTCAATTTTTCCATTCAACTTATTCCTCAATTGTATCATCCAGCTAACGTTCTTTACAACAAACCTCTGTGGGTTTTCCAATTGAGTATCCATCTTCAAATAGGTTCAATGTGAAGGAAACTTCATTCTCTGCAAGAAGGGGAAAAAACCATCAGGATCCAAACTTGACTATGTGGCCAACTAAACCAACGATGCCTCTAACCTGCAGAAGGAACTAGTCCTTCAGAAGACCAGGATGGTGCAGACACGCCTGCAGCATCTTCAGCTCCTTCAATAAGATCAAGATCACACTGTATCACAACACAATCGAAACTATCATACAAGGAAATTAATATAATTAAAGTTAGTATTACATCAAACCTACTCCCCAGCCTTCCAACTCAAGGGCTTCAAACCAAATCATACAAAAAGAGTTTTTCTCGTTGCAATATAAGTAAAAGTAAAATCATTATTTTTCTTTGAGAAAGAAGAAAATGTCTAGATATCTATTTCAATTTCTGATTGAAAAAAAAAAACAAAGAGAGAAGTTTTAGATTTTCAGTTTTAGTATTCCTGTTGTTCTCTGCTTTATATACCAAAACTCTCTGCTTTTTGGCACACAACCAAGATGAAATCAAAGACCTAGAATTCCGTTTCAATTCTATTCTCTCCTCCACTTTCGAATTCTCTCAATTTCAATTTCTTTTCCTGGCGAACCGGACTTAGTAGTTAATCAAACAATCGAATCATTTCACAAAATTTTACCTGTAGCTTCCTTGAGCTATCCTTGGAGGTCTCGGACACGTCGTCGACGACCTTCACCTCGGGAGGAAGCAGAGGCTTTGGTTGGAACCTCGCACCGGCCTTTGAGACCTTAAAGGAGATACCCATATCGGAGGGTCTTGAGAAAACGAGGGTTCAAGGTGGTGTTTGGGTCATGGGAAGGCGGGGAAATAAAAGAGAAAAAGGGGGGGAAAGTTCGGAAATTTTTGGGGCAAAGCAAAAAACCCTAACGGGAAACGAACGTTGTAGTTTGTTCGGTGTCTTTGTGATGCATCTGATCTGAGGGATCTGTTAACAGAAAATAGAGATGAGAGGGAAACGCGGGAGAGAATTCTGTTTTTCTTCTGACGAAAAACCCAGACTTCTTGCCTGTTTGGATAGATGTTAATCTCATCTTATTTTTAAATTTTTATATAAAATATAATAAATAATTTAATTTTTTAAATTTTAAAACAATAAAAATAATAAAAATTAATATTTTAATAATATTTTATTCAACTCATTTAAAATATCTTATCTTATCTCATTATCCAAACTAATTTGTGCTCCAAAGTTTAACACCCATTAGAATATGAGTGGTACTACTCTGCCGCCTGAGTAATACCGCTTCATTTGACCATTAAACTAAATTGAGTTTTTTATTTTTTTTCAATTTTTTATTTATATTTTTTTATCATTTTAAAACATTTAAAAAAAGAATACACTAACAATTACTTATTAGATAAAAATAATAATAAATTAAAATAAAAAAGGTGTGAAAATGAGGTGTCAAATTTAAATGTCAAAGTAACATTTTTCTTAGAATATTTACAATGTCAATCATAATATAAATAGAATCGAAAATTAATATAAAATTAGATATTAACGGTATCTATCTGAGATTGAGAATTACAAATTAATGAAATCATTATTTGACATTTCATCAATTTCATAACTTTTTCTTGGATTTTTACCTTCCAATTTCATTTACTGAGTTTTTACAAATATATAATTCAGTCTCTCTAACCCATCTAATTGTTTAAGAATAGTATTATATGTCCTATAATTTCCCTTACAATATTCCTTTTATCAATTGTTTTTTTAAATTTAAATTTCATAATTTTTAACATATCAATAACTAATGTAGAAATGAGTAAGTTTTTTTTAAGTACAGTTAGCATTTTCTATTGTTTAAAGATCCAACACATTTCGGTAAAAAACTAAATGGGCGGTGCTAGTTGGCCGCCCAGCGTTTAATGCTGGGTGTACCACTAGTGCAAATTTATTTATTTATTTTATTTTAAATATTTTTTAATATCTTTAATCATTAAGAAAAATTTTAAAAAATATACAACTTCACTAGTTGTTTCCTTAACCATTAAAAAAAATTAAAATACTCCAACGTTAACTTTGAACGATTAAATTAAAAGGTTTTCCAAATTTAATTGGACACCAATGCAACAAACAACATTAGTTAGCCATAACTGATAGCGACCATATTGCAAAGCAATGCAATAAACATAAGTTACACGACTGTTACAATCGTGTTATTGTAATTATAATCGAACAATCACTTTACAACATTTTTATATAATCTAGTTTTAAATTCTGGATTTTTTGAAAAATTATATTATTTATATAAATTATTTTACAAAAAATCTATAATTAAAAATGTGATTATAAAAATGATTGTATTTATATTATTTTTCTAATAATATTTACTAATAATTTGCTAACATCGTGTTTCGTATACATTTAGGTCAAGTTTCAGAAACTCGGGTCTAAAGCTTTTACACCTTCAAATTTAAGAAAACAAAGAGAGAGAGGGGGGCCATGTTGAAGGTCGAGGAGTTTTCGATACTTAAATTAGTATATCTTTTTAGTAATTTGTATAATAGCTTAAAGAGATCAAAGAGAGTTCTTCGTACATGAAGTTAGATTTTATACAAAGTTTTTGGGTGGAGACACCACGTACCTTGCCTCGTAGGGCTCATGTCGCTTCAATTGTTGTTTGGTCAAAATTATTTAATGGAACGCAACTCCTGAGGTGGCATTATTAATGTGGTATAAAGTTCTGAAAGTGGTGTCATAATATGGCGTAGCTCTTTACTAAACTTTAGCCTACGAGTGATCATTGTTGAGTCTCTTTATACCTATCATCAGGAGATTGATGGTTTTATGCATCTCTCACCCACTTGCATGTACAGGTTTTTTAGGGCTAGCCGTTATTGGGATGTGTCAGGGTGACGAATCTCATTTATCCCTATAGCTCGTATTTTCCATGCAAGGAATTGTTTCACAGGTTGATTTTGCTTATGGGTCGAGTGCTTCGCAGAGGCCTAATGACTTCTCCTAAAGAAAGATTGTTGGGCCAGGATGGGCTCTCCTGGACCTCCTATTTTCTCGAGGTCCCTCGTGGACTTGTTATTTGGACCTATAGAAAGGGAAAAAATTTCTTACATTGTGTGTCTATCATTAAAGCCAAAGTTAGAAAGAAAATAGTAAAAAAATAAATATTTTAAAATGTAAAATTTGACGAGAGGAAGAGATAGATATATAAAATAAGTTTTATATTATCTAATAAATAATTGATAATATGAACATAATCATACAAATAATTTTATAAAAATTGATCTAAAACTCGGACAAAACTTTTAAAAAATATTAATATGTTATAAAATTAAGTTTACTCTTTAATGAAAAATCTAATATATTCTGTTAGAAATTGAACGGATCAGTTCTATCTCGCGTAAAGGAGCAGCCCCCCGCCCAACGTTTATCCAAAGCAATGACGGTTTTGCTCCGTTGTTCCTGCTTCTTCACTTCCCCGAAACCTTGCCGGTCTCCACCGCCCGTTCCACTCACCGGAAAATCACTTGCTCCCGGTTAGTTATCCCTCCCGTATACAATCACTTCTTTCTTGTCCAATCATTCTGCACCTTTTTGCTTACTATAATCTCTTCTGATATTTGAATAAATTATTGCTCTTTAAGCTAAAATCTTAAGAATGGGCTCGAACAGACCTCAATTAACCTTTTGATTTCGAAGAGTTCATATTTTAAGCTCCGTTTCGTTGCCGATGAAAAAACAGATACTAGGGAAAATGAAGTGGACTTTATTTGAATTATCTCGTTGTCCAAAATAGGAAAGGCAAAGAATTTTAGGTACCAGTGTTCAATTTGTAATTCTATAAGCGTACTTTTTGTTGAAAATATGGCTAAATACGAACTGTGAATGTTTTATTATTGAAGTAAGTACGTAAAAAAAGTATATGGGTGGGTCTTGAACATTTTTTTTTTTTCTAAATATTATTTTCTGATTAGAAGTTTATAGATACGTTCCCAGAATCCAGGGTATTTTAGATCATCGAGGGATGATTATAGTAGAAGCTGAAAAAAAAAAGATGGTACGTGTTGCGTGATTTATGATGATGGCTCTGCATAATAAATAAAAACTTTCCAAAAATGAAAGCTATATTTATATATTTGCAATGCATAATATTTCATCAAACCACCATCATTGAAAGTGGATATCTCTTCAGGGTTTTTTAAATCGACTCCAATATAGATAATCATCCTCTGACTAACATGCCAATATATTCATTGACTGAATCAGGGAAGCTGGTTTCTCTTTCATATGAAGTGGAGAGGTTTGTGTTGTCCTCAAGAGCTACTTTAAGTGGGCCATCTGAGATTTGCCGTATTTTGGCAAACTTACAATGCCAGGTATGATGGTGAGTTCCCCAATATCAGTGGCTATATATTTCCTATGAATGATGGTTCTGGCAGATGTTGCATTTTCCTGCTGCAGTAGCAGAATAAGAAAACTCCAAATGATAAAATGCAGAGTCAATACCTGTAAAAACTGCTTTAGAGAACAATATTATGCAAAGTTTTGTTGCAGGTTGTTTCTTTATTTTCTCTCTTGTTTTTTTAGTACAACATCTACCTTCCAAGTTAGCCGCTCCTATCAAGTTCAACAGACAATGAATCCCAAGGGTTTGGCCCAAGTGGTGAAGGCCTTGGTCTTGAAGTATCACTCCCTTCAAGGTCCAATATTCAACACCTCATGGATGCAAACAATCATTTGGGGTCACACTCCCTGGTGAAAAGCCAACGATTTAACCAGTTCTGTGTAGGGAAACTTCCGAGGGTGCGGTGCACGGGACCGGAGTTTACTCTGCAGGGGTGGGTCCAAAGGACCCTGCCTTGGAGAGGTTCCCAAAAAGAAAAGAGTTCAACAGACAACTCGCTAAATAAAATTTTCATGGTTTGGATTTCATTCGACCGACGTAAAAAATGAACAATATATCACTATAAAAACAAATAAGTTAAGTCAGCGTAAATTTTTCAAGCGATATATACAAGCTCCAAATTACCATGTATGTGTTCTAGGTTCCATTCTTTGCACCTCTTCATTTTCCTCCTTTACGGCGAGTACTGTGGTCAATTCTTCCATCTGATCAATAATTATCGGTTTGACAGGGGAACATGCAGTTAAGAACCCCAACGATGGCATTTCTTGTTGGTAATGCCTTGATGTTAACTACACCTCTTAAAGCTCTGGCAGAAACATGCGAGGCTGATAACTCTGTTTTCAATATGAACATGCCATTACTGCTGTTTGTGGCCCTTATAGGAGCCACTGTTGGAGGTAAGGTACCATTGGCTTTGTGGCCTTCTCTAGTTTTTTTGGTTATGATTTCTTTGGAGAATGTATTCAGAATATATATCTGGTTTTTTCTCTATTTTTTTGGGTAGAATTGTTTGTCCTTTAAAAAACAATTTCATTTGTTTACTGCAAAGTTCATTCTTTTATTATCTTGACGAAAAAGTGTAAGAAAGTGCCTCATATAGAACGATCCAAAGGCCAGGTTTTTTACCCAGGCAGCCACGGAGAAGTTTAATATTGAGGCATGGAAATTCCCTACTCAATTCCCAACATGCATGAATTGTTAATGTCTCTGCCGCCTCTAGCGTTATATCTTCACTTCCTTGGTCTCTCTTCACTTGTAGAGGAAGGATCACTTTGTAGACAATGAGACTCAGCTGATTAGGACATCCAAGCTTCTGAATATAGGATGATTTCGTTCTCTTTTCATAAAGTAAGCATTTTTCAGTTTGAAATGGAATATGGGAAATATCACCTGGAAGTATTTTCATTTCTTACCTCATTGTAAGGATTATAATTGGCAGTGGCTATGTGAATTAATGGAAAGGAGCCCCATGCTACCCTTCCTGATACAAACCACCCCCCCCCTCTCCCGGCAGCGGGGGGGTATGTGTATGTATGTATATATATTATGAATTTGAAGTGTAGATCTACTATGTTATGCACATTCTTCCCCTAATTGAAGCAGCTGAATGAACAACTGCGCCAGATCAATGCAGCTCTAAGAAGGCAAGCTAAAATTGAGTCCTATGCGCCTAGCTTGAGTTATGCTCCTGTTGGTGGAAGAATATCAGAGAATGAAGTGATTGTTGATCCAAAGAAGCGTGAGTTGATTTCTAAACTGAAGACTGGAAAGAATTTTTTGAGGAATCAAGAACTGGAAAAGGCCTTGATGGAGTTTAAAACAGCTCTTGAGCTTGCTCATAATTCAAATGATCCTACCGAGGAGAAGAAGGCTGCTAGGGGTTTAGGTTTGTTTGCATTCTCTATCCTGCAATTGGCCTCTTATGATTGATTACTTCTATGATACAAAATCGACAAACCAAACCGCCAAAGGCATGGTCCAGGGATCTTGGTTTTATTATTATTATTTTGTTTTAAGCCTTCTTTTGGTTTATTTGTTTTGCTTAAAAAACATAATTTCTTGGGTCATATAGTTGTGATTTTACCATCAAGTTCTTCTGATTCAAAGATGATCTTTCAGGAGCGTCACTGCAAAGGCAAGGCAAGTACGAGGAAGCCATCAAATACCATTCCACCGTTTTGGCAATCTCTGAGAGAGAAGGGGAGGACTCGGGAAACACAGAAGCTTATGGAGCAATTGCCGATTGCTACACTGAGCTTGGAGATCTTGAACGAGCAGCAAAATTTTATGACAAATATATTGCAAGGTTGGAAACAGACTGATGCGTCCCTCTCAGAACCAACTAGTTTTTCTTTAGTAATGATGCACTAAGATTGTAGTAGTATTAGTCGAGTTTGCAAACAGCTGGTCAACATCATTGCCTTGCGGATCATTTCTGTGGCGCTCCCAATCCCCCTTATATAAATACACAGGGATCGAGACGCCAGGATGGTGACAACACGGTCACACATCCCAACGAAGTGCCAGTGTATGTACATGCAACAGTGTACAAATAAAATAACGCAGCGGATAGTCAACTAAGTACCAGAATTTATTTACAATCAAACATCAGTAAAGATTTAAATAGCAGTTATACAGTCATCCATAAAATAATTTACAATAGTTTTAGATATACAAACGAGTGATCCCAGATCACTCCTCAGGCAGAGCCGTCTCCTCAGGCTCGCCCTCCTCCTCCTCAGCATCAAAGTCTGCGTTACCACAAAATGATATTGCAGGTAAGTATAACCCAAACAACAACGTAATATAAAATGCATTAAATGCAACTAACATGCATACACATGAAAAATATGCATTTTCCACAAAACATCATTTTTCCCGAAAATGATAATTTTCCAACACACACCAAAATCCCATTTTGGTCTAAATTATCCGTAAAACATTTTTCCAGAAAATGATTTACCCAAAAATCAACTCGCACTATTTTCCCAGAAAATAGTGCATTAATTCCAAATGCACCATGCATTATTTCCATATGCACCATGGCCTCCCCTATGGACCATCCGCACGTCCTGGCTTCGCAGCGGTGCTCAGTTCCGCGCCCAGCGCGTACATGGCCAAGCACCCACACTACGCAACGAGCGATGCCCAGTTCCGCGCCCAGCGCGTACGTGGCCAAACATCCTCTAGTCCCCGCCAGCAGAAGGACCACGGAGTCGGCACGAGATCATCTCGTCCGATCCCATTGTCGCCCGGCGACAATCCAGGGGACGTTACTCAGTATATTCCGCTCTCGAGTAACCAAGGAGCTCCACCGAGTTAATACCCCATCTCGGCTTGGGGTCGTGATACACACGCACCAAAAATATTATCACATAAAATCATAGCTTTTCAAATCACATGAACATGAATGCAATACACGAAAACCCAGTTTTCTTTTACAAACATGATCATGCATGAAATAATGAAATGCACATGTACCAACACAATATCTAACATCCATCATTGAACAATACCAACAAATCCAACCAACCCATCAACAACCAATATCCAATTCAACCAAACAACTCCAATCACAAATCCATCCGACCCCCGAACTCCTCGGACTCAGTCCGGCATGCCAAAAATATAGTGAAATGGGTTAGTGCAAAAATACATTTAAATTACGAAAGTTCTTTGGAGAAATACTTACAGTGCAATATAATAATTTCCGGAGGATCACGAAGCTGCAAGTGGTGATGTCTGAGCAACACCACAATGTAAAATACACTGTGGCCGTGGGTCACAGATACCCACTTTTCAACGAGGACAAACGAAGACCCAAAAATGGTAGGGTAGGGCCTAGAGAGGTCGGTGAAGCTAGTGGTGGTGGTGGTTTGCCGTGGGTGGCGGCGCAAGGGGTGGTTTTAGGCCAAAAATGCACAAATCGGAAATGGGCTTGGTGGGGCTTCACCGGTGACGGATCGGAGCTGGGGTTGGGTCCAATGGGTTGCCAAGAGGTCGAGAATGATGTGGTAGAAAGATGGTGGCCGGAGGTGGCGCGACGGCGGCGCAGTGGTGCATGGAACGCCGCGGCTTCAATGGGTTCGTGGTGGTTAACGGCGGCGATGGAGGAGCTGGAAATGGAGGGGGGTGATCGCCGGCGGCAGGGGGAGCAGAGGAGCCGGCGGTGTCGACCACCGCCGGCGCACGGCGGCGGGCTGGGGAAGAAACCAACGCACGGCGAGAGAGAGAGAGAGAGAGAGAGAGAGGAACTCGCGCACCGGGGAGGAAACTGGGAAGAAGAAAAAAAAAAAAGAAAAGAAAAGAAGAAAAGAAAAAGAAAAGGAAAAGAAAAAATAGAGGGAAAAGAAATGAGGTCCAATCCTCATAACTTGGGTCACAAAAATGATCCAACGGAAACGATTTCAAAACCTCAAGTTAAATAAAATAATTTAAACGTAATGGTAAAGTCAAATTGAAATAATTAAATCCCACAGTAATTAAATAAATATTAAAAGCAATTTAAATGCATAACAATAAATAAATATTAAGAAAGCACATAAAAATAATTTTCACCAAATTAAAATCATAGAAATAAACTCATTAAAAATCCAACCAATTTTAAAATACGAGAATAAAATTTAAATAAATAAAAATAATCCTTTAGTAAAAATACACTAAAATGCGGGGTGTTACATCCCCCCCTTAAATAAAATTTCGTCCTCGAAATTGGCAAGGTCAACATTAAGACTAAGACAGGAATAAGATTCAACTAAGAGCAGACTAAGAACATACCACCAAAATAGTCTGGCAAGGCCACTCTATAAGCAACAAACCCAACCTTCTCTACGATCTGAAAATGGTCAACATATCTTGGACATCAACAATCGCCCAAATAGAGTTCTTCCCACTAGGAGTCATCGGCAAACCCACAACAAAATTCATAGAAATATCATCCCACTTCCACTCTGGAATAGGGAGAGGTTGAAGTCTACCAGTAGGTCTTTTGATGCTCAGCCTTAACTTGACGGCACGTGGCACATTCCTCAATGAACATGGCACTATCCAACATACTCATTTTAGTCCCCCAATGACACATCACGACCAGTATTCCTAGAGTGACTGCTATCCAAAAAATCTCATTTCCTCGAGAACCTTAATACAACATCCAATAAATTCCAATGATCAAAAGCCCTTACAATAATATGTGCCAACTGCAATCAACTCCTATGCTCCAACTTCTAAACCTTTATTGAATTCTACTATTGGAAACCTAATAGCCACTTCCAATGTTAACCATCAGTAACAGATTTTGCACAACCAAATGATTAATCACCAATCACAAGTATCTTCTCAAAATTCAAGTCACCATTAATTCTTCAAATCAGCACAATTTGAACTCCTGACTACAACAAAAATACCACGCTTCTGCTGCGCACTCTGATATTCGCCTCATGCATAAAACTTACGTTCTCATGAAACTAACACCATCGAGTACAAGGTGGCTCCATTCCTACTAACCAAAACTCTTATCACAATTTGGTAGAAAAAAATACTCTCTCCCAAAACCACGAGTTCTAACTCAAATTCCTCAATTAATTTCTACTGCCTTGATCAAAATCAAATTCTATAAAATACATCCATGATCATTGACAGAAAACCAATATCAACCAACCTCAGCATCCCAAATTAAAAATAAGCAACCTCAACCCAAAATACATCCGTCTCATCTACGATAAGGAACATACTTTAAAAGACTCAATTCCAACCTAGCGAATCAAAAAGAGTGCCTAGAGACTTCTACCTAACAACCTAAACCCGAAAGCTCATCATCTACATTCTAAACAACATCTAATCTAACGGTGACTAAACTCACAACGAACTACCATTGACTTCACCAAAACATTAACAAAACCTCCTTGGTAACTTGCCCACCTATTTCTACTCCAATAAGCTAGTATTAACACAACTAGTTCCTTCAATAGCACATCACTATTAAACCTCAGGGCAAACCATACTGATCAAATCTTCAATCTACCAAAAGCCATTGCAAAGCACCCAAGGATCCTAATGCTTTATTACCCCCACATACTTGATCATATTATCCACTGTTGATGCCTAAGCTTCAACTTCAAATATCTTTTCATATACCATACGTGACATCCCATCAATCTCACTTCAAATTAAATAACAATGTCCTTCATTCAACCAACTAGATGCTTAAACTCCAAAAGAAAGTATAGCCTCAAAAATTTAAATTCCTAGGTAACCTCAAGTCACAATTAATTCCTGAAGATAATCACAATAACTATTCCCAACCATGATTCATTGAGTAACCCACTTCAATTGCACACTTCGATCGACTCACCAAAAACTCCAAGCCAAGGTCTCTTGAATTACTACTATTGCGTTCTCCTCTTCCACACCAACCAAAACCACTTCTTCCAAACCAAATGAGACTAGGACCTATACTCTCCGAAATCCATAACCACTCACCACTACTATACATCAATCTTACGCACCCTTAGCCAAAACCAATAATCCTCCAAACGTGCAGGTGGTCATCATTACCATTTCCATCACTAAACCTATATCCTCGAAATCAATAAGAATCATTTCTTTAATCGTCACCATCTATTATCCTTAAAATTGATATGGATTAAATCATTAACCTGTCACTGTAACCTCAAGCTAAAAACAATTATTAACCGAACTAGATCAACATCCTCCATCTCCAAAGAAATTCTCCCCTAAAAAAATTCTCATATCAATAACTCAACTCAGATCAATCCTATTTTAATTCAGTCATTCAACTCTGCAATTCTAAAACCTTAACCCAGATATAAATCATTTCCTGAAATCCTCAAGATCGATGAACTCAAATCTAAAACATTCGCCTTATAAAACTTGTAAATTCTAAAACCCCAAATGTTATCAAATTCTTATCGAGGTCGGCAAGATCAAAAACTTCTAGTCTAAGTAATCTCTTAATTGCTTGTTGAACCTACCAGCTTAAATCCCATTAACTTATTTTCTAAAAAACTATGGGCCACAAACCTTAGATGAACTTCTCATAAATCTAACATTGACATTCGTTGAACTTACAATCTCCTACCCCAAAGACTCATTACCTAAATTCTACGGAACCTAAATCCTCAATTATCCTAAGCAATTAAAAATTATTCCCCTCCTTAGCAGCAACTTGAGTACCTAATCCAAAGAGTTCACCCAGACCCTGATGTTCAAGCCTTGATATTAAAACAACCAATCACCAAGAGTACAGGCCTACTATACCAATGTTTAAACCTAACAATGGCCTTCTCAGTCGTACCATCTTCCTGTCATAACATAACCCTTAACCCGCCTTTCAATTTCGAACAAAACAAAATAAAATAAAATTCCATAAATAAAATAACATACGACAAAATGCATAAAACCAATGAAGTAGTTCACCATAAAATAAATATAACAATAAAATAATCCGCCATAAAATAAAACAATTAAATTAAAATGACATACAAATAAATAAATAAACAACAAAATTATTATACAGTAAAATAAATAAACAACAGAATTATTATACAATAAAATAAATAAAGCCAATAAAACTATACTCAACCAAAGGTAAACACTAATTAAAGCAATAAAATTAAATAAATCAAATAACATCAATTAACATAAAATAAAATAGCAATAAACTCATAATATAAAATAAATAACTTAACTTACACCACTTAAACAAAAATTTTATTATTTTAAAATAATAATAAAAATAATTTTCTGGTACTATCCTAAGGGACATGTGATTTTACCCAGAGCCGAACTGCTCTGATACCACCTGTGGCGCCCCCAATCCCCCTTATATAAATACACAGGGATCGAGACGCCAGGATGGTGACAACACGGTCACACATCCCAACGAAGTGCCAGTGTATGTACATGCAACAGTGTACAAATAAAATAACGTAGCGGATAGTCAACTAAGTACCAGAATTTATTTACAATCAAACATCAGTAAAGATTTAAATAGCAGTTATACAGTCATCCATAAAATAATTTACAATAGTTTTAGATATACAAACAAGTGATCCCAGATCACTCCTCAGGCAAAGCCGTCTCCTCAGGCTCGCCCTCCTCCTCCTCAGCATCAAAATCTGCGTTACCACAAAATGGTATCGCAGGTAAGTATAACTCAAACAACGTAATATAAAATGCATTAAATGCAACTAACATGCATGCACATGAAAAATATGCATTTTCCACAAAACATCATTTTTCCCGAAAATGATAATTTTCCAACACACACCAAAATCTCATTTTGGTCCAAATTATCCGTAAAATATTTTCCCAGAAAATGATTTACCCAAAAATCAACTCGCACTATTTTCCCAGAAAATAGTGCATTAATTCCAAATGCACCATGCATTATTTCCATATGCACCATGGCCTCCCCTATGGACCATCCGCACGTCCTGGCTTCGCAGCGGTGCTCAGTTCCTCGCCCAGCGCGTACATGGCCAAGCACCCACACTACGCAACGAGCGATGCCCAGTTCCGCGCCCAGCGCGTACATGGCCAAACATCCTCTAGTCCCCGCCAGCAGAAGGACCACGGAGTCGGCACGAGACCATCTCGTCCGATCCCATTGTCGCCCGACGACAATCCAGGGGACGTTACTCAGTATATTCCGCTCCCGAGTAACCAGAGGAGCTCCACCGAGTTAATACCCCATCTCGGCTTGGGGTCGTGATACACACGCACCAAAAATATTATCACATAAAATCATAGCTTTTCAAATCACATGAACATGAATGCAATACACGAAAACCCAGTTTTCTTTTACAAATATGATCATGCATGAAATAATGAAATGCACATATACCAACACAATATCTAACATCCATCAATGAACAATACCAACAAATCCAACCAACCCATCAACAACCAATATCCAATTCAACCAAACAACTCCAATCACAAATCCATCCGACCCCCGAACTCCTCGGACTCAGTCCGGCATGCCAAAAATATAGTGAAATGGGTTAGTGCAAAAATACATTTAAATTACGAAAGTTCTTTGGAGAAATACTTACAGTGCAATATAATAATTTCCGGAGGATCACGAAGCTGCAAGTGGTGATGTCTGAGCAACACCACAGTGTAAAATACACTGTGGCCGTGGGTCACAGATACCCACTTTTCAACGAGGACAAACGAAGACCCAAAAATGGTAGGGTAGGGCCTAGAGAGGTCGGTGAAGCTAGTGGTAGTGGTGGTTTGCCGTGGGTGGCGGCGCAAGGGATGGTTTTAGGCCAAAAATAAACAAATCGGAAATGGGCTTGGTGGGACTTCACCGGTGACGGATCGGAGCTGGGGTTGGGTCCAATGGGTTGCCAAGAGGTCGAGGATGATGTGGTAGAAAGATGGTGGCCGGAGGTGGCGCGACGGCGGCGCAGTGGTGCATGGAACGCCGCGGCTTCAATGGGTTCGTGGTGGTTAACGGCGGCGATGGAGGAGCTGGAAATGGAGGGGGGTGATCGCCGGCGGCAGGGGGAGCAGAGGAGCCGGGCGGTGTCGACCACCGCCGGCGCACGGCGGCGGGCTGGGGAAGAAACCAACGCACGGCGAGAGAGAGAGAGAGAGAGAGAGAGAGAGGAACTCGCGCACCGGGGAGGAAACCGGGAAGAAGAAAAAAAAAGAAAGAAAAGAAAAGAAGAAAAGAAAAAGAAAAGGAAAAGAAAAATTAGAGGGAAAAGAAATGAGGTCCAATCCTCATAACTTGGGTCACAAAAATGATCCAACGGAAACGATTTCAAAACTTCAAGTTAAATAAAATAATTTAAACGTAATGGTAAAGTCAAATTGAAATAATTAAATCCCACAGTAATTAAATAAATATTAAAAGCAATTTAAATGCATAACAATAAATAAATATTAAGAAAGCACATAAAAATAATTTTCACCAAATTAAAATCATAGAAATAAACTCATTAAAAATCCAACCAATTTTAAAATACGAGAATAAAATTTAAATAAATAAAAATAATCCTTTAGTAAAAATACACTAAAATGCGGAGTGTTACAATTTCATTTTTGTGCTTAAGTTGAAAGTCAGTTGATGTAAGAATACCTTGCGAAATTATTTTTGGTTTCATCGTGCGACTGAGGTTGTAGCATCAAGTTTTGCACTAATACATATCCAAGAGCTCGGAAACGTAAAATGAGACGAACAAATGATGCATGGGTAGATTCCAGTTACTCTGAAAAGCCTTAAAGAGAGACTATGGTTTGTATTCCCTCTAATAATATCATTAATCACTCATCATCACTACAAAGTAGAAAACACAACATACATCATGATACATATATCCAAACAGAAAGCAAGCATATGAAATGATATAGGGTAACAACAACCTCACCGTTGGAGAACGGGGGAAAAAGAAGAAGAAGATAATATAAAAGCTTCCTAGAGGATTACAAACTGAAATAAATTCTGCAGAAAGCAGGATATAAGAGTTTCACCATATAACCAAACTCTCATTGCGTATACTACTGGTAGTACATGAGCTGCTGGGCAGCAGCAACATTCTGGAACCCACCATCATATATAGCCTGGCTTGCTCCAGCAGCACCCATGCCCATTGCTGCCTGCTTAAGAGGGTGCTGCCCCTGAGGGTGCATAAGAGCATGAACTCCACCCATTTTGCTCATGGCTAGTTGCCGCTCATAGGCCAAAATATCAGTGGCAGAAAGGCCAGGTAAAGGTGCAGCTGCAGGTGGGGGGAGTGGGTTTGAAGTTGTTCCTGGTGGTGTCGGCTTGCTACCCCAAGAGCACTACAAACAAGGAGAAACCGATTTAAGGGTCAATATACCCAGTCCCCAATTAATCAGAGGGAGAGAATATATATATATATATATATATATATATAGAACAATTCTATTAAAGATTCCCAAACCATCTGCCAAATGATATTTTAGTTCATCCAGAAATTGTAACGCAAAGACAAAATATATATATATATATATATGTGAAAATCTCAAAAATTCTACTATCATGAAGAATTAATACAAATATTAGCACCAAAAGTATTACAGTTACCATAGATTTTAATTTTTCATGGGAGTATTTTACTGATTTATCGATCATTGAAAAGACAGTGTTATGTGGCGTACATCAAAACACTAAAAACAGCATTTTGCATTACCAAATATTGAGATATCAATACCAACAGCAATTGAAAAAAAAAAAAAGGCTACTGAATCTGAAGATAAGCCCGGCCACATAAAACTTACGAGAGAGTAGGTGAAAGAGAAGAGAGAGAAGTCTGAACACCCCCCCCTAACAAATCTAGCATAAGCATGTCCTTTCATTCATAAATCATATAACAATGACCCAAGTTGTCTAGCAAAGACATCTTTACCAGCCAGGGATGCCTTGGCATGAGTATTGTACCACTGCAAGCATGGGCAAGTATAATCTATATCCTTCTGTGGCGACAATATAGCCTTACTAAAAAGCGGGAAAACACACCTTAATTTGTTTGCCACAAAGATATGACTGAGTATTTCCCATCTGAATAGCCAGGGCTGCCTCAGCATGAGTACTGTATCTCACAAAACCAAAGCCTTTATCTCGCTGGACCCGGACCTCCTCAATAACTCCAGCACCAAGAGCATGGAAGTGGCGATGAAGATCAAGCTGAGTGACCTGCAATCATGAAAAAATATAATTACTTGGAGACGGATTTTTAAAAGCCTGAAAAACTAAAACCTACATATCCAAAAGGATACAGATAATTCCAAGGAACATGCAGAACTGATTAGAAAGAAAATCCTATATTTCCCCCTCCCTATTCTCAGGAAATTTATGGAGTCAGTCTGAGAAGCTGGAAGGCATAAAGTGCAGAAATTCACCTCATTGCTGTAACCCACAGTAAGTATATAGAACTTTCACAACCACAGCAGAACAAATACTAATTTGTATCTGTGAGCATGCAGTGTATGTGTGCACATGTAAATGAACAAAACAACGAACTGATATACAAAGGGATGGTATCTTGCCTCTGAAGAAATATTGCCCACATAAACAGTGGTATACTGAGGGTTATTCTCTGGAGCGTCATTATTTGCCGTCTCTTTGCCATCTTCTGCACAATGAAGATACAAAGCAAAGGATTTTCATATGCTTAGCACAACAACAGTTAGTCATGAAGTCTGAGGGGAATTGACAAAAATTTGAACTTAGGTAGGCCAAAATCTGCGGTCCCACCATCCAGTCCCCCGAAAAGAGCATAATTATAAAGAGACTGGACTGGTAACAGTATAATGGTGATCCACACCCAACTGGACTCACCTGATGAACCATTTGTTAGTTCTACCACACTTTTGGCATCCGAGCTCTGCTTGTCTTCATTGGAACCAGCACCTTTTGTGGCCCAGTTGCAGCGTATCTGTCTACTGCCAAGCCACTTCCCTGAAAAATTAATCCCGCACTTCACATTATGGTCACAAAGAATAGATACAAGAAATATACAAGGTATATGTCTTGAACGGAAACAATATGCACAGCGCAGGGACATTTTTTTTTATAGGTACACGGCATGGATACATGAAAGAAGTAACCCTTCCATGTGTAAACACTTTGATCAATTTTTTTACTTGTCAAAAAAAGAAATAACTCTAGAGATTATAATATTAGTACTAATAATGCTTTATTTTCTTAATTTGATTTACTAAATCTAATCCCTTTTTTCGCACTAAATTTGAGAGTCTCAGCTGTTTTAAATGGATTCGATTCTTGTGTACTTAGGCTATGCCTATCATTATTTAATAAAATTGTTTACTTATAAAAAAAAATTAAATGGATTCAAGAAAATGAGCTAAATCCACAGTTTTACCTCAGGGTATCACCCAAAATAAAGCATCTTAAAGATAATAATTGCAGCTTCATTACAGCAGAACAAAGAAAATATAAAATATAACAAGATAATCCTTACCCGTTAAGTCATTTATTGCACTTTGTGCATCCTGAGTAGACAGGAAAAATGTCAAAACTATGGTAATGAACAACATCACAACAGAAAAGAAATGCAAAATACAAGCAGACACTAACAAAAGCATCACCTGTTGGCTCCGGAAAGAAACAAACCCAAATCCTCTTGACCGCCCAGTCTTCTGATCCCACATAACCCTTGCATCTCTGAAACCGGCAACTATTAGATTAAGCCCCAGTTTGGATTGGAAACTCATCTCAACTCATCTCATCATTACAATTTACCCAAATTTCCACACAAAATATAATAAAAAATTCAACTTTTTCAGATCACAAAACAATAATAATATTAAAAAATAATAGTCTAACAATATTTTATTCAATTCATCTCAACTCATCTCAACTCATCTTTGAATCCAAATAGAGCCTAAGTGCACCCAATAAGGCATGAAGTATTATTGTAAGCATCACACATCATGAATATGGTTGTTTACTAATGAATTTTGTATTCCCGGAAGTTCTAAAAAGTTTCTTCAAGCATCTTAGTCTACCCAGAAGGAAAAGAAGAAGAAGAATCCAGGAGGAATCAGAGATCTGAAGCTTACGAACAACTAGGATAAACAGAGAAGCAGGCAAATAATGTAGCATCTGTAACCTCAGGGCTGAGATCACCCACAAATATGTTGTAGTGACCTGCACAGCATTACTACAAGTAAAATAAAGAGCCCGTGCTTATAAATGCAAACTGATTGCATGTATAAAAGTGCAAGTGTGAAAAAAGCATCAACCTGATGTATCCTCCCTCTGACCACTAGCATATGCCCAATTAACTTTGATAGGCTGCCCAAACCTGAAAATCACGTAAAAAGATGTAAGAGAGAACCAAAAGACAGATCAAAAAAATATTGAGCATTTCACTTACAGATGCCTCCCATTCAGATGCAATATAGCAAGAGCAGCTGATCTGCGATCGAAGTAGTGAACAAAACCATATGATGACTGCAAAAGCAGAGAAAACAACAAAATTTTGTTAAGTTGTCAGTTGAATTAAGTTTGAAGAACTCAGGAATGGAGTATAAACCAATTCAAATACCCAAAAAGGAAAGGATAACCATCTAAGATAAGTGAAAAGCTACCTTCTCCTTTCTAATAAGCTTGCAGTTTTCCACGGGACCAGTACTCGCAAAAACTTCTTGGAGAAGTGGTTCTGTTACTTGTGTATGAATGTTTCCCACGTATCTGTGGTTCAATAGTAAAAAGATTATCTTTACTTCTCAAAAGAAATAACAGTAAAGAGATTAAGAGCTGTAGATGATTGTTGGGGGCGGGGGGGGACAAAATATATCTACTCAATCTCATTCTCAAAACAAGCTATAACCCACACCTAATCATAATACTTAATACCATCCTGAATGACTTTAGTGGCATAGGTTAAAAAAGGTAATAAATAAATAAAAATGATAGCCCTTCGTATAGCTCAAGAGACTCAAAGGAGAGTTACTATCAGTTTCTGGTTAAGGAATATGAAAGTGGCGTGAACAGGCTCACAAGTGTGAAGGTTAATCAAGCTTTAAGAAACAAGCACGAAATCAAACCAAAAAAAAAAAAAAAAAAACAAAGATAAACAGAACATTGTCTAGACAAACACTCACACACTGCGGCAAGTACTTGGATCAAAACCAGGAGGCAGATTTCCACTTGGAATTGGCTCAATCTGCAAAACCAAAATGTGAAAAAAGAAAAGAAAATAAAAAGAACAAAATAAAACAAAAATATCGCTCTACCAACATAAGACCATTTCAATCCAAGGATTAAACCAAATTGAGTAAGGTATTTGCCACATTTCAAAAGAAAAGAACTAGACGCAGACCGACCTAAAGCACGTAAGAAAATAGAGTTCCCTTGTTCAACCTAAAACAAGACTATACCTAGAAACTTCCATAGGATGCTCAGCTTTTGGACATTATGTTATTCAAATGCTTTGGTTTCCACTTCCATTTCCAAAATACTACATGCCATGATCAAGTTGAGAGAATAGAAACACATTTTCCCCTTTTCTGGCAGAAAACTGAATCCTACAGCATTTGTGGCTACAAATTCAGGTTCAAATAATAATCGAAGATTAAAAATATAAAAATCTGAGCTAGAATGAGCTTATTTCTCCAAACAAAAAAAGCCATTAATGATGATGTGATACAGGAAGCAAAAGGCTTGTTTCTTCTATTTTAGTTACGCTTTCTTTTAGGAATTAGGGGTGCTTTTGTAAACTCATCATTTCTGATATAGGCTTTGCTCTTGATCCATTAGGCTTTATTTTGGGCGTACTATGGATTTTACTAGTTAACTGGTATGGGATGGCATTCAAAGCCCAAAAAGTCCAAGTCCTATTACCATTTGGTACCAGTTATCTATTTATATAGGAGTCAAGTCTCATATTGGCTCCTTACTAATTATAACATTGATTGAGTACAGTAATGGAAAAGTTAATTTCGAAGCCACAAAACGCATTTGTCAAAGGTAGACATATCCTAGATCGGTCTTAATTGCAAAAGAAGTTTTGGATGGACAACCCAAATCTAGATAACCCAGGTTACTTTGCAAATTAGACATGGAGAAAGCCTATGATCACATCAACTGGAAGTTTCTACTTTATTTACTTGCAAGATGTGGCTTTTGGGAAAAATGGCATATATGGGTAGAGTTTTGCATCTCTACAGTTTGATGCTCTATCTTGGTGAATGGCTCACCAATGGGTTTCTTCGACTCCTCCAATGGTTTGAGACAACTCTCTCCTTTACTTTTTTTATTCGTCATGGAAGCTCTCAATAAGATGATTGTGGGCCTTGTAGAAGGTGATTTTCTCTATGGTTTTTCGGTGGGGAATGGTGATTGGCTCCATTGATATTTCTCACTTGCTTTTTGGTAACGATACTCTCATCTTTTGTGGAGCAAATCTCGGGCATATCCAATTTTTGAGTTTTCTACTTCTTAGTTTTGAAGTTGTCTCGGGTTTTGAGAATCTCTCAAACTCTAAATTGGTGCTGGTGGGGGTTGTCCTTGTGATGTAAGGTATCATCTCTACCCCTGAAGTATTTTGGCTTACCTTTGGGTGCTACCTTTAAATCAGACACGATTTGGAATGGCGTGGTTGAAAAGGTGGAGCGCAAATTAACTTCTTGGAAGAGGTTGTATATGTCTAAAGGTGGTAGGCTCATTTTGATTAAAAGTACTCTTCCTAACCTACCCACCTATTTTTGTCATCCCCCCACTCCCCACAAAGGTTGCCAACCATATTAAGAAGCTACAACGGGACTTCTTGTGGAGTGGATTGAGGGAAGAGTTCAAATTTCATTTGATTAATTGGTCACTTGTATGTACTTCAATTTTTGGGGGTGGATTGGGGATCCGTAACTTATGAAATTCAACCAAGCCTTGTTGAGTAAATGGTTGTGGAGGTACTAGCACGAAGGGGGGGGGGGGGGGGCGGGGGGGCTATGGAAGTCCATTATAGATTCACAGTTTGCGGAAGCTTGGAAAGGATGGTGCTCAAATGAGTTGCGCGGCCCATATGGGGTGGATTTGTGAAAATACATTAGGAGATCTTCCGAAGACATGAACATAGTGTGGTGGGCAACGACTCTCGTGTTAGATTTTGTTTTGATAAATGGTGGAGTGAACAAAGCCTCCAAGACACCTTCCTTGCCATTTTTGAGCTCGCATGAAAAAATGATGCAGCAATAGCTGATCTCTAGGGTCTTTTCTAGTGGCTCCCCTCAATCGAATGTAGATTTCATTAGGGCAGCCCAAGATTGGGAGTTCGAGACTACCACAAAGTTCTATGCGGCATTGAATTTTGTAAGCATGACAGAGGATGCCATAGACAAGATGAGCTAGAGCCCTTCCAAGAAAGCTAAACTCACCGTAAGATCGTTCTACCAAGTTCTAATGACCTGGAATGACCATGTTCCCATGGTAGAGTATAAGGAAGACGAAAGCTCCTTCAAAAACAGTTTTTTTCGTATGGACAACATCTTTGGACAAGATCTTCACCACATATAATTGAAGGAAATGCCAAGTAATGGTGTTGGACTGGTGTACAATCTGGAGAATGGTTCCTATGTGTGGTGTATTTGGTGAGGAAAAAAATGATAGAAGCTTCGAAGATCGCAAGAGAACAATGGATGAGCTTAAAGTTTTCTGCTTTAAAACACTGTTATGGGCGGGGGGCCAATGTTTGTAATGGGCTAAATGTCCATAATTTTCTCATTTCGATTGTAAACTCTAATTAGGTTGTTCTCATGTATACTCCATGTGTACTTGAGCTTTGCTTACTTCTATGAACAAAACTTCTTGATTACCTATAAAAAAAAAAAAAACATTGACTACTCTTTTTAGAGTATAAGTTCAAATGTTGCTTGGGTTCTCCTTAGGTCACTATAATCTATATGGATGTGACGTTTACTATTCAATAGAGAACATCCTTTGCTGAAATTTCAGACCTTAAACTCTGAGCTTTGTGTGATGCAATCTTTCTCCAGTGCGTAATGCCAAGGAAGCCTTAAGCGCAATGGCTTGTAACATACAGGTCCTAGACTAAGATTTAGAATTTTTTTTTATTATTATTATTAGTAATGTTATTATTTTTAAGATCTATTTTGAGATAGTGATTGTCATTTTGTAGGATTCTTCCACCCTTCACGCCCATATGCCTCTCAGTGTTTTTTTTCCTTAATTTGGATAGTTTCCTAATTGGAAACCAACTCTCACGTCAAAAACCCTCCCATAAAATCCTCTCTTTTTCCTCTCCATCAAACCCACGAAATCCTATGACCAAAACCCCCAGTAAAATCAAATTTCCCTACACAGAGAGTCGTGACACCATTCTCACAAACTAAGCACCCACAGAAACCGCCGACCCAGAGGCAACTGCACAACCTTTCCTCTCTCAGTAAGCCATAAACACCTCTCGGTCGCTCTCTCTCTCTCTCTCTCTCTCTCTCTCTCTCTCTCTCTCTCTCTCCACTATCAATAACTAAACAGTCCTTGTGTGCTTTTGCCCATTCCTCCGTCGACCACTAGAAAAGTCGGGTCACCTCTCAAGCAACTCAAAAACTGCCGGCCGGTCGCTTTCCATCAAACCCACACCTTCTGGGTAAGCCCATGCCAGAATC
The DNA here is from genome assembly GCF_004785595.1 of Juglans microcarpa x Juglans regia. NCBI lineage: Eukaryota > Viridiplantae > Streptophyta > Magnoliopsida > Fagales > Juglandaceae > Juglans > Juglans microcarpa x Juglans regia. The sequence goes on from NC_054595.1 coordinate 24,417,138, forward strand.
TTCCTCCTCTCCTCATTGGTTTCTCCGTTTGACTCTCTCTCTCTCTCTCTCTCTCTCTCTCTCTCTCTCGTGCGCCACCATGTCCAGGGGGAGCTTTTAGTTGTGTCGTGGTGACTCCCAGCCACCCAGACCCACAGTCGCAGTTGGTTCTCCTCTCTCTTGGTAAGTATCGCACGGCTTTTGTCCCCCCCCCCCCCCAAGCCTCTATGCTTCTCTTCTTTTGCTTATTTTGTTTCAGACTTTTCCAAAAAGCCCATGCATTATTATGGGTTTTACATAAATACCTTCAACCCACTTCCCATAGCCTTTCCGTAAAACACCTCTTGAAGGAACCTTGTTCATTTACGTGGGCTAAGCATGGGTTTAAATGGAACTTGTGTTTTAAAATTAGTTTGGGCCAGATTGCATTTTTAACAGAAACTATTCTAGTGATTTTAACTGGGCTGTTTTCCTTAATTGGGGCTGGGCGGAATTTAAGTCAAGCCAAAGTTTGACTTAAATAAATATAGTAGTCATAGACTTATTTGTTATCAGAAAATATTTATAGGATTTAAAGTATATTTTAAAGCATACTATTGGGTCTATTATTTTAGTTAATAGTCCCATTGTCTATTTAGTCTGATTTTAATAAAATTATTATGTCATACTTTAAATAGAAAATCAAGGAATATTTTATGATTTTTAAATAATATTACTATCTATTAACCTTAGTATAACTAAATATGTATTAAATTATCTCTGTGGTATGATTTTAAGTAATTAGCATGTTACAACACGTTTTTCTAGAAACGTTAGTGACGATTAGTGTCTTGTATAGGCCACGAGCTACGACGTGAGATTGTGGAAGCAACGCTAAGAGGTAAGTAGCATGATCATAATTATATGTGTGCTGTAATTTTTTTTTTTTTTGATAAGTAAAAATATTGTATATATCAAAAGGAGAAACCAAGTATATGTGTGCTGTAATTATTCTGATTGTGCATAAAAATGTGACGTTACCTACGCTACGCTACAAGCTAAGTCAAGGTTAGGCCCCTTTGCACGAATCTCGATGAATTTTGATGATATGCTTATGATGCTATGTTGGTATGGATTGTTAGATGGATGAGATGTTATGAAAATCACATGTATACCATGTAATGTTCATGTAATATTTAAATCATGTATGCCATGTAATGTTCATGTAATATTTAGATCATGTTATGCCATGCCTATGTTATGCGATGTGGTGGTAAAATTCATATTAATATGCCATGTATAATGTTATGCCATGCACAAGAGTATGCCATGCCTGGTAAATTCATGAAGTCAAACATGTTCTCATGCATCATGAAAGCTAATAGAAAACACATGAATGACGAGGGAACTTTAAAATTGGTCTCATGTTATGAGTGGATGTGCAAGCCACAGGCTCAAATGTGGTCCATCACAAGAAAGATATGATGTTTTGAGGTGACACGGACCCAAGTGTGCTTCATCACAGGTTATGTTATGTGGTGCCACGGACTCGGGCGTGGTTCACCATATGATATGTGATAACACGAACCCAAGCGTGTTTCACTACATGTTATGATACAATATGGGGTGCCACGGATTCAAGCGTGCTTCACCATATGATATGTGATAATACGGACTCAAGCGTGTTTCACTACATTGAATGATACGTTCTGTGGTGCCACGAACTCAAGCTTGGTTCACTAGATGTTAAGTAATAACACAGATCCAAGTGTGTTTCACTACATATTATGTTATGTTATATACGGTCAACGACAATTGGACCGATGTACATATGTAATGATGGCCAGGAGTAGATTAGTTCAGAGACTTAGATTGGAATAAGTGTTACTTCCACAAGGATTTAGTCTATGATTATGATATTTGAACAAGTGATCACCACATAGAACCAGTTTATGCCTTTTTATTATGTTTTCAGCTTTATGTTATCAAAGACTGTTTTATTAAGTTAGTTTGATCATTCAATAAATGAGGTATTTTCATGATTTCGATTCTCTTCACCGGGCATTATGTTATGAATGTTCATAATATTCCCAATCTAAGGGAAGGGGTGTTACATGGCTACAATTTACTTCCAAGTGCATGAAAGGCAAAAAGAAATGATATTTTGCCATAAAAAGGGTATTATGTCCAAAAATGAATGTGTCAAGGTGGTTTTAGCAATGATGGCGAGCAATGAAATATAATGCCAAAAAATTAAATTTCATTGAAAAATTTTCATGCAAAAAAATGGAGGAAAAATCAAATATGGCCCTTGATAATTTTAAAATTACAGATGAAAAATGCTACTTTAGTGCTGTTCAAACTGATTGATACTGTCATATCACAGGAATTTTCTACTCTAGCCACTGCCCACCACTTCCAACCTGGTTAAATGCTACCAAATCGAAACTTTAAGGTCGACTACCAACATCACTTATTGGGTCCTTTTCCATATTCTGTGTGAGAGAGAGAAAGAGAGAGAGAGAGAGAGAATTCTGCACAACTTTACAAAATAGTAGCCAAGAGCAACCAAGCAGCTATTGACATGAACAACACAACCACAAAGACTCTCAATGCATGTGAAAAGGAATAGAATCTCAATGATTTACTAGAAAATAAGATACAAAATCAAGAGAGATTCTACTAGCTAAAAAGAGGAGTTTACTCATGGTAAGGCACAGTACCTAAACCTTTCTATGATGCAATAATAGAGAAATGGTAAAGATATAACGCAAATTCATCAAAAGGCCCATAAACTTTGAAATAAGGATCTCCGGTAAAAATTCATCTGAAAAAATTATAACTTGTCTTACAGCCCACGATCAACTAAGCCTGATACGATAACATGCTCATTAGAGGATAGTGTTTCATTTCACAACACCAAAATAGCATACAGAACATCATTCAATGAATTTTAGGTCCCATTGAATTCCCGAAATTTTCACGGTAACCAGACACAGAACAAGGAAAAATTAGGTAATGTCAGATTCAAAACCCCATCCAATTCTCTCCTACCAAATAGAAATAAAGGAAACCATAGATAAACACAATACATCGGAAACCTTAGCATTCAAATACAGGTTCGAAGAAACCGAGTTAACCCTAGCTCCTACAATCCAATTCCGCCTAACCACATGCAAAACTGGTCTATCAAAAACAAAAAAGAGGCAAATCGAAGCGAAAACGAGTACAAATTGGAACCGATAATATCAAAACCGAGAATCATAGGAAGTGTTAGGATAGAGGTCGAACCTGAGGAGGAGCTAAGAGGCCAGGGTGGTAGAGAGACTGTTGTTGAAGAAGAGCTTGCTGCATCAAAGCCTGTTGCTGCTGCTTCAGCCTCTGTTGCTGCATTTTTCACGTCGATTTTCGAGAAAATCGATGCTCCTAGAAACTGAGGGTAGGGTTGGGGGACGAGGGGGGTCGGGTAAGGGCCTCGATAAAGAGAGAGAAAAATGTGACGGAAACCCAAAAAAAAAAAAAAAAAAAAAAAAAGAAAGAAAGAAAGAAAGAGCGTGGCCTCTAAAAGAGGAAAATAGAAAAATAGTGGGCAGCTATTTATAGAGAAATCTTTTTGTTGTGGATCGCGATACGATTAGTGTACATCAGCATTTCTTTATAGGAATTTTATATATCTTTCTTTTTTCTTCATTTTCTAGAATTCTATAAGGTGAGATCAAATCATCATTTTATAAGTAAAATATAATAAATTATTTTTAATTATTTATACTACATTATAAAATAATGAGAAGAAAATATTAAAAAAATAATATGGAACATTACTCTGTTTTATAATTTTAGATTGCAGACAATAATTAATAAGGGAAAGTCTGTACTATACGAATTATTTGGATAAGAGATTGAGTTTTTTCATTTTACCTTGCAAATAATTATAATAATAATAATTAAATTAGCTGCTTCAACGTGTATTTATAATATCTAATATTATTATAAGGTACATTGCAATACTTTATATTCAATTAGATAGAATATAGTAACTAACTCTATCATCTCTTCCTTTCGATTTTTTGAGAGAGAGAACCTCTTCCTTCTCTCTAGAAAATTCCATTTCAAAGAAAGTCATTGCCGAACCTCTCCTTCTCCTTTCCATTTCCACACTGTGTATACACTTTCAAAATAGTGTTTGGTCCCTCCTCCCTCCACCGGTTTGGTTTTGGTCAGATTTGCTACTTTTCGTTCGCCATCTGCCTACATGCGCCCCACCACCCTATCCTACAGCCACCGATCTATTGGGACAGAGCGGAGTGGCGCCAAAAAGATCGGCGCGTGGCCCTCACGCGCGGTTTGTTTCTACACTTGTTTCTCACTCGTCACTGAGCACCGACGTCTCCGATAATTACATGCGTCGTACCAACAGATTCATCTCGCCGAGATCTTCCAGATCTGGGCTACCACGTCTCCATCCCATCGGTGCATGTCTTCCGTGTGCCATCATAGGAGCGCAGGAACGTAGATGATCACTGGTTGCAGATGAGTCAACTCGATTCCGTGTTTTCTACTATGTTATCACTTTTCCCAATCGATGATCTCGAAGAAGGGATTGCAGATTTCTCCAAAAATCATCTCAAGACAATAAACAACAATGCACTCACCACTCTCACTGCTTTCAACAAAGATTCCACCGCCACCAACGATGGTTCCATTGTTAGCAAATTTTTGCGAACAACTTATTATCATATTTTAAAACAGCGTCCTCTTTGTAGGACATGAGTGAAGACTAATAAATTGATCGCAAAAAATTTTTTTTTTCTTTTTTATCCACCACTTTGCACTGTTGTTACTGTTCTTAAGTGTTTGTAGGAGAACCCTACCCCTTCTTCATGTATCATCTTTTATAATGAAATTTGCTTGATTGTTTAAAAAAAGAAATGAAATGAAATGAAATGATAGAATATAATGGATATGTTGATTCGGTATTGATTGTGTGCTACAAAGATCATATTTTTAGAATAACTGTGAAAAATCTCAGTTGCCAACAAAGAACACCATCCATCATCAAAGGCTTGAAGCTGAAACTAGAACATATATCCATTCTCCATGACTTCTCATTTAACATTATAATTTTATATCCTCGCCCCAAACAGCCAACACATCAACAACGATGTGAAAGTTAACATAAAAAGTATTGATTTTTATTTTTTTTTATATGATTGTAATGACCTTATAGCAAGTGGCGTGTGTACGTAAGTAGAGACAAAACTCTTTCATAAAAAAAAATTATATATGAATTTCAAGATGTTCAGCGATTTCTATTTACTTTAAAATTTGTAATCATGTTTAGATAATGAGATGTGATGAGATGATCTGTGAATAATAATAAAATGATTTGCAAATAGTAAAAAAATTATTTGAGTTAATATATTTTATAGGATTTAGGAAAGGTAAAAAAAAATATGAATAAAAATATTATAAAATAAAAATATTATTATAATATAATTTTTTAATATAATTTTTGTTTTGAGATTTGAAAAAGTTAATTATATTCTGTATTTTGTTTGGAAGTTTAGAAAAGTTGTAACTATTAGATAATTATTAGGTAATGATTAGATGAAAAAGTTAAATATTTGAAATTGACAAATATTTGTATTTTTGGTGTTTGTGTTTGTGGTGTTTTATGAGCTTGACTCAAACTTGAACACGTGCTATAAGATTCGCACCTAATCTAACCATTGAATCAATGATAGCCCTAATTCACGAGGAGCTTTTAGCACGGCAGCGAAAAAATGTAAGATGATTTTCATCAGTACTACTCATTTTTCATTGAAGGGATTATATGTATCATGTGTGTGCCATCGAAAATGCTTTAGTTATCAATAAACCATACATTTCTTTTTCACTTATTATTAATCTGTGACTGTGCAAAGCCCTCGAAACCCAAGTAGTTAATTACTGGTAAACTAGTGCCTTGCAACTAATAAATATCCTAATCAGAGCACAAAAACAAAAAAAAAACAAAAAAAAAAAAATGAAAGATGAAAAGGAAAGCAGAGGCATGTTACTGTAGATTTATTGTCTTATATCTTTTAATGTTAATCTTTTCAATACCAAGTTTGTAAAAGTTTCTAACGTTTGTTTTCTTTCCTTTTAAATTACTGATAATCAATTATAATTGGCAAAATCAAAACCTTTAAAAAAAATAACTTTATTAAGCTTACTAGATGATTCTAATACGAGGAAGTGAAGAAAATTTGTATAATTTTCCTGTTGCAATTCCATCCCATGGTTCATACACTATTGAGCTCACAACAGACCCAGCTACCTAAGGTTCCACCAGATAAAAGCATAATGGTGAAATAAACGCATATCACTCTCATTCTGTTAGGATTGTTACCATTGTCAGAATATTCTTTATTCTTTATTGCACATTGTAATATATAAATAGTACATACCGTGTATACATAATTACATTACTCTATGCCACTCTCAATATGGTATCGAGCAATGAGCCAACCCACCTCTAACGCCGAATCAGGACTTTCCCCAAACACAGATTCCACCATGCCTAGCAATATTGAAATCAACCTCGAAACCAATCCTCACCATCCTGCGAGTCCTTACTACATTCAGCCTGGGGAAGGGGCTTCAAATCCGCTCGTTCCAGACCTACTCACAACTGAGAACTATGTAACATGGGCAAGGACCATAAGATGGGCTCTGAATATCAAAAACAAACTTGGATTCATTGACCCCAAAATCCCCAAACGCTCAAATGATTCTGATCATCTACATGCCCCATGGGAACGCTGCAACAATATGATCATTACCTGGATCCATCATTCAGTTGGTTCAGAACATCGGTTGAGCATTGCTCATGCAGATTCTGCGGCCAACGTGTGGAACGACCTTTGGGACAGATTCTCAATCCAAAATGCCCCACGCATTTTCCAATTAACCAAATCTATCTCTTTTCTTAAGTAGGAAGAAGATTCTGTCAGCCAATATTATAACAAGCTCAAAAGGTTTTGGGATGAGTTGGAAATTTATGAACCCATGCCTCTTTGGACATGTGGTTTGGTGAAGACTCTCATGGAATACACACACCGCGGCAAAGTCATGCAGTTCTTTATGGGACTCAATGATTCTTATGATACTGTTCGGCCCAAATCCTACTTCATGATGCCCTCCTTGCGCTCAATCGTGTCCTCTCACTTGTTCAGCAGGAAGAACGACATAGGCAACTTCACTCACCTTTAGTGCCCATCACCATGGCTACTAGGGGACCAGTCCAACGCAATTCATCCTCCTCACGCAAGGACCTCCTCTTTTGTTCCCACTGCAACATCCCTGGACATTCTCTGGAACATTGTTTCAAAGCTAATCTTCATCTTCCATTGTGCACTCATTACCACATTCCAGGGCATAACAAAGATAAGTGTTATAAACTCAACAGTTTCCCCCTTGGCCATAAGAACCACAATAAGTATAAATCGTTTGCTAATCAATCTACTCTTGAGCAAAAACAAATCAGCCATGGACCACCTATTACTCAGGAGCAGTACAACCATTTCCTAGCTCTACTCCATCCCTCTCATCCTGCCACCTCCACACTTGCAGCAAACCACGCTCGTGTCTCCTATTCTTCCCCCGTATCTGGTATCTCTCTTTGCAATTCACTCACTCACAGCACCCATTAACAGCCACAAACACCACTTGGATAATTGACAATGGAGCTACATATCACATGATCTGTAGCCCCTCTCTTTTCGCTCACAACATTACCTCTGCTTCACACAATATTAAACTTCCAAATAGAGCCACAACAGTAGCCACTCATCTCAATGATGTTCAATTCTCTAAATCCTTAACACTAAAAAATGTCTTATGTGTACCTGCATTTTCCTTTAATTTAATTTCAGCAAAGTCCTTAGCAAATCATTTGCATTGTTGTCTAATTTTCTTCTCAGATTGTTGTTATATCAGGAACCTTTCATTTAGGATGGCGATTGGATTGGGGAAGGTGCATAATGGCTTATATCACCTCCAAATGTCGCGACCCAACCCCACTGCTCTACATTAATTTTTTGTTGCATTATGTTCAAATGCTGTCAATTCCTCCAATGTTTCCAAACTTGATGAATTTGAATTATGGCACTATCAGTTTAGGCATAACTCAATGACCTAGTGCATATTAAATGACATTTACAAAGACAATTCTAGACCCAAAGTGATCCCTAAAACTCCCAATGAAATTTGCCCAATTGCAAAGCAGCATAAGCTACATTTTCCTCCATCTAACATCATGGCAACAAAGCCTTTTGATCTTATCTCGACAGACATTTGTGGTCCAAATAGAACACATGTATACATGGTGCCCGATATTTCCTTACAATTGTTGATCATTATACCCGTTGCACTTGGATTTACATCCTTCAAACCAAATCAGAGGCTCGAAAATCTCTCCAGAACTTTTTTCTCTCTAGTCGAAACTCAAATAAAAAAAATTAGAATCGATAATGGAGCTGAATTTCACATGCCAAATTATCTTCAATCCAAAGGTGTCATACATCAATTAACATGTGTTGCAACACCCCAACAAAACGCTTTAGCCGAACGCAAATATCAGCACATTCCCAATGTTGCAAGGGCCTTAAAGTTTCAATCTGGCCTTTCCATGCATTATTGGCCTGACTTCATCACCACTGCCGTTTACTTGATAAACCAAACCCCTACTCCTCTCCTTCTTTTCAAGTCTCATTTCGAACTTCTCTATAACACCAAACCCACCCACTCACATCTCAAAGTATTCGGCTGCCTATGTTTTACCTCTACAAACAACCATGATCGCTCCAAATTTAACTCAAGAGCTCGCGATACTTGTTCCTTGGTTACCCGTATGGTGTCAAAGGCTACGAGCTTCTCGATCTCAATACCAACTAGATATTTCTATCCCGTGATGTCATATTCCATAAAGCTATTTTCCCTTTCAAACAACCGCCAAACAATTGCCCACAATTATCCTCACTTCGATACATTGCCTCTCCGCATATTCCATATCCTACACCTCCCAATATAACAATCCAATCTTCTTAGCCTCACATCACTCCTACTCCCTCCAACCCTTCCACTTCAACCAACTCTTCCTCACCCATTGGCACAACAATCCAGATTCACCCAGCTACCGAAACTTCATCTTCCACTAGCTTCCCAAGATGTTCCACCAGACTCAAAAAAAGCTCCAGCCTATCTCAAAGATTTCCATTGTCAGCAAGCTATTGTACCAGCCTCTCTCCAATCAGTACTTGAGCATGAAGATCACGGTTCTTTCAACAATTCGAAGGTAAATTTTCCTCTCTCCTTTATTCTCTCTTATCACACCCTCTCACCCTCCTTCAAAGCCTTCACCACCTTTATTTCCATGCACACTGAGCCAACCTCTTATACATAAGCTATCAAAGAACCCATATGGCTTGCAGCAATGGAGTAAGAGCTCACTACTCTCGAGCTTAATGAGACATGGTCCATGGTCGATCTCTCTCCTGGAAAGAAGCCGATTTCATGCAAATGGATTTATAAACACAAATTCAATGCTGACGGGTCCATCAAACCAGCCAAAGTCAGATTGGTCGCAAAGGGATTCACACAATGTGAAGGTATCGATTTCCATGACACTTTTTCCCCGGTTGCTAAATTGGTCTCTATCCATTGCCTTCTTGTAGTGGCTGCCATCAAAGGTTGGGATCTCCAACAGTTGGATGTCAATAACGCATTTCTATATGGAGAGCTCGATGAAGAATTGTACATGAAGCCTCTCCCTGGGCATCCCTCAACTACACAAATACTTTCTTCACATGGAAATAACTCGCTCCAAGGTAGGCATTCAGCTCTGCTAGCGCTAGTATGCGCTAGACATACTCTCTGAAATAGGCTTACTGGAGCCAAGTCATCCCCCTTACCCATGGAACCGAATATCAAACTAATCAAGGATGATGGAGACGTATTCCATGACCCCTCTCTGCACAAGAAATTAGTTGGCAAATTTCTCTATCTCACCAACACAAGACCGAACCTGAATTACAGTGTTAATTTGCTCAGCCAGTTTGTGGAGAAGCCACGAGTTCCTCACTACAATGCCATCCTCAAGATCCTCAAATATATCAAGGGCACCCCAGGTTAGGGCATATTCTTCTCTAGCAACTCCAAGATTGAACGCATTGCATATTCTGATGCTAATTGGGCCAATTGTCCTGACACATGCAAATCCACAAATGGCTTCTATGTATTTCTCGGTCATTCCCTCATTTCCTGGAAGTCAAAGAAGCAGAACACCATCTCCCGTTCTTCGACTGAATCGGAATACCGAGCCATGGCTGTCGTTGCTTGTGAACTTACATGTTTGCGATACTTTCTACATGACTTGCACATTGACATTTTAGCACCTGCAACCTTGTATTGTGATAACTTAGTAGCATTGCACATTACTGCAAATCCTATGTTTTATGAATGAACGAAGCACATCGAACTTGACTGCTACCATGTTCGAGACAAGATATTAGCTAGCCAAATCTCCATTGCACACGTTCCTTCCTCTGCTCAATTGGCGGATTTGCTCACTAAACTGATACATTCTCCAAAATTTAATCAATTGTTATCCAAGATGGGAGTAATCAGCATTTACTCTCCATCTTACAGGGGGATATTGAGCCACAACAGACCCAGCTACCCAAGGTTCCACCAGATAAAAGTATAGTGGTGAAATAAACGTATGTCACTCTCATTCTGTTATGATTGTTAGCACTGTCAGAATATTCTTTATTGCACATTGTAATCTATAAATAATACATACCGTGTATACATAATTACATTACTCGAATATCCTCTATGCCACTCTCAATATACATTTTCATCCCCACCAAACACCCTGCTCTCTACCTCTCCCCATGACCAACATCATCTTTTTTTTTTTTCCTGAACCTAAACTAATCATAATTTAGCTCAACAAAGTCATAAACAAACTATGCTCTCCTAAATTTGTTTTGTAAGATAATTATTCAACATAACTATGCTATCCAAGTAAACTGAGGGTAATATTCAACATAAGACGCTGAGGTATCGCAAACAGCAGTATAATCAAAATCTGCCAACAAACAGTCTTAGTAAAAATGAAATCAGAACACCTTCCACAATCATACCTTAGAAAGAAACCCATCATTAGCAAGCTTATAATTACTGTCTTCATGATCCTTTGGTACTACTCTTTCATCTAGCCAAAAGACATGTCATTTCAACCATTCAATTGAATTAATGCATGGAGTTTCCTATAGCTTCCTGAAATCTCAATGTCAAGCAATTACCAAACGATTCCTTATTTATTGAGAAGCTTATACAAATGATCTATTACCCTGCAATTCAATAAAACCATGTAATGGGAAATGAGAGATCATTTTAACTTGTGTATAGAACACTGTTTAAAAAAAACCCAAAAAACAAAAAACTCACCTCAACCAAGTAAAACTAAGATTGAAATCGGAAAATGGAGATTTTTGCATCAACTTCATTTGGTCCATAACAACCAATAAACCCATGACACAGTTTTCTTTCTTTCTTCCTCTCCTACGTTCTCTTCACAACCAGATAGACCGCTAAACCCATACCCAAAAATAAAAGCAGATCATCAGCATGCATATTAGATTCTTAATTTGATTTAGCTTATACCTAGCTAGCAGCTTCATGTCTCAAACTTGAATTGAACTGCTAAATTGTCACTTTATATCATGCTAGCCTGATGGTAATTTCTTGTCACTTTATATCGTTAAATTGATTGAACTATACCAATTTATAGTAAAAGTGCTTGAGCTAATACAACATAAGATGATTGAACTATAGCAACCTCTAACTGCCTCTAAATTATCTTGTGTAAATGGTTAATGGTTAAATTATATGATTTGGACTTGTTGTACGAGTTTCTATTGATGGGATTCTTTTATTTTTTTTGTTAGCCGCAAAGAAACACTATCGTTTTTTACTCTAGTGAAACCTAGCTTTGCCAACCAATGATTGAGAGTCAAGAAAGTGTAATTAACAATGCTAACGATGTCACGCACTCTTATACGGGTGATTTTGTTGGCATGATCTTTAAATCAAGTTTTTAAGTCAATGTTTTATCATATTTACAGATGTAACTTGGAGTGGATGGACCACAGTTGGATAGCTTGTCTGGGACACAACCGGACCTGTATGTACATGTGGTTGGGGATATCAAAGTAGATCACTCAGAGGAGTGATGTAATCTGGTCTTGCGGTTTATTGTAGCAAATTATATGATGTGAAGATATATTGATGAAGATTTTATTCGTAGACCCTTGTTTTATGCGATACATATTAAAAGAGTTAAGAGTACTGGTTGAAGCACTTTTTGATGATGAGTAATGGGTCTTTTGTACACTTTTTTCATGTATAAACAACAATCTATATGCACTGGTGAATATGGTTACTAGTGATGATCTTTGTCCAACGTATACCCTTAATTTCATGTGCCATTTTTGTAGACACTTTTTATGTCTACATGCATACATATTACAAGTACTTGATTTCTAGGAAGAAGCAAATGCATGATAGACTTTTTTTTTTTATTAAGGAATTTATTCATATTTTCTATTTAATTTGACAAGCAGATAGTAGTTATATGCCCTTTCCTATATCTATGTCCGATGACACAAGTAGATCGGGATTTGTTTGACTTGGTGGTTCCAGTGGTTCCAATAGGTGCATGCGATACATATTCTAGCCTGTTGTTAATTGATACCACACCTACATTCCGGTGCATAATAGGCTTGTGCTCTTGGCCAATCATGAATTGAGGGAATGATATCCTCTGCATCTCTCAAAATATTATGGCATAAAATCAGGATTACATGTGCCACATTTGGCCACAATCTATTTTATACTTTTAGACCTTAATATCTAAAAAATAAAAGGCATCAAAATCCCACTTTAGGAACACTACCTTTAGGCATATTAATCCATAACTATTTGAAGCCATCCATCCATATCTGACAAATGAATTTAGATCAATAATGTCATACCACGGAATTCAATTCTTAATTAATTCTTTGCTACCAAAACATAAGAGGCCATTGTATCCAAGTGCTAAACACAAAGACTAAGTCCCTTACAACAAAGTGAGCGAATTGGGAGTTCAAGATTATACACAACAAAGTTTTCAAATACTCGACATACAAACTTTCCATTTATTGGGAATTTCATTGTGATTGTATGAAGTACAATGAAATTATGATGGAAATCACCCAATACATACGAAGTATTGTGAGTTTACGCCGGATGTCTGCTTGTTGTCTTTGAATACTGAGTTGGTCGACTTCCACTCCCAACTCCCTCTTCGCAATCTTTTCCTCTCTTTTGCGAAATTGTTCCTCTTTCCAAGACAGTTCAATTTCTACATTCACAAGTTTATTTTCTCTGTCTTCACTATTATCTGTCCATTTGAAATACTTGTAGTTTGGTAATCCCTGATTATAAACAAACAAACGACCGGTATGTAAAATTTCAAATTTTTGTACGAAGACATGAAATATATAACATTTGTCAGTGTAACAACCAGGTTCTCATTATCCATGACTTAGGTTTCATGACACCAACTAGGTTCTCATTATCCATGACTTCAACCAATTCTATAGCATGAATGAAGCAAACTTGAAAATTACTAGTTGTTGATGTATTAACTTGAGTTCCCCCTAAATGTAATCTGAGTTGATCCATGTTTTTATATTTAAGGGAGTATGATCTTATAGATTTCTGTAAGGGTGGAAGCCATGCTAAACATAAAAAAAGGCTTTGGGCCAAAGACTTTTCTTGGTCTCTCAAAGTATCATTTGTTCATATGTCTTTATCTTTCATCTATTTTTCTTGGATGCCCATGTTATTAAAATTTTCACTTTATCGACCAAAAAAGTTTTCTCAATAGCTATCAATCTCTTAAAAGGGCTCATTATGAATGGCCCCACCATGCATGGTTTTTCATCATTTTTATTGGAATCGCAGTATTAAATTATGGAAAGCACACAACAACAAAAATGGTTGTCATTAACAAATCCAACCAAGAGACACTGTGTCACACAAAATATAAAAAGGCCCATCTAAACTAAACATTCGCAGATAAACAAATGATTGGAGAAAGCATGTTGTTTTGTAGGTTTCTAAAAGCTAAGAAGTAAACAATACTTAACAAGACTTTTCAGTTTCTGACTGTATCGATCATTGCAACTGCAGTACCCCCCTCTCCCCAAATCAAATACAACAATTACTCACGATTCTAGCATCTAAAAACTACAAATTCAAAAACTAACTTTTACACTTGACATTGCAAACTTAATCACAAGTACTAACAACAAATCCACAATGCAAACTCAATCCACCTAAATTTACAAATACTATCACTCAATATCATGAGTGGATATATATCCAGTTGCTTCATTTCTAAACACACGGACAGTGCAAGGAACAATATTTCACTCAACAAATCCACAATACAAACTTTATCCACCTAAATTTTATCAATCCAAAATCACAAAGAGATAGAGAGAGAGAGAGAGAGAGAGAGAGAGAGAGAGAGAGAGAGAGAGAGTGAAAGAGAGTAACCCATGTAGAGTGGAGACTAAACTTGGGGCTTGATACGTGGGAATGGAGAAGGCGTCGTGGGTAGCTACAGAAGAATGATTTGGGGCTTTAGCTAGGGTTGAGAGATTTGAGAAGTCCTCGAGAATGTTAGGGTCCTTTGGCTACCAAAGATAGATCTGACTACAAGGGCTTGCTATGGGCTTTGGCTACGAGGGCTTTGGATACGGGGGATCTGGCTAGGGTTCGAGACTGGAGAAGACAACATAAGTGTTTCGTATGGGCTCATGTAGAAGACGTTTTTACAGTTCAGAGATTGAGAAGAGAAGAGAAGGGGCTGCTACGGGGGAATGACAGAAGGCATGATCAGGCTAGGGTTTGAGACTGGAGAAGACAAGAGAAGGGCTTCATACAGGCTCATTGAGAAGGCGTCTTTATGGTTCAGAGATTGAGAAGATGAGAGAAAGGGAGATAAGAAAAGGGGTTGCTACGGTTCAGAGATTGGAGAAGAAGATAATGGGAGGGAAGGGGAGGGATGCGGAGGGGAAAAAATAGAGGAGGAATGCGGTTGAATTTTGCCAGTCCCACACCACAAAACGCAGCGTTTAAAGGGATGTCAGGTCACGTTTTGTGCGCAAGGGTACGCGAAAACGCTTGTATATAGAGTTTTCCATTTTGAACTCTGCGAAAAGACTAATGTTTACATACTATTATATGTTTTATGGTTACTGAGTTATTGATAACCCACCCCTTATCTCTACTATATTTTTTAGATAATATGAATGTTTCAATTGAGAATCAAGATTAGGGAGCATGAGTGAGATTATTTAAGTATAGTGAATTAAGCATAAGAAGGATATCATGGTGATTGGAGAATGTTATTAAGTAAATTTGTCGTGCTCTGATGACGTGGTATGTTGAGAGATTGATGTTTAAGACTTCGTAGTATCCCTAGTTAATTATTTTGGAGTCATTGATTTAAAATTATGAGATTTATGTATAATTAAGAATTTGAAACTTATATCTATATTGTGATATATAATTTTAAGTGACAGATAGTAAGTCTTTACCCATCTGGATACGAGATTTAGGGCCCGTTTGGATATATAAATGGTTTCATCTTATTTCATCATTATAACTTTTCAATTTCTACATAAAATATAATAAACAATTCAACTTTTTTAAATTTAAAAATAATAATAATATTAAAAAATAATATTTTATTTAATTTTTAACTAAAAGCATCTATTTAATTTCACTATGTGAACGAGACATTACACAAAATGGCTCCAGGAGTCCAACAAGCCCATACATTTTTTCGGTACAGCTTTTACCTGGTGGAGCCTTCACGTGAATGAATTTTTAACCACACGAAATATGTACGAAAACGACATGGAATTGGAATTTTTCCAGATTTCATGTTTTTAGAAATTGGATCTAATCGATTAATAACATGTACAGAGTTTTCTAAATAAGAGAACCCCGAAAAAAAAAGATAAAAAATGCAGAATGCCTCGCAAGTATTACATGTATAGTTAGGATTTTAAGCCGCCGGAGCCGGAGGGATCAGGTAACCTATGTCATAGAAAATGGTGATCTGGTGGCAGTCACTATAAGTTAAGGTCAAGATGTTTTGAAGATTGATCTTCATGCCCAAACCATGGATTCCTTTCCTCGGAATCTGGAGAGGCTTCGGAAGGTGGTTTCACTTGATACGGTGCTTTTGCCGCAGCCCTGAAAAACAACCCAAAAAAAGGGCCAGAGGATTTTAGTTTATTAATCAATCAGACAAAAACTAAAACCATTAAAATATATATATATATATATATATATATATATATATATATATATATTTGCTTTAATTGTTAGCTTCGAAAAAGTGCTTACCTATCTTTCCTCTTGTCAAGGAACCGGTGAAGCGAAGCCCTCCTTGCAATCGGAAGATCTAAGATGTAGAAAAAAAAATGCAATAAAGATGTTAATTCTTAGGTCTCTAGTCGTAACCCTTCATTAACAGCTCCTCGTAAACCATTCACAGGGGAAAAAGGAGGGGCAATATATTACCAGAACCAGCAGCTTGCAGACGGCGTTCTTGGGTGGAATTCTTTTTGTGCATGGCTACAGAACTTGATTCGGGAGCCATAGAACATCCTGATGATCTAAGATTTTTCACGCCAGAAATAAACGTAGAGCCTCTAGAAATACTAGAGCATCCCTTGTTAGCCAAGGCGACGATCTCCCTTGCCTTGTCCGCCGGGAAATCGTTCAGTACATGTACTTCGCCGGCATAAAATATTGTCATCTGAGCTGTTGCTTCAGGCTCCTTTTGTTTTGTCATCTGAGCTGTTGCTTCAGGCTCCTTTTGTTTTGTCAACAACGCTTCAGGCTCCTTGATTTCCGGTTTCGTACTGCCACAAAACAGATACTACTGCTAATTTAGAATAAAGCACAGAAGATTTAATGGCTATAAAGTTAATTGTATGCATAAAATTAAGCTCTATACGTGCATGAATTTTTCTTTTCCCGATGTACCCTTGGTACTATTAGGTTTTGGGGGCCTTCAGTAATCTCACAATGTACTTATACGTATGAAAGTCTGAGATTAATGGCCTAATGTATCAAATCTGAGGTAATTAGCTTTGCGCCTCAGAAGAATAAACGATGGGTACTTTTCTTAAGATCTGTTTATATATTAGTGGGCGGAGAAAGGAAACACAAATGGCCACACACCTGAGATCAGTCCTATTGGCAGCGATGTCGATCGAGTTTTGGGCACCGAAACAACCAAGCTGTGGAAGGAAAACCTTGGGTTGCGCATTTGAGGGAGCCACGGCGCCGTTTTGTCTCAAAGCCTGATCAGTTGAATTCTCCATGTTTTTCAATAAATCCAGAGTGGTTGCCGCCGGCAGAGATGTTTCGGGAGGAGTTTCTGCAACGTGAATGGGCAATTAACAAACTATAAGAAACTTTGATCTAAAAGCGTAGCTACACTCCGTGTAAATCAAACTTAATTCAAAGCACCAAGAGAACATCAATTTTTTATTTGAATATACGCAGTTTCAATACAAGAAAAAAAAAAAAAAAGCAGCATGATTTTCTGGACAGCCGATTAACACAAGCCAACAACAAACGATTTACAGAAAGCAAACGCGACCGATAAGGGTACCCAGTAAAGATACGAAGATAAATAAAGATATAGCACCTTTGGATTTAAGTTGCCTGCTCATCCCGAGGCCAAGATCTCCAAAACTTCCTTTCTCCTTAAAGTACCGGCTCAAGAGGTTGCATCTCTGTGCAAAATTGGACTTCTCTGGTGCCTTTCTGGGATTCGACATGTTTTCCTGGCTAGAAGCAGCTTCAGATATGCTTTCACAAGAATAAAATGCTGGTGCTTTCAACGCTCTTCTGCTTCGGGAGCAATGTATGAATATTTGGGGGTGGAGGGCTTGGCAAATGACTGGTTGCTCGGAACGAGCCTGGGCGTGTGTGTTTTGAACCTGAGAAAGATTAGATAATTTTATATTAAAATTAAAAGTTGAATAAAATATTATTAAAATATTAATTTTTAATAATAATATTATTTTAAAATTTAAAATAATTAAATTATTTATTATATATTATAAATTATAAAAATATATAACAGTGAGATGAAAACTTCTTATATGAAAACGATATCTTTTAAATGTTTGCCTTTTGGTTTCGAGCACATGTTTTTTGCGTGAAGATAAAATAGAAACTTGCCCAATTGAGTAGACAATTTAATCGTACAGGGAGACGCTGTCATCCTCGACATGCTTACCCAGTTTGATGCATTTACAAACTTGCCCTATATTGAGTTGTGGTCAGATCCGGCTTTCTTTACAACTGACCTGTTTTTTTTTTTTTTTTTTTGAAAGAGTACAACTGACCTGTTTTATTTTTGGACCTAACACTGGTTTTGGATTATGTATTGCATATGTATTTATATATTTCTATAATATTATCTTAAATTAGATTATATTGAATTATATATATTTAAAAATCTGTATAGTTATGAATAATATTTTTATAAATTTTAAAATATACTGTTTACAGTACAAATTTTATTTTATTATTTTTTCTCTCTCCTCTCTCTCTCCACCAACTGATTGAATTTAAAAAAAAAATCTAATTGAGGCTAAATGATATAATTTACAAGGGTAGTAATTACAAAATATAAAAAAATAATAGAAAAAAATAAATAATAATCAAATAATAATATTTTTTTATTATTTGACTCAAAAATACATAATTTAATATGAGAGTTTTTCTTAATAAGAAAAATTAATTTTTAAAAAATATGATTTTGTATATAAAGAAAAGTAATTCTTATTATAGTCCATAAATAGAGACTGTTTTACATAGTGTTTTTATTAATGAAATAGCAGTATTTTATTTTTTGCCTCCTTCTTTCTGAAGAGGGAAAAATCCGTTCCTTCCTCATATCACAGAGAAAAATCCATTCGCCCCATCGCCCCCACACACGTACACCTTGAATATACAATGTCCCACACACGTGATCGTGATGCTTCACACAAAATAAGAGTAAGTGGCCTATATTGATTGGACTGTGTTAATTCACATTTATGCAAATTCTGTTGCAAAAACATGACGTTTCCTTACCTTTCTTTTTCAAACTTTTTTAATGCCTATGTAGAGATGGCCATAATCTGTTCTGTTCTTCATAGGATAGCGCTACGTACAGTCCACAAATAGGACTCCTAGTCCTCTTCGCGAATAAAATTTCATTGCTTGAAGGGTATTTTTGTGGTTCGAGGAATTTAGATGTCTACTTCAGTAACTTAGCGAACTGACGGAGTTAAAACACTGACGATGTTAGGTATAGAACGGTAGGACCAGTAGTCAGTGGGCCCAAGTGTATTAAAGCAAGCGGCGCCATCGCCACGTTTCGTCGAGACTCGTTCAGAGCACGTGAAAAACAATTCGACAATTCTAGCAGGGGTGGTTCCGTCATTTTAGATGGTGTCGGCTTTGATTCCCACGTTTCGTGATACGGCGCCTTGCAGCTGCGAGCCCACAGCTACTGGCGCCACTTACAGTGACGCAATCACTCAATTCACGTCCTGACTCTTACCATCTTCCACCAACTATTTTAATGATGTTATTTATTTATTTTTTTAAAAAAATGATGCTATTTATTTATATTTTTTATTAGAATAAAATTACTTTACCTTTTTAATGAACTGATCTATTTGACCGCTTGATAGAATTTTTTTTTATTTAATGATTAAAAAAACAAACTTAAAAAACACAGTCGGTCAAATGGAGGTAGCCCGACTCTTTTTATTATAACTATTTGAGTTGACAATGACATGTTTAGTGACGTTGATTTTGGTCGCTACGTTTCGCGATCCTGCACCTTGGGGCGTGCCCACCTCCTTCGGCACCACTGCACTGTGACATTGTCACGCACGAACTCAATTCACGTGTAGCAACTTTCACCTCCAACGATGTTACTTTTTATTTCAATTTTTATTATAATTATTGACTTGATATTTCAAATGATTTAATATATTTTCCATTTAAATGCATACCCGCTCAAGTTAGGAGGGACTGACTTTTGTCGATGCGGACCGATCGAAATTAAATCAGAACCGGTCAGCCGACAGCAGCGGAATCAGAAAATCTAATCTTGGATATTAAGTTAATAAATATAATTTTGAGGGATCAAATATTAATTTTTATATCGTTTATTTTTTAAAAATATTTTTTAAAACTTAATTTTTATCAAATTTTAATTAAAATACCAAACCTCTTAGTAGTTCCCCATGGTCGACAGTATAAAATTAAGAAAACCAACACCGATCAATTCAGTTTCGATCAAAATCAAACCTAAATCGTTAAACTGGCAAATTATATATATAATATATATTATAGGTATATAAAACAATGTCGTTTCATTTAAGTAAATGAAACAACATCATTTTAGTTACGAGTTTCATATAAAAAGAAAAAAAGAAAAAAAAAGAGGTGAAACGGACAGCAAAACCCGCTGCTCCTCTCCTCGTTTACAACGACACCGATGACAGACTGAGGAACCGCACCAACTCATGTTGACACCGGAGACGCCAATTTTCTCTCCCCTAATCAGGCAGTTCTAAAGCTCTCCAAAAACCGTCAGTGCGGCATTAATTTTTGACCGAAATCGCACCAAATACGTTAGATTTCAGCTCTAATTCAAGCATGTCGCATCGATAATATAATTTAGAATAATAAAACTTAATACATGATATTATTTTTTTAAAATAACTACTATTAAGATGATAAGTTTTGGATTAGTCCCTCCGTTAAGCTTGAGTAGCCTTTTAGAAGGTGTCTCTTATAATTTTTTCCAAAACAATTTATAAAAGTTGGGAATAATTATCACAACAAGAATTCAGAAATAGGACGAAAATTGGTTCATGACAAATTTGAATTAGGTATATAAGCATCAATAGATATAAAAAGCATATTACAATGCAATATAAGCATATAAAATGACTTATAAATAAAATTAAAATAGTAATTTATTGATTAGCCTCAGCCTGATATATACGAATTCAAATAATTTCAAATAACTATTCATGTATTTGGCTTCAAATACTGTCAATATTTTTGTTTTACCATAAATATCTCCGTTTACCAAAATTATAAATACCCTTAAACTATAGGAATTAGATATAGAGCAATACTACGTACAATTCTTATTTGGAGACTACAATGTAAGTTTAAGTAATTTTATTTTTAAAATTATTTAAAATTACAAGAATATTCCTCTTAAAATGATATTTTTTTCTCATTTAATAAATGATCTACACATACATTAAATAGAATTTCTCATTGAATATATAGCTGCTAAGAAAAGAAAATACAAAAGCATATAGTCAAGTATTTAAAATGGTGTAGAAATAAGTTTGAAATATAAATTTATTGTTTATCTTCAATAAGAATATAATATGGATCCCAGAAATTTAAAAAAGAATGTAAATCATTGAATCTAGCCTCAAATGCCTTTTTCTTTTTCCCTCGAATATCTTGGTATACGAATAATACAAATTCCCTTAAAATTACATGACCATGGTAAAAGTATTATTTTGTATTGAGCCACGCATTGAACACAGGACACTCATTTTTTTTTTTTTCTCTATAACCAATAAAAAATGAATTTAAGATTTCATCTCCCAGTTTTTATTACAAAGATGAAAAAGTTAAGGCATGTTTAATTTTCTCGTTTTCGAGTCAGTCAAATTAATAGAATAGGCTGAAATTAAATAGCTGAATTTCCCATTTCTCTGAACGAAAAAGAACACATTGAATTAATTGATTGTTTGGATTGAGATAGCCTCTCAATTTATCTCATCTCTTTTAATTATTATAATTTTATTAAATTTTTAAACAAAATATAAAAAATAATTCAATTTTTTAAAATTTCAAAACAAAAATAATATTAAAAAATAATATTTTATTCAATTTTTAACTTTTATCTCATTTCATCTCATCTCAATTTACTATCCAAACCTTCATTAATTGCAACAAAACGTCGCACAATTTCTTTTAAATTGGGATTTCACAATGTTTCGTATTCAATAAAATCATTCGTGAAAGCCAAGAAACAACAAGATAGATGCAAAAGACTTGTCTCGTTTGTTTTTACATATAAGATAATATGAGATAAGATAAAAGAAATTGAGATAAAAGTTAAAAGTTAAATAAAATATTATTAGAATATATTTTTTTAATATTATTTTTATTTTTGAATTAAAAAAAATTTAATTATTTATTTTATTTTATATAAAAATTTAAAAAAATTATAATGATAAGATGAGATGATTATTTAAAAATTGAATTAAATTAAGTTTAATTGAGTTGGGTTAGGTTGATTATAAAAACAAACTATTTTTCTTTCCAACAAAGAATTCCCATTACTTTTTCACTTTATTTCTCGGTCCCATCTACTACCTCGTGAAAGCAAACTTAAACCTCTTCAATTCGGTAGGACAATTTGTACGAAATTATTTATGACACAAAGTGCTCGAATTTGTGCTCCTTATATTTATATGTTTTCCATTACAAAACCAATGAGGCAGACCTCTCAATATATATATATAGAATAAAAAATATTCTCTACTTGTTAGGACAATTTTACAGCTAGCAAATGAATTGGCTACAACAGGTGGTTTGTTGAGGTTATTCTCGAAGGCTCCTGTTACTGCTTCATACGTTGCATGGAGTCTGCATGAGGTGCCGTTGGGTTCTGTTGTGCATGCTACTTGGAATCATTTGCATCGGCTGCAGGCTGTGTGTCATGGGTTGCATGGATTACATGGGATGCTTGTATTGCTTGAACATGCCTTTTCAAGTCGAGTGGTAGTGAACATAAGCGAAGTCTGGAGCAGAGCAACAAGAACCTTGCAGTAGATAATGGTTTGGTTAGAATATCTGCAAGCTGTTCTTTTCATGAGATAAAAGTCATAGACAGTGACTTGTTGAGAACTCTGTCTCACATAAAGTGGAAATCTATTTTCACACTTTGTTTGTGCATGGAAAACAGGGTTAGAAGACAGATATGTTGCTCCCAAATTGTCTCAAAATAAGGTTGGAGCAGTGGTAAGATTAATTCCAAGGTCCCGACACATATGTTGAACCCATATGATTTATGTATAGGTGTTGGCTATAGCTTTGAACTCTGATTTAGTGGAGGACCTAGCTATTGTAGGTTACTTTTTGGAGGACCATGAAATTAGATTAGTAACAGAGAAGACACAACATGCACTACTTGATCTCCTGTCATCGGGACACCCTGCCCAATCTGCATTCAAAAATGCAGTGATGTTCATTGATGTGGATTTATGGAAAAACAGGCCAAGTTGAGAGGTATGCTTTAGTATATGAGAATCTTTTTTACTGCTTGCCAGTGGGGAACTCTAAGAGCATGTATGTATTGAAAGACCTTGCTCATGGCAAATGCTAAATCAGGTATTGTGAATGATAAATATTGGAGGGAATCGACAGTGCTACAATACAATGAGGGGTCTTCAAACAAATTTTCAGTGTGAATACTTAGCTACTCTGATGTCTCCATTGGTATCTTAACAGGTTTAGATAAGGTCATGTTGGTTCGATCAAGTTAGTCTACAATATACTTTCTTTGAGTGAGAAAAAGTCCATCACTTGTGTAGTTTGCTTTAACATCCAGGAAAAAGTTTAGCTTGTCGAGGTTTGTAATTGGAAATTCTAGGCATAAAGCTTGAAGAAGATTGGTGATAAGGTCTATGCTTGAACCTGTGACAATCAAATAATATACATAGACTAATGTATAAATTATAGCATCACAATGAATGTAGACAAATAGTGAGGGATCAGCAGAGGAAGTGTTAGAGCCAAGATCAATGAGCTTTTGACTCAAGCGAGAATACCAAGCCCTTGGCGATTGCTTAGGAGCCAGAGGCCCGCACAAGGGTCCACGTATCATTGGCTAAGAGTGCATTGAACTCTTTAGACATGGCTTTTCTCAATTCTGAATATTTGTGGGCAACGGAGAAACACAAAGGTGTTTTAGGAAATTTGGAAGCAAGGGATAAATGAGCACGTAGGGGTAGCCACCGAATGGTGTCATCAGTGAACTGACGAGGGCGAGAGGAATCACTTTGCAAGCGAGTGACCATTGAACATGGTTGCAGTAGAACACTAGGTTGCATAGATTGAGATGAACGAAGGTTTGGTGAAAAAGATGAAATGGGGATTGGGCCTAGAATGGACTAGGCATGTTGAGCTTGGCCTGGAGTAAAGTTGAAAAGTGAGAGAGAAACAAACTTGGACTCAGACAATGGCGTGGTCTTGGAGATGTTTGCAAAGAGAGAATAGGCTTCATCATATTTAATGTCTTTTGAGATATATACAAGTTTTGATGGAATGTGATAACAGATGGATCCTCGATGGGCCGAACTTAGATCAAAGTATACACACTGAAAGGCCCTATAATCAAATTTATGATAATTGAATGGGCGAGTTAAAGGCCAACAGGCTGATCCAAACACGCGTTG
This sequence comes from Juglans microcarpa x Juglans regia, assembly GCF_004785595.1. Taxonomy (NCBI): domain Eukaryota; kingdom Viridiplantae; phylum Streptophyta; class Magnoliopsida; order Fagales; family Juglandaceae; genus Juglans; species Juglans microcarpa x Juglans regia. The sequence continues at coordinate 24,441,788 of NC_054595.1, forward strand.
AGAGATAAAATCAGGGACAGTTTTGTGAAGAAGAAAAAATGGAGATGAGTTATGAAAAGAAGAAGATGGAAGCACGTTTATCAAACATATGGCATGTTGAAAAGCATAGGGCCAAAAAATTAGTGGGACAGAAACGTGTGCAAGTAAGGCCAATCCCGAGTCTACAATGTGCCTATGCTTACGTTCCACTATGCCATTTTGAGTGTGGGCATGAGGGCAGGTAAGACAGTGAATAATGCCAGAGGTAGAAAGAATTTCAGAAAAAAGATTTGAATTCTCCTCCCCAATCAGTTTGAAGTTGCTTAATTTTTGTATTAAACTGTAGTTCAATATAAGCCTTAAATTTAATAAAAATGGATAGCACTTGAGACTTGTGTTGCATGGCAAACAATCATGTATATCTAGAGTAATTAATAGGGGTGTAACCGGTCCGGTTCGGTTTAGTTTTAGACAAAATTCAGGACTGAACTAGTATGCACCGGTTTTGCATTTCCTAAAACCGATTACGCACTGGTTACCCTCCTAAACCAGTACCTCCAATTTTACCGATTCCGGTCCGGTTTTCCAATTTTAATAGTATTAGTATTATGAGATAAAATATAATTAATATACGAATATATATTAGTATACTAATTAATTAAAGCGAAATGTAATTAATATATTGATGTATATTAGTATTAGTAATATATTATGTATTTATTAAAATGAATGTGTTGAGAATTTATTAGGCCATAAAATGTTATTAATATATATATATTATGTCTAAAACATATGATCAAATAAATCTTCACGTTTACGATTAAAATTTTTTATTATAAATTGTAATAACATTATCTTATATATAATTATAATTTATATTATTATATATATTATACATATAAATTGTATATAATGTAAAAAATATTATATATAATATTAAAAAAGTTAATTTAAAATATATAATATAGGGAACTGGTCTGGTCCAGTCCTAAAAAGTATAGAACCGGGTCGATATTGGCCAGTTTTGGAATTACAGAAACCAGTTCCAGACCGGACCGGTCCAAAACCGAACCTGTTACACCAGTTCGGGCCGATCCGATTTTTCGGTTAAATTTTACACCCTAGTAATTATCTACAAATGATATATAAAACTGAAAGCCCTTAGTTGAAACATGGTGTGAAGGATCCCATAAATCACTAAAAATAAGATTAAAAGGTGTAACAGATTTAATGGTTCTAGTATAAGATGGTAGACGATGATGCTTGGTCATAGCACAAACATTACAAAAATTCATAGAGGACGTTTCATCAAAAGGAAGACCATGTTGAAGAAGGACATAACGGACAACCTTGAGGGAAGGGTGGCCAAGGTGTGAGTGTCATAGTGGGACAAAAGAAAGTGAGTTGGAATGAACCTAAGGGGACTGTGGTGAGAAAGTATAAAGTCCATTAGTTGTTGTCCCATGGAGCAATAGATTCCCCGTGGTGCAGTCCTTTACATAGAAACGATTAGAGAAAAATTGGAAGAATATATTATTATCTGAACAAAACTGACAAATAAAATGAGGTTCTTGGCAAAGGAAGGGACACATAGTAGTTTAGTCAAAATAAATTGAGATGAAGAAGAGGAGAAGAAAGCTGAACCAGAGTGTGTGATTGGGACATAAGAGCCATCGCCAACATAAAGTTGATCGAGACCATGGTATTCTGCAGACTGGAGGTTCAGATTGGCAAGCTCACTCGTAATGTGGTTTGCTGCCGCTGTGTCAGGGTACCAAGCTCCATTTGATGTATCGTGGGAGGTACTGTAATGGGCTGAGGTAGGAGCTATAGATGTATAGGCTTGATTGAAGCGGTAGATACAAGTAAGAGTCGTATGGCCAACCCTATTACAAACTTGGCCCATTGGTCTAGAGTCAGTTAAGGAAGGTGGAGAATGTACTTGTAAAACCAAAAAACCATGGCCACGGGTGCTCGAACAAGCTCCACGATTTCAACCATAGTTTGGATGACCACGTGTTGCACGATCACGACTAAAAGAAGGAGACCAAGTGGAAACATTTGCTGGGACTTCAGGTGATGAGAAAATAGAGGCAGTAGCAGCGTGATGCTGTAGTCGAGCTTCATGGGCAAGAAGATGACCCATAAGTGTTTTAGTAGAGATGGGATTAAGTTGTGTGGTTACAGATGACACCAATGCATCATAATCAGGTCCAAGGCCAGCCAAAAGATAGGGCACAAACTCGGTGGAAGGCAAAGGACGTCCAGTAGCAGCCATGGTGTCAGCGAGAGTTTTGACTTTTTGAAAGTAAGCAGATATGGGGTATGAACCTTTCTTAAGGGAGGCAAGCTAAAGTTGGGTTTGAATTAAATGAGGTTGAGAGGGAGAGGCATAAGTAGATTCCAATGACAGCCAAACATCACGAGCAGAAGTACATCCCACTATCTGAGCAATGATGGATTCTGAAAGAGAGGATATTAATGCCGACATGACCAGTTGGTCTTGCTGAACCTAGATTTCGTATTCTGGGTTGGATGAGGAATCAGGTAGTTGGTTAGGTGGAGCTGGGCAAGAACCATCAACGTATTTGAAGAGACGTTGGCCTCGCAGGTAGAGTACCAGTTGAACTTTCTAGAGTAGATAGTTTTCGATAGTAAGTTTCACTGAGAAAATATGAGAGAAATTAAGTAAAGGTAGAGAATGAGAGGAGGAAGAGAGGGTGGTTGAGGAATCATACATGATGCCGTATAGCAAAGGAAAGGAAAAAAGAAAAAGAAAAAAAAGAGGAGGGTGGACGAGGAGTCTTAGGTATCATAGGTATGCTCTGATACCATGCTCGAATTTGTGCTCTGTATATTATATGGTTTCCATTACAAAAACAATGAGGCAGAGCCTCTCAATATATATACATAGAATAAAGAATATTCTCTACTTGTCAGGATAATTTTACAGCTAGCAAATGAGTTGGTTACAACAGGTGGTTTGTTGAGGTTATTCTGGAAGGCTCCTGATGCTGCTGTGTACGTTGTATGGAGTCTGCATGAGGTGCCGTTGTGCGTGCTGCTTAGAATCATTTGCATCAGCTGCAGGCTATGTGCCGTGGGTTGCATGGATTGCATGGGATGCATATGCTGCCTGAACAAAGTGTAATTGAAAGGATATGACAATACTATATTTTACAAGAAAAATCTCAGATACAAGTGAGATTAATTATAAAAAATGAGTTTTTCTCGAGTAAATCCTATTTTTTTTTTTTTTTTTTAAAAAAAAGGGTCTGCATAGAATGACTTTAAATTCCCACAAATCGTTTTTCATCTGACAATGAAAATATCATGTTATAGTTAATCAATTTTTGTGGGAGCATAGGAGGCAATGCCTTAATTTGCTTCCCGATGATCCAACTTTTATATTGAAGCTTGTAATTTATTAAAAAATATAGTATTAAAAAGTTGTTTCTTGTATGGTTAACATGCACGTAAAACAATTTTAAAATTTGCTATAATGATTTTTAAAAAATGTAGCGTCATTTACATGATATTTTCATCAACAGTATCAATTTGGTGCTTTTAAAAAGGTATAATTTTAATTTTTTTAGCATCTTAAAGTACTTTTTATAAATTTACGGTACATATCTTCTTTCTTTAAAAAATTTTTAAAATGTTAAAACAAATTTCAAGCTTTCAAAATTAAACTAAGGACTAATTTCAATACTCAAGTATTGAAAATACTTCACTATTATTTATTATTTTATTATTATTATTTACATACTTTTCACTACTATTCACTATTATTCAATATTCTATCATTACTTTTTTATTACTATTCACAGTGTTAGAAAGCACAACGAAAAATATCTCAAGCACAGCTTACTAAGTTGCTTCACAAGTTTATCCAGTTTAGCAAATCTTAAGCGTCTCCTTTTAGTGGCAAAGTGTACTACGTAGTATAGACTGTAGTAATACTAAACACATCCACAGTCTAAATACTATTTCAAGAGAGAACAAAAAGAGAGAGAATTTTGTATTTCAAATGATCAAAAAAACCAACTGAGGGAGGCTATATAGTCCACCCCACATGGCTGGTCTTAAAGGCCAGCCTTCAATATGTCATTTAAATGGTAGTAATGCATGGCATGCGTTACATTGCTTTGTAACGCATGCAGGGGAAGGGTCTGTCCACGTGGGTACCCCTCCATCCAACACACAGAATACCTGAAAATACTTAAATATCTAAATGCAACCTATAACAAGCACCAAAAGGTCCAAAAATACAAAATCATTTTTATATTTTAATTTTATAATATACATGCATTTCTCCTAACATCCCAATTTTTTTTTTGGATAAAATGGATATAACCCTTCATTTAGAGAGGACTTACAAAGTTGATTTGAAAAACAAGACAATTACAATAGTTAGTAGCTTCCCAGTACACTTTCATGTCTGACATGGTCTAGTCTAGACGGTAAATCTCTAAAGATCTAGATTTTAGAGAAAATACCACATCTGTCTACGACAGAGGTTACAAAGCCACATACCTCGACTAAGCAGGGTATGATTCACCAAACCCCACCAAATCCCGTTAATGCGGAGGGGGGGGACCACTACTCCATTCGGACCAAAGTCTGAAGACACTACTTTTTTTAGATTTTTATTTTCCTAGAAACAACATCACACAAAAGAAACTACAAAAAAACACTGCACAAAAAAAAGAAAAGCAGTGCACAGAAGCTGCATGAACACATGTCAACAGAACGCATAACTAGGGTTAGTTGTTAGCCTAACCAGCCATGTGTCTTTCTCGAGGAAGGCTATCAAAGTTGCTTGGTGGGCCTCCAGCCCTCGAGAAAGAAGGATTGAGAATGTCTAAGCAATCATTTTATTTAAAAGTAATGGTACGTACTGTCGCAGAGTGTGTAAATATTATAAAATTGTTTTTAAAAAATTATAATTTATTATTAAAAATTAATTTTTTAATGTAAATCTTATATTTATTTATTTATTTTTCAAAATAATTATATAATATGTATGGACTCACTACTACAAATATTATTTCACTTTATTTAAAGAACAAAAATTAACACCACATCAAGACTCAACCGCTACACTGCCTAACGTCTGATTCTAGGAAACGAATTTGAAAACAAATATTTTATAATTTTTTTGAAAAATGCTATTTAAAGATCTTGCACACCATCTATATGTTAAGATTAGATCAGTAAGATTCAAAATATAAAAATTTATTTTTTAAATTAAATTATGATACGTAGATGTTGTGTGATATAAAAACCTTTAAATAGAATTATTTGGTTTATTTTATTAGGCATTTTTGTATGTGTCTTTAAAAATAGAAGTAGACTAATAAAGAAAATGATAAAAAAAACTTTTTTTTTTTTTAAAAACAAAACAAAAACTGTTATAAAAATTTGATAGAATTCAGTAGGTAACGTATAACATGAAATTCCGTTAGTTTTGCAAAATTAGTTGCTAGTTATATATAGATAATTAGACTAAAATAATCAAGAGGTGTTCTGATGTTTGAGAATTGACCAATTCAACTTTTCATTCTCCGTAAAGCCCTTAGGTTTCTCTGATTTTGTGGCTCTCCTCGCACTCTCTCCCAGAAGAATACACACCATTCACAAATAGCCCATCAAATTAAGGAAGATCCAAAAATCGGTAAATCGGAGAAAGGCCCCAAAAAGAAAATAAAAATAAAAATAAAAAAAGAAGAAGATTACAACAAAATCTTCAGCGGCCAAGAAGGCCTTCCTTGGGCATCAAGATACCGGCTGAGTAATGGCCGTGGCTCAGCTTCTCCTTCGGCCATATCTTTGCTTATCTATTTTCTTGGTCCTTTCTCCCACGACGCATTCTATAATCGAGTCTGAAGCTTTGCTTAAGCTCAAAAACTCATTTACAAAAGCCGATGCGCTAAGTTCTTGGGTGCCTGGCTCGTTGCCATGCAAAGAAGGGGCCTATTGGATCGGACTAATTTGTTACAATGGCATTGTGGCAGGACTTCGCCTTCAAGGAATGAACTTGTCGGGGAAAATAGATGTTGAAGCCTTACTTGAAATGCCGGCGCTTAGAAGTGTTAGCATTACAAATAATGCCTTCTCGGGTCCGATCCCCGAATTCAACCGGTTAGGTGCTTTGAAGGCCCTTTACTTGTCAGGGAATCAATTTTCGGGTGAAATTCCCTCGGATTACTTCGCAAAAATGGAGTCCTTGAAGAAAATTTATCTTTCTGACAACAAACTTACGGGCAAAATCCCTTCTTCACTAGCTCAACTTTCCAATCTAATGGAATTGCATCTTGAAAACAATCAATTTGTAGGAGAAATTCCTTCTTTAGATCAACCGACATTAACATCAATCAACGTCTCAAACAACAGATTGGAAGGGGAAATCCCGGCTAGCAGCTTTTCTAGGTTTGATGCAAGTTCCTTTGCCGGAAATGCTGGACTTTGTGGGGAAAAGTTGGGCAGGGAGTGCCAAAAGGCAATTGATCAGCCGACCACTGGCAATGGGGACGGTTCAAAGAAGATGATTGCCGCGATCATGACATCAGTAGTGGCGTTTATTTCGATTGTTGCTGTGCTCGTTGTGAGGTTTAGGCGAAATAGAGAAGATTTCGATGCCCCTGAAGATGTCGAGGAAGAAGCCGTTGAGGTGCACGTGTCTCAGTCTGTGCGAAATGGGAAAGAAGCGGATTCAATGCGAGAGGGGGCAACAACTCAAGCCGTAAAGGATCCATTAATTGCAAGGGCGTCGGGATGGGAGAATTGGTGGTGGTGAATGAAGAAAAGGGTGTCTTTGGGTTGTCGGATTTGATGAAGGCATCCGCAGAAGTGCTTGAAAATGGGGCATTGGTGTCTTCATACAAAGCCGTGATGGCTAATGGGGTGGCAGTGGTGGTGAAGAGGATGAAAGAAATGAATACACTTGGAAGAGATGTTTTTGATGCAGAGATGAGGCGGCTCGCCAACCAACGCCACCAGAATATCTTGACGCCTTTGGCTTACCATTACCGAAAAGACGAGAAGCTGTTGGTCTACGAGTACATTCCCGGACGTAGTTTACTTCATCTATTGCATGGTACGACTTGATAGAAAAACACCCTTGTGAACTCTGCACTTTTGATTCTTTGAACCTATGCAGCTTACTACTAAGAATATCAGAAGGAAAAATGAACATGAATTGTTCAAGTTTCCTCTGTCTGCTTAGGACCATGCACGTATAATGCGAAGTCTATATATGCATTTTTTGTGATTTAGGTTATTTTATCTGACGAGATTAATGAGTAATGAGTCCTAATAAGACTATTTTACTTCTTTAGGTGAGCGTGGACCGTCACCCACAGAACTTGATTGGCCTGCCCGTCTGAAGATTGTTAAAGGAATTGCTAAAGGGATGGGTTATCTTCACACCGAACTTGCATCCTCTGACATACCCCACGGCAATCTCAAATCCAGCAATGTTCTTCTCAGCCCTGACTATGACCCATTGATCTCCGAGTATGGATTTAGCCCATTGATCAACCCTGCAAATGCAGCGCAAGAATTGTTTGCATACAAGGCACCGGAGGCAGCTCATTCTGGACAACTATCTCCTGCATGTGACGTCTATTGTCTAGGGATTGTCATTCTTGAAATCCTTACTGGGAAATATCCTTCTCAATATCTAAGCAATACTAAGGGTGGCATTGATGTGGTCCAATGGGTAGCATCGGCCATTGCTGATGGGAGAGAATCTGAGGTGTTTGATCCAGAGATTGCAAGCTCTGGGAATTCAGTCGTTGAGATGAAAAAGCTTCTCTACATAGGTGCAGCTTGCACTGAAACGTACCCAGAGCAACGGCTGGACATGATGGAAGCTGTTAGAAGGATAGAGGAGATACAGGTGGAGGGAGGGCAAGGGGAGGCTAGGGCAATGCATGTCTTACCATCGCTTCGAGACGGCTATGCAGATTCAGTGCCACAAGCTCACGTATCAAGAAGTTCACATGAAGGCCTTGGCGGGTACTCTGGGAGGATGATTTCCTCGGACAGCATTAATGCAAGTCGGTCAGGGCATCATAGTGATCATAATAATTTTTCCTTTTGACTTCTCATCATCTGTGTAAAGAATTTTTTTCATTTTCTATTTTTGATCAGGCGAGGATATCCCCAAGTATTTAAAAACGAATTAGTTGTTGGTATATCATCATAGAAGAAGTTCTTTTTTTCCTTTTGCGAAGAGAACTTAAGGTCGAATGAAAATTCATTAATGCATATGGACCCAATTTATGTATATTATGTAAATTTCAAACATTACTTTCTTTCTCAAACTTTTAAAATGTTTTTTTTTTTCCTTAAGCACGTTTCGGACGGTATTACATGAAAAAAAAAAAAAGTGTTTTTCTTGAATTAAAAAAAGCTACTAGAATCTCAAAATGTTTCCAAAAATTTTGCAACACAAAGATTAGCATCGAGCTACTGTCGTATTTGTTTTCGTAAATGAGATGAGATGAGTTGAGATTAAAATTAAAAATTGAATAAAATATTATTAGAGTATATATTTTTAATATATATATATTTTTTTATTTGAAAAAGTTAAATTGTTTATTTTATTTTGTAAGAAAATTTGAGAAAATTCTAATGATTATATGAAATGAGATGAGATGAATCGAGAGGAATTGTGAAAACAAACGAAGCAATGTCTATCCGCAAAAGCAATAAAGAGGGAACATTAACGATCATCATCTCCGACACAAATTCTACTTATCCTTTGTTGAACTGTCTTTCGTTGTCTCTAATTTTTCAATTCAACAGACTCTAATTTTACATATTAAGGTGAGATCAATGGAACACACACGACATGAATTAATAAACTATATATATATATATAGTTTATAGATGAATTAATTACTTTGATAATTCAGTCGTTATATTGTAAATATAAACAATAATTTGATGGATTAAAGAATAGTCTTGTACCCTTCAATAGTAATTATTGTATATTATATATATACATACATGTATAAACGATATATGCATGCAAATGAATGTCGAATACTGGTAGTGGATAGCTAGGTTGATATCGTTGGATAAGAATTCTCTGATCTATTTCAAGTGAAATGAATAGTATATATTTTAGTATAAAACATGGAGTATTTTAATGATTTCATTTGCTAACATTATGTGAAATGACTAAAATTATTTTATACTAAATAAATATTTTCCCATTTTAATAGGGTACCGAGGCAGAAAGCCTGAATATAGAGGTTCGCTAATTTCTAGAGAGAAGGCCGGGTGTAAGAGCCAGCGCATCACTCGATCATTTTTGCTCGATCTTCAACTGGGCTTGTATGTGGCCCATAGCCCTCTCTCAAAGTAAGCTAACAGATTCGATGGACCAAACACTGGGCCGAGTTTAGGTCCCAAAAATATCCGAACTATTAACAAATAGTTATTGACGTGGACAAATGGACGCCAACTTCGTAACCTTCCAGGCCTCCCTTCCCTTGCCTTTTTTTTTTATTTTTTTTATTTTTTTATTTTTTTGGCTTCGAGAGGTGTGTAAGTGTCTAGTTTGTTTTTACAGATAAAATGAGATGAATTAAGATTATACTTAAAAATTAAATAAAATATTATTAGAATATATTTTTTTAATATTATTTTTATTTTAGAATTTGAAAAAGTTAAATTTTTTTATTTTATTTTATATCAAAAATTGAAAAAATTGTAATAATTAGATGAGATGAAATAATATGAGTTAGGAGGAGTTGTAAAAACAAACAAGCCTGTACAATACAATACCAACCGAATAGCAATAACGAGTGCAAACTAAATGAATAAATGATCCATACAAGATATCTCTATTTTAAGCACCATTTCATCCATGAAATATGCGACATCAAATGATTATATTTTATTCCATGTTTTACTAATCATTTCATAATATATCAAGAGACCACGATTTAAAAGGTGATAAATAACATTTTTCATCCACTAAGAGCATTAGTATTGATTTAGCTATATCCTTATGCAAAGTTTGTAGTCAATTATGCCATTTTTAATTACCCATTCAAAAGCTGAACCGATTAACCATCTTAGTCATTTTTTAATTATTTTTTTTCTATTTTTTAAACTCATATTCTATTAAAAATATATCAAATATATATTTTTTTATCTTTATTTTCATAATTTCCAATAAAAGGATCAGAATATGTAGAAAATTAGCTTCATGTTATATCCAACAACCTAAAAATTAATATATATAAAAACTTAGAAATTATGAGAAAAGGTATCGTGAAAATGATATTGTTTGGAGAGAGAGAATAATATAAACTACTTTAGCTCATAAATAAGATAACTTATTTAAAATGTAGGCCAAATTTTTACATCTTGGTCAAATTTTAGATGGTACGGACAAATAGGTCAAGAGCTGTTGTGGTCTAATTTCACTGCAAAGGATTAATTAATATTCAGTCAAAACTCATTGATAAGATGTATCTGTTTAAAGTGCCAGGTTACACTCTTGCAATAATTTTAAAATAATAGCATTTTTAAGTATTTTGTAAATAGTAATAATAAAATAATAATAAAATATTAAATAGTAATGAGATATTATGAAAATATTTTAGATATTATGAGTATCCAGTTTAAACTAAAAATTCTTATAATTATTATTTGTTCAATATGGATGATGTGAAATGCTACTTTATTATAAAAATATCGTATTGTTAGAATTATTTTCAGATTCTGAGAATATTTAACAATTAATAATTTTCTACCGCATATTGATTAAACAAGTGTGACAGGCCCAAAACAGAATCTAGACAGAGAGAGTGGCAGCCAAACACAAGTAAAGTCTAATTGTCAACACCAAGTCCTTAATTTCTCGTAATATCTTACGTATGCAATTTGTACTCCAAAAATTCATTGTCAAGACAAACCCCGAAATAAAATATTTTAATAAAAACAAAAAAAAACCAGAATGCAAAAGAGAGCGGAGCCATTCATACATACATACATGCATGTCCTGAGCTCCACCATCATCGCCGCCATCAGCATAGCCGTTATCTCCAAAACTCTCTCTGTAGCTCCATATTTTTCTTACCAATTACTATCTCAGTCCAAATAGTTCCACCACCAACTAAAGCACCGGCTTTTACCAGATTTATTCGTTTGAAGATAAGATTTTTTTTTTTTTTTTTTTCTTGGAATGGAGCCGCCGCCGGAGGATTGCAGAATACTGTTAGATGCGGCGGAGAAGATAATTCTAGTGTGGGACTGGACGGCTTGCGAAGAAGCGAGAGATAGAATGATCTTCGAGTCCGATCGCCAGGAGGTCGATCGGTACTTACAGGCCGTCGATGAAATCCAACTCTCGTTGTCTTCTACCTCCCTCGATAGTCAGAGCGGCAACAAGGTCAACGCCACCATCAAGATCGCCATGGCTCGCCTCGAGGAAGAGTTCCGCAACATCCTCTTCACCAACACCTCTCCCTTCGAGACCGACTCGTTCACCAGCATCACCAGCGATCCCAGTTCCTCTGTTCACTCTTCTTCTTCTTCTTTTAATTCTGCTACTCCTCGTACTCCTTCTGCTGAACTCGGAGACCTTGTCGACGACCATTTCGAAGGAGGGGATCTCGCGGACTCCAGCAGAAGATCGAGCTACAGATCCACCAGTAGCATCCGCGAGATCGATCTGGTACCTTCAGATGCGATCTTCGACCTCCGAAGCATAGCCGAGAGGATGATCTCCGCCGGTTACCTCCGCGAGTGCATTCAAGTCTACGGCAGCGTCCGAAAACCGGCAATCGACGCGAGTTTTCGGAGGCTAGGGATCGAAAAACTGAGTATCGGCGATATTCAGAGGTTGGAGTGGGAGCAGCTGGAGACGAAGATACGGCGGTGGATACGGGCCGCAAAAGTCTGCGTCAGGGTTTTGTTTGCAAGCGAGAAGAAGCTCTGTGAACAGATATTCGAAGAAATGGGAACATCCGTGGACGACGAGTGTTTCTTGGAGACGGTTAAGGGCCCGGCGTTCCAGTTGTTCAATTTTGCCGAGGCGATTAGTATAAGCCGGAGATCCCCCGAGAAGTTGTTCAAAACCCTTGACCTCCACGACGAGCTGATGAATTTGATACCGGACATCGACATCGTGTTCGAATCGAAATCATCCGAGTCGATTCGGACTCAGGCGGCGGAGATTTTATCTCGGCTTTCGGAGGCAGCAAGGGGAATCTTATCGGAGTTCGAGAACGCGGTACTTCGGGAGCCATCGAGGGTTCCGGTGCCGGGAGGGACGATTCACCCGCTGACGAGGTACGTGATGAATTATATAAGCTTGATTCCGGATTACAAGCAGACTATGAATAACCTCGTCGTGTCAAAACCGTCTACGGGGTCAAGGTATTCGGGTGATCCGACGACTCCGGATATGGAGTTTGCGGAGCTAGAGGGAAGGACTCCTTTGGCGCTTCATTTGATTTGGGTGATTGTGATTTTGCAATTCAATCTGGAGGGCAAGTCGAAGCATTACAAGGAAGCACCCTTAGCGCATTTGTTTATGATGAACAACGTGCATTACATTGTCCAGAAAGTGAAAGGGTTGCCGGAGCTGAGAGAAATGATCGGAGACGACTATCTGAAGAAGCTATCCGGAAAGTTGAGGCAGGCCGCGACTAGTTACGAGAGGGCGAGTTGGATGGGGGTGTTGCACTGTTTGAGAGATGAGGGATTGCATGTGAGTGGGAGCTTTTCGTCTGGCGTTTCCAAGACTGCTTTGCGAGAGAGGTTCAAGCAGTTCAACACCATGTTTGAGGAGGTTCACAGGACTCAAGCAGCGTGGTTGGTGCCCGATACTCAGCTCAGGGAGGAGCTGCGAATATCCATATCTGAGAAGTTGATCCCAGCTTATAGATCGTTTCTTGGGCGGTTCAGGAGCCATCTGGAGAGCGGAAGGCACCCGGAGAATTGCATCAAGTACTCTGCAGAGGATTTGGAGACTGCTGTCTTGGATTTCTTCGAAGGATACGCTGTTTCCCAGAACATGATGAGAAGGAGATCTCATTGATGGAGTGAAGTTGAGAGTTACAAACCTAGTACAGATTCTTTTATTTTATTGCTTTTTGTGGAGTGGCTGGGTGATGTTGTGGCTGGTCAATCTGGGATTTCCTGAGCTTTCTGTTTCGCTTGAATTTCATCATTCAATGTTCTCTCTGATGGGCGAGATCACCTTGTCTGTGAAGAGCTCTCCGGAACAAGCCAAGTTCCTCGGCCCGAATGCTTTCTACTCTGTAAGCATTCGATTTGTTCTCCTAGCTTAGCACATTCTATTTTTCGTTTCTTTTGTTCATACTGGAATTTGTTGCATGTGTGTTTTATTTCAGTTTTTAATGTCCACAAGCAGTTCCCTTTTGTAGCTTTAGATGCATCTTGTATCATGTTGCATTTCTGGCTGTGATCATATGGGAAATGGAATCAGTTTCCTTTTCAGACTTCTTGTGACTTTTATACCATGTAATTAATGTTTCCAGCTCTGATTGAGTTAGTATGATTAGACAAAGCGTCCACAATTTGATGGGAAACTAACGGAGAATTGCTCAAGATGTTTGGTAGCTAAAAACCTTGCATATATAAGTTTCAGATTGTTAAAGTCCATGTAATATTGCTGGCAATCCAGGCCGCATCCTCTGTAGGTGGTTTGGAATTTCCAGAAGCTCATATCTCGTAGTCAAGACTATCCTGGCAAAATAAGTTTCCTTCTTTATTGATCTAAATGTCGAGGTGTTAAGGTTGGTTGATTCACTAACAGTGAGAATTTTGTTGTAGCTTAGAGCCTCAAACTTCTGTTTGGGTCTAGATAGCTTAAAAGAAAATAAAGAAAAGAAAAGAAAAATAAACCATTGATCAGGAAAATAATTGCCATGTTTTGCTGCCTTGCATTTAAGAATATTTGGAAGGAAAAAAATATCTACTTGCATCTGATGCGTGATCCCCACCCAAACATTTGAATCATCGAGTGTCGTAATTTCACATAAGAAGCCTTTTCAGCCAAATCAAGATTACGGGCACTTCGCACTTTGCAAGGACAAAGACGACGTGGAGTTTAGTAATCAAGGAGGATAGAAAGTGGAGTTGTAGTTGTCGTTCAAGTGAACCAAGAAGGAAAAACGACATGTAAATCAGGTCGTTGAAACTACTCGAGACCTTAGCTTCGCATGAAAAAGCTATCAATTTCATATAATCATATTAAAGAATCAGGAGCACGGGAACCCACTTAAATTTATATTCTCATCTCATACACCAATAACTGAGCAATTCAATAAATAATTTGACAAGGGCAGAGAGACAACACTAACGAAGAAATTTTCAGAAATAACAAATGAAAAGCCAAGTCAAGTGAGAGTCGTAACCTGGAATTGGGAATGTTTTGTGTCTTCATCCCTACTTGAGAATACATGCTATTGGGAATTTGGTATTACAAGAAGGACACCAGATTTGCAACCGGATTTAAATTTATTCGATCTTGTCTGCTTCCGAATCACCGTTTGATACTCCATTGCTACCTTGCACTGGTGTAGCTTCAGGTGCACTTCGAACATCCTTAGAAGGCATTCGGACCGGTCTTATGAGGTTTAGTGTTGTGTCGTCCTTGTCAAACTCTTCGCTCACATCTCCAGAGCAAGCATATCTGTCATGCCAAATGTGGTAATGAGTTCCTTAACTAAGAAAAAAAATTCTTTTTCTTTGGCTTTACCGTGTTGAGTTCTGAGAGGGCGCCCAAAGAGCACAAATAACACATAGGAGAAAGAATGACAGGACTTGCCAAAACGCTGGGATGATCCATGCTGTTTGCCACTTCTCATTGTATACATCTGTAGATTTGAAATAAAGCTGCAAAGTACCAAGTTGGGTGAAATATTTTATCAATGACCTTATATGAAGCTGAAAGTTCAAAGATGAGGATCAGGTAAGATGTGACTCCATTATCCGGACAAGGATAACACAGTGCAAGGATTAAAGAAACAAAATACTAAATTGAAACAAATCCAATCCATCTTGTTCAGGCATTCTAAATCCAACCTGTCCTAAAATTACGAGTACTTTTAAAAAAACTTTTCTTACTTTTACTATGCATCCTATAAACTTTAATTAGCTTGAATCCATCTGCGCACCTAGCTACCATATAATTAAGGAATTGATAAGCTTTGACGTTACTGTTTGTCCCTCCAAGGGTTAATGAAAACCTCTATGATATCTTCACATTCCCTAATTTCTATAGAGGCGGTTATAGATTCAACTAGCAATTTTTTTTTATAAGTTGAGCAGGTCATTCAGCAGACTTTCTAGAACACGTCAGTAGTTCATATTCTTTTTCCTTTTCTTCTTAAACATATGGAAGTTCCAGTGTGTGTGCATTACCTCATAGCACATCCAACCCACTGAGAAAATAACGGCTACTGCCATAGCATGTTGTAAACTTCCGGTATTCGTCCAGTTTAACCATCATCCT